>NC_142989.1:2247500-3497500 GCF_061535395.1 Colias eurytheme | reverse complement strand
TTGAGTACTTTCTTTCAGTACTCAAGACCTGGAATGAGGTTTTAAAGGTTTTCTTGGGACCCGTCACGTAAATTAATGAAGAGGTTGGTGAATATGAAGCAAATTATTTCTGGAGTGACGACTCATTCCTCAGGCATGTCGATAAACGACAGTGATTGTTCGAGGGATAACATTTGTAATTCTTGTTTAATATCTGTATGTAAAATATGTTTTAATAAAATTTATATTAATTCTTTAGTAATATACTTACCTAATATTAGAATTTACGTAGCTTTTCTAATTAGTTTTAATTAGAAGTCATGTCTCATTAACAATTGACACAACCCGATGATAAATTTTATCATCGCTTGCTGCCTAGTAACTATTTAGTAATTCTGTGATACATAATATATTACACGATCATCAATGAAAAAAAAATCATTTGAGCAAGTCCAGAGAACATTTTGGTGTGAGGTATCAATTTTTTTTAAATTTACAAACACTCCAATTTTATTTTCGACCCATATGGTTGTAGAATAATAATATACTTTACAATATCTATCAATGTGCACAAACAAAGTATTGATGGCCGAATTACAAACCGTTTCTATCACAGACAGCTATTAAAATACAATTCAATTGATTTTAAATCAATAAAATTGTATGTAAACGTATTCACATTTAAATACTTTGAGAATTGACGGCATTCCAGGATTCAGTGGAGAATTTACAGCCTTCGAAACGTCGTCTATTCGCTTGTGTGTCCCACAGCTATAAGCATAAAATTGGCTTCGATTACTCCGCTAAAGTGTGTGGGTGAATATTATTGGCAGGTCTCCGACGACAAACAAACTTTAAGCTCGCCACACAATGACCGATTCGTACACTACGATTGTCTCTCCGCTGTAGTGTCTCGGATATAAATTTCAATCGTCTCTTGTGGGTAAAATTGCGTCCAGTCGGAACGTGCATGGGAAGCTTTAGTCCGTTCTGGATGCAGGAAGGTTCAACAAATAAAATATGTGACTAGAAGGCGACGGCGAGGTGCCGGCGAGATGAGGCTGCACAGCCTGAAAGGAAAGAGAGAAAACATTGAAATAAGCTTTGTGGGAAGGAGAAAGTCATATCACTTGGCTATCTAGAGAAACGCGGGCACCACATTTAATCGGTACGCGCTTCGTTCTTACAGTATAGGGAAATTTTCCACATCCAACAGATTATTTATAGAAAGGATTATTGATTGAAAGTGCAGTCAGATCATGAAAATTCGACTGGCAAAATTAATTGTGTATTTCTCAATACCATTTGATTTGATTTTAATAACATTAGTTTTTTTTTTAGTTAGTTATAGTTAACATTAGTTATAGCTATCTGCTAAAAAAATCATCATATCAACAACAATTAAATTTTGAATTTAAAAAAAGTCTAAGTATCTGTTTGTTGATAATTCATTCAAGCAATCAAGATAAATGATGTTACTAACAGATTTTTTTTTATCAGCCCATTATTTTATCTACATAAGCAACTATATCACCTTTTTAATTAAGAACACATTTAATACACAATTAACTTAATATCTGTTCGATCAACCCCTAAACAATAATTTGACGTTTATCAAAATTATAATTCAAACCGAATGATCTGTTAAATTTGCATATGCTATAGTTTTAAGCGCTTACAAACAAAAGTAACTTATTGCGAGATGCCGGCGGCTCAGCACAGGTTACATATTGTCATAAACCCACACAGTGTTAGTGTGTATAAACCGACCGAATGAGATTATAAGGAAACAGTTCGGAAACATCGCTACAAGTGAAGCAATTCTTCTCGGCCGGGTTGTACTCAACGGGGAAACGGCCGCTGAGGCTTGATCTCCATTGGATAGTGAGCTCTTACATTTCGAAATCGATTTTCTATATTACTCTGTAATAGACGCTTAGATGATACCTCATTAGCCTCATGCAGAAATATTGTAAAAGTTTCCTTATTAACTTTCTTTGTTTGGAATTTCTAATTGTTCGCAAAAAGTTTAGTTTTCGGAATATAAATTTTACGCAAATCGTTATACAGCTACGGGAAAATATTATTTACATCCCTTTAAATCATTAAAAATACAGTTTTAATTTTTAGAGTGTGATTTATTAATTATTAAAAAAAATAAAATTATTTGAATCTGTATATTATTATCTCTTAAATTTCCATTTAAATAGCCCATTCACAACTTAAGCACATAATAAACATCTAGAACAAAAACATTTAAACGTTAGGTATCAGTTCAAAATGCACGTAGGTATTACGAACGAAATCAATTACTTAACACACAACAATATTGTTATTAGCACTGAGTGTAGCAATTCCAGAGGTGTAATCAAATAAAGGGATTGGGCGAACAAAGAGGTCGGATCAATGAAACGGATGCATGCTAATGTGGGATAAATATCAACACATCACGCCGCGCCGGCCCACGCACACATACACCGGTACATATTTTGCGCTGTCATTACGTTACACTCACATTGATAGTAACTAGGGCTACTCCTTACGTGATGTTTGTTTTGGAACCGAATGCAAGTTATACACATGTGCAAATTATACAAATGATTTATTATGATGATGATGGCATAAGAGGATAAATAATATATTTGGTTCCAGGAAGTGAATACTTTATCCCTGTTCGATTCTTCATAAATATAATTAATTTAAAACCTCAATTTATTTAATATTTTAAAGATTAAGAAAAAGTATCAGCCCTACATTACGTTTGTGTCATTTAAAAAATTATGTGTGACCTGTTTTGGTGATCGCTACCGCAATAAGAGAAGCAGACAGACTTTTCAGTATTTTAATTGTGCGCGAAATTCTAAATATTTGCATATCTTCCCTTATCTGTATAATTTTCTTTTTCTTTTTTATAAAATAATGCTTATAAAATTCGTATTGGCATTGTACCTAACACGATTTGTGTACTAATAAATACAATGCTATAAATATTATCATACCTATCTATTGCATCATAACAGATGAAAGCGTAACCCATAAGTAAATTTGGCTAACTTATAAGTACCTACGTCTTAATAGCTTGTAAAATGTAGGCTAAACCCGATAATTAATAGCAGTCTTCTCACAATAAAACTTGACTTAACAGCCTTTTACTAGCTGTAGTAAACTGGAATGCCTACAGGCTCAATGAATGTATTGACTAATCATCTAAATTCCCCTGAAAGTAGTATTAATATTAGAAGGACAAAGGGGAGCAATAATTTGATGATTGGAATAATCACTAGTTCGCATATGATACCTGGTAATCCTGTAGAAAAACCCATCCAATCACAATTAAAGCGCAGACGATTATTTCCACAAACGACGGCATAATTCACGCGAAGCAAATTCCTAACGTTACCAAGTTCGCTTATAACAAAACAACGAAGTGCAATTCCAGCGATCCAATGCATTAAGGATGTTAAACAACATACGGAGCATCGAAATTCTTACTTAATGCACATATAACGAGCTTAGCATACGATCGAGTCCAATAAATAGTTCAATTGGCGCCACTTCTAATTCGCTATGCCGACTTGTATTTTGCAAGAGGATCTTTTCAATATTCCTAAGGAGTCCGTAGACCGTAGGCCGGAGGGTCACTGCGTTCCCTTGAGCCCAGAGGCAAACCAGTTCCAACATTTCAATATCACACCGATATAAGCGATACAGGCAACCCGTTTATTTACGGCTCTCGTACATCACATCTCCGTGCTCTTCGACTAATAGCGCTGCGCATTGACTTTCAACTTGGGCATGGAATGTTCCCGCCTTCATTTAAACATAACTCGCTTGATTCGGAGCTGATTTGGATCGATTTCTACCATTCGTTTGTTTTGGATGGCCGAAATTTGGCCGAAATATTTTGTTAAAATTAAGTGGACATAAAGTCATATTTATTACTAGTTAAGGCATCAATTAGTTAAAGATGCCGAAGCGTTTATACGAAGATAATATTATCGCATAGTATTAATGATGAGTCGAGCTTATTCTGTTTGAAAGGCGAGTAACGAGGCATGTGTTTGGAATAGTAATAGGTAGTTCCCAACTTACATTGTAGAAGCCTCGTTATGTACAACGGTAAGTGATAAGCCTTCTGTCCCATAAGACCGACACTTTTTGTTTCAAAGGGAATGGATCATCGAACTGTAGATGTCAGGCAATCCACTAGACCAAGGAAACACTTGATAATGATAGAGATAAGGTTTTAATTAAGAATTATAATGCAATTGATAATTGTTTCTAAGCTTTTTGTTACTTAATTGACTATACCTGTTAGAATTAATATATCGATAACCTTTATCTATAAAAAAAAATAGTACCTAATAAATATCATGCAAACAATTTATTTCAGTTGCTGATTTATGCCATACCTTTTTTTTTAAGTGGGGAAATCTTGCATAGATACCCACGGCCTCCGGGGAAGGGGCCGTGGGTTATGTCGGATTCCTACCGACCAAAACCGTTCCAAAACTGTTCCGTCAAGCCGCATCAACGACGGGGCCACGGGTATGGTAGAATTCGTCCGTCCATACCTAAGTAATCGTTTTTATATTACTACAATTTTTAATATTGTAGAAAGTTTTGCTTTTTAAAATTTTACTTTAAGATCAAGTATTCTTTGACCTCAATTTAAATGAAAAAATACGTTCTACTTATTAGGTTACATTTTCAGATAAAATCTCAAAACAGTTTTGCTTGCTGTTCATCATCCAACCTTGAATGTTTTCCTTATTTATACATTCATTAAGCGATTCATACTGAAGACCAGGATTTTTTTTTACAAAAAACTTTATTTTAATTCTGCTTATTATTTAAATAGATTTGATTATCTATATACGTTCATTTTTTAGCTTAATTTCTAATTAGGTACATTATGCTTAACTAAAATTACACGAAAAATACAAAAAAAAAAAATATATTTCTTCTAACTACCTATTACTTCTTTTTTTAATTTTAATTTTAGGTATAATATTTTAAATTGTAAAACATGTTCCTTTTCCATCATTAAACCATTTAGCAGATGATGATAAAAAATTGTGCTTTTCTTCGGACCTTAGCACAGAATACATAATAGTAGCTAAACGCTACAGAACGGACACTCTCCGCCTCCCGCCAAAATTAAACACTTACCTCCCCCGCACGATCAGTCTAAAAATGGTCCATATTTTTCTACAGGGACGATACGCAACGAAGATTGACAACATTAATCAAATTGACTTAAAGTAATTTTATTATTTTGGATTTGTGATTATCGTTTTTCGTAGAAAATGGTTAGATATTGTGCTGTTTACGGATGTATTTCATCAGAAAAACGCGAATTTTTTTTTACGCTAGTCAAAAATGTGCCAACACACACATTTGCAGTCTCTACAGTGTGACTGTCAAAACGATGATTTTGTATGGAGTGTCCGGGGTGTGACCTTAGTTGATATATCTTTTTAAATCACACCAAATTTAAGGTTTAGTTCTGACAGGTATATTTAATAATGAAAAATATGCAACTACGAAGACATACACACATCCCAACAACAAGTATCTCTGAACTCTGTATAAAACCGTTACAAAATAATTAAACACTGTTATAATAAGGCACAAAATGCAAAACGAAAATTTATGAGGCGCACATTGGAACTGCGTTTAATTAAAATATAAAGCAATATTGTATAGTAGCGGTTATACATAATATATTGCTCTCAAGAATCCCGTAAATCAAAGACAATGTTATCTATTTAGGAAGTTCGGTACGTCCATAAACTTTGTAACAAACTGTATTCGGACAAATCTGTCGCGAATGGAATGAATGAATTACTATCCATAAAAGTGAAGTCCCATGTCCCCAAGTGGGGTAAGGGGCAGATGCATTATACATCTGTTTCACTGATCGATTTTCTTTAGGGACAAGTAGGTGATCAGCCTTCTGTGTCCTACCAGACCAAGACATTGTTTTTCTTCGTCTCCACCGGGAATCGAACACAGGACACCTCGGTGCTACGCACACGCGTCAACCACTGTACCAAGGAGGCGGTCAGCATGACCATTATCTATAGCATGTGAATAAAATTTTATATGACTTGCTAGTGCTATAAAATAACGTTTTAATTTTAATTAGCTTCAATAGACATGTACTAAAACACACCGCCATTCATAATTCAAATAAATAATTAAAATACACATTTCACTAAACTAATCTGTTCAAATAAAATCACAACAAAATAACATAAAATACTTACGCGGCGCGACATCTATATTCCAAATTAGGTAATCATTGTTCATATAATTACAAGTACATATCTACCTACTTAAAATTTTGAAACACTAGCTAGCGCCATCTCCATTTCAAAACCCAACAACATTCTTAGAAACTCATCAAAGCGCACACAAAAAATGGCTCAATTATCCACAATCGAGCGCCAAAGTAAGCCGATATTATTCTAAGATCATTGGCTCATATTCGATAATAGTGGGTAAATACGAGGATGACTTATCGGCAGTGATCTAAGGTCGTCGTCCGCAGTACCGTTCCTATTGCCCCTGAACGCGACGAAACAACGCGCGGATGTGGTAAGAGAGTTGGTTGGATGAGGCATGTTTTGTAAGCGTTTGTTGGCGCTGAGGTGCAAGGTGGAACGTCTGTGTGTTTTATTTTTATTATTATAGTTGTTATAGTTGAAAGATGTTTATTAATTAGGTTGTATTTAATGATAGATTAGTTCGCGATAATTCTTTATCGATATTAATTAACATGCAGTTATTTATAAAAGTGGAAAAAAGATGTTAAGAAAATATGTTTATAAAAATGCCGCATCCATAATAATTATGAGTCCATAAACCAATAGACGAATACCAACGTGACCATTCTGCTAATCAAATTTTGTAACTGCGGTTACAATAACAATTTTTTCAGTTGATCAATTATTTATTACCGTTAAAAGATGAATATTCTAGATAGATAAACTTATGGGAACTTCGAAGATTCGCGAAATTACCTCCTGCTGGGTAACTCACATTTTGTTTGTATGTTTATTGGATATATGTATTTAATTTTTTTCAATAATATATTAGTGGAAAAATATCTAAATGGCAACAGACAATTCTATGAATTTGTGTCAATGTATCGAAAATAAAGTTGCCATGATATTGCTCTAATTATTTAAAAAAATACGAACTTATTTATAAACTCCCTTGGTTATTGAATAACCACCTTTAATTAATTAACAAAAATGTTTAACAATTACAGACTTGATATCTATTCATGCTACTTCTCCCCTCATAATTCTATGGAATCGATTATCTCTACCCGTGACCAAGCTTGCAGTTCAAAACTTCTTTTTTAATAATTGTATACCTCTATTTCTTTCTTTGTTTTATATACAATTATACATATTTTATTGATTAAGATTTATACTTATTATTAAAATAAATAAAGGAATACTTATTAATCATATTACAAGTACCTATTGAAAAAACATTTTTTACGTAATTTGACAAATAAAATTGACAATATTATTTATCCATTTAAATATACTCATAAGTACTTTGTTTTTATTTAATAACATATAAGAGCTTAAATACGCAAACAAAACTTATGATGATTATTTTAATTTCCCTGAAAAATGTGTTCTAAAATAATTATTCTAAAATTCCGATTACAACACATGAATCGTCCGTTTTAATGTTATCTGTACATATACCAGGAAATTAATATAATAATGAAATGTGTAAATCGACACTAACAATCTACTTATATTATTATCTATGCTAACAATAATCGTATTAGGTTTGAGAAAGCGTGAAGTAGCGCCATCTACATTCTCTATTCATAACTATTCAACTAAAAGCTTTTAAAATAGTATCGTGAACTTTCTTTAACTGTGACATTGATTATTATATTCTGTTATTTTTATTCAGAGTTGTTTTTTTAATGAAGGTTTTCTATTGTAATGGTTGGTCCTTCAAGCAATATAATTATGGTTTCGAATTAAATTTAGGAGGTGTAGGTATATTAAAGAGATTAAGGTTTTTAAGGAGACGTGCAAAGCCGCGCTCTGATGTTAGTTTTACTATATGACAATAAACTAAATGGTTTAAAAGTTAAAGGTATTTAAAAGTGGACATTACAGAAAGTTTAAGATATCATAATAGATAAGTCATAATATATAACTCTCAGTACAAAATTAATTAGGTACACGTACAATTGTTTCTCTTCGTTAAAATTTTGTATGAAAGGATATTATATTGTTACACAAAGAAAGGGAAAATAATTATTACTTTTAAGTTTTACATGTGACTCGTCCTCGCAATTATTTCGATAATAACTCAACAAATTTATTATTTTGCCGCGTAATTTTACGATTTCTCGTTTATATGGGATTCAGTGTTTATAAATCGATATAATGATGTATTTTAGACGTGAATAAATATATTATTATTTTAGTTAGTAGGTATATTACTATAAAAATATGTCTAATGAACCGATTTATGTAAATTATATGTAAAGCAATCATTCATCATTATGTAGGTACCACGTGTAAAAAGTATACTTAAAATGACAAGCAATAAATAAATCACGTTTTAAACCCGTTATAAAGTGTTAAATTTCACTCGTAATGTACTGTCAACACAAATATCGTATTCAATCTATGCAAACGCGTATGTTTGCGAAGTAATAACTACCATGGTGTATACATATAGTGTATACAACACCTAATTTGCTCCATTCTTGTTTAAAGTTACTGTCAAGTGTAGTGTACACAGGTTGGAGTTGTGCAGTGGTTAATATAATACAGAGTCCAAAGGCTAACGTGAAACTCCCGTTAAGGACCGCGCATTAGGTGCTAAGATCGTTCCTTCGTCGATTTGGATTTCAATAGGTATCACATGCAGGAGGGCTAACGTCAAGTGCCGTTAGTTGACCTTCCATGGCCGTCTTCAGTGGACTGTTTATAAGCTTCATCAGATGGTTCGCGGTATTGAAATCAATCGCCTTTCGACCTGTTTCCGCAACTGTGGCCCTTCAGGCTGTCACGTTTGGTTATGAAGTCTGCAATTTTATTGCGCTTGCAACGATTTAGAAGACATTAGACTAGATTCTTGAAGAATCCAATGTGTCCAAATTGTATAGAAACTATTACCCTAATTTCATAAGCCCATGGAATAATTGATATTTCTAATAACATTATACACAACATAATTGGAAAAAGTAAATAGTGTATTCGTAGCTATATGTCTATAAACATGTGTATTTTCTTAGATAATATAGCAAATTATTTATTATGGATAAATAAACGTATTATTAAGAAAGAAGACGTGAGGCGAGATAAACATTTTTCTAAATTCAATAAAATTATTGTTTTAAATTTTTTTTTTAAACTATTGCATAGCTTCTATCGCGGGCCTTGAGCGCGGGGACCGAATCTTGAAATTCCGTAACGAAGAAACCTTACGCTCCCCACTCCGACGGGCTCGGAGGTGTGACTTGAAGGCATAGCATGCAATAGCTTTACCGCGGCAGTCCCCGAGTGCCACACGTCTTTTTTTTTATTACTGAAAATAAACCATAAACACAAAGAAAAGGTCAAAATAATATTTCTCCTTTGTAGAGGTTAATTTGAAGACTCAAAGGTCAGAATAGTATTGAGGGGTTTTTAAATTTTGTTAGAAAACTTAAGAAATAACGTTTATAATAAGTACAATGGTTATTTAATACTCTCTAGAAGCTATTAAGTGCAAAATTAAATAAAATTTGATAATTATAATGGTCCATAAAAATTAAGAAAGCGCGATTAAAAATTTATAATAATAAATTAGAACGGATAAAACTCCAAAACATTTAACAAAATACGTTTGTAATCGATCGCCTTTGAACGGCTTCAGACAGACATAGACACCCCTACCAATAATTAAACCTCTTTAAGTGTCATCAGTATTGTTTCAAGATTATTGGTAATTCTTAGTATTTTGCTACATATCAAAAGAATAAGAAGATATGATTTGATAACAAAGTTCTTAGTGAAATTATATTTTATTATGATAGAATAAATTATGAACATAAAATATTACAAATAAGAAATAAGTATTTAAAATAATTGCGACTTTTAAATCAATATTTTTTATCCATTTTTATATCCCAAGCTGGTTAGTGTAAAAGAGAAGTAAACAAATCGTGTTGTCCAAAGACCACAAAAGACACTTCCAAGAAGAAAGATATAGATTTATATGTAGTTAATCTAAGTTCATTCCAAGGGTCAATTATGCGGAAGGTGCCTTGCCGCCTTGGCCTACAATAGTCATAATAAAAGCCATAAACGTCACGATCTTTGGTTCCAAGGGTGCGCGGGGTAAATCTGTTAACAAACACGTCCTAGAACGTTCCATAGACCGCAAAACAGACACGCCACATGCGCTGTATCACTAGATTATTGTATCAATTTGTGTTCTGGAGTAAAACAGTGAAGGTAGTACACGTAAATATTAAATTTACCTTGGACGGTATTTTTAAGCTATTGCATAGCTTCTATCGCGGGCCTTGAGCGCGGGGACCGAATCGAGAAATTCCGTAACGAAAAAACCTCACGCTCCCCACTCCGACGGACACGGAAGTGTGGCTTGAAGGCATGCTATGCTTTACCGCGGCAGTCCCCAAGTGCCACACGTCTTTTTTTCCTTTATATTGTTACAACTCGCTTAATAAGTCCGAAAAATTATTTTTCGAATTGAATTTTAGTGTATTTTAATTTAATATTTAAGCTTTTAACAATTAAGTAATTTATGATCCTTAAAATTTGTTAACTTTTGTCAAGCGACACTTTCAAAATTCTACATTATATTTAAATTTTATTTTTAAACATTCTGAAGCAATTATCAGGGACATATTTTAATACGTTGAAACGAGAAAATTTTATTAGGATAAAAAACACTAATGTTTATAGTGAAGTCTATATCTGCGAGTTACATAATCTATGAGTGGCCTAGTATGGCAACGATCACAGGCGCGCGCGCAGGTCGGCGGGGTCGTTGACCGGCCCGTTACGCGTCTTACGTAACAACGTAGCTTACGGGCTCGTAGCCATCGCATTAGTTCGACCCCGTAGCACGACTTATATTTCGCAATTTGTGCTTCGCGGTATTTATGCGCATGAGTTGTTTTTTGATAAAAGACCTTAAAATATAATAAAATTTGAGCATGTTAATTACTGTTTCGAGAAATATTCACAAGTCAAATAAGATTATTGCACTTTCCATTATACATGATTATTCATACACATATATTTTTTAAATGCAACAAAAAATATTTAAAAATTAAACGTTTAACTTTAGCATGAAATATTGCATGTACACTGTCTAAAGTAATTGTTTAATCTGCATTTCCTACACGTTCAATATTTAGTTTAAAAAATTGAATTATTTTTTCGACATTACTTTATTACGTACAGAATTAATTTTGCGTAATTAAAATGTTAATTTCTACTACTGCGTCAATTAACACAAAATTAATGTAACACACTTGATACAATCTAATCTTTTATTAACATAAGTTAAGAGTTTATGTTATACTTTGCTTAATGATTATAATCTGTATTTTCGTTGTTACTTATTGTTATCGTTTCACTGAGGTTGTAAAAGGTTCCGTTATTATGGCCTTTTATTTTAATTGTTTCCTTTTAATCCTTCATTCATTATATTTAACTTTGTTATATTTTTACAATGTTAATATTTACGAGTCGTCTTTTAAGGCGACTCTTGTCTCCATTAAATTATTAATTTACTCCTAATAAATTTTATTGTTATCTAGGTATATCCATGAAACCACAGCTATCTCTTTCAACATTACAATCTGAGGATGACCTCAAGAAAATAATTAATCATTGAAAGTCAAGTGGGTTGATCAGGCGACTTTTTAAGTTTTTAGTCATATTTATAGTATGAAAATCGCAGATTTAATTTCCATTTCTTCCCTTAGTATCCTCGAATCTGTAACAGATTGCTGTTGGTGACGTGTGTCGCATACTTTTGGGAACGTGACGTCACTTATTCATCATACTGCTAATATTAAAAACCTGAAAGTATATTTGTTCACGAGGACGTTTGCTGGTTTATGACAAGTTATGTAATTTATGTACGAGTTCATGAAACTAATATTTCATAGTAAAAAGATATACAACCAATGCTACACGTTAAAATCAATTCTATACGTTTATACATTAAGATATATAAGAAATAAAAAATTAAACCACTTAGAAGCAACGACTTGTTAAGCATTACGTACAGTGTAATAAATCAAAATGAACGCATTAATAAATTTATCCCTTTTATGAAGATGCTAAGAACGACCAGTCGACTCAAACTATTATGGGGATCAATATCGGATACAATGGAATTGTAAAAGGGGGCTCATATTTTTATATTCACAAAAACCTAACTCTTCCGCGGACCCTCTTCAATGATTTTGTGGAGTTCCTTCAAAGAAATAAGACTGAATATTGTTTAACAGGATATTTGTTGTTCAGTCTCCGGTCTATTTAACCGGAACCCTATTTCTAACACGATAGAGTTGCCAATTGTTTGTTGTTGATGGAGGAAGCTTTTAAATCATCTAGTATTGATTGAAGTGACTACCGTTAGGTTTTTACATAATATCTGTCTTTTGCGAGGGTGAATACGCAGACACGCTTACATACGATATGTCTTGTTTTATGGAACACAATCTCTATATATGATGGATTTTTTATAACATATATATTGTTGTTCCTACTCTGGATACATCATTGCTACGTATTGATTAATGGTGGTATATCATAAAGATTGATAAATATTAAATATGTATAGTATTTCTATTAAGTTTGTTATTGGATGAATCTAACGTTTTTCTCGTAGAGATTAATGTTAAAGTACAATATATTGTCCGCAGTGTTCTCTCCCATTCAATGCAATTAATAGAAAAATGTTTATCAGATAAGTTTCCAGTATGCTTGATTAGTAACACTTATTGCATTATTTAAAAAATCCAAAGCAAGAAAACAACAAATCTACCTAAGATGTACAGGTAAATCAAATACTAAACATGTAAATAAAAATATCACGTCGACATACGTGAATATTTGAATAGCTAGGTATACCACAGATATAATACTATAGCCATGCTGTACTATAGTATTAAACAGTTGTTAAGTACAATTATCGTTGCGTGCATGGCATGTGTGCTGGATTGGAAGCTCAAGGCCGATGGACGGTGGCAATCTGTCACCTCATCTGTTGCACGTTGCATACAATGTGATGACGTCTTAATATTGTTAAGGTAATTAGGTTATGTACGGAGTTTTATTGAAGAGATTTGTTTCTTAAAATTTGAGAGTTGCAAGGGAGCGTGTTAATGTGTACCAATGTTTGATAAGAATTAAACAATTATTCATCGGCATGAGCGTGTGGTTACAAAAGATTTGGAATTTCCCTGATAGATTAAATAACCTGAGATAGGGAAGTTACCTCTTCCTCAATTATACATTGACGCCTATGTAAATCGTGTTATTAAGTAAGACTGAATGATAATATAAAATCACTAAACAACTAGAAAATGTATAACTAATACAGGTGTTTTGTATTTTTCACGTATATATAAACTAAAATCTTTACTAAAATCGTACTTTGAAATTCATATAAAGTTAAACTTTTTGATAGAACGCCAATAGTTTAAAAATGTTTGAATAAATTGTATAGTTTACAAATTACAGTGTATTCAAATAACAAGTAAATACAATTAAAAAGGTGTAGAGTCGTTAAATATGTTAAGTATTATCATTTGAATTATATTGCCAATGCAGGGATATGACCGTAAACAACACTTAACAATTATTAATTTTTCAATATATTTTATTCAATATTATTTTTCTTCAGTCCGATCAAACGCTCAGAGTTCAATGACCGTTTCGTCTTTTCGTTCGTGAAAATACTACAGTGATATTGAAACGTATGATAACAATGTTATTGACATTACACGTTCTTTACGTAAACATTGTTTCACTTCGAGTAGGTATTATGAAATTTAAATAAATAAACTGATTTAATACTGACTGCGGTGACTGATGTATTATTATCAATGTACTATTCAAGCTAAACTATGACTGACTCAAAACTTTGTTTCCCCTTTTTTATGGGTTTTATAGGTTAATTTTTTTTTGGGTTTTCTATCAATGTTTCTACCAACTATGTATTTATGATGTCAAAAGGAAATTTAATTTATTTGCATGAAACTATCATTTTTGAAGCTACACATGAACAATGTCGGTAAAAGCTAGATATCGTATATAAAATGTTTTGTGTATAATCAGTGATTATATCTTACCATTACAGGTGCCGTAACCCTCATCCAGGAAAAGCATCATACTGAGGTCACAAACACGACCAACGGCCATATAAAGCTCCCTGTTTATTGCCCCTTTTATTTATTACACTGAAGATTGAAAGGGGAGAGGATTCTGGACGCAGAGATGATTGTGACGAGCCCTTTACAGCTTGCCATATGCGCTAGGTATCAAACATGTGCACTATGTAGTATATACCTATTACCTACGCCCTTGATAAATCAATAAAATGCAATCATAACATGCAGTGATGCGTGCTAGCTGTTCGTGCTATGTAGCTAGTAAATAATTTTATTGATTGCATATTTTATGTGTTAATTGAAACGTTTTAACTTCGACATTTTGTGTAATATTATTTGAAACACATCGAATTATCAATCGTCAATAGATAGATTCCGAGATATACTTACATCTGATGCTGTGCTGAATTAAGTATATTATATTCATATGATTTTTTAAGGTTGTGCTCAACCTTTTTCGATATTAAATAAGTTTTAAGTTTCATTAAAGATTAGGGTTATTATTAACAATATAATATGAAATAGATTACTGGATTTACACTAATTAGATTCATGTAAAAGATGCCTAATACCTATGTAATAACAAATGTATCTACGTATCCAGTATCATGTCATTTAATGTTGTACATAAACTGCAGATTTTTTTTAAACCAAGCTTTACTTAAAAATCCCTCGTGTTATTGTTTCAATAACAACGTTTAACAACGAATACGCTCATATTGTGCCCATTGCACCTGTTAATGCAGCATCCGCTAAAATCAATACGTTGTATCACATTTTACCTTTTCATAAAACCAATGCACTTCACCAAATTTATGTATGGGGTGGCTCCCCATAAAGTTCAAATGTGCAATAACGAGTCGGCCAGTTTAAACCGATATTTCCTGCTTTTATGAAATATTAATATCTATACAACATACGTGTAAAACTGCGTAAACAGTACATATGCATTATAAACACGATGATGGATGAATATCATATATAAAATTGGCATAACCACAACTTGATCAATTTAAATTGTTTTACAAATAAAGTGTAATACTGAGCATTTAAATATTTTGTTTCCACATGTATTTGATTTTGCTACTCAATCTAAGTAATGAAAAACATTGCAAATAAACTACATGTATATTTACAATTTTAAAACGTGCAATTTATTATATTATGAAACGTATTGATGTAATATGAATCGATTCAACAATCACATGAAAAATATCGTAATAACGTTAACTGTTTAAACAGGAAGGCATTAGCGACTCTATCGCCCGTTGTCCTAACACAATTTACGGTGAAGGTAGGGGCATCGCTTCCATATTCCGATACAACATTCAAACACGATATAAAAGACGAGATACCAAAGAGAAACATCACAAAGGAACAGAACCGACAGCTTGTGCAGTTCACGTTAATGATCCTGGACTGTATTGTTTATCTTCTGTTTTTAACTTGGAAATAAAATTGATTTATCTAGGTGAAATTACCAACATAAAATCTTAAAAAAAAATTGGTTGCCTGTAAAGTCGGTTTACTGACGATAGTTGAACGTGACAACGTCCGATTGTGCTTCTTTGTCGCTCGTTCCGCGCTCTCGCTTGCACTTCAAGCATTACATGGAACGCCTCAGAGCGAGGTAACGCCGCATGAGTCATGTTTTTCGTGCGTGCAGCCGGCTCCATCGAATTATAAGACGTTGTCACGTCAAAAACAATAAATAAAGCAATCACAAGCATTTAAAGCAATAAACACGAGTAAAGGGTAAAAAGTTAAGTTATAACTTTCAAGAAAACTACAGAAAGATAATTTCTAGGAAGAAAATTTAATGGAAAATTATTTATTGCAGTCGAAATATACGTGTAATTTTAGCTCCTGCGCATAAGCTTTCTTGAGCTTTCCTTCGCATGCGCTGTCCACATTCCATCGAGTTCCAATCGTGTTCAATCCACAATATCACATCAAAGACTGAAAACTGTACCCAAATAAGACATCTGTGAATACAAATAATCTTTTACCGTTGAAAGGTAACTGGATTACTCCACCATAGTGCGTATCAGCGCAATATATCGTTTCGATTGAGCTTTTGGCGTATCATTCGCGGAATTATGCGATCCCCATGCGTCACCCTCGCGAGGGGTGATCGACGTCACACTTCGATCTTTGGTTACATTTTTCTTTTTTGTTATGTCATTCTTGTTTTGTGCAAATCGATTTCGATAGTGCTGACTACGGGCCTGATGTTGAAATGGCTATTTCCTATTTTTTTTAACTCGAACCAAAATATAGATGGTCTGGTTTTGATGTTAGTTGAAAAATGAATGCATTCGAATGCCTGTCTGAATATTGTCAGTATATTGAATATCGCTAATTATAAACGTTCGATGTGAGTACGATTCCATATTATAAATAATTATTCATCGAATCGAGACTATGTAGTACGGAGATACACGGGATGTAAGTACAAAGATACGGTTATTTTCCAACTTTTTTGCACACGTATAATTGTTTTTATATGATTATTAAATAAAATTTGTATTTATCCTTTAAGTACGAGGTAAATGTCTCTACATTTTTTTTTCTATTAGCAACATTTGACCACATTTTTAAGTAGAGGTAATGCTACGATTTCACTATTCGAATTAAATCATATCCAACAGTAACTATGTATATGAAATGAACGTTTCCAAATTTTTTCTATTAGTTACATTTACCCGTAACATTACAAGTTGAAGTACTACTCCTTTTTCACCACTCTAAAGTCTATAACGAAATAAAGTGAAGAAATGTTTGTGTGATGACTCGTACGTCGAGACAAAGAGATCGCAATGGAACAGAACAGTCCGTCAATAAGTCTCGCCTCGGTCAGGGCTGGTAATTGACGGGGGTGAGGAGAGCTAGGGTTGACAAATATTGTAATCTAATTTGATGGAATACCATTTCAGTGTCACGGGAATGTTATGGATGCGCTTTTGACCAAAAACATATCGATAATACCAAATACCAACAGACTATCTATATTTGTATAATTTCTGTATACGCCTGCTTTATGGCCAATTCAGTTTATGAAATAATTATTATTAATATATTTCTGTAAATTGTATTAATTGAGTCATTATTGGTGTGTCTAATAAATAAATAGATAATTTAAAATAGGTACTATATTGAATAGATCGAATATTTACATGCATTAAGACATTTAGTTGAAATGTGATGTAACTAACTTATTTATATATTATGTGAATTGGTTGCATGTAAACAAGTCCAACTGATTCTTGGAAATTTATTTATTATTATGTGTTAATAGATCTAAGTTTAATTGAATTCACTTGTGTTTTAATGTGGAATAATCAGCAGGTCTCTAGGACGATTTCTACCCGACAATATTAAGTGAACTACGAAAATTTCAAAAGCGTCTATAAAGTCTTTGTTTTATAATAATTCAATTCAATTTTCATTCAATATCTTGTCACTCTTGAGGTCAAACCGCTTGAATACGAGATTGAAACTAATCATTTTTTTAAACTAATATAATTTTACAATAAAAACTGACCTTTTACTTTAAAAATCCTCAAACTAAAACAAAGCGCTTTTTCGCACTCCAAGAAACACCGAGCGACAGCCCTACACCACGGGCAGTTACACAGCTCCTTCCCCTAAAACATTGTCATCTGAATTTGTGCCCGAAGTAAATAAGAGTCCCGGGGAGTCCTCCGCTCTAATGGCGGCAGATTTATAGATTTTCCTCGATGCCCCGCCGGGCCGGGATTAAATTACGCCAGCCGTATTGGCCGGGAGGAATATTAGCGCAACCATTTGTTTCGCCACTTCGCTTTAACTCATTAAACGGTCACTCAGATTTGATAAGATTTCGCGCGATATTTTTGAGCATATTATCTGTAGTATTGACAATTATACAGTGGGTATACTTTTCATTATTTACGTGTTATGATGAGTTTTAAGGTCACTTTAAGGCCAAGGGTCGAGTGGACGCAGGTCACCTATAAAAACTATAAAATTTATGCGTTATGGATTTTTAGTTCATTAAGATGCCTAGGTTCGGAGGAGTAATAATAATTCGGTAAATAACAAAAGGTAAACTTTAATTTATTTTTTTCATGATGCAATTTCTCGATTGTTACACACCTAAAATTACCTACCACCTAAATTTTCGGCATACTATATGCTTACAAATTTAATTAGCTATAACATATATCTACGTCAAGGGATGCTTCCTTGAAGAACCCTTGTCTTTGGCAAAAAAAACATCAAGCAAATCTAAATCATCCAAAGCAAGTACTGCTAAACGGTGCTTAAAAACAAAAATATCTAGTCTGTAATCTCTAGCGTTTTAATAACAGTTTTCTTCTGTTTTGTCCCCTCGCTTCAACCCTTCTGGGGGTCGCGCACCCCCTCCCGATTTTTAAAATCGCAGACGGGTTAAGTCGTGGGAGCATGCTATCAAGAGCAAGCTAAATTTAAGTATAATTTCACTTTTTTATTTTCACAAGGGTTGATTGTACCTTAAATTTCATGTACAACCTGGTGTAATTAGGTGTGATGTTTATTTGCTTATTATTACGTGTTTAATTAAAACTTATATACCTATTGCATACGCATAAAGTACCTTTACTTTGATTTCATTATGTGAAGTAAAATTTTCATTTGTTTTATTGTCTTGTTTATTTTGATAATGGGCACATAGATGTCCAATAGTATTAATGTGATTGTCTTAAAAAGTTTTCACATTAAAACGCCAACTTGATAGACGATGCGTATGGAACCGTAAAAATAGTAGCAAAAGTCTAGACAAGAAAATGTATTACCTTCATATATTTTATTTATTTAAAAGTGCTTGTGATACACCCCTGATATTAGGCTTTTCGCTTCTGTTTCCCCTCAGGCTCAAAGAGACAAATACTTGTATCCCTTCATACGCGAAACTGTCGTCTAATTTACATTTCAACCACTATATCTATTAATACATACGAAGCAACCTATTAAATTATTTCACAGTATTTTGATATCGTTTACATTGAATTTATTCGTTATTATCGTCTCAAATAATTCAAAAGTATTAAAAACTTTATAAATTAATAATGATACGATAAATGTTTTCGAGTCGAGACTAAATTTTTCTATAATATCGATAATTACCCCATTGGGTTCAGAATTATATATTTAAAATTCGTTCGCAGGATAGGCCATAAATCAAAAAGAAAACACCAGTTTCGAACCTCTTGTTGCTATACGTTGAGTTACAAACGCATTAATCATTCACAATTACGTTAAACGACCGAAGGCTCCAACGGGATAGACTGTGGCCGCATTGTGAATAGTACTCAACTGACAGTGGACAAATAACAAAACTAGGTTAATCTTTTACCTCCCGCAACACTCGGGGTTTGGGTTTCACCCCGCGCTCTCACCCTTTCGCACCCATTAATACCGAAAAGGACAGCCTACCCACACCTACTTCGAAAAGGCTCTACACGGAGGGAATTTTACGTTACTCTGTCTGTATTCCCAACAGTTAAAGTCGTTTTTCAATTGTGCGCTAATTCTTTTACCTCAGGAATCCGAAAGAATTTCAGTGAGCTGTAAAAATCTGAACTCTGCTTCGGTGCTGATTGAGTCTTTTTTGGATGTTGAGTTTTGGATTTCTGTATTATTCATATATTTGCTCCATCACGTTTGTGCCGGGAGATGAAAATTCCATGAAAACTTTTGCCGTGTTTCGTTTATGATATTGAATTTGAAGCTTTCATTCTGTTGAAGTGAACAAACTACGTGATAATAATATTTTTATTGATACGTTTACGTATTATATCGTTTCTTGTAATATTATGAACTAAATATATATCTA
The DNA here is from genome assembly GCF_061535395.1 of Colias eurytheme. Classification (NCBI taxonomy): domain Eukaryota; kingdom Metazoa; phylum Arthropoda; class Insecta; order Lepidoptera; family Pieridae; genus Colias; species Colias eurytheme. The sequence continues at coordinate 3,477,245 of NC_142989.1, read as the reverse complement.
TAATACAGAAGTTTTTAGGACGAAATAAATGGATCAATCGAGAACGGAGTATAATATTGAGCGCTCAGAACGATTTTCGTTCGCTTAAATCCCTGTAAAAACAAAAACTCCCAACGATTTTGATCCGTCTAGACCATTCAAATTATACCGAGATCCGAATTCGAATAATAAAAAGCTTAACATTCCACAAACGATATCGGTCGAGCTGTATTGAAATATTATAATACAGTTTAACCTATAATTTGATTAAATTTGAGGAAAAAGAAAAGGGAATCAAATGGTTCATCAGCTTGGGTCGGTAATGATCAGGCGCGCTTCGTTATTTTGTTTGGTTATATTAGTTGTGTTAATATGTTTTAGGTCAGAACTTTGAAGGTGTTTCGGTTTAATACTCGTCTCTCGAGTCTTAACCTTCATGACCGCCTTTTGTTGTAAGGATAGAATTAATAATTGATGTATTAACCTTCATATACTAGGTATATACTAAATAGTAGATACCTAATCCATACTTAATATTATAAATGCGAAAGTAACTCTGTCTGTCTGTCTGTTACTCAATCACGCCTAAACTACTGAACCAATTTGCATGTAATTTGGTATGGAGATATTTTGATACCCGAGAAAGGACATAGGATAGGTTTTATCCCGGAAATCCTACGGGAACGGGTTTTTCTTTGAAAACGCGGGCGAAGCCGCGGGCGGAAAGCTAGTGATACATAAATGCTTTATTCTTTATTACAAAAAATGGGTTAATACCCATAACTAATGTTATGGGTATGAATTCAATTACCTACTTCTTGGAAAAGGAGAGTAAATGCGAATCTACATCTTTCTCAGAAAACATTTATTTGTCTATCTTTCACTTGCCGTAATATTATCTAACATTTTTTTTCTATTAATATCTCAGACGCACGGGTCCAGAAGAAATCAAAATTATTAAGCAAGAAGGAAAGAGGTAGAACTTAACTAACTTGAATTCAGGTAATTATAATTTAACAAAATTATACCCTTGTTAAAGTTATTGTTAAAGTTTACTACTTGAAGTAAAACAAGCTATGCTCTTACAATTAGAAATTAAAGATTTTAACTATTATTATTCCGACGTTTCCCACACTTTGCAGCTAGCGTGTTAACTACTACTACATACTAATTTCTAATCTTTATAATATTCGCGTAAAATCAAACACTAGAAAATACTATGCTCTTTCAAATCCAAACCGAAAGAAGAAACAGTGTTCAACTTCCTCAAGAAATGAATAAAAATATAAACGTAGGGAGTGGACGAGCCCATCAACAAAATAGATTAATAAAAATTTATTAATTACTACAATATATTATATAATACAATACAATATATTATATATACAATATACAATATATTATATAAGCTGGTAGCGTTACTGTAGTAACGCTAAGATACAAATTTTGTCAGGCTAGCATCGAGGAAATTAGCACGGCCGCACTGAAAGGAGGCTCTAAATGCTACCACTATATTACCATAGCATGTTTTATACTTTCTGAAAAGAGGCCCGAGACTCTTTGTTATTAATATAATACCGATAGGGAGGTGCATGCTTTAAAAATTGATCAATACAAAAATAATTTATAAGATAGTTTCAGAACTAGAAAAGAAATGATACATCAAAAAAATACAAAATCTCGCAACACATAAAAAAAATATTTTTTAAAGATGGGAGCTATTACAACAATTTACCAAAACGTATCACTTCAGAATATATTGCGTCGTGTAAAGCTAGTTAATATTGATATATCTGCAGTATGCATCATGATTTAGTTAAAAACGAGAAAAACCTCGGCTTGGCACCGGATTATGCTCTGCACTGAATGAGACTCGGAAAAATTTTAAGACGATAACTTGGCATGTTATCACGACAAATAATTCTGAGAACCGGCGAGCTCACGTTACAGCGATTATTTGTAGTTTTTGGATAACAATGCTTTGTTTGCTTGTTAAATATTTAAAATAAATAGATAAACTTTTCTCTTTACATAGACTTCAGTTTATAAATTGAATATATGACATGACTATTTGCAAATAGCAAATGACAATTTGCAAAAAGTTATCGACAAATGATATACAATTTTGTATTCCAACGCTGTATTTATATTATATCATTCAATAATCAAGCAACTACATTTTGTTTCTAATATGTTTAATACGTTTTCATACAAATAACTAAAACGCAAGATTGTCTTTAAAATACCATCACATTACATGTTTATTGTGCAGGAAGTTCCACGATTTACCTTCGAGCAAATGCGAGCCAAATTGCGCGGGCGCCACGCACATTTATCATATCGTAAGCTCCGAATAATTTAATTTTCCATGTAATTGATGTTTGTAAGTTGTTTAGACACATATGCACATATCAAGCTCGGGTATCCATGCGATATCATTGCTGGAGTGTACAGTAAAAGCAATTTCGACCGGAGACTGTTGGCAGGCGGCCAGGAGAAACATGCTCGCTACGGCTGAAGAACACCAATGCATACGTTGTATACGCTAATTCATAAAATCAGTTAAATTTGAGTGTAATTATGAAATGGAGTATCGATAGCTTCGATCACTTTGCTCATACTCTTTGGCCCATTAAAAGAAAAAGGCAAAGTACAAAAGAACTTAAAATGTTAATTGTAATAAGGTAGACACAATTCATGTTATTTTTAATTACTGGCAAGAATTAATCACGGTGAAAAATTTCACAATGAATAAGGCTGTTGTAGCGATTATACGTGAAGAGGTAACCATCCTTTTTACAAATCAGGAAGCATACAATTTGTCTTCTGAAGGTAAGCGGTTAAATGGTTGACGTGCCTCTGGGCATCCATAGTAAATACTTGTGCATCAGTTGAGATTGGAAGGTTATTGATGACTGAAACTTGTAGGAGCCTGTATGCCCTCTACTCTTACAATTTGCAATATACTATATTATTGGTTTCATACAATAATAAAAAATAAAGTTGTGGCGATACCTAACGTGAATCAAATCTACTAAGTGATGAGCGTTTAATGTTTTCTAAATAGTTGCTTTGCCCTAGCCTTATATGTTTTCGTCGGGGAATGTTTTCGTCTGCTAACACCAGAATGTTCCCAAGATTCCCGAACCACTTCATTAATATGAGACATTAGAAATCTAGTTACCTACCAAACCTCGAGATAGACATAACCTGCCTTACTGAATTATCATTAATTATTTTAACAAAATTAACAGGTACCATATAAAATATAAATATTCCAGCTAGTATCGATGTCCATTCCTTTGTTCATATGATCTGAGAAATACACACAATTTAACTGAAGTTTCCTGGCATATAGCCAGCGATGGTCTAAGATTATGTTGGGTTTTGTAGATAAAAGTTTGAGCTTCATCACATAACTTTTAAGCACCCAACCCTTGTCGCTTTAGCAAATCAGCCATTATGATACGAACATCTGTTGGCTCGAATCAATTAGCTATATTCTCAAGAAATTGTATTGTTTTATTTTGTAAAAAGAAGAAACGCTGAAGATTTTCTATTAATGAATGTTTAACATATCTAATATATATTATTATAAAGGCGAAAGTTTGTAAGGATGTATGGATGTATGGATGTTTGTTACTCTTTCACGTAAAAACTACTGAACCGATTACAATGAAATTTAGCACACATATAGAGGGTAACTTGGATTAACACATAGGATAGTTTTTATCCCGGAAATCCCATGGGAACGGGAACTATGCGGGTTTTCCTTTGCAAACGCGGGCGAAGCCGCGGGCGGAAATCTAGTTTTAGATATGTCTGAATATTTCATATTCACACAATAGGTTCCGTAATATCAGATGAAAAGTATTCCTGTTTGTTTATACATAAAAAAAAACTTTAAAAATTGTTTGACCGATACCTCCATCGCTTTCAATAGCTTAAAAAGCTCTACCTTTCTCTGCCTCTCACTTTTCATATTATAATTGTTTTCTCATCTGAAAAGAAAACGCAGGAAAAAGAGTTTGATAGCTATAAACATTAATTATGAATCTAAAAATCTTTTAGAGATTTCGATTATTTTTTAGTTACGCCATTTGGCAAACCCAAAAAAATAAAATACAACGATACTCTTTTTCAAAAACATATCGTTCGCATTTTTAGGTAGTTCTATGAAATAGTGTACTTAATTTAATTAAATGTAGAAAATATTAATTTCAGAAATTATTAAAAATAGATACCTACAGAAAAATAAACTCGTTCTCGGCAAATGTTTATTTTTACATTTCGCTTTACATAACTGTCTAAGCTTAGCAGCTTATATAAATTTGGTTCCTGTAAAGTTTCCTATAAAAATATGGAAGTAGGTTTCAAACAAGCTAGCTTTAAAAGACGTTAGGAATATAGTTATTTTGCCAAATCAGGTAGTTTTTCTAGGCATTCGCAAATAAATTAAACATTGCTTCTGAAACTTTTTTTACATTTTCTTAAATTACAGTCCTCTAGACTAACCCTACGATAAATACCGTATAATTTTATCAAAGAAATTAACTTACTACTAGGATTTATAACAATAATAGATACATCAATAGATACAATTCTATGAATGACAAACAAACCTACAATAACACGAAACAAATGCGACTATCCCATAACATTTAATTTGAATAAAGCGCAAACATTTATTGTATTCATGTGTTATTGGAACTGCGCAGGAAAATTAATTTACGCGCCTAATGTACGCAGCGGGAGTAGAGTTTGGAACAACGGCGAAATCAATTTGAAAGCGGGCTATTGGCGAGAGGCCAGCGTCCAAACGCAGCCACAAACCTGAATATTATAATACCGACAATGGGTATTCGATCATCAATCACGATATATTTACTCTGCAATATTTTTCATAGAGCAAACAGCGAATTCGGCATACAGCTGCTGTTAACAAAAACTTTCAAAACTATCAATTATCAAACGGAGGTAGAGAGAGCATTTTTTCATTCAAAATAACGAGCGCAACGTTTCATGTGGAATTGTTCTTTTTCAGCGAAGAGGGCTCAGGGCGTAAGGTTAGCAAATGGATAGCATCAGGTTTTGACGATGAAAATCCTGTAAATCTTTTGTCAAACCATGGTCAAACCAAACTTAATAAATACCTACAAAATTACACACACATCACTGCCATACTTTAAAAGTCTAGTCGTAGTTTAACTTTTCATATTCAGTTTCCCAATTTGTGGTTATATTTGGGTTATTTCTCAGTAAAAATAATAATGTTTGTATTAAAATATATGTCAATAAGTGTTAAAGTAGTTTCGGTTAGTTATTATTTATCAGTGACTTAATCAGCAAGAAGTGAAACTGGCCCGTATTTTGTTTCATATTAAAAACGATACACTTTTCATGTTATACTTATACACAATAAACTAACAGCAATTAGTTTTCACGATACTTAGATACAAAAAATGTGAAGAATGGCTGGCATTCTTGACATTGGCCATAAATGTATCACCCAAAGGCATGTCAGTTATTTATAAAAGATTTGCGTGGTGCGATATGCGTGAGGCTTCTGAGGAAGCCGACGGCGATAAATAGAAATATAAAAATAATAAATAATATGTTCGCAATTATCGTTTATTTTATGGTAATTTAATTGTGAGAAAGATTGGAAAGTTTGCGTGCTATCTTCATAGTTATTTATTATAATCGAGCTATTGAACTTTTCATCGAAGTTTTGTTTTGATTATTTACAAAGCAGAATGGAATGCTGTTGCCTTTTTGATAACGTTCAGAACGAAGGTAAAACATACCTTAAAATTGAATAAAGAATTATTTCCCTAATAATTCTGTTAACTCTAGATTTCACAATATCGTAATAATTTAATTGATAAAAACTATTACATAGAAAAATTGCAAAACGCTATCCACGTCTGAAAATCACATACCTTATCTTTAAAATAGCTTCTACAGATTGGGTTCTAACCATAACATACCGTAAATAATATATGAAAGTCACATGACATGTTCAAGAAAGCGAATGTAGATTTTACACCTCCCACCTAATCGTTGTGAGTAGAGGGGTTGCTATCCTCTTGAGCAGACAGGCAATGTTCTAATAAACGCTATTTTATAAAACTACGTTCAATCGAATGATTGTTTTTTCCAACATTTACTATTTCAACATGTAAAAGTGCATTCAACTACTGAGTTGAATCTTTTATTAGTCTATTATGGTACGAATTTAAATCGATTTGTTGATAATAAATTGGTTGAAAACCTTCATTAATATAAATTTATTTGTTGGTATATCTAACAATTTTATAATAAATAATAACGTAATTAAAAATATATACTTGTACAGACATATTTGAAAGTTATAATCGATGTAAATAAATAATGTTGTTCACTATAAACAAGATCAATCAGTAACAGTATAAAAGAGTTAAGGTTATAGAGTTTGATACTAATAACTATCGCTAATACATATTTATTAAAATAAAAGCCGTCACAAAAGAAAAAGCATAGATGAAAAATAAAATGAAATTTTGTTTTATTCATCGTTTTTGCGCTCATTGTATAGATTTGGTAGAGCTGGCTCTACTAAGTTAAAACATTTTATTGATGTGAAATCGTCTGACTAAACCTAAGATAACTAAACTTGATAAAACTACATATTATATCTACATAGTATTATAACTACAAAAGAAATCGTATAATTTTTTATACCAAAGATCTATGTATTTAATAAAACAGGCCTTCAATTCAATCCTAATGCGTATTAACTATGAATTCTTTTTACTCCAATTATGTCCATCATCGACGTAGTAATATATAATGTGATTTATTTAATACTAGATTTCCGCCCGCGGCTTCGCCCGCGTTTGCAAAGGAAACCCCGCATAGTTCCCGTTCCCGTGGGATTTCCGGGATAAAAACTATCCTATGTGTTAATCCAAGTTACCCTCTATATGTGTGCTAAATTTCATTGTAATCGGTTCAGTAGTTTTTACGTGAAAGAGTAACAAACATCCATACATCCATACATCCATACATCCATACATCCATACATCCATACATCCTTACAAACTTTCGCCTTTATAATATTTATTAGATGTGACCTCTAACGGACACACGTACGTAACTATTATAATTTCAAGTCTATTATAGTATCATGATATTGCACCATATTATGACAACCTGTTTGTAACATATGCTCCTTTTTTTACTTTTCCGAAATTTATTACTTTCTTCTGTAATAATTTAGCTGTTAGTGAGACGGCTGATCATTTATGTTTCCATATTAGGAATTGCTTACGAAAAAAGTAATTTGTGGAGAAGGATTTTGAAGCTTGATGAAATATATTATTGTTTTAGTATCCGTTATTCAAGTGAACTACTATAAAATATACATTATTTCAGAAATAGCAGCCGCTCACCTTCAATAATTTTCCTGAATACTTACGGACGTGCTTGTACCATGACATGTCTGTTTCCTATGTAGTCTACATGACGTAAATTGTACAATGCTTACATGCATTCCCTATTTTAATACATTTTAATTTCGGTTCGAGTTAGCTAATACGATAATACTTTTTAGACTACATTATAAATCGATGATTTCAAAATAAAATGCGCATTCAATGCCTTTCAAACATTATAAAGTAGATATTTAGAGCGAGAACATCGATTAAAATCGTTCCGGTACTTTACGACTTTATTTCTGGCCGGCATGTTTTCTTTGACTGCGTCAGTTAGCTTGGGAGTTGGGACCGAACGTTCGGTGCGTATCGGATAAATATTAATAAAGCTGCCGGCCTCGTTTCTGAGAAGTTGGGAGGATCTTATTATAACCGCAATAGCACCTATAATTAGCAGCATCCAAATTACTCGTGCCGTAGGTACGTGTTGCGCCAGATTGGTGTTATGTGTCGAATACTCGATTCGAATGCAATATTATTAGTAATCGATTTTAAACTGACCTTCCACCGTTTGCGATTAATTCTGCAATTTAATTCTGGTAATTGCATGCCCACAGTATTACTTTATCGAAATGACTGTATCATCAAAGTTAACATTTCATTTGACATAGATAAATGCGTTAACCGAAGACTTTATCAACCGTTTGAACATCATCAGGCAAATAAAAGACACAGGTGCGTCGACTACAAAAGATTTACTTTATCCTCAACTTATCAAAGGAGTGATCAAACTAAAACAAAAGAATGAGTCAGTAAAGCCAACGACCGCCGTTCCAGGGTGATCTTTCGAAATTCCCGAATAATTGTCGACGCGTAAGGTGACGCCGAAAATAACACACGAGATGAGTCGAGCCGTTCACTCTCAAATTAATTTTATTTTTATGTTGATAAATTAGCTTATTTGTTTCGTATATGGTGAACCTCAGTCTCGAGCATTTGTATTTACGCAAGCTTTGGATCTAGGCCAGAGATCCTTTATAAATCGTGTAGATACCGACCGCTGGGGAAATTTTCGTTATGTAAGATTTATTTCTAACCTTAAAAGATGGTGGGTAACCGTATGATATATTCGTTGTTTAATAGAAAAACATAGCTTAGTAATAAATAGATGATAAGCGCGTATACATAAAGCTGTCGGAGGTTCTGCTTAAGATGCTAGTATCGTAGTGCACTACAAACTTGGACCACCGCACGAGTCACCCGTTGGGAAGCGATGCACACAGCCAACTAACCGTGGGAACGCTACCGTATACGGCTTGTATTAGATCGAAGAGCCACTTGTATTATCTGTACCGACAAGAATCATTAAGGTACCCTTTAATAGACGACAAAATTAATACCTCTAGATTTTTTCTAAACAACTTAAAAAGATGCACAATTAATTGCACTAATTTAAATTTCCCCGAAGATTAAAAAAATTAAGCCAATCTCAATAATCAATTAAATCAGATACCCTATGGCGAGTGCAGTTGATATTCATTAGGATAATTACATTGCCAATTTACTGCGTGATTATCGCCACAATGCCGCATGTCTTGGTGTGTCCGAATCGAGGTTACACACAGACATAACGGATCGTACAAGTACACTCAATTCGCGTGGCAACAACGATCACGTAGCTACAGTATAACCGCTAGATTAACTTGAGCTATGAAAAAACATCTAGATTCCCTAGCGCCTCCGCGTGTCCACCACGCGGGGGAAGAAGAGCAGCTCAAGCTACGCTAGCCAGCGAAGCGTGCGGCAGACGTCATCCCCACACATCGACGATACACTCACACAGACGCACATGACCGTGGCATTCCATCGGCATCCACACTTACAAGCAAACAGCGCACCTTATTAAAACGAGACGCGAATCGACGACTTATCGGGCAATTAGTCGTGGCCGGCGTCAAACAGTGCAGCGTTCCGGAATCTTGTTCGGCTTACATTGACTGTTATCTTATCGGTTTGAATTGTTAGCGCTTTTTGGAAGCGTCTAAGTTTAGGATCCTTAATGAAGCCATAATTAACATGAGCCCTAATTGAGGTGTTTAATTAGTTGTTATCTGGATATGGTTTTTAATGTCAAAAAGAATAGTGGAAATGGCTCCGTTTATGTGATTGTAATTTAACGGCCGTACGTGTTAATTGGTTCATAAAAATATAAAGTGGTAATGTAAATCGTGGTATTATGTATGGTCGTATGTAAATGGCGATGGAATTACGTTGGTAGGAGGCGACGGAGCCGGCACGCGCGGGGCAGCCGCTCTGCGCAAGTGCGCTTCATAACAACGGCCTCTCAAATTATTCACATGTTGTCAACTTATGAATTATTATTCTGTTAACAATGATCTGATTAAAACAAAACATTACGTGTCGCTGGTAATTAATGCTCTCGTCTCTTGCAGTTGGTTAATTATTTAATCGGATGATAAATGGCGCAATTAAAATGTTATCACCAACTTTTTTGTTTACATTTTTACGTTTATTTATATAAAACCTGTAAAGCCGGCTTTATGAATTGTGATAAATGGTTTATTTAAGTTCACACCAATCGCAAGAAATCATTCAACTTTATAAGCAAAAAAAAATGAGGAAAACTATATAAAAATCGTCAAAATTCAAAAACTTCACGCCACAATTTATTTTGAGAAACAAACACTGAATGAATAGCTAATTGCTCAATATCCGGATCTACAACAGGTTTAAACATACGAATTAACACGATTAAAATCACTTCGGATCGCTATCGTAAACTGTTAACTTCTAACACCTTGTCATACCGTATTATGATTGTAGATATTATAAGAACGAGATAAAAAGATAAAGTACGCGGCTTAACGTTTACACGCCATAAAAATAAACATGCTATGGTTAAATTTATACTAGAGGGAGCGTTTTAATTGTAGGAAAAAGTTTTATGGCTCTTTAAGAAATAGTTACGTAAGTAGGTAGAGAAAGATTTGAAAGCTTTTGAAGCGAGAATATGAAAAGTGTTTGATGTTTTACATTTTTTTAAACAATTGTTAGTTCTACAGAATGAAATAGATATTAAAAGCGAATATTCCTTAAAAATAAGTAAATTTGCTCTATAAAACGATAAAGTGTTGTAGAGCAAATATACCTAATAATATTGTAGCGGGAAAAAGAAAATCGATAACTACATTTATGCTAATATTTTTTTAAACTCGCAAAGTATCAAACTAGTAGTACTCAAATGACGAATCAAACACAGCAAGCCGCGATAATTTATTAAATTAAACCGGCCAAAGTGGGCGAATACCAAAATCATTTCATTATGCAAAGTTTATGGTATTTTCTTGATAACGTCTAACTTTATTTACAATTTTATTAGACCACCCGCCGTTTAATAGACAAGACCTAATCTATGCCACTATTTAATTTGTACAATATGCCACGGAACAGTCGTAATAAATTAAAATTGAATAACTAATGTCTTTATTAAACGAATATATCAATTCACCGCTGATATCAGCTTGTAAATTATAGTTTGGGTGTCAAAGGTAGCTCTTGATTATAGCTTGTTACTTGTTTATTGGCGTGAAGTAAACTTTAATTTAATAGGTTTAATTAGTCATCTATTAAGGATTCTGACTAAAATAGGTGGTATAAAAATGTAGATATAGGTATGTTTGTTCTTCATATTTTTTTTAAAAGATTTATTTTTCTAATGAAAGTGTTATTGACTCTTCTAGTCTAGATATAAATAAATTTTATGTTTTTATATAATTCCTTGATTGTTATAAACTTCTGTATGCTACTTTAATTATAATTAGATACCTACCAAGATTGTAGCGTATGACAATAAATATCATATAGGGTATTGCATAAGAAAATCTTTGTTTACCTTTTGTTATTTAACAGATACATTCAGTAGTAGCGCCATCTAGTGAAACTACACGGCGGAAAATAAAAGAGGGCATTATGTCTTACATATTTATAATATCACTAGCGGTCCGCCCCGGCTTCGCCCGTGGTACATATTTACGTTTTCTCTACATAAAAACCATCCTCGTACTTCGAGGAATATAATAAAAAAAGAATTATCGAAATCGGTTCAGCCGTTCTCGAGTTATGCGCTTACATTTTGCGATTCATTTTTATATATAAGACTAGCGGTCCGCCCCGGCTTCGCCCGTGGTACCTACATATGAAAAATAGATGTTGGCCGATTCTCAGACTTACCCGATATGCACAGAAAATTTCATGAGAATTGGTCCACCCGTTTCGGAGGAGTATGCAGACTAACATTGTGACACGAGAATTTTATATATAAGAATATATCCATAAAAGTACTTGGGTCGGAAATATTCCAATATGTGAAAATAGTTTAGTCTTTTATAGTCCTTTATATTGTTTATAGTCGAACAAACCCATCTATTATAGAGCAAGAATGCAAGATTATCAGAGTCTGTGTGCTGCTAACAAAAGCAATTGTAACTATAATGTATACTATAGGTGTTAATATAAGGAAATGAATTCAAATAACGTTTAGCATGCTAAGAACAGTTCTCTATTCTGAATCTAGAATCTTCGCCAGGCGCGAGTGCACGATAGGACATCGCTCGTAAACCTACTGCAGGGACACAAACACAAATGATTTCCAAGGCGTATGAATAAAATAGACAAGCCATTTTATCTATGACCTGTGCTGCTATGGCTGCACTTGTACAAAAATTTCTTGTCATTGTCATCCAGGTCATGATGTTCAACTTTCAAGTATTTTCTTCCATATCATGAAAGATATTGAGAATTCGACAACCATTTAAACTTAATAATTTTTGTGATAGGCCATCTATTTTATAAATTTCTTTAAAGTTAAAGTACTTTAGATGCCAATAAAGTTTCTTAATTTACAGTTCAACGTAGAATTGAATGTATATCATCGTTTCTTCAGTTTATAATCAACCTTTATTTTTTGCGTGATATAAATAATATCAGTAGTTTTGCAAACTTTATTGAGCAGTCTATTACTTCTATGTGCTATATTTTAGAGGTAGGCAGTTAGGCACTGTCCGGTTTGCAGTAGGCACGATCCTAACTTATGTACAGAGCTACTTTCAGTAGAAATGTCTGCATAATAATATCCTCACCTACATACATCTCACAAAGAGAATTGTATTTATTCCGTCCATTAAATGGACTGATAAATTAAGTTTATATAGTATAGAATCGAATAATTAATTTTGATAAGTTATATAAAAAGTGTTTGGGATTTGAAATGAAGACAAGTAGAGAATAATAAAAGGTAAAAGACGCATGTATTTTTGTATGCATGCGACAAACCTTACCTTAGAGTTTAGACCCTTAAGCATGTACACTTAAAGTTAGTTCGTTTTGTTCCTAAGCAAGAACGGGGTTGAATGTTTGAGAAAGTAGTGTAGAAAGAGAGGAATACAGAATTCATGTTTAGGACTCTAGCACGGTTTTCTATGCTTAACGATTTGTATTAGAGAATTCAGGATTTTGTGAGAATGTTTTCTAGAAATTCTACCTCAATAAGAAGAAAAATTCCAGAGATACAGGATATATTTTACATCTTCTAGTTTTAAGTTGAAACAAAAAAATAAAAGTTACCCAAGCTAGTCCTAAAATACTGAAAAAGTGCAACAAAGTAGTATTTTTAGAGTTATGTAAATTAACTATGAATATAGAATAGTGTCAACAGATATAGATCGTATCTAGATCGAGGTGAGTCACCCAGGGAGCTGTATTGGGCCCATTGATATTCCATGACTACCAAACGCAATGACCTGATATTAGTGGCCACACCCACGCCCAGATGAATTTCCTCGTTGTTTCTACATCTCCTTTATACATCGAAACACTTTATACACAGTAGGCTCACGGTTAGTCCAAGCATGGTGTAAGTGTTGAGAACGGGCAGGCAATGCTGATGGACAATTCGACAATTTTATTATTTTCATAGTTTTAGTTGTACCTATGTATGTAAAGTTTGTGATTTTATTATTTTCATAGTTAAAATTGATAATTCTCAAAAAAAAAATATTTGATGATTAATACTGTGATTGGCTGGTAACTCTAAAATTTTGATTGTTTGTAAATGTCGTCATAATATTGTAACTGTATCTAATAAAGTATCTTTAATTTCATTTAATATCTTTGTAATTACCAAAATCATATCTTCATTGCCAAATAATCTTTCCATACTTGTCCACGCTCCTCTATTTTAACAGCCTTAATCGCTACATCCTATACTTTCCACCGGTCCTCAGCTAGACATGCGTACAGTACTATGCAGCGCAGTCAATGAACCGGCAGAGGTCAGGTGAAATTATCTCGTACGGCCCGCCTTACGCGACATCTGACTCACAATGCCCGGATACTGTTTTATCTCCTGTTATACTTGAATATTTGAGGCTGTATTCATTTGGACCTGATTTTAGTCTCGATAACTCTTCGTGGTCAGTTTACTTTGACTGACTATGTATTTTCGATATATGTTCTAAGTTTAATTATTACGAGATTGGAATATGCTGTACATATAGTATGTATATATTGCACTGATTTTGGTCTAGATAAATCTGTGTGGCAACTTTTCTAGGGTTTTAATTTACATAGATCCAAATTCAAATTCAAATTTCGTTAGTTAATTATATTCATAGTAATATTCTGTACCTACATACATTATTATGTATTCGTCTGGCACTGATTTTAGTTTCGATAATTCTTCTGGTAGTAACTTTTCTATAGCAACTGACTACATGGCGTCGAGATCATTCGTTAGTTAATTATTATGAGATACATTGTAATATTCTGTACATATTATGTTATTTATTTATCTTGTATTGATTTTGTTCTAGATAACTCACCATGGTCACTTTTATAGAATTGTATGTTTTCGAGCTCACTAGTTAGTTAATTATTAAAAGATACATTGTAGATAATATTATGTACCTACATATATTATGTATTCATCTGGAACTAATTTTGTTCTCGATAACTCTTCGTGGTCACTTTTATAGGATTGTATGTTTTCGAGATCCTTTGTTAGTTTATAATGAGATTCATAGTATTATTATGTACATAATATATTACGTATTTATCTGGTAGGTTGATTTCGTTCCCGATAACTCTTCTCATGGTCACTTTTCTAGTGCAACTGGCTATATATTTTCGAGAACATTCGTTAGTTAATTATTGTGAGCTACATAGTTACATTATGTAAACATATTATTCATAATTATAGAGATGTCATTAAAATCATGTATTTAAGATGCATTACGCAAGTGACAAAGGTAATACATAAATGTGACATAAATCACTTATTATGTTGTTGTTTTAAAACGAAATATAAATAGGACTTATAAATTCTGCTCATATTGCAAAATTATTTCGTTTCCCTACAAAAGGTTACATTTTCGTGGTCTTCGGGATAAAATCCGTTTAAACGCTACAAACCGTACCTAAACAAAATTAGTCGTTTAATATGATTATGAATAAGAAGAATAAGATAAAAGTGCAATGTCAAAACTGTATTGTCTCCTGCAAAACTATAAATGTTAATTATATAACATTAATGTAAAAACATTTACTTACGTCCTTGTTCTGCATAATAAAATCTATGATGGTTCATATACCTACGGAACTATGTTTACTGCTAGTACAATTATTATAGCGGTATTACCATGGTTTCCAATATTATTAATACAAGATAAAAAAACTCTACTGAAAATCATTGTACTTAAGACTTCCGTTCCTCATTACTACTATAGATTAATTCTATGTTAATCAATCAAACAGCAAACCATTTTCCCATCGATGCCACTATCCACTCTAAGTAACAGAGGTCGATTTTAAAAAATTCTCGTGTAGTTTTACTTTTATCATTCACCAATTAAAATATTCTTATACGTTTAACAGATGCCACTTTTCAGGCACAATTATTTTGAATTCGGTTCCAATTACCAGTTGTCCAAAATTAGTAGATTATTCTTGATATGTTTAGACTCTTCATATATAACAAAAAAATATATACATATATAATTCTCACTTTCTCTTCGACAAAATAGTAAATCAGTAAGTTCAAAGATATTTACCAACGTTCAGTCTTGAATAAACTTTTCTTAAAAAGAACAATACTGAACGACATAACAAGCAATAATCAACGTTAATCAAATCCAAATATGCTAATACTTTAAATATCCCATCATTGTAGGACCGTCTAGGAATGTCCACAAATATTCCGATACCACTTTTACGAGTGTGTGGGAACGATGACACCCGTAGAGTCCATACATTACACAACATTATATTACTCTTAAGTTATTCTGAGCTTTCACTTTACATAACAATTATTCGCCGCTCGTTGCGTTGACGAAATCAGTGCATCATTTTATGTAACTACTTGAGTAAGCATCGATGTCGAAACACGTAAGTATTGTTTGACAATTTCCGCACTTTTAGAGATTATTTCACAACGGATGCCTTGATCTCTTTGTTCTTCAAGGGTCTATCATAGTTATTACGTATACCAGCGTAGTAAAATTAGGTATAGGTAGTGGTGGTGGTATACTGATACATTTAAAATTACCTGCACGACCTGAACATCAAGAAATTGTTGGAGTAATTTACGTGTCTATCTCTTTCATTTGCCAGATTTTCCACAATATAACAAAAATTTCACCCTTTAATTTATTTTTAAAAGAAATTGCGTCTTATATATACATTGGTTATACAGTTTTTATTCTCCTATTGTCACTTATAATAATTTTTACTAATGTATTGTTTCTCTCAATTGAGCTTTTTCCCTTCTTCTACGTTTCATAAGTTTCGATCTTTCTCCATCACTGTTACACGCTTCACTTCCATAACGTAACACTATTTAAATATCTTGACAATTCTCTTTGTTAATTTTGTATTTCAATGTGCTTTATTATTTTTTATCCATAGCTAACAAAAAAAAACAAATAAAAATTTCAGTAAAACCATTTTAGAAATATTTTAGCAGTATCAAAAAATAAAACACTTTTCTCTACAATTGATATTTATTTGTTCCAGAAATTGCTCCGGAAAGAATGACAGATCCGGTACAAATCTCATGAAAAACTAAGTCAAACACGTGTAAATATGTACGCATGCGCATTTGTATGTGAACAACGTAACAGCAAAGTTAACTGACTACGCTGATGTTTAAGTAGTATTGACATTACCTTGACATTCGTGTATGTTCATCTTTAGAGTAGGGTAGACTGGGTACGATTGAAACAAAGGACGGTTGAAACAACACGAATATCTCGCAAACCGATGGTGGGGGGGTTAGGGGTCCAAGGGGAAAATGAAGCACACAACTGTTCTAAACACGAACCACAATGTTGCGTCGATCTCCGCGCGCTTCAGCTGATTTTATAAGACCCTATTGTGTTTTTATGACCAAAAGTAAGTATTTTTGCTTGAAGATTTTTAAAATTATTGGCGTTTCTATTTAAGTGACAGTATTAAGTGTGCGTTTTTGTTTGAAGTGAATCTTGTGGAATATGACATTGTGAATAGTTTTTGTGTATCATTGTTGTTACAATTACTATAACTGTATTTTACCAAAAGTAGGAGTTGGGGACGGTTGAAACATTTTTTTTGGGTACGGTTGAAACATTGTTTTAATTATTTTTTGTTTTTTTAGATGCCGATAGTACGTGTAAGAGAGATTTCGGGTAGACAAATTGACTTACCGAAGTACAAAGACGCATATGAGGAGGTGAAAACCGGAAAATGATTGCGATAAGTAGCAGAGAAGCACGATTATTCGCTTCTAAGGTAAATTCGAATGCGAGATGACTCTGGCGAGCAAGAAAATCAAAAAAATGGGATATAATAGAGGATATAACAATAGAAGGTAATAGAAGGCGAAAAATCAGAAAGTCTACTATTTACACTGACACACCAGATAAGAAAGAGATAAAAAAAGAGCAAGAATTAATATTAAAACGAATAAGAGCTAAGCAAGTGAAGAAGCGATTGGATAGAGGAAAATGGAAGAAATTTGATGGAGGAAAATGTAAAAGAAACACCATAAAAGCAAAAAAGAAAAATGTACAGAGGAGATATCATCAGAAGATGAGGAGTAGGTACTTATGTCTTGTTTGTATGTCACCATATTGAGAGAGCAGACCTTATTGTAAAAGAGTTACTTAATTATTGTTAGATTTAAAATAAAAAATCAATAAAACATATTTTAATACTATATTGTGTATTATTCGCATATTTTTCAACTGACCCTAATCACTGTTTCAACCGCCCCTGGTATGGGGACGGTTGAAACAAATCGGATTTATTTTTTTAATTTGATCTACTGTTTAAAATAATACATCTGGAACTAAAACCACAGTGCCTATTAGTAGACAGATACATGCTCTTTAATTTAACATATTTTTTTCATCGCTCGGGTTATAAAAAGCAAAGTTATGGTCGTTTTAAGTGAAATCGTTTCAACCGTACCCAGTCTACCCTAATTAAATAAAAGAAAAAAATCATACTGAAACCACCCAACTATTAAAGAAATTTCATTTTTGGAACGTAGGCATCATCAATATTATTTATATGCGTATTATATTTTGTCCATTGTTTATCAACTGTACTGTAGGTACTGTTTTTTTTCTTTATTGATGTTTATGAGAGTTTATTAAAGGTAAATTAATGATTTGTCATATTATTAATCAACTCAGCACTAAGGTTATGCTTGTTACATTGGCTCTTTTTAAGCTATTGCATAGCTTCTATCGCGAGCCTTGAGCGCGGGGACCGAATCCAGAAATTTAGTAACGAAAAACCTCACGCTCCCCACTCCGACGGGCGCGGAGGTGTGACTTGAAGGCATGCATGCAATAGCTTTACCGCGGCAGTCCCCGAGTGCCACACGTCTTTTTTTCTTATATTTTATTGCATATGCAATTGATAGATGAGTGCTATTTTAGTCAGACTGAAAGCTTCACAAAGTTATTGTTAAATAGATTAATTTCTCGAAGTCCTCAATGGAACTGAACTATTGATCCAACCTATTGTAGAAGATCGGGTGGTTTCAATCATTTCATGGTTAATCGTAGAATTTAAACGAAATTATGTATCACTTAAAAATATTAAAATAATTTTACTTTTGTCTTTATGTTGAAGCAAAAATATATTTTCTATGTTAGCAACTGTAAGTAATCTACGTAAATCACAAAAAATGCGTTTTTTCATCAATATGATACTGGTCTACTTTCTGCACGTTCTTATCAATATAATTTGTAATTACCTATAAATATTACGAACAAATATAAATTTCGAACTAAAAACATAAAATCATGTCACAATAAGAACCTTTTTAATTAAACTGCAAACTCGTTTGCACTTAAACACATCACATTGCGTTAACGTTTTTGTTATTCAATTGTCTGAAATCACTCGCATACCTTTGTCACACTCAATAAGACAAACAGTAAAACCGAAGCAATTATATCACCGAGGCTAATTGCTATTGTATTCATGATTTATCGATACCTACATTCATTACTGCTGGCATGTCATAAGTACAGTTAATTACATATTTATTGTAAGCATAGCATGTAAAATGATGAGTTCATTTCGGTTTCGATTTATAATGACACTAAATTCGATTTATGTAGTGTTCTATCAATACCACGATACAGAATATATTATACCAAATTTCACTTAATTACATCAAATGTTTAACGAATTGTATATCTGTATAAATGAAACTCTGACATCGAAATTAATTATTAAACACTTCATAAGTATAATATATAATTACAGTTACAAATAGTGTTATTAATTAAGCAAATTCCAGGTAGGGTTGTGACGTAATACACGTGTATTTATACAAACAACAAATAATGACATCTAGATGTTTCTTTGTTAACAATAATCAAGATTGAAGAAGACTTGTGTTATTGAAATGTAACTCTCTAAAGAGGGAGAATAAAGTCAAAAATATTTCGTTCTTTCGGATGAATAGAATTTACTTATTGACATATTATTTTAAAAATTAAATAATGGATTCTCTCTTGGACTATCTCCCTCGCTCTTTGAGCAAAAATGCATTTCAAACCAACTCTAATCCACATTTAGTCGCATGGCTAATGAAAAAGCCTTCGTCATCGTCGAAACATGCTTTTGTAAAAAATTATATGTTTCATAATCCATGCTCACACTTGACTTCAGTTAGCTACTAAACATTTGTATACCGCCTGCTTTGTAAGAATATATATATAGTGCAAATTCCACTAAGGACTCTTCTATTTAGCTTTAAAGCTCTATAAGAACGCCAATGTCTAAGACCTAAGTATGTGAGAAAGGCAAAGAATATTTTACAAAGACATCTAGTCTTGTCTGATTCGAAAGACAGAGGTCGCCAATATAATTTTTAACGTAAAAATACTTGTCTTAATACTCGAGTTTAATTGCATTAGCACTGTTGCCTATTAGTTATCTGCGGGTAAAACTAGTTTCACATAAATTATTGTAACTAGTAAGCGAGTAAATATTGTTTTTGTATTATCATTGCGACAGATATACTACTTCATCAGCGACGCTTAGCGAACGTGTACTGATTTATTAATTAGTTGGCAGCGCTTGGCGACTCAATCAACTGGGTAGCAATACTTCACGCATATCATAAATAATACGTATTATAGGTCTTTTAATTATTGTTTTTGTTGTATTATAGTACTTCTTATTGTATAGGTGATAAGATTTTAAATCTACGCGTTTAAATTTAGGCTTGTTACAGTAAAATCTAGGTAGTATGTACATTTGGTGCATACATATTAAGAATCGCAGTTAGTGAGTTTTTGAAACTTTATTCAGCTCACTTTATTTTAGTTTTCAGTATTTCACTATAATAGATTATTCTGATTTTTTAAAAAAGAAGGTTTCATTTCAATAATCACACAAGGATTAAAAGATTCAAAAGCGTATTCTAAAATAAGGCTTTATTATTTCCCCGCTCTAAAGTCGGTTCAAATCTTCGTTGTTGCTTTTTCCCATTTACGAGTTTTACGGGGACCGTTGCCTGAAACTTACACGTATCCAGAATATAAATGTGGGATAAATTCCTCTCTTTTATACTTGAAACGGTTTCCTATTTCCATCCTCTTCTGTCAGTAGATAAAAATGTGATGCTCGTTATTGTTAAAATTGAAAAATGTAAGTACGTGATGGAAGACATACCAAAATGATGGCTAAGCAAATGGTAATAGAATTCAAACTTGAGATTCCACGTTACTTTTAGTACCCTTTTAAGGCAGGCTGAAGAAAATATTGTGTATTTTTGAGTCAGTGGCGTTTAAAATGCGCTATCCTTGTTGGGCAGTCGCACCAGCATTTCTGAAATGTACCTAGATTTATTGTGTTTGGCTTATATTTATAATATTGCCTTATTTATCATATCAATCGTGTATCTACTGTATCTAATAATGAACAGTTGATACAAATGAAGAACAAAGGAAGGAAAAATATCCTAGAAATGTAAGGATCAATTTTGATACTGGAAAAAAAAGAAGGGAATCAATGTATAGCTACAGATAAAGCGTAACACATTGTGGTGCAGGAAGCATGAGCAACGCTACGCAAACACTCATTAAGAAAGTTATTACGATATTATCTTCGATGAAAAGGCACGCAAGGAACTATATAATTGCGAATCCGCGCACGAGAAATCTCAGATCAAAGCCAGTTATTCTACGGTAGCCATTCCAAAAGTTGGTAGGAAGAGCATTGCACTGCGTTTGCAAAAGCGGGAATGTAGGGACATCGTCCTAGACCGGTTCTATCCTTCGTATTCCACTATTTGCAGTCACATCTATTCTGTGAACGTACTCAAATTTTATTATAATATGAACGTTTTTCCAACATGTCAATATTGATAGCAAATGTAACTTGTCTATGTTAAACTTTCTACTTTCTAGTGATATATTTCAACCTGTGTTGTATTAACTTGTTTAGATAAATCTACACTAATATTATAAAGAGGAAAGGTTGGTGTGTATGTATGTTTGGTTTTCACGCATAAACTACTCGACCGATTTCAAAAATTCTTTCACCATTAGAAAGCTGTATCTTCACTGCAGCAACATAGGCTATAAAACATGTAGGTACCACGGGCGAAGCCGGGGCGGACCGCTAGTAATAAATAATTTCCATTTGTTAGCCACATATTATGCTCCCATTTAGATACAACATAATCATCAGTCGAAATATCACACTCAATTGTTATAATTTGAACAAATAATATTACGTAAATTCGTCCCAAGTGTGTATCAAAACAAATTTGTATCATTAGTAAATAATAGGTACAATTGAATCACAATATATATGGGTATGACATTTGAACTACAGCTAAACTTTGACATTTACTGTTTGCTCACGTAATCTAGGTACTGAAATAATTTGTAAAATGTAGCAAACTTGGAATTATTACAATTTGGTAACGGAAGATAGGTAAAGGTTTAAATTGATTTTTATTTTTGATTTTTATTGTTAATGATGATTTCAGATGACAATTTTTAAATGTATTGATTTAATATTTACATGTTTGTCAAACAAAGCTTACCTACGCTCGCATTACAGGAATAACCACTCACAATCACAGCAGCACTTTTATACTCAATACTCATACCTAGTTTGTTTGTGATAACAAAAGTTGAGTACTTCAATTTCCATTCAAAAATATAATTCAAAATAAAACTTGACCAAATATCAAATCGCTAAATGACACAAAGGGATTTATGCATACTATTAGTAATATTTACCTTTCTTTGAAAAAGTTTAGTATCTAATTGTTAATATTTAAAACGAATAAAATTAAAGCAGACCACTTAAAGCAAAGCATCTTAGTTTATATGCCATTCAAACCCACTCTTCTCTTTAATACTTATAGTTTCTAAATATCTATAATATTCATTGTTACAATGTTACCATAGAATTTTAGATTAATCCGTTCTTCAGATAATTATAATCAAAGTTTGTCAACACGTTTAATACCCTTATCAGATATTCATTGCCTCATACAAGTGCAAGTTGGGGATACAATCACTATCCCTGAAGATGTCATAAACTCAGTCTAGTTATGGTTTAAATGTAGGTGATAATATTAATATTTTATGCTATCATCATATGTTTAAGGTTTTAATTAATAAAGTATTAACGAAGAACTGTCAGTCTTTTAACAAAAGAAATAGCTATATTATACAAAATTATAAATCATACCTACGGCTACATCATACATTATATATTGTTAATTTAGTATAATATTGTTTTTCACACAATCTGTTGGTTGCCTGAAAGAGATTACTTGTTAGTAATAAGGCCGCTTTCTGTGTTACTTGTACTTATAGTTTAAGTTTTATTGTACCTACTCTTGTTATGTTGGCAGCACAATAAAGTGTTTAAAAAAAATACATGAATGATTTCCTAAACATTCTATTTTACATCTTTTATCAACTATTACTTGAATATTTTCCTTATATTACATGATATATTATTGAGACCAATAATAACGTCTACCAAACTAGTTTACGTGTGAATTAATTATGCCAAAGCATATCCTAATTACACTAATAACGTTACCTGTAAGGGCGGGAAGTTCCGTGATTCGGGCGGTAATGTCGATGTACAAGGCAATTATACTGGTGTAGTTTATTAATGTTATTATTAAATAAATATCGTACCTAACAAAATACCCTAAGAAATGTATTTTATACATACTAAATCACGAATAGGTTAGAAGTTTTTAATAATTAATTAGTAGTCTTTTAAAAAACATAATATCTACTGAATTGCAATTACAACTCTTCACCCTTAAGGGCTTGGTCTAGTAGTGCAAACAAATGCATCCTGTCATCCTATATGTAAATAATACAAATGTACTAAGGGAAAGTTGCTCCACTTAATTTTTAAAAATTAAATCATTCGTATGCATAATTTAATATTCGTAGTAAGTACCAAAAATGACAATTTGAAACAATTTTCGTGAAAATTACACCGGGTGATTTTTTTTTATCAGTACACAAAATTTGCGAATACTTTCTATTGATATCTTCAACTTCATGTTTATATAACTGATCAACTTTTACAAAGAAATTTGGACGAAATATAAAAAAAAATAAGCTTTCCATACAAAATGCAGAACTCTATACATTTTTTCGACCTAAGTTTCTTAGTGAAAGTTGTTCAGTTTAACTAATAAAACGGATAAACAAATTTTGTATATAATAAAAAAAATGTAATGTTTGTGTTAAATGAAAACAAAAGATATTTATTTCTGACTAGCTTCCGCCCGCGACTCCGTCCGCGCGGATGTCAGTCTATGCGTCTTCTACAGATTTATTATATTATGTGTAATATATAGATTTATATTGATAAACCTAATAAATCTTTTGCTAGCATTCTGATGCTTTATCGGTTGCACTGGATTTATCTCTTTTTTTTCAATCGCTTGAATGATATAGGATGGGTCCTTGATGGGCATCGAATGCTGAAGTCTCGAATCAATCAATTCTGACAGTAGGCAATTTATGTAAAATCTTGATAATGGTCCATCATTTTATTTTGCCTAAACGTTACATACTTTTTTATATATTCTATTTTTAACGAATTATTCACTCCAGTCCAAACAGCAAATAAGCAGACTTCTGCTTCTGCAACGTTTAGTTGTCCCTGAATTTAGAAAAAATAGTCATGATTCTTATCTATGACAAAAGTGTTGTTTTTTGCATTGTATTTCAAATATTAAATTTTTTTTTAACCGCATCTTCCGCATTCATGTCTTTTGCCGGAATTAGACATTTAACTTCTACTAGTTCCATTTTCCCTTTTTGATATGGGAATGTATAAAGTAAATTTTTTAGATATTTCTCGTTATACTTTTAAAAAGTTATTATTGTCATTTTGCTCATTAGGTAAAGTAATTTCGATATCAGTTTTAAGTTTTTTGATACCTGCAATAATAACGTCATAATCGCCTGCACATACTTATCGATTACTGCCTGTATACAATCCACCATCCACATTCATAATGTTTTCCTGTCCTCCTCTCCTTTACGCTGTTCACCGATACATTTGAAATGAGTAAATCTGCTACCACTGAAGGATGTTTCATTGTGATCAGCAAATTTTCACCACTGTTGTCGATTATTTGTTTTTCATTTTTAATCAGCAATTGGGAATCATCAGTTTTGTTTTTTGCAGATTGGTGATGTACCCTAACAATACGTCGAAAAGGGAAAGCATCAACGAATTATCGTTTTCGTCCTCTTTTTTTATTCTTCGCGTCTCTGTTACTTCTGTTTGTTTAGTTCTCAACACCCACTGAATTTTATATGTTATTGTGATCTTCCATTACATCTGAGTTTTGATGATGTGATGATAATCCATTCGTTTTAATATTGGTACTTAGAGTTGGTAGACTAAACTAGAAATGGCGGACTAAATTTGTCAGCGCGTCTGTAAGATCAGAATATAAAACCAACATCCTGTATTTAAGTTACAAAATTAATAATCAAACAACATGCCGCTACGTTGAAAATGACTAGAAGAAAAAATTAAAACACCTAAGATCAATTTTGGAGTAAACAAATCATTTTCCCCGTATGGGGATTTCCCCGGATGAACTTGGGAAGTTCAAGTTCTCAATACAAGTTTATATTATATTTCGTATTTCTCAAACGAAAAATAAACATTTTTGGAACTTCAAAAAAATTATATTATAAGAAAATTTACGAGCTTACTTTAGTTTTAAAGAAATATACATCCCTTTACTGACACCCCGTAAAATAAAGAAATTGTTGCCAATCACCTTTGCAATCTATTTGGTTTCATTAACTTTATGTTCGAAGATAATTTTTTTTCTAGTAACTAGTTACACGCGTATTTTTTTCGTTTATTTTCCATATCGAAATCAAATTTTTAAAAATACGAATATTTGCACAAAACTAAGATAAAAATAATCAATTAACAAAAATATTAAATTTAATGAAGTAGAGCAACTTTCACTTCGGTATGAAGGAAAATCGAGCGTAGAGCACACGTCAGAACGCTCCGGCCCAAGGAGCGCGACTAAAGAAATTCGCTAGGATTTTTCCTAATTATTTTAAATATTTTTTTAATATTTAAGGAATTATCAAAATTCAAAAAAAAAAATTTTTAAAGGATTAATACTCATTGGTCTTCAACCAACTCGAATAAATTAATGGAAAAAATAACTTTTACCAGTATTTATCAATAGATTTTGTAAGGCAAAAAATGGGAAATTTAATGAATTTATAACGTTCTAATTAAGAAAATCATAAGTTTTTCGGCAATTGTATTCAGCAGTTTTTAATAACGACTATATAAGGATAATAATGCGCTGATCAGATTGTGTAAATTGTAATCGGTTGCAACGTAGTGAGTGCACAAACTTAGCTCGAAATGTCTTTGGGGGAAAGAGACTTATCTTGAAGGCCTGATTAAGGTAACATAAAGTAACTTTATAAATGTGAAAAAATTCACGCGCATTGCGTATATAACACTAATTGATAAACAAGAAAAAAAAAATTCAGTTTATCATTTCATTAGCCGGGAAAAAATTGTCAAATAACTTGTTGAAAACGCAATTTTGCTAGACTGCAGCCTTAAGGGAGAAGAAACTTTACATTATCAGCATATTTCAACAATTTTGATGGAGCTCTACCTAGAGCACCTAGGTATTCTAGCTTATCGTTCTGCAGTTGCTTAAACCACTAGAAGCAGTTCTACACTCATCACATTTTATAAAAATAATTAAAAGCATTTCTATTTTCCATTTAGCTTACCCATCGTATGGGAAAGATCGTAGACGTCAATTTATTTGGTGCCTTATCGTGTGACTGCAATTTATCCTCTTTTAAAATGCATCTCTACTATAGCATTTTATATACATAACGTACACTAATTATTGATTGATTATGAGTAATGGTCACGAGCTGAATTGGGTCACGCGTGCATCAGAGAGCTCTTCATCGTTAAAGCGGTGGTTTATTGGTACTATTTTACGATATAATACTATCAACTCAACAACTGAACATGTTCGCCAGGTTTATTACTACCTACATATACCATACCACCGTATACAGCCTTCACACCGAATATCAATACATATAATCATATAATATTAATAAAACAAAGGCTTATAATTTAAGTAATTTTACGAAACTGTTCTCAGTTCTAATGTTGTGCTTACATGCGAGCCTGAAGACTGTCGACATTCTAACTACAGTTTCTTGTCTTCCATTATTTTCTTTCCATAGTATATTTGAGCTTTTCACTGCACTACGTCGTAATAATATTCTAGTTTACGCGTAACTTAAAGATTAATCTCAGCTTTTGATCCAGGCGTAAACTAACAAAAACAAGCCTTCAACAAGCCAATCTGGTAGGCAGTAAGTGTAACAGCTACTTTAAGAAATCGATTAGTAGCACAGATGGAAAACGCATCTGCACAATACCCTATAAGACAACTCGTGACTTGATTTTTAATACTACATCTGCATATAATTATTGAACGGTTATCATCAGGTGATGGACTGAAATATAATAATCAGCTGTCGTATAATTATTGATATAACACTTTACAATGGAGTCTTCTACCTCATGCCTTTAATTCCCAACTCTATTATTTAGTAAATGGCCCATTAAGCATCGCAGCATTTACGTGTATTTATGAAAAAATTTTTCCTCACTTATTATTTATGTTTTACAAGTTACGACATAGAAACCTTCCCTTAAAATTCACAAATGTTTTTATGATCAAAATTGACCCGATTGGTCCATTCTCAAGTGTTAGCGAAAAAACGAATATCAATTGACTTTAATTCATAATATAGAAGATAGATTGAGTGGGTGAAGATAGATTAAGTGTATTTTCACTGTTTAACGCCATCGCCACCTACACCAATCTAAAAGACAATTAGCAAAATGCGGGTGTACAAATGTGAACCCACCCGAAAGAATATCGAGAATCCTAATCATTTAATTCTCTATTTCGTCCTCATATTTCTGAAACTCGTTACAATTTCAATTTCGAAACAAGCTACCTACATAAAACCGCAAAACATAAACCTAGTCGTTAATTACCTAAAAGCTTCAAAATGGTTTCAGAATATAAAATCTCCATATCAATAACTGAAGTGTGTCACAAACAAGGCTGTAATGGTATGCTTTGTGATTAAAATACTTCGTTTTAGTGGCATATTAGCTAAATGGATATAAACACAGGTTATGAAGGTCAAGAGTCACTTTAATTAGGTTCGCTTCGATTGTTCATTTACCTTTAATTGAAACGTACGTTGTATCCGGTTACGAGAAATGACTCGAAATCTTGATGGTTAGTATAAGAATTTACTTGCAATCTGTTATAATTATTTAATTAATATAGAAAATTTAAAATTCTAAAATATAAAATCGCAATTTTTATTTATAACTAGCGGACCGCCCCGGCTTCGCCCGTGGTACATAATATTTACGTTTTCTCTACATAAGAACCATCCTCGTACTTCAAGGAATAAAATAAAAAAAGAATTATCGAAATCGGTTCAGCCGTTCTCGAGTTATGCGCTTACCAACACATTTTGCGATTCATTTTTATATATAAGAGAAGAAGAAGAAGATATAAATGATATAAAATTCGCAATTTTTATCGCATCGCAATTTTTATTTATAACTAGCGGACCGCCCCGGCTTCGCCCGTGGTACACAATATTTACGTTTTCTCTACATAAGAGCCATCCTCGTACTTCAAGGAATAAAATAAAAAAAGAATTATCGAAATCGGTTCAGCCGTTCTCGAGTTATGCGCTTACCAACACATTTTGCGATTCATTTTTATATATAAGAGAAGAAGAAGAAGATATAAATGATATAAAAAACCAAATATCAAATTCGTCAATACGTCACTTCGGAACAGTTTCAGGTTGAGTGCTTGAATGGTCGATCAATAAAATGTTTACTTATAATTACTATAGAAACCTATATAATATAATCTCTTATATATAAAATTCTCGTGTCACAATGTTAGTCTGCATACTCCTCCGAAACGGGTGGACCGATTATCATGAAATTTTCTGTGCATATCGGGTAAGTCTGAGAATCGGCCAACATCTATTTTTCATATGTACCACGGGCGAAGCCGGGGCGGGCCGCTAGTATACGTATATAATAATTCATATATAGTTATCTACTTACTTCGACTTAAAATTAATAATGTTAGTCAAATACCATACTTCTCTTTTAAGTTTCAGTTGCAAGGAAGCTCCACCTATGTACATACGCCATCGAGAATCTAGTAAAAGCGATACAGTATATATTTTAAGCAACAATTTATTATATTATTGTACTAAGAGTAGATAGCTATCAAACTATCATAAGATTAAGTAGTAATAAAATAAAAATAACGCAATATGAATTTCGAAGAGTAATGCTCTATCACATATTTTGTTTTAAAATAAAACATCAAATTATCCTAATTTTAGGTTTTAGTAACCATTCAATATGACTAATACCCGCCTTTTTATAACGTTAATAAAAGTATATATTGCTAGAGTATGTCGTCACTGTAATTAAGCAAAGGAGGCGTCGGAAGACGGAGGGCTGCGCCTTGGAGAATGTTCTCGAATCTCATTTCCATGTAAATGAGGGTAGAATGTGTTCGTCCGATGCTTTCATAGTCGGTACGTATTGGTGGAAATGTATCGACTTTTTTAACGGTTATAGTCCAAAATTAAGATAAGTATATTTATTATTTTATTAATTTAGTGTATATGGTAATTTAGATTAGTTTTTGGATTATTTATAATTATAACTATTGATAAAAAATTAAAAGCCAGCTACTCTAAAATACGCCAAGTACCTATTGAAAAACTGACAGATATAAAATAAAACAAGATAATAATAGCTGTTTTTCTTCCGTATTAGGTGTTACAAATTCATCTTAACACTGAGTTAATAACAACAATAAATATCTACTTATAATGATTCCAGAATATTTTTTTTTCAATCGTATTACGCAATATACAATGAAGTTTTGTTGAAAGTTTGAAGTTTGAAAAATCTGAGGGAGAAACAAATGGCGGGTTTCATAAATATTGTAAAGTATAAATAAAAAGTTTCAAAGTCACTGATGTAATAGGAAGGTTAACCTTCACTGTTTACGCGTGTTCGTTTTTCTTAGCATTGAAGAAGGTACTTAGGTAAATAAACAACACAGATTTGAAAATTTAATTACAACAATTATATTTTAAAGGTAAGTTGGATAATATTTTGTTAACAATAGATTCAAATCACACACAGGTACAACGAAGGGTGTACTCTCGTAATCTGTCGCTTACAATCGAATTTGTTCGAAGTGAACACTTGCACTGATTGCAATAAGGTTCAATATTGCTTGGCAGATGGAGAAAGATTATTACCAGACTTGTGTCACGTATCGCTGTCATAGACCTCTTGTCAACAAAACCAAATTCGTGCGTTAATTGTAATTTTGCGTGTAATTACAGACGAGGTTATAGCAAGAGGTGTTTGTCTTCGATGGGTATGGGTTGTTCAAATATTTATTAGTAGTAGGCTTCAGCCGTTTTGATCGATAAATTAACATCTATATTATAGGTACTAATATTATAAGTAGGAAAGATTAAAATTTTTGTTAGTTTACATAAACGCTACAAATCAACACTTACTAAAGAGCGTCATTATTACGGAGCGATTAATAAGTAGGTATAATAAATAGTTTAATAAAGGTTTAGTTTTCATCCCCGTTTCACGCAGACGGAGCCAAGTTAAATTGTCAAAAACATATATAATTTATTATCACACCAATCAGCACATTTTATTCCAGAAGCTTTAAAAAGCGCCAAAACTTAATAAAAGTTAGGTAGGTATTGAAAAAATACCTAGTCTTCTAATCCAATCCATAATAGCAAAACAAAGCGTTTATTCCGCACTAATTAAACCGTAAACATGGTCAAATATCGGGCATTCATATATAGGTCGTAATCGATGAAGCCACTCGACTCGACAGTCGTTATACCATCTGCAGTGCGCACGTGCCCTGAACACCTTTTATCATGACTGTTTTAACCGATCGATTGATCCACTAAATTATTAACAATGGTTATAACGTAAATAACATGGCACGCCAATAAATTTAATAAAGCTATCAAATGGCCAATTATAAGGGATGGACTATATTTTGCTAGGATGTTTGCACTATGGAGTTATTTAGTACTTAATGTTTACAATATTCTATATTACATAGTGCCATTTCTCTTATTTTTATGAAATACCTTGTATACAGAAATCATTTTTTACCATGTTTTATATTTTAATTATAATAAGCTACTTTTAGGTACTTTTTATCATTCAATAATATGACACTTATTATTTTAACACACATGAATACGAATACATAATGTTATTTGTCCTAAAGTTTAGAGTACAATTGTTTCACATAACTTTGTTAAATAGTTACGTGTTTATAGTGATAATTGCTAACAATAATATAGCATTATTGTTCACACAAATATATCCATGTTAACGCTTTTAAAGCGAAGGAATTCACATACTTAACAGATATTACTTACCTATAAATAGACCGAAAAGGACACATACAAAAAACGATATCAAAGGCCTCTTGTCTTAGTGAATCGTCGGCAGGTGATTATAATAACAGAGGCAGGTGCTAAACAAATTATCAAGCTAAAATTGCATCGCAGGAAATATATTGTGACTTTATTGAATTGTATTTGTCAAATAAATAAATGGAGTAAAATAATTAGGCAACAACAAGGTAAAAGATTTATTATTCTCGATAATTCTTTTAAGGGCTGATTTTTCAATCCTTGGTTAAAACTTATTCGTCGAATAATGTATAAAACTACCATTTTAAAAACGTATTCTAATTGCCTGTATTTGACAGTTTATGTGACATTTTAATATTATCTTGACTTTATTAGACGGATAAGTTTTATCCAAGCATTGAAAAATCGGCCCTAAGTGTTGATGTTTAAGCTTATCTTTAGAACTAGATTATGTATCTTTTTCTTTTGTTTTGAATGCATGCGATGACACTCGTAGATCATATATCTTCCGAACGAATAACTTACATAATATTTTCTCACGCAGAAGCAGATTTTGTAGAGCTGTGACAGACTTGTCACGTCGTCAATTTTTTTGTTCTTATTACTTTTGCAGGGATTTCCTCTACGTATTAGGATTGTCAATTGTGATCTTAATATTGTGAGGAAAAAATAAAAAGTGAATTATATTTAGTACACTATTAGCTATGGTGTCGCGCGGTTTCACCCGCGGACGAAACCGCAGGGACAATCAAGTAATATATACTTACCAACTTTATCCAAATCCATCCAGTAGTTTCCGT
Organism: Colias eurytheme; assembly: GCF_061535395.1. NCBI lineage: Eukaryota > Metazoa > Arthropoda > Insecta > Lepidoptera > Pieridae > Colias > Colias eurytheme. The sequence continues at coordinate 3,445,382 of NC_142989.1, read as the reverse complement.
ATGTAGCAAACATACATACGTCCATCCGCATTTACAATATTATCATACGTACATTTTAAAACAACGCTCACAAAAGCTAGATCGAGTACAATCAACAACTCACTAATCTGCAGTCAAATTGTAATCTATACTTATAATAAATCTGTAGAGAGGCCAATTCTGTACATGAAATATATTTAAAAAAAAACTATGAAGGGGTGATAAGGGATCGCTACTGATGCCAAAAATGCAATCAGTAAAATTTTTGTCTGTCTGTCTGTCTGTCTGTCTGTATATTCGTTATAGAAACAAAAACTACACGACGGATTTTAACCAAATTTGGCACAATTATTCTTCATACTCCTGGGCAGGTTATAGTAAAAGAATCATGTAAATCGGTGTAGAAACACCAAAGTTATACATGAAATACGCTATAAGTCATCGCGCGAGAATACAGAATCATGCCATAAGGATTATTTTTGCCGCGTTCGACGCGCTTCGCGGCGGGAGCTATAAAAAGGCGGCGGGTCTGCACCCGTTTCGCGTTGTCACGGCATCACGTGTGAACGGCTGAACCGATTTCGATAATTCTTTTCTATTATATTCATGGAAGTACGAGGATGGTTCTTATGTAGAGTAACTATATACAGGACTATATATAAACTATATATAGGAATATTTATGTAATGACGATTCGAAAGTGCTACTAAATAGTAGTTTAATTGAATAAATGAATGTTTGAGTTTGAGTTTGAGTTTGAGAGAAAACGTAAATATGTATCACGGGCGAAGCCGGGGCGGACCGCTAGTCGGTATAATAAAGCAGACATATGTTCGACACCTTTCATAACCGGTCGAACGAAGGACATCCGCTTTTTGGAGGGTAAAAAAATCGGGATCGACATTCTCACAGGAACCGCTGTGTATCCGGTGCGCGGGCGCAGTGGAAAAAACAATCATTTGTTAACGTCTATACGCCAGGTACATTACTGCCTCTCCAAATCTTGACGTATTTGCTTTACCTGCTTCACTTTAAATGCGTTGATGTTAATCAAATTGATTATTTTAAGATTCAGTAATTGGGTTGATACTGAAGCTGTCTCTTGTATAATATAAATTCGATTCTATTAAGTGACAAATGTTTGAGACAAAAAATATTTAATGATGTGTGTGATACGTCGTTCTTCAGTCAATCTTTTTTTCTTGATTGAGTAGGAATAATGCCCAAGTGTGATAACGTAATTAACATTTTGATCTTAATTCTTGGCCAGTCATGGATTCGTTATAATTATTATCGAATGGCTGTTTAAGGTTTCTAAATGCTAACTATAATTTTATCATTCTTATTATTACGCGACATCATTGGAATTTAATTAAGCATTTTTAGAGCATCTATCAAATGACACAATTAACACATCCAGAAAATATATTCCAACATTAAAATAACGACTTCCTCGATAAACGTGATATGGTAATCTAAAATAATCAACCAAAGAAAACTTTCTCGATTGAAAAATTACAGAAACAGCTACATTTAATATACCTTAACTAATATATAGCGAAAGTACCAATCTTGTTTTAACACTCAAAATAGCTTGACAGTACAGTATGATGACCTCTAATCTACATTCGGACAAATTACTTCCACGCATGGACAACAACAATAACTCGAATGTCTTTGGACACAACTCTACAGGTACGGAACATCCACCTTTATCTAAAGAAGAATACGATCGAAAATAGCGTGTATTAATAATTATTACAAAATAAGTTTTGTCAGTAGATTTAGTAATAGTTAACTAAGTGAAAGGCTGTACGTGAGAAAAACATCGCCAAGACTAACAATGATACATTTCGTCTTCTGGGCCAGTGATCGATTAAGGTGAATATTTCATTTGTCCACATCAATGCCAATTTGAAACAGTGTGTGTGCTATTTTATTGAAATATGAGATTTAATTGTGCAAAGCTGAACTAAGTAAATGTACTTAATGAATAAATATTGTTACATTTACACACGAGTAGGTATTTCATTTTACGCGTTTCAGGCATTAAAGGGTTTAAAACAGGATTTAAATACTTACAGTGCGTTAAATATAAATTGAAAAGTTTTTGAAATGTTGGGATAAATAATTTAAAGGAAAAAAATCGTCGTGTTATCTTACTTAAAAAAAATGTATGCGTGTACTAGAGTACACACGTAAGAAGTGAAACTTCTTTATGACCTTAAAAATGTCACGAGTATGGCATAACGCAAAAATGTCACGCGTACGGCGCGCGTAACGCAAAAATGTCACGCTTGCGGCGTAACGCAAAAATGTTACACAAAATTTTTGTCCAACCCCGATAAAGAAGTTTCACTTCAAAAATGAAACAAAAGAACCTTACTCCAGAAGATTCTTAATAACTACAAGTTATTTTTGCACAAAACTGCTTAACTGCTATCATTACTATAAGTTTTTAAATCATCACTGCTAATCATGTACATACAGTAATTAGACTTAGCATATGACCTATCGTATTGACAACTAGGGAAGAAAATCAATATCAAATTATTTCAACATCCTACCCATATAAAATTCGTACTTTCTTTGTCTTCACGTTACCACGTGAGTACAATATGTCCTTCTAGGCAGTCATGCAATGTCATACTTAACATTTCATGATTGACCCGCCAACCTTGGCGAGCGACTACCACTGCCTGTCAATATTAACAGAAACTTCACTTTCCTAGAAATATTAACGTTTCAGCTAGATGTTTACTTGGCTATTGTGCTATTGATTGTGATCGTATTAATTGGTATTATTGTTTAATTAAGCTTAATGTAGATTAATTAGTGTTTTAATGATTAGTGATTAATTTTTCAGAAAATTTTCATCTTCTAAATAATAATAATCAGGCCTGTTACGTGAATCTGATTGAGTAGGTAGTCGTCGCTTCCGAGGTGTTGTTACATACACACTAGATATGGAATTGTTTGATAATATATATTATATAATATACATCTAAGTTATTTTGTTGTAATAGTCGAGGCAATTAAAAAAAAAACTTACAAATATAATTTATCCTTACTTTCAGATTAACTTTAACAATTTACATAATTCCCATTCGTATATGATTAAATAAACTACACTACAAACACCTACGTTACATACGTCTGCGTCTATCGGGTGGCATGAAGACGATTGAGAATAAAAACTCCCCCCGCGTGGAGAGGTTTAATCCCAAAACATATTACGGGAATGTACGCAGATCGGACTTTACGAGTGTTTTCACAGTAATCAACGCGAAAAGATTACATGTTAAGAATAATATATGTGTAATCAATGGAATTAGGTATGAAGTTTATTTTTTTTATATTGTTTAGAATCTCTTTAACAGTATAAGTACGGACGCGTATTTGGAAATAATAAAACAATACATAATTCCTCTCCTACTTCTTGCTTTCTGTACTTAACAAATATAGTAAAATATAGTATGAATGCATCCGTATATGCGAGGATATTTTTACCCTAACAGTTTCATAAAAGCCTGCAGACCGAAGTTAACACCTTTGATAAAGGTAAATAAAATGAAGATACTCATAAGAGCAAACCTGAACTGTATGAAAAGATCCGTTAAAGGCAGCATCCGTAATGGCTTTTCTATTCAATTTTCGATAGAGATTTTTTACCAACCCGCAGTTTTGCGTACGGCGGAACCAATAAATCTCCTCCTGATGTAAGGGGCGAATTAATCACTCGACAAATCGGCCAACTAGTCGTAAGATTTGTCAGACGTCTCAAAGAATATACACTCAAATTCTTGGTCACTTGAGTTCATATTGCAATACACAAAGTTCTATTTACTGTTCGGAAGGTGGAAATAAGAAGTGGAAATAAATAGTATCTTTTGCAACCATACACTCAGAGGAGATTAAAGTGTTCGGGATAGCTGTAACATAAATTAGGGCCACGGCCGTAGCTTTTGATCGCCGTAAACAAAATGAACAGCTCGTAACTAGTAGGTACATGATTGTTACCACAAAAAGAGCGGAATACGAAACAAAATTCATCGGATGTGAATCAAAAAATCAAAAATCCAATTTCATTTAGCGACGCTCTGAAATTTAAAAGCTGTGTTATTCCCGCCTATTAAGGGTAGGGCAGGCGGGTCGGTGGGAGGGCTGGTATCGGGCACGAATTAATAAACAAACTGGCCAAGGCCACAGCCACACGACCTTTAGCCCATCCTCGCTCCCTTTATCCGTTAATCATAAAACCATTGAATTATTTAGTTACTCATGCCGTTACATTACAAGAAATAATGTTCGTAAACGTAAATGTGATATTGAGGGGAGCCTTCTCGGCGAACGTAGGGACGATTTGCATTATGGGAGATGATGGTTACAGAGAGCAAATCCTCGATTCGCTATAAAACGTCGCGACGAAAGTGGGCTCACACGGCCAAAGAAAACGTTGTCATTCAAAATCAGACCACGTGTACAATATTTCATCATCAGGAAGGGTGGTCTCCCTTGCTCTCTCCGGCGGCCCCACACTCCGGCCGCCCGCGCCCGACCCAAAAAGTCTATCTGCACTTGACATGGGAGGAAACGAGACAGATTAACCGTAGTGAAGGGAACAAAGCTAAATATGTTTCAAGCTGATACTTGCCCTGTGTGGTATACGGCAAATTTTACAGGTACTTATTGTTACTGTGCATGTCCTTTGTGTGTTTGCCTCTTGCTGGACTTTTATCTCTTGATATTGTCCTCGACGTCGGTTCGAGTACTTACCCTGCTTTTAATTTATATTCGAAGTTTATTGCAAGCCTTTTATCGTTCTGTAAATTCTGTAAGAAATATGATGGTAATCGCTTATTTAAAACAAAACGCATAATTCTCGGTACGTCATTAAAATGCATAATTAAAATCGTTTAATGCCTTGAAATCAAATGTTTATCATTTACAGTTTCGCACACAACGAAAGAGTGTGTTCACAGGGCTCCACGCACACATCGCACCCTCGGCGTGAAAAGTTTGAGCAGTAATTTATATGACGGTTTAAATAATTACTTCGCGTTTTTGGTTCAATTTGTAGATGAGGCGGTGTATCGTTGCTGTTGACATTTATGCGTATTACTCTGCTGGATTTATTGATGGTATCTTTGTATCGCGAGGGTTGTGATAACTTGCATAATTTTATTAATATGTTCGTTGCATTCTGTAACCTCGTACTAATTAGTATGAGAACTTTTCTTAACTGTCTAATAACATGGGACAAGTGCAGATTTCGGTACGGTAAGGATTTTACTGTTTACATAAACAAAACAATTTTTAATTTAATCTCAAGAAAATTTCCTCGTTTAAAATTAATTTTCCGCCTTATAAAACCTTATTTCATTCATTGCCATCTGTTTCGAAAATAGATCGCTTGTCAATAAAAATGTAAATTCGCCACTTCGCTCTCAGCTAATTCATTTCCCAATGGAAAATCCGAACCCGTCACTGGAGATCGATGGAGCATTCATTTTGCTAAATTTTTTAGATTTCAATACTGACCAGACGTTAACTTGGAATTTTCTTTTAGGAATTTTCTTCGTCTTGGATTGCCTGTTTAGAAACAAATTCAAGTATTTAAATCACTTGAATTGAATAAATAAATAGACCATATCGTTATTTCCCGAATCATCTAAAACGTATTTGACATAATATGCAACGGAAACACAAAAAATTCTGACCTTCTAAACAAAGCAGTGCAAAAAATCGAAGTACGCAAATTTGATCCAAAACCCCGAAGTGTAGTATTCAACTCGCGGTGATACGCCTGACACCCTAATCAAATAAGTACCTTTTACAGAGAATAGATACAACAACATTAAAAAATAAACCCTAAGCGGTGGGAGTACAGTTTATAATGGGTTTAACTGCTGGTGTCAGACTAGCTTCCGCATAAAACGTATTTGTAGGAAGGACGACCCAGAAAATGGGTATAATGTACTCACACTACCGTCGCTTCCTCCTTACCCCCTGCGTCCCCCAGGACTACAGAATTTTATATAACAAGCTATATCTCCCAACTCGCTTATTGTCGGCAAAATGCCTTAGACATATTTTTTTTAATTAAACTTAACTGGCCAACCCGATGAGACGTTGCAAATCCTTTGGAGAAATCTGGTAGTTTGTAACAACTTCACCTTAGAGTATTTTTAATCATTTTTTTCGATGGAAAGTAAAAATTGTTCTGTTTTCAGTGCTAAATATGTATATTCAGTTATTTACCATATGGTAAAAAAGTAAACAAATGGTTTGACCGAGGTAATATATTATTTTCTAATTTCAGTTAAGGACGCGTTTACGAATCTGACAAAAATACGCAGTTTTTCGGTGCATTTTGCGGCGAAATAGTACAAAACCAAATTTAACTAATAATTACCATAAATAGATTACTCCTTAATCTTTAAAAGGTACTAAATTTTAAGTCGAAAATTTTGGTTTATAATATTGAAAAAAATAATTTCCGTTGCCTCTTCACCCAAAATTGACAATATCGTGCTGAATAAACGAACATTTTTCTTGTATTTAATAAAACAAATTGATTAATTTAAAAATATTTTAAGTAAGTAGACATGTCTAACTCAAAAAGGTACTAGATAAAACTATCAAAATGTTACAAATAGGCTGAGAAAAAAATTAAAATCAAATCTTATTTTTTCACATATTTAGCTGTAACGCGTGATACTTATTGCATTGAAATAAGGGTTATTTTATTTGTCACTACCTTGAATTATTGCAACACAATTTGTAATGAAATATTTTAGTAATTTAGTCTGCGCTCAGCCGCCGTTGTGAGTAGACACTGTGACGCTTGTAAGCAGCTCCTCGTTTACGAAAAGATCACTGTACGAATACAAAATATTTCACCTAATAAACTTGATCCTTCACGCATTTATTTTATTTATAGATTTTATACTTATGGGATTATAAATTTCATATTTAGTTTCTGACTTGATGGAGTGACCTGAACGTGTACTTCGAAGACTGCTACTGGAACTAATAAACGATTAGAGCTAGGTATGCCGAGTTTGGGCTCGTTTTGTTAGTTATGTTGAGAGTTGAGACCTTACCTCCGGACTTGATGGAGTGACCTGAAGGTGTACTTCGAAGACGGCTACTGGAACTAATAGACGAGTAGAGCTAGGTATGCCGAGTTTGGGCTCGTTTTGTTAGTTATGTTGAGACCTTACCTCCGGACTTGATGGAGTGACCTGAAGGTGTACTTCGAAGACGGCTACTGGAACTAATAGACGAGTAGAGCTAGGTATGCCGAGTTTGGGCTCGTTTTGTTAGTTATGTTGAGACCTTACCTCCGGACTTGATGGAGTGACCTGAACGTGTACTTCGAAGACTGCTACTGGAACTAATAAACGATTAGAGCTAGGTATGCCGAGTTTGGGCTCGTTTTGTTAGTTATGTTGAGAGTTGAGACCTTACCTCCGGACTTGATGGAGTGACCTGAAGGTGTACTTCGAAGACGGCTACTGGAACTAATAGACGAGTAGAGCTAGGTATGCCGAGTTTGGGCTCGTTTTGTTAGTTATGTTGAGACCTTACCTCCGGACTTGATGGAGTGACCTGAAGGTGTACTTCGAAGACGGCTACTGGAACTAATAAACGATTAGAGCTAGGTATGCCGAGTTTGGGCTCGTTTTGTTAGTTATGTTGAGAGTTGAGACCTTACCTCCGGACTTGATGGAGTGACCTGAAGGTGTACTTCGAAGACGGCTACTGGAACTAATAGACGAGTAGAGCTAGGTATGCCGAGTTTGGGCTCGTTTTGTTAGTTATGTTGAGACCTTACCTCCGGACTTGATGGAGTGACCTGAAGGTGTACTTCGAAGACGGCTACTGGAACTAATAAACGATTAGAGCTAGGTATGCCGAGTTTGGGCTCGTTTTGTTAGTTATGTTGAGACCTTACCTCCGGACTTGATGGAGTGACCTGAAGGTGTACTTCGAAGACGGCTACTGGAACTAATAGACGAGTAGAGCTAGGTATGCCGAGTTTGGGCTCGTTTTGTTAGTTATGTTGAGAGTTGAGACCTTACCTCCGGACTTGATGGAGTGACCTGAAGGTGTACTTCGAAGACGGCTACTGGAACTAATAGACGAGTAGAGCTAGGTATGCCGAGTTTGGGCTCGTTTTGTTAGTTATGTTGAGACCTTACCTCCGGACTTGATGGAGTGACCTGAAGGTGTACTTCGAAGACGGCTACTGGAACTAATAAACGATTAGAGCTAGGTATGCCGAGTTTGGGCTCGTTTTGTTAGTTATGTTGAGACCTTACCTCCGGACTTGATGGAGTGACCTGAAGGTGTACTTCGAAGACGGCTACTGGAACTAATAGACGAGTAGAGCTAGGTATGCCGAGTTTGGGCTCGTTTTGTTAGTTATGTTGAGACCTTACCTCCGGACTTGATGGAGTGACCTGAAGGTGTACTTCGAAGACGGCTACTGGAACTAATAGACGAGTAGAGCTAGGTATGCCGAGTTTGGGCTCGTTTTATTAGTTACGTTGAGACCTTACCTCCGGACTTGATGGAGTGACCTGAAGGTGTACTTCGAAGACGGCTACTGGAACTAATAGACGAGTAGAGCTAAGTATGCCGAGTTTGGGCTCGTTTTGTTAGTTACGTTGAGACCTTACCTCCGGACTTGATGGAGTGACCTGAAGGTGTACTTCGAAGACGGCTACTGGAACTAATAGACGAGTAGAGCTAGGTATGCCGAGTTTGGGCTCGTTTTGTTAGTTACGTTGAGACCTTACCTCCGGACTTGATGGAGTGACCTGAAGGTGTACTTCGAAGACGGCTACTGAAACTAATAGATGAGTAGAGCTAGGTATGCCGAGTTTAGGCTCATTTTGTTAGTTATGTTGAGACCTTACCTCCAGACTTGATGGAGTGACCTGCAGGTGTACTTCGAAGACGGCTACTGGAACTAATAGACGAGTAGAGCTAGGTATGCCGAGTTTGGGCTCGTTTTGTTAGTTACGTTGAGACCTTACCTCCGGACTTGATGGAGTGACCTGAAGGTGTACTTCGAAGACGGCTACTGGGACTAATAGACGAGTAGAGCTAGGTATGCCGAGTTTGGGCTCGTTTTGTTAGTTACGTTGAGACCTTACCTCCGGACTTGATGGAGTGACCTGAAGGTGTACTTCGAAGACGGCTACTGGGACTAATAGACGATTAGAGCTACGTGAAGGTAGTCGTGATGATACACCCGAAGGGCAACCGGAAAGATATGACGATCAATTTTTGAAGGAGAACATGAAGACACATTTAATTCGATTTTATAAGAACAGCCTCCTTCCAGAATTGACCGATCCAAGATTCAAAAGAAATATGGAACTACAGGAACATTCATCAAATTGCCATAGTAATATAATGAAAACTAAGAATTAATTAAAAAGAATTGTTTTTCTTGAGTTTTATCCATTTTTTTATCTTTTACCCTACATAACCCTACCCTATCTATCCTACCCTACACTACTCTACACTACTTTACCCTATTCTACCATACTATACACTACTCTACCTTACCAAACTTCACATAAACCATGTACTTAATAGTCTGAAAAAAGCCTAAACATTTTGTTTGGATAGGTGAGCCTGTTCTTGAGTTATAAAATTACAACGCAAAGTGGCATCACTACATAGTATAAAACAAAGTCGCTTTCCCTGTCCCTATGTCCCTATGTCCCTTTGTACGCTTAAATCTTTGAAACTACGCAACGGATTTTGATGCGGTTTTTTTTAATAGATAGAGTGATTCAAGAGGAAGGTTTATATGTATAATAAGATCCATTAAGTAGTGGAGAAGTACTGTTATTTTTGAGGTTTCTAATGTGATGTCGTAAAAAATTACATTTATTCCGCTTACATTGCAAACGCAGGCTGAACCCTACGAGTTTTATCAAAATAATGTACTAAGTATTATACACATTGAAAAGGTCTACAGAAAAGTCCGCGATGGTATATGTCTATCTCTTATGGATAACCCACAATAACTTTTTTTTGTCATTTACTTTTTACGACAAAAATAATGGCTAATTTTCGTAGCGATTTTAACCAATACAGCATTAATCCTTAAGCAATTAAATACCATGGATACATTGTTCATTTAATATAGATCTATATGGCCCTTTACACCGCATGATTTAAGTAAATATTTTCGAAGATATTACAGATTTAAAAATTGCGGGACGTAGCGTTTGCGGCCGCCCGGCTATGTATTTTATACCCGTGCGAATTGCGATGCCGGAGCGGGCCGCTATATTTTTATACCTATACAACGTTCACAATTTTTCTGTAGTGTATTTAGTATCAGTATTGCACCCGTGCGAAGCCGGGGCGGGTCGCTAGTATTATTATAAAGAGGAAAGGTTTGTATGTATGTATGGTTTTCACGCATAAACTACTGGATCGATTTTGATGAAATTTGGCACAGATAATCTTTAGACCCTGAGAAAGAACATAGGCTATGTTTTATATTTATTGCGAAATATGTACCACGGGCGAAGCCGGGGCGGACCGCTAGTTGATTATAAATAGATAGATACATTATATTATCACTATCATCACTACATAGTACATATAAAACAAAGTCGCTTTCTCTGTCCCTATGTCCCTTTGTACGCTTAAATATTTGAAACTACGCAACGGATTTTGATGTGGTTTTTTTTTAATAGATAGAGTGATTCAAAAGGAAGGTTTATATGTATAATAACATCCATTAAATAGTGGAAAAGTACTGTTATTTTTGAGGTTTCTAATGTGATGTCGTAAATAATAACATTTATTCCGCTTACATTGCAAACGCAGGCTGAACCCTACGAGTTCTATCAAAATAATGTACTAAGTATTGTACACATTGAAAAAGTCTACGGAAAAGTCCGCGATGGTATATGTCTATCTCTTATGGATAACCCACAATTACTTTTTTTTGTCATTTACTTTTTACGACAAATAATGGCTAATTTTCGAAGCGATTTTAACCAATACAGCATTAATTCTTAACCAATTAAATACCTTAAATACATTGTTCATTTAATATAGATCTATATGGCCCTTTACACCGTATGATTTAAGTGAATATTTTCGAAGATATTACAGATTTAAAAATTGCGGGACGTAGCGTTTGCGGCGGTACCGGCCGGCCGCCGCGGCCGTGCCATTGCACCCATGCGAAGCATGGGCGGGTCGCTAGTTAGATAATAAATAAAGATACATATTATATACGTATGATATAAGATTTTTGATAGATTTTATTAAAGTGAAACTTTTATTACATCGTCTCAAACTTTTTGGTCTGTGTAGCGCATGTCGCGTGTATCGCGGCTGCCGAGTAGGTATACCTACTCAGCACGCGACATGCGCTACACAAAGCAGTGTTCGGAACCATTCGAACACTTGCACTTTTACCGTGGTTTCATAAAACCACACAACATTTTATTTATAGTAATGTTTCAGTATATTGGAACTTAAAAAGTATTTGCAAGTACCTATCAGTAGTATATGTATGTGCCAAATAAAAGTATTTTCTTTCTAGTTTTCGAAAACCCACTTGCATTTGATACCACAACAAAATTATATACTAAAAAAACGAGCCCAAACTCGGCACACCTAGCTCAGCTCGTATATTAGTTCCAGTAGCAGTCTTCGAAGTATACCTTCAGGTCACTCCATCAAGTCCGGAGGTAAGGTCTCGACATAACTAACAAAACGAGCCCAAACTCGGCACACCTAGCTCTACTCGTCTGTTAGTTCCAGTTGCCGTCTTCGAAGTACACCTGCAGGTCACTTTATCAATTGCGGAGGTAAGGTCTCAATATAACTAACAAAATGAGCCCAAACTCGGCACACCTAGCTCAAATCGTCTAGTAGTTCCAGTAGCCGTCTTCGAAGTACACCTGCAGGTCACTCCATCAAGTCTGGAGGTAAGGTCTCAACATAACTAACAAAATGAGCCTAAACTCGGCATACCTAGCTCTACTCGTCTATTAGTTCCAGTAGCCGTCTTCGAAGTACACCTTCAGGTCACTCCATCAAGTCCGGAGGTAAGGTCTCAACGTAACTAACAAAACGAGCCCAAACTCGGCATACCTAGCTCTACTCGTCTATTAGTTCCAGTAGCCGTCTTCGAAGTACACCTTCAGGTCACTCCATCAAGTTCGGAGGTAAGGTCTCAACGTTACTAACAAAACGAGCCCAAACTCGGCATACCTAGCTCTACTCGTCTATTAGTTCCAGTAGCCGTCTTCGAAGTACACCTTCAGGTCACTCCATCAAGTCCGGAGGTAAGGTCTCAACATAACTAACAAAATGAGCCCAAACTTGGTACACGTAGCTCTAATCATCTATTAGTTCCAGTAGCCGTCTTCGAAGTACACTTTGGCAAGTACTTGTTTACCAATCAATCACTGTCCAATGAAATTAGGTAAATGGTATCTACTTTTGTGACCATTCAACGTTACAAACAAATCAAAGTAAATTAAAAAAAAAAAACATGGCAATAAAAATAAGTTCAATTATCAAGTCGTGTCAGTTTAGTCATAATTTCGTCGTTTCTCGCATTTCGCTGTGTGTGTGAGCCGTGCACGTGTAGTAGTAAGACTCAAAACGTAAAATTGATGCGCGTCAATTTGTATATGCGTCCTTAAATGTGTTACTTTTCTGTTGTTATTGTGTAAATTGCGTAAAAATTTAAACACAATAAGCGTTTAGATTAAAATATAATCATACGTAGAATATGAATTGTGACGAGAATATCAGCGTTGATTCCTCGAAAACATACTTTCCAAAAATACAAATCTATTACAATATTCTTCCAAAAATAGTAAAAAAATAGCAAATTTATTTAAATGTAAAAAAAAAATCATATTTCATTTGTACAAAAAGTGATCAATTTCAATTTTCATTTAATTTATTTAATCCAATTAAATCTTACACAATATTTATCTTTATTCCTAACTAGCGGTCCGCCCCGGCTTCACCCGTGGTACATATTTATGTTTTCTCTACATAAGAACCATCCTGGTACTTCAAGGAATATAATAAAAAAAGAATTATCGAAATCGGTCCACCCGTTCTCGAGTTATGCGCTTACCAACACATTTTGCGATTCATTTTTATATTATAGATTACAATATTAACACACAGAACTTTGATATAGATAGAACTGATATCACAGATTATCACAAAAACTTCATCTGTTTGTCGATAATGTGATAACATTTCATAAAATAGTATTAAAAAAACGATCCTTTAAACAATTTCTCACTCAATCACGTTAAATGAGTGGGTGAGCCTCCCCCGTTTCCAATGAATACCGAGTGTAATCCACCGCCTACTGTTCAACCATCCACGTATTCTTTCTGATTTCTATTGCACGCCTCATAAGCGAAGCGTTGAGGTGGGTACTACTGTCACTTCGCGCAAAATATCTGATTTTTCAAACTTAAAATGTCTTTATGTATCATACATTGCACTTTTAAGATAATACATACATACACACACATATTAAGAAAAAACACTATTTTTAACGTTCATGATATTTTTGATGTCATTTTTGTTATTTAAACTAGTTAAAAAACAGTTTAAAAAAGTTCTGTCTTGGACGTCCGTGTGTCTGTATGTGCGGATCCTTTTTCTTGTTAACACGATAGCGACCGAAATACTTTACTAATCGAGTCTTTTTTTTTCTCTTACGCTTGAGTATGCTCAGGAATAGAACCCTTTCATTTTTCAGGGTCTGATTCGATGTGGTTTAATTGTTATTAAATAAACAAAAATAATAATTAATAAATATTTATTAAAAAAAAATTATGAGGCGTGCACTTTTGGATTTTCCAAATTATCTTTATAATTCTAATGTGTAAAGGTTATAATATGTTTACCCGTACCACAGGTTCTTCAGAACCCACATCGGGCACCAGCTCTCATAAGGTTGCCTAATATATATTATGTATTAGTATTATTCATTCTTTGTAAAGTTTTTAACCCTTGTGAGAGAGATAAATAAATGTTTTTTTTTTTATGTTTTTTATGTTTGGAAAAGGGCAATATTGTTTTTCTTTTTGTTTGTGATATTTTCTGAACTTACACCTTTTAATTTCAGTTTATATCACAGACGTATTGAGAAGAACCTACTTTTAAATATAGCATTATTTTATTAATATAAAAAATTACAAGATTTACTATCTACGTATCAAGAGATTTTTTTAATACTTTAGCGGACACTAATCGAAATATTGCCATTATTTTTTTTACAATATTTAAATAAATAATAAATAAATAAAAAGTTCATTTATTTGCCTTCACAACTTAAAACTATTACAAAGGAACTAAATATGTAAACGTGTAGCATTTTCGTTGTGAAGGACTCTAGTGTCTGAAATAGGGCTTTGAAAGACCTGTAAGTACAGATCACTACTATTTAATTCATTACTACATATAAGCATAGAAACTTCAGAACTTAATCATCCTGTAACCTCTAACGCGCTCTAACTATAGCTAAGTGTAATACAGTATTATCAAACGAAATATAAAAATGTCAAATGAAGGACATCCAATTTCGAGCTAAAATGTTGTCTATCCTAATTGTAATGCTTGTAAGTACTTTACCTACTCAAAATTAATGTCATTTGAATTATGTTATTTAAAAATAATTTTGATACAATTATTAATGAAAAAAGTAAAATAAATCTGAATGTATATTTAGCAGAACTCACGACCGAAACGACCTGTAGACGATCTTTGAACACAACGTATAAAGATTATTGACTGAAAGTAACCTTGGAGTGTGACAATTCGAATTAACGTGACTGCTACAAACGGCTCACCACAAAACCTACCATCTGATATATATCACAAATATATTAAACTGATTATTAGCTTTGTTGCCATAGCGATCAGAAATACTCTCGATCGAAGTTTTAATTTCGATCCTGAAACAAAAAAGAGCATAAGTAATATGTATATTGTATGCTTAGCACACGTGTCAGAAGTGAAACTTTGGCAAGATTCAAAGATACCAAAATCGTCGCTTATTTCCATGACGTGACGGTATTGCCATGACGTGACCTTGAAATTTTACGCTCAACGCGCCTAAAGTAGTTTAACTTCAAAAGATTTTCTGGAAAATTTTCCATTGGTTTTGCATTTTGCAGATTATCAAACGACTCACACAATCATAGACTTAATATTTCTACCTCTTTATTCTATTACGATATTTCTTTGACATAAAGAAAATCAATCGGGCAAATGTATCGAAAAAATTTATAACGATGGTATTCGCAACCCTAATGTAATTGTGATCTGAGTTAGATTGTAGGTACAAATAGGAAAGCAAAGACATCCGGATGCCTAACCGACACCTTCACCGCACCAAGGCATACCTTTAGGTATCTTCTTTAATATCCCGAGTGTTTTTCTATACTACTCTTTCGGAGACATAAAAACGAAGTTAATTATTTATAGCACACTTGTATCATTTACAGTTAACACATAACTGAATACATCCATATTGTACATGCAATTATCAACATAAAAAAACATAAGAATAGCTATTACAGCAATTACTACATCAAACTGATGTAGCAGTTTTTTACAACAATTCTAGCACATCTTGTATGTCAACTTTAAGTGCGAGCCAATTAAACTCAAACATTCAAAAACTAGAATGCTGGTTAATTGTTGTTTATAAAGGACATAAAGAAGGCTTAGAGGTTCGCAATAATAACGGTACAATCGCATCTCAGGGCGAATACGTGATTCGCAATCTTATCTTCAGGCAAGTCGCAGCACCAACACTAGCAACGTGATAAAGAAACTACTAAAAAGCCTAATTAGAACAATACATTAACTATTCTAGCACTGTGCTGTGAAAGTCAATTTTAAACATAACTTTCGCTGGATCAGTAATTACAATCAATGTATAATAATTACAAGTGAAAAGCCATCGTTTAGTTAATTGTTTTAGATTGAAACATTCAGTTAATTATTGATTATTAAATCAAGTTTGTACAATGTACATCTAGTATACTATCGTAGAATTTGGATCGCGATACCGTCATTTATTTTATGTCCGTGGTGGTGATACTTTCATAAAATCTATTTATTCGATACCTTGAATTAACAACAAGAGCACTAGAGTTTGAAATATAAAATCATGTAAATTCCTATTACTCCGAATAATACAAAAATTCGAAGGATAGAACTCATGCTGTAGAAAAAATAGGACTAAATTTTATGTGACAGCCACTCACAGGCCCTCGTATTGACAGGAATTTAGTACACATCCACGTAAATACTAAGTGTTTAGTAATCGATATTTTTCATTTAAATAAAAGTCCAATAGGTTAAACGTCAGTAACAGCGAGGCGACTATAACTATGACCTAAATAAAGTGCGAGTATCGTACCAATTCAATTTAATCCAATTACTGCGCACATATCGTTATGCAGCGGCCAGAACTTCTTCACCATTGAATTCGTCTTTACAACTTGTCTATGAATTATAAGTATTATGAATTAGTATAGTCTATAAACCTACGTAGAGAAAGTTCGCTATGGGTCGTAGTAGAGATCTCCTGTGGTTTAGCTTGATCTGATTATTTCATAAATTGTTTATTAAACCACTTTCTGTTTACTGCCTACTAAATATAATATTTTAACAAGTTTCCCTTTGTTTTTGTATCAACTCTTTTATCCGCAAATCGTGAAAATGAAAATCGATAGAGTACAGCTAGTATTCTGTGGTACTAATCGTATTTGATGATACATATAATTTAGACTTTACATGCGCCATTTTTAGCTACATAACATCAGCGATTATTCACATGTTGTTGTATCAATTTTTTACATAATAAAATAATAATTCCTTAAAGTTGTTCTACAATCGAACGATGTAACGTCACCCGTCGCAGTTGTGGCCGTATCATTAGACTCTATAGGGTTGACTTATATAAGTATTGTATGTATGTTTCATTGCTTTCACAATATTTTACAGTCCGGTATTGATTATTAAAAGCTTTTAGCATCACTACATCAATCCACTCTGCATTTACTATTTGCATATTGAATACATTAATTTTTTTGTAAATATGTACATATACAAATAATTGTTATCAAACTAAATATTGCTAGAAAATCAAAGCATGTTTTCATGCTTATAAAGAGAAATATGAGTGCTTTATTTTCATTGGTTATTTGCGATACATAGTAAGTTTTTTTAAAGGAAATTATGTGCATTGAAAAATACAGTGTTCACATGGTCTTTAATTCTAAGCTTTAATATAAGATTCAATAGATATTATGATTGCAACTTAATGCGTTAAGCATTACAATTTTCAGCATTTATCTATATGTAAATAAAAGTTATGACTCCTCTGATTGTACACTTTTATTAGGAAAAAAGACTGAAAATCAGTGCTGTAATTTAATCTAGACTAAAGACATTAGATTCCAAAATAGTTCATTAAATGCCGTATCACCTCCGCTTTCTTCTAATCGCAAATTACGACTTATCTTAAAAACATCATATAAATTAGTAAACTTGAAATTACTAGCTTTAAACACACCAGACCAGTTTGTTTAGGCCCGAAATTCTAGAAACAAGATTAACTAAACTATAATATTGTGAATATATCCAGAGGTCAGAGCAAATGGCGACCCAAATACGCTCCCGACAACTCAATTACAAAGTACGCAATTTATTATGCTGTCTAGTTAGTGATAGGGAAAATATGTGATGATTTTTGTTAGAAGAGATACGAGTACTCTTGTTGAAATACGTTTGATCTATTATTTTAATGTAGAAATGGGAAGGTCTTTGTCTTCTGGTGTTCTACTTCTCACTTCTGGGTATATTCATGTTTAGCTTATCTGTCAGTTAAAATTATAATTAACTAGTGGTCCGCCCCGGCTTCGCCCGTGGTACATATTTCGCAATAAAAGGTAGCCTATGTCCTTTCTCGGGTATCAAAATATCTGCATACCAAATTTCATGCAAATTGGTTCAGTAGTTTAAGCGTGATTGAGTAACAGACAGACAGAGTTACTTTCGCATTTATAATATTAGTATGGATAATGTATTATTTTTTAAAGTGAAACTTCTTTAGTGCGTTGAGAGTAAAAATTTCAAGGTCGCGTCATGGCAATATCTACACATCATGGAGTAAGGCCACGATTTTGGTATGTTTAAACTTTAAATGTTACTAAAGACGTTTCACTTCTGATACGTGTGCTCGGCACACACGCTTTTTTTTAAGTTTTGCTACTTTTGCTATGCACCTTTCTACTTGATAAATTGATAAACAGAGAATAAAATATTTTTCTTTTATTTTCAACTAGCTGTAGCTGTTCCCGCGGTTTTACTCGCGTTGCTCCGCTCCTGTTGGTATTAGCATGATGATATACATATAGCCTATAGCTTCGATAAATGGGCTATCTAACGACTAAAGAATTTTTCAAAGCGGACCAGTAGTTCCTGAAATTAGCGCGTTCAATCAAATAAACTTTATAATATTAATAAAATAAAATATTTTTCTTTTATTTTTAATTTCTTTGTTATATAATAATTAAATCTTTACCAGGTAAAAATATTATTTAATAACAATCCCTTGTTTGTCGTTTAGGTCACGCAAGCCTCAACCAACTTTTAATCTTTAAGAACTTTCTTTATGAAGTACTTTTTTCTCAGTTCTAAAGTTCCGTTTCTAACTGAAAATTGTTTTTATAACCCAATTGAGTTTTCGGACGTTAAGAACAAGAAGCCATTCGTTTCAATATTTTGCCTTTACTTCCACTTCTTAATAATTTATCAAACTGTTAATTTAGATTAATTTTTGTGTAAGTTTAGCAATAAGTCAATACAATTTTATTCTAAGCTATCTGTACCAAATTTCATCCAAATCGGTTCTGTGGTTAAAGTGTAAAGAAGAGACAAACACACAGGCAAAGTTACTTCCGCATTTATAATTTTAAGTTAGGCCAAACAATACAAATCAGGATAATTATTACAAATTCAGTATAATAAACATATATATATTATATAGGCCTGGGTAGGATCTGAGGTCGGTATTTACTAATCAAAATGTAATTCCGAGTTAATATTGCTTATAGAGCAACATCAAATGCTGCAAATGTAAACCTTCATGAATATTCATTATCACTAACCTCTTCGGCTTCTATCCTAAATCATCATTTAGCGAGATAAAAGTTATCTTATTATAATATGGATAAAAATCATCTGTCGGTGAAATTTTTGATCAAACCCGTTCAGTTTAAAAGCTCGGGAATTAACTAGATGTACCTACTTCTTATTTCATATTTAGTACGGCAATTATTCACATTATAAATTCATTTCAAAATTTATTTTGAAGATTTATACAAAAAAGAGCAAAGAAAGGAAAATACTATACGGTCTATGTTTTGCGAAAAAAACAACATTTTTTTTATTATGACATCAGTTCATAAGTTAATTTTAATTTATTGAACAATTACTTGAACGTATAATATCATTGAGTAACATGTTACGGTAACATTATTGTATTTTCCAGAAAATGTCTTCGGGTCACTGAAACACGATGTGGGCGGTAACACAATATTCTATTTTTTAACTTACGGAAAGGTCAGGCTTTAAGTAAATATTTTATTATAATCCGAGCTGAAGGAAGTACTTGTGTAATAATTTTCAAGAAAATTTATTTTAATAATTTTTAGCATAATTTTTTGAAAATGTAAGATTTCTTTTACACAGACCTGTTTCATATAATACTTAAATCTATCGTTTATTTGCTCAATTAATATAATAAATAGAATTTCACCCTTCTTTTCATAAATACTCAATTATTATATTAATATCAATTCCACATACTGCATTATTTAACTAAACATAAATCACGTATTATTACCCTTATTAATAAAGACACATTTATAAATAAGACAACACTCCAATCAACGCATAAAATTCAACCCGTTATGTAGCTGCGAAAAATCTCCGTTGTAATAATGATATCAGTAGAACATTAAGCGAATCTAAGGTAAGTTCCTACGTTGCAGTCGAGACCGTAGGCTGTGGCGCCTCGCTTCCAGAATTAATAACTTTCTCACTGAGGAGGGGTCTCTCACACCCACCCCACACCACAAAGCCCGTACTTCTGTTGCGAATCTCGCATTAATTGCTGCAAAATTTAGGAGGAAAATTTTTTGGGGTGCCATTTAAGTGGTGGTCATGGTTTGACTTTCAATTCCTTCAGGACAAAGATTAGGTATGTCTTATCTATGCTAATGATTTGTATTGATTTAATCAATCTTTTTTTATGGCAGATTCTAGAAGATTTCAGGAAGAAGTCCAAAAATAAGATATAATAATAGAGAAGTTAGTAGATGCATCACTAGATTGGACCTAATCTTATAAGTAATCTAATAAGGGAAACCAATAAAAATTAAGATGCAATACGGATACGTAAAGGAAGTGATAGAATTAACTATCGAATTGTTTCCTGTTTTGTTCCAATTGTATACATGCTCACATTATGTATTCAGGCATCGAGTTGCCATGGTAACGGAGATCCTCCTCTCTCGTGGGGACGGAAAGCCTTCGGAAGTTGCAGGAGTATTTTGGTTTGCCTCTTTGACTGTATTTGAGTGTGTAATGATTTGATTCTCGTGTTATCCGTCACAAATCGTTTTATATTACTTTGTAGATTAAGTGTTAGATTTTAATTATATTTTTTTGGAACAGGATTGATTTCAAATAATTGAGAATAAGCAGGATACCTTTTCATACTTCTTTAACTAATTATATATTAAAACATTATTTTATGATCTTTTTCCCGTGGAGTCTTATGATGCAAAACAGTAACTTAGGTCTTTTTATATAAAATTTAAACTTACAGCTTTGCATTAAATCTGCCTCATACCTCACATGACACCTGCTTCCTTGTGGCAGTATGCAAAGGTCAGATTTTTCATCATCCTTCATAATACAAAAACGGAAAATAAAAAAAAGTTCATACTTCTTCTTCTTCTTCTTCTTATCAGCCGTGGGACGTCCACTGCTGGACAAAGGCCTCCCTCAAGGATTTCCAGTACGACCGGTCACCGGCGGCCTGCATCCAGCGAAAAGTTCATACTACTTTTATATTTTTACTTTCATACTCAGATCTCAGATAGTTATTCTGTCTACGAATTTATTTTGGAAAATATATTGTAATGTGATAGTAATCAGCAAAAAACATTTTTGACTTAAAAATTACATAAGTAGGTATCTCACAACGAAATTTTCAAAAATTGTACGTAAACTAAAACGTACGTAAATACAGTAGAGATAAAACTTTTACCTCATACTTGAAGTCTTACGACTTATATCCTGAATTAAATTACATCATAAATTTATAAAACTTAAAGAGTATTAAGTGAAAAGCATTTTTAAATGACCTCAATATTTAAATTTCAATCAAAATTCGATATGTAACTTGGTTAAGCGCGTTGATGTCTTTCATTCTGTGTCAATTAATTTTCAATAGTTTATTTTCCAATAAAATAACCAACCAATAAAATAAATCTATAAGATTTTATTCTATTCTATTCTTTACCCAAGTTTCATGTGCATTTCAATTATTATAGATCCTAAAAAAACTATCGTGAGGATAAAATGTGGTAACGATTTTTTAATAAAAGACGAAAACTACGTACGGATCTTGTTTAAATTTTGTATAGAAATAATCCATATTGTACAGTTTTGTACAGTTTCACCCGCAAACGCACCTACGGGAAAAGCAAGTATCAATTTATTTTTCTATAGTTTATTTGTTATTCATCTATGTTATACATCACTGCCAAGTATTATCCAAACCCATTGTTTTCCCGTAAAAGAGGAACCAACATACATACATCTATCCATCCTCACATTCATATTTATAATATTAGCCAAAGATACAAAATCTAGACTCCCCCATACTTAAAGAAGGTACGCAAAGCTAATGACTGCATCTAACTAGTGCTTCATAATATGGTTATATTACGATCAAGTTTAATTGCCAGCAAACAAAAGGCTAGGAAGCTACAGTGGGCGACGCGATATGCATCAGCGCACTCGCAGGGCTGCATTCCTACTTAGTGCATGCGATAGCTTATTGTGGATAAGTCAATATAATTATTTGAATCATTTGTGTATTTGTATAGTATTTTAAAACATAATTATTTTTGAAGTGAAACTTCTTCTTCTTCTAGGTCGCGTCGTTGCAATACCCTCACGTCAAGGAGTAAAGCGACGATTTCAATATCTTTGAATCTTGCCAAAGTAGTTTTACTTTTGACACGTGTGCTCGGCACACACGCTCTTTTTCTGTATATTTGTATAGTCAATTAAACATTACTATTTTAAGCTGAACGTTATGTCTAATAGAGAACTGGATGATATTCGAAATCTATAAAAAACTATTTGCTAGATAGATATGTTTGGTGAATTGTAATAAACGTATGCAAATATTATGTTGTTGTTTTATTTTTATCATTTCGGTTTGTATATTTTTATTTATTTATTTTAAAGCGAGTTATTTAGGCAGAGACTTATTATTTGTTCAAATAAATACTAGGATAATTAACAGGGCATATCCATAATAATATGAATGTATCGAAGTAAGTGAAGTTCGAAGAAAGTGTGAAATAGAATTAAGCGTGGCTTCAACCAGAGGCGCAATATGAAAGTTTAAATATTTTCTTGTGAACATAGATCGTAATAATAGTATTTATTGATAAAAGAAGGTTTTATTTTTAGAAGATATTTCTCAGACACTCCGTACTACTGAATTTTCTTTAATCAAAAAAATATAAAGATGTGCTTTGTAATTAATTAAATTAAACTATCTATTATGATTTTTTGAATGAAAAGTTACTGTCAATTATAACTATTGACTTCAATATAATATTGAATTTTGATACGATATCATTAATCTTTCTAATCTTTTAACTTTTTTGTTAGTAAGTAATGAAAATTTATATGCATTTGTATTAATTTCAATAATATATTTTATTTTTTATTAATATCTTGCCATAAATCCTGCCTCTAATCCGAACTTGTTAATAATTGTTATTTTACACTATACATATACATATTAAATTTCCCTAATCCAACAAACCACAAAAATAATCATAACAACTAAAAACAATTTAACTTTGTTCTATCGTCAGTCAAAAGTCATAACACGGGCCACTCCGAAATCCAAATTGTGATTAAAGTAACCTAATACACACAATAACCGCTCACACGTTACCGACAACCGTGCTCAATTTAAACCAAAAGATTACAAGCCAATTTATCATTAACGTAACGAAAAACACATTTATTACCAAAGCTTCAAGGTGTAAATTCGTCTGCACACAAGTGATGAAACATCATGATACGGCTGTGTGCCTCCGTGAAAGCTATACATTTCATTTATAATAGGTACAATGAGCGCGTCATATTGTACACAACACGTCCACTACCGTATTCATTGAATTGCTTGTGTGTGCTCTAAACCAGAGATTGGAGGGAGGCAACTGAATTTGTGCTTTAAATCTATGCGATAAATCTCAAAATTGTTCAACATGACAAGGGTATGGAGGCAATGAGAATATGTTACGTTTTGTTTGTGTGAACCGCAACGGCTCGAAGTATCGAAGAATGCGGAGCGTGAATTACCATGTTTAGGGACTTGTCAGTTTGACAATTTTGCTCTTATTTGGTTTTGTTTGTATTATCTACCCAATTAGATAGTTAATTTTCTTGGATTTAACTGAGGATTAGGTTAGGTTAGGTTACCTTTGACCTGCATAATTAAATCAATGCGTGCAAATTTAATTTAATTAATTCATATTAATGAAATCAATTCAGAAAAAGGTGTACGTATTCAACGTTTTATAAACTTATTTTTAATTGCTCTACATTGAATTTTGGGAAGAAAAAAATTTTGTTTATTTATCTGATAATTATATTAATTAATCAATGCAATAAAATAAATGAAAATGTAATAATAATTTAATTATACATCATAATGTTAACAAGGACAATGTCAACCGATGGCCGTATCAATTACTAAATTGAATTAAACGCTATAACCGCGCGGGCGCTCTCCGCCACAATAGCGATCACAACGCATCGCTCGCATTAGCTACTGACAATTTACGTACATATGTGTACCACACTCGTTACGTTTACGTGACGCTCACACATGTTTACAATTTTACATTTTCCACGGATACAAGCAAATAACACCCTTACCGGCTCGACATAGAGACGCCATAAGCCAATAATCAGCGTACTGGTTTATAAACTCACGTTTGCCACCGCACCGGGTGGCGAAGTCCGGCAACGTCGCGCCCAAATTTATTGTGACATTTATTTCTTACGGGGCTCAAAACACTACCACTAGCGACATCTATTCACGCAGCGTGAACTAAAGTGTCGGCTCTCAGAGCGAGAGAGCAACATTTGACTATATCACTTTCACGGTCTCATACTTAAAGCTAAGCGGTTTGCAGTGTACAGTTTGTTTGTGTCTGTAAACAGCGCGTCCGCCGAGGTGTACCGCGCATGAATGAAATGGATGACCCGAGGAATGGGAGAGCATTCTACGGTCTATATGCGAGGGAGAAGGATGGCATATGAGCGCGAAGCGTGCAGCGTACTTCGTTTATCAGATTACATGCGAAGTATCGCGAGCGTGGCGATGTTTTGACACGCGATAATCATGAGATAATGCTGGCGATCTGAGCGTCGTTTAGGTTTATATTGGCTTTTTATAGCTGAATGTGGAGTGTTGGCAGCAGCGTGTAGCAGAATAATACCAAAACAAAAATAGCATGCGTTGTTGAAATGACGTATGCCGCCAGGTGACTTTTCAACTTCGCACGCGATCTTCGCAAATTAGCTTAGTTTGCGTTCTTGACAAATGTTTCCTCTGCTCGCAGTTGAGCAGCCTAATCATAACAGCTTATTTCAAAATAATTTATTACACTGATTTATTAGTTTTGGTGTACAATGAAATGTTATAAGTTATAACATAAGGAAATACAATTTTTAAAAATCGTAAAGACTGGTTGCAATTTAATTAATAAAAAATTTAGGTAAAATATATTATGTTTATGGTTAATAAATATTACTTTATAATCTCTATGTTAAAATTATAAATTTTGATCCGATAAAAACTGCTTCATTTTTCAAAATACTAATTGCACTTAACTATATGAATAATTACTCTTATTGAATTTTTTCAATAAACACAATAAAATTAATATAACTAATTATTCATAAGTTTCAAAATCGCAAAAGACATACAGTGCCATCTATTGGCGAGTAGCTAAATTAATACACAAAGTTCATCTTAATAAAATAAAGAGTATCTTTTATTTGTTTACTTATAGCACTGGAAAATAGTATAATATCATAAATAACATAATATTATAATTTGAAAACCACAGTTATATAGTACCAGGCATAAATATTAAATTACACATGAACAGTAAACGTTTTATGGACACAATGCTCACGGAATATTTCCATATGAACATATTAACAAATATATAGAGTTCATAGCATTTAGTTTATGCATTAGAAATTCCTTGACCGCTATTTCTGGACGACCGATGTTTATCTTACCGCTACGTACGTAACATGTTATTCTTGTATTGAATTCGCTTTTTTAATTCAGTAATTTTATATGCTATTGATTTTGTAAATCGTTTTAATCAAGTAAATGGAACACCCATGACGTTCCATTTAACGACTATTTTCTCAGAATGCAAACCAAACAAGTGACGTAATTGTCTTCGCTCACTTTAGCTTCTAAGACGTAACGTAAGTTTTCCAATAAGGGTACGTAAATTTCCACAATCTGAGGGAAATGTCACGTTGAACATCACAACTCATATATTTTGTAAACATTACAAGTTGCTTGTACCGGCTTTATCCAAGTTGCAAAATTTTGGACTGATACAATATGTTTGCACATACAGGAAACCTACACATTCATATTAACATAGATCGTCTGTAGGATAAGCGTTCATGAGATTTCTCTCAAACCAAATATAAAAAGTAAAAGAAAAACAAAGACCGTAGGTAGTCCGTCGTCCAACGATATCGTTTATCGCACATATAAGATCGTCACGTCTGCTTTTGGCTCAGTTTACATATTCTTAACGTTCCGACGTAAATCTTCCATTGATTTACGCATAACCACGTACTCTAATTTACAACTAGTCGGATTTAGCCGTAACAGACGTATGGCGACCGTATTCCGACTCATTCCTATAAGTCGTAAAATCACCGGGACGATGTATCACTTTTAAATTTACTTTTCCCCACGGGTATCATTCAAGGTGTTTTATTTTTACTTATTTACAAAAGAAAATAATGATTTATAGCATATTTATATCAGTGCTTATATATGGACTTTTTGTTATTAGGAGGAAAAAAGCGAATAAAATGCCTACGTTGCGATTAAATTGTTGACCTACATCGACACTTCGTTAGTTATTTTTCAACGCTTTGTAGTTGATTTACGAGGTATATAAAACAGTTTATCTCTCACAAAAATCGCAGTAGAAGTGCCATTTGGGTGGCCACCATTAACTTTTGTTAAATGCGCACAAACAGCACACGTACTCATGCTATTGCATAAATTCTTAATAAATATTTCATTAAACCTCACATATTTCCTTCGAGGTATTGAAATGTGAATCTTCTTATACATAAAAATTAATCGCAAAATGTGTTGGTAAGCGCATAACTCGAGAACGGCTGAACCGATTTCGATAATTCTTTTTTTAATATATTCCTTGAAGTACGAGGATGGTTCTTATGTAGAGAAAACGTAAACAAGTACCACGGGCGAAGCCGGGGCGGACCGCTAGTTTATTATAAAAGTATGCAACTGTACACCCATTTTTGTTTGACCTACTTTACTTTTATCAGCCTATAAAGTTACAGGCAACTGAGGAACATAATGCACCCGTGAAAGCTCTTAATAAACTGGTCGTTATACTTAACGTTAGCTGTAGCCCGTAGGTAATCTGTATCGCTTTTGTACCTGATTCCTGGTAGAACCTAGTTACTGCTTAGATAATTAACTTGGCAACCATATTGATGCTTCTTACGTAATTAAACATTACTTTGAAGTTCACACATGTAGTGTAGAAATGTATAATATAAAAATGAATATAAAATATCGTAAAACTGAAAATATAAAACGATAGCATAATATCTAAGAGTATATTTCAATTTTCAGTCTACAGAGACAGTGCTTCAGCGTAATATCATTTTAAAGGTCACTAAAGTGATCAATTTTAAAATAGACGGAGTTGTTCTTAGACGGAAAGAGATTTAAAAATCCTTAGGTACTTATTGTGCACAAATAATAGTGAATAAATGGATACTCGTAGATTATACGTGGCAATATTCAACTTTGAAATTAATAATTATTTCGTTGTTTAAAAGAAAAATATATTCACATCTTAAAGTAATTTACGTGTTATACAATTGACTAACAAACTTAAAAAAAATAGAGAAATAGACAATTTTTACAAAGTCTCCTAAAATTTATATTATCCGTAATGTCATTACATAAGATGACCGATTTGTCCTGAAGTTAACAAAAAAACAGCCATGTTATATCAAATCTCCCAATTTATGTGAACAATATTACCAAGAATGTTGAAACTACAAAATATAATAATAATATTTTTAACAATACACAATATTATGTAATAGTTGAAATTCTATTCTATTCAATTCATATATTCAGCAATTAATGAGGAAATACCTTATCTAGTTATAGATAACAGATAAGGATTATCTTGTTATTAACACGTGTGAACATACAAAGAATTTATTAGTATCTATTAGCCTATCACGCCGAGTTTTTCCATTGGTTATAAAGAATATCATTTTATTTGCTATTATAACCAAATTATACAATAATATAATATGCAAAATTAGGTCGACTAGGGGGTAAATTTTAAACTTTTCTGGGTACCAAATTTACATAAAATTCAGAATTAAATTGATAAAATATTTATAACGTTATAAGATTTAGAGTATTACTTGCATTAAATATGTACAATGTAATTGCTTCTTTATGTTTATTATTTTATGGAAAAGTAACCCACGTCAAATACATAATTTTGTCTGATTATAAAATTATCCTTACGTATTCCCGCAGTAAAGTTTTTATTATTCTATATATTTAGAAAATACATTTTAATAATATTGCATTATTTTACAATGCATCCTTTTCTGTTTCATAAAATAATATTATGAAAAAGTTTAAATGTAATACTGCCACTCACCAATAGATGGCGCTATAAGTAGAATTGAGACTATTTTATCGTACTTATGAAGCTTTATGAGGCATGTAAATCGCAAATCCGTTGTGTAACAAATACTTGATATTATGGGTTTTATCTGTTTAATAACGCTATGAATCATTATTTAAAATAGGATTTAATGGAAATGGTTATCGTTTTCGTTCTTGTTATTACAATCAAAATAAGTTTAATTTTTTACTCACTAGTTATTTGTGAAATACTTTTTAATTAGTATTTAATCAGGAACAGAAACTAATTTTATTTTAAACTAGCGGTCCGCCCCGGCTTCGCCCGTGGTACATATTTACGTTTTCTCTACATAAAAACCATACTCGTACTTCAAGGAATATAATAAAAAAAGAATTATCGAAATCGGTTCAGCCGTTCTCGAGTTATGCGCTTACCAACACATTTTGCGATTCATTTTTATATATAAGATGTACTAGTGCTGTCATTTTTCTGATTAAAGTCGAAAAAAGGCGAATAAATAATTATTTATTAACGACCTGTATACCTGATAAAACCTATCATAAATAATCTTATAATAAAACCTATGGCTAACTAAATTTCATATCGGGATACAAAGTCTAGGTCCTAAAATAAACATGACAGTTTTGTTGCCACACGTTCACAATTTCCTCTCGATTCTCGTCAAATATATAAGATATTGGGCGCCAAAAATAACATCAACCCAAATACGCGTAAGGTAAGGGAAGCTAAGCTATTTTAAGCGTACTTAACCTCTTTATTTATAACAAGGAAATTTGATTATTTATAAAAGTGACCCATCTTGTGTTATCCATGGCGAGATTATGCTTGATTGCATTTAGGTTCACGTTTAGATATGCCATATAGACTCATAAGACTCATAGATATAGATACATAGCCTTTGGGCAAAATTTAGGCTATAATTATAGTGTACATTACTCTTCACAGTTAGAATTATTTATTCATTTTTTTTCCACAAGGAAAAACAAAAAAACATACAAAACAAATCAATCTATTAATATATTAATTTATATTAAATTAGTCCATTAGTAGTATTGATAAAGCACAAAATAGTAAAAACACAACATTAAATTGACATTATTGCATAATAACTCAGAATCAATCATTACAATATAATCCATTCCTTTATCTTATATATAAAAATGAATCGCAAAATGTGTTGGTAAGCGCATAACTCGACGACGGCTGAACCGATTTCGATAATTCTTTTTTATTATATTCCTTGAAGTACGAGGATGGTTTTTATGTAGAGAAAACGTAAACAATAAACATGTACCACGGGCGAAGCCGGGGCGGACCGCTAGTTTACAAATAGAAATTTGTTACAGAACGTCGCGACGATGTATGCAAATGGGTTGCCTTCACCATATTCACACTGCAGGGGACGCCCTCGTAGAACAATTAAAATATGCAAATCAAAGTTATTACCCACTACTTTTCATCCGCCTCGATTGCGTTCAAATCGGAGGGAAACGGCGCAGACGCTTCGAAGGCAGAAACAGTGGAAATTCACTTACGCTTTTTTGTGATATAGTTGTCTAAACTCTAAACTTATAAATACCTATATGTTTATTGAAGTGAAACTTATTTAGGCGCGTTGAGGATAAATTTCAAGGTCGCTTTACGGCAATACCGTCACGTCATGAGGAAAGGTGACGATTTTGGTAGCATTAAAAGGAAAGATTAGATTTTTTGTATGTTTGTTTGCAGTAAAGTCCAAAACGACTGTTTTAAGAACTCTGTAAAAAATATAAAACGATTCCATAGAAACATTTATATATAAAAAAAAGAAAATATCGCTGCTAAGAAAAACACGAACAAAGTTTCAGTAAAGTTGCATTTGCACCTTTTAAAAAAAGAACTGGCTAACTATTCTTTAGAAATGAAGTCTCAAAGAAAATACATTTATCTGTTGATTCAGTTAAAATAAGACCATAATGCTCTAGACAACTACTAAACACCAAAATTACAGAGATTGCGAACAGTCGGGGTTAGCTCCTATGTAAATTAATAATATGTAAATTTCACGTTCAGGCACTGAAAATGGAGTTTAGACCGTCGTACAGCTACTCGTATAAGGTATTTATTAATTTGCGTTCGTAACATTTTTAATTGATCTCACGTGGTTGGTTCCGTGAAAGGGTTGAATTAAAATAGATTGTAACAGATATATATTTATATGAATATGTTTTATGACCGTCTAAAATTTAGTAGGAAGCTAATTTACTAACGGTATATGATATTTACTTTAAAACTAAAAAGATATATCTAAAATAAAAAATATGTAATGTATGAAATTAAATAAATAAGACCCTGAAGATTATATTAATTGGCTAGCCATCTGCAGTCACTATTTTATTCAATAATTAGTGATTAATTTGATCACACCACTAAAATCTATCCATCTAATATAGAACTATTTATTTACTCTGTGATTGGAAAAAAAATTATACAACATTAGAAAATAATTCTGATAATGAAGATTGGCGTCTACCAAGGCTCTCATCTCGGGCCGTTGCTATTTCTTATTCATACTTACGACACGGCCCCATTTGAAGAATCTCCGCAAATATTTTCAAAGTAAAATGCATGAAAGTTATATAATTATATATTTTTTTCAAATACATGTATTTTCGCATAACTTACACACACAATAAATTTAAATTACATTTTTGTAAACGCACCTAAATTAACAAACATGAACAATATGCAATCAAAAAAGAAGACTGCTCACTGCATGTGAAAAATATTTGCCAAAAATATTTTCACATTTTTGAACGAAGCATTCACCTACAATATACTGTAAAAACAGAATCCTTTTATCATCTGTGTAACGAAATCATCGCTACATTACCAGCAATAATTGAGTTACAGTTTCAAATATTGTAGCTCGCGGGATGATTCATAAATTGATCACTAACTCGCAGGTCAATACTCGAAGGGGATGAATGAGGGTGCGCCCACGTGTCGAAGGGCCATAATCCGACAGAATAAAATACAATAGTGTCCGGCTTAATTGAAAAACTAAAAAAGTTACATTGGTTACTATGAGAACGACGAAATTTTACTTTTGCCATGCTTTAGGTGGGAAAACTCAATGTAATGGTAGATGGTAGGTAAGGTTAAGTGATAGAAAAAGTTTATTTGATTATTTGCAGTTTATTAGAACATTTTTAATTCAGAAAGAGATAATCGCAATACAGCTAGCAAGCCATGCAATATTAAGTATCTATAGCTTCTGCTTATTTTTGTAACAGCAAAAATGGTTTGAATGATATTGCACGCCTCATAAGCGAAGCGTTGAGGTGGGTACTACTGTCGCTTCGCGCAAAACATCTGATTTTTCAAACTTAAAATGTCTTTATGTATCATACATTGCACTTGTAAGATAATACATACACACACATATTAAGAAAAAACACTATTTTTAACGTTCATGATATTTTTGATGTCATTTTTGTTATTTAAACTAGTTAAAAAACAGTTTAAAAAAGTTCTGTCTTGGACGTCCGTGTGTCTGTATGTGCGGATCCTTTTTCTTGTTAACACGATAGCGACCGAAATACTTTACTAATCGAGTCTTTTTTTTTCTCTTACGCTTGAGTATGCTCAGGAATAGAACCCTTTCATTTTTCAGGGTCTGATTCGATGTGGTTTAATTGTTATTAAATAAACAAAAAAAAACTCGGATGTTTTTTTTTTTTTTTTTTGAAGTGAATTTTTATATTTTTATTGAAATTGATTCCAGAAGATTACTGGGAACTTTAAAAATTCATTTTGTTACTTTTATTAGTAGGTACGATCCTTATAAGTATTTTAGTGTATTCAACCAACTTAAAAAAGTGTGACTATTTTACAACAATTTGAATATGAATTATTGTATTATTGTATACAATATCGAAGCTTTTTAAGAAATGTATAAAATACTTTTTTAAGAATTATTATCATACATAATATTATGTTACCGGCAATATATTAAAACCGGCATTGTATGCAATTCTTAGTAAATGTATGTTATTCCGAGAAACAGTCGGAATGAAATAAATTAAATTCGTCACATTACCTACTTATATCTTTAAATCTGAACTTTTCCTAAGTAGCAAACACATTTGCAAATGTGGGTGGTTTTTGGGGTAGCTATTAACCAATATGAGGTCAAAACTAAAATCCAAGATGGCGCCGACGAAAATTTGAAATCTTTTCGTCATGGGTGTCATTTTCATGGTTTTTGGGGTAGCTATTAACGAATATGAGGTCAAAACTATAATCCAAGATGGCGCTGATGAAAATTTGACTTTTTTTCGTGATGGGTGTCATTTTCATGGTTTTTGGGGTAGCTATTAACGAATATGAGGTCAAAACTAAAATCCAAGATGGCGCCGACAAAAAATTTACATCTTTTCGTCATGGGTGTTATTTTCATGGTTTTTGGGGTAGCTATTAAACAATATGAAGTCAAAATTAAAATTCAAGATGGCGCCGACGAAAATTTTACACATTTTCGTCATGGGTGTCATTTTCATGGTTATTGGGGTAGCTATTAACCAATATGAGGTCAAAACTAAAATCCAAGATGGCGCCGACGAAAATTTTACATATTTTCGTCATGGGTGTCATTTTCATGGTTATTGGGGTATCTATTAACCAATATGAGGTCAAAACTAAAATTCAATATGGCGCCGACGAAAATTTTACATCTTTTCGACACGGGTGTCATTTTCATGGTTTTTGGGGTAGCTATTAACCAATATGAGGTCAAAACTAAAATCGAAGATGGCGCCGACGAAAATTTTACATCTTTTCATCATGGGTGTCATTTTCAAGGTTTTTGAGACAGCTATTACCAAATCCCCAATGTAACCGTCGATAATTAGGTATATTGCACGCCTCATAAGCGAAGCGTTGAGGTGGGTACTACTGTCACTTCGCGCAAAACATCTGATTTTTCAAACTTAAAATGTCTTTATGTATCATACATTGCACTTGTAAGATAATACATACACACACATATTAAGAAAAAACACTATTTTTAACGTTCATGATATTTTTGATGTCATTTTTGTTATTTAAACTAGTTAAAAAACCGTTTAAATAAGTTCTGTCTTGGACGTCCGTGTGTCTGTATGTGCGGATCCTTTTTCTTGTTAACACGATAGCGACCGAAATACTTTACTAATCGAGTCTTTTTTTTTCTCTTACGCTTGAGTATGCTCAGGAATAGAACCCTTTCATTTTTCAGGGTCTGATTCGATGTGGTTTAATTGTTATTAAATAAACAAAAACAATAATTAATAAATATTTATAAAAAAAAAATTATGAGGCGTGCACTTTTGGATTTTCCAAATTATTTTTAGCTTTATAATATGATAACATTTAAGCTAATGCCACAGTATTACAATATTATTATTGTCTATTATATATTATTAATGTCACAGTATTACTATTACAATATTATTATTGTCTATATTATCTGTGCTAATGCGTAGGAAGAAAAATCCAACTAAAATTACAGATTGTATAATTTACCGTTGCGTGGATTTAACTAAAGTCAATACATGAAAATGTGACCATGAACATCATGCTTTTATTTATCTTGGCGAGTGTTTCCTTAATATATTTAATTCGATCTTTATTAATTCGTTCGCTCCAAAAGCGTTAGTCATAGAGCATTAAATTGGTAAAAAAAATTGTGATATTATATCGCGTTGCAGAAATTACGAGTAACTTCTTATTCGTCTATATCATTACATGTTCCTTTTAGACGCCAGAGATCATCAACCATAAAATTCAATATTGATAATAATCGATCGATTAATAATTGACATACTGCATTACCAGATAATATACCTACGTTAGATAGAAATTAAACCATTAACCATTCACGAAAAACAATTAGGTATTTGAGTTATTTAAAGACAAGGAAGTTTGATATAACTTGAGTCACTTTTACAGCGGTGGAATTTCCACACCCTCATGCAATGAACGATGTAGAGTGCGGAATCGCACCCCAGTATCCACAATCCAAACGAGATTCTCAGTGTTATTTGAGAATTCAATACTTCCCTCACTAGATTATGATAATTTGTTTCGTTATTCATTGTTTAATGAGTCGCTCTATATGTAGTCGATAAAGCTAAAGTTGCATAGATATATAAGGTGACCATTTTGTTTGTGTCTTCGAAGCAGATTTTGATGAAAGCGTTTCTTACGTTTAAATTGAAATAGGACAAAGAATATCCTGTGGATATGGTAGAAATTAGTGATCTATTAATAACGCGTATGAAATGATTTTAACCTTTTCAAGTCGATTTGTAATTCGAGTATTTATATTAAATAATGGTTAATGTCTTAATGAATTTAAATATCCACCGATAGCTCTTAAATCAGCATTGCTGTAAAACTTGACATGCATAACATTACTCGTATTAGCAACGAGGTTCTATTTGCAATCATTAATTACCAATATTATACCTGTTGTATTGAATGGCGAGTAATTAGCCCAGTTATATGTTTCTCCATATATGCGTAATCCGCAAACAATATTAGGGGATATGTACCAACACTGCTGTATATCTATAATTGTATACGTACGTGCTTCGAATATCGATTGCATATCAATAGACACTTAGCATTAATTAAAATGTAAGCATATATTATAATATGCATCTGATGGTATTGTTAAATGATTATGTATTGTAAATGGCGCTTATCGTTCTACATTTAAGAAGTAATAATATGGTGTATCATTTGATGACATAGTTTGGTATTGTTTCTGTTGATGAATTTTATTTCTGTTTCATCGATCGATGGTTAATTAGCTAAGAAATGTTCAAAACTAAATTTTGGACTTCGGAGGATTGTCTTATTGTCGAATTGCTGACAGTATTGAGGCTTGAGCATAGATGCTTTATATGAAAGACGAACAAGTATATCTCTACCACAGACTAATAATAATATACTATGTTCTCTACCATATCTCTACGAATGGCATATGGGTCATAGTTTCTTAGCTCTCTTGACTCTCTTTGTCATTAAGGGTGCGTATAAAGCAAAATTACCAATCTTCTATTAGATGATACATGTAATATTCAAGACCAAATCTAAAAAATAAAATATATATCAAACTAGATGATATGTTCAACGATTCTGTTTAATCAAAAACATAAAATATTAAAATTTACTCGATAAAAAAAAATCACCAAGTTAGCTCTAATTTTCACACTTTTACGTTTTCTACTTGACATGGTAATACTTATTATGATTTTTTTTTTCATAAACAATTATATTAAAACATTTGCAGGATATTTGTCAGAGCATTTTGTGTAATTACTTTTAGTTTTGGTTTTATCTGCGATAAACCACTTTTGGCGCTCTTTTTTTCTCGAGATAAACGTTTGGTTTTGTCACGATAAAAGTGATTTATCGCAGATAAAACCAAAACTAAAAGTAATTACACAAAATGCTCTGATCTTGCAAATGTTTTAATATAATTGTTTATGAAAAAAAAATCATAATAAGTATAATTACCATGTCAAGTAGAAAACGTAAAAGTGTGAAAATTAGAGCTAACTTGGTGATTTTTTTTTATCGAGTCAATTTTAATATTTTATGTTTTTGATTGAACAGAATCGTTGAACATATCATCTAGTTTGATATATATTTTATTTTTTAGATTTGGTCTTGAATATTACACGTATCATCTAATAGAAGATTGGTAATTTTGCTTTATACGCACCCTTAACTTCAACTGCAATTTATCATGTGCATGTTGCATTATTTCAAGAAATTTCCTCGTTAGCAAATTTCTGATATCATCCAAGTGTAAATTACCTACTACTACAAGTTCTTTGAAGAATTTTACTGTGATGGTTTCATAAGAATCCTAATATTATTAAGGCTAGAACAGAAAAAGAGTATAATATAAGCTACCATGTTCTTTGCATTGCGGTGTAAACACCACTTCCTGACACGGAGACAGTATTTTCCGCAGTCAATTTCACAATGAAACTGTCCTTATGAATCAAAGATCGGTACAATGGAAGAAGTGAAAACTTTATTAAAAACAAAATACCTTAATCTATTAATTACATGATTAAAATATTCCAGCTGGATAACACGAGTATGTTATTCAGGATTGAGAAGTAAAGTCAAAATATTCTGTGATATATTTTTCCACTTTACCGCCTTCTTATTAAGGTAGCGTATTAGCATTACAGTCCTAGATTTTTCCCGGAAAAACAGGATTTAAAATAAAATGTATTCACCATATTATCCATGTACACTATGTACCTAAGTACATAATTCATTTAGATTTTTGAAGTGAAACTTCTTTATCGGGGTTGGAAAAAAAATTAGTGTAACATTTTTTCGTTACGCGTGACATTTTTCCGTTACGCGCCATCGGCCATCCTTTCCTTATCCCTACCACGCGTGATTCGACGTATTTCTGTAAAGTTGCATATAGTTAATTATTTTTTTATTTTTTATTTATCATAACAGACACGAGGTTGAATAAATAAATGGCCTTCTGCATCTGTCACACTAAAAGTTCTATATGAATTAAGTCAAATTCAGAAGATGCTAGTCGACTTATTTACGCTATTGTTGGAAACTTACGCCTTGCAGACGCGGCACTATAGTGAAACAATATCCAAATAAATATGAATACTACATATTAACTAATTTTGAAATCAAAATAATCGCGAACAATATGAATATCTTAAAATAGTGTATGATGACTATGAATTATTTTGATAAGGGTTGAGTCTCCGGACCCCTCACAAATGGTATAGAGCGAGGACGTCCTCTTCTTATGCTATTTCTCTTATGCCTATGAGATTGTTATTACTTCACCATCAGGTTAGGCAATTAAGCATGACTACTTCAAATGCAGGGAAAACTAATCGATACGCAAAGTATATTACTTCATATCTTATCAAATTTGATGCTATACAATTTAATATAGGTACCTATGAATCGATCTATTCTAATATATATTTACACACTGCCTAATCTGTATAAAATAGAATTAATCTCGGAGTTAATTAAACTAGATACGTCTTTTCAACTAACTTCCAGAAGATTAATTTTCCAAATGTAGTCTAAATTTCAGCCATGTATTCATTTTACATGAGATATTTTGAATATTATCTTGTAATGGTTTGTATGTGTGTATTTTACTTGTAATTCGAATATCATATTAACCATGTTCGGAAAGGATGGAAAAAATATGGTAGGGATCAGAGATAAATACAGTCCCGTTTGTGGTGAACTATGTTCAATGAAACTTTCAGTTTTGAAAGTGATACTGATAACTTATGTAAATGACGTAAAACAAAAATTAATGTTTTCATTCCTTAGCTTCGCACAGCCAGCATAAACCGCTCCACTGATTTTTTTTTTGTTTAGGATTATGTTTTCATCGATATTTTTACGTACCGTGCCTAAGATGGAGGGTTGTGATTTGACGTATTTAGAATTCAACAAATATGAAAAAAAACTTCAGAGGTTTTATAAGTATTTTTTACGTAAGCATACGATGAAAAACTATAATTTCCATTGAACATAGTACACAACATATGGGATAACCTGTACATATAAAATTAGATACACATTTTATTTTCCGTATAGACCAATACTTAATATTGACATATCTTTTTATATTTTACATTACAAAGTTTACATATTAATAACATTAAGAAAATTAATATTATAGAGCTCATCCAGTACTCTATTCGCATATCTATGTGAATCGGCGACAGACGGAGGGCAATCGAATTACGTTCCCATTATTATTTCGGAACTGTTTGCAGCGATATAACAGGGGTGATTTGTGTCCAACACAATATCAATAGCTTTAAAATCAATTAACCACCAGTGATTTTCAATCTAGTTTGTTGGCGCTAGTTAAAATCTTATTTCCTTACTTTAAATTGCTCTCGAGGCGGGCAAGCTGACCATTACGCAT
This sequence comes from Colias eurytheme, assembly GCF_061535395.1. Lineage (NCBI taxonomy): Eukaryota > Metazoa > Arthropoda > Insecta > Lepidoptera > Pieridae > Colias > Colias eurytheme. The sequence continues at coordinate 3,407,033 of NC_142989.1, read as the reverse complement.
TTTTATCACATCAAAAATTTACCTCATCCAACGATTATAGGGTTATGTAAAACTGTCCGAGTTCTAAACAGATAGTTACGTTATCATTATTAATTAACGTAATAGCTTCCCGCGCAAAATAGGTCAGCCTCATTCATGATACCCCAATATTAAAAAGGCGCAGGTCACGTAAAGATCTTCCGTTTACAGAACAATAACGCCTACAAGCGAAGAGTTTGTCAGAACAAGAAGATAAAAATATGAAACGCAAATTATTTCAAACAAGAGCCTTTATGCGTCGAAAATTAGTTATTATAGAGAGAATGTGTTCAATTGCGTTTGCGCAAACATTGTCACACCAGTTAGAAAAAAATTTGGAAACCATCAAGAAATAGAAGCCACCTCAATGAAATTATTCAATTAACTAGCCCACAGAAACCATCCACGCAATATCGAAGCCCGTTCGAGGGCCCAAACAAACAACAACCTTGATATTGGCGTCAATAAAAATAAATATCCCCTATCCCTTCCCCCTCCCCACCCGCATCACAGCTATAACCCAAATAGGTTATATAATTACGTATCACGCTTCATTGTAGTGATAAATACTTTCTCACACTTATCATTTACCAAATCTACGCCACTGTCCATTTTAGATAATGGTGCGAGAGGGATGGCGCATATGGCGAGTCCGTATTCAAGAACAAAGCGGCTACAAAATAACATATATTATTATAGTGTCCACAAGCCAAGCGGATATTGATTATCTGCCACAGTTGAGAGCCAGCGCCCCCTCCCTCCGCCACCCCCACAGCTTTGATGTGACGTATAAAGTCTCGGTTATCCACGATTCTGAACCTTAACTCATGTGAACAAGGTTCATATTTTAGGCTACATTTGGAAAGATATAACCCTTTTCGTATCGCAAACTGTATTCAATATTTGATCTCTGTCTAGCAGACTGAACGGCATGTGACTGCAATATCCCCATCCCGTTCAGGCACATTCCGTAATCATTTTCAATGCATTCCCTTGCCATGATTTTCCCGCGGCACTTGCGAACACAAGTATTCACTATTCAACCATTTTGCGTTCATAGCACTCCTGCATAAAGAACTCAAAATTATTTTTTCTGAAACCGAATCATGTATTTGTTTTCCAAATTTATAGGCTTTGAATTTTGAAGATTGCACTTCTATTTTTATCAAACTGAATCTTACCAATTTATGTGCCACAAAATTCAACAATTTCACTTTATCGTCTGTGTTACATTCACTGGTGAAAGCATTAGATATAGTTTATCTAAAAGATTAAGACCAAATACCTATTCTATTAATTACGAAATATTACCCATATTACCGCGTTATTAATATTCCCTTCAAGATCACGCAGTCTCGCAAGATCACCTCTAACTTAAAAGCATGGCATGTCTAGACACAACTAGCGAACAAAATTTGTACTACAAAACTTTTCGTGGGGCAAGGCACCGACTACATTGAAATTACATCTGTGTGTGTAAATGTAACCTGTGAAAAATTGCTTTTCCCTCGTAGTAAGTGGCACGGATGTCGGCGGGGTGTGAGTGGAGCGCGCCTGTGTGCGTGAGGGGGGCGGGCGGCAAGGGGGTCGAGTCGTGAACTAAATAGCTTAGTGTTAACACATATTGACATCAAATTCACCGCGATGTTATCATTTATTCAGGTAGCTGTAAATTCATTGTACTTTTCGTTAAGGTTTACGTTAAATAATTTTGCGTGCCGCTTAATTCCCGTGCGGCGCGACATTTTTACAGCGCGAGCGTGTCAGCGATTAATTATTTTTGTCGCTTTGTTTAACTAACGTTGACTTTGCTTCGAAGTTATTACAAATTTTAATTGCCTGCTGAGGCTTTTCTTTTTTTATAGCTATTTTCTCGTTGCATTTGTGTTGACGTGGTGTCTCATATCAATATGTGCACAACTCGCGTTTGTATTTTTGTGTTCAAATAATAGTTGCAATAGAAGCCTAGAATATGCATACATTTGTTACGTTACTCTATGAAGAAAAATAATGAAAGATATATTTCAATTATTCAGATTGTTCATTACATTTTACGAACACATCACAAAGCTACTGTACTTAATCGCATATTTCAAGGCCCAATCTCAAAATAATTAAGTTTCGTGTTAATTTAGTCGCTTCGTTCATGGCCTAACTTCAATAACCTTCCTATGAAGCATCCGGAAGTTTTAATAAGTTACACACGACATAAAGGTCAGGTGGTTATAGCGCGTATTAAATAATTATTGGTTATTTGATCTTCTTTCATCTATTCTAGTTTAATAAAAGTATGTTGTGTTTTATTATATGAATTTATTCTCAATAGTACTTAATGGTGCTCTAAAATATGGATATAGAGTTGTGGGGTAGATGTAGAGCAAGATGATTATTACTGATAATATTATTATCTCTTTGCTGAGTAATATGAAATATATAGTATAATTTCTCTTCGCAATATAGCTACTAGGCGAATTTCAGAGAAAAATATAATCAGGCAAGAAACAGAAAGTTGTATTAAATTTTGACAATTGTTTTCCAAATTGTTATTCCAAAATTGTTAGTTACAAACACCATACTATATTTGTAAAAATAAAATGACTTATAATGTAATCTTATTTACTTTTGGCAGATTTTTTTAAACTAATTTTTACCACGATAATCTAAATGATAAATTATTACGAATTTAAGCCGCATATTTAGCGGCCCAATGAAAACAAAGAAATATTATGAAAATCGCGAACTTAGTATCATTTTTAAATAAAAGTTACAAAGCAGCTACTATATTATTTAAGAAATACTTATTTCAGTCCTCGTATGTTATACTCAATGATAACGGAATAAACAAGATTAGTTTTAACAGCTGAGACTATAAATCGTTATATTAAATGACTTCTAATATCGATAACGACATCAATACAATACAAAAACAATATATGAAAAAATGACGTGCACAACGGGCGTCTTAATGAACTTGTAATAAAATTATTGGCCACACAGAGGGCAGTTAAGGCAACGCCCCAGCTACGACGAGTTAACCTGCCTTAGGGAAGTACCGTATACCTACTATCGACAGTCGATAGAATATCTATCGACAAACATTATTAATACAAAACTTTTCAAAAGTTTGTTACCAGTTATTTTAAGATGTTGTAGAGTCATTGATTTCGGAAGAACCCATATTAATTTTTGTCATATACAAATTATATGCACTAAGTATTTTGTCGCTTGTAAATGCTATAAGTTTTCGTGCCAATAACTAAACTAATTGAACCAATGCACTCCTTGTGCTATTTTCGAAAAATATGTTGGGTATAGAACACAAAAACAGGTACGCGAAACTAATTATTTTTAATAAACATAACCAATATCAATAAAAGACATTAAATAAAACGAAGCACCTCATATCAATCATAACCTACGCATTATCGAACACGCACCAACGTTTTTTCCTACAAACAAATTTCCCAAACACTAAACCTCGACTCGTCCATACATCACTAGTATCCAGAGAGGCTACAATAAAATGTACCGAGAGCTACAAGCCTGAGCAGTTACTCCACCACCCCACTCACACTACGACACCACCACCCTGTAGACATATGCGCAATCCCCCTCACACACACACGCTTGATATCACACATGAATATCAAACGGCAATAGACATATGCATCTGTCAATCCGTTCATGCGCTAATCGTTACTTCAGTTAATAACTGTGACTGTTATCTGAGCAATAAAGGTGGAATTGATGCAGCCGATTGTGGCGAACAGGTCATCGAACAGAATTAAGCTTTTATTTATTTATTCTTTATTGTACATATACTAAACAGAAATAAGCTATACTATAATTAGATATAATCAAAACACACGGCAAATACGTACTAAAAGGCGGCCTTATTGCTCAAAAGCAATCTCTTCCAGGCAACCCTGTTTGGTAAGGAATGTATGCTAGTACGCGAAGCCTTTATGTGGTCTAAAAATATAACTGTCGTACAATGTACAGAGTGACTAGAATCTTTGTCCTTGAAAGAAACATGAAAGTAGCGTCCGCGTCGTCAGGGGCAAATTTTTTTAAACAACTGTTACACTGATGACTTTTTCTAGCAAGTAGGTCATCACCCCGCTATGACCTATGAGACCTATAATATATTTGACCATAATATTAATTGTAGTAACCATCCACTAAGAATCGAACCCAGACAATTAGTTATGCATGGTCAAGGTAAGTAGTGTGACAAAACGAGGATAAAAAAACACGTAAAAATTTAAAATTGGTTATTCCATATAATCTATTCAATATATTATTATTCCTCTTGGTTAAAGAACCTGTCGTAAAAATCACTTTCAAAGAAATCTTACTTTATAAATCCATTGTTATATTTGCAAAAAGAATATTCAATTCTATCACAGAACGCTATGTTTCACTACATTTTCCCTTTGTTTGACTTCGCAAGTAGGTAAATCTAACGATCCTTTATCACTTTTTATCTACATTTCGATGTTATATTTATTTTATTCAAAGTCTATATCTGTTTGTTTTACGTGATTATTAGTAACAATTATATAAGTGAAATACCTTAATTTCAGAAAAATCATTTGACCTTCAAAGCCCCAAAATAAAGCGGATCAATGCATGCTTGTGAGCAGTTACATCGCATAAATTAAAAAGGTTCACCGTCTGCTCAGTTAAGTTCATCAAAACCATAAAAATATATTACTCGACGCATGAATAGACGTTAAATTATATGTTTTTGTGAATTCTTTTTGACCATAATATTGTTTTACCGTTAACAAATATTAATAAAATTAAATAAATAAAAAAGTATTTCATGACAATTTTCACACACTAATTAACTACTAACTTTGACTACAAGGCAAGAACGATTAGATTTGACGGCTCTCTAACTTTAACCACACCCCGGACACTCCATACAAAATCATCGTTTTGACAGTCACACTGTAGAGACTGCAAATGTGTGTGTTAACGCTTTATGGTTGGCACATTTGTGACTAGCGTAAAAAAAAAATTCGCGTTTTTCTGATGAAATACATCCGTAAACAGCACCATATCTTACCATTTTCTACGAAAAACGATAATCACAAATGCAAAATAATAAAATTACTTTAAGTCAATTTGATTAATGTTGTCAATCTTCGTTGCGTATCGTCCTTGCAGAAAAATATGGCCCATTTTATGTCTGATCGCGCGGGGGTGAGGTAAGTTTAATTTTGGCGGGAGGCGGAGAGTGTCCGTTCTGTAGCGTTTAGCTACTACAGTAGCACCTCGTTAAGTCGAACCTCGATAAGTCAAAAACCTCCAAATCTCGAAAAAATGTCTTGTTCCCTTCCCTTCAAACCCGAAAACCTCCGTAACTTGAAATCTTGGCCCTCTGTTAGTCGAAATAATCACCGAGTCCCTCCAAGCCATTTTGGTACATATTTTCACTCTATAACTCGAAAAATTAAATTTGACCTCTGTATCTCGAACATGGCAACATTTTATTTTACAATCTTTATAACTTGATCATTTGGACTTTAACAACTTGCCGACAGTGCAGTACACTATAATTGTTTCTTAGAAAACATTTTAGGAGTATGCGATAATAAATTTATGACTCACGTAAACACGTGTTTGCATTAAGTAGGTATCTGATGACGAAATTATCGATTCAGTAGCTCAGAAAACCGATACTAATGATTAAGATGACATAGAAGACGTGAATAGTACCTACATGCGTTCCATGCGTTTCCATCAAAGAGGCAAGAACCGCATTGAATACCTACCTACCTTACGAAATTTTATAGAGCAAACCAGTATCTCTGAAGAAGAAGAATTTTCTGTTCTTTATTGATTAGACGATGCTAGAGAACAACCAAATTATCTAAAGCAAAAAAAATGCTGACTTTTTAAATGCCATATTTTTTATTTTAAAATGATTTGAAATAATGTTGATTTATAAGAAATAAAAACGTGTTTGTCACCTCTGCAAGTTGAATTTTAATGTACTTTACCTCTCTAACTCAAAATTTATAAGAATAAACCTCAAACTCTTTATGTCGAATCAAAATCCGCCTAAGTCGAAATCCTCCATAAGTTGAAAACTCTATAACTCGAATTTTTTGGCGTCTCCCTTGATATTCGACTTATAGAGGTGCTACTGTATTATGTATTCTGTGCTTTAACACATAAATATGACAACAATCTGTTAAAAAGCGCCAAACATTTAACTGTTTCAATTACCTAATACAACAAAGCTAAAACAAAGCTCCAATACTTGTAATTGACATCGAAGCCCAACGAGGTCGGTATCGCCAACAATGATAATGTAGCAGTGTTTGTAACAGGTCGCGAACCGGCCCTTGCGACGCAGCGGACACCCTCCGCGCTCCAGACGACATACAACGAGCTAGGAAAGGTACACGGTGGCAAGGAATTTTTGAACATAACGAACTGACGTGACACTTTAAAAAAGTTTTGTGTCGATCCACGGTCCACCAAGAAAAGCTTTACAAACTATACAACAAAATATGTCAAGACGGATAAAATTTCAAAGGGTCCTATTACTATTATTTTATGGTCAATGTATTTTAAATTAAAGGAATTCCTCAATTCCTTATATTATAACAATAGGCATAGGTAATGTAGATATTTTAATTTAAGATAACATGGCTTTATCTTTAAGGATTGCATCAACTCTTATTATCAGATGCCTGTCCATTCAATTGTTAATTTAATCATAAAATGTAACAAGGTTAACATTTTTATGTATGAAAGTTAAGCGATAGAATTATTTAATATTACAAACAATATTAAGTGGTTATTAAACATACTAACTTATATTTTAATAAAATATTAGTTAAATCATAATCCTTTGATTCTATCTTAATTTGTATAAATCCCTTCACGTGACCTTTGGGGTGTTAAACTACTAATAATTACAAATCACGCTAATTAGATTAAAATAAACAACTCCTTAACATGCTCGAAAATATGAACATTGTTGATAATTTTGTTTTCATGGTAAAATTTGAACTAACACAGCTGTTTTGCAAAATTTTACACATGCATCTACAAATTCCATAAAATAATATATGAAAGATTAAGTTATTCAATAACATACTAAATTCAATTTAATATTATATTTGACAAAATATAAAAATGCATATTTTCCAAATGATGCATTTGAGATCTAAATTTTTATACGTCTACGTATTTTACCTAAAGCTATGACACCTACAAAGCGCTAAGAGCATTTGCCGCATCCATTTGAGTTTGTATTCGCAAATCAATGACACTCAGTCTGAAAGTGGTCATCTCAAGGAGAAATTACAATAACAGACGATACTCTGTATGAAATACGAAATGCATTGATTTTATTTACATAGTCCGTACCCTTTTTGTGGCGCTCGCCCTTTAAGTGTAGTTTGTAGACAAATATATAATTAAATTCGAGTTATTGAATAACATTCCAATTTTATTGAAAGAAGATTTGGAAAATTGTTAACCTGCTTATAATTTAATTATAATAAAACGCTGCAATAAAATTCGATAAAATCATAAAACATCTTTTTATTTACATCCTGTCTCCACTAAGACCTTCACTATTACAAAATCACAGCCCGTTCCACTTATAAAAAAAAAATCATAATAAAAATTACAAGGGACAGCGCGAAAGAGATTCCCTTTCATCAAATAATCCAGCAATCTTTTCGCGATTGACAAACCAAAGATGAAAGAAGTTTAAGTGTTCTTGTAAACCGTGGCCCGGGGAGGGGGCCCATTTCTCTCCCGGAAAAATACCCGGCCGGGCGGGGCGGCACCCGGTTAATGATCAAACCTCCAATATTGCGAAGGCATGCCCTTATCATTATAATTTATTCACGAAATAGAAACCTTCTTCGTTGTCTTTTCAGAATTAATAACAAGAGCTGTTTTCTCTTTGATTCGAATGGCCATACTTGATACATTTAATTTGAACATCGAACTTTTGGCGGCGGGATTGTAACGTTGAAATTATGAATAATAAAGTTAAGGTTTTGTGGATTGTACAGCAATATTTATGAAAGGTTCGATAAGTTTGCAGATAGTTTATCCACTGAGGGCATTGACCCGCTGGATAGCTCATACGTAGCTATGATAGTGTTGGAAATGAATAGAGGCTGTACGAGTGTTTGTAACTTTTTACAACTAAGCGCTCAGTATTTTTTATTATACCTCCTGTGTATACAAAACCAATCAGAACGTTTTAAATGTGATATAGCGAGTAACATTGTGTTGTTTCCTATAGACAATATTTTACATACATGATGAAATTGATTGCAAATTAACTGTATGATCGCTGGTTGTACTAACCTAAAGCTGCATTTTCATGTTTTTTTATTCGAATCTTTACATTCAGAAAGTTCTAAGTTCTAATTGACAGAGCTACCAACTTTTTTTCATAATCGAATCGGTAGTTTCAAATAATTCGTTTGTCAAAGAACTATTAGCTGTATTTTCTTTATGGTCTTAGAGATATTTATCGTCTCTTTTATCTGTTTTAAACGAGATCTCAATATAATCAATCAAGCTATACCATATTTCAATTTTAATTCATCCACATAATATCGTTACATAGTCTTGAGGCAGGCTTCTGGGAAACTCTGCTTGAAAACAAGTATTTCCGAGAAAACTAATATCGCGTAATTTACAAGTTATTATGTTTTATTAAATGTTCTTTGTTTGCGGTTAAGACGGATACCTAAATGTAACAAATCTTTTTACACGCTTTATATTAGCTTCACCTGTATGTTTGTTTGTTTGTAACCGACTTCTTTGTGCGCGATTTTGACCCACTTTAAACGGCCAGATTTCGTTCAAACTTTGTAGATTTATTAAGGACCGATGACAATACACTAATTTGATAAAATTTTCTATTTTTTAGTTCGGTTTTCTATAAAAAGCGTGTTTTTTAGTTTTTTTAACTATTATTATTTATTTAGTATATATATTTTATATACAAGCTCTTATTGGTATTTACGTAATGTTATATAGTCTCCTCACAAAATTGAAAAAAAAAAACAATTCCAGATACAAGTACGAGAAGGTACTTATAGTTTCATAGAAAGTTTTGTTTCCACCAACTTATAAACTTAACAGACGTTAAAGTTGATCCGATCATACTGTTCGCAATACATTGCCTTCTACTATAGAAACCGGTCGGAATAATTTTATTATACTCTTAGTGAAGAAGCAATGTAAAGTATACAAAGCACGGATTGTCGGTAATTCGTAGTCTGTCAGACCACGATGATCCGGAATTATATAGAGCAGTCTTAAAAGTTGCACCCTTCAAATATTAATTAGGTACTCGCTTACAAAGTTCAGCACTGCACCTATTTTTGCGCTATGTTTAGGTCCAGTTTTTATGATTTTTCTATTACAAATGTCGTGAAATAAGAATATCGTTCTTTAAATGATTATAAAGTACAACATAAATGCAGTTAATACACATCCTATAAGTATACTTTTATTAAGATTATATTAGCAATAGCTATACAGTATACACACAGCTCTATATAATTATGTACTCGATTTCACTCGCAGAAGTTAAGGAAAGGTTAAACCCGCCCGTCCCTCCACGCCCCGAACATTCCCGAATTTGCCCAAAGTATCGTTTAATGCAAGTAAATTATCTCCCATCGTTGAACATTAATTAATTCTTTTTGAAAGCGTGACTCTCGCGGATTTTTTAGCGTTTTATTTTGAAACCTCCCTGTTTACAAATGAAGTCTAGACAATGTAGCGGTGTAGATTTTTAGTGCGTGGCAGAAATGAAATATCGATTTGGAATGCGTTGAATATTTTAATGGAATCAACTATTCAATAGTAACAAATATATACGAAAATAACATTAGCGGAAAGCTAGTAACATATAACGCTAAATTATCACAAAAAGCTCAAATTACAAAGAGATTTTCACAAAAAGCTCAAAATGACATCTAAAGTTTTTATCAAAAAACTCAAAATCACGTGGAAAGCTTAAAATTAACTATTCACAAATAATCAGAAAACAAAGACAAATTTAACTCAAAACAAAATAAGCTATCCCAAACATTTACAGAATTCATTAAAATATGAAAATCCACTGCGGTTTTCTCAACCACATCGTTAAATAACATATTATAATGCCCTAAATGTAAGACAAATAATTAAATTAATCGGTAAGCAGGCCGATATAAACATTATTAATTCAGAGCCCGCACTACCGACCCTAGGGCCCTTCCCACCTTACCCCCACTGTCTCTCCGGAGGTCGCCCCCGAAAAGTTACTTCACAATCTTGTAACTGAAAGTACAGATTATGCATTGTACGCTTTATTTTAATCTTATATTTATGTAATGGAATATTCTTTTTTTCTTGTATTTTCGCGTTACAAATTACTAAGTCTTTATAGTCCTATTTTAGACGATTTCGGGGAACCAGAGTAATATATAAAAATATTCTTCTTAATAATGTATGTTTATTGGTAGAAGGAATTTATTATGTAGGCTACTCTAATATCATGTTCATTCAATAATCATACCCAATGAAATATATGTATATAAAAAAATATACCCAGAAATTTGCAAGAATAAAGCAAAGAAATCAGAACCAAGATCTAATTTAAATAATAGTGTTGTACCCACGCACGTGTTCGTTACGGTTTTGTATTAGCCCTCGAGTAAGGTACAATTTAAAGCTAATTAAGTTCATATAAAAGTCACATTTGGGTGTAATTTCAAGTGTTTCAGTATTCATTACAATTAACCCTATATTTTATTACAACTGATTTATACTAGCAGTCTATTCTATAAATAAATATGTAGATATTTTTGACAGGTATGAACTGTTTTAAAGCATGATGAAAATCCGCATGTCCTTTGAAAATAAATAATAATTCTATAACATTATTTGCGTCCAAGTAGGTATACTAACGATAAATAACAAATTCATAATAAGTCCACAATATCAGAATTTCCTTGAAATGTCTAACAATTCACTGTGAAAATCGACACAAGTTTATCTACTATAGCGTGATCAAATACTAATTTGTTGTTTTAATACAAGCGCCGGATCAATTTACCTTTTTCCCACGTCATAAGGCGGAATTTTGGGTGAAAACTTATTTTCCGTTCACCGAGACTGCGATACTATCTGTCACGGAATGCAAAGCTTACGATTCGAACGCTCGAGCTCTATTAGATCTTATGTTTAGAGGGGTAAGGTCGAGTTTTGTGCTCGAACTCATTTATATGAGTGGAAAATTGTCGTTCGGAGAACAGCCACCCTCCTACCCACTCGCACTCTACATGTTATTTACGTGTGAACACAATACCACCAAGGGTTCAATTTATCTGACCTACTGGGCCTCTAACTAATATTACGCCCCAAATTGTGGTAATCTTTTTAGATTGTTAGCGTTTTTTTATCTACATGTATGTATAGTAATCTTCATTATTGAAAGTTAAGGCTATAATTGAAAGTATCTCATATGTGTTACTAACATATGACAGAAACATATTGAGACAATAAAACATTTTATTAAAAAAAATATTAACAGTACTCAGTAAAAAAACACTGATAATAAAAATATTACAAGATTAAAAAGTAGTATTTCTCACATATCAGAAGCTTCTTTTGACCTACCGCATTCACAGCTTTGAGTTTTCAGTTTAGTTTTAACCACACAAAAAGTCACAAAACTACAAATACAGAGATGAAAGGGACGCTGAAACTGGCGCGAAGATTAACGCTTACAAAACATATACTTTACCGCCAGACCATAATATGATAGACTTAAATATTCCATAATATCAGCAGCGTTACTATGCCTAGAGGAGGATATTTTTCTTGGGTAGAAAGCCGATATTCCCCCAAGAGTTACGACATTTCAATTTGCCAAGGCGGGCGGAAAATGGAATTACGATTGAAGCGAGAGGACCCGAACGGCGATCGTCCTTCTCTCTCTAAAAGCCGATTGGCTCTGTGCACACGCGAAGTTTCGCGAGCGCGCCACGCTCCCGCCGCACCAAGCCTTGTATTGATTAGATGCGGACCGCCCGATGCCATATAAATTAGGCCACAAAAAATCTCTGTAAAAATATATATTTAAATAAAATGCTAAATTTTATCATCCGTAGTTAAATTGTGTGGAAAAACACAATCGTACGGATAAAAATGGAGCGTTGATGCCTCATAATAAAGAAACATGTAACTTCAGTAATAAAAAAAAATTGTGAAAGTTTTTAAAAATTAAAATATTATTAATAAATTAAATTAATTACAGTCCTGATTAAATTATGTACCTACCTTTAGCCCCCGTTGTAGAGTAATGTGTAGGCATCAATTAAATATTGTTTCATCTTTATCTCTAAGAAATTATAATTATAAAAGCCTACTTAAAGTAAACCAACGTCGGCATTCAACGGTAGAATAATGTAGACGAATAAATATACATTACATTATTAACGAATGTTGGCCTCGTTTCCCGCTCTCTTTGTTCGTTCCACAATTTTCCTGCGCGATTAATTGAGAATAGGTTTTCTCCTGTGCGGCACGAAGGTTCAAAATAATTTGCCGAGCGTAGCATTTTGTTCCCGTTGATCGGTGTTTGCAACAATGGAATAATACACTGTAAGTCAACGGGGTGGAGTCGAGAATCGTGTGTCGAGTAGAAGTATGGCACGTTTCATGATTTGTGAGTTTATAGCAACGGTGAAGTGTCGGCGGTTAATGGTGGCAGAGTGTGGCTCTCGCGACGACGCGACGTATTGAAAAAGTTTAACGAAAAGCGGCGTATGACTCCTTTAATTATTTTTATTTGTAAACTATTGTAAGTCGTGTGGTTTCATGTACTCAGTACTCACGTCTACTAAATGTATGAGATGTTTGCCTGTTGTTGTTGTTATTTTATTATATAGGTATAAGTAATGACACCAAGAAGAATACGTTGTTTAAAGCCTTGGATTACGCCCGGTCTCATTCGATGTATACGAAATCGAGACCGCATGCATTTAAAATGTAAAAAAGAACCCTTGAATGAAATTATGAAAATAACATACAATAGATATAAAAATCACTGCAATAACTTGTTAAAACGTCTAAAAAGAAATCACGAAAAGTCCGAACTAGAAAAATATGCAAATAACCCTAAAATGAAATGGAAAATTATAAATTCAATTACTGATAGGCATAAATCAAAACCATCTACTGAGGCCTTGTTTAAACTAGGAGATACGAAAGAAGATGCTCTTGACGTAGTTAACAATTACTTTGTGAACGTTGCAGAAAACCTGGCAAAAAAATTCCCCGTCATAAATGATCCAAATACCATTGATTCTCTACAACTACATTCACCTGCGAACTCAATGGTAATTCTAGAAACAACAGTACTTGAAGTAGACTCCATAATAAATAACCTAAAAACCGATTCCTCCACCGGACTGGATAATATACCTATGAAACTTATTAAATTGTCAAAAAGTATAATTTCGCCCCTAATGTGTCATATTATAAACCTCTGCATTCAATCAAGGGTCTTCCCCCGTATATTCAAGAGATCTGTCGTTCACCCAATTTTTAAGTCAGGGGATAGAGACTGTGTAGGCAACTATAGACCTATCTCGGTGCTACCAGCGCTTTCCAAAATAGTTGAAAAAATTTTGAACAGTAGACTACTCTCATACTTGGAAAAATTTGGTATTCTCGCAGACAATCAATACGGTTTCAGAAAAGGCAGATCAACATCTCAAGCTGTTTTAGACCTTACAAATCTCGTTGCGAAGCAGGTTGACAGTAAAAATAAATGTATTGGAGTCTTTTTAGACTTGGCCAAAGCGTTTGACACAGTCTCCGTTCCTATTTTACTACAGTCAATGTCGGATATCGGTATAAGAGGAGAACCCTTGGAGTTATTCCATGATTATTTAACCGATAGATCACAAACCGTCGTAATCAGCGGCACCTATAGTAGAGAAGTCCCAATTACATATGGGCTCCCGCAAGGAAGTGTCTTGGCTCCTTCACTTTTTCTAATCTACTTAAATAATCTCTGTAAAATCAAACTAAAAAATTGTAAGTTGTTTGCATTTGCTGACGATACAGCACTTATTTTCTATGGCAAAGATTGGAAACAAGCAAAATTATATGCCGAAGATGGTCTAAAAATAGTTGCACGCTGGCTGCTCCGTAATTTACTCACTCTTAATGTAACTAAAACGAAAGCTATGCTTTTTGCGAACAATATAAGATCATTCCCAAAAGAACCGCTTGATATAAAATTACACACGTGCAAAACCACCAGCGACAACTCTTGTGACTGTCCCACTATAGATCTAACCCAAGAAATTAAATATCTAGGTGTTATTATTGACCATAAAATGACATGGATACCACATATTAACCAGCTAACACAAAGAACAAGAAAGATGATATATATTTTTAAAAAGCTAAGACACGTTGCAGACTACCCTCTCCTAAAACAAGTGTACTATGCTCTCGCGCAATCTATTTTGACATACTGTATAACTTCATGGGGCGGTGCAAAAAAGTCTCACATAATAGGTCTAGAAAGAGCACAGCGAGCTCTGCTCAAAGTGATGCGTTTCAAACCTATATTATACCCTACATCCGACATCTATACTGATTGTGACGTATTGACTATCAGACAGCTATTCATTAAAGCCTGTATCATGGAGCAACATACAAATATTGACCATCAAAAAACCTTAGGACGTCAACGTAATGTTTGTCCCACGAATAAATTCAATTCATATTCTATTCGAAAATTCCAATGCTTTCTCGGTCCCATGTTATATAATAAAATAAATAAACAAATTGATATATATCGTACCACATATACTCAATGCAAAAATAAAATACATAATTGGCTAAAATCACAAAATTATACACAAATTGAAAATTTATTCAAAACCTTGGAATAAGTACATTATTACAACGATCTACCTATCTTCAAACAAATAAAATAATATGTAATAAGTACATTATTACAACGATCTACCTATCTTCAAACAAATAAAATAATATGTAATCAACATAAAATTTTACTGAATTTAATTTTAACATATATATATATATTTTTTATATACAAATTTAAATAACAATACATAAAAAAAAATCTAATCACAATCGCTACAAACAAAATAAATATAATAAATATATACATTTTTTTTAAACTTAAATGTGTTAAATTGAGCTTAAGTCCATAACTTTCGTTGTTGTTTTACTCGTCATCAACGATCGGTTAATAAGGTCCATTATTCTAAGAATTATTAAGTACGCAAATGTCAAATCACCGTCTTTGTTATGATAATTTTTGTAACTTTGTGAACGCTTGTATTATTGTGAATAATTAGTTTATATTACATAGTGGGAAGATATTATCGTCTAAGATACAGGCTCGGCCTAGTTTAGACGATAATGTCCATAGTTTTAAGTATTGTGTTTATATAAATTGAGTGGAATACACAGTGTAATTGAAGGTATGGATAAATAAAGATTTTTATTATTTTTATTATTTTTATTTATTATATAACTAGGTTTCCGCCCGCGGCTTCGCCCGCGCAGTCAAAGAAAAACCCGCATAGTTCCCGTTCCCGTGGGATTTCGGGATCGCGTCATTTTCCCGGGATAAAAAGTAGCCTATGTCCTTTCTCGGGTATCAAAATATCTCCATACCAAATTTCATAAAAATTGGTTCAGTAGTTTAGGCGTGATTGAGTAACAGACAGACAGACAGAGTTACTTTCGCATTTATAATATTAGTATGGATTGTTTAGGAACATTGCTGACGTGATCAAAGGATAATGCATAAATATCTCACGAGAAAGATTTGTTACGCGTACAAGTACATAATGGAATGTATTTCTTTTTTCCTCAATACATATCCGAACCCTTGTCTCCCCGGGGTCGCTCATGGGAGAAATACCTTTATTTTCAGGTATAACATCCTATAAACATTACCGTAGCATATAGCTGCTGTGTTACCAACAATATAAGGTGTTGATATGTATTATAACTCATCCCGACGTTGATTAGGTTAAAGTAATTTACTTTATTTTTCTTCTTGATAACGAAGCGAAGCGAAGGCGAATGAATTGAAATAAATAAATATCAGTGTCAGTGTACAAAAGTTTCCTATTTTTGACGAGTATCAATACGGTTTACTAACACTTAACGTAAATATATAGGTATATATATAATCGTTTCACTATTTTATTAAAACTTTTTGCAAAGAAATCAATATTTTAAATTCAAATTCTAAACAGTGAAGATGCGGAAAAACATATCACACGTAACAAGTATAAAATATACAATTTAGTTTGAGATTCAGTGATAGTTTCCTTCCTCCGGCAATCAGCCGCCTGCCCTACTTTCCGGACGCTTGAAACATTGCTAAGAATATCTAAGGGAAAAATACTGGTTTATAAGGAGAAACATCATCTATATAATAACATACACATTTTAAATATTTTTGCAATAAATTTTGTACTACAAGTAGGTACTTATATTAATAAAGATTGTGTCGAAAGATTTCGCACGATAGAGTCGAAAGACGAGCAAAGCGAATAATAATGTCAGTGACATGTCGAGAAGCCTACTGTTCAGCAATGGGAAAAAATAGACTTATGTTTGCAAGAACTTATAAAATAATTATTTAATCTCATTACAAAAAAAATGTTATCCCTACCTAATATAGATCAAATTTGCTTCCCGCTCTATATCTCTCGCTCTATGCTTATATCTTATCTTTGCTTCTGCTTATCTTTTCAAAACGAATTTTCATGCGGTTTTTTATATAGAAGAGTTATCGAGTAAGGTTTAAATATATAATTTATAAGCCGCACGTGTAAATCAAGTTACGAAATATATAGAGGTACAAAACTATAGGAACGCCTTTGGAATGTATTGTAAAATTTCCTGGAAATGAAATGAAAGGATTTTTTTGCAGATAACTTTTACACGAAGTAAGTGAAGTCTAAAAAACCCTCTTTGCCGTTGTAAGGAGTAATTCTCAGAAATTCATCACAACTAAAAGGAGCTACATAACGCTGAAATCAATAGGTAGAAGAATAATAAAAAAGTTACTTTAATATAAAATAGGTAATGGTGCTCAATAGAGTAAGTTTTTATGTTATGTAATAGTCGGCAAAGCTCGGTCAGCTGATGGTAAGCGCTACCACCGTCACCTGCATGGCATAAGGTCGATTTTTAATCATACGCTTCTGCAAATGGTTTGCTGAGTTAAAAAGGTAAGGGATACAGAAAGGATTGACGAGGAGAAGAAAAGAAAGCCCACAGCCCTCGAAAAAGGAGCCGTAGGTCATGTCAGATACTTACCAACTAAAACCCCACTGTGTTCTGCCCATCCGCTTTAATGACGGGGCCGAGAGTAGGTATAGGTTGGAATTCTTGCGCGAACCTGGTGCGAGCTGGCCCAATCCGGGCCAAAACGTACATTTAAAATTTAAGAAATTAATTTTATAACGTCATACTTACTATAATAAATAATGTAATCATATTATTTACTTTTATTAATTAAGTGAATTTTACCTACTATTAAGGGTGGGTAAGAATGCGTAGGATATCTTAATTTAAATTGTATCTTGTGCCCACGCAATAGAATATATAGTTACAATATACCAAAATACTCAACTGGTGGGAGTTTGAAAGTGGGAAGTAGAAGTTTATGAATGAAAATCTCTCTTTCTTTAATTGATAAACCGATTTTGGTGCAACGTGCCTTTTGGATACTTAAATATTCTTAGGGTGTTTTTTTTTAATAAACACCCCTAAAGAAGCTGATATGGGATGGAAAAGCTGATAAGCGATGGAAAATAGTCCGCGTCTTAATTTCCCGCCATAAAGTAACAAGCGAAGCTGCTGGCGGAAAGCTAAACCTACAATTATTATAAACTACAATGTTTATCTACGTAATACTATATTACGTAAATATTTTCATCACGATACAAAGTAATTGTAATATTTATGTTACTAACTTATAACAATGCAAAAAAAATTGTAAGGCGGATTAAACGGACAAATTGTTTTCGTATTTATTTTTATGGTACCAATGATGCCCTTTTATAGTATTTTCAACTGATGTTTTTTTTAGGTAATTATATTATCAGCGCTATAATTACAAATAAATAAATAAACGTTACAATTTTTATTTTTTGTTTAGAGAAAACCTGGAAGTGGTAAGAAGCAGTAAAAAATCTATACCTACTAATAATATAAAGCTAAAGAATTTTGAGTTTTTTTGTTTGAAAGCGCTTATCTCAGGAACCACCGCATCGATTTCAAAAATCCTCTCACTGTTGGATTTACGTGAGTAGGTACTGAGTGCTATATGCTTACCTTTACATTTATAAAGTGCTACGGGCGAACCCAGGTCGAAAAGCTCGCGCTAGTGTAATATAACAGGATATAAAAGAGAATTGAATAACAATATGCCAAAAGCAAACCTTTCAAAACTTTTATTGGATCATCATCGTCATTCATATTACCACTTTAGGGATACATCCATCCGGATAGGGTGCAGGCCATAATCCACCATTCTGGCCAATGTCGAACGTTATTAAACGTAGCCGATTTCCTCTCGATGTTCTTCTCCGATTAAAGCAGTGGTAGAGTAATGCAATGACATATAAATTGTCTCGAGACTAGTTGGTACAAATACGCAATCAATAACAAAGACGAAAGAACATAGATATCAATATACAATGTGCACCTATCCATAATCAAGTTAAAACTTCTGAACTGACTTTTATGTAGAAAATGTGCACACTAATATAACAGCGACATGCTTGTAATTGCAATACATAAAAGAATTCAAATGCATAATTACTCCGCGTAAACATTCAAGCCCCATAAAAAGCACAAAAATCTACGAAAGATAATATTCTCCTAAACGGGAGGCTTTACGCAGGAATAACTTCGTCGCCTTCGAGGGCCTCACGAACTTTACAGAACTTGAAACTCTGGTAAATAATAATGAGCTTATAGCTATAAAGATACTAGCTGTGCCCCGCAGTTCCTCCCTACCGTGACACCCTTCAATATGTAGCATTAATTTGTAGGTATCTCTAAATTGATTTGAATTGGTAACATAATATACGAAACGTTCGTCAATTGCCAAAAAAATTCCGAGATTTGTGCATTCCAACAATAAAATTCTGCTTTAGCTATTAAACAGCTGTAATTATTGCGCGTACTGTATTTATAACGAAACGTAAACTACGTTTCATCTAGAAAAATCCCTGAAAGACTCTTGAACATTTCGTGTTAGTTTGATTTACCTTAGCCTTAGTATCTAACTATTTCCTAATCTGGTGTAATTGAAGATTTATTCAACAACTAGCTTTCCGCCTGCGGCTTCGCCCGCGTTTTCAAAAAAAACCCGCATAGTTCCCGTTCCCGTGGGATTTCCGGGATAAAACCTAGCCTATGTCACTCAGAAATGATGTAGCTTTCCAACAGTGAAAGAATTTTTCAAATCTGCCAAGTAGTTTCGGAGCCTATTCAATTCATACAAACAAACAAACAAACAAAAAATCAAACCTTTCCTCTTTATAATATTTGTATAGATTTTCACTATAAAGATTTGTTTAAATCTTTATAAGTAAAAGGGTCACTGTAGATTTTACTTTCGAGAATATTTGTTTCACGCATTTTATTTCCGAGGCTCCAAAGTCATAAAGACCGTCTCTGTTAGAGCTGTGGGTGGGGGCGACCCCCGTCTGATTTATGGTAACATGTCGCGAGAAGCTACCGCGTACGGCAACTCGCTTTTTGTCATTAACTGATTTTTATTCTATTTCGTTTCCTCTGCAAACAACTGGTACTCAGCTCTCACAACGCAGTTAAACAAAATACTTCGCAAATTAGATTTCGCATAGGTAAGAAAGACCTCCCGCTTGCGACTAGTTTAGATGTAGACTACATTTCAATTATTTTGCATCATTTAAGTTCCGGAATGGCGTCATAGATGGCGCTATGTAAAAGACTTATAAAAACGCAAATATGTATTTAAATGTAACCACAACTGTACACGTATTATTAATAACGACTTTACACCTATTATTAATATTTAACGCTATTATGATTTCAATTGTTTATTTTTATAAATATTATTCCCTGCAAAATTATTTCTATTTGCCATCTAGTGACGAGTAGCGAAACTTAAATTTATTTAACTTTCAAATATACCGCAAGATGGCGCTTAATTCAAAATCTGTAACGCTATCTAGTGGTGATGTTATGTAACTACGTTGTAGTAGAAGCAATGAAGGATGTTTTAGTTCCTGGGAATGCGTCGTTATTTCCATCGAGGTAATTTCGCTTATATATTATCGAACCATTTTATAATACTTTACTTTACTCATAGTTATAACATTTTTAGTTTCTCGATTTCCTCATGTTGTTGCAGCAGTTATGGAATTTTCAGTGCCATTATCACAGACTAATAATAATATACTACGTATACAAATATTATATTCAAATTATGGTTACTTTTCAATAATATTAACTCGAATGCATAGGTATTATCTCATATCCTAAATTAATCCATGGGATACCTATAAGCTACAAGTGAGAAAAACGGAAATGGTACAGGTAGATACTTCAACGAAAAATCTTTGCGAACAACGTTAGATTTGTATGACCAAGATGTTTAGCCAACCTGCAACCACTTCACATAGCATATAAAATTTTATATGATGTTTTAGATAAACCTACACATGTTTACGTATTTGCAGGCACGCGTCACGAATTTAAGATCAAATGTCAGCTCAAATAATGTGAAATTGCAAAAGCTATGACAAAATGTTTAACTTACTTATATTCATTGTTTGACTTAAGAAGCTCAATTGAATTGTTTTTTTATTATTTTATGATATCGCTTCTTTACCATCTTAGCGGACTTTTGTAATTTTCGAATAAAAAATAGATATGTACTTAGGTATGTATATTTATGGACGGCAACAACGATATTTTAAAACCCCTCTTGCATGTTTATTATAAAGGCGATTTTATTATAATTATATGTAATCAGTTAACGATTGCAAGGATATTCTGTGTGCAAGTTGGTACCTACTAAAACTTGATATCCCGTATTGCAAGATGAAGTAATGTATGTTAAAACACATATTGTTTAATACCAACGCAATTTTGAAATAGTCCTTCTAATGCTGTTTTCGCTAATCTATACTAATATTATAAAGAGGAAAAGTTTGTAATTATGTAAGTATGTATGTATGTATGTATGTTTGGTTTTCACGCATAAACTACTGGACCAATTTCAAAAATTCTTTCACCATTAGAAAGCTGCATCTTCACTGAGCAACATAGGCTATATTGCATTTTCAAAAAAAAATAGAGATCCTTACCAAAAATGCAATAATGTAACCCAAGGTGTAAAAAATTCCTTAATAAAAATATGTTAGTGAACTTAGCAGATTATTTTTAGCAGATCAAAAAAAAAATGTGAGTTCTTATCGCGTGCAGTTGAGTTCTACAGTTCCTGATACTTTTTAGAAATAGTTCTGGCGTTTTAACTTAACAAACGACATTTGAAAAAACCCGACCTGGACCCGGCTTAACGTGATGCTAAGACGTAATGCTACGACGTGATGCTACGACGCGATGCTACGACGTGATGCTACGGCGTGATGCTACGGCGTGATGCTACGGCGTAATGCTACGGCGTGATGCTTCGGCATGATGCTACGGCATGATGCTACGGCATGATGCTACGGCATGATGCTACGGCATGAAGCTACGGCATGATGCTACGGCATGCTGCTACGGCATGGTGGTACGGCTACGGCATGATGCTACGGCGTGATGCTACGGCGTGATGCTACGGCGTAATGCTACGGCGTGATGCTTTGGCATGATGCTACGGCATGATGCTACGGCATGATGCTACGGCATGATGCTACGGCATGATGCTACGGCATGAAGCTACGGCATGATGCTACGGCATGCTGCTACGGCATGGTGCTACGGCGTGATGAAATATGACATAAATAAATTTTCTAGTCAATCATACATTTGATGCACGCATCTTTTTACTTACACTTTTTTTTAAACATGTTATGTTTTCGTTTATCGTGGATCTAATGTGTGAATTTATTTGAGATCAGTTCTATGATTTATACAATAATACACTATTAACTAAAACCATGGACGTATAAAAAAAGACGGACGCCGTTTTACGAACAAACAACGTGAAGCCACCGTAGTAAGCTAGCGATCGTGTAAAGACAATGAACACGCACACACTCTCACCATAGTAAGCTAGTCGGCCGCCATTACGTCGTGAACTACCGACTGATTAACTGCGTCACTGTTTCACAAAAAATATTTAAAATGCCGTCTTGCGTGGTTAAATGGTGTCGCAACAGTACAATTTTAAATAACAAAACACAAGGGATTCATTCCACAGGGAAGCAAGTTATTTCTTTTATGTTTTAATGACAAAATTATTACGGCAAAATTTATAGAAAAAAATACAGCCGCCATTGTCATCAACACAGCTGTTGCCATAGCAACATGGCACACACACATGGATGTGTCGCCGCCATTATTAAGCTTCACTCCATGTATAAGCGATATACCGTCCGTCTTTTTTTATACGTCCATGACTAAAACAATATTTCACTATTTAATAAAAATCCTACTTTACGTATATTGTAGACAGACACCTATTCATCATCATCACGCATTACCACTGATCAAAACAGCGATGGAAATCACAGTGAGGAAATCGGCACGGGATAGAACGAAAAATGAACTAAAATAGAAACCCACTTTGAGACCTGTGTAACCACAAATATTTAGAAACACACTAGACAAAATTGACCGTCTAACTATATTCTTATATTTTTTTAATAATGTAAATAGGAATAATGTTTTATATGGGTATAAAATATTGTCATAAAGAATTAAATCACTTTTAAAATGTGAAGTTATGGTATTGCGTCAATAATATCATTTTAATGTGTTTAATAATTACATTATAATTAGTTGCACTAACGGCTGATATAACATCAGTGACTGGTTTAATTAAAAAGAATAAAGAATAGAATAAAATACATTTATTAGCATCACCAAAGTACCACATAAAAAAAAACAATAACAAAAGCACTCTTAAACACTATAGAAAATAACAAGATAAAAAAAAAAAAAAAAACTTAAAAGCTAAAAATCTAATACATATTTGTGTGGCGACTGGTGACCTAAAGGGTAAGGCCACTCAGCGTATGCTATGCCGCACCGGTATGGTTGGCATAGCGCTGGTTTTCAGGGCCCAACCAGACAACAGACGCGTAAGTCTAAGTCTAAAGTGTCCCTAATAATAAAATTTAGTTATATAACATAAAATAATATAAAATAAAACAAAGTAGAAAAATTTAAATAAATAAATGAGTGTTTGTATTTATAAAATATTAACATTTACAAATTAATGAAATACACATCAATACCTATATAACATAAATAAATAATGATAAATTATATTACATATATATTGAATGCAATTATAATATACAACGCAACTAAGGTTTCCCGACGAATTCGCTAATCAGGTGTGTTTTATACTTATACTTAAAAGAGTGTTTGGAAATCGACTCACGTAGCGGCGGCGGAAGGTTATTCCAACACTTAGTTGCGTTATATACAAAACTGCCTCTAAAAGCGGTTGTGTGGTATCTTGGCATAGCCAACATGTAAGTGGATGCTCTTGTAAAGTGCGAGCCATTTTTCTCACCAACCCATCTAAGCTTCCTGTGCAGGTATTTTGGTATTTGAGACGTCACCACCTCAAAAAGCATCACAGCAAAGTGAAGGCGCCTGCGTCGTTCCATGTTGAGCATTTTTGCTTCCATGAGATATGGCGTAACATGATCTCTTGCAGGTATGTCCCAACAGAACCGAGCACACGCGTTCTGAACCCGCTGTATTGCATTCTTGGTCCTTGCAAGCAATATTGCACCGTACATGGTATCACCGAAATTAAATTTCGAGAGAATTAGTGCCTCACAGAGCCTTATACGTAAGTAATTAATTACATTTAATACAAAGCCAATCATAATCATATTATTATAATATAAATATTTATTTATGGATAACGTTTTACCGTCTTGCTTCAAAAGGATCAGATCAGTTGTTATTCATTTACTACGCTATTTAACTACATTTTATTTAGTACCAACTAAACAAGCCTAAATGTATCTCAGTGGCTCTACTTATGGGCTGCCAGAAAGCCTATTTGTAATTCCTATACCTAATCTAGGTATTTGACATACAAATCCGTTCTGGCGTGATTGAGAACAAACTTCTAGACATCCATCGCAAATATAATAAGTAGTTTTATATTAGTATTATACAAAAAAAATAATAAAAACTAGGTGCGTATTACTTTACAAACGCACCAATTTTTTAAATTAAATATAAAAAATACACCTTTATCCTTTACCAAAAATTTAGAAATATTTATCCTAACATTTTGAAATATGAACCAAGTGTGATTACTCACCAAGTTATTTTTTGATGATTATATCTTTCCTTGGCAGAAATGTAATTACAAATTATATTACTGACTTTCACAAGCTCTTTATTTTTATTTTTTGTTTTTGAAATCTTTTAAAATATTTAAAAAATCTAAAACTCAAAAAAACTGTGAAAGAGTAGAACAAACACATTTATTTCTGTGTATGTATACACATAAAAGTTTCACAATATACCTACACGGTAGTTACGTTTGAATAATGTAAATTTTTAATTAAATATTATTTCTAGGTACATATTTACTTTAAAGTTAAACATATATTTTAGATACCTCCCGAGTCGCATAGGATAACAAAAGAAATTAATAAAGTTAAAATAATTATGTTCTAATTAAGATTCCCTTCTCCTTTGCTACACTGTTACATTGTAAAAATAAATAAGCAAAAACTTCAGTTTGGCCCTTGTCTAAAAATAATTTAAAAGACCAATCACATGACAAATCTTCACCATACCTAGTATCTAATCTGTGACCATACTACGAATTCACGGGACGTTATATTTAATTTCATTATATTTATTTATAACAGTACTTTTATATAAATGGTTACTTGCTACAATTGTTTACTCGTAATGCACAATATCAGGAAGTAGAAGGTTTTGGTACTTAATATCATGTTTCATAACTGCAGTGCAGTGATGTGTGTTCAGTTAGATACGTAGTTAGTAATAACTAATAAGTATACCTACAAGTTTTGTAATGAGCAAATATATCGAATGTTTCAATGTTTGCTTTGTTACCTCGAAAAGATGATGAAAAGTAGTTAAAATTTTTACCTGTTTAATAATCAAGAAATATTAGACAATAGTTGCTCTTTTGGTAGTTAAATCACAAATAATTATGGACATATTGAATAAAAAGATATAGTTAATACTTATATAATTGTTTGGCAGTGTTTATGAAGAGAATTCCTCATTCATGTTTTTAAAAATACTCTTTACTTTAGGCGAATGGAGCCGCAGGCTACGCCTTTTTTATTATAATTTGACGAAAAAGTAGCAAATTATTAAAAACAAATCCGTTTCATCTGCTAAAAACATTATTGAACCATAAACCTTTACTTTTTCTTTGCCTGTTATTTTTTTATTAAACACATTTAGTATATAGATAAATTAAATAAGATTGATTATTTAATTACTCCTAAGCCATGGATTATGTTATTAATACTGAAGGACATAGCAACACAGAGCTAATATCATATTTACATAAAAAAACAACACAGTTAAGAAGTACCCTAAACTACCAAGTACCAACGCATGTAGGTACTCTATAATTTGCTATATTTTAAATTTAAACATAAAATGGAGTAAATAACGAAAAAATCTGGGCAACACTTTTTTGGGGAAATATACATGATATCGAAATTTAAATTTAAATAGAAAAAAGTATACCTATGTGATTTGCAAATAAATTCAAAAGTTTTTCACATGCTCTTTTCGCGGTGTTTACATAAATTTAAAAATATTTGGTCGCCTGTCATGTTTTAAATTTTTAAGAACAATATGGTTTTAGGCCTGGAAAATATTATGTACCATCCTACTCTCAATGCAGTAAAAAAGATGACATTCTTTGGTCTATTACAATGTTAAATGTGAATGATCTAACCAAGACCTCTTGTCGCCTGAGAGTGTCAGTGTGGTAATCATAAGTCGTCAATTTGAGTGTGACCCAATTCGTATAAACAATCGACATCTTATAGAAATAAATAAAACATTAAGCTCAAACTCAAACATTTATTTATTCAATCAGACTTCTTCTAGAAGCACTTTTGAATCGTCATAACATATTTTTAACATTTACCACTTTTTACATTAGATAGAGAAATATACCTTCTGGTTTTTAATAAACTATGTACCTCCTACTTTTAAAGGTAATGCAAATGAGGTAAGCATTAAATATATGCAAAAATTGTTCTAATAAATTATTTGCATTGATTTGCATGTATGCTTTAATGAAACGAGTTTAAACATAAATGTTGTTAATATTCGGGGAGTTTTAAAATTAGTAAATATTTACTGTAATCACGACATTCTATTTTACTAGCTACGTAAGTAGTTAAATGATAAGCAGAAACAAAAATTGCCAAAAATTTAACATTCGATTAGGTACTTATAATAAATAATTATAAAACTAACTTTGCCCTCTGTAGACCTTAATAAAATTCAAATTTATACAAGAAATAATAACTAAAATATACATCAAATTAATGTTTAAAATATCAATCATTTTACAAGGATTTTATAGTAATTATATATCAGAATATGATTAATAACGATATAATTATTAAAATTCTTATCTTCCCTTCCAACAAACCTTTGCAAAGGGGTTTGGGTATAGTTGGTGTCGTGATGAAAATTCGCGGCCAGTGGATGAAACTTGGATATTTTAAAATAACAATATATTGTTAACAAAAGTTATTATGGACATAAATCTCGAAACGTATTATGAACAGAGATATTTGGTTTTGTATTATTCATTTACCTAGAATCCAGATGATTTAATAAGATTTTTCTGAGTTTTTTTAGGTTTCTCCTTTATTTATTTAAGAATTCTAATCAAAACGACGTATATGAACGCTTATATACGCAATATTTTGCTTTTTCAAATTATAATATATTATAATTTAATTATTGCTCTTTCAAAATATTATCCAAGTTTTATCACTGGCCGCGAAAGCCCGACGCCACTAGTGACTAGCCCATACAAAAGTACCCAAACCCCTTTTTATACACTACTTTTATATTTTTTCTAATACTTTTAGCAGTATATTTTAATAAATAATCGCAATAGAGGTGTGTAATAGTGCGTACCATTATCTACAAAGTCAGTTAACTCTATGAACGAAGTAGAGAGCCGTTTGGCTTAACATCTATAATGTACTTGGTACCTAAGTCACCATCGCGCTCCGAAGCAGGGCGCACGCGGGCTCTACAATCTAGGTTTTTATTATTAACTAGAAAAATCGTTTAAAATTGTGAAAGCGTAATATTGAACGTAAGTATTTAATTTTTATGTTAATAGTATAGTCGCTTTTTTCCCAGTAGAGATATAGAGTAGGTATTTGTTTACAAATATTATTGTTTATGTTTTGGTGATATTGAAAGGTGAAATTTGACGGTTGTCGATAATTTTTTTATTGATTAAAGAAATTTAAAGCAATTTTACCTAATACAATTTTATTTTAGTTTATTATAGTTAAATTTAAAATGATTCATTCGTATGCATTCACAGTAAGGTAAAAGTATTTGTAAGTGAGCTGTGACTGACTAGCACAATAATTGTAAAATAGAAAGTTTTTGCAGTTATGCCGGCTTACCGGGTCCCGCCTCGACACCGTTCAGTAAACAATTTTATATCAACTTCATATAACTTAATGAGAATAAATAAATGATATTTATTTATCTAGATATAAAAGGGAAAGTAGTTAGTAAAATAGAAATTAAAAATGTGCCCCAAAAAATATAGAAAATAGTAAGAATTTGCCGATCAAACCGGTTTTCTCGTTCTTTTTACATAAATGAAAAATTTATGTTAAATCACGTTTTCGTATTGTAAACTTTTATTTATTGTGTCTTAAAGATCATTTTCTTCTATTTTTCATGTTTTAAGGAATTATCTTCCTATTGCTAAATGTCAATCTGACCGAATTGTTTTAGAATATCAAAATGTTTAAGATAATACAATATGTATAATCAACTAGTGGTCCGCCCCGGCTTCGCCCGTGGTACATATTTACGTTTTCTCTACATAAAAACCATCCTCGTACTTCAAGGAATATAATAAAAAAAGAATTATCGAAATCGGTTCAGCCGTTCTCGAGTTATGCGCTTACCAACACATTTTGCGATTCATTTTTATATAATCAATATAAAAACTTATTTCGATAATTTAGTAGTTTTTGTTGGTCACAACAGGGAAATATTTTTTTCATAAATACATTTAATAAACTATGAATCGACTACAGTCAAAGATCATAATATTTTTTGTTATTCGTGTAATCGTGTTGAATACACATAAATAATACGAACCTACTCAGCTTGATTTATTCTTCCGTCTATAATCCTTGCAAAATATACATTATTTTTCTTTAATGGGTAGAAATATTCTACGGGCCGGTAGTAGCAATTGAATTTTCGAAAATCTTTAAATGCAGTTCTATTTCTTTTTAAAAATAAAATATAAATGTTTGATTTCAGCCAAATTCGCTAAGTAATAAAAGCACTTTCCCTCCATGGCCCATTGAAATTTTGCACCCTGTATATCTATCACATACAAGCGGTCCGCCCCGGCTTCGCCCGTGGTACATATTTACGTTTTCTCTACATAAGAACCATCCTCGCACTTCAAGAAATATAATAATAAAAGAATTATCGAAATCGGTCCACCCGTTCACACGTGATGCCGTGACAACGCGAAACGGGTTTCATTTTTATATAGATTATTATAGATATATTAATTCTTCTTAGGACCTTAGTAACGACCCAATAATATGTACCTACACTGTTATATGCACAGTATTACCATTATAGGAAATAATGGTAATACTGTGGTTATATGTATGCGATTAGTATATTTCTTCATAGTAAACACAGTAACAAAAATATTATCAAATCTTAACACAAACGATTCTCCTTTTTTTATTTTAAGGTTTTATACGTCACATGGCACATTTTTATATTAGTCTACAGTAGGTATCTTAACACTAAACTGCATAATTTATTACTATATGTAGAATTTAGATCCGCTATAAACATACGCACAAAGACAAAATATTTGTAACATTGTAATATTTGTCAACAAGAACCGTAATTTTCATCACATTTATAATTTCCTTAGCTGTGATGAAAAGCAGAACAATAAAGGCAATTTCCTACACATAAAAAGTGGATACAACAAGTGGACTATGTTACTTAATAATACTTGTTTGAACAATATGTTTTACCTAGAGCGATTTGTATATAAACTACAATTATTAGGTATAGGTACGTGCGTAAAACGTAGCTCTGTTCCCAATTTTCTCTCATTTATTTAGGTACAGTAAAGTAAATAAAATTGCAGTTGCATCAATGAATTGGCTCAAAAAAAAATAATGATAATATTTTTTTTTCATTACATCTGAAATGTTAATTCAATCTACATAGGTACTGGTAATTATTGAATTATATATTGTTTTGAATATGTATTGCATTGGTTCGTAATAATAGGCATAAGTTAAAATATTAATCAAGGTATTACTAAACAGATTATAATTTGCTTACGAAAAATGTAGATAATCTCAAAAAACAGATGCTTAAGATCGTCAATGAAATATCGGCTTATAGCTAAGCTAGGTCATTAGACCGGTGGTATAGCATGCGAGGCTAAGTAAATCAAGTAGGTACATAGTAGATTTCTAATAATAAACAACTGTTATATATCACGGATTCAAAGCGCAAGCTTGCTCTATTGAATTCCGTGTGCTCTCATGGGATATCGACAGGTCATAATTAATGAATTTATTAGTTAAATTGTACATATTATAGCGCCCGGCAAACTTCTTGGCAAAAAAGTAGCGTGGTGGGGGAAGTTTGCGCATCAAGTTTTAGTACCTACATTTTTATGTGCGCAAGCTTCCTCCACTACGTTAAAAAGTGGCCAAGTCGTGCTAATACTATGTTGATGTATACGTAGTAGATTGTACTTTACAAGGTAGAATTATGAGTTACACTAAAGACGCAGGTATTAACTATTAAGTTTGTATTAAACAAGTATTAAACTTATTAGGTACTAGCTTTCCGCCCGCGGCTCCGCCCGCGTTTTGAAAGAAAAACCCGTTCCTGTAGGATTTCCGGGATAAAACCTATCCTATGTCCTTTCTCGGGTATCAAAATATCTCCATACCAAATTTCATGCAAATTGGTTCAGTAGTTTAGGCGTGATTGAGTAACAGATAGACAGACAGAGTTACTTTCGCATTTATAATATTAGTATGGATGTCATAGCAAAAAACTTTTTCAATAGTCGATTTTCTTACGGTTGTGCTATAAAAAAGGTGTATTTGTTGAAGTGGTTGATATCACAGTATTTCCGATACACTAATTATTTTTATAGGGATTAGGGAGTTTGTAAAAGTTTATTCCACCTGAATTGCTGACGAATGACGACCACCTAACGTCAGTGTATGATAATATCATATACAAAATTATAAATATATTTTCCACGAATCATTTTAGCAGATCTTGTCACAGACTGAAATATATGTATCTATTAATTTAATAAAAATGCACTTCGTGGAAATTTAATTTGAAATTTTCACACCGAATCATTAATACAACAAAAATCAAAATATAAACAATTACAGCATGTAAAAAATGTATTATTAAATTATAAAAAATGTATTATTAAATTATTAAAATTAAATTAAATGCAGAAACTATATTTACATATTTATCTAATTAAATAATATATTTCAACACAATGCAGTAGGTACCTGCTATTTTATTTCTAGACTCTTATACGTACATACTAATTACTTATACTGTTCTAGACTATTGTGTAAATACCTTTTTAAGTTTTTATTATTCCGCAAAGTGTATGTGGATGGTAGAATAATAAAATTATTAATTAATTATCATTCCATTAAAATATAAACAAAAAGTATTCCAAAATTTTTGCAAAATGTGTCGGTGGCTAATTTTAAATTTTAATCATTCTAACAGAATAATGGATTACGAAAATGATAGATAATAAATTCAGTCTAGTTTCATCTGTTTCCCTGGAAACCTACAGCAAAATATTTAGGTATCAATGCAATTAATTAATTTACTTTAGTGAAAGTGAAAAAGTAAAATCTATCTTGAAAGAAAAACAATAAAAAATGTACCGTAAACTGACATTTCCAAAATATTTTTATTTCTCTTCCAAATATTGTGTTCCTTTTTTGGAAACTTAATTAAATTTATTAAATTAAACTTAAAAAAAATCTCTAGGAATCAATGTAGAACATAGATAAGCTTACTATGAAATTATACATTTTTTAATTTTTTCAATAACTGCCTAATTAATAATCACAGACAACCAATAAGGTTTCAAATTATTAAAAAAATGTATACCTAACTACAATGTTTAGAACTTTCAAACAAAGTATAGAAAATTAGAGCTTATAGCGGATTTCTCAACAAAGGAGATAATATAATCGTTAAATGACGTTTTCGTTGCAAGAGAGGAATGGAGTTAATATTTCCAATTGAGTATACCTTGGCACCATTTGTAGAACGCACACATTGATAATGAAGCATACTGGAATGCTAATAAAACATTAAGGGCTGATTTTTCAATCCTTGGTTAAAATTTATTCGTCGAATAATGTATAACGTATTAAACTACCATTTCAAAAATGTATTCTAATTGTCCGTATTTGACAGTTTACATGTGACATTTTAATATGTTCGTGTAATACTTTATTAGACGGATACATTTTAACCAAGGATTGAAAAATCGGCCCTTAGTAAATAAATATTTATTAATAAATAAGCTATGTAACGTAAAGTCAGCTTTTTAACTTACTCCTTTGAAAAGTGCAATAAAGTACATATAATAATTAACAAGCTGTGCCCCGCGGTTTTACCCGCATTGCTCCGCTCCTATTAGTCTTAGCATGACCGTTTTCAAATCGAACCCGTGTTTCCTGAAATTAGCGCGATCAAGCAAACAAACAAACAAACTCTTCAGCTTTAGTATTATAGATATAGAAGTGTAGTTTATTGATTAATATTTAATATGCTATCTATTAAGACTAGTTAAAATCTGCAATCTCATGCCAGTTTCAAAATTGGTACAATAATCACAATTGCGTGATGACTGACAGCTAAAAGATAAATTTCATAACATATAAGTATAGTGTGCACGAATAGAGTGTGTTAGTTGTGGAATAAAAGCCTTGCAGTACATTAACAAATCATTATTATTATATTAATTATTATATCAATCGATAAAAATTAAGGATAGCTTTACTCGACCTTAGGATTTGCTTCATAAAGATTGCTTCTAGGCATATTGTAGGATCAAAGTGCTTACAAAATGTCTAACGCCGTTGAAGAACTTAGAAAGAAACATAAAAAGGGGTAATTTAATCAAATTTTGTATATAGCAAAACAAAAATACAAAACAATCTTAAAAAATGCAGCTTAAAATGAATGTGCAAATGGCGTCCAAAAGCCGTCTCTACCAGGAATTATTTGGGTAACGGATAACACACACATATAAAACATCACGGTGAATGAACAACATATTACTTACATTAAAATTAAATAAACTTTTAAAATTCATTATGGAAAAAAATGCATTTATATTTGTATACCTATAGCTGTGTGTGATACATCTGCAAATGGTCGCGTTAGAGTATATTAATTATAACACAGCTCAACAAAAAAACAATTTTTTTTTGTTGCCCTGGATATTTCTACAGATTTATATAATTCCAGTACCCAGTTAGCGGATGTAATCATTAAAATTATTTAATTGGCTCTAGTTTTTTTTTTTTATTTGGATTTTCATATATTAAATTTTCTTAAAGCCCTTCAGAATACGGGTTAATAACAAGTGTTTATTTTTTTGGTGAATTACGTTTTCTGCATATTTATTCGCTCAGACATAACCCTATTCTATTAAACTGGCTGTAGAATATCAGAATAATAAAAGATTTCTGTAAAAAAAACATTTTTATGAACAACAATGTTCGGTTTGTATTGAGTTGAAGAAACCCAGTAGCACTTGGTCAGCAAAGTGGATAGGTATATGAAATTCCCTTGATATTTTTATTAATAGAATTAGACAAAGCAAATTAATTAGGAATAATTAATAACTATGAGAATTTAGGCCTTTGAGGGAATCTAGAAGTATAAGAAGAATACCCGACGGCCCTACAGGACGGGCGGGTCGAAAATTGATAAAAGATGGAAATTTTACAAAATTTTATAACTGATACTGAATGTAAATTATGGATAGATATAGTATTGGTAAATTTAAGATAAATTTAAAACACCAAATTATAAAGAAATTGCACAACAGTTGTTAAAAAACTTCATTATTTTATGAGCAATTACGAACATAAAGCTACACTTTCCCCACAGTCTCCTGGATAGATATCCAGTAAATCTGCGAAATTTCTGTGAGAAACAGGAAGAACGCATCGAAAAAGAAGTAAAAATTATGGAATAAAGGTATCAGGGTATATGGGATCGTCACATGATGGCAGATTACTGATGGTCCATAACAAAACTATTGTCCCAAAATTAACTAAGAAGAGAAGCTTATAAAATCTATTTCCTTGTACTATTTCATAAGTTTTAATGATTTTTCTCTATTTTTATATCCATTTGAATTAATTAAATATTAAAACAAAACAAAATAAATAAATGATGTTAAACAAATATACCTACTATTTCATGCTGCGTTTTATAGTCTAATAAGAAAATAAGGATTAAAAAAAAACTAGAGCCAATCTACCAAAACCATTAATAGTTTTATATATAATATGCATTAAATTATTCGAAACCACTTTCACATCCAGGGCAACAAAATCATTGTTGACCAGTGTAATCTATGGCAGAAGCGAGGTAATTGGCCTTGTCACCTACCCGTGAGGTCTGAAAGATTAGGTACTTACGTCACGTACAGCGGAAAAAAATACTCGAAAATAATTTCAAAGTTAGGTAGGTATATTCGTTTATTTATAAATCATATTTGATTAAAAAAAATATGCTTAGTTTTGCGTAATCAACCTATAAATGAAATGAAAATAAATAATCACTGCAGATGCACCGTATATTATTTCTCCGATAAACATAATGAAAGTCGACAAACAATCGATAGCAATTAACAAACAATTTACATTCAATAAACACGTGTGCACGCCCTTGTACCATTTCATCATTTAACCCGAAGAGTAAATATCGAGTAATAGCTCAAAAGTATATATAATTAAAGCAAATGTTGGTAAAGCAAAGTGGTGCAACGCGGGACGGTATAGTATGAACCTAGTTTGTGCAATATCCAAGCCGTGAACAAGGTTGTAGGTTTGGTCGTGTAGCCCTAAGTACTTACGCTCATTTATACAGACTAGATTGTACATTTATACCAGTGTACTGACAAGTTTTGATGGCTTGTTCTGATGTAAATAGCATCTATTTTTATGTTAATAACCCAGTTGTTAGTTGTTACTTCGGGACACATTCTATTGTTATTAAAAGCTCATTCTTTTTTGCAGCTATAAGATTTAGAATGCTCATGTAAATAGCATCTACATATTTTTATGTGAATACACGGGACAAAATCAATTTTTATTAAAAGTTCATTCTTCTCATTGCAGTCTCAAAGCTCATTTTTTCCACAATAAACAAGAGTAAGTATTGAATAAAGTTACCGTCAATCTAATGTTTTATAGCCAATAGGTAAAGTGTATTTTTAAATATCTAGGTGAGGTTACCTATTTACACATTTAAAATTTATAATTAAACGACAAAATGGCACATATCTAATACTCACATCCTAATAAAAACTTTACCTGCTATATATATAAATCAATATAATATGTATACATATTAATATTTGATTTTACAATATGGATTTCCTTGAAACTGTTTTTCAACGACATCCTAAAAAAATTTGTCGATATACCTAAATACGACGTACAACTCGCTTATTTAGCTTATTGTTTTTGCCTCAAAAACTAGGTTCTTACTTTTTGGGTATATTCATAGTACAATAATGAATTATTGGTATGAAATAAAAGTAAGTATGATATTTTTAGTATAAGGTAGAGGCATCTAAAATTTAGATAGAGCACGTTAATTACTATATTATAACTTACATTGATTATGTCAGTAGTTATATCATTATCCAATATAACAAGTAACAGTGAATTACTTTTATAACTCTAATCGGAAACAAACGTGATGATAATTGTTTGTAGCTATTATCTGTAAAAGATAAAACATTAAGAATATTCGAAATTATAAGTTTAATTTTTTATCATCACGTCAGTTGATGAATTAATAATCTTTATTCAAGAGACAGTTAATACCAACGGTCTACGTTGTAGGTATATAACTATTAAATAAATAAGATTTAATTATATATATTAATATAATAATAAATTTTCTAAATTGCAGTCTTTTGTTTTTATGATAATAACAGTTAATTTATTTTATCTTACACGAGTAAATAATAATGGAGAATCTATGTAAATTTATTTTATAATAATAGTTTATCTTATATTTAAATGAGGGGAAAATTTCAACATATGATTACAATTAATGTATGTAGAGACAAATAATTTCACGATATTCACAATCAAATAGACCGAAATACATTATAGTTCTACGAAAATATAATCAATACATAATTTTACTATTGGCAAATACTAATTTCATAACTAATTAAGTAATAACACGTACTAAATAATAGTAATATTATGATTATACATATTATAATTTATAGGTAATTAATAGACAGTTGTCCAGCGTATATGATAACCCCATTTACTATCATATCTCATTCAATACTAAAGGTTCACAGTTGTATACCATGAATCTTGTAATGTTTTCCAAAAGAAATTTATTAAATAATTAAAAATATTTATAGCACCATGATTAAGCGCTGGTTCAACTTCACGTTAGTTATTTTTAGTCGCGTTGTTTTAGTGATAATAAGTGCAAGTGTGTATAATGTGTTTGTTTTTATCGAAGTTCTATTAAATAATACGAACGTATGGTACCCCGAAAGAATACTGAAAAGAATTGAGAAAATCTTTAAATTTACGAACAATGTTTCTGGTATTGCTGTAAAAAAAATATCCATACAGGTTCGTTTTTGATTTTTCCATTTTTTTTTTTAGTTCTAAACTGTGGCAATGAATTAATCTTATATATAAAAATGAATCGCAAAATGTGTTGGTAAGCGCATAACTCGAGAACGGCTGAACCGATTTCGATAATTCTTTTTTTATTATATTCCTTGAAGTACGAGGATGGTTTTTATGTAGAGAAAACGTAAATATGTACCACGGGCGAAGCCGGGGCGGACCGCTAGTAATTAATAAATCATTTGTCTTTTTTCAATAGCTGTTTTAAGTTTTATAAAATGAAACGTTTTAATCAACCGAATGAATAATGATAGTAAAAAAATAGCTATATCGTATTTGAGTTTAATAATTATATTATTCGTCCATGTAATTACTTATAAGTATGTTAATTGAAAGTAATTTCTTTGTTCGAACAGTGAAATGTGTTTACAAAGTAGTTTATTATGTAAATATACATTCACGTGACAATTATGGTAATTTTAGTTTATTATATTAAAATGAAAATTGTGTGAGAAATTATAAATTGCTATAGGTTCATTGTATGGAAAATATTTCACTGCATATTTTTCTACTTAGACTGATTTTCAAAACTATTTTTCTTTTTCGAAAGAATAGGAATGATCCCGTTGTTTTCGCGTGTTTGGAAAAAAGTTTTAAAAAATTATTGGAATTTAAGATTGATTACTCTATACACAGATCTAATATTGCAATCAATGCAGTCAAAGCTAGTAGGTATTTATCATTGCATTCTAAACATTGTTTGAACTCCCTTGAGTATATCATCTATCGCTTTTGAATCGTCACAAAACATCATTTAAAAGAATAACTCAAAAAAATGAAAATCCATACTAATATTATAAATGCGAAAGTAACTCTGTCTTTCTGTCTGTTACTCAATCACGCCTTAACTACTGAACCAATTTGCATGAAATTTGGTATAGAGATACTTTGATACTCGAGAAAGGACATAGGATAGGTTTTATCCCGGAAATCCTACGGGAACGGGTTTTTCTTTGAAAACGTGGGCGAAGCCGCGGGCGGAAAGCTAGTATGTAATAAACATAATTCATAAATGTCAATACAAATAATAAAAAAAAACATACTTAATAGTTAAAAAGGTATAAAATCTACTGGGAAGATATCTCTACTATTATTCTACCAAAGTATTATATTAACTGTATCTCTACTATGTTTAAAACATAACATTACGATTAATTCATGTTTCTTTTTTTTTCAGAATTTCATGATGAATGCGTTCATGCAATGGCTTCTTCGGTTTTTGGTTTCCTTATCGGCGATAATAGTGTATCCTCTAACAGTATTGATAAATATAAAACGTAACAAAAAATGCCCGCCTCCGACTAATCCTATTCTATTCAAATCAGCCACTACTCTGTCTATGATGATAAGAAATAAACAGGTGTGTATTATTATTTTTGGTATTTGATGATCAAGAAATAAAGCCCTGTCAACAAGCGATAGGTATATTTTATTAATTTGAAAATTTAAGGGAAATCTCTCGAAGATATGTTTTTGAGTTTATAGCAAGAAAGTGATAATTTTATTTTTAACATAGGTACTTTCTGTAAATAAATTAATGATAGTAAAAAGTATCTTTAAATTAGTCATGAAGTACCTATAATCTAGTACTTACCTAAATATTGAATTGAAGAATAATTATTTGTAAGTCGATTATTTTATATGCCCTTACAGACTCTATTACTTCGTTGTCCATCAAGAATAATTGTACTCACAACTTCTCAGTTAAAATACAAAACAGACAGACAACTTTGTATCATGGTTATATAACATTTACAAGTTTACTAAGGTCATAGTTGCTCGATGGGTTTATAATACAATAAAAATATATGACTTATAAATCATAAGAAACATGAATAACATAAACACTGCTACTATGACATCGATTCTTTGTGACAACGAGATTAATGTTTGTGACCGTGAATATATTATAATCGTAGACGGAAATATCTTAGGAAATATTATCTTAATAACAAAAAATATATAAGTAAAAATAACTAAAGATACATGATTAATACAGACAGATAACAAATTTCATGTGTCACAAATCATATATCCTATATATAATATTATTTATTATTTTATGTTATAAACTAAGTCTAAGGTTTTTTTTATATTTTTTTTAACTAAAACAACAACCATATTGAGCGCCTTTATTACTGTCCCTTTTTCGTGTTAATTCTCTCCATAAGAACCTTCCGTAGTGCCTTTACAAAAATGTTAAAAAAAATCGTTGTAATGGTAGAGCCGTTCTCGATCTTTACGCAGGCGATTTGACGCATTTGGCAATTCGTTTTTATTATATAGATTTACAAATGGTTCACAATATTTTCTCACTTTCAGATCACATCAGAAGCAGTTGTATCAGCTTACATAGACAGATGTAAGGAGGTGAATCCGTACTTGAATGCGATCGTAGAACCCAGATACGATGTAGCGTTGAAAGAAGCAAGGGCAATAGACAAAATGATCAATTCCAATGATCGATCTCCAGAACAACTGGCTAAGGATTTCCCGCTACTGGGCGTGCCTATGACGGTCAAAGAGAGTATCGCTGTTGAAGGTAAGTTATACATGATCAAGACATTTTTTCTACTAAGTGAGCTCATACACCAACAGGAACACCATGTTAAAAAAATGTGTGTACCACCGAGCTTAATTTTATACGATTACCTTTTGATTTTCCCCTATTTCTTTTCAATGTTCGTTTCATGTCAGGGCTCAATTAACTCTTCTAAAATCTACTTAAATATATTAAAAATATTTATCTTATCCATTAACTTGATACCAGAATATTGTGTGGTAATTCCTCGATATATCATGCTATCAAAAGCATCAACCCTGATTGCCTACTACCTACTTCATTGTATATCGCCATCTACATCCGCAAATTACATTATAAACAAACAATAAACATGCGAAACATCCGATTAACTACTACAAATATTGCAGTGACGGATTTCTTCACAATTACATTGTGATTTTACATAAACAGCTTATCGTGTGTACCGTATGCAGTATGCACTATAATACAACGAAAATACGTTGTAATACGATTACATAGAGGTAACATAACTTTAGCAGACTTCTTAATACGGGAGTTCGTACAGCGCCAGCGGTGTATCACGCGATAAATTATTAAAGCATGACGATTGACGGCAGAAGGGTAGTGTAATATCATCATCTATTTGCAATAATAATAATGTTAAAATGTTAATCCTACATCGGCCGCGGACTGCCCAGGGCTGTATCTCTATAGTGCAGTCATGGTGTCCCACAACACATTAAAATTCTCGAAAGGGCCTCTGCGTGTTGGATCCGTGACCCCACGTAAGCCTTCCAAAGATCCGGGTACCGTCCTTCTGGTGGTACCCGAGTATTATGGAAATGTTAATAAGCAATTTAACAAAATAAAGAACGCTACTTAGGGTTTTTTCCCGTATATTGATGATGTTATTTCTATTGATAATTCCAAATAACACCTCGCCTTCGCTTCGCATAATAATTATAATACATATTATTATGTGGCAATTAGCACGTCATATGTCTATTATGTTTATAAATATAATAGGTCGGTATAATCGATTTAAATAAAGAAAATAAATAGGTATAAAAAATATATTTACACTACTATAACCTACGTGAAAAACCAACTCTAATTAAATATTTTTTTCTTATAACTTAATTATGTGTAGGTACAATATAATTGAACTCGTTAACTATCTATTCCAGGCATGAGCAACGACTGCGGCACAGTGTATCCCTACCGCAAACCAGCGAACAAGGATGCTGATATCGTTCGCCTGGCACGAGACGCTGGAGCCATACCAATCGCAGTCACCAACACACCACAGCTTTGTATGAATTGGGAGACTTATAACAACGTGTCTGGTCTGACTATGAACCCGTATGACCAGAAACGTACTACGGGAGGTTCTTCAGGGGGAGAGGTTAGTGCTGCAAATATAAATATATTCATTCACTTTAGCCTGGCACGACCCGTATGAAAAAATATAGGCTACGCCATTCAAGAACAAAAACAATGTAGTTTTCTACTGGAAGAAGAATATGGAAAATCGGTTGATTTACGTATTTTTCATTACACACAGCACACTAAATATACTAGGTCATAATATAAACAATAAAGATCCTTGTCAGAACAATCCAATTGCTTATTACGTGTTTATACGTAAAAAGGAAAACAAAACATATTTTTGGAGAAGTTAGAACAATCGTTAAATTTGACCTTTGAAAAACATAAACATGTTTGAAAAACATTATTTGAGGAAAGTCAAACGCAAACTACAAGACTTATACGTAGTATTCCCATAAAAAAAACTTAGATTCAAATTAAGTATTAAAAGATGATATCTAACCACCTAACGCACATCCAAGCAGTTTTTCGAAAACAAGGAAAAATATTAGAATTACTATTTAACTTTTCTTTTAACATCAGAAATCTCATCTTCTATACGACGTCTCCGTCATGACTAGCGCGGCCATTGAATGACGACATTTAATTGAATGACTAGGCCGACGCAAGCGAAACCCCAGAAAAAAACCGGTACAATAAGTTGTAACTTGTAGATATAGAACAGACTTGCAAGTATTTATCTTGAAGACTTGGTGTCATATAAGGAAGCCAAAGTAAGGTTAAGCCAATGAGAGAAGTGTTCATCTTTATTGAGTTATTTGTAATATTGTGTTATACTTCTCAAAAATATTTCTATTTCATCGATTTTCTTTTTGAGATTTTTTACCTCTTTAGCAAATCAGGAAAAAATTAAATTGAAAAAATCTTAATATGCT
Organism: Colias eurytheme; assembly: GCF_061535395.1. NCBI lineage: Eukaryota > Metazoa > Arthropoda > Insecta > Lepidoptera > Pieridae > Colias > Colias eurytheme. The sequence goes on along the minus strand of NC_142989.1, from coordinate 3,365,715 downwards.
GCCTTCCCACCAAGCACACTAGAAAACTGTGAATTTATACAAAGTAAGGATATATTTCAGTTAAATAACTATATTGAATATGAATAAAAAGTTTGGCAAAAACGTCGAAGAATGGTTATTCATTCAGCTTTACCTATCTTTATTAATACCCTACATAGACATATTCCTAGTATTGTAAAGACAAAGGCCCTGGCCTTGACGAATGATGTGGACTTACTATCGAGTCGCATGGCCCCAAAATAAATACACAATTACATAAAAAATAACTCCTACTTTTCACTATTGAGATTCAGGAACGATCGAATAGCTGATATATAGTTCAGTCTTAAAAATATATCATCAATATACGCAATGAATGAATCCAGATGAATAAAATCGCTCAATCGTATGTGTTTACTTGCACAACTAAATACTTAAATAAAAACAAATTATATAGATATTTTTTATATGCATCTTTCATATAAAAATGTTTTTTTTCTAGTCGGCTTTGATCGCTGCAGCAGCGTCAGTAATAGGTGTTGGTTCAGACATCGCAGGTTCTCTTCGATTACCCCCTATGTTCAATGGAATATTTGGACACAAACCAACCCCTCATCTTTGGTCTATTCAAGGTAAATACGATTATGCGGGTTAAGATTTTCACAGTTCAAGCAACTCTTGATAGATGGCGTGCTTAGTCATGTTTTAGAGAGATTAGAACAAGATTAGAATGAAGTCGATTGCTTATGATTTTAAAGCATCACGTCCGCGTCGCGTTGTCTAAAAAATAGGAACTGCAACTTATATTAATCAGAAATAAATTAAATACATATTGATAAACTTTAGTACTTCTGCTGAACATGGAAGTACATATAGGTGGAGGTAGATTTTGTAATCCATTTTATATTTGGACAATATTTCGAATGTCATTGCAGAAATTATTATTAAATTACAAAAATGAACTGTATGAAGATGAACACTATAAAATGTTTCTATATTGTGTGTATACTTCCATTATTTAATTTCACTGCAAAATACTGTATTTTATAAAACTTTTCAGGTCATGTTCCCGACTGTTTAGACCCTGCCTTTGAAGAATACTTCGCTCTTGGCCCTATAACACGATATGCCGAAGATTTGACACTGCTACTTAAAGTTTTGAAGCAACCGGGAGCTCCTGACGTACCTTTCGATAAACCAGTAAGCATTTATCCCATTTCATAATTATTTAAGACGATTCAAAAGTATTTCTAGAAGAATTGTCTATTTTATCGAATTTGTTTGATATTAAGATTTTGATAATATTTTTTTTCATACTTACAGTTTTTTTTATGTTTTAGTTTTAAGTTTTTAGAGCTCAATTAATCGTGTTATTTTTCAGGTGGACATAACTCGCCTAAAGTTTTATTACATGGAGGGTGATGGAGGCCACGTTATGAGTAAAATAGGACCGGATGTGAGGAAAGCCATGGAAAAAGCTAAAAACTATATAAAATCCACTTATAATCAGGATGTACAAGAGGTAAGAGAATGATCCGCATAAAATATGAAGGAATTTTTGATTAATAATGGAAAAAAAGCCCTAATGATGAATTTTCAAGCAATTTTATGAGCATAGGTCACTCTTTTAGAAATTGATGGGTTGTTTTTAAATATTTTGTTTCCTTTACCAATTGATATTAGTAACACAATATTTTTACTTGCGGACGGCCCCAAAACGTAATGTAAAACTAACCAAAAGGATATTTTTTAGCTCAAAATCAAGAATCTTCATCACATGTGGGAGATCAGCGTGAGGGTGTTATTCAAAATACGACACGTTGCTAACATCTACACTGATCCAAATGAACGAGATCAATTGATATCCATGTGGCCAGAAGTATTAAGGAAATTATTCGGTTTATCCGATCACAGCCTAACGTGTGTTCTTTATGGCCCAGTCCAGAAATTCTTTGACAAACTGCCCGAAAATTATTATCAGAATTTAGTGAAAACTTTTGAGCAAATTAAACAGGACTTCTATGTAAGTATTTGTTTAAATCGTTTGAATATATTATCTTATTCCCTATTCAGTGGTAAAGACTAATAAGACAAAAGCCTCGTTTTTTTAGCGGGAAAATAGATACCCGCTAAAAAACGCTAATTGAAATAAGTTTTATATGCTCTGCCCTTGCTCTACCCTATAATACCTATATATCAATGCATGTCAGCATTACCTCCAAAACACTCACTAATATCTACAACATTTTACAGGAAGTGCTATCAGACGATGCTGTACTATTCTTCCCATCGTTCCCGGGCCCAGCGCACTTACACTACCGGATATTTTACAAATTCTTGAACTGTGGCTACCTCACAATGTTCAACGCTCTTGGTCTACCATCTACGAACTGCCCACTAGGATTGACAGATAAAGGTCTTCCCGTTGGAATGCAAATAGTAGCCAATAAATGTAATGACCATCTCACGATAGCTGTTGCCAAGGAATTTGAGAAAGCGTTCGGTGGATGGGTTCCTCCTAATAAGGATTTTTTTGACAGTGTGAAAACTGCTTAAGACACAAAATAATTAAGGAGTATACCTAGGTTATAAGAAGAAGATATGCAGCATCACATTAAGAGTATTGTAGCATTTACGCATGCCGCCGAAATATAGGACAGACTACGTAGAATGATGATATGAATGAGTGCAATACAACGTCCTTATTTTATTCAAATTAGTTATGTATCCTACACTATACATATCGATAAGTACTTGTAAGAATTCTTGTATGGTAGAATTCATTGTAAATATTTTATATGAATCGGATTATATTTTTATGGATAAGGTAGAATATTTATGTGATTTAATAATGCCGCTTTGTACATATGAATATAAATTTTACAGGACCAAAAATGCAGTCCCCTACCACAGTAACTTTTAATACTTACCCACTGTGCAACAGTTGTACAATATAATTTTTTTTACACCCATTATCCCACGATATTTTATTTAGTTTATTAAGGACTCCTTGTTTGATAATTTAATGATCTAAATTTTGGAGTTGGTTTGGAGAACAGAATGTTGGTTGATATTTTAATACAGAATACATACTGATTAGGTTTAATGAATCTTAGTATTTAATTCTTCGATTTGAGTGTTTTCAATGAATTCGTGATATTTGATGTATAATTATTGTGCCTAGGTTAAAATTGGTGGTATGTGATGATGATAAGGATTTCCAAAGTTAGAATACTATCTGTGTATTATTGTTATGCTTATGTAGTCCTAAGAATTTTTATAGTTATAAGTTTTATACAGGGACTGCAAATTTTATTAAAAGTGATTTTTAAATTTGAAGTGTTTTATTTCCCTATCCTTAAACGAGCCACAAGCCCACAAAACGGTGCGCAAAATGTCTTTCTATTTACGAGTAGGTATTCATTAGGAGAGTGTCCTAAAATTGATGAAAAGGTATTTGTAATGAAATACGCTAGGTTTCTAAAATTTTGAAATATTTTTTCATAATTAATACAGCTAATGGCCTCAGAGGCAGATTTAGAGTACGTACCTTCCTAAATAAAAATGTTTTCACAAAATTCTTATGAAACGTTCGTGCTGATGTGAGAAATGGTTAAATACCAAACTAAAAATAGATGTTTATTGTAACTTAACTAGAACTCGCATTATAAATTGCCTATAAATAGATACGTTAGTCGTTACGATCTAATACTAGAAAATTAAAGCCTACAATCATACTGTAATATACTTATTGAATTAACATTGACCACAACGACGAACAAATCAGATCCGATTCTACATAATGCCTTAATAACATAAAAATCTAATGACAATGGACGTGGTCGGCAAGACGGCACGGTAGTTACAAGCTACAAGGTTAATCTTGGTCTAGGACACACGCGATAGCATTAGTCAATGTTATTATATGAACTAAATCTATGCATATAATATCGTTGTACTGCAGGTAGGTACTCTGTAGGCATTGCGGTCATATAGGACCTCTTAACATTGATTTAATAATGTTTTGATTAATGATGATCGTCGAGCGAATGATCATCGAGCTGAAACTCCAGTTATTTCAATAAAATTTAGTTACCTACCTAATGCAATAATAATATTTATTTCAAACAACAACGATCACCCCGATCGTTGTTGTTTTATTGTTTGATTCTTCAATAATAATCTCCGACATATCAAATTGTATAAAAATAAAGTAGTTACCTATCTAACTAAAAACATATCCAAGTTCAGTATAAAGTTAATCTCAAATTTTAAAGCGTGATTCTTATGTGAAGCTGAATCTATAGAAGTGGGACCAAAATAAAACTTAAAACAGAATAGTAGAGAAACAGCCAATATTTTTACATTAAAAAATAAATATTACATAACTAGTTAACTAGTTACTTATGCACCTTGTTATAAATATTAAAAAAAATAAAACTTGATTTGAACAATATTATCTAAAGGAAAAAAGAAGAAAAGTACCCGACATTTAATTAGGTAAAATAAAAATTTTAAGTTTTGAAAATCCAACTAAAATTTATCCAATGTTACGTAAAATAGAAGATCGAAATATAGGTAACTAGCTTTTAAACTCGTATAATATTATCTATACAATTCTCAAATACGAATCGAGTTTAGTTAGACATAAAAAAACATCAAAATCAGTCCAGTCGTTCAGGAGTTCACTCATCACTGACCGAAAGAAACACGTACAGAATAAATATATTTAAAAAGATATTCTTACGTTCCTAGTTAAATATAGTTTTAAGTAGGTAATTTAATTATTCTCGATTTAAAAATCAACAGGTTGATTTGATTATATTCTGTGTATGTTAAGTCGTTATTTTAAACCCATTAAATTTTTGAGTTAAAAGTTTGGATTATGCCTTCTTCAAATTAAGTACAGTTTATTTAATTTTACAAAACCAAACATACCAAAATACCAAGAATATATACATTTTAAGGAGTACTGAAGTCGTCTACTGATTAAATATATTTAATTATCTGGAATTTGATTATTTTCTAATAAAAAATGTTGAATAAAAATATATTTTGATTTTTATAGATAAGTATATCAAATTTAAATGTGGTTGATAGAAAGATGCGGCATTTTCTTGCGAATTGCTGCGGGCCGCGGGGTCTGCGAGTTGCCATTTCCGTTCATTTAATGTGACCATATTAAAATATTGCTCGTTATTGCCACCACTAAATATGAAACATATAAGCCAAAGCCTTAATATTCATAATATTATATTTTGCACTACAGTTATTTAATATGTTCTTTGAAACGTTAAAATATTATGAATATATTCAGATCTTACCCAAGAAAAAAAATATCCTCCTTATTTATTTTACTCATGTTGTCGTTATATAAATTTCTTGCTGTATTTTCTTAGTCGGTGTTATTTAAACCGTTGAATATAAAGAATAGCGTTATTATCAACTACTTAAACTAAAATATCAGCTAGATATTTTTTTCTATTCTTTTCCTAAAATTGGGATTGAATGAACAACAAGATCTGAGAATGAAATTATGAATGAAAGTTTACATTGACAGCTAAAAATGTCATCTAATGAGCATGGAAATTAAAATCAGATTTCTAATAAAATGATTTGAATATCGCGCATTATATATTCATTGTAAACATTTTATCTATTTCATAAACTTTTGTATGACTTTACAAAAATATGCAACACAATTTATTATTTGCTAAAACTGGCACGACGCACGCGCACTAGTTACATTATCCAAAATCTCCCAGCGCCATATTGAGCGAGGCGGACGTTTTATGATTTCAGTGAACAAAATTGTGGTTAGTGCAATAAGTTGAAGTGAAAGTCTTGATCGTGCCCTATGGATATATATTCGGGTACGTAAGGTGTAAGAAAAAGCATCTAATTCGTATTGTAACACGTGCATTGATCTGTAGGAAATCATATCGTAACCTAGACATAGGCCGTTCTAGTTATCAGTAGATTACCATCAATCCGCTGTTTGCTTACAGTTTTAATTATATTATTACACACGTGCGGGGAATAGCCATAGGTTTCTTGAATCTAGTTACATTAATAAGATTAAACGAATGCTTCACAAGGTTCCACGGTCGTATATAAACGGATTTCGAAGTGTTTATGTCGGCAGTTGACAGAAGCGTATATGTATATGACCGATCATAAGTCACCACACCCAGTGACCGGATTGTCGGTTTTAGTATTTATTGGTTCCTAGTTCGGATGGTTGTTCACGCGCTATCGAGTTGGTGTGTGATTTTGTGAACGTTAGTGTATATCGAAACGATTCGTGATGTATAGAGTGAAATGATATATCGTTTTTAGGAGTGGTGTGCCTCGGTTGATAGGCCTGCCGAAAGGACAGGGCTCCCCGCGCGCGAGGACAGTTTGCGGCGCTCCGCCCTGAGGAAACATGGAGTGCTGCATGTCAGAAGAAGCCAAAGAACAGAAAAGAATCAATCAAGAAATAGAGCGGCAACTCCGAAAGGACAAACGCGATGCCAGGAGAGAACTCAAATTGCTTCTACTGGGTAAGTCATAGGTTACAAAAGCTTTAATTTTTATATGGAAAATATTTTTATTCACTTGCTAAAGTACATTTCAATTATATAGTGACAAAGATATCCTTGATTACAATATTCTAACATTAACAATTAATAATATAGAATATTTTTGGGCTGACTTGGCATCCAGTGAATGGTTACTAAACTAGATGCACAAAAAAAAAGATAAGTTATTTGAAAGTATCCGAAGGCAATCAAGTGCTTTTCTATATATACTGTTCTTAGAAATGCTATAAACGATAGGTTAATCTTTATCTTGGAATTGCTGATGAGATTAGATATCAATTTGATTAATGTCAGTCATCTTATGATGATAACACAAAGAGCATTTTAAAAATAAATGTTTCCATATCTTTTGTATAATTCATAGTCATTTGATGGTAAACTTTAAACAAGGAAAATCAACTATTTTATTTTCTTGGATAGTAATTATTACAAACATTTAATTTTTAAATTATAATCATCATATTTTTATTTTTTTTAATATGAAACAAAATAGGACATATTAGGGTGGTTGCGCTGGTTTTCGTCCAGTTATGGGAGTTGCCAACTTTGTGATGCGAAATAAATATTTTGGAGCACCCTTCCTTAAACATATAATATTTTTATTTAGTCCTTATATAGTCTTCTTTAAGATAATATTAAGTGAAAATAAATCATTTTGACGTGTCTTTTTATTTAAATTATTTTCTGCAAAAGTAGGGTAAATGCTAGTTTTCGTCCAAAAAAACTGGTTTTCGTCCTAGTGTAAGCTAGTTTTCGACCACCGTGTAGAAAAAGGAGGGTAGGTCAACTATTAAGTTAAAAACCAATTACAGGTAAATATATACTTTTATTTAATCAACATCACAATTTCTCACTACCTTACAGGTTTAGTTTTACTAATAATAATCAATATAACTAGTCAACACTGAGATCTATGTAGCACTTGGCAGTCTTTATATGCGTTAGTGATGACTGATTAATTATTCGTAATAAAGAAAGGAATGCGTTACTTACAATGTAAATGAATAAAGTAATAATTATAGGACTGAGAAATTACATCAAAAAACAGAAATATTCATTCTAATACTTTGTTTATCAAATGAAACGTAGGTACTATATTAAACACAGCCATAATAATACGTTTTAGCTACTAAAATAAACTATACTATACCTTACTGAACTATGCATTATTGTCTTACTGATGCCTTTATTAAAGATTCTTCAGTGTACGTAGCGTTTTTTTTTCTAGCTTTCTTAGACTCCTTCGAGGCCATCTAAAAACAATAAGATCTTTCTTAGGATACGTTGAGTAAGTAGAATAAAAAAATATTGCATTGGCAAAACAGACCTAGAATAAAAGATGATACTCAAGTGAATGATAATCAAGAAAAATACAGTGTATTATGTCTGACCTACCCCCATTTATGCCACGAATAATTGACTCTACTTCACATAAGGAGAATGATACATGTCACATGACTGAATGAATGACAATATTAGGTAACTACAACACTCTGGCCCTCACCAATTATTAATTATAAGGAAGATACTGAATAGAAAACTTTTCAATACGTAAAAAAGACGAAAAGTACTGCAAAAGAATAGCCATTTTTAATTTTTGTCCACTCCAATACTCATTCATGGACGAAAACTAAAACGTTTAAAGCTAAATTTAGTTTTCGTCCACTTCTTTAAATATTTTTTTATTTTGGCAGCACTGACAAAGCAGTGGACGGAAACCAAAAAATCTAAACTAATTGCAATAAAGATCACTTCGGGAGAAACTATTCAGTATTTTAAAGGTCCGATACAGTAAAAAGAACCTAACAAATATTCACGTAGCTGTTTGAGTTTTCGTCCACTTGGACGAAAACCAAATATTTTGAGAATTTGGTAACCTAGTATCCGTCCACTTAATTTTTCGAAGAGTATTATAAAAAAAGTATGATAAACACTTCTAATTGCGTTTAATAGGCTTATAACTAAACATACGTACCAAAAACATTACGTTAACTAGCTAAAACAGTGATTTAACTTACCATGAACTTTTCTCGCCGGCAAATTTTTCTCTCGCGCGATGACATCTGCAAGGCACGGATGGGAAGCGGCCACTTTTACGTTAATTTTTTGAACTCTCTTCTTGTCAAATCAAATTTTGATGTTGATAGTACTGTTGCTTACACATTAAGGACCGTAAAAAGTGCAAACTTGCGCGGGAAGGTAGGTTTGTATTCAAGTTTTACGCACGTGATTGTAGCAGGTCAGTCAAATGGACGAAAACCGAAACTGGACGGCAAACCAGCGCAATTACCCTATATCTCCCAATTCTAGTTGTGTAGGATAAATAATGTTCATAATATTTTAAAGATACCAATACAGACATAGATACTACAGCATTTTATCGGGCAATCTATATCATAAATTCAGGCAAACCTGAAATGAAATAATTCTAATAAGATTATTTTGATACCAATTATTCACTTATATCCATGCTAGTGGTCCGCCCCGGCTTCGCCCGTGGTACATATTTCGCAACAAAAGGTAGCCTATGTCCTTTCTCGGGTATCAAAATATCTCCATACCAAATTTCATGCAAATTGGTTCAGTAGTTTAGACGTGATTGAGTAAGAGACAGACAGACAGAGTTACTTTCGCATTTATAATATTAGTATGAATTATAACTTTGTCACCGTAATGATGTATAGTATTATAATGCTAGAGAGTTTGTTTGAAGAGTGCATTTGATGCTAAACTCACGAACTACTGGTCCGATTACAAATATTATTTCCATGTTAGGTAGCCCATTTATTGAGGAAGGCTATAGGCTATATATAATCACGCTAAAACCAACAGGAGCGCAGCACTGCGGGTAAAACCACGGGGCACAGCTAGTTTAACAATATGTCAAAGTAACAATAACAACATGACCACCATATGACTAAATTTTTCCCTAAGAACAAATATTCAAGTCTTTCTTCAAAACTAAGATTGAGATCATTATATTAACTTGCATTTATTGTTTAATAAGTACTCATTTTAATGGTTTATAAAATTAATTCTACCCTTACATTATGACTGAGCTTAATGATATATAGATAATGATAGTATTGACAATATTTCCATAAAACTATTTTTATTTATTTATATGAATAACTCTAAAAAATATAGGTGTATATACTGTATAATATGCGCCAATGGAAAGCTCTTACTCTAAAATTACATAGAACTATTATACTAATTTTTATTTGTGGCCAAGTAAAACAATGGATGAGAGATTTTCAGGAAACTGTGATTTCATATTCCTTGACACATATCTAATTTTAGTAACAGCTACTTATCTAGACAGGAAAATTATTTTAAACACTAAAATTACAATACCACTATTTATTGAGCGTAATCAGTTAAGAGAACAATGCATTGCAAAATATTGCAATGTTTTGTATTTAAATTACATTCAAATAAGTTTTTTCAGAACCTAGGTCAAAAAAATATGTAGTTAAACAAAAAATTGTCATTAACAAGTTGTTGTAACATAAGAGACATAAATATAAAATCTCAATAATATTTGCTCGAAAACTACTGAATGTTTTATTTTGAAACTTGATTTCCCTAAGGCGCAGATAATGTGACGTTATACAATGATATAATTTAATTTAAGCTGTACTAAATTTCATAAAATTTGCAATGAAATAAAAAAATTTCATACTTGTTGTGTGTAGGATACAAGGACATGTCCATGTCCTTGTATCCTACACACAACAAGTACGAAAAATAATCACCAAACCTCATTAGATGTTAATAAATATGATAGGTACCTATTTTATTAGATGTTTTTTATTTAATAAAAAAAAGAAGAAGCAGCATGTATTGCTGTTACATATCGTCTGATTTCCTGTTAATGACTCACATTTAATTGGTATGGGAAGTATACAAAGTGTCAGGCATAATCAAAATTCATATTCACACATATAATTATCATATAGGTACATAATTTATATTGAACACAAAGCTTGGTAAATTTTCTTGGTATTTTTTATCAGTCTCCCAAGTCAACTTAATATTTTAGATAAAATGGCAATAATAATTGTATGATTGTATGTTCTATGCGGATAAACATAAAACTTAAAATAATAATTCAGTATTACCTCATTGTTTAGCAATACTTTTGTCTGAGCATGATTTTTTATTGCATTATTAATGTCTTCAACAGGTTTCACATTCAATCATATCACACCAAGATTTTGGAAATTCTAGCGAGTAGAAGTATAGATAGGTTAAAGTTATTGATTGCATAGCTCAACAAAATTAAGCGATGTGGATATTTTAATATTTATTTATTAATTCAGTCCATTTAGCTGGATGAGAATAATCTTTATGGCTGTAATGTTTTATCAGATTGGTTGTAGCATGTCTCTCAATTCAGTGTACATTTTGACAAAGACCTCATCCTCCCATTTAAAACTTATGATTTTTTTCTAATAAAACGTAAATGCTTTCAAGGCAAAAATAACATTTAGGTAAATAATTTGTTAACATAATTATGAAGGTAGTATTCTAGGTAAATAAACCAATTTGTTGTTGACTTTAAAATATTTCAAATATTTTGTGTTTATTCATGAATATTAATTTTAAGTTAATGTGTACACAAAATATATTTAAAACAGTCAGTTTAACTTAAAAGGACTCACTACTATTATATGAATTTTAAATCAGAATATACTTACTGAATATTACATATTTTAAAACTAAATTATGTAATATTCAGTATTACTATTTATATCTCAATTTTTATTTTTAAACAATAAGAAATGCTGGATTGATTAATCATAAATTATGTAATTATTCTATCATCTATTGTTGATGAACCACTACAGATCACTAACATGTTAATTTTTTTAACTAAGAATGGATATTTTAATCAAATAGTAAACTTATATGTACTTTAGACAAAAAAAATGGGTGATTGTGTTACATAATGAAGCCATACAAATTTCATAAAAAGTTTAAAAGGAATGTATAGTCTTAGTGCTCAATCCACATTCACATAAATATAACATTTAAAAACATAAAAAGAAATAATTTGATTGGTCTCAAGATGTATTTTTTAGAAGAATTCTAAAAACTATATCAAAATTCGTCCATCAGTTTGGGCTGTAGGGCGTATAAAAGAAATATACAAAAAAATACCCTGCTTCTTTCGCCGTAAATATCAAAACTATGGCCGCTTGACCAATTGTGTAGTTTTCAATTTCAGCAGTACATATTTAAATTAGATAGTTATTAGCCATTTACTATGAGATTTAATTAAGTAAAGGATCGATTCAGCGCCATTTCGGCGATGTCATAGGTGTTTTTTATTCAAAAAATTTAATAAGTTAAGATAAAACGACCACAGCGGGATTTTGGTTGGTAGGAATCCGACATAACTCACCCCTTCCTTGGTGCTGCAGGCATCTTTGCAAGATTACAAGACAATAAAAAGTCAAAATACCTACCTAAACAGTTAGAGTAACCAAAAATAATTTCTAAGTACCTAAATCATATTTTAAAAATGACAATATTTTTATACTTTTTTTTTTTTTTTTTTTTTTTTTTTTAACGTTGGGAAATGCATTTACGCATCCCCCTCTGCAGTTTTCCTGCGTGAGGGGGTATGTGGGACTCGCGAAAGCCATACCCACTAAAACCCAACGGTGGCCACCGATCACCTTCGGCGGCAGGGGTTAACAGCCAGGCCTTGTACCCCCACCGCCTACGTGATGAATGCCGCAGCTTGGCGACTCGCCCGCGCCCATAAGGTGGCAATAGACGTCGGTATCATAAAATAGCGCCGCCCTATTGCCGGGCTATCCACCTCCTGTCGCAGGGGGGGCCGGTTTACTTACAGCGAGCATAGCTACAATATGCTCGTTTCTACGTAAACCTCCCCCTGCGCTAGTTCGTCCAATGGTATTTTAGGGCTGATGCTGGGCATAAAGACGCCTGCGTCTGCCAGGTCTGCGTCGGCGCAGAGGATCCGCCGATGGGTCATTCTCCCGGGCCCTCTCTGCAACCTCCTTTGCTTTCATCACAGCCTCGCAAAAGGCCACGACCGACTTCCAATGAGTGTCCCCACTGACCATTATTTTTGCGAGACCCTGCAATTTTTATACTTAACTGACACAGAAAGGTCATTGACATTCCTATTCTAATTTGAATCGTATGTACCTCCTATTGCATACATTTAAAATTAAAAAACGAGAGAGTTTTATGTAGAATTTTATCAAAATAAACTTCTATCACTATAGGTATAGAACCTAGCAAAGAAAGAGTATATCTAGAATAAATGAGGATAAAAATAACTTTTAGAAAGCTATATTATCAGCTTTTATATTGATTAATCGATTGATTATGCATAAACCAATTATGTAAATAGTGGGTCACATTTAATATACAGCTAATATTGTAATAAAAAAGATACCATTTTATCAATGAAATGTATGTACTTTTTATTTGTTTAATTAACAACATTTCTATAATTTACATTGAAATAAGATTTGTGTAAAAAATCGGAATAGTATTTAAATATCTATTTTTGCCTACTGCCTCAAATTAAGTAAATTTATCACCAAAACTAGTATTAAATTAAAGATATGAGTCATTTAAATATCCATTGTAAAACAAAAACACCCCTAATTCATATAGACAAGCGATTTCTGTTTGCATTATATCTTGAATAGCAATTGAAGTACTTTGGCGCCAATACTACAAATGTATGCGCATATTATTATTAAAAATTTATCTTATGCGTATGCGCAGCAACAGGGTAAATCCTGTTTCACTCCTATAGCAATGTTGCTTGCTTCTTAAATCGCGTCAAAAAACTATAAGTACTTTAATATTTCCCACCAAATATCAAATCAAATCCTAGTCTCTTATTCTCTGCTAATATAATAACGTTGCTGAATTTTTACTTCTTAACGCTATTTATATACGAAGACTATACAGGGTGTACCAAAAAGTAGTGATGAACGGAAGCTGAGAGGTAGAGGACCTAGAGGGCTATCCGAATCACCCCCATGTATGTTATGCGATTTTTCGTATTTTCGGAGTTATGACGTTTTTTTTCAATTTTTCACCTATCGCCGAGTACGATGATATTTTCACTCATGCTGACGTCAATGATTGCGGAAGATTGTTGATTTTTTTTTGTGTGCTAAGCTGAAAGATAGGCCAATTCAGTATGGTAACATTTACTAACGTTAGATCTTTGAATGGAATAAAAAAAAGAATTAAATGGCAAGAAAGATAAAATTACCCAGTATGTTCACCACTTCAAGGGCCCGTAAAAAAATAAAATCACAAATTTAAATCTAAATGTGGTAAGTGCAAAAATTGAATTAACATGATGATCATTAAAACCAATAAATAGGTGTTTAATTACCAGAAATTTTTAAAATAACCCCGCTGTTGCTCAATGCAAGTGCGACATCACCGTAAAAAGTTGTCTTTTAAATGTCTGAATACCCTTTTATCATTTTTAATGGTTTCTTCTGCTACTATGAATTTCCGGGTTATTTCGTCCAAATTGTGGCAGTCTCTCGTCTTTGTAGTATCCCCACGGAAAAAAATCAATAGGGTTTATGTCCGGGGACCGTGCAGGCCAGGCTAAAGGGCAAAGATACCCTGAAAGATGGATTGGTCGTTGCAGCCTGCGCATGCGCCGGTGACGCCTGCCTTAAAGCCTGGCCTCCACGGTCCCTCGACCTAAACCCTATTGATTTTTTTCCGTGGGGATACTACAAAGACGAGAGACTGCCACAATTTGGACGAAATAACCCGGAAATTCATAGTAGCAGAAGAAACCATTAAAAATGATAAAAGGGTATTCAGACATTTAAAAGACAACTTTTTACGGTGATGTCGCACTTGCATTGAGCAACAGCGGGGTTATTTTAAAAATTTCTGGTAATTAAACACCTATTTATTGGTTTTAATGATCATCATGTTAATTCAATTTTTTCACTTACCACATTTAGATTTAAATTTTTCGATTGAAGCCTTCTCAATAATTAAATGAAATTTTTAGGGTAGCTATCTGATAGATAGAGCAAGTTTTTAAAAGTCAAACGGAATACTTTTTTTATGTGATTTTATTTTTTTACGGGCCCTTGAAGTGGTGAACATACTGGGTAATTTTATCTTTCTTGCCATTTAATTCTTTTTTTTATTCCATTCAAAGATCTAACGATAGTAAATGTTACCATATTAAATTGGCCTATCTTTCAGCTTAGCACACAAAAAAAAATCAAGCATCTTCCGCAATCATTGACGTCAGCATGAGTGAAAATATCATCGTACTCGGCGATAGGTGAAAAATTGAAAAAAACGTAATAACTCCGAAAATACGAAAAATCGCATAACATACATGGGGGTGATTCGGATAGCCCTCTAGATCCTCTACCTCTCAGCTTCCGTTCATCACTACTTTTTGGTACACCCTGTATAAATAGCGTGAAGAAGTCTGTAGTCTGTAGTCAGTATTGTCTGCATATGACTTGAATCTTGATATTTTTTTAATTGCATTACCTAACACTTACATAAAAATTTACAAAAATATCTTAACAATACGATATGATCAGCTGTCGCGACAATCTCATGTAAGTATACGACTTAAAAAAAATTAAATCGATCCCCTAAAAAAGACACGTCTTTAAAATATGCAATCTTGTTATTTAGTCTTCCCTCTTGCTCTTCTATGCTCTTAAATTCATGATCGTTAATCACAACGCCCATGGCCACTCAAGTCTTCGGTTAAAAATATGTCATTAAAAAATTATCAAAAACTCACAACAACCTGTATTATCCCTACTATTATTAAGTTTCTCTCCATAATACACGGGTACCACCAGAAGGAAGGTACCCGGTCCTTTGGGAGGCTTACGTGGGGGCACAGGTCCAACACGCAGAGGCCTTTTAGAGAATTTTAATGTGTTGTGGGACACCAGCCGCAGCCTGCCCATGACTGCACTATAGAGATACAGCCCTAGGCAGTCCGCGGCCGATGCAGGACTATTGTAAAATATGGGAATTAAAAATCTGGGTTATGGAAGGAGTTGTTCAGTGGATCGGTAGGTTGGGTCTATGGGGACTATGGACGTCTGCCTTTTCAATATTAAAAATTGAAAGTGATGGCAGACAGTGACTCGCCAGCTCGGTCGATGGGCTCCCAAAAAGGTTACCGAAAATGGCAACAAGGGGGCAACATCAGCTGAGCGGCTGGGGGTATAGAGAGGTGCGGCACCGGTTTCACCATCGCGGGCCCGCGGGCCCGGAGCGGGTTTCCCCGCTATTACGCCATTAGACACTTCCACCCCCGAGCATATAGCTCTGGCGGCTCCACTCTGGACGGCCAACAAAGGCAAGCCAGAGGTGGGGGATCCTG
Source organism: Colias eurytheme (assembly GCF_061535395.1). NCBI lineage: Eukaryota > Metazoa > Arthropoda > Insecta > Lepidoptera > Pieridae > Colias > Colias eurytheme. Next base: position 3,349,749 of record NC_142989.1, on the reverse strand, counting down.
AACCTCGTCATTGTTCACTCCGAACTGCCACTGGGACAGTCCAGAGGTGAGGACAGGGACCTCCCCCGGGAGCGCTCGGTTCCCGCGGGGTCGCTACTCCCCGACACCTCGCCACAAGGTGCCCTGCGGGGTGACTGACTGCACGGCTGGGATATCTATTGTAGATATGCCAACCGGGGGCGATGGGTTCGTCACATCCCTACGCCTCTATTATTAATACTATTATAAATGCGAAAGTAACTCTGTCTGTCTGTCTGTCTGTTACGCTTTCCCGCTTAAACCTCTCAACCGATTTTGATGAAATTTGGCACAGACAATCTTTAGACCCTGAGAAAGAACATAGGCTACCTTTTATTGCGAAATATGTATCACGGGCGAAGCCGGGGCGAACCGCTAGTATGGTTATAAAAAAGTAGTCTATACGTACCAAATAAAGCCGATATCTTTCATGTTATGAGAAATCAAAAATTGCTTTACAAATATTTTTAAACTGAACTCTAGCTAGCCAACACAAAAATATTTTTCCATTCGAACTAGTAGTTACTGAGATGAGCTTGTTAAAAAAAATTGACAAAGATCGTCAATAAAAAATATACTTATTGTTTTTTATTTTTGTTCAATATGTATGTCTAACCTATAAGTATAAAGAAAAGTAAAAATATGTACTTACACTAATATGTTAAAATATGAACTCGTACGTGAAATTGCAAGTTTGTCAAAAAAAGAGAAACAAATTAGTATTGTAATTTTTTTTTATAAACTTATTATTTAATTGTCTAAACTGCTTATTAGTTCTGCCTATAATACAAAATTATGTACAATTGTGTAAATGAATTTTTTATCTCAGGTATCTTTTAAAAGCATCGCATCCTCGTTTGTAATTTTTTTTGTAATCAAAAATATTAAAAACTGTGTTCGCAATATGTATACTGCGAAGTTAAAGAATCATTAGGAAAACTATTTCATATTTTCCTCAAACAAAACTCAAGATTCTCCGGCTCGCGATTATATTATGAGCTAAACGGTAGACTTAAACGCGTCCAAATCGAATGTGGTTTCTATATGATTTAATTGTTATAGCTGTTCGTTCGTGTCAGCCGTGGGACGTCCACTGCTGGACAAAGGCCTCCCTCAGGGTTTTCCACCACGCCCGGTCACCGGCGGCCTGCATCCAGCGGCTCCCTGCCACTCGGACCAGGTCGTCTGTCCATCTTGTGGGTGGTCGTCCCACGCTTCGTCGTCCAGTACGTGGTCTCCATTCGAGAACCTTTCTGCCCCAACGGCCATCGGTTCTGCGGGCTATGTGCCCAGCCCATTGCCACTTCAGCGTGCTAATCCGGCGAGCTATGTCGGTGACACCGGTTCTCCTACGGATCTCCTCATTTCTGATTCGATCTCGTAAGGAAACTCCGAGCATAGCCCTTTCCATAGCACGTTGAGCGACGCTGAGTTTGTGCACAAGGCCCAGGGTTAGAGACCACGTTTCTGTACCGTATGTCATCACCGGCAACACACATTGCTCGAAGACTTTTGTCTTCAGGCACTGAGGGATTTTGGATGAAAAGATGTTATGTAACTTCCCGAACGCTGCCCATCCGAGTCGGATTCGACGATTGACCTCTTTCTCGAAGTTGGACCTGCCTAATTGGACGGTTTGTCCGAGGTAGACATATTCGTCAACAACTTCGAGAATAGAGTTTCCAACAGAGACCGGAGTGGGCACAACATGGACATTTGACATGATTTTCGTCTTGTCCATGTTCATGTTATAGCTGTAGTTGAACAGAAATAAAAAAATGTCAGGATTCTCCTGTATTAATCCCTCTCTATTAAGGATCCTTTGATAATAAAGCCTTCGATAATTATTAACTAGATACACATACAAACTGTCCTCAAATCATGTTTGTGAAAATTGTAGTCGAAAGAAACAGACATTTAACCGAGCTTATTGGTATTGCTTTAACCGTTAACCTATATTCACGTTAACATAATATCAAAAAGAAACGGCCTCTGGTCAAAATACCCCAAAATTACAAAGCGCTAAAATTTCGCACGAGGTACCTTTGTTGGACATTTTTTTCAATGGTTGTGTATCTAGTTGTTATTCTTATTTTTTAATGATCGTAGAAAAAAAGTATATCAATAGTTATGCTAACTCAAGATGATACTCTTGGGAACCTTATCTCGAAAAAGACTGACCCAAATCCTGTTGGTTCATTGCATTCCCAATTAAATAATCTTTTCCATGCAACAGGTACGGGCGAGTCGGGCAAGTCCACATTCATCAAGCAGATGAGAATCATTCACGGGTCGGGCTACAGCGACGAAGACAAGCGCGGCTTCATCAAACTCGTCTACCAGAACATCTTCATGGCCATGCAGAGTATGATACGCGCCATGGACCTACTCAAAATTCAATACGGAAATCCGTCCAATGCAGTGAGTATATTATTATACATATATGGCATATTATAATGTGGTGTACCGCAACACGACTTCCTTATTTCGTTATAGCGTTCCATGTAATTAGGAAATTAATATTGAACTAAGATACCTGCATCGTCTTTTGTGCTACGTTTTGTCCCGACCAGACTTGCTACACGTACAGTCAATATTTCACTCCGGACCCATACTATTTATAACTTTTAGAAGTTTTAATATAGTTTCCTATTTAAAATATAAATAAATGATACGGATGACCATATAAATAACCGGTTCTAATTAATTAACAGGAAATGTCGAAGCTTCGAAGTATAATCTAGTATGATATAATATGTGACAAATCTGGGCATTACTAAAATATATATCCCGAATTAATATTCCGTATATACGGTAAATCAGAAGTTTGCAATTTGCTATTGATAAATTTCAGCATTTGAAACAAGCTACCCAAAAACCTTGTTACAAAATCATTGTGCGAAATATCGTACTTGCTCGTTACCTTCCTTTCTAGGAAATGTAGATTTAGCTGTCTGAGTTTCTATTTTCACCTATAATTGTTTGGTAGAATATATTAGGGTGTGCTGTTTTGATATGATACATAATATTATGATCTATATCATCATCATCAGCCTATATATTACCTGTGTTCCCACTGCAAGCGCATAGGCCACTTAAGAGAGTTATTTAGTAAATAGTATATTTACTTCATGACAATATAAAGAGAAAAAAAAATCATATACCCCTAACGGCTGTTATATATTATATTTTCCACAAGAAAATATATGGAGCAATGATTTTTTTTAATCTCATATGTGCGCCATTTTACGCATGTATTTTGGTCCGGCAGTTTTACCGTAGCAAGGTTCTTTAGCGGTGCGTTATGCTTGCGAAGGTAACATATAACAAGCTTATTTGTTAATAACATGGCGATCTACACTACTGTTATGTCAGTAATAATATGATGTATTATTTGCATCTGTTGAGAGCGTTTATCCTGTACCTACTTACACCTTAAAAGTAACTGTTTTGTCAAATCCAGCAAAATATGTCTGCTGCTATAATGCATCTAGGTTAATAAGTTCTCCCGGTACTTAGCGACGAATGTTTACCTATCAATTAACAAGAATAGTTGAGAAGTCATCTTTGTAGCCGACCGTAGTAAATTTACTATTATGTATTCTATCGGCATTACTTTTTGTGGGTGTGAGTAAGAAAAAAATCATAGATTTTAGAAGTGCAAAACCATTCAACTTTCTATATTTAACATTCTATAGTGCTAACTGCTAATACACCTAAGCCTCGATATTTCCTTTTCAGTGCATGATGCACAAATATACTTTTTATCGATATTTGATAATAAAAGATAAATCTAATAAATGAATAAAAAATTACACGTGTAATTTAAGTGTGAAAATGTAATAGAGAAATATTAAATTATAACTGTTTGATAATATTTCATTAATTAATTAATTCTTGTTTTAATATTATGATAAGAGATGATTCATAGACACAATGTTAAGTGTGGGTTTAACTAGAGAACATTAAGAACTCAAACTCAAACAAACAAACTCAAACATTTATTTATTCAATTAGACTTCTTCCAGAAGCACTTTTGAATCGTCATTACATTCTTTAAATTTACCAAAACATGTTTTCTAAATTGTTTAATTACTAGTCACACTTATCCTTTTGCTATATATACATATTTTGTTATCAGATACATATCTCTATAACAGAAAATATGTAATTCTGTGAAGTTAATCTACCCAAATCACGTGAAATATTAAAATAATTTATGGACCTTTCTACGTAAATCGAATTTATGTTAAATATTTATTTATAATCAATTTGAAATTTAAATTTGAATACACTATGTCAGGTAACAATTAAACCATGTGTCGACTGACGGTTGCATCATGCAATACATATTATACGATTGTAATGTGGGTCTATCGGTCGTCTCAACCTGCAATACATTTATATCGAAAATTCTGTAGAAGAACATCTTCTTTATGAAATAATTCTGCGTAGAATTTTCCTAGTAGAAATTATATAAATATTTTTTTTCATTGGACTCTTCTATGATTATCTGAGGCATGCGACACCAAGAGGATGAAAATGGGGTTTCTTCGTATTATACGCTTTATCTTCGTGAGCTCCACACCACTGCTTTGTGTGGATCTTACAAACAAAAGGAGCAGCTATAAGTACAATTCAATTAAATGTTGGAATAACGTCCATACTGCTGTGAGAAATTTCAGATCTAAATTCAATGAAGCCGGCCAAGTGCGAGTTGTGTTCCCGCACGATTAAATTATTGAAATTCCTCTGCCAAGCGGCTGGTATCAGCCAACTTATTATATTTTTCTATCGGTATTCATTGTTAAAGAAACCATACTGCAATCTTATACGACGTGGATATATTATATCTTCACGCTAAATAAAATACGTCAGAATAGGTAGTTGGCTTCTTTTTTTGTAAACGCTAAACGTTTTCTGCGTACTCCCCAGGGGGTGTAGAAATGTTTTGCTTAGTATACGAGTTTCGGATATGGTGGGATACAACTCCTACAACCAAAACCAAATTACAAAGTAAAAGTACCACTCAAATTATTTATTTATTTATTTATTTATTCTTTATTGTACATAATATACCAAACATAAATAAGCTATTCTATAATTACAATTAAGGTACAATGAAAACACACGGCACATACGTACTAAAAGGCGGCCTTATTGCTTAAAAGCAATCTCTTCCAGGCGACCCTGATTGGGAAGGAATGTATGCTAGAACGCGACTTGGCGCAAATTCAATTAATAAATTAAGCATTAAAATATAATTAATAAAAACAATATATACAATAAAAACAATAAAAATAAAATAAGTATATAAATTAATATACTTACGTAAATATAATAAACTACTTACATATTTTATAAATATACATACACATAATAATACATAACCTACTAAATACACTACATACAATACGAAAAAATAAACACTATAATATAATCTAAAATAAATATAAGCAACACATTATAGAGATAGGAAATGATTTTTGACAAGAGCTTTAAAACTTTTAACATTTTGCGCCCGCCTAATGGATTCAGGCAGAGCGTTCCAAAGTTGAATAGCGCGAGCAGTGAATGAAGATCCATAGAAATTAGTGCGGCGAACCGGTACAGAAAGAAGCAGAAGATTAGAAGAGCGAAGAGAGAGTGAATTATTTGAACTAAGGTAATTAAATTGAGTTTTAAGATAGCCTGGCGTTTTAGGGTCAAACAGAACACAGTACAGAAGGTTAAGTATGTGGGCATCCCGGCGACGACGGATGGGAAGCCAATTAAGTTTTTTACGAAATTCGGTGACATGATCAAATTTACGTAAGCCAAAAATAAATCTGATGCAGAAATTTTGCACCCTCTCAAGGATGTCTAACTGATACTCAAAAAGATCGGGAAATGAGGAATCGGCATAGTCAAGGAAAGGAAGTAGAAGGGATTGGGCTAACGCAATTTTGGTGGAAATCGGTAGAAAGTTTCGTAAGCGGCGCAAACAGGATGCAGTAGCAAACACTTTTTTTCGAATTTGCTTGATGTGTTCCGACCAGGATAAGTGCTGGTCGAGGTGCAATCCAAGACTTTTAACAGTTTTGCAGATAGGGATGCGAGTACCATCGACCACTACATCCGGCAAACAATCCCAATTAACTTTGCTCATAAGCGGCTTGCTTCCAATTATAATTATTTTAGTTTTTGAGGGGTTTACCTTTAAACCGTGTTCCTTGCTCCAATTGACGATGGCTGCGAGATCAGTGTTTGTACGAAAAATCGCTTCAGAAAGTTCAGGCAGGGCCACGTGCGAATATAGTTGGAAATCGTCTGCATACATATGATAAGGAGAAGAAATGTTATTGGAGATGGAGTTAATAAAGATTGAGAATAAGAGAGGAGACAACACGCCACCTTGCGGAACCCCGGCATGAACATTGCTCCAGGAAGAGGTTAGGTTCTCCACTAGAACACGCTGCCGACGTCCCCGCAAGTAACTTTGAAACCAGTCAATAGCCGTTGGAGATATGTTAATAGAGCGTAGCATAGCCAACAATACCTCATGGTCGACGGTGTTAAAAGCATTGCTAAAGTCAAGCAATGAAAGGATTGTCAACTGCTTATTGTCAAAACCCAGGCGTATGTCATCAGTGATTTTAATAAGTGCAGTGGTCGTGCTATGACCTGGGCGGAAACCAGATTGATAGGGGTTAAGGAGATTATGGGAATTAAGGAAGCGACTTAACTGCTCCTGCACCAGCCGTTCTAACACTTTCGACAGGAAAGGAAGAATAGCAATGGGGCGGAAGTCAGAAGCAGAGACAGGATTCATGGTTTTAGGGAGAGGCAAGATATGAGCATCTTTCCAGATAACAGGAAATGTACTCGAGGAAATAGAAAAGTTAAGGATGGGTGTGATGACAGGATTAACGATAGGTAAAATAGGAATAATCATGCTCCGACCAATGCAATCACTACCAACAGCCTTCGAAGTTATAGACAATATGCTCTTCTTAACACCACAATCGGAAAATTGACTTAAAATAAACGGAGGATGGCCACAGAAGATAATGAATTAAGAAAACTTAAGGTGCGCGCTTTAGAATTTGTGTTAAAATCCAAGAGAGGATTAGAAAAGTGAGAATTTAGTTCATCAATAGTAACTGTGTCTGGAATGGAATTTTGCGCGGCCTTTCCAATACCGAGGGATTTGAGAAATTTCCACGTTTTGCTTGGGTCACCGTTTTCGACCGATGTAGAAATGTGACGTCGTTGCGCATCCCTACATAATGTATTGCAGCGATTTCGAATACTCTGATACTTTTCCCGGTTAACATCAGAATCGTGCATCTTTAATTTTGTTTTCGCACGGGCCTTCTTTTTCAAAAGTGATTTCAGTTCAGCCGTCATCCAAGGCGCGGGCAAATGCTTCAACTTGACTGGGCGCAAGGGAGCATGCTTGTCAAATAGGTTCAGAAGTAAAGAGTTAAATAACGCAACCTTCTCGTCAATGGAACCAGCAGAGTAAATGGCTGACCAGTCGGTATCAGCGGCATCTTCACAAAGACGATCTACATCGATTTTACCAAAATTGCGCTGCATAATAATTCTAGGCTTAGATTTAGGAGGCTTTAATTTATAGGAAAGGAAGATTAAATCGTGGAAGGAGAACAAATCAGCTGAGCACTGACCATGCTTAGCGACAAGTTCAGGAGAGGAAACTATGATAAGGTCAAGAAGAGAAGGAGTACAGTTTGGAAGGGAATGGGTAGCGCTAAGAGGAAGGATTTTTAGGTTAAAGGAATCAACGATGGACATTAACTTTTTGCTACGTAGATCATCCTTGAGAAGGCAGGTGTTGAAGTCGCCCATAAATATTATATGTTTATAGGCAGGGGTATGAATATCTAGGAGGTGGTCAAAAGACGAAAAGTAATTAACGGTTAAATTGGGAGAGTAGAAAACACCAAGAAGAATTTTCGTGTTGGATAAGGATACCTCAAGTAAAAGGTGCTCAGCCGCATCAGCAGGTGGAGGTTGAGGAGAGCTACTAATTATGGAAAAAGGAATATGCGAACGTAAATAGATAGCTACTCCACCCCCGGTCCTACCAATGCGGTCATTGCGAATTAATTGGAACCCTGGGAGACTATAAGATAAAGAAGGTAAGCAAGGTTTTAGCCAGGATTCCGAAATTAAAATGGCATGAAGAGAATTACAATCAAAAGAAGCTAATAGTTCGGGAAAGTGAGCCGGGATACTTTGAGCATTTATGTGAACAACGTTAAAATTCTTAAGACCATTGTCGAAAAGGGAGGGGACATTTAAAGGAGATGATGTACTGTGAAAGCTGTCTTCACCTGATTGCTCTTCGATCGACGAAACTGAAACAAATGTGTCGCTAGAAATGCTGATGTCTAAAGACATCTCTAAATAAAATATAAATAAATAATATATAAAAATACTACAAATAAATAAATAAAATAATAAAAATACATAAATATTTAACAAATATAAAATAAAATAAGCGTAACCAGTAAACACTCCATTACCACCAGTATCGTAAAACATGAGACACTTAAAAATTTACTACAAGATTATTTTAAACCAAAAGACAAGTATCCAAACTATAAAATTACAAACAACAATAATTCACAAAGACATTGCGTTGACATTTGACATTCTTATCACTTGTCATAATATTATGTCAAAAACAGTGTTATCAAAATAAGTACCTACGTGATAGAATAAAAATAATCGAGTACTACCTACAAATTATTACTCAAAGTAGACTAGCTATTTAGTTGCATCATAAAACAATTTAGAGATTAGCCACGGAAGAGAAAACAAAAATACATTATAAATATATTGTATAAAATATGATACTACAAGGAAAATTAAGATTGAAGTTAAAAAAAAGCACATAAAAATTAGGTACAGCGATTACTTAGCTCGGCCAGGTCTCTTCGGTCTAACATTCTGTGCCAATTTGGACCCCTTATGAGTGTTGGAAGTGGATCCAGTTGCACCTGGGGACGAACTTGCATGGTTGGAAGGAATGTTATCCAGATCAGCCATCACAGAGATCCTATGCTTAGCACCGTCAGCACGTTGTACAAAGATGAATCCTTCTTTGGTCCAGCAGTTAGTTATACCAAAGCGAGCCCTTGCTGCCACAAAAACATCATGCCTATCTTTGGTTAGGAACTCGGATAAAGTGAAACCGCTGCCTTTTAAATCAGTTTTAGCATACCAAATGCTATTTCTCATAACAGCATCTTTGAATTTGATGACTATGGGTCTTGGCTTGTCTTTCTTTGAAACACCTAAGCGATGACACCGTGAAATAGCATCCTCTGTCAAGTCAAGATTCTTAAGATGATCCGTCAAGATTTTAATAGCCAGTTTGGAAGGAAACTCCTTGCTATCTTCAGGCACACCGTGGATCAATAGTATTTTTCTACGACTCCGCATCTCCAATTTATTGTACTGATTAGATAAAAATGTAATTTGAGTTTGTAAGGTCTTGAGGGACGATAACACAAAAGACTGGAATGCGTTGAATTCAGCAGCTAATTTGGATGTTGGGCTATTAGAGGCAGGTTGTGAATTATTGCTGCTAATATTCTGCAGATCCCGTTGAAACTCAGCCATCTTCTTATTAAATGTAGCAGTCATTTCCATCATGGAGTGTTGAACAGAGTCCATAGTGAAGTGAAATCAAGTGATGGTGAATTTTAAGTGATAGAGAGGTGAAATAAATATATGGAGAGGACACTGGCAGGTAAAGGCTTTTAAACTAGCACATAAAAATATAAAGTAAACTTTAAAAATAAATAAAAATTGAATTTAGAATATCAGAGACAGCAAAAATACGTTATTTTCTTTTGTGCGCCTACCCGCGAAAAAACTAAAAAATTATACTGGAATGAACGCCAAAGCCTCAAATAAAGCAAAGCTACTGCCCCTAAACCCCTTCCTTATCATATTTTGCGGCTGTAATCTTATATCCCATTTAAAAAAAGATAGTTAAAACAATTGAAGATGCAACCTGATAAGAGAAAGAGAAAGACATACTAATGTGTATATAATATAAGAAGTACTTGCTAGTTGAATGCTCTCAATTGTGGTAACCCTAAAAAAGTTCTTCAAACGCTTCTACGTTATTTGCCTACTAGATTTCCGCCCGCGGCTTTGTCCGCGTTTTCTAAGGAAAACCCTCATAGTTCCCGTTCCCGTGGGACTTCCGGGACTCTATATGTGTGTTAAATTTCATTGTAATCGGTTCAGTAGTATTTGCGTGAAAGAGTTACAAACACACACACATCCTCACAAACTTTCGCATTTATAATATTAGTAGGATAGGATAGTAGGATGTAGCCTGGTAAATCCGTTGAGCAATGACCAAACTCTAAATATGTATAAAAAAAGACGGGTTGCACTCCGGGAGTGCCGGCAGAAGTGAAAACTTGATTATTAACGTTCAGCATGTTTGATATTTTGGAATGGTATCCGTCTTACGCATGGAATATAAGGGCTAAAAAAAAAATCCGTCTTACGCTTTTTCGATCAGGCCACGTGTCCTGACGCGAGTTCAAGATTTTATACCCAACGCCGCTAAAGAAGTTTTCACTTCAAAATATAAAGTATAAACCATTAAAATGAAATGTTTCAGGAAAAGGCGGAGTTGATATCGGCCATCGACTTTGAGAGCGTGACCACGTTCGAGAGCCCGTACGTGGAGGCTATCAAGGGGCTGTGGGCCGACTCCGGCATACAGGAGTGCTACGATCGCAGGCGAGAGTATCAGCTCACTGATTCGGCCAAATAGTAAGTTTATTTATTTATTTAACAACTAGGTTTCCACCCGCGGCTTCGCCCGCGCAGTCAAAGTAAAACCCGCATAGTTCCCGTTCCCGAGGGATTTCCGGGAATGCGTCATTTTCCCGGGATAAAGAGTCCATGCGAAAGTAACTCTGTCTGTCTGTCTTTCTGTTACTCAATCACGCCTTAACTACTGAACCAATTTGCATGAAATTTGGTATAGAGATATTTTGATACCCGAGAAAGGACATAGGTTTTATCCCGGAAATCCTACGGGAACGGGTTTTTCTTTGAAAACGCGGGCGGTAAGCTAGTAGAGAATAAATAAAATACATATTATATGAAAAATAAGAGAGAGAGCTTTACATCAGGCGAGATTGTAGTCAAGCGCTACCCTATCTACAATAAAAAAAAAGTTACAAATTTGAGAGTACCAGCTTACTGATTAAGCCAAATAGTAAGTTTATTTTCTTGTGAAGGGCCACGAAGACCCACCTCTTCGTTTGCCCGCTTTTTTATAAAAAAAGAGCGTGTGTGAAAACACACGTGACAGAAGTGAAACTTCTTTGGCAAGATTCAAATATACCAAAATCGTCGCCTTACTCTATGACGTGACGGTATTGCCATGGCGCGACCTTGAAATTTTACTGTCAACGCGCCTAAAGAAGTTTCACTTCAATAAAATAAAGTTAGAAATTTGAGAGTAACTTCTCACTGTTCGCGGTGGTGATCGCTCGTTAGAATTATTTAAAGAATAGAAATAAAATAATAAATAAAAATAAATCAAATAGGTGGGATTCGAACCGCGTATTTTTGCCATACCATGGTAAACACTGTCATTTACACCGAGATATAAAAATGTGTGAATTTAATAACATCAATATATAGTTTGAGGAAATATCTGGGTGTTTTCGAAATATGAAGGTAAAATTGTAATTTACTTAAACTTGTTAGTCCGGTGCAGTGCATTTGCAATGCAATTGATATATTGTACAAAAATTCAGATATAAACGTGCACTATGTAAATGTTAAAGAGAGATTAGAAAATAGCAAAATGTTCAAAATATTTGAAAAATTACATGGTATCTGGTCTAGTGACATTTACTCATAATCACTTATAATACCACAAGAGCTTCAAAATTATCGGGTATTTTCAAACAAATGAAGGAGTCAAGTTTTTAGTCAAGGTTAAAAAATCACGAGCGCGAAGCGCGAGTGATTTTTCCTGAAAAACTTGACGACTTTATTTGTTTGCAGGGAACCTTGAGGGAAATGCCAGATAATTTTGAAGCTCGTGTGGTATTCGGGAGATTATTTTTCCGTCCCAAATCTCGGCCAATAATTTCACAATTGAATTGAACCTGTCAGTTTGACGTCAACGACCAGAGAAAATTTTCAAAAAATTATCAGTATAATACCATGTAAGTTGTACCACGTGACGTCGAATGGTGCAATTCTATTGGTCGATATTTGGGTCGGAAAAATAATCATTGTAAAATCTAAGAATTTCTGCCTAACACACGCGTCGTGTGATAATTTAGTAGCTCAGTTATAAATTAAAATACTAACTGATAAAACTGATTCAATTTCAAAAGTTTCACATTTTTTCAGTGTGGACATTGGATAACTACAAATAAAATATGAAATCCATTTTTACTTCAGAAGAAATCTAAATGTATAGGATTTAATTTCAAAATCTGATATAATAAATAAGAAATTGATATAATAATAGATTTAGAAATTATAGACTTTTTAACGGATTTTAAACGCGATTTATTCATTCTATTATTTTCCTTAAAAAAAATAGAATGAAAATAATAGAATGAATAAATCGCGTTTAAAATCCGTTAAAAAGTCTATAATTTCTAAATGTATAATACTCGCGTAAAATCAAACATAAGAAAATACTATAATAATAGATGTTCAACATATTATCTGAAAAACATTCCTTCAAATAGTCTGAGAAGAATCATTTGAAATTTATGCTATCACAATTTTTTATATAATCAATTGAATTAATGGTAATTCTAATGAAATAAGGCAATTATCCGGCATAATAGTCTGTACACCACTGCATTGTATTAAGACAAAGAACATTATAATCGTTTTAATTTTTTTTAGTCACTAGGTCTTAATACTTCGATAATCCAAGTGAAGCCTTGCTTAAAGTTCTCAATTGTTAACAAATGACTATTACATTCATTATTCATTATAATATGACAATATAGGCAGTTAAAACCGACCTACATCAATAAAAAATACAAGTACATACTAAACATGAAAGTATAACAAAAATTGATTTGTTGTTTCGTCATAATTCTGTGAATTCACACGCACGAAGATATTTTTCGCAAATGTCATAATAACATATGTAATATTTATTTTAGTCCTTATGCTCATAGATTGAATAATTGCTAAAGAATAATGCCGATTTTAATGAGCCAATAGGCGACAAAAACAATGGATCGTGACATTACTTGTAGCACGCATTTATAATAACATTAAAACAAACAGTAATTGTCTAGCGGGCGTATGCTATTACGATTTTCAGTTTACAATAGTTTTTAATCATTTATGTTTGAAAATGTAAATAATCATTCAGTGCATACAATTGTATAGAGAAGTGTTTGTTTTAAATTATGTGAATTGCGATTGAGTGAATATATTTTTGTTTAGTCATAGAGCTGTCGATAAAAGAATATTAGTATACTTTTATTCAATTGATTTGAGGCAATCACCATTAATTATTACATGGTAAATTACCTTATCTTACCTAATATTCACTTAAAACTTTAATAATTATTCTAACTTATAAGTATGTACATATTAAATGTGTAAGTCTACTCAAAGGTCAGTTATAACAATTGCAAGCATAAAAAGGCTTCTAAATTCTCTCAATCTATTATATTAATAAAATAACGAGTCTACCTTATTAGGAAACCTTACTTTAAAATTTTAAACTGATTATAATAAAATTATATTTTATTTGCTCTCACAGATGATATAAGAGATTGTCTTTATTATAGTCACAGAACAGTAAAGTAGATAGAAGTGTGATGTGGGCGTGGCCCACGTGTCAATGATAAGTTTAGATCACCTAACTTGCTCTCAGTTGTGCGCAGAAAAATATTCGAGTCGGTTGTCAGCTGTCAAACCTTTTTTCCATATTTATTCATTAATTAGGACGTGTTGTTCGGTATAAAGAGTGCAAAAATGATAGCAGACGAAATTATATCAGCAATGAAGGCATTTCATACCGTCGGTAAGTCTTATTTTAATTTATTTTAATTATATTTTATGTTATAACTTCGCTTGTCGTAATTTGTCAAAATTGTATACAAATATCTAGTCAAAATGAACCTTAATCCATAAGAAATTAGTACTATTATAGATTGAACAGCAAACAAGACTTTCTGGAATATTATTGCAATAAACAAACGAATTTCGCTTTAGTGATGCTTGTGGTGCATATCGACAGTATCGATACTTTAGAAAAGACAAACATTATAAATATTAAATTTTATTTTATTTTTCCTTAGCTTTCATTTGTCTAATTTATTTATAGATTTCCCAAAGAGGCTAATTTAAAAGAGAAATGGATAAATGCAACGTGACGAGTTAACTGGATGCCGAACAGTACTAAGCGGTCTAACAAAGGCCACCGATACATCAAACCTACAGCAGTTCCAAGATTTAAAATAATGCATATTTTCTGTTTGTATTTTGTAAATATAGATTTATACTATTCTATTCCGTTTTTTATTTAATAATAATAATATAAAAAGACGTACTTAGTAGTAATAAACATACTCCAAAATGTGACGCATTATACTATACTCATATAAAAGAAAGAAAAAAAAATGCACAAAAAATATTTATTTGTGAATTATCGACAACAAGGCTGACATCCCTCAGAGCATAGCATCAGATAAATATCAAGTTAATGTCATTAATGTTGAGTGACACAAATTTCAACCTTATCTCTATGTGTTGCGTTTCAAATTTATATCTATCGAAAACTAACGCCCTCTGTTGTGGAGTAGCTGAATGTTTTCGAATTTGGAATTTCTGTGCAATGAGAAACAAAACAGCTAATATACCTAGGGATGTTATACTAAAATAAACCGTAACATGGTGCGGTAGGGTACATATTGAAATGCTGAATTTATAACCTAAGTCAGTTTTTACTCAAATTAAGCTGTCCAATCAAAGGCATAGTTTACTTGTAGTGTACTGTATAACTATCGGTTTAAATGTGTGGGTTTGGCGACACTGGTTTTCATACTAATTAGACATTACAGCACTTCTATATGTTTTTACTGTTCTGTGATTATAGTATAAAGAAAATGATGTAATAATAATAATATTTCAAAACTTACGTTTTGTTATGACTTTGATTTAGATTTACAGTATTATTTTAAATATATGTAGTATTTGAAATATGTTTTTATAAAAAGGATCAATATGAAATATTTTATTCTTGTGGAATCACCATGAGTTATCTAATACATCAATCAAATTATTTTAAATATGTAGGTAACTGGTAACCGAATAACCAATTGGCATTCCAATATGAAAACGGCGTTTTTCCATAGTTACTTGCAGGAAATCGATCGTGTCGCGGCACCAAATTACTTACCGACCGAACAAGACATCCTCCGCGTCAGAGTGCCCACAACGGGCATCATCGAATACCCGTTTGACTTGGAAGAGATACGATTTAGGTAACATTAGTGCCGTATACGAAACGGTGCATGCTTCGCTGATATGGTGCATGTTATATGTTCTCTATACTGGGACTTGGGACGTGGTTTATACTCGGATATTTACCCCGATTGGGACTTTCGAGTATGAATCACAAAGGTTAAAACGCGCGTGCATGTGCTTTAGTTGTTGCATGAATTTACAGCTACTTAAGTGATCTGGAGAGAATCGAAAGTGCCGATTACCTACCGACCGAGCAAGACATTCTGCGCGCCCGACAACCGACCACAGGCATTCTAGAATATCCTTTCGATCTAGATGGCATTATATTTAGGTATGTTCCAAATGTCGCCGCTAGATCGAGCCACAGTAGTTTTTGATCAATGACCTACAGCTAATTTGCACTCAATTCCAAAAGGTTTGTGGTACGTAGACGCTAGTTATTGGTATATAGGTCAAGGCTTAACAATACGATGGGAAATTTAAAAAGGTAATTTGTTTCAGAATCGATATCGATTTCAACTATAATTGTTCTGTGTTGTGAAACCTTAGAGTAATGTAATCTGCTTATTCTAAGCAAGGTCGGATAGAAGCATGATATTGCGTGGTGTGACGCGCGGTAAATTTTTAATACAATTATATTCTTATTTTAAGTAGTTTTATACATTTTTATTTATAAGTATGCTCGTATGTTTGTGCCGTAATGACTCAGAGAAACCTTAACTTCAATTTCAATCAAGTGGAAAATAATGTTATAAGTGTTTACACGTTAACCCTTTTATAAAGAATAGAAATGAGATGCAAATTCAAAAATAATAATTCAGGGAAAAGATATATTAAACTATAGCTTTATTGCTTTGGATAAAAGTTATTTTTTTATGCTAGAATGAATAAAATCGCTTCAGCTCTTAGTTTCGCTTTGTGATAACCTCGCGCTTAATCATCTCCCACGGTCAGACATATTTGTTTAACTATACATTTTAGTGAGCTTAAAAAAATGTAATTCTATTAGTGAAGACACCTGTATTTCAAAAGACCATTTATTTAAACGTATACAACAGTAAATGTTTATAAAATCGTCTGGCTTCTTATACTGTTTCAACTTCCAATTGCCTATAAATTTAAATAAATCACTTTTTTGTCCTCTTGTCACATGTTTGTGACCTTTATGTTTAGACTTGTAACATTTAAGTTAAATAATGTCTATTACCAAAATACCTACCACAGGAAAAATCAGTAAAGCTATATACTTCACACTTTTATGGCATTGTAGAACTAGATTTTTACAAGGTTAAGTTCTCTGTTAATATCTTTAAAGCTGCTATAATATATAAGTATTGTTTGTTAATATAATACTTTTGCCTTATTTAAATAATAATTATCTTTTCTCATTAACACTATACAATATGGTTTGGTTTCGTTCTTTACGTCTGCCAAAAATACAACAAAAAACGCTCTAAACGGAAACAAATATGTCTGACAAACAAAATAGAGAAATCTTAAACTCATTTTTCACAATTGTATTAGTCCATGGCTGCCCAGAGAATTTTTTTTACACGAAGACGGTGAGCTACGTGGTTGGGCTAGAATCTTCACTAGAAAGGAACTCATACACATTAGGTAGTTATTTCTCATCTACTTTCATATGATTAAATAAGGTGATCCAATTTACTTTCATATGTCGCTTTAAATGCTTCGCTGCTATTTAGATAACAAGAATGCAATATGGTTTAGAGTCTAAACTTTAGACGAAATACTACCAATGTTACGTAAAAAGTTAATTCATAAGTTTTTCTCTGTAAATTTGTAACGCATTTAAATCAGCAATTTGTAACGAATTTAAATCATTACAAAATGTGATATTTTGCTCATAATACTTACTTTGATAGTTGTCACAATGTTTTTTCTAATTTGTAAAATACTGATCACAGTTACTTATTTTGTGACAATAACAAATTCAGACAAAAAATAAGGAGATTATTATACAACATTGTTTTGTTAGTAAGAAAATGATGCTATCGCATATCTGTAGTCAAATGTTATTAAAAGCAAGAAACATTAATTTGGATCACCTGAAACTAACATTGTAAGATTTAACATTTATTTACTAAGCGAACATAAACCCTACAGCCAACTTGCTACCAATAACCACTATTTATACTTAGAATTAAATATGTGCTTATGCAAATTTGTAACGACAGTATAAATATATTCATTCTAGCCAGACTGAACAACATGTACATACATATCTAAAATATTCAGTCAAAAAACATAAAATTTAGCGATTACAACACTTTTTGTCGTCTTCTCTATAGGTACCTTTTTTTTTTCATTTTTACAAATAATATTCGTTGGTTGTTCATCATTTTGTATTCCTTAAATTTAAATTACATTTTTGTTCGAAAAAAAAATGTAATCAAGCAAACCATGTTTACTCGATAAAGCCTACATAATCCAATATAGGTACATTGGTACAATCATACGAACCTACTTATGTAAGAAAATAATTATTATATGGGTAAAAATTGTTTTATATACATCTTTTTATGTATGTATTTTATGTGTTTGTAGTTGTTTTGGGTAGTAATTTAATTGCATGTTGATTAAAAAGCTTGTGTCCTGTGCACTTATGTCCATTTAACTTTGTGTGTTGATATGAAATAACATTAGTAATGCATGTGCTGTGTGCTTCATTTCTCTTATTTTATATTGTTGTACTGTATTTGTTTTGTGTGTTGTAAATAATTGACGTATTGAACTAACATACATGTCTTGTTGTTTGTGTGTGTTTAATGTAATATTTTGTATAGATTTTTTCTAAAATTTCATCTAAGGCTGCCACCATTATTATAATAATTCATAAAGTAATACGTTTTAAACAACTTACATTATTTGGTGCTTTGCCTAAATGACTGTATTTTGAAAGTAAAACGATGGCAATTTTTTCAGCCTTTAAAATAGAATAAACATGTAGAAATGGTACACTTATAAACATACTATGACGCTTTTGTTATAAAATTGTTCAAGGTGGCAACCCTATTTATTTACATTACCGCAAATGTGGTTTATTTATTGAAATATGTATTAAAATAACTCGTTAATATCCAACAGGATGGTGGACGTCGGGGGCCAAAGATCTGAGAGAAGGAAGTGGATCCATTGTTTTGAAAATGTCACATCTATCATATTCTTAGTAGCCCTTAGTGAATATGATCAAATTTTATTCGAATCTGAAAATGAGGTACGTATTACACTACTTATTTGTTCGTTAATTACTTAAGAATACAAAAAAATAATGTATTTACCACACTAAGCCTGGCTTTGATGCTTAATTTGATAAAAATATAAGTGCTATAATTGTATAGGTAGTTCATAAATGGTTATTATCATATTAAGAATGTCGTGGACGTGAAGATAGTTTGAAGTTCACTCCCTCACATAAAATATATCAATGTTACTGTAATTAGTGTTTGTCAGAACTAATTTACCTAAACAGATTGCGATATTATGTGTTTTTCTTAGACAAGATTCGAAAATAATCTGTTGTAATGCTGACAAGTTTATATACTTCATAGTTTACAAAATAATAAGAATTGAATGTATTTTTTTTTTTAATAAAGATTTAGATGGTAAATGGTTTAATTTAGCCTCTAACTCACGGTAAACATTTATTGAGCAACAGATGATAAACAATGTCGCTGAATATTTTTTTTAATTTTGTCCCTCTTTCGGTCGAAACATATCAACGTTACAACACGAAGCGTTGCTATTTGCACGTTGACAGCAACATATTGTTTCAAAATTTGTTGCTAAACAAATGTTTTAATATAAATTCATTATTGAAGTGAAACTTCTTTATCGGGGTTGGACAAAAATTTAGTGTAACATTTTTGCGTTACGCCGTACGCGTGACTCGTGACATTTTTAAGGTCATAAAGAAGTTTCACTTCTTACGTGTGTACTCTAGTACACGCATACATTTTTTTCTGTTACTAAAACTGCGTATGTAACATTCCAGAACCGAATGGAAGAATCCAAGGCGTTATTCAAGACGATCATCACGTATCCATGGTTCCAGCACTCGTCGGTAATTTTGTTCCTCAACAAGAAGGATTTGCTCGAAGAAAAGATCATGTACTCGCATCTCGTCGACTATTTCCCCGAATACGATGGTAAGACTTGTTCTGTTCGTGATTATTGTATAGAGAAATACTAATTTTTAAATTGGGTTTTTTTAGTAAGTTTGAGCCGGGTGTTGAACTGTCTTTTTAAAAGAGGTTTTTTAGGTAACGCACCATATTATTTAGTGTTTATCAGTCAAATCAATTAATATTGAGCTGTGTTTTTGAAATGACATTTTGTGATAAGAATTACTTCTACCGATTATACTTGATAAACTACTAGTAATTGATTATTTGAAAGTTTGGTTACCTTTAATTACTAATGTACCTTCATTCCAACAAGATCAGAATCGGTACAAAGCAACTTGCACTTATAAAATGTTCAAAGTACTTTGAATATCAACCTTAAAACGTCTGCTTAAGATTCATTTTGCCTAGTGATGTAACGAATACGAATACGAATATTCGTATTCGCCGAATAGTAGTCATTTACCGAATATTCGTATTCGTTGAATATAAGAATATTTAAAAACGAATATTTTTGTACCCAACTCTATTTACTACAGATTTAAAAATCGCGCGTAAAAATATGACGTGTGCAGAGGCCCTTAACCGCAACGACCGACTGCTGATCCACTGGCCTTTTGGCGAGAAGATGTCCATTTTCCAAGTCTGAAAAAACTCGCCCAAAAATATTTTTCACTGAAGCCATGTACAGTCGCTTCGGAAAGACTTTTTTCAACGGCTGGAAACATCTAGACTGAAAAAAAATCGCCTAAATCCAGAAAATCTAGGAATTTTATGTTTTTTAAATAAAAAATTGCCTATTGTAAATTTTAATTATTAGAAGAGTAAACATTCATTAAATAAATAAGTCTTTTATTACCAAGGCGAGATATTCGTATTCGTATTCATATTCGGCATTCGCCGAATAGTAGGTTTGATATTCGTCTTCGTATGCGTATTCGTAAAAGAAGTATTCGTTGCATCACTAATTTTGCCTTTTAAATAAAAGGTCCTGAATGCGAACCATTATAAACCTTATAACATCTACTCACAAGGTTCAATTTGCCTTTTAAATAAAAGGTCCTGAATGCGAACCATTATCGACCTTATAACATCTGTTCACAAGGTTCAATTTACCATTTAAATAACTAATATAGGACCTAAATGCGACCCGGTCCCAGCAAGGGAGTATATCCTTAAGAAGTATCTAAGAGAGAACCCGGACCCCGACCGGACGTGTTACTCGCATTTCACCACAGCCACAGGTTGATAGACTTTGTAGTGAAAACCGCTAGGAGTGTGCTATGGGGTTTTGATCGCTAGAATATTGTGTATTTGTGTGTATTGGTGGAAAATACATTGTTATGTAATTAAAAAAATTGGTTGTTTGTAAAGTAGGTTACGATCGAGATGTTTACGTGATAACGTCTTATTGGTGGCAGCGCTCGAGATGAGACGGGAAATCGGTCCGTCTCTCTCTCGTTATACCTGCGATCGCGCTCGTGAGGTTTTGGTGTGACACAAGTTTCTGAACATGTCACCCGACTAAAACGATTTTAAAAACGTTATCACGTTAAAACTTTTTCTCTTTTGAAACATCAAAAAACACTGTCTGTGTTATTGCAGAGAAAAAGATTTCAAAATGTTGAGAATAATAGTTTTTTGAGAGATTTTTTTTTAGACGTACAGAGTGACCAATATAATAAAAAATATACTAGGACGCCTATTGTGGCACGTTATCTTTATTTTAATGGCTATAATATCACCGTATGTCTGAGGAGTCTCTTTCTCTGCCTCTAACTTATATTTCACGTACATATAATAAAGTGAAATACTCTTTCTATTTTTAATTAAATTAAAGCGTCGTAAATGCCAATGTAGATACATAATTAATACATGTGTTTTCCACCAATCATGTACCATGTATTGTATTTTATATTATGTAAAAAGTATGTACCATATATGAAGTAGTCTAAGAGCTAGTTAACATATAGGTCCACAGCGCGACGCGAGCACTGCCCGTGAATTTATACTACGAATGTTCGTCGATTTAAATCCCGACGCTGAGAAAATTATTTATTCGCATTTCACCTGTGCGACGGGTGAGTATGAACTGCTGTTTAATATTTTAGTATTAAAAATACTTTTAGAAGTCGAAAGTTTAAATGGTCCTTCGAGACGGTTCTGTGAGATTTTGACATTGGTAATGTAATATGTGGGTTCTAGAGTTTTGTTAAAACAATTCTAAACTCATTGTAAAAAAATTGGTCAAATTTTAATTTGTAAAAAGATTGAACTGGTTCCAATGGAATATCGAATCAATATTCAATTCTGCACGAATGCAAATGCAACATATTATGCTATTGATATATTAACGTTCTTCATTTATTATAAAGGTTGATCATTTGTTCGAAGTTGACTAATTTAATTACTACTTTTGACCAAATAAATGAACCGATTTTCATGTGCTTCGCGAACCGTTTAAAATAAATAAATTGAAAATAAGCTGACCACTGTTCCGATCATTCATAATTTTCTATATTTCTATATCCACATCACACCTGTCAATTATGTAGTTACGAAACAAATTCGTTTGAATATTATTAAAGTGAAACTTTTATTACATCGTCTCAAACTTTTTGGTCTGTATAGCGCATGTCGCGTGTATCGCGGCTGCCGAGTAGGTATACCTACTCGGCAGCCGACCGTCACGCGACATGCGCTACACAAAGCAGTGTTCGGAACCGTTCGAACAGTTTCACTTTTACCGTGGTTTCATAAAACCACACAACATTTTTTTTTTATATTTCATCGACGAGTTATTTTTTTTACATTTTAAAGATTTATAGAATACTTGGACGACCTGGTAAGAGATACATTTAAATATAGCGTATAAAATGCTAGTTGGGTTTTGCGCTAGTTTGTAACTGTAGATGTAGTGCGTAAATATTGTTATTTTATATTTATGTATGTTTATTATTTAAGTGAACGTATGTGTGAAGGCTGCCTTTGTTTGATCTTTTGATATTTTTTTATTTGCAAAAAGGATGTTCCATTTTTTATTAAGTTTAACTTTTATTATTATTTCTCTATTGCCCCCCGATTTTAAAGTTGTTAATATTCTATTGCTTTATTCAGTCTCTTAAAGACGTATGCTTTTGAGTTTAAGTTGAATATTTGAGTTTTAAAAGTATAATTTTCTTCTATTTATTTTTTACTTTTTGCATGCTGCCTTGGATATTTATAAAGACACTGAAAACATTAAATTAGTGTTTTGTGCCGTAAAGGACACGATCATGCAATCCGCTTTAAAAGAATTCAATTTAGCGTGATTTCTTTGCCTCTAGTGATAAGTTGTTAAATAATAAATAGTTATTGCTTATTTGTTATTGTTATTTTCATTTTTATTGACGTTATCATTCAAGTGTAGATAAGGTAAGCAAATGTTTATTGTATTTATTTGCCATTCATGTATAGTTTTGACATTGGGTATTTTTTTTATAATAGAAGGTATCGCATTTTATTTGTAGCCCATTTTGTTCACAACAACATCAAAATGAATTCTGTAAGCATGTCATTGAACTGTTTGATTATTATTTGTTAAATGAATATATATTCTATACATATATTTTATTTAGAGTGAAAAACAGAATTATCATTTATCATGTGCTACTAATGAAAAATATGTACACAAGTTGGATGTGGTGAATGAACTGCATGTAATAATTTACATCACTTTGTCTCATTTTCATGTTACATTTTCGTTTCTTTTTTTAACATCAATTTATATTTTTTGAAGCTTTTTGTTCCAAAAATATTTTAAAATAGAAATTTTATATCACTTTGATTTCTCGTTTACCTATCAAACCCTCTTGAATTTATAGAACCATGAGAATAGGGTAAATAGCGCAAAACCTAACACATTTTACGTTATTACATTTATTCGAAATGTACTCGCGATTTATTATCATCTTATCTAATTGAGTGTATATTCTAATCTATAACAGGTACTATTTTATAGGGCTTTCAACTTGTTTATCACTGATTGTATATTAATGGTTCTTTTTCTGATTTCACTGTCTGAATCATAATTTGTAATGATTGTAACTTGATAATCTGGCTTTAGAGCGACATCTTGTACATTTCGTCGAGTGAAAACAGAATAAGAGCTATTTTTGTTTTAAGAATATGTGCAAATGATAAATTTTGTCCAACTTGCAGACACCGAAAACATCCGTTTCGTGTTCGCGGCGGTGAAGGACACAATCCTGCAGTCTAACCTCAAGGAGTACAACCTCGTCTAAGTAACCACGTGGTCCCTGACACAAATCTGTGATTGTGTATAACACGTAATTTAAACATCATTTCACGACAATGTATAAATTCACGAACTAAGATCGAATAGACGAACGTAATTCATCTTAAACAGATTTATGAGAATGTAAGGTTAGATTGTAAGTCATTTAACCTAAATTAATAGGCACCAAGTCGGACGGTGTCCTCGGACAACATTCGTTCTCGATCCGTACGGGTCGGTTTAGGACCTTTTTTGACATGTTTTTTTATATTGAGGTAATTCACAATTTATGTATGTGTCTGTATCGGTGAATATTAAATTGTGCATTTTTTAAAGCTCGCGACGAGTCGTGGCCTCGCCGCGAGCTGCTTTTAGTCATTGTTTTAGATTTTTGTAAAGTTTGTTGCCATAATATCTTTCTACATTAGTATACATTTATGTCCAGACGAATGGATTTGAGAAACTAGTCCAATGAAGTCACGGCGTGTCGTGAGGCAGTCGGTGACTGGCCTGTATTGTACGTATTTATTTAAGCTGTGAGCCGTGTCGGTAGGGTTAAGTTATCGCAACTCGCACTATGTACCGTTCGTTTGCAACCGACATCTGTCTACGGCGTTACTTTTGTACATTGCGTTTTGTCGGTTGACATGATATGTCACGTGTTTATTTTTAAACCTGTTTATATGTAACGATGGTGTTTTCTACAAGAATTGACTCGTCACAGTGTTCCGTTGACTGTAGGCTTCGTGTACGCGGTGTTTTGAGTTTGTCCCTAACGAGTCTGTGTGAGTCCATGCGGCGAGTGGATAGGACGTTACTCTGTACGTTAGTTGTGTAAGGACATTTTTAAATGCATTTGATATAAACTTTTTTTACTAGAAATCCAAGTAATACATCATGGCGAAATGTGAAACGTTTTAAACTGAAACTGAAGATTTTTGCACGAAAGCTTAACACAGAATGTAATATATTGTACATTTGGGTCTAAATGTGCTGAGTGAATTGAGCTGACAGTTCAATGCCAAGTTTTGCTATTGGCACCCATTGGCCACCTTGCGGGAAACGCAACCGTGAGAAATATACACTTTATTATTGTTTTCTATCATATTTTTGAGATTTTTTTTAAGTATTACATTATGCTTAATTTAGTGTGTTGCTTCGTGTTTATGATTAGTTATTTTATGTATAGTA
This sequence comes from Colias eurytheme, assembly GCF_061535395.1. Classification (NCBI taxonomy): domain Eukaryota; kingdom Metazoa; phylum Arthropoda; class Insecta; order Lepidoptera; family Pieridae; genus Colias; species Colias eurytheme. The sequence continues at coordinate 3,324,609 of NC_142989.1, read as the reverse complement.
AGAAACAGAGTTTCTATATTATGAACATGTAACTTATTTGTGTTAACTTATTTGTTGTTGTGCCTATCTCTGTAATGTTCTTGACTCGTTTTATGGATTAGGGAATAACCGATAGCTGACACTGTCAATAGCAAAACTGTTTGCTTCCAAGAGTACCTACAGCTGTCTTTATGCTCAAAAATCATGTGAATTTGGAACTTAGCGCACAATATTGGATTCTTTCTACTCGTGTTACCCACTTGATGCAATCCCTGTGTAACCCTCGACACAGTTATACAATTTCGTTTGTGCAATTTTACAACAATATTTATTGATTTCGGTTCGGCGAAGGGTCGTTTCCTATTCTATCGCTTGCGTGCCAATGGTTTCTTATTGACGTAAGCAAATGCATGCTTAGATATTTTTGTTATTATATTCTTTACATATATTTTATTTAGAAGTTATGCTGTATTGATAAATAATAAAATTTTTGTGCCGCTCTCGTGTAACCGGGTACACGATACCGCTCCGGGCGTCGATTTCACGAGACTGTACGCGTAAACCAAAGATATAGTGACATTTTATATGAAGTTCAGTTTCGATTGTAAATTAACAGTCTCCAAAATGGACGTCGGTCACGTTATATCACATCGAGAACAAACCGCGCGGGCTTTACTTGAAACGTGTGAAACGTAAATTATACGACAGGAACGCTAGCTATAATGGACTGATTATTTAATTATAAACGTATTTTTAAACTCCAACACAGAGGACCAATACAATATCTTAAAACAAAAAAAAAGTATATCACACTCTTAATTTGGTCGTATAGTATATGTCAAGGGATAAACAATGCACAAAATATATTTTAAGCCTCGATTAGTTACGTTTCGCGCACAAACGACAGATGGATATTTATATTTTTATTTATTTATACAAGTTAATTTATGAATGTTATGGATTTTGATATTTTACTGTAGCGGAGCGTTGGCACGCACGCGACGGCTCCGAGCCCGGTTCCTTTCTCTCGACTGAACTTACCGGTGTGTTTCTTATTTGCAAGTGGGCGAATACTACACATGTTGCTAAACTATACTATAGTCTAACGTTGCTTTACCTTTTGCGTGAGATTGTAAGAATTTTAGCTTAAGTTTCGACTGAAGATGGATGCCTGTATGTAATATTGTAAATTATAATTTCTCATAAAATATAATTTTTTTCAGCTATGTTGTTTGTTTTATTTAATCACCTTTACCGGCTTGGGCCGTGTGTACAATGTATTATAGTTTATACAATTAATAATATTGTATTTTCCTTAGAGTATTTTCATCCAGATTTATTACATTAGATGTGTGAAAGAACCTATAGAATCAACACATAATATTCTATCACAGACACATTAGCACGATCAGAGATGTGTCCAATCTACTCTTATTAAATTAGGCCAATAACATCTATTAATAATGTTTAAAAGCATATAAATCTCAACCTTACAATAAACAATTCTATTTAAACTTATCAACAGTTCAAAGTCAGTGCCCCTGGCAATCGAAATTAAAAACTTTGAACGACAACTTAATCCAGTACTTTGTAAGGGCTTCACTATATGTAATTACCAATATTTTAAAGTGGTCCTGTTGTAATAAATCACTGTTTCAACAATCACTAAAATATTAAATAAAAAACGTTAACGTGAAAATAATTCATTACATTTTATTACTAACTACAGTGATAATATCAGTCATTCCATTTGCACTATTACACTGATTTCATAACGCGATAACAGACGCCATATGGAAAATAAGCGTGCGTCATGAACATCGTTCTATTGTTGATATAAATCATGACATTGTCCACCACTATAATACCAGAAAATTTCTCTTCGTTCGAGGCTCTAGCTGAAACTGCAGCACACATAGCGATCCACAATTTCAGATGGCAATACCAATCTCTCATTCTGTTTAATACGACTCTAATCTGTGGAGTTAATGCTTTTATTGGATCATATAACAAATCGGTAATCATCGGCCAAAGTACTTTCAATCCTTGGTTCATCGAAAATACGAAACAATTTGTGCTATTCCTGGATAATATTGACGCCCTTATTATTATGTTGGAATGGTTGAAAAATCAACGATTTAATAATACCGGAAAATATTTGGTCATATGTAACTCGGCGGAAGAGTACGATTGCGATGAAAATCGAGCTGTAAGTTTATTTTGGCAATATCAAATAGCGAATATAATTTTCATGAAACATAAGTCCCAGCAAGCATACGGCTTTACTTATTTTCAAGACGTTAGTTGTTTTAACAGTCCTCCAAAAATACTGAATAAATGGGATGCCTGTTTTCTAAACAGAAATGAGGAGAGCTGTTCAGATATATTTCCACTTAAATTTACAAATTTACATAAATGTCCATTGATAGTTTCAACATTTGAACAAGAACCGTACATGACTATTAAAAATGGGATACCAGGCGGTGCAGACGGCGATTTGCTCCGTGTTATCTTCAAAGCTCTAAATGCAAAGCTCAATGTTATGACACCACGGATAGGTACTGGTTGGGGGAAATTAGAAGAAAACGGGACATGGAGTGGCTCCCTGGCGGATATTTACAATGATTGGGCCAACTTTTCTATGACTTCAGCCAGTTTAACTCTTCGGAGATTTATGCATTTTCAAATATCTACTAGCTACAATAGTGTTACCCTTGCCTGGGTGACTCATCCGTCCACCTTGGAACCGGCGTCGTTGAAGCTTGTGAGACCGTATAATGCTCAAGCAAGGAGAGGTTTACTCGTCCTCTTACTCCTTGTATGTATAATAGCTATGATCTTTAAAATCTTGAAGGTAAAATTGAATATGCCCGATATTCCTGACAATATACTTTTCCATTCTTGGGAAATATGTATGGGATTACCGGCGACTAGATTGCCCACAAAGTGGGTTTTATCAGGCTGTACTATACTTTGGATGTTGTATTGTTATTTAATAAGGACACTTTACCAAGTTTATCTCATTAACTGTTTGCAAACAGACTTTCGCCTCCAGGATTTAGAAACAATAGAAGATGCAATTGATGCCGGATATCACTTCGGAGGGGGTCTAGCTCTTAAAGATCTTTTCATTGAATATCCTCTCATTTATGATAATTGGGAAAATGTAGAAAGTAGCAATATTCAGGCCACTCTGTTGAAATTATCAAATGGATTGAAATTCGTTTTAGCCATGGATTATGAAACAGCCAGAATGTTTTTAAGGAAACCAAACAGAAAGTTGCATATATTGCCGCATAAAATTGTCAACGGCCCAGCTGTTATATTTTTTAAGAAATATTCCTGGTTGGCACAGTCGATCGATACCATACTAACACGTTTAATTGAATCCGGATTGTGTGATAAGATTTATAAGGATAACACTTTTATAAAAATAATTGATGACAGTGATGCTGCAAAAGTTATTAATATCGACGCATTTAAGGGCTGCTACTTAATTTTATTGTGTGGTTGGATTATGGCCTCCGTAGCATTGGTAATAGAAAAGTATATTTATTCAAGAAAAAAAGTTATTCCAAAGTCTGATAATGCAAATCCATAACCTTTATCATGAAATTTAATGATTATTTTGGGTTACTACAAAATATTTTTTTTACAAACGTTATTGTTGGATAAAATATTTAGAAAGGTTTTAGTTACGTTCTTATTTTTAAGTAAGTACCTACATCAGGAAATTGCTTCAGCATTCTACTTACGGCATATAAGTTTTTTAAAATATATACTTACATCATTCTATTTAATTACAATTAACCTTATTTGTAATTGATAAAATTATATGATTGCCTCGATCAAAATAATAAGTCTAGAAATTTCGGCAATTCGGTGCTTTCGACTCTACCCTATAAGACGTAGCCGTAGCCGGCAACGTGCGCATGTAGATAAGTGTGATTCTTAAGACGAATAATATTTTTGAAATGAATACCTGAAATTGAAATCATTACACTAGAATTTTTTTGTACCTTGTTTTAATTAAGAAACAAAGTCAAAATTCGTTTCCCAGTGAAGGTGATATGGAATTATATTTAAAAAATAAAATAGAAATGATAGAAAACAAGTTGTTTTATTACATTCCTATTCGCAAAAACTTAAGTGACGGATGGCTGAAACTACTTTTTTTAGGTATAACTACCTGGATTCGCTTATCATTTCACATTCATTAAACTTGCATAAAATCAATCAATACTTTAGAGATATGTATTTCCCTTTAGTTTTTTTTTATATTTTATAATTTTATGTCTAGTAAACCGCTGAACCGTTTATGATTAGTAGGTAGTTAAGAATAGATTCATGAAAACGATCATACTTTGATAAAAAAGTTTAAAGTTTTTTGTAGATAAGGTATACAAATATATGTGCCATATTATATTTGTAGCTAAATACATTTTTATGTTTGTTTGGCCACCCTATAAACTTCCTTTTATCTATAAATGTAGTTAAAAAAACTAATGTTGGCTTCAATAACAATGCTGATTAAACTATAAGTACCTAACTAGTAGTTACACATATAAGTATAACTAGTGATGTAATATATTTTATAACACTGGACTGTCGCAAATTGCGTATAGTCTACGTGATAAGCTGAAAATGGCGAAAAATAGAGATATCTAAGTCTCTTAAAAATACGTGCGATAGCTCATTTGATTCATAATGACGTCTAGAAAAATGTATCGGAAATGTGCACACAAAAAATTACAAAAGTTATAAACAAACTAGCTGTTGCCCGCAGCTTCGCTTGCGTGGAAAATATAAATTTTAATGGTATAAGTTTTCATCCCCTATTTTACCCCTTTAGGGGATAAATTTTCTAAAATCCTTTCTTAGGGGACGCCTACGTTATGACATCTACCTGCATGCCAAATTTCAGCCCGATACGTCCAGTGGTTTGGGCTGTGCGTTGATAGATCACTATATCAGTCACCTTTGAGTTTTATATATATATAGATTTAGGGGATGAATTTAAAAAAAAATTCTTAACAGAACGTCTACGTCATATGATCTATCTACATGCCCAATTTCATGCAAATACATCCAAGGAATAAAAAGTTTCATACAAACTTCTATCCGCTATTTTACCCCTTTAGGGGATGAATTTTCTAAAATCCTTTCTTAGGGGACGCCTACGTTATGACATCTACCTGCATGCCTAATTTCAGCCCGATACGTCCAGTGGTTTGGGCTGTGCGTTGATAGATCACTATATCAGTCACCTTTGAGTTTTATATATATGTATATAGATTTAGGGGATGAATTTTAAAATAGTTTGGAAAATCCAAAAGTGCACGCCTCATAATTTTTTTTAATAATTATTTATTAATTATTATTTTTGTTTATTTAATAACAATTAAACCACATCGAATCAGACCCTGAAAAATGAAAGGGTTCTATTCCTGAGCATACCTACTCAAGCGTAAGAGAAAAAAAAAGACTCGATTAGTAAAGTATTTCGGTCGCTATCGTGTTAACAAGAAAATCCTCCGCACATACAGACACACGGACGTCCAAGACAGAACTTTTTTAAACTGTTTTTTAACTAGTTTAAATAACAAAAATGACATCAAAAATATCATGAATGTTAAAAATAGTGTTTTTTCTTAATATGTGTGTGTATGTATTATCTTACAAGTGCAATGTATGATACATAAAGACATTTTAAGTTTGAAAAATCAGATGTTTTGCGCGAAGTGACAGTAGTACCCACCTCAACGCTTCGCTTATGAGGCGTGCAAAAAAATTCTTAACAGAACGTCTACGTCATATGATCTATCTACATGCCCAATTTCATGCAAATACATCCAAGGAATAAAAAGTTTATACAAACTTCTATCCCCTATTTTACCCCTTTAGGGAATGAATTTTCTAAAATCCTTTCTTAGGGGACGCCTACGTTATGACATCTACCTGCATGCCTAATTTCAGCCCGATACGTCCAGTGGTTTGGGCTGTGCGTTGATAACTTGATAGATCACTATATCAGTCACCTTTGAGTTTTATATATGTATATAGATTAAGTTGCAAAAAAAAGGTATTTCGTTTATCCATACTCCATACTAATATTATAAATGCGAAAGTAACTCTGTCTGTCTGTCTGTCTGTTACTCAATCACGCCTAAACTACTGAACCAATTTTCATGATATTTGGTATGGAGATATTTTGATACCCGAGAAAGGACATAGGCTACTTTTTATCCCGGGAAAATGACGCAATCCCGTAAATTCCACGGGAACGGGAACTATGCTGGTTTTTCTTTGACTGCGCGGGCGAAGCCGCGGGCGGAAGCCTAGTTGTTAATAACTTCGAAATTATTAACATTTCAGAAATTTTGAAAAAAGATTCTTAAAGAGGAGGATATTTCCAACGAAAAACTCCCGACTCCCGGAATTCTATCTCCATTATTTATAATTTTAATTTAAAGCTGAAAATAGGCCTCCGCGCGTTAATAATAATAAGTTATAAGTAATATTGGTATTTCAATCGTATGATAAATGATAATAATTTACCTACTTTATCGGTACCTAGTTACACGTATTTGGATATATTTTAACATTATTTAATGCGAGTACTAAGTGATTTTATTGTGCTCCGTAAGTAATATATCTATCAATTTTACTATCTTTTACCCATTAGCGGTCCATCAATCTAATTCATTCCAAGGTAATAAATCTTTATATACTTTTACTTTTCTATTAAAGAATCTATTGCTATGCCATTTATTTTATGTGTGTTATATCATTTTCATTTATATCTTTAATCATTACCCATACCCTCTGTATTCCTATATAAAATCAGAACGTATGAAAATTATTGTTTGTATTAAAGAAGCAACATCTAGGTAACTGTGATTGGATTCCTACGTGAAGATGTATTCTTTTGAAAACGAAAATTGTTCCACTTTCGATGCTCTAGCTGAAAGTGCAGCAAAAATTGCGATTTATAATTTTAGATGGCAATACGCTACATTTGTTTTCTTAAATTCTACCTTTTTCTGTGGAGCAAATGTCTTTGTAGAATCGTATAATAAAAATATTATAATCGGACAGCATATTTATACTACTTGGTTCATAGAAAGCACAACCCAATTCGTCCTGTTCGTTAGAGATAATGCTGATATACATCGAAGTCTGGTATGGTTCGAAAGTAAAATGTATAATAACGCCGGAAAATATTTGATTGTGTGCAATGCTGTACCTGGATGTGACGAGACTGAAGCTGTTGAGTTGTTTTGGCAATATAGAATAGGAAATGTAATTTTAATTAAATACGATAATCAACATAGAGCAACTGGTTACACATTTTTTCAAGACGAAAGCTGTGGCCCCGGTCCTCCTGTAAAACTTGAGCATTGGGATGACTGTATTTTTGAAAATAGCGTCGATGATTGTGAAAATAATATGTTTCCTCTAAAGTTTAAAAACTTACATCGCTGTCCCCTAAAGGTGTCAACTTTCCACCAGGTGCCTTACATGATTCTTGGCGATACTGTTCCAAGCGGTGCTGATGGTGATTTATTAAATATTATTATTGAAGCATTGAATGCAACGCTTGTCCTGGTGATTCCTCGTGATACGGATGGATGGGGAAGCCTCGAAAGCAATGGAACATGGTCTGGATCTCTTGGAGATGTTTACTATGATTGTGCTAATTTCTCTATGACATCCGCGAGTATAACATTGCATAGATATAATTTTTTTCAAATGTCAACAAACTATAACACTATGTCAGTTGTTTGGATAACTCACCCCTCCGATGTGGAATGGTCATCTCTAAAACTTCTACGACCGTATAGCGTTAAACTAAGGTATGCTCTCATTGTTATACTTTTATTAATTATGTTACTAGGTCTCTTCCTTAAAATTGATATATGCAAATCTATTAAAAAGAGATTGTGTTTGCCACAACCCTCTAATGATATATTATTGTATTCTTGGCAAATGTGTCTGAGCCTTCCAATGCACAGATTACCGACGAATTGGTTTCAAAAGTATACTATACTATTTTGGATTTGGTTCACCCTTTTACTGAGAACATTTTACCAAGTTTATCTGATCAATTCTTTGCAAACTGATGTGAGGACCGATAATGTTTTGAGTATTGAAGATGCTATTGAAGAAGGATATCCCTACGGGGGAAGTCTCGCCCTGAAGGATTACTTTATAGATCAACCTGATATTTATAATAATTGGATACTGGTGGATAGCAACGAAATATTTCCCATAATGAAAAATTTATCAAATGGTATGAAATTTGTAATGGCCATGAACATAGAAACAACTAACATTTTTCTTGCTAAAAGTCAAGCAAATCTTTATGTTCTCCCACAAAAAATACTCAATAGTCCAGTTGTGTTATTTTTTAAAAAATACTCGTGGTTAGTACAGTCTATAAATACATTATTAACGAATCTGTTTGAAGCTGGGTTACCTGATAAATTACTAGAAGACTATGTGTCTAAAGGCATTCGAATTGAAGAAAACGAATTTAAGTCAATAACAATCGAACATTTCCATGGATGCTTTTACGTATTATTTTTGGGATGGACACTGTCTATCGTTATTGCGATTATAGAAAAACTTGTAGTTATATTTAAGAAGGACAAATTACCTGTTTGTCACTATTTCCACTATTAAGTAAAGTTATATCAACGCTATTTTCTGCTTGCACCAATTAATAAATGGAGACATTAGATTTGGGTTGTGAAAGTGTTAAATATTTTTAAATTAATAAAAAATAACACTTTCACAACCCAAAACTAGTGATTTTTGCTTCCGGGTAGTGCTGAGTGATGAGTGATCTGTCCAAACTATTATATTATATTGTATACTTACACTGTGTAGATATTGATTATTATTTACGATGCAGACAAAAAAGTGTTTGTAGTTTCACATTTAAGATTTTCTCGTATTTAGAATCTTTGTTCTTGTTGAAATAAATTATACTTCACTACAAAATTCGGATTTTTTTTTCATTTTATTCTACAATTTTAACTGGTTGTAGAGAAAAATAAAGGGATTGCCCACTGCTAAGTGTGACCGTGTATTATCATATTTTAAAATCCCTATTGGGCATACATGTAAAATATGTTATAAAGTGTGTTACTTTATGGTTACTTTATTTTAGACCAGTAGAAAATAATAATACCTAACAGGAGATAAATATAAAAAAATATGTGACTAAAAATATTGCCTGAAAATTTTACAAACTATCTGCACAAACTCTCACCGATGCGATGTCTAGCTTTTAATAGTAGGTAAGGAAGTCAAAACACCACAGCTTCTTTGTAACATATTTAATAAAATAAATACTTTAGGTTACACTATTACAAGATGGGACATTTGTCTGTCTTAGGAATAAGTATGTACAGTTTCTCAATGGTGTAGCACGTTTAGCAATAGTTCATTATGACGTCAGTGGTGCAAGGCTTCAAGCAGCATTCGTCAGCAAGTCCGTCACGCTTGTAACGTGACCAATCAGCGCTGAGCGCTCCTCGCCGGCCGCTCCACATGTAGCTATCGAGCCATTTGTCACCATCGGCCAATGCAGCTGAAATTATGTAGGTAGTCTAGTTACACAAAATAAAAGTAGCACTAACGCAATATAGAATTAGGTCTGTGATTAACTTATAGGACTTGTTATTCGTGTATCCTGATATTCAGTCAAATTGTAAATTTTTAATGTTAGAAGATACACGATAGATAGGAAAGGATACGTAGAATATTTGATTTTTAAAATATGTCCAGTAACTATTACCTACTCTGAAAAAAGGTCATTATTCTCAATTTGTTTTGACACAACCTTAGAAACAACCGATTATAAGGTATTAATAACAACGATTGTTCGAAACGATAAGATTAAAGTTGAGTTAGGTACTAACCAAATATAGATTCGGGCGATGTTCGTTTCTCCACAAATTCTCCGAAACAAACCAATAGTCTGGCATTAGCCAGCTGTCGTCCACACAGGGTCACTGGCGTCTCCTTCTCTCCCCTCCCTCCCCTCTCTCCCCTCACCACGGTCATGAAACATAACAGAAGTGTGGCTAGCTTCATGTTGAAATTCTAAAAGAAGCAGAATAATTTATAAAAATGTTAAATACTCAGTCTAGACTAGGCGAAAGTAATCTCCGTCCTTGCCCTTTAAATTTATGTAGGCTTATTTAATCCGTTACTATGCGAAATATTCAACATTTTCGGAAGTAGGAAATCGGTGTCATGTAATAAGGATCATTCACATTCATTAAAACTCGATCAAGATATTCCGAGACGTTATTAATAACTATGGTAAATTATATTTTTAAAATCACCTAGACACCTAAAACTGTTATATTTTTTTCTCCACTTTCTCCAGTTCTAAGCTCACCTCTATAATTATGAAGTAATTATTTTAGCTACGGAAAAAGTTCCATGAACACATTATGTATACTGTAACTTAGCAAGTATAATCGTTGCTCGTCACACATTTCATGAATCAAGGCTTATGTACCTATTCACATGCAAATAATCTAACATAATTAAAAGTATGACTTTTTTATGTCAGAGCAAGCAAAGGGGCAGGTAGGCCACCTAATGTTAAGTGGTCAACACCGCCCATAAACACTTGTAACACTGGTAGAGGTTATAAGATGCTTTGCCGGCCTTTTATGGACAAATAAGCTCTTTTCTTGAAGGCCCCAATGTCATAAAATGCCATGTTTAAGTATTTTTTTTAAGTAAATGTAAAATTTCCTTACCATTTTTAAGATGAGATGATTATCAAGAAATTTCGTTCTACGCAAGTTAAGATTTCAAGTGTATATCATGTTAGACGATCTGAAGCTTATATAGATAGCTGAAAATATTCAATTTGCATAAATGGTTCACACTACATGAACTAGCGGGTGCGACAATGAGGTAAATCAGAATTTTAGGTTTCAAGATATTTATTCTCTTTAAGACAACAAGACAACGATTTTCACGCATAGGTACATACCCTTGTCTTATTTCTTTCCTCAAATCGAGAAGAACAAAATACTGTTTCATTACATATTATGTATAACTTAAACTTTTTACTATTAAACTAAAACTAATGAATTAATAAACGTTTTACTATGGGAAGAAGTATAAGAGTAGAAACAAGGAAGTTTTCCATAAACCCTTATAGCTGTTACGGTAAATAAATAACTAAATACCAACCCAGGTGGTAAATGTACCAAAAATATGTTATGACGATTCAAAAGTGCTTCTAGAGGAAGATTGAATAAATAAATGTTTGAGTTGGAGAACCCTCGGTTCTAGATACTCATAGTCACTATGAATAAAAATGCGAGTAAAAAGCTTAAAAATTAAATAGAATATGCAGTATTACAGTTACGGAAAAGCCTACAACAAATTTAATCGGCAGATAATTTTTAGCAGGTGGGAGTTCCATTGGTCAACATTTTAATTACTTTTATAGTTTGCAAACAAGTAATAAGTGTTTCTATGATAAGCTATTAATTCAAAGGAGTGTCTTCAATAATATCTAATGTTATAGCTACGAACATTTAAAGCAAAAAATAAATAAAAACAGGAGGCTCAGTATTTTCTATGTCCTCATCCCTAACGTCACTTCGATTGTTCATTTGACGAAAATGATGCGTGTATCTGCGAAGATGATAATATTTGCCAGTAATTAATTCATGGTACCCAATCAATGAACAGCGTCACAACTCCGATCTATTTCTAAAATTCTATATATAGAGCGAATATTTTCATTATTTGATAAACCGTCAATTTAGTCTAGACTTATAATATACCTTTCCGCCCGCGGCTTCGCCCGCGTTTTCAGAGAAAACCCCGCATAGTTCCCTTTCCCGTGGGATTTCCGGGATAACACCTATCCTAACTCTCAAGTTGGATCGAACTGCATATGGTGTGCGAATTTTATTATAATCGGTTAAGTGGTTTAGGAGTCCATTGAGGACAAACATTTATATATATTAAGATTTTCGGATTAAATTATTCTACAGATTAATCATGCTTTTTTCGGACTTCAAGTGAAAAAACCTATTTTGTTTTTTGTTCAAACGGGGCAGCATCTCACATCTGTATCAAACACTTTCCTATAACAATTATTATCATCATACTCTATAAACTCATCATCTCTATCATCATACTCTGTATAACTGTTGAAAAGTTCAATTATTATTCATTTCAATTTAATGAAAAGTAAATATAAGGTATAAGGTACCCCTCGAGCTCTCATTAGCACAAGCACAAGCCTTTTATCATTTTGACTGTCTTTCGTTCGTCCTGGATGGATTTTCATAACTTAGATATGGTACATAGTCATGTAGATATTTAAAAAAAAATTATCTTTTATTTTATTTTCTATTATTTTATTCTTTTCTTTTTATTATTTTATTGTACAAAGAATTGAAATAAAACGAGTAATAATGTAAATTACTTTTTATATTGTCTTATGTGCTAAGTGGATAAGTACAATTGCATAAACATTAAAATTAGTGTCCTTTCACCAAGTAATAAATAATTAAACATAAACCCATTTTCACGAGTCACCGTGAACAGTTCCGTAACAATAGATTAAAGAAGAATGTTCTCCAAATCAAGAACAATCCTTTTATCCATAGATATTGTCACAGGAGACCATCTAGTTCCCTGAATCGCTTTTCAGGACATGTTTAGTGTCCAGTATGCCGTGTCCAGAATTACTAATAGAGATGTTTAGTAGAATATATCTGGGTTCTCTTGTAGCAATCTTGCGTCGTCTGGACAGTACATGATGATAGTGCTGACGGTGCATGGCCGCTCACAGCATTCTCTAGCGACTTGTCGTCGCACGCGCAACCGTTTCTCGGCCAGTAAGCGCTTCTTATTCACGCTCCTTTGTAAGACTTTTGGTGCTAGTTTACCTGTGACAATAAATAGTATATTACAAAAAATATAAATATAACTATAGACATGAAATATAAATATAACTAGAGATAATATTTTCATGAAAAATATTTTTTTTTTATGAATGAAGATTTTTTTATTGAAAATTATTTCTTATCTAGTTATACTTATGGTTTTTTTTCAGAAGAAGAAGTAAAAAGAAATTAATGTGTATTCAACATATATTTATTTTTAACTAATTACAACAAATAACGATATTATTAAATCATCACTGACCGGTTGGCTTGGTTGGTAGTGACCCTGCCTTCCAAGTCAGAGGTCGTGGGTTCGATTCCCACCCGGTGCAAATATTTGTGTGATGAACATAGGTGATTGCTCTGTGTCCAGGTGTTAATTATCTATATAAGTATTTATTTAAAATTATATAGTTATGTATGTTTATCAGCCATCTGGTTTCCATAAAACAAGCGAAAGCTTATTATATAGGATCCGATCGTGCGTGTGAAAATTGTCCTAAAAAAAATATATTTATTTATCAATGAAATTAATCATTTACGATAATGCAGAGGACGTCTAAGAAAAAAATAAGATTATATTTGGCAATGATTCTACAAAAAAATTATGATGAAAAACACGAAGATTATTTCCTTTACTGTAGAATGCTTTATCATAATATTGATCGAATAATTTTTGTTGATCTGCATTTATGATACAATATGTAGAAAACAAGTTATGTAACATGAGAGAATATGGTGCAATTAGATATGAAAAAATATTAATCATAGAAATACATGCGTGACTTTTCAAGAGCTTTTTCATAATTACCAAGAATAATATGGTGCAATTAGGTAAAAAAAAAATAATTATAGGAATACATGCGTGACTTTTCAAGAGCTTTTTCATAAATTATCAACCTATCACAATATGCAAACAATTTCTCTGAACACCTAGTTAAATATTTTTTTCGTGTGAATAAAAAATTAAATTAGAATTAAATACCTAGGTAACAAAAAAGCTTACCTACCCATCATTACAGAAGTATCTCTCTTAACAATTTTGAAGACGTTATTGCAAATGTTATCAATTATTGACGATAACCACTTGCTACATGTGAAGATGCGATCTGTCATTCTGTATATTTCTGCTTCTTCCGCTCCGACCACGAGGCTTATATTTCTTTGTAGAATTAAAACAATATACACCTATAACAATAGGAAACTTATAGGTAAATTATGTATAAATAGGAATCATTAAATGTATGTAAAGTTACACATAGTTATAATTATAATTTATAATTACTAATTTTTCGATTCATTCAGTAAAGTTGTAACAAATAATGTTATAACCTTCGCAATTGCAATCACAAATGGGTAATAATGTGTCAACACCACACTAGGTATGCATGCATGAGTGCATGACTAAAGCATACACTAATTATACGAGCATATTAATCATGATTACTGGATGCCAAATAGGTGCTATAAATTTCAACATACGAAATATTTGAAGTCCATATTTTGATATCACCAGATTTTGATTCCACTAAGAGCACAATGAATGTTTGATCTGTTTAAGAGTTACCTTATGAATGGACTATCTGATATTGTGTCCGACTAAAATTAACTCCCAGTGGTCCATAGTACGGAATTTCTTAAAGCTTGTTTACATCGATAACAACATTTACAAAATATTGTCACGGTATGGCATTAAGATAACTCACTCTCTCATAAACAACGTGTTCAATGTGTGTATCTAATATCTATTTTTTTTTTGTCATAGTTCATCGAACATTTCAAAGAAATAAATAATTTTAATTTAACAATAAAGATACCATTTAAATGTAACATGCTCTACAGATAATAGGAATCTAACTGACAAAATTTCAATAATAGCTATTCACGACGTATCCTAAAGTTCCTCATACTTATCTATCCATCTTCCTTCTACCTATCTTAAAACCTACTATTCCGGTTAAAACTATATTTATCAGTAATTGGCCTCTTATCATAGATACCTTCCTATCATATTCAGGTATACTAAACATTCGAAACAAACAAAAATAAAAATTTTTTCACTGTTCCAAATACAGTTACCAAAAATATACAGGCGAAGTTCATATATATCGTGCACATAGCAACAGAAGCTATCTGAAGCCGGCGAGATGACAATGTAATCGCTGTTCACATAAATTAAAAATAGAGGTCTAGGGTCACTGTTTACTCAGACGCATTGTACTTAGCAGAACGTAAACAAGATTCATATTGTACATGTCGTGGCCATATCGTAAATTTGCTCATTTCATGATATGACTGGCCATTTCACGAAATGGTCGCATTTCGTGAAATGGCCTATTTAGTTTGGCCACATCATGATGTGGCTTGAGCATATCAATGATAAGAAATCGTTTCACGATATGGCCAACTAAACGCGCGGTTTTTTCATGAAATGATCAAAATTATTTGATCATATCATAAAATAGCTACATTAATCATTGGTAGAGGCGCTGCAAGCTCTGTGTTTATGTGATAAGATGGCGGCCGCTGGCGAAAATTTAATTATTCGCAGTTAAAAACTTCATAATTCGTTTAATAACAATATGAAGAAAGTCATAGCAAAGAATTTACGACGGTTCGAGTACTATGGAAAATGTGGATATCTTATATAATATATTATGTATTGAAGAAAAAATGCGTCTTAAATAAAATAATTTAAGACGCATTTTTTCTTTTAGGATATATATTTATATATTCTACTATAGTATTATAATTGTTTGTTTTTTAAAAAGCGATCCGCTTCTGGCGTTGTTTATCAAAGTCTAACCTAACCTAACCTAACTGTTTTTTATTGCAAAAACGATTCGCTTCTAGCATTCGCCGGCCGCTGCCGCGGCACTAACTTAGATGACATTAAACAAGTTTTTAGAATATTCTGAATTTTAATATTTTATGGACTCTTTATATTTTATACGATCTGGCCAAATGTGGATGGCCAAATCGTGAAACGTTGACGATTTAACGATCTGATCAAACTATGTTGGCCATTTCATGAAATGCGACCATTTCGTGAAATGATCGATCATATCATGAAATGAGCAAATCTACGATATGGCCACGACATACACACTCATATGAAATAATAAGCCTTGTACTTTGTTTGTGTGTTGCTTATAAAAGCTGACACGAAGCGACTAATGAAATCTGATAACGGATAGCAAATTTGGTATTGCATTTTTTATATCGGTTTCAGTGTAAGTTATATTTTTATAAATGCAAGCTGAAGTTGGTGTATTATTTCATTATCGTTACTGTGGTGTCAGGAAACGAACCCTGGGAGAGGTAATTAATACTATGCATTGAACTTTTGATAAAAATTTCTCATTACATACAAACAAAAATATGACAATAGGATTAAAATAGATATAGGTAAGGAAGGAAGGAGCTATCGAAATACACCGAGAATTGAGAACGTCCTACATCTATTAAAAAATTCATTGATAATATGAGCTTTTTATTTTACAATATAAAATATTCTTCTTGGAGAAACTTTAATAAACTTTTCGAGTGCTTACGTACTAAAACGTTTACAAAATGTATACGGGTCAATTTTAATTGAATATATTTTTTGGACCCCATTATGGTCGTATTCTTTAATGTCTCTGACCCATATTTGCTACGATAACAGCTATTGTTAGGCAACTAAAAACTATAATAATAACTTCTTAGATATTGTTAGAGCTATATCTATAAAAATACCCTTATCGGGTCAATCACGTGCCCAAATTTAAATTTTATCGCAGCAAAATTAACTGTATTGTTTGATGACGAGATGTATATATAACCGTATAAAAAACGTGGTCCAACATAAACTACACGCTCCAGTTTCATAAACAGAGTGATGGCGCAAAACTCTCTAACATCTCCCCCAACATGTCTCTCCCAGGCGATCGGGAGTGTTAGTTCTTTTTATCCCGGAATACCTATATATAGGTATGGTATTACGCGTATACAGGCGCGGTCGCAGACTGAAATTTTGGAAGGGCCACAAATATAGAGCCCGTAAATTTAGTTTTATTGCCACAAAACACAATTTCATTACACTGTTTAGATAACAAATGGAAGTATTTTACCTTATTGACAATTGGGTGTTGTTTTATGTAAAGTTAATGACGTTTAATTTATTTGACGCGACGCTTGCGCATATATTAACGAAGACCACGCAAGTGAAGTCGCAAGCACAGCTAATTATGATAGTGCTGCGAAAAAAATGATTCAAAATCATATCGACGTTTTTATTATTATTAAACTGATTATTACCCCAAGAAATCTATTTGATATAGTTTTACAATATCAGTCAAATCGGAGCATACGTAGATAAAATGACGTTGATGTTCACTATCTCATTATTCAGCAAACATCTTGAAGCTGCATTGTGATTTGCATTATGAATGCAAATAAAAAGATATAAGTACCTACGTACAAATTCAACACCATTGTATTTATTTAACTAGCCGAAGATCCCGGCATCACTCGCTTCAAACAGGATAAATATTATTATAGGTAATAGTAGATAATAAAATTACATATCCTAGATACATTGAAATGGCTCTCTCACGAGGATAGAAGATTCATAGTAGGTATTTGTTGTTTTGAAAAGCTTCTGGTTATTGGACCTCCTGAAAACATTATTTACTATACAGGATGTAGCGTGATGAATGGATAACCTAGTAACTGAAGGTCTGGAGATAGAGGTTATGGCGGTACAGAAAAATGCATGTTATCTTTATTCTTTAGTAATAAGTCCTTCCCACACTTCCCTATAGTTAGGTGTAGAGTTGTGAGAATTAGAGAGTGTGAGAGTGTGTGTTAGAGCTGATGGTGACCACTGTGAACGTTTTTTTTTCTTCCCACATATATTAAATCATATTTTTTAGTTAATTTCAAATTAAGAAATTACGCAGCAGCCTGTATATTCCCTAAGTGCGCTTTTAGATACCTACCAGATTTCATGAAAGCCTTTTTTTT
The DNA here is from genome assembly GCF_061535395.1 of Colias eurytheme. Lineage (NCBI taxonomy): Eukaryota > Metazoa > Arthropoda > Insecta > Lepidoptera > Pieridae > Colias > Colias eurytheme. The sequence continues at coordinate 3,306,682 of NC_142989.1, read as the reverse complement.
TGGCGAGTGAGCACGCGCCTGTCTACATACATTTATAATTTTATACGTTATTAATTGCACCGAACAAAATTTCCAACTTCTAACTTAGATTACAGAAACTTAGGACTTTATATTGCACGTGCATAGCTAATAAAAGTAATTACTGAACAATTCTGCCGATTACCGATAACAGCGAGCATCAATATGTATTTATAAAAGCTACACGTGGTGGCGCTCCATTGAAAAGAATGCCAATGCATCAATTCGCAAATTCAGTCATTTTTATATGTCACATCGTTAACGACAAACCTTTGTGAGCATTTCTTTGCAACATCAAGGTTAATATAAATCTTCTTACTCAACCTTTCAGTGTTATTATAATAATATGACGCGAAAACGCCGATAGCTATCGCAACGTAGCATCTAAGATAACGTATCACAGGGTACATACTTAGCAAGTATACATTTTAGCGCATTAACTGCTGTGTATGAAACCTGTATCAATTCACTGCGAGAGTATTGGTGTAAATTAAATCGCAATAATTATGTAGTGTCTCAAAATGGCTTTTTGGATACTGTTTTGCAGTTTGGTGGTGATGTCGGCGGCTCATATTGGTGACTTTGAAGGTAGGAAACTGAAAATACAATTAAAAGTTTATTGCTTATCTTTTTGTATATAGATTAAATATATAGCATAAATGCTTATAATTATACATTGGTTGCCTTTATACCAACTAGATAAAGTTAACAATGTTGAAGGGCCGGTTAGTGACTAAAAGTAGGTAAACGACTCCGTTATTCCTATACGGAATACGGAAACTTTGGAATATTTTTTTAAGGTTTTTGAGAATACCCCTTATCCAATTAAACAAAATAATTAATAATATGATGATTTAATTATGTATAATACTATGTTGATTTATCCGTAAGTATGTAGATATTGAAATATTTTCCTCAAGTTATGCTAATCAACATAAAAATAACTACGTTGTAGTAATTAATAATAACAAATCTTTTTTATTTTTTACTTTTCCGATTTTGAAGTCGGTTGTTTTCAAGAAGTTTATATCTAATACACTGGAGATTGCACTATGACCATTAACTTGTAACAAGAAAATATGACGTTGAATGACGCCTGTATGTTTTTTTATCCCTTTCACACCTGACTTGGCAAGTTTATTTTCTTGTTACAAGTTAATGGTCATAGTGCAATCTCCAGTGTATTAGATATAAGCTTCTTGGTTGTTTTTAACGTAGTTATTTTTATTTAATACTTTTTAGTGTACTTTTCAACACGAATCAAATGAGCCCAAACTCGATAAAGTTGAGTCAATATATTACTGAGTTCCTATGGCCACCTTCCGATTCCATCATCAAATAAGCTCTATGATATGATAATGTTTCATCGCTATCCAATTTACATACGTATACAAAATTTCAGCTCAGTCGGTTACCGGGAAGTGAATCAAAGTTATACTTGCTACATTTCAATTAAGTCACCGAGTACAGACAAAAATGCTCATAAAATAAAAACTACCGGGCCTATCCGAATAAAATTTTTATGGGACCAATTCGAAACCATCCCGCATCGAACAAAAAAAGAATCACGTAAATCGGTTAAGAAACCTCGGAGTAATAGGTGTACATACATACAAAAAAAATTATACCGGCCGAATTGATAACCTCCTCCTTTTTTTTGAAGTCGGTTAAAAATAAACTGCAAATATAATTTCGGTAGGTATTAAATCACAGGAATATTTGTTGTTATCGCTAACAATATTTATAAATGACACGCCATATGATATTTCAATATAAATAAAGATAATAATTTTATTATGAATCGGAGGCTATAACTGCTATCGTCTACAGTAACGTACAAATAATTATTCTACCCACATTTACGTACACATTTTGTTTCAATCTGGTTAGTGCATGAATTGTAATAAGTTATCGTATAAAATGTTATAAGTCTTATTAAGCTTGTATTAATAAAGAATTTAACTTGGAGACAAAACAATTTCATCTATTCGCTCATGCGCATGTGACCGCCCGTAATATTCTGAATAATCATGAAGAAATATCGAAATAAACTTCAAAAGGGGGGGTCTATCTATAATATTTTTCATGTTATTCAATTTTTAATTTTTTGTAGGCTTTCTATTTTTTGACACATCTCCGAAGTTTATGGGTCGATTTGGATTTTGTTTATTATTTCCAAAAGCTTATGAGTAGAATAGGTTAATTAACATTTTTACTAAAAATTATCGACTACGAAAAAAAAGACGTCATAGAAGTCATTTTTTCGGCAAAAAATTGTTTATTTATTTTAAAAATCTAGTATAAATCCATAAATAATCCCCAAAGGACGACTTTTTTAATCATTATTTTTAATCGACTACATAACAGCAAAAAATTCACAAATCATTATTAATAAACCAAACTGTAACTTATTCCAAAGTAAAACTCTGAGTCAAATTTACTTAAAGAAAGTGTGAAAATGTGAAAGCACGCTAAGACCAACAGGAGCGGAGACACGCGGGTGAAACCGCGCGGAACAGCTAGTATGTAATAATAATTGAAGGTCATCAAATGTTATGTTATCTCAGTGATGTTATTGTTAGAAATCACATCATTATTTAAACAAATATGTCTAATATTTTCTAATTACATCGTTTGCTTATATTTTCATGATTGTAATAAAAAAATAAAACTGTTTTTATGTAATCTCCAAAAAAGAGATTTATTCTGTGTAAGAAAGACGTTTTACTATGTGAAAGACAAATTGCATTGTTATTTTGTAAGATTTTATTGCATGTGTACAAAAAGTTTTTAATAAAGTTTAAAAAAAATCGTTTTGCCCTACAAAACGAAACCGAGGTTGGCCATTGGCCATCGTTACTTACAACTTTTAAATAGAGTTTTAAAGTTAAATTTAACTACAATTTTATCATAGCAAAAATACTTACATGTTACAATAATAATTAAAAATAGATAATATATTTAATTGTATAATAAAATGTAGACGTTGCCGTTGGTGTTTCAGTAGCCTTCTGTTGTTTCAGATGATTGTCCATCATATTGCGTTGGAGAGCCATATCAATGTATAAACGGACATTGCTACTGCGCCAGTGGGTATATGCCGAACCTGTACCAAACACAATGCGTGAAATGTCCAGGTATTTTATTATTATTATTACTAGCTTTCGCCCGCGGCCTCTCCCGCGCTCTCCCGCGGGCCGCGCAGTAAAAGGAAAACCCAGTAGTTCCCATCCCCGTGGGATATCCGGGATTACCTATCCCATATTATCTTAAAAATTTCATCCAAATCGGTTTTTGGATTAGGCATGAAGAAGTGACAGAAAAACGAAGTGGTAGAGTTATACTTTCGCATTTATAATATTACTACTTTTTCACACGCGCCTTCGCCTGCACAGTCAAAGAAAAACCCACATAATTCCCGTTCCCGTGAAATTTCCGGGATAAAACCTGTATTATATTCTTTCTCAGATATCAAGCTATCTCTATACATACCAAATTTCATCGAAATCCATCGGTTCAGCGGTTGAGGCGCGAAGAAGAGACAGATAGACAGACAGAGTTTTGCATTTATAATATTACTAGCGACCCGCCCCGGCTTCGCACGGGTGCAATGCTATATAAATACACTACAGAAAAACTGTAAACGTTGTATATAAAAACATAGCGGCCCGCACCGGACGGCCGCGGTACCGCCGCAAACGCTACGTCCCGCAATTTTTAAATCTGTAATATCTTCGAAAATATTCACTTAAATAAGACTTAAATCATACGGTGTAAAGGGCCATATAGATCTATATTAAATGAACAATGTATTCAAGGTATTTAATTGGTTAAGGATTAATGCTGTATTGGTTAAAATCGCTTCGAAAATGAGCCATTATTTGTCGTAAAAAGTAAATGACAAAAAAAAGTTATTGTGGGTTATCCATAAGAGATAGACATATACCATCGCGGACTTTTCTGTAGACCTTTTCAATGTGTATAATACTTAGTACATTATTTTGATAAAAATCGTAGGGTTCAGCCTGCGTTTGCAATGTACGCGGAAAAAATGTAATTTTTTACGACATCACATTGGAAACCTCGAAAAAAACAGTACTTCTCCACTATTTAATGGATGCTATTATACATATAAACCTTCCTCTTGAATCACTCTATCTATTAAAAAAAACCGCATCAAAATCCGTTGCGTAGTTTCAAAGATTTAAGCGTACAAAGGGACATAGGGACATAGGGACAGAGAAAGCGACTTTGTTTTATACTATGTAGTGATTTAGGTTTATTTGTAGGGATAAAGGTGTCTCTACTAAACGTTTAGAAACAACACTAGATTCCCGTTTTAAAAAACAATATTATTGGTATATGACTTGTCTATCCTTTTGGTTACTCGAACATTAGGTTCATTTTTATGGACAGTTACCTATAACTTACCAATTTTAGGTCTAGGAGAACCCTGCTTCGGTCTGTGCTGTAGTCAGAACATGACTCTACAATGTTGGCATGGCATATGCCAATCGTGCTATGGTCCAAATGGAAACTGGATTTGCAGGTAATTAAAGTTTCAAATACATATGAATACACAATACAAACTTTTAAAAAATACAGAATATACATAGTTGGATATCTAGTTTTTTATAAAACATCTTTAAATAAATTATTTTATTAACTACCTAGTTACTTAATCGCTTTTTTAAAGTGAAACTTTTATTACATCGTCTCAAACTTTTTGGTCTGTGTAGCGCATGTCGCGTGACGGTTGAACCGTACGATAATAATTATTGTGCCTAAGTTTCACTTTTACCGTGATTTCATAAAACCACACAACATTTTTTTTTAAGATGTATGAAAATATTTCTAATTTGTATGATAACTTTTAGAGATCCAGCTGACCAAATTATTCTAATATCCGGTACTCAGATCATAATGGCATCAGCTTTGGTTTTGGGAATCATTGCCACATTCATACTGCTATACAAACTATGTGCTGCTACGACGATCAGGTAAGGGTTAAGACTATCTTTAGAAAATAGGTATTTAGATAAATAACTAACAGCAATCTGCATGCATAATTATTGACCTACTTACTAACAATACTTTGTGGTTACTAAGTAAGTACCTAAATTCCAAAACTTATACAAAGTTATTCTGTTCATTTCTGCGCTCGACACCATTATTGCGTAAATAGTAAACATTGTTACCTCCTAATTGCTGCTTTTGATATTATATTATGTTTCATTTGTATTATTATGCCCATTAAAATTGTAGGGTTTAAGTACCTCCGCCTACTAACCCAAAATGTGGTTTGAATTTGTAGAGGCCATAATATTTTTGATAAAAATTGTAATCTAAAATGTATAAAAAATAACACAAAATTTTAAGCATCACAAAAGTAGAGTTTTATTTGAACAAAGATGCCCGGTAACCTTCGCACATAACGCAGTGGATAAAATCGCAAGTGGATAAATCGCAAGTGGGATAAAAATGGATACGTCGTTTCTGCTAGAACACTTACTCTCTCTCTTGTCAATATCTTCTTTCCATGGGCAAAATTTATATTAATACTAGCTTTCTTCCCGCGGCTTCGCCCGCGTTTTCAAAGAAAAACCCGTTCCCGTAGGATTTCCGGGATAAAACCTAGATCCTATGTCCTTTCTCGGGTATCAAAATATCTCTATACCAAATTTCATGCAAATTGGTTCAGTAGTTAAGGCGTGATTGATAACAGACAGACAGACAGAGTTACTTTCGCATTTATAATATTAGTATGGATACATCAATTCTAGCGTACTATTTTATTACAGTCCTGTAGGAAGAAGTGGCTCTAATGGAGGCAGTAGGTTGTCCGTGGGAAGTTTACAAATATATGTCGACGAGAGATTAAGGGATGCACCACCGAGGTAAAAAATACTTATTTATCTCATTCTTTAATAGTTTTTAATATTTTAATATCAGAAATCAAGGATATGCATGAAAAGTTGAATTTTGAAGCAGTGCGTACACTGCGTATTAACTCGATCGATTATTATCTTGATTGAATATTGTATTAATCTTAGTTAGTTCGTAGTTTAAATTTAATTAAAATTATTTGACTGACCGGTTGGCTTGGTTGGTAGTGGCCCTGCCTTCCAAGCCAGAGGTCGTGGGTTCGATTCCCACCCGGGGCAAATATTTGTGTGATGAACATAGATGTTTGCTCTGTGTCTGGGTGTTAATTATATATATAAGTATTTATTTAAAATTATATATGTATGTTTATCAGCCATCTGGTTTCCATAACACAAGCGAAAGCTTAGTATGGGATCAGATCGTGCCGTGTGTGAAAATTGTCCTGAAATATTTATTTATTTATTTAAATTTCAGATACACAAGATCGGAATCATCAAGGGCTCCAATGTATCCCGCTGCCATTTACCTAAACTCCGGTTTTGTAAGTATAACGACCGTATTTTGTACTAAGTATAAAGTAGATACTTATTAATATACTATGTATTCAAATTTTGAAGCTCAATGTCTACTTCCTAGAAGTAATTAAATATATAACATTATAATGTGCCTTATAATTTAGGTATATCAGAGAAATTCATTCATTTTATTTGAACTAACGATTTAGGTATTTACTGCATTCATTAAAGTATTTTGAATAGGTACCTATTTTACCACTTCCCGTTTCATTTTTGACAAAAAAATTCTCCCTTCACTGAGCTGTAACTTTAAATATGCCTAAATAATATTGTTCAATATACCTATTGTCTGAGTGCTTATTTCCGTGATTTATCTTATTTATCATTAAACTAATCCGACCGTCTAAAACGATAAACCGATTTGAATGAGTAATCATAATACAATGCATTGTATCATTTAAGAGTAATATTTAGATTGTTGTTTATCCGAAAAATATGTTGCTAAAATAGGTATGTAAGTTTGTTGTTTTTATCCTAAAAATATGTTTTTCCATTCGCGATTATCCCATAAAACGCTGCCGCCGAAAAACTGCCATCAAAAGCCTGTTCAAAATGTTATCCCACTTACGTATATTATATATATATTTTTTTTATGTTTCAGGTCCATGATAACACGATTCCTCCTCCGCCGTACACACCTGAAAGGAAAAACGAAAACATTCAAAACGCAACGGTTCATATATAAAAGATACTGATTGATGATAGAATAAAATATTTTTTTTATTATTTTATGAATTCTCTCATTTACCTACTTATTACTCTCTCATACGCACGCAAAAGATATTTTTCATTATGAAATACCTCAATTTCAGAACTTCATTCTGTGTTACTGCATGCACCTTACTTAGGCAGTGTATAGGCCAGCCCCCCTAGTCAAGTGGCTTTCTGTTAGCGTAGCGTTCAATAGAATAGACTACGAATGTATGAGATTGACGTAAGCTGTAGATACGTTTATCTACAGCCTACGTCAATCTAAGTGTGGTAAAGTTAAAACGTAGGTACTCACATGACCTCTGCTAGGCCCTCAGTTCCGCTTGTTCGCCTGTCTAGTAGGTAACCTAATGTCTAGTAGGTAATCCCTTTGGGCCTTTATTCCTGTAATATAAAGCGAGCACGCTGAAAAGGAAGGCTATAGGTATTCGAAAAGATACAGTGCATTTTATTGAAGCCTTAATCTATAAATACACGCATCAACCGCAACCGTTAAAAAGTCAGGATATTATGTAGGTATACGTATAGATCACAGTATAGTGTGTTACACGTGTATAGATCACAGTATAGTGTGGTTTGTATAATATATCAAATATCTAAAAATCTTTAAGTAAATTGATGTAAATGCGGACAACACCGATTAATTATTATATGTAACTAGATTTTGCAAATTTTTAGTTATAATTAAGCTTTGAGTTTTTCAAGAAATGAAAATGAAATAAATCATGAATTGTTTTTTTTTTTATTGAGGATCTTAAAATAAGCTATAATTATTTCATTTACAATATCACTAAATTCTTAATATTTTGTTAGATATCTGATCAATATAAAATATCTCTAGACTTTGTTGATGTGTGTATAGTCCCATCAAGAAGTTTGAACCGTAAAAAATAATTCAATTAAATCTTATCTTACTCCATCAAACACAAATAAAACTTTTCGTTGGTCTGGGAATTACCCTTTTCTTAATTATGTAGTCCATCATTAAAATATGGAAGTAACAACTGCCTTCTTCTTACTGCCCTTACTGCCTTATGTCTATGGTTAAATTCCAAAAACCTTTCCTCACGTTTGTATTGTCTATGACGATGTTATTAAAAAAAATCAAACGTCAAATTCATAGAATACAATTACTCCTGTCAAATTACACTTGTCAAATTACCAAAGGTAAGTTTGGAAAATGTGCTTGTGTGATTCGAATATTATTTGATTTAATTTCAAATGAAAGTGAAAAGTGAAAACAAAATAACTACTAATTTCAGTGAAATCGATGTTTTGTAGACTATAAATCTAAAGCTTTAAAACAAAACCAATAAGAATGGCAGACGAAGAAATTAATGGTGATACCGACGATATCCAGCATGACAAAGATAAAACCCAAAAGAAGACTGCAAAGCACGATAGTGGAGTTGCAGATCTAGAAAAAGTCACAGATTATGCTGAAGAAAAAGAAATATCGTCACAGGACATCTCAGGGGTAAATAAACGTTTTGTATTTATAAACCTAGACAGCTTGAATTCCAATACATTCTTTTGATACATTTGTAGTTACATCTTTAGTGAGCATTCAGGATATTCAAGTAACTTCACGCAATGATTTACTTCTGATAGATTCAGCAACACTTAATACAATTTAATGAGATGAAGAAGTATGATATTCATTTTTAAGACCTCACTTGTAGCTAATAATTCAACGTAAATATATTTTCATTAATTCTTTAATATGTTACGTACATTTCAGGCTTTATCACTAATAGGCGACAGAAGAAACAAAGAGGCTGCTGAAAGATTGGAAAAAGAAAAGGAGTTACAAAAAGTTTCTGTAAAAAAAGATGATATAGAATTAATTGTGAGTAGTTTTTCTGATACCTACCAAAATAACTTATAAATTATATTTTATTAATTATACAATTCTCTAAATGTATTATAATAATTTCATGCATTTCATTTCATACATTTCAAAGTGAATTGCAAATTTTTTAATATTTAATGCAGTATACCGTCAAACAATACAAAGCTAAAGTATAAAATAATATATTTATATAGATATATATTTATAAAAAATTAAAAAAATATTTAATAATTTCAGGTTAAAGAAATGGAAATCTCGAGGATTCTAGCGGAGAGAACATTGCGGGAACACAGAGGTGATGTTGTTGCGGCATTAACAACACTCACCAATTAGTTCTTATTACCAACAAGTGATATATAAATGTTAAATAGACTTTTGTATCCACTACATTTAGTTTTATTTCAAATGCAGTTTTATTCTGTAATAGCTGAATCAAGATTGATCCAATATCTTTATGAAGATATCAAAAGTTCATTCATTCATTTGTTCATTCTAAAGTTCTGTTAGTTAGTTAATTTTTGGTGATGGGAGGATGTTCATTGAATTTAAGGAAGTCAGTATACTCATAGGTAAAAACATGTTATAAAATATACATTTATTGTATTGACAGTTTGTGCTATGTGTAGCCCTCTTTTCAAAGTTGAATTAATTTTTTTTTATATAAAGTAATTATTGTATTTTTGTTTAAAACTCTTGAGTTATTCTGCTATTGGAATGCAAATGAGAATAAGAGTACATACATGTATATAAAATTTGTATCATATTATGTAAAACTTTAACAATTAACTTTTAATATTTTCCTGAGGTGCACAGCATTTTGTTTTAAGAAAATTAATATATTTTGTTACCTACAGTACACTTCCTTTCATATACAGTAGGTAATTAAACAAAAAATTTTAGTCATTTTTTTTTGTAGTTACATCTTTTAACCCAAGTTAACTAGATAGGTATGTTTTTTTTTACTTTTAAAATATAATTACACAAAGAGAGTTGTGTAAGTTACACCATTTATAAATCATGCAAAAAAAGTCTTTAGAAGTCGCGTAGGTAGAGCCACGGTGAAAAGCTAGTTAATTTAAAAATAGTGGATGTCTTAAGGTGATTGCAACGATCTGTTCCCAGCCAATATCCCGCTAGATGGCGCTGAATTCTACATTTCTAGTTTATTTGAGTTTTTGCGTAATTGGAATAGTCATCAAACCTAGGAATAGTCATGGCGGTTACTGAATATTATATTTTATTGAAATATGTTATATCATTGCCTTAAAATCCACCCAATTCGGTAAAATTATGCGTTTTAACATCTGTCATTGCATACAGGGTCGTTTACACACACAGACGTATACAAAAATGATAAAGATTTAACTCTAGATGGCGTGAATGTAAAGCGCGTCACACACGGTGAAGATACTACCTATAATATTTTATCTAATCTAGTAATATTTTATATTACAGTATCTTAAGGTATCCGGTATCAGCGTTCTGACCATCATTTTTCTTTTTTCGCTGTAGAACCGCCATCCTGTTACAAATGACCCACAAAGGAGAATGACCACGGGTGGTATCGGTAAAATTTTAGTTGTGCCACGTATTCGTTATATTGTTAATTCCTATTTGTATTTATAATGATCATATGTATCAATATTAAGTCTTAATTAAACCGGATAAATTGAAATAATAGTAAAAGTAAAAGTTTTTCTTTTGAAACATGTATGACTACGTATGGAATCGGTAAAATACTAGTTGTGTCACGTGTTCGTGATATTGTTAATTCCTATTTGTATTTATAATGATCATATTTATCACTATTAAGTTGTAATTATACCGAATAAATAGAAATAAAAGTAAAAGTTTTGTTTTGACACATACCTATATCTATCTCTCTTGCAAACGTCATATGTCATAGTTTCTATTTGAAATGTCAAATGAATGTGTTCGACCGTCGACGCATTGTTCGATGTTATTTTGAAATAATGTTTAAATTACGATTTACTTTTCACATTTGTCTTGTAAATTAAAATATTACCTATGTAATAAATGTAAAACTTAACGTTCATCGTTAGTTTAAACTCGATTAAGTAGTTTTTTGAAGTGTTGAATAAAACTATTGTTTTATTTTTATTGTCGCGAACTGCGGCTTATTTACATAAAAACTTTAATCATATCTAAAAGTACTAACATCAAGCTTTAAATTGAGCTATATTTCATCTTGACACAATAAGTTTGATTGCGATACCAAGTGCCATAGTCACTTGGGCAATCTCCTGTGGTTTTCATTTTTCTGTATGGGTAGACAAAACTTCAAAACGCCACCTGCTACGGTTTATATTATTATGAACGATTAGCTTTCCGCCCGCATTTTCAAAAAAAACCCGTATAGTTCCCGTTCCCGTGGGGTTTCCGGGATAAAACCTATTCAATGTGTCCAAGTTACGTTCTATATGTGTGCTAAATTTCATTGTAATCGGTTCAGTAGTATTTGCGTGAAACACACACATACACATCCTCACAAACTTTCGCATTAGTAGGAAGTAGGATTGTTATAAAAATAAAAGTTATATTTGTTGGCGTAAACTATTTTATTGTAATTTTGGGAAATAAATAATGTCAAAATTGATTACCTACAATAAAACGCAGTTTTATTTTATTACCTACATTACACTATTGTTTTTTTTTATCAAAACATGTATTTGAAGTAGCAAATATGATATTATGCTGATCCAAGCATTTTCACTCAAAACTAATATCACTAATGATTTGTAAAAGTAAATTATTTCAAAATACATTTCATAACCAACAAGTAAGAATAATTATTCATACAACAACAAATCAAAAACACTATTTACTATGGAAAAAAAACCAGGAAGGTGTAAAACATATTTACGATTTCGATGCACTCGACTTTTAGTAAAATAATAGGTAAAAATATTATTATGGTTTTGATCACAGACATATCTGTGGTTTTGATTTTAGCTACTAGTATCAGAAAGCTGCGTGTTCAATGCACGTCGGGGTCCCACAACTGTGGAGGAAGGAAGGTAGAATACCTCCATCGAATAAGTGAAGTTTCTCGACATACTCGATTTGCCGGCCGGCCTCAATGAAGATTGTCCGAAAGTTGTATATGTGCTCTGTAACGAAAAAATTTCGCTAGCGCGATTCAGAGTGAGGTGTCGTACAATATACCTAATGAAGTTTTTCATCTTTTTATTTTACTGCAAATACAAAATAAAAATTAAACAATGGTAATGTAAATTCTAAACAAACTACTACCAAAATACAATTAGAACAAAAATCATTTGACTTGTTTATTTCACCCAGAGGCCAGAGGCGGCTCGTGACAAAATTGTATAGGTGTTCACTTGAAATAAAACAACGAAAATACAATAGCGTTCGGGATGATTTATTACAAAAAAATGAGCACCACATTTTATAAATGTCTATAACACTAAAAATTACAAAGTACAGGCTATTTCAAAACGAATTCAATGACTAGGTATCAATAATTAGTAAATCACCGAATTTGCATTCGCGAGCGTAGGTATCCATAGTGTTTGTCACTGACGGTCACTGACCTCTATAACTTATAGTTATAGAGGTCAGTGGTGTTTGTTGTGTAAACATGTATGTATTTGAGTAGTTAGTAGCATATTATATTCTGAATTTCTGATCCATGCCTATTCACTCAAAACTAATAACACTAATGATTTGTAACAGTAAATTATTTCAATAGGTAGGTATTTGAACATTTCCCAACAAGACGTAAGAATAATTATTCGTAGGTATACAAGATACAATAACAAATCTAATACACTATTTATTATTTTATTATTTACTAGCGGTCCGCCCCGGCTTCGCCCGTGGTACATGTTTAACGTTTTCTCTCCATAAGAAGTAATAGCTAGAGAGCTAGCGCAAAGCTACCTGTATGTATTTGACCAGACCTGGATTTTTGTGTGTTGATTCCCCTATACCTACTATACATGAGATGAGGAGTCACTAAGCCCAGAGTGGTGGACGGGGCGCGCGCTTAGGTAAGACAGGTGGAAATTTTTGGCGAACTTTGAAACCATTTGACCACGTCTGCCATTTTGATATTTGAAAATAGATTATTATTACTATCGGAAAATAACAATGGCAGACCATTATCACGCGGATAACATTCTGGCAGACACTTATGAAAGTGCTGAAAAAAATACAATTTTGAAAGTATTTGACCAGATCTGCCATTCATATATTTTATTTATTAGGGTCTTAAAAACTTATTTTCGAAACGGCAGACATTTTCATTGCGTACAGACTTCAGCAGACAACAAAACTTTACAGACTTCAGCAGTCAACAAGACTTAGCTTCTACATGGTCAGATGTATATATGTATTACGTTCCCTGACCTTACATCAATGATTTACTTTATTAATGTTTTTATGGTCATTTACATTTAATTTTGAAAACTATGGAATAAAATTTATAAATTTGATGATACAAAACTAAATATACATTTGTAAAGAATCTCAAATATAAAGTTGTGTTGCAAATAACAAATCATCATTTAAAAAATATTTAGTTTATTTCTTTATTTAAGAAACAATTAACAATTACAAAACAACATAAAAAAACACGCATGCATTTATTGAAATGTTCATTCATCATCACTATCGTATGGCGTTGTGTGACTCGTCTTCATAATCCATTGAATCGGATTCTGTAAAAGTAAAACGTAAATTATATAATAAAAGAAATGAGTCATTATAAACTTACCTAGTAAGGCAATGCCTTTGATGTCGCACGATGCCGCCGCGCCGCCAGTGTAGGTACTTCTGCTGCTACATGAAAATATGCTAGGGTTGCAACAAATGGGAAATAAAACAATTGTGATTATTACTATTATGATGTAATCATTTATTCATATTATGTACATTCAAAACAATTGCTATTATTAAATCTGATGTAATTATTTTTTCATAAATATATAATTATTATTAATTACATAATATATTGCACTGTGAAATATTTACGTATCACTTTATTTTTGATGTTCTTAATTGTCTTTTATAAAATTTAAGTGACGCATTCGCATTGGGATCAACAATCCGATAAGAAAAGAATGGAGACAACATATACATAGCTTTGATTTCAATTCTACAGATACAAAATATACAATCTATCTAAAATGATACAACGGATGTTTCCTGCGTTTTCTCGTCAAAATACCGAAACAACGTAATTATTGTATAGTAGTTGGGCGTGAAAGTAAAAAAACAAATGAAAAGTGTTTTCCATATGATTATTTATTAAATTTACGCGATTAAGAATAATTTCAACGATACAATTTAGTAACCGAGAATTCAGAGGATTAAAGAAAATACCTGCCTGATCATTTTATCAAACTCTAAAAGAATTATGGTTATTTCGCATCACTCGGTTTATTAGTTTGGTAATAATTATTAAAGGTAGTTACAACCCTAGCCATTGAGTCGAACGGTAGGCAACACAATATCGACTTTGTGCGGGTACATATGGTACATTTCTTCTTGCTGTGAAGCGTAATTATTATTATTAAGATTTTTTAGGCTATTTTGAATCAGCTGTTCTAATTTAATTCTAGAAATTTATTAAAACGTGATTTTTTTAAAAGTATATTATGAGTTTATAAATACCTCAACCAATAGTTATTGTGTCCTATCCTCATTTCTTTATATCTTGGTAGTTAACTAAAGTGTTAAATTTACATAACCTCAACAACAACATTTACACTGCCACTGCACTAAAACTAAACTAACTAGCTCTCTAGCTATAAGAACCATCCTCGTACTTCAAGGGATATAATAAAAAAAGAATTATCGAAATCGGTTCAGCCGTTCTCGAGTTATGCGCTTACCAACACATTTTGCGATTCATTTTTATATATAAGAAGACTAGCGGTCCGCCCCGGCTTCGCCCGTGGTACATGTTTACGTTTTCTCTACATAAGAACCATCCTCGTACTTCAAGGAATATAATAAAAAAAGAATTATCGAAATCGGTTCAGCCGTTCTCGAGTTATGCGCTTACCAACACATTTTGCGATTCATTTATATATATATACTAGCGGTCCGCCCCGGCTTCGCCCGTGGTACGTAATATTTACGTTTTCTCTACATAAAAACCATCCTCGTACTTCAAGGAATATAATAAAAAAAGAATGATCGAAATCGGTTCAGCCGTTCTCGAGTTATGCGCTTACCAACACATTTTGCGATTCATTTTTATATATAAGATAAGATTATGTGAAAATAACCAGGAAGGTGAAAAACATATTTACGAAAACATAGTAACATAATATGGCTGTCGCTACAATAATTATATTTCAATTTTATCTTTTTATACCTAGTAGAACTGGCCGACGAATAAAAAAAATCGTATTAGAATAAATACAATAAATTACGGAACAAAAAAAGGATTGTAACTGAATTAGGTATGTTTGTTTCTGGGCGCACCGTTTTCGACGACGCGACGCGCGACGTAAGCGTATAGGTATAGGTACCTACTTTGCTAAAACAAACTAATAAAATTGTGTGTCTGTCTGAAAATTCGGAAAAGCATATTTTGCAAGTTTGTAATTACTTTGATAGTTTACCGATTTATAATAATTGTAATTGTAATTGTATAATATATAATTTGCAATGTGGTGAAATTTCATAAAAATCACGGGCCAATTTTTTGTTTTGAATCCCACCGAAAATATAATTGCGTTATTAGAATAATTAATTACTATACCTACCCACGATCAATTATTACAATATAGTCTCAAATGCATACTAGAGAAATATTGCAATTTGATTCAATTAAAATGCATAGCATACAAAAATAAATTCACAACACAAGAAATTCCGCGCGCAAATCATAGCGCGTGTCAATGAAATCAAGAATGTTTTATATCAAGCCGACGCGGACGACGACGCGACGCCGAACAAAAGTACCTACGACGGACGACCACGCTTCGAGTTGCCAAACAACATGAGTAATAAATTGTTTACAAAAAAAACAAGTTTTCCATTTTTCTGTATGAGTAGACAGAACTTCAAAACGCCACCTGCTACGGTTTATATTATGAACGATTGTTATAAAAATAAAAGTTATATTTGTTGGTGTAAACTATTTTATTGATCAATAATTTTGGAATTTAAAATTGTCAACATTGATTACAATAAAACGCAGTTTTATTTTATTACACTATTGTTTTTTTTATCAAAACATGTATTTGAAGTACCTGCTGATCCAAGCATTTTCACTCAAAACTTATATCACTAATGATTTGTAAAAGTAAATTATTTCAATATACATTTCATAACCAACATGTAAGAATAATTATTATTATTCCTACCTACAACAACAAACCTAAAACACTATTTACTATGGGAAAATAACCAGGAAGGTGAAAAACATATTATTATTTACGATTTCGACGCACTCGACTTTTAGTAAAATATAGTAGGGAAACATAATATTATGGTTTTGATTTTTGCTACTAGTATAAGAAAACTGCGTGTTCAAACTACTTGTTTGTCTGTCTGAAAATTCGGAAGTACTTTGGTAGTTTACCGATTTATAATAATATTGTATATATCGTTGTTTAAAAAATATTCAAACACAATAAAATATGATATATGTACTGATTTATCACTGGTTTCAGTGATGAACTGATGAGTCAATTATAGCCACTATACTTTCGTCATACGTGTGTATGATTGATGTGATTTGCAACGTGGTGATATTTCAGAAAAATCACGGGTCAAATTGTCCCACCGAAAATATAACTGCGTTATAAGAATAACTATACCTACGATAAATTATACATAATACAATATAGTCTCAAATGCATACTAGTGAAATATTTTATTTGAATCAATAAAATAAAAAAAATAAATAAAAAATAATAATAATACAAAAATAAATTCACAACACAAGAAAATCCGCGCGCAAATCATAGCGCGTGACAATGAAATCAAGAACTTTCGAGCCGACGCGGACGACGAAGGAGCCTAACAAAAGTACCTACAATCATAGGCGGCTCGTGACAAAATTGTATGGCCGTGTTCACTTGAAATAAAACAACGAAAATAGGTACCTACAATAGCGTTAGCAGTACAAAAAAAATGAGCACCACATTATAAATGTCTATTTATACACTAAAAATTATAGAGTATTTCAAAACGAATTCAATTATTATTTAGCAATAATTAGAAAATCCCCGAATTTGCATTCGTGATCGTATTCATAGTGTTTGTCTACACTAATATTATAAAGAGGAAAACTTTGTTTGTTTGTTTGATTGTAATGAATAGGCTCATAAACTACTGGACATTTTACCAATGTTTGCAAGTTTGTGATTACTTTGATAGTTTACCGATTTATAATAATTGTATACTTATATCATTGTTTAAAAATATTCAAACACAATATGATATAGGTGCTGATTTATCACTGGTTTCAGTGATGAACTGATGAGTCAATGTTAGCCACAATACTAATCACTTTCGTCATACATGTGTATGAACTATGATTGATGTGATTTGCAATGTGGTGAAATTTCATAAAAATCACGGGCCAATTTTTTGTTTTGAATCCCACCGAAAATACATATATTACTAATTGCGTTATTAGAATAATTAATTACTATACCCACGATCAATTATTACAATTTACAATATAGTCTCAAATGCATACTAGAGAAACATTGCAATTTGAATCAATTAAAATGCATAGCATACAAAAATAAATTCACAACACAAGAAATTCCGCGCGCAAATCATAGCGCGTGTCAATAGCTGGGTCCACACCGGCCGATCCACCGCGATCCGATCGCGCGCGGCAGGCGCGCGATCCAAAGATGCGGGCGGTGTGGACGTGCCGCGCGCGATCCATGCACGCGTTTTGCCGCGCGCGATCCCTACCTCGTGCGATCCGTTAGCGGGCGGTTTTTGTACCCGCTTCAAAGGTGCCTCAGTTGCGTGATGCGCGCGGTGTGGACGGTTGTGTTGGATCGCGCGATCCACCTCACCATGGACATCTCAGAAAGTCGAATATCTCAAATTGAATAGCATTCATTCTTGCAAAATTGTGTTCCACTTCATCTGAAACTAACTCTGCGTACAGCTGAGTCCCAGATTCCAATCGATTTTTGTAAAGTTGTTTCACCCAAAACCGTCGATTTATTTTTTTTTTTTATTTTTTGCGCAAACATTTCAGTATAATAAAAGTTACTGCTGCAACGGCAAGACGCCGCCGTTGTACGTGTGACTCCATATCGTACAAGAGTTAGACTGGCTGAATCACGGATCGCCTTAGGATCACTTGGAGCGCATATTTTGGATCGCAAGTTTTTAAAGTGGATCGGCCTAACATGATCCACGATCCATGCTCCGCGATCCTGGATCGCGGATCGCGGGATCACTGGATCGGCCGGTGTGGACCCAGCTAATGAAATCAAGAATGTAATAATTTTATATCAAGCCGACGAGCGACGACGCCGAACTAAAGTACCTACAGTACCATTTACCTTCAGTGTACAATACAGTTTACAGACCTACGACGGACGAACAATAATGAGTAATAAATAAAAAAAAACATAGTTTCTAAGGTCATTAGTTTTATTTTATTTTATTGTTATTTTCTTTGAACGATTGGAAATGAAATTACTCAATTTTTACACAGAACTTTGATTTATTAGAATTATGCTCATTATGCATAAGATAACGAACGCGAATGCACGACATCTAGCGCGTCAATGTCTAAACATCGCCTTTCGTTTAGACATTGACGCGCTAGATCTGTAATAAGTATATAGTCTATGCGCTAGATGTCGTGCTTTATGTCGTGTTTCGCTTGGCAAAAGTCACGCACACTACTGTAGAAGTGTCAAATTTTTCCGGTATTTTACTGTTGTTTTTCTAAGTAAATATTGTAAATTATTGATTAAAAAGGTCGAACGCGCACACATTTCATTATAGAGAAGTGATAAAATGATTAGTTTTAAAGAAATAGTGTCTGTGTTAAGTGTTTAGAGGTAATCAAAAATGTATGGAGGGACGGTCGGAACATCAACCTTAAACAAGAACAACGCCACAGAATACATAATAGTAGCTAAACGCTACAGAACGGACACTCTCCGCCTCCCGCCAAAATTAAACACTTACCTCAACCCGCATGATCAGTCTAAAAATGGTCCACATTTTTCTACAGGAACGATACGCAACAAAGACTTAGAACGAAGATTGACAACATTAATCAAATTGACTTAAAGTCTTCTTAAAGTAATTTTATTATTTTGGTTTTGTGATTATCGTTTTTCGTAGAAAATGGTTAGATATTGTGCTGTTTACGGATGTATTTCATCAGAAAAACTCGAATTTTTTTTTACGCTAGTCAAAAATGTGCCAACCATAAAGCGTTAACACACACATTTGCTTGTTTGCTTTGTCTCTACAGTGTGACTGTCAAAACGATAATTTTGTATGGAGTGTCCGGGGTGTGACAACGCCATATCTACAAATTCCGCAAGAAATGTCATAGGTTCTTACTTCTTACAACTAGTGATATTCTATGATAATATTATGCGAGATTCATTGTAGCTAAGACCAATAGACTCGTATTAAACAAAAACGCCACCCAGCACCATCCTCAACACTTGGTTGCTACCCTCAAAAGGATTGAAATAAAACATCATATTGATGATATTGGCGTTTGTTCTGATTTATTGTCAATTACATTCATTTACAGAAAGTCTACGTGTTGGTGCTCTAGACGATCGCCAGCCAGGGGAGCATATTATGTAGAACCGAGTTGGGAGTCATTTGTGAGTTCGAAAGTTATACTCAAAATAAATAAATATAATAATTGAACAATCAACCACTTACCATTCGCTGGCGTTATATATATCTATCCCGGTATTAATAAAATTATCACTTGGTGACTATTTATGTAGAAATTCAAAAAAGTATGTAACTGAAGTGAACTACATACTATCTCATACGTTGTCTAAACCGAAACGGAAGTGAAAATAAAAAAGATGGGTTGTTTTTTTTTTCAATATGCTCGTTGCAGCGGCAGCATGCAGCATTAGGTATTTTATCAATAAAAGTATCCGATGGACGACAGTTTACTAGGCAGTTTAATAAAGATATATTTATAATATAATTTAAATAAAAAGTCTATCTAATTATGTACTGATGCATACGGAGAGTAGGTAGTGAACACCAACTTGACTTAAGTACGGAGTACCTACCCGCCAAATCCAATTTTAATTATTAAAAGCAAAATACATAAGTATATTATTACAATAAACATTAAATACTAATTTAAAGATTTTATTTATTTTTTGTACGATTTGCGTCAAATAATAGGTATTTGAATCAATGATAGGTATTTGAATCAATGATATTATGGCTGGCGTCCACTAGGCGGATCGGGCCGGGCCGCATCGCAACGCAAAAATACGCCGGCCTATGTTTTGTATGAAACATCGTCCATTAGCGACGGATCGGGCCGGGGCGGGCCGCAACGCATTGGCGGATATCGCTTCGCAGGCGGATTTCTGCCGGCGGTGCGCTGCGGCCCGGCCCGCCCCGACCCGTCTAGTGGACGCAGGCAGGCGGATGTGAGCGGCGAGCGTCTGTTAGATAAAATCCGCCTAGGCGGTCCGCCGCGCCCCGTACAGGTGGACGCAGGAGCAAACAGCGCGTCCATTAGAGACGGCCCGTTGCGATGCGGCCCGGCCCGATCCGCCTCTAATGGACGCCTAGCATTATATATAGAAACAAGAGGTAGATACGTCATCAACGCACCAAAACTGATTCCGTGAATTGGTCCTATTTGGGACCAATGCAATCAGTCAGATTGTCACCGGTCCCAGTGAGCGTATATGCCGATAGGTACATTAAAGTTGTCGAAAATGCCTTCCTGTGTGTTCAGAAAGTGCACGTATTCGTGCAAAAAAATAAAAACCGGCCAAGTGCGAGTCGGGCTCGCGCACAAAGGGTTCCGTAGCAGCAAATATAATAAATTACAGTTAAATCAACCTATCTCAAAAACTATAAGAGATACTTTGATCAAACCAAAAATCGTTGAAAGAGTTAATTAGCATGCATCACCTCTATTTTTTTTAGAATTTTATACCCCGTAGTTATAAAAATAGAGGGGGGGGGACATACTTTTTACGACTTTGAGAGCTGATATCTCAAAAACCGTTCACTTTAAGAAAAATGTTTTTTAGAAAACTTTATATCATTTTAAAAGACCTTTCCATTGATACCCCACACGGGTATGTACATCGAAAAAAAAAATTTCATCCCTCAGTTACATGTATGGGGGGCCCCACCCCCAATTCTTTTTTTTACTATTTAGTGTCATATTTTTGTAGCGGTTCATACAACACATATTCCCATCAAATTTCATCACTGTAGTACTTATAGTTTCCGAGTAAATCGGCTGTGACAGACGGACAGACGGACAGACGGACAGACGGACATGACGAAACTATAAGGGTTCCGTTTTTGCCATTTTGGCTACGGAACCCTAAAAAAAGATAAAGTAATATCATATCACAGCAAAATATATTAAATTATTACAGTTTAAGAGTAAAAATAACAATTTACAATTCTTTATGAATGACACTTGCTTGACACGTGTATTGAAATAATGAAAGGGATAAAACATTGCTTCAATCACTAGTGTGACAAAGCTAGCGTACACTGTGTTCAAAGATTATCATGTAGATACGATTTTTGAAAATAGAACGGTTATTTTATTAATTTCGATTTGGGTAAATACTTGATTATTTTTATATTTAAATCCACAGTTTACATCCAGTGCATATAATTAACAAATATAGCTATTAATTATATACAATGAAATCGTGATGCCAAAAATGTTTGTTTGCAATAATAAAATGATAAATAAAAATAAAGTGATGTTGAATATACGTAAACATTAAAGAAAAGATTATCGCTACTGACGAAAAATGCTATTTGCTTTTCTGTAAATAGCTATTGAACATAAATTTTATTTGTGTTTTAGATAAAAAATGCTTATACTTCATCCTTTCTTTTATTTCATCCTTTTTTTTCATCTAGGCACCACTATTATTATAATTATCCTACAAGTTGGAGTGATGACCTTGTACGGGTTTCGGGAACTGCCTTGAAACGAATAGCGTAAGATCGGTCCTTATGGAGTTCTATAAGGAGGATTATGCAGTATGCTCAGCAGTGGGTGTTTATCGGGTGAAATGATGATGACCGAAAACGAACACCACAGCTAGTAATAAATACTTAATACAGTTATATCTCCAAAAAAAATTTTTTTTTTCATTGTAATACGACATCATAATAATCATAAAATAGTAAATGAAATTGTCACATTTATTTACTTGTGCAGGAAACCTAACATCTATATTCTATAACATTGAACCTTCTGTGTCGTTAGTCTATGCCAATTACCATGGCAACTATTTGTTTATTTATATTTAATTGGCGAATTCTTATGACTTTTGCTTACACCTGCGCGGAAGTGACAAACTATCTTTGTCTTTTTTGTTTATATCATTTTATTAGAGCCATCTCTCTTATACAGTCTGTCAATGTAATAAATTAAGTAAAATGAAAATTGTATTTGTGTGTGCCTGACACTGCATATGAAGCATTTTTTTGGATATATTGTGAGTATATAACGTATCTATACATAAAATATCATTGATTTGAATAGTATACTCGACTGAGTACATACCTATCTGTGATACCTATATATATAACTAGCGGTCCGCCCCGGCTTCGCCCGTGGTACATATGAAAAATAGATGTTGGCCGATTCTCAGACTTACCCGATATGCACAGAAAATTTCATGAGAATCGGTCCACCCGTTTCGGAGGAGTATGCAGACTAACATTGTGACACGAGAATTTTATATATTTATATACTAGAATTATATACTAGATTTCCGCCCGCGGCTTCGCCCGCGTTTTCAAAGGAAAACCCGCATAGTTCCCGTTCCCGTGGGATTTCTGGGATAAAACCTATCCTATGTGTTAATCCAAGTTACCCTCTATATGTGTGCTAAATTTCATTGTAATCGGTTCAGTAGTTTTTACGTGAAAGAGTAACAAACATCCATACATCCATACATCCTTACAAACTTTCGCCTTTATAATAGTATTGACTATTGAGATAATATTTTATTAAACCGAGTAATATATAAAAATACCTATGTACCTACCTGTTTTTTATCCCGGGATAGTATCATTGTATCAACCCGGGTAAAACCGGAACAAACAGTGGGTAAACAATATTTTTACTATCGTGTAATATCGAATTTTATTTGATAGATCTTATTTTTATTAACTTCCATTTCATGTTATGAGGGTATAATTTTGAACCATGGAAATATAATATATACTTCGTACCCTTAATTATACTTTTTTTTTGTAAATGACGTAAGTTGAAATATAAATTATCTGTATTTGATATCTAGTCTATGCTTAGTGAGGTGTGTTTGACTTTTACATTGTGTGTGTTTTCTACGTTCATTTTATTTTTCCTATTTAAAAACTTTTACTTCCTTCTTTTATTTATTAATAACTTTTACTTATTTTCTTAATCGGTGTGAAATAGAAAAATCTTGGAAAAATAGAACCACGGTAAGTAATAAATGATTGAGTCGAAATGTCAAATTGATACATAGAGAATCCAACTGCTGAGTGCTGATGGCATGCCCAAATAAAATAGTAATTTTGCCCTTGACGATATTTTTACAAATATTAGATCCTTTATAAATATATTCGAAATTATACATAATGTGGTATGCCATTAACTATAAGATTCTTCCTATGGCGTAATATTACACGCAACGCCAATATGGAGTACACTATGGTAAAATTATGTTTTGTTGCAGTACATATCCTTTGCCTTCTAGACATCTCTGTGTTCCTTAACGTTGCCTATAATGTAGCCGAATACTTTATTAATATTTTTCATGAAAGAAATAATTACTTAGGGCCTCGTTTAATAATAAATACTTACGAAACTAGATACAATATTTGAAATTGGAATAAATTATAGCTCTTTGAGACCCAAAGTCCTTATTTATATTTACCTGTAGTTCTGAGCTTAGTTCCTTGTTTCTATTAGAATAATCGTGAGTTTTACGATGAATTATACTTTGATTATTTGATGATATGAGATCATAAATCAGCTATTTTCTATCATATTTGTCAAATTCTTACATATTTTACTATTAGTATGTACACCCACAATTCAATCATAAATAATTTGAATGAGCTAAACTATTTCAATTATTGAAAGGATAGGTAAAGGCACACCCCGGACACTCCATACAAAATTATCGTTGACAGGCACACTGTAGAGACTGCAAATGTGTGTATTAACGCTTTATGGTTGGCACATTTGTGACTAGCGTAAAGAAATTCGCGTTTTTCTGATGAAATACATATCCGTAAACAGCACAATATCTAACCATTTTGTACGAAAAACGATAATCACAAATCCAAAATAATAAAATTACTTTAAGTCAATTTGATTAATGTTGTCAATCTTCGTTGAATATCGTCATTATGGAATGCGGGCCATCTATAGCGTGAACGTGCGGGGTGAGGTAAATGTTTAATTTTGGCAGGAGGCGGAGAGTGTCCATTCTGTAGCGTTTAGCTACTATTATGTATTCTGTGGTAAAGGCTTAAAAATAAAGTGTAAATGTATATTAATCCATCAGTCCCTGGAATCACAAACACAATAGATAATCTATTGTGTCGCGCCCCGATCGGGGCGCTCGGTGGTCAATGGGTTAAACACAGGCTGTACTTACTGCTATCTACTTCCAAAACAACTCATATTAATATGATTTTTATATTAGTCAACCCACAAGTTTATTTGCTTGTTTCTTAATAAAAACAATATTGTCTATTATTTTGCTTGCTGTGATTAATTTTCTTATATAAATGTTGAATTTGATATCCATATAAAGATATAGAAATACTAATT
Organism: Colias eurytheme; assembly: GCF_061535395.1. Taxonomy (NCBI): domain Eukaryota; kingdom Metazoa; phylum Arthropoda; class Insecta; order Lepidoptera; family Pieridae; genus Colias; species Colias eurytheme. The sequence continues at coordinate 3,281,610 of NC_142989.1, read as the reverse complement.
TATAAGTATAGTTCTAAATAACTAATAATTTTTTTTATATTTATTATTGTATCATTTCATCAAATTAATTGATCCTACTAATTTGTGGACCAAATGTTTATTTATAAACTCTTTATTATAAGATCATAAGAGGAAATAGAGATATAACATTGTCTAAAAATAATGACTTCTTAATGTTATACATTATGACTAATTACTTTTTAATTAGAGTTCTGTATCTCTTAATATTATTTAATCTTGTAATACAATATGTGTATAAGATGTCCTATGAATGGTTAATGTGGGGTAACAGACCTGACTCGCAGAGGCTCCTTAGAGAATTTTAATGTGCTATGGGCAAACAATACTCATTAAGTAAATAATATATATCAATGCAACTGTTGTCTCGGTAAATGTTAATCAATACTTATTCATTTTGACTTGCTGGCTCTAGCAATATATCAAATGTTTGGTATAAAAATAGAATTTTTATTATAATAATGAGATTAAATGAAAACTGTACTATGTTTCGCCCGTGGTACATGTTTGCGTTTTCTCTCCATAAGAACCATCCTCATACTTCAATGAATGTTTTAAAAAAGAATTAACGAAATTGGTTCAGCCATTCTCAAGTTTTGCGCTTACCAACATGTTTATCTATTAATTTTTATTATTATTGTTTTATATTTAATCTGTGACACTCATATTGCCAAATAATACAGTATTTTTGTTTGTAAACAGATTGGAATGGAAAGAAAACTTAATGTTATGGAATCCTTGCTACAATACACCAGCTTAAGATTACCCAATGCAAGACTAAATTAATTGGTTGCTGTAAAACAAGAAGTGTGCTGAAGGTGAGTGCTTTTTTTAATAATTTAATTATAAACTTATGGATATGAATAATGTGAATATTGTATTTTACCGATAAACCCTCTGCCAAGGAGAATCTCAATTTCTCAATTGAAAGCTATTTAAGTGTTATCATAGTTAGAAAAACAACTTACATACAATCCTACTATCCAACTAATATTACAAATGAAAAAGTATGATGGAATACATCTAAAAACATTATTGTTACAATGAAACAGGTTTGATTGTTGTCCTCATTTTCTTAAATGTACTTAAAAAATATAATTAAAGCAAATGGTTATCTATACATCTTTCAACAGACAGGTCAATTTAGTTTCTCAATTCTAGTATTAGAAGATAATAATGTAATCTGTAACACAATCTCGTATTGCTAAGCGTGAAGTGCATTGTGTCATTATAAAACAAAATATCCTAAAATAAAGATACAAAAGCATCAGTCATACAATTGGACTACTTTCTAAAAAAAAGTTTTTATTTTCGATCACCGCGTGGTGGCATTTTATCGGATTTAAAATCGCGTTACACCGGAAACCGTAGTCTTGCCACAAAGCATATATCAACGATATTATTTATACGTATATGTACACGTATATTGTACACGAATACGACATACCTATTGTGACCTTTAAACCAATTGGAGTGGTAACCATTTTCATGCAAAAGAGGCTCTTTGTTAAACCTGATGAATGTAGGATAAACCGAAAATGTATTCATTATTTATTGTTTTTATATCTGAGCGCTATTATTTTTATCGTAAAGACGAGCGTTGTTATAGTGATAAGTTGTTAATCTAACGTATGTTTAGTCGAAGGATGTTTCCGGGAATCAGGCCTTGAATAATTTTGGCTCAAGGACTTTAGGGTACGAGATAAACGAAAATCTTTCTCTCATTTCTAGGTCGTACCCTCGAAACGGCCCTGTCCTGAATACAAAGTTTCATCCAAGAGTAATTTACTGTCAGGAAGTTGTTTTAGTAAAAACGATTGAATAGGTAATAAATAATAATATAACTAATATTTTCAACACAGTTATTATTCATTAGATAGTGTGCTACTACAATACATCCAGTGTTAAAAAAATCGGTTTTACGTAATTTTGTAAATTATATTATTTTCCTGATCACTGCACCAAATTTACATTTATTTTGAGACCAAATAGATTATTAATTGTGCTTCATCATTATAACATATTAATTATTAGTCATACAACATATAAATGTACATATGTAGGTTAAAATAATAAAAACGTGTTAAGGTTTTCCTAATAATAATAATCGTCAATTATTAACAGCTATTTGTAAATCCAGTGCAGTAACTGTCCTCAATATTCGTTCCAATAAAAAAATAACATACTTCTTTATCAACGTAAAATAACATTTTTTAATTACATACGTACTAATGACTTGCATAGGTTTTACAACACAATATATCACTAAATTTCTCTAATAGGGAAAGATTAGGTTACTATGCGAGTTTTTTTAATGAGTGAAATCAGAAATGTCTGAAGAAGCATTTAAATTATATTGAATACCTTTCTATAGTTTTTTCATATAGTTAATCGATTTTAAAACCAAACTATTTAATCTACAATAAGTGCACGTAGGTTCGTGACACGTTTCTATTTTATTAATACATATTATCGTTTTGTTATCTCGCCTGTAATCTCTTACTCACTTCATCTAATTCGGCACACATAATGTTATGAATACAAACAACTATTCATGTGCTATTTTATTTTATATACAACATGTTGCAATCACAAAACTCAAATATAATTTGAACTAAATTCCAAATAGCTTCAAACTTTAGCCTTGCTCTCGCTATTCTTAATTAATAAAACATACTATATCAAATTGAGTATTTGAATTAAATTTTTTTTTGTGATAAATGGAAAGATTATATATTAGTTTTATAACAAAACTGTTTTTATTTTTATTTTTTTGCAATAATTCAAAAGTTATTTCAAAATAAAAATTAGTCTTTGAATCCAGTACCGAAGACACGCCGACAACTCCCGAAGCGTCACCCGATCGCGTGTGACGTCACAATGTTAGTTTTCACTCATTGCAGTTGATAGAAAATTAAATATAGTTTGAAAAACTAAACAGGATAAAAAGATAAATTCATGAAATTATTGTATTGTTACCGGGTTTTTATAAGTATACAAAATTTAAATTAAATCCGTCGGTTTATAGTGGGTCTAAATCGAATCGAAAGGAGAATTGGTTACATACAAACATATGTTTTAAGCTGATCCTGGCGATCCTTATCAGGATAAATTTATGATATTATTGTATTGTCATCGGATCTTGATAAGTGTTCAAAATTTGAACAAAATCCGTCGGTTTTAAGTGGGTCAAAATCGAGTCGAAACTTCGAAAGGAGTCGGTTACATACAAACATACAGGTGAAGCTAATAAAAGCGTGTTAATAATAAATACAGTGTTTTGATCTATTTAATTTTGTTGTCATTATTAAATTACATATTAATTATATTAATTGTTAATTATATTATTTAAATTTATATTAAAAATGGCGAACCTCAAAAGTTATCGTTTTGTATCATTATGTACGAATACTACAAAGGCAACTCCTGACAAAAATCGGTGATCATAAATATATCAACATCAAGAATATTATATATATAATATAATATTATATATTATTCGTAACTAACTAACTAATTCGGAACCAACTAACAAATCGTATGTAAACGCTATGTACTGCAGTTAATAATAGCTATAACATTATAACGTCCGCGTCACAACTGTGGTGACCAGTCATGGCGCGTTTTTAGTCACGTGATTCTAACTTAAATTTCATCAATTTTTAATTGCTTATAATGAACGGAAAAAATTTTTTTTGAAGTTATTTGCATTAAATATCAATATTATTAATAATAAAGTTTCAAAATACATAAAAAAAATCAATAATTTTTTTTTATTCAAATACTCAATTATACGTTTCCTAAATAATCGAAGTCTTAATACATTTGTATACTATCCAATTTCACTGAAATCTCTTGAAAATTTTTAATTTAAATTTTAAAGTATAGTACGCAAAGACAACCATTTAATTAAGTTAAAAAATTTAAAATGTACTATAATAAAATAATCGATATTATTCTCTTACTTCAATCACCAAAACAAAAAGGTACAGCACGTACTTCTGTAAGATTAACTGGAAACCAAGTTAGTGAAATCATCATATTTTAGTCCCTAAAAATTTCGTAATATCACGTATGAATTAACATATTGCAAGGATATACACATGTCCCATAAACGATTACATAGGTACGACAGATAGTTAGCCGCTATTTGTACTTGTAATGGACGTCAATCATAAACGTACTAAGTGGTCTGTAGACTCTGTAGTGTTTAGGGACGGGTCAGTATCCCGCAGTTAACCCAGTACGGGCCATCGACCTCGTATTACGCGTGGACACTGGGCTGTGGGCACTGCAAAGTCGCGTGCTTTGAATAAAAGCTCATCCACATATGGGTATCATACAATTTGCGATGATTCAGATACTAAAAGTATCAATCGGTAACTACGTCCATATTGCAATGGTCATATGGAGAGCAAATCATAACAAATTGAACAAAATCCAACACATGTTCGAATGATAACAGAAACAAACGCTATCAGAATGCAATATGCAGATGCTAATTCTTTCAGTTGTAGTGCGAAAACAAATGTGTGTTTTCATTGGTACATAAACTACTGCATATTTAACTTATTTTCTATATCATAGAAACTGAGGGGTGAAAATTTATAACCGAAATATTTTGATATATAGAGAAAAAAAGTTATAAACAATTGAATGATCTGTCCTCACGTTAAGCTTCCACATAGGTAAAAATATAAGTTCAGACCGTGATGAAACTGAGCAAAAGCTATTTTTCTTTTGATATTTACAAACAAATAAACAAAAGCCAAGTAAATTATTTATTTCACTGGAGGTTATTTTTTGCATTTAATATCAGCTTTCCAGACAATGTATTTATAACAACGTATTATATACTAGCGGTCCGCCCCGGCTTCGCCCGTGGTACATATTTACGTTTTCTCTACATAAGAACCATCCTCGTACTTCAAGGAATATAATAGAAAAGAATAATCGAAATCGGTTCAGCCATTCACACGTGATGCCGTGACAACGCGAAACGGGTGCAGACCCGCCGCCTTTTTAATTTTTATAGCTCCCGCCGCGCAGCGCGTCGAACGCGGCAACTGATACACAAAAATAATCCTTATGGCAAGATTCTGTATTCACGCGCGAATCGCGATGACTTATAACGTATTTCATGTATAACTTTGGTGTTTCTACACCGATTTACATGATTCTTTTACTATAACCTGCCCAGGAGTATGAAGAATAATTGTGCCAAATTTAGTTAAAATCCGTCGGGTAGTTTTTGTTTCTATAACGAATATACAGACAGACAGACAGACAGACAGACAGACAGACAAAAATTTTACTGATTGCATTTTTGGCATCAGTAGCGATCCCTTATCACCCCTTCATAGTTTTTTTTTAAATATATTTCATGTACAGAATTGGCCTCTCTACAGATTTATTATAAGTATAGATGATAGTATACTATTCCAGATGTTTAGGACAAACCAGGGTATCGATTTGTAGTGTTTCAACACAGACGGGGCATCGACCCTTGTCATCAAAGTGCAAACGAACTATTGCAATCAATGCTATTATAAAATAGGTGGTCAATCGCGGAACAATTCAGAATTATTATTTCAAAATGTTCAGCATAGTTCTTTTAACCTTTCACAATGCACATTAGTCTTTATCAGTCACTTTTCAGTTTTCATTATAATAATAACATGAAACATTATTATCCGTTCCAACTCAATTTTTTACCCTCGTTAAATATGTCGTACAAAAAGCGACAATATCAACAGGTGCTACCATTATACGTTAAATTGGGGTAGTTTATATTTATAGTTTCGTTATCAATACTCTGCTTTTGAGGTATCCATCAATCTATTTATTGTTGTAACGTTTTTTTTACTAAGACCAGATCTCGTTTTCATTGCATCAAATCAAAGAGATTCACATCCAGTGAAAATAAACAACAGCACTCGATGAAAGTTGTAAAATTGACCAAACGAATAGTTAGTTTCTCTTGCGAAAAATTGAAACGGCCAATAAGTAGCGCGCATGGAGAGCGGATTGCAAGTGAGCTCTTATCTAACAAAGTTGGTTGCGATTATAAAAAGAAGGTGGCGCGGGGGACCGGGTCACGAATTTTACGTTCTGTTACGGGTATTCTCGAGTCTCGACCCTACACAGTTGTATGTGTGCCGCTGTTGTATGTAGGTTAACATCAGCGCGCTCGATACGCCACCGCTGCCGCCGATGTCGACCACCTAACCTAGATCAGGGTGCGGAGAGATCGCTTATGAAATCTGGCGCTCACTAACTGCATAAATGACATAGATTATAATATACTTTTATTTTACATCGCCGTGTAATGTTTTACTTATGTGATTACGGTCGCAGACTTTCCCGCGTGAGGTAACCTTCGCACTTTCTCCCTTTAGTATTTTTAATGCAATACGGTAGTACTTATAAAGATTATCTGTATTTTTATTTACTTACTAATGTTTCACGTTTAATTTCGTACCTACATTTACGATACTTAATTTGACAACAATTCATGTATAAAAACCCATCGAGGTTATCGCGAAATATTGGTCAAGTGCTAGTTGGTGATTAGACTTAGTGTAAAACTAAATTTTATATAATGGTTGCAATTTATTTAAAAATATCGCCTATCAGTTTTGTAAATGGTCATACCTAATTTCGAATACTTACAGGAAAACCACGTGTGACCACATTTTCCTGTAACCTCTTTTATTATTTGAGCTAAATAAATGTTACCTTTTCATAATAATAAAAATTTATATTAAATTATCAAGTAAATGATTAATCCTAATCGCAACTTAAGCGGCAGTTTTAGGCAAGTACTGCGAGGGACCTCGTTATTTAGAACTAAGAGAAAGGCTATTTTACAATTGAATTTGCAGTTCTTGTCCTTGTTAGTTGTAGAACTACAAATATGGATATGTTAATTTACTGAATTTCGACGATATTTCCTCTTTAAATATACTTAATAAAACGGTCAGTTCACATATATTTAATAAATAATAAGCAAAATAGTTATGTACTGAAGACGAAAGTTAAAATAAGCGTAATTGAAATACTGACGTAATTCAACCATAAAGACAATCAAGAATTTTGTGGAGTGCAGAAAGAAGTGGCATTTTTAATAATATTGGTGCCCGAAGATTTCGTATATTTCCGTTGAAATGAACTTTCATTACAAGTTACTTTACGGTCAACATCTCGGAAGACTATTAAATGAGTACTTAGAAAAAGAAATATTAGAAACGATGGAATGCGTTCGACACTGTTCGCCAAGCTGACAGTGCGGTGATACGCTAGCGGCTCGATACGGCCAATTGTGCGAGCCGATTTCAAAACGAAAGTACCGCGCATCTAGGACGGTGAACGTATTTCCTACTGAAATCTCTTGAAACGTTAAATCCACCAATGTGAAATACCTTTTCATGTGAAATATTATTAGACATCAATTTTGATGCCTTATGTAGAGCAACCATAATAATAGAAGTGCGTCATCATCTTTGTTTTTAATTTTTATTGTTACGTATTTTATAATCAATAAGAAAGGGTACGGAAGTTCTGAATACGTCACTCTACTGATACATATTATATTTATTATCTTTAAAACGGAAGCACCGCGAGTTGCGGTACTCTAAAATAAATATATAAAATCATGAGTGTGACAAAACTACTGAGGACTCGATGTATTGTTTATTTTGGGCTTTCCCCAAGTGGATTCAACTGCACAATGATTCATTGAAAATCGAAATCTGACTCGAATTATGGGATTCTTAGTTATTTTTATAGCTTTTTTTTTCTCGTGTGTCTTATTTATCATTGCCATTTTTTGACATTGGTCCTTATGCGTGATAAGCACTCCATTTTATTTCATATCGTTCATGTAATCTGGTATAATAGATTAGCAAAACGAAAAGTTTCTCTACAAAAACTGTTATGATACTGCAATCCGCCCGCCCACAGAAACTTTCAGGGTTATTTCAGTTTTTACACATCAATATAAATACAACTACATATTATACTATAGATGAGTAAAGTCATATGGGACACACTGATACTTTTTCCTAGTTTCCCAGTGTGAACTGCAATGGAAACATCTTGGTATACTTATTTGTTTGATCTCTCAAATATTTAAATAAGCCTCTGCAAGATAAAGAATACAAGATGAAACATTCGAATGTACAAGTTTTTGAAGAGCGCGGCTTATGCTGGCGCGGTCTCTGTGGTGAATGGTTATATCACCAGAGATATCGTAACTTTTGCCCACTGTTCCACTAGAAAGTGCACCGGGCCATTCGCTTTTCTGATACTATTTATTGCGCCTAGGAAACTTAGCCGATCGTCGCTTTTCAATTTAGTTCTGTTCAGCATAAACCAACTTTCCCCGCTCTAATTGTAATTTTGCGATGGAAAGTAGGTGCGCTTATTTGACAACCGTTTATGTAATTGTGTTTTTATCTTCGTTATCTAAACAATGAGTTTGTTCGTTTGGTTGGTTTAACTTTGGATCGTAAAATTGCATTTAACGCATCTTTATTACCTATGCATCTTCAGCATGTACACAAATGTATCTAGGCGAGTCGTCTCAACTCTCAACCCACTTCTTGAATGTCGACAACTGACAAATTGGAAACGAAAAGAAACCATAAAATATGTATGCAGTATAAAGATCAAATCGTCGTTTAGTTTACGAATGTTCTCAATCTGACAATTAGGAACCGTTTTAATTTGCTAAAGAATAATAAGCTTTATTGTCGGGGATAAAAGAATAGATTAATATGTGCACGGTGTATTTGAATACTTCACATGTACCATTCAACCATGAACTCCTTTGAGGTGCGTCCCGCGTAGCTGAGACCTCAATTTTTTAACTCTTACTTATTGGTCAATCAGTGTGACATTTGTATTGTATTGCAATACGGTCATTGTAATGTGTCCTGGACAATTTTCATACAAACTAATTATAACTGAAATGTGCTCTATTAAATCTTTTGTTTGATACAAATACTTACAATAATTTGTCCATATACGTACATGGCCTAGATAAATTTCGTTAAAACCCTTTTTTTATGAGCACTATTTTTAAATATATTCTAATTCTAATTTATACCAATTGAAGATTTAAAGTTAAAAATATTAGAGATATAATCTAGATATAGAATTTCTAATTGCAATAGGCTGAGCGTCTACTTGTATTTTTTTCGACTAATCCGGATTAAACTCTGAATAATCTCTACCTATATATATTGTTACAGATATATACGCGCACAAGCCATTTAACTGCTACGAAAGTGTAAGTACTGACTCGTATTGAATGCAATATGATGCACTGCACCTTATTGTTGTTAAGTTATCGTTACTCGAACAAGGTAAACATCCTAGGCATATTCAGTAGGTAGCTGCACAATAATTGTGTAAGCGCACTGTAAAATAGTCGTCATTACCCAATAAGATGCATCTCGTTTATGTCGTGAGAGCCGAGCGGTTTCCCAATAGTCAGTTGAGCGCTCGCTCGGCGCAACGGTTTCCCAATAGAAAGTCTTCCCATACAGGAAGCGCCGAGCGCATTGCTACAGTCCGCACTGCACGTGCAACCGCCCTCCGCGGTGCAGCGTGCACGGGAGGGGCGGCGGGCGATGCACTTTCATGTCGGTGACGTCACACCGTACCTTTCGTCAGCGTCACGCCGTGCCCAGTAAGAGCCATTACGCAATCCGCGCGCAGCACTCGACTTTCCAATTTCGACAATGCTCCGTTGTGTAGCGCTTTCAAATTTTTATTTGTACCTTCTCCTGGCTTTTGGCGCTCTCTCAGTGTTTCACTCGCCACTGAAAAATGTACTAAATGTCGCGCGACTGCAGTGGCTATTGTGGGAACTTTCACTAATTGCTCGGATAGAAATTAAAACGATTTTTATCAGTTGTTACACAATATGCTTATAACATACCGGATAGTTGTACCTACCTAATGCTGGGTGTATCTACATGTAAGTGTTGTCAGTGAATGCTTCTATGCTTCACATATTCATTAATTAATTGCGTCAAATTCATCGATTTATACCGCATAAACACGCTAGAAAGGTGTTTTTTGAATGTACAAATCGTTATGAATTATGATGCTGTTGTCAACACCGCTGAGTCAGCGATTAAATACAAACGTAACATTCGCCAATTTGCCCCTCTCCCTTATGTACGTCACATTAATTCAGCGCTTTCAGTAACCAACCCTATGTAATAATTCGTTCTGTACAACGACTGCCTATACCTACATAAAAATGGTTTTCATATTTTTTGAAGTAATGAAACAATAGAATGTAAATTATGTTCTAAATTACGTATATGAACTAATAAAAAAAAGTTGGAATAAGTATTTGAACGAACCAATTAAAATATCCATCTGTAAGAATTTGGAGTGCCAGTGAAATTTAAACGCAAAAGTAAATTGATTAGATGTGCCAGTTTATCATGATGCTGTCGAAATTATATAACAATTAAATTAATTAAATATGTAGTTATAGATACACACGTATAAAGAATTTAACACACAGTAGAGTCGTACGGGAATAGGTGGCCAGATGAGGTGGGTTGGCTGAGGGGGCCTCCTCCTGCAATATCATTCCGATCCCTAATGCTTTATTTAAAGTTAGTTATACATCCGCAACAAATAAATGAATACTCATGGGTGCCGTGTGTCGTAACAGCGTTATCTCGATCTCGATGTTTTTACGATATAAAGAAAGCTGAATTATTTTCTGTATTCACATAACTTTTACACGTCAGAATATGGTAGTTAGGCGAAGTATGCACGAGGTAAATTTGAAACTATTTAACTAGTTGCAACAAGAGAAGTTTGAAAGTGGTGTGAGTTATGTAGTTTATAAAAAACACACACAATCGTTTAAAATTCAATATGCAAGTTTGCATACATGAGTTACATGTTTTGAGACTACTTCGCAAGTAGTAAAAAAGTAAAAAAAAAACATTCTTTTTCTAAACTAGTTTAATAGCTAGGCCATGAAGATTAATTATACAAACTATAATAAAAAACTCGTTCATCACATACATTCATCACATAAAATGGATTCAATACTTGGCCATAGCACATTCAAGCACATATTTAAATTGAAATTCAGTCAGCGAAGTCACCCAAAATAGTTGTAATTAGATAAGCTACGAATTCATTTATTTCTAGCCATGTTAGTAAAGATTTAATCTGGAAGTTACGTAATGACATCCTGTTGCGTTTCAATATTTAAATATTCTATCTGTGTTTTAAATTGACCAAAGGTTGGCATTACATTTTAATTTAATTAGCAAACATTACCTGTTCAAAAGTTGCTAGGAAGACAATTTTTCATAACCTAACAATTTATATACCACACATATAGTTGTCTTTTCGACTAAGTTATCTTTTGTTGCTTTTCGATAATATAAAAAGAGAAATTCCTTGTAAAAAACAAAGGTTCCGCGATATTTCTCTATACGTAATCAAAATAATGAAAAATGTGAAATAGCATTTATGAAAGCCGAACCATAGATAAATAATTTTGTAGATTTAAAAACAACACTGATATAACTACACACACTGATAATTTTATTTACCAAAATGCACGTGGTGCATCAAAAGCATCCAAAAAAATTGTTACAGATATGCGACCACCAACATTTGGAATTGTGAAAAGGGAAGTTTCGGGAATATAGATATCCGGTCCACGCAACATGCGAACTCTATCATTTCCAGCCCCGAATTTTTCGAATCCCACTAAATATTTTACCTTAAATAAATAATGATTCGATAAAACATTATTACTTTCACAATTATTTTCGTGCTTTTTGAAAGCCGTTAATGGTTGTCTTATACAGACGCGTGACAGCTGTGAATGTGGTGTCGTTATAGGGTTTTCACCAAGCTATGATAGGAGCTTTCTCACTTTGTGTAGAGCGCGAGACTGGCACTCAGCTCTCGCTGCCGAGATAAAGACTTAAAGTGTCGTTTAATTAGACTGAGTATAATGCATTCATTTTAGGTTAAAACGAGCTAAGTCAATCAACTAGAACGTACACTATTTTATGTTGCATTTTACCATAAACATAATGATAAAAACTTACCCAACGTTTAAAGGAAAACCAATCGTTTTTCAGAGTACGAATTATGAAATAAGCTTCGAATTTATTTCATATTTTCATTTATTATTAAAATAAATTTGAATTTATGCTAACCTAAAAACACTAATTAGAACTCTACATTGCATTGCACGTGTTTAAAAGGGCTCGCGAGTTATTTCTGTAACTCTTCATACTATAAGTCCTATTCTCCAATATTTGTTTATATATATCTGTCCAAGACCAAAGACCAAGGCTTTCTCCGTACAATTCCATCTACAATGAGCTAATATGTTGAAAAGGTGTCACTTATCGTAGCCATTATAACACAGCATACAATGTCAGTGATGCGGTTCTGAATAGACAATTGACCCGTGCTTATAGCGATCGCTATAGAAAGGAAAGGTCAACTGGAATAGTAAATGAGAAAGTTAATCGTGGAAAGTGCGCACAGCCAAATCAATAGCACTGTATGTCAATCTATCAGCATCCAACAAATTCAATTTCATTTATTAGGCCTAAATGGGTTAGGCAGTCTCCGATGTTATTCTGAATTAATCTTACCTCGGTTTAAACAATATGTCGTTGGAAAATAAATTCACGTGGTTTTGTGGATTAGAATAAATCTCTACGGACCCAAGAATAATTTAACTCATTAGTTCATTACCATACATATCACCAAATTGATTCATTCAAACGATGTTAAATTAACATCTCTCTCGTTTTCTTAACATTTTCATTTTTGTTTTGTTTAAATGAAAATGGCTTCAATACTCAGTTTGAAGAACTTTTTCTTAGGCTTCTCTCGAATGCCATGAAACCGCTCAGAAGGTCTAAATTCTGAATTCATATAAGTGTTGCGTCTTAATAAAGTTTGACCAAAATTTAATTAAAAAATAAGAGCTGAGATTAAAGAAAATTTACAATTTATAAGAACTTTCCAATTTATTTCGACTATTTTTTGAGATATTTTGTGTACTAACCTTTATTCTTGGTTTGTTTAATCTTTCGAAGCGCAAGCTAACTGTTTATTAAAACAATTTCCTCAAATCTCTTTGCCCCTTTTTGGCTCAGATTGTACTTAAAGATGTGTTTAGGTATAATCTGGATAATATTATGTATTACTGTTCATTTCATTTTAAAATCTAATTTTAAAGAAGATCTAAAAGACGTCGGATTAATAATGTTAGAATCTACTTACGTACGTAGACCTTGACCTAGACCTACTGAGGCACCTCAAAAAATAAACACCCATTTCATTTATCCCTAAGTATAACCTATTTACATTTTATTTTTAAATTTCTATAAGAAATATGACAAAGAATTATCCGGCCATGAATTTACTTCATTGATACTTAATCCCACTTCTAATACAATTTGTCTATTTTAACGAATTTATTATAATGTAATAAATAAAACATTTATTATATAGAGATGTAAATAAAGATCGGAATAATAAGCACATTATTTGGGCTTTCACCAAATGAAAACAGAGAAGTCGAGTAGAGAAAGGGTCGTTAGTGCGCAGCTGTTCCGTGGGCGGGCGCCCTCGCTGGCTCGCGAGTCGCGCCTTCGCTCCGCTCTGCGAGGCGCGAGCTAACGTGCCGAGCGCTCGCCAACGGGCCTGCCACCGGTCGGCCAGAGTCGCAAGACTCGCAAGTCGCACACAACAATCAGTCGTCCGTCGCTCGTCGAGTGCGCTTTACGTCTGTCAGGCCACTGAGCGCGACGTGAAAACCATGTGGTGAAGTGAAACTGTCAAACGTGATACGCACTCGCACACTCAAGTTATTTCTATATAGTGGACGATATTACTTTTTTACAATTTCACCCCAGTGTTTCAGTGTTCTCGAAGTGCCACTTATTTGGAAAATTGGATTATACGAACGTATAATGGCCTTAGCTAGGTGAGCTATTTTGGTTGTTGAAGTCAACGCGGAACTAGTTTAATTTGACCATTTATACATCGAAGGATTTTTACTTTATTAGTTCTTTTTGAATTTATTTTGTCCTGTTAAAACAGGTCTTTATGCATGCGATTTACATTAAGATATCATTAATTCATCGCTGAAATTTGTTTTTATTATTGCGATCTCTTCGTATTATAAATTATTTACTATGGGACTTAACGCTTAGCTGGATCAATCTCCAAATTATACACATACATGTTATTGCAAATAGCGAAAGTTACTAAGCCTCGCTCGCGTTTTAACTTTCTTTGTTGTGTAAGCTGATCGTCGGCAGGTAGAGGGAGCGACTTAGAAATCGAGTCACTTTTACAACAATTATTTTCTTTGAGAGACTATAAATTCCATCGTTTGTTTCGTCAGTTTCATATTTACCTTAATCTACGAAACGTCCCCTCGCCGTGGGTTAATGCGATGTCGATGTTTTCTCTTCATCCTCACCCTCGTCGGTAACAGTTACCCCAATGTAAACCCCACTGTCGCCTGTTCATACGTTACCGTTTCTACCAAATTATCTGTATATTTGTTTATATTCGTGACGGTGTTGGAGATACACAAAATAGTCGTAAATTACCTAATTACAATAATTAGAATTCATTTGGTGAATGAAAAATAAATTTAGGCCGATCATTATATACCTACCTACTTCAGCTTTATACGACAGTATGTTAGTAAATTGATAATTACATATTTACATAAACATATTATTTCAACATTGGTCTCTGAAGAATCATCTGTGCATTTTTTGTTTGTATTGAGAAATCGTATCGCTCTTGTTGGAGCAGGTAAAGAAGATACCCGAGCCGAACAAGACCACAATGCGAGCTTTGTGAACTTTTGGGTGCCTTTTTTATTTAACGTTTATAATGATATAAGGAATATACCTGCAATAAAGCATCCGTCCTTATAACATTTAGCTACACAAATAGTTATGTAACATTGACTTCCTCATTTTCATTTCCCATTTAGAGGTCCGCGCCACGCCGGCGTGCCGCCGCCGAGAGACCCCGGCGCGCCGCCGCCGCCGCCGGGTCACAGAAAAATTGGCGCCGAGTTCAAATTTTGCGCGCGAACCATGTGTCACGCACGCGTTGTTGTCTACAACACGGCAACGTCGCATCGATATAGTAGACAATGTCTACTATATCGATGTACTATATCGATATATCGATTATCCCACCTCAAAGGAAAGCCTCAATGAGAGTCGAAACAAACTTGTGTCTGAAGTCGAGTCTTCTTTCCAAGAAGTCTCGGATTGGGACGATCTTAATCTTGTCGAGTTCAATCCCCTAAAGACACAGGTTTGCGCGTTCACCGCTTAAAAGACCCCATTTGTCGTAGAACATCGGTTTAAAAGTACCTACTCCCCTTAGTATATCGGAATCCTCGGAGTTGAAATCTCGAGTGACGTTCAATTCCGCAGTCATTTGGAAGCGAAGGCAAAATTAGCCTCGAAAAAACTTGGTGTGCTCAGTAGATCGAGACAGTACTTCAAGCCGGCCCACCGACTTCAGCTGTACAAGGCTCAGGTGCGACCGCATATGGAGTACTGTTCTCATCTCTGGGCCGGAGCCCCACAGTATCAACTCCTTCCTCTTGACCGCATCCAACGTCGAGCAGCTCGAATTGTCGATGACCGTAGGCTTTCCGATAGGCTCGATCCACTGTCAGTGCGAAGAGACGTTGCGTCTCTCTGTATACTGTACAGAATCTACTATGGGGAGTGCTCTGAGGAATTGTTCCACCTTTTACCAGCCGCACAGTTCCACCACTGTCCGCTTCACCAGCAACTTCCTTCCGCGTACGGTGAAACTATGGAACGATTTGCCACCTGCGGTGTTCCCGAACAACTACGACATTGGGGCCTTCAAGAAAAGAGCTTATTTGTCCATAAAAGGCCGGCAAAGCACCTGTAACACTTCTAGTGTTACAAGTGTTTATGGGCGGTGGTCAGGTGGCCCACCTGCTCCTTTGCTTGCTCTGACATAACATTGCCAATAAAATTATTGGCAATGTTTATAATTATCATGTTCATCACCAAATAGTTAAGCTACTTGATTTTTATAAAAATATTTTTTTTATTAAACTTAAAGAGAGATGAGAGATTTTTCTACTGCCCGCCCACCCCCTAATAACTTTAAAAATAACTAGCCCACGCCGGCGACGCCGCGCCGCGCCGGGTTTCGCACCCGGCGCGCCGCCGCTGGGCTTTTGGACTGCGGCGCGGACCTCTATAATCCCATTCAACAAAAAGTTCTTGTATTTCACCTACATTCCAACTATTGAAGAAATTGAAATAACTTTCATTATTTTCTTTTCTTCTACAGATAATGATTTGCGATATAAAATGTTTATTGTCAGGTACAAAATTAAAGCAAGACATATTAATTATTATCGACTGCAAAGGCATATTACTACCAGTTGACTAAAGCAGGTAGTAAATATGTGAGTTTTCAATAAAGGTCGTCCTCTCCGTTCGCTTTATCCCTTGTCCTTAGCGCAGTGCATGCGTATTGTTATTGTATTTTTGTTATACTTGTGGTGGACATAAGATAAAGATTCGCAAGAATACATTTGTGCGGGGGTCGTTGTCCTTTCGCCTCAAAGGACTTTTCAAAAACGAAGGCGTGCTGTCTTGACACGAGGCGAGGGGATGGATTTTTTTAATACTTTCTATAAATACCTACATTCGATTACGTAGGGTGTGAAGACAGTATGAGTATAGCATTATCATATTATATTTTCTGTATCATCTTCTTTGAACCAGAGATGAGATTTCTGGTAATACTAAATCTGAATGAATTAACAGCACATAAAGAAACATTAAAAAGTCCAAAATACAGAAAAAAGCTCAAAGAGAATGTGTTTTATAGGCATGGAAAAACAAAACGCACCATGCGCACGCACAAGCTCTTTAGAGGTTACTAGCGACCCGCCCCGGCTTCGCACGGGTGCAATGCTGATACTAAATACACTACAGAAAAATTGTGAACGTTGTAGGTATAAAAATATAGCGGCCCGCTCCGGCATCGCACGGGTATAAAATACCTACAAAGCCGGGCGGCCGCAAACGCTACGTCCCGTAATTTTTAAATCTGTAATATCTTCGAAAATATTCACTTAAATCATACGGTGTAAAGGGCCATATAGATCTATATTAAATGAACAATGTATCCATGGTATTTAATTGGTTAAGGATTAATGCTGTATTGGTTAAAATCGCTTCGAAAATTAGCCATTATTTGTCGTAAAAAGTAAATGACAAAAAAAAGTTATTGTGGGTTATCCATAAGAGATAGACATATACCATCGCGGACTTTTCTGTAGACCTTTTCAATGTGTATAATACTTAGTACATTATTTTGATAAAACTCGTAGGGTTCAGCCTGCGTTTGCAATGTAAGCGGAATAAATGTAATTTTTTACGACATCACATTAGAAACCTCAAAAATAACAGTACTTCTCCACTACTTAATGGATCTTATTATACATATAAACCTTCCTCTTGAATCACTCTATCTATTAAAAAAACCGCATCAAAATCCATTGCGTAGTTTCAAAGATTTAAGCGTACAAAGGGACATAGGGACATAGGGAAATAGGGACAGAGAATGCGACTTTGTTTTATACTATGTAGTGATTCAGTTCCACTCCATTCCTTGAGAATATTCTTACTTGAATTTAATTTATAAACATTTTCATATTATCTACCAAGTACAAAAGTTTGTTTGTGAAAGTATTATTGACACTTCAGATAACAAAAGGCGTAAAGGACGAAACGATTGGATAGCCCTTTGTTGGAATCCCACTTTTGAAGTTAAAGTCAATAATCAACGAAAACTATCCATAATCAATTTTCGTAACTAAGTTAACATACGTCACTATTTTTCCCACAAAGTTTTTTTTTCTTTCAATTAGACTGAGTTTTCTTGAATCTCATATATTCCAAAATAATAATTAGTCCTTTCCTTTTTACCATAGATAAATGAATGAATAGCAGTACAGCAATATCATCAATTGCACGAAATAGATGGACATTTAAAGCTAAATCTAGAAAACAGGCCGCCTCTGTCTAATTTGATTGTGATCGAATAAGTTGGGCGAGGTTATTTCGCAAGAGTGTATCAATTTAGCAACCGAGGGCCCCGGTGCGCGCTCACAAAGCGAAAGATTGCGGCTCAGCCCGCTCCGTGCTCCTGTTTCATTCGCAGCGGAATGCGATAACTGAAGTAGGTTGTCGCCTGTCGGCTGTGGCGAAACAGTATTTTGGTTCCAATAATATTCACCACGCTTTCGACAACGTAAACGCTAATCGCATCATCCGCTATAGGATACATATTTTATGAACGTACGGTACGGATATTATATAATCAAAACATGGACAATAAACAACATTCCTCGTCTCTGAAACTGACTGATGCATCACTAAAATGAATATCACTGTCCAGTTGACATACTGTCTACTGGAGGCGTAATTTAGATTTTCTTTCTGCTCATTATTTAATATCGTTGCCGTACTTCTTGTTATGAACGCTATAGTTATTCAATATGTATGTTTTATCATTATTCATTAGCCCCGAGCAAGATCGCGGCTATTGTGTTCTATATAAATCAAATAGCTAAAGAGTTTTATCAGGGAAGTCATATTTACGTGATTTGTGGGAGTAACTAAAATGAGCAATTTTGTGGGTGTTTTCAAATATTGTTGCATTTTTTTTAAATTAATGGAATCTAATCTGGTTATTTTTCTTTAGAAACTTTCGTTTACGAAAACTTCATAAATTAATGTATACTTTTTAGGTAAAAGGACACGCATAAGTCTTTTGGGCCAGTTAAACACACAATGTCGCAACGCAAAAGAACTCAGCACCGTTCACCTGAGCTGTCATTACTAAGCTGAAAGTGGCCCCGTAAAGTTATGACGAGACCGGGTCACGTTACGTTCTCTCGAATAGTGTTTTTGGTAGTTTAACTACATTACCGTCGTCACTGTTTAGTTAGTCTAAAATTAATCCAGAGATAAAAAAGTCCCAAGTGTAGCATGACTCAACTATGTACTTGAATACACACTATCTAGATTAGTATTGCCAATTAATATTTGACCCATTTTTTATACATGCTGTACCACGCCAAATAATAATAATCGATGATAAAGTAGTACCCGAATCTCGAGGCCTTCGCTCGTTTTACTGATGTGTTTGGGATCTGTGTCAGGGTCCTTCCCTTCTGTCCTACACCCTTCCCCACAACTCCCCCTCGACGAGCAGCCCCTGATTCAGTTGACCCGTAAAGTTTGAACATTTGTGTTTCACCTCCGTGAGTCTTATTAAATGATCGAGGTCACGTTTATCGCTCTCCTGCTTCAGCAATAATGGAAGCTCGCTTAAACTTTGAGAAAGTTTTAATAACCGAAAATTTGTCTTTAAGAAAATTGCTAATTAACATAATATTCGTGCCAATATATTATACAAATTTAAAATAATGAGATGCTTCAGGAAATATTGTTACCACGTGTTATTGGCTTTTGTCGGCTAGTGCTCGGCCTTTAAGTCACAACACCTTCACGTCGGTAGAAGGCATTGTAGATCCACGCCAATAGGAAGCGACACGGTCGCAGATCGCTATTGGGCTTAAGGCCACTTTCAATGCACCATCTTTTACCTTGTGCCCCTTATCGTACAATTTGACCCGAAATCGATGACACTGGATGTAAATCATTATGTCAGTACTTTTTCCAACACTCAAATGTAAAAAGCATTTTATACAATAATACTTTAAATTATAAATATATTGTAACAATGAGCATATAGATCAAAATAAAATGTGTTATATGAACCAAATCCGCCTTCATTATACCAAATTTTTTTCAAATACTTCGCGCTACATAAGTAGGTCAAACGCGTTACGATGTCAAATTTGACCCCGTTTTCTGCCTATGAACAAACTTGGCAATTGTATCATCGTGATAATTTTTATGATATCTACAAATGCTAGCGATCGGTATAAGTTTTGTTCAATATTAAATCCCTTTTAGATTGCCAGTGATGTGCTAGATAATGTGTATAATGAATGTATTGTAAAGATGTGTAAAGAAGTGGAACAGGGACGTTAAATTCAAGGTCTAGGACGTAGCTGAACCAATATCAATACATTACACATAAACTTAAAATATTGAATTTTACCTTGACAGATTATAGAAAAATATTGTATGAACTATGAATATTAATTTCATATTTTACAAGGTGCAAATGAAGTGACTAGTGAAACATATTTATTTACTGCCATGACATTAGTGCGGCCCTTCTGGTGCAAATTGTTGTGGTGAACGGTTGGTGAAGGACTACTTTCAGTCTCGCATCGATATTATAAATACATTATGAACTTTTTAAAAAATGCTGTTACCTACCAAAATTACTTTTAATAGGTATAAACATATTTCAAGGAGATGTGAGCTATATACAATTCATTATCACGCGGAAGTTGTTTCATATCAATAGATACCGAATCAGTAGTTTTCGCGAGGTTATTCATGAAATGACGGACAATTAGAACAACAACGTTTGAACTTGATTTAAATTGTTGATTTATAAGGTCCGTTCAAGAAAATTAAAGTCCGCGTCCTCTCCGCTATATGCGCGGCCTCAACCGAGTTTTGTAGATGCTTTCTCGATCGGCAAACCGGGTCGCGTTCTCGATGCCGCTGCTGTTGAGCTGACTACCTGTACCAGCTACAATCTTGACACGCACACTTAGGCGTATAGCCACGGAGCGATCGCAACACGCACCTACACATTTACTTCTGATGTGTCAGGGCTAGTAAATATTTTAATATCTGCGCCAGAACACTCAATAATAATGTCGTGGCCTTTATGTTTAACTTAGCCATTGTTTGTTTGCGTTAGTTTGTCTATGGTAACTATGTTATGGTATGCTTACATTAGAAATTAGGTTGCAAAGGTGTTGCTAAATATAGGTATTTAAATAAGTACATTATTTTGTATAGTGACTGTCTGCTTATGCAAAAGTATTGAAATTTATTTTATCAAAAAAGGCAATGGTTTTGGTTGAATAGTGACATTAATAAGTGCAAGCGACACTGACGGGGCTCGTAAGCGTATGAGGAAGTAGGGTCACATTATTTGTATTAGGCAGAAGTCAAGGTTCTGCCAATCGTCGTAGTCCTCTCGTAAATTAGTGAAGTAATAATGTTCTAGGCCAAATGTATAAATTTAGATATTTCATGACCAAATTATTTAACATCCTTATCATATTTCCGCATTAACTTTTTATGTAACGCTGAAAAGGTTTAATGACAAATTTTAATTTATTTGTTTGCGTACTTGAAAGTAAGTATAACAATGTGGAGCACGGTTACTTATGACCGAGGTGGCACAGTTTCTCATTCGACTTTAAATCAATCCGTTCCAGTTAGATTAGTGCTTCTTTATTAAACGTGGCGTTACAAAACCATGGATGTGTTTGCTTTCCAATAGTCGTATTGCCAAATGTTGTCGCCTCGTTGCGTGCAATGTCAAGACTCTGAGTTGCGAGTTGTGCTTGTGTCGACTGTCGTGTTGGTCCGCGCCCGCCCACCGAGCGCGATACCAGCTCACGTCGTCTGGGGACGTTGCATAATCATCCGCGCAAACTTCTGCTCTTTGTATTTAAAACATGTCAAGTGACGACGTAATAATTTCAAAATAATTTATGTTCACAATTCGCACGCAGACATTTATTATTTCATTCCGGTGTCAAGAATTCTTGGCTCGTTTATGATTTTTAATTCGTTTATAGCTTCTATGATATCCTTGATAATTAATTATCACGGTACTTTTTTACTACTCGGCTATTTAAAATTTAAAGTTTTGGAAGCTTAATCATGATTTATCATGGGAAGTTGTCAATTTCTATCATGAATGTGATTTTAAGGTATTCTCCTATAACAAAAACGTCCATCCAAAATATCCATGATCAGACGTGCGTGGCTCCACCGCTTATAAACGTCGCTCAGTTTGTGAATTGGTTGTATGTCCTCGGCCTCGCTACACTTGCTTCCGCCTCGAAGCTTATCCTCGGTTAACGTTACTCAAGATTATATTTAAGCGCAGGCCTTTAATCTTTGTTTACTTATCAATTCACTAGGAACTAGGCTATTAATGTCTTTGAATTACTGTTAAATTAGGGTGGGTAAGCGTGCGTGCATCAACGTCACAACTGAACCTACGAAGGCCGTGACGTCACACATTAACTGTCCATTATTAAGTCTGCGGATCCGCTGTTCCACTCCATGCGAGGTTAAACATTTTACATTCTAATAAATATTCAAGTATGCTCATTCAACGAGTTTGAATATTTTTCTCTGATTTGCTATGCGCCTTTCGTACGACAAAAATGAATTTATTTCAATAATAATTATTTATGGCCAGTTTAAATAATAACATATACCTATGAAATGATAATTGAACTACAGTGAGACTTAAAACTGTATTGCGTGTTCAACAGTCAACTGTATATATGGCATAAGGTATTATAGTAGTTGTATACATTTTAATCGAGAGAAGAGAAAATGGAATATTTTGTTTTCCACGTTGTACATAATCTAAAGGCAATTGCTCAGTTCAAACAATTAAAAGCGCAACTGAATAGAAATTAGAGATCTAGATATATTTCTTTGTCACATATTGCACGGTTGGTTATTTTATTGGTTTTCTTGAGTAATAAATGAACAAACACTTTCTGAATCACACAAGCACGTTTCGTAAAACGTAGACAATGCTGCGACCGTAGATAATAACCGATATAGCTACTATTGTAACCTTAACGTATTCATCACGCACATTAAACGAAAATATAATTTATGTTTGTATTAATTGTCACGTTTCTGATAAAAAAATACTGATATAGCAGTAGAAAACATAGCAACAACTTTACAAAAGATGTTTATACTTTTCTGGTTATATTATATACCTTTTCCGTATTTATTTGAATTGTTGTTTAATAATAATTTATTTTATCACTCTATGACATCTGCTACTTTAAGCCCGTTAAAAAAAAATTGCCCGGTAATTAATTATGGTTTCAATGTGGCAAAAAAAGAAGAGCATCAGCCGCGCCCGCGTCACCTGACGGTTAGCGACAAACGTCGCCCATAAGCGGGAAACCGGTCTGTTTGCAACCTTCAAGGAAATTGTGTAACTCAATAGGATGCCTCGTTAGAGGAGGAAGAGCAAACTATACGTATATGTCATTGTTCTAATTGTGAATACCTCAAGTCAGTTCTTCGTGCTGATCTGCTCACTGCTGTGTATAGGAACCGTCGATCCGTAGAGTTATTTTTTGTCATTTTTTATTATTTTTTAATAATTATTTGTATTAAACTGTGTGTTTTATATGCTTATTATTTATTTATTTATTTGCATGAATCAAATTATGACTATGAATTTATTTTTAGAGTGTTGTGATAATCTTATTATGTATATTTTTCTCACGTCATAATTTCTGAAATCCATACTTACAGCCTTCGAATTTGTATTGGTAGGAAATAAGAGTTCATAAAATGTGAAAATACACGCAAGTACCATGGTTATGATATATGATAACATTTAAATGTAAAAGAATCACCTCTAGGTTAGGAACATATAAAAAGCTACCGAAGCTAAGTTTACGATAATTTAAATGGCGCATAAGTATATTACTTTGTCATTGAGCGTCGATATATAACAATACGCGATTATAACACCGACAGACTTGGACGTGTCATTTAAACATAATGTGTATATATAACACACACACACACACATGCGAGTCGCGGTCACCTTGCGCGTCCTCGCACATCTCGGACGAATAGAGGTGTTGGCCAGTTCCGCGTTAGATTGCTGTCTAACACTCAATATTTTATACTATAGGATAATATTTACGTTAGCCAGCCTCGCTTTTATTATTCCCTCCTCCCTGGACCACCTCCCGGAAGCAAACGGAAACTCACTAGCTCCTCAAGTCGTATCCCACGTCAGCGGAATCAATGAAGATTTCAGAGGAATTGCAAGGTTACTTATAGTCGTAAATAAACCGTTTGTTATGTAATAGCTGGAGTTTTACAAATAAATACGCCAATACGCTGTTATTTCTTTTGAACAGAAGTGTGTTATATTTCAATGTCTCTACGTAAGTATGAACAGTAATATGTGTTATTATATTAAATTCATACCCATTAGCAATCACGTACACGATATTACTTAAATTGTCTTTAACATTAAACAAAATGACGTATGTGGAAATTTAATATTTTACTAAAAACTCTAAAGTTTATATACAGGGTGTCCCACTATTGGTATACTAAGCTCAAAGGAGGTTATAGTTTTGCATACGCTGAGTACGTAAAAAATAATTTAAAAAATCCAGACGCATTTTTTTTTCAAATAGATGAATTCTTAAAACTCTATGTGTACACCCAAAACAAGCAACCTGCCCAACTTTGCCACCAGCACGTGAGCTATCGTTTAAGATTATGTTTTCATAGACAAAATGCTCATATTAGAGAAGCAGTATATGCCGGCTGCGCGAAACTAGAGAAGAAAACATGGATTTTCAGGAAAAATTTAGCAAAAAATTTTGGACCCAATTTTTTTTAAAGTATTTTTTACGTGATCAGTGTATGCAAAACTACAAGTTCCTTTGCGCTTTGTATACCAATAGTGGGACACCCTGTATAGTTAAAAAGATAAAACGTGATATAGGTGCTGAGTAGCTGATTAATATTGAATTGAATATTTATTTTGTTTAGTGATTAATTATTTAAATGTTATAAGTAGTTACATAGTGTTAAAATCCTTAACTAATTACGTATCATTTCATTATTATAAATAACTAGGTTTCCGGCCGCGGCTTCGCCCGCGCAGTCAAAGAAAAACCCGCAAAGTTCCCGTTCCCGTGGGATTTCCGGGATTGCGTCATTTTCCTGGGATAAAAAGTAGCCTATGTCCTTTCTCGGGTATCAAAATATCTCCATAGCAAATTTCATGAAAATTGGTTCAGTAGTTTAGGCGTGATTGAGTAACAGACAGACAGACAGAGTTACTTTCATTAGTATGGATTTGCGTAAATCTAAACAGCATTCGGTTTTTTTTGTATGTTGTAGGAGGTGTTACATCACTATCACTACATAGTATAAAACAAAGTCGTTTTCTCTATCCCTATGTCCCTTTGTATGCTTAAATCTTTAAAACTACGCAACGGATTTTGATTCTGTTTTTTTTTTAATAGATAGAGAGATTCAAGAGGAAGGTTTGAGTATATAATTTATTAGGTTTTAGACAAAGCGGGCGAAGCCGTGGGCGGTAAGCTAGTATCTTATATTTTACTTTTTGCGCTCAGATAATATTTTATCGTATACACTTTAGATTGTCATATGCTATAAAATGTTTTGTAAACATGTATTATAAATGGACAATATTTTTGTATGCTCAAAATATTCTTCTACAGCTGTTATATTTCAAACTTATATGAAGTTATGTCTTCTAGTTGACGGAGACTCCGAATTAAATTTATAAAAAAATATTGGAATTATTAATTATTTTTTGTACATAACGAATAGATTTGACATTGAGAAGTTATTGTTACAAATTGCCATGAATTGTGAGACTATGACGACCACGGTAGCCTTGAGGAAGTATTTACCTCGTGTATTTGGTCTTCCAATCGTCACACACATAAATAATTACATTATCTTTACACTTAATTATTGAGTTATTAATTTTATGACCGCTAAGTTCTTTACTCACAAATAATTAGCACATATATGTTTAGGTACTGTGTACAAACTTAAATATAATTTTCATGTCTAAATTCTTAAAATAATTTGTCTTTTTATTATTCGTATCTCGTACCCTCGAAGGTTTCAACGCTCTTTATAATAAATACAATTGCAATAAAAGTGCAATATCGCAGGACATCTTGGGTAAACAAACCGTCCTTCAAAGCAACTCAGTCGAGGACCCTATAATTGTCAGGTCGTCCTCAGGGCGTCTGACTCATAGCACGCAGTCGTCGTTTAAGAGGGCATTGCTCACTTAGTTACTCCCGACCGTTTCACCCGTTGCGTTGCAACTTGCAACAACTTCGAAACAAAATCCAACACATTTTGAAGCCTTATTGTTCTACGCCCCACATTTATTGTCATTGTCTGGATACCTAAATCGTCGCTGTTAATTGAATTTATATTGTTCTCCATTTATGGTTTCCCATATTCGATACTTACTTGACGCCTGCTATAAATTATTTTTAAGGATTATGACGATGAATTTTAATTCTTAGTTTAAAGAAGTATTCGGTTATATTTAAATATAGAAAATATACTAGCAGGTCGGATGACATCTAAAATAAGATCACGGGAGACCAATGAAACGTACGACGAAGATTGCTCAAGATTTTACCGGTTGTTGACTTCACGCATCTTATTATTCTTACAAATAGCATATAAATGATACGTTCTGATTCAAATTAAGAGTATTTCTGCGTTCTGAATAATTTTATACGACTTCAAAAGGCTAAAGTATGTTAATTTAAAAAATGGCAAACAAACAGAAAAATCTGAAACAAAATAAAAGTTAGTCAAATCTGTTCTGAATATGCAATTCATAAGTGTAATATTTTCTTCTACTACAATACAACCAACCAGTTATACATGTACATATTACTATTAAATGTAGTTGTAAGTTATTGCGTTTGAGAATTAGATCATACATAATACAATCAAGGCGTTTCGGTAGTTCAGCTATTGTTAATCATAATAAAGCGGTTAACTGAAACTGTATGTAGGTCGGTCGGGCCGCTCTATTTGTTACAGTGGCAAATTTGTTGGTCGACCTCGAACGGATCACTACGTGTGCCATATCTTATCAGTTTTAGTTGCTATGGAAAAATTGACCACCTGTGGAAACCTAAGTGCTCACTGAATATAGATATTCCGAGATTGATGCCTTGGATTCATTTTCTTACATGATTCATACCACCGTTTGAACAGCTTCTCTAGTCTTTGTACCAAACTTTATTGTTTAAATGCTTGGTGACTAATATGCACGCAACGTAACGTGTACTGGTTTGATTCTTCTTCATACTTTATTATGTCAATTATATTTGTGGAGCAGACCTTATTTCTGTCACTTCTCGGATCGTCACTTGGCTTTCTGGGTTAGGCCGATTAATGAAATTAATGTAGCCTACTTACGTTAGTGTCTTATTTAAGTTTCCCGGCTTGATCAGGGGTTTGTCAATTTGCTTGGAAGTTTATTTCATTGTTGTGTTTTTCTTTTTGTCCTTAACGAATGGGATTTTATTGTACTCTTCGGTCTGGTTGACCTCCATTATAACATTTGTTGTGGTTTCCGGTATGCCGTTATCGGATTGTCCTTTAAATGAATTTATTTATTTGGTTTTATGTAATAATTTTAAACGGCCTTCCATATATAAATGCGTTTGATATGTACAATATGTACATATCAAACATTATTTTGGTAACACAATTTTGAGCACTGAGCAACCATTAAAATATAGCCCCTGATTATATTTTTTTTTATCGTTGTTAACCCTCTGTATACCGGTTTGGATGGTCTCTGGCAAATGCAACCGGTCGGCTGCGCCGTCGTGTCGCACACAATATGATTGCAGGATTTCGTATTCGCCCTGCGACTGGTCAGACACCACGCAGCTGCCGTAGCGCCTCGTTCGCTCGAACAAAGCCGCCGCACGCAACCTATGAACGGATGCAGTATGGTGATGAAACTGACACAGATTCTAACGCGTATTTGGTAATCGAAACCCCAGTTCGTGAAAGTCTCACAGGACGGCAGTTTCTCGCATTGTACGAGTCCTACTTTAATTCGACATCGAAACTTAACATGCTTTTTTAACAACGTTCAACCTTTTTTCGTGGTCAACTCACAAAGCGCCTGCGCTCAATGTGCATACTTTTTATGGCCCAGATTTAAAGTTAAGATGAGTTCGCTGATTGACACGTTATATTGTTGCTACATTATCCATAATGTGAATTTGCCTGTATTGCTAGTTGCTACTCGGTCACTAGGTCACTTCAGTAGTTAAAATAATTGTTACACTTACAAAAGGTCATACACATTTCATTAAATGATTAATCAAAACAACAATGATCTCGTTTTTTATTGCACATATTGTAATAAGGTTAATGCAACGCCCATAATGTAGTTTTGTAGTACCTACACATTATACTTCATTATCTTTCGTACTTTGTTATACATAGTATATATTATATATTTTTTACTTTTTGAATTGCCTAACAAAATATAAGCTACTAAGTTTAAATGGAATATTTGCGAATAGGATTTTTCATAAACCTTTTAAATATTAAGTAGACCAGGGTTATTCATCAATGTCCTGACCTTAGCTGATTTTGATCGTCCTGCTTCATGTACGGAAAAAGAATACTGCTACAATTTGCACTTAAAAAGACCTCGCATCCTGACGGCCGAGGCGGTTGTCGCGGTTGCGACTTGTGGCCTACACCGTGCGCTTTCCGGTTTCCTCCCTCGGCAAAAAAACTTGCATTGAAAATAGAATAAAAACAAAGAAGCATAACAATAACGGAGGTCCCCTATAAATTGACTTTTCTTTTAATTTTATTTTTTATAACTGCATTGAAATTATTACGATTCCTTATTGCTGTTAATTTATAATAACGTTCTTTTACCAATTTCAGTTAATAATGTATTTAAAGGGAATTTTTTGTTAATCAGCAGACTAACAGTTTGGTATAGAACGTACAAAAATATTTCACCGTTCTATAAGGGTTGGAATTTATTCAAAATACACTCAATTAGCTCCCATTTCAAGTTCCAAGGTTGAATCGAAGGTTCTTTTCTTCCTGGCATCGAAAATTAAGACATAACTAGCTTTTCAGCAGTTCGTTATAAGAGTTGTTCGCCGCTTTCAGCAGTACACATGAATGCGATCGTTGTGTTTCCAGGCTCGCGTCGGGCAGTGAGTGCGGCGGTGGAGGGTCGGGCGGCGGCGCGCCCGCTCCACAGTCGGCGCGCGTGTCCTCGAACGGCGCCGGTGGTATGGCGGTGAGCCGTGTGCCCAGCCCGTTGCACGACGGGAACACGCCCGTCGCGGAGAACTGGTGTTTTACACAGGTACGGCCTACGCACTAATGCGATTCTTCATTTCAAGCGCACAAGCACAAGCCAGAGATACTGGATACACTGACACGAACACGATCAAGACCCACACCAATACCATTCCTATTGCCTACATTATTTTGACCATCACTATTGTGATGGGCGTTGGAATGAATGACGTCACTACTCACTAGCATCGTATTTGGCCATGAATCATTGTTTCTTATCGGAATTTTAGAGCCACGTGCCCACGTCACACTTTCTGGAGCGTATTCGAGCGCATTCAAGAGTTATGGCACACATTTCAACGAAATGTCTGGAGCACAATTGTATTGCCAGGAAAATATATACCCTACGTTGCTAATACATATACCTATAATTACTATACACAAAAAACCCATATGCCGCGGTAGATTTAAATCGATGGTAAGTCGAGTCGACTCTAGTCCCCTCAGGTTGAATATTAATAGAATGACGTGATTAGCTCGTAACTATCATACGATGACAACCACTTATATAGTTTATTTTAAACCGTTTATTATTAAAGTGATATTTATTTTATTATTAATACGATTTTATCATCCACTCCTCTTTATGTGTGATACCGTTTATAGAATAGGTAGGTACAAAGCATGACGAACGGAGTGGTCAATGACGCGCCAGTCGTAAAATGTTGACGATCCTATATACGGTTTGATGGTTGCGGAGTTACTACATCCCGATAACTTTGTTTATCGTACTTGTTATCTGTGATCTTGACGTTGCTCGCTAATCGTATTTACATGAAAACTAATGTTTCCTTGTTAGTTCGCGGCTTTGGCAAGTGGGTACACGTGTGAGATATTTCAATCGATGATGAATATAACCATTCGCAATTTCCTTGTGCAACAAGCACTCATGGTTTTGTCCTCGGATTATTGTTATTGTTAATTGTATTTCGTTAAATGGAGTCTTTATAATTACTTTGATGATCGGTCATTAGTCTAATTATATACCTAATAATTTTAGAATACCGAAGTAATACAAATAAGCCAGCTGATGTTAAGACCATTTAAGTTGATTTATTTGTTCTAGGCCTGACTAAAAATGATGACGACAATACATTTGTTATAGATAATAACAGCGTTGGTTAAAAACTTCAAATTATACTCAAATTTCCTGTCGGATGTTGGTTAGAATACGTTGGAATTGGAACGACCGTTGCACGGCTGCGACGACCTGGTAATGCCTTTTTGGTACTTTTTGCCAAAAATCTATTTAGTTCGCGAAATATAACGGTGTTTTTATGAGAATAAGCGGAACGACTACTTATTAAGGTCCCACACAATCGGAATCCCATTTCTCGACTTTATGGTAATAACGGCATCGCTCTAATCTGATTCTTTGTGATGTATAATTAAGTCGAGCTTTTAATTATTAACGAGTATTACGTACTTCCTGGTACGTCGGTGGAATATCAACACGTGTCATGGCGATTCTAAAGTACGCGTGCGGCGTGACTCTCAATGTCGACGCTTCGTCTATTTTATACAAATGATGATTTTAATTTTATACACTCACGTTTAATTCAAAATATAACAAACATATGAACTGGCATTTACACTATTATCAAAGAAAACAAAATGCGCAATATGTCTGATTGTATAGGAAATCATATAGATAATAAATTATATTCACTCTATTCATTGAACGTTATCTTCATACTGTATCGGTTATGATTTCTCATGACAAACTTTATTAATTGATACCAAAGATACATTGGGTATTTCAAAATCAATGGATAAAGAAATAAGGTACATGGCCTTTGAATAACGCATTAGAATGTTTAGTGATAGTTGCTTAATTTTGTGTAGGCATTTAAAAACAAACTAGTCAATTCAGAATTTTTTGTAAGAAGTTACCGAAGTTTACCTGTGTCATATTATGTTGTTGAACATGGTATTGAACTTTGGCTTAATGAATTTGAGATCCTAAATACTAAAATGACGCCTGCAGATCGCTCCAAAATTAGCTAACTTGGCAGCACTGCAGTGTTACTATGATTATTATAAGTATTATGCAAGCATCAACTTCGTCATTTAAAGCTCCTGCATTTAGCAATAAAACATGCCAAGACAAAATGAAATACCTTTTGATCAAGCCGGCTTCATATAGAAACTTATGACCTCTAAGCCACGTTGTTGTCTTTACAATCAAAGACCAGCGGCCAGCGCTCTGTGCTGCTGGGCTTAGCGAGTGGTATTGGCACTTGGCAAGTCCGCAAACGGGGATGATGCGGGCGGCCTTGGCGTGGGTCGTCGACCGGGCGAAGACCCCAACAGCACCGCAAGCAAGCTGGCAAGTCAAGCAACGGTCGGATTGTCGGGGGCAACGACCAGGGACCAAGTTACATCGACGCTCACCCAGTCCTGACCTTAGTGCGATCGTGCTCCTATACACTCAAAATTGAAATATCACCTCCGTAACTAACCGTCAATAATAACACAGTATTGATATATTCGCGGAAATTGCACAGACAGAATAAAAAACGTTTCAAGGCATTCAATAATGCTGAATTTAATTAGCTGTGCCGGTAAAATTCGCGTCCGAATTATTTCTCTGTCTTAATGATCTCCACTTGGTTCTCATGTATCGGCAATGCTAATTTCGGAATAGAATTTATTAATATTTATTTCGAATTGTGAGACACGGGTGCGACATTCAGATTGTCTTTGAATTGATAAATAATTTGATCCATTAAGTATTATCTCGAGTTCGCTATTATAAAAACAAAAGCCGACCTTGAACCTTGGCTGCGGTACACGCATTAAAGTTTTATTTGTAATAAATGAAGTCGTAAAGCGGCATCTAAGCCACCGCTTGTATTACAGTTTATAGGAGTTAATTGAGGACACATTATAAAAAGTCGGTATCAGCCCCGTGTTTATTTAAATAGGGTTGTTATAAAACACGTTATACGTATCAAGCGCACCTTTCAGAATTATTGACTCTTCGTTTTACATATATGTATAACTGTATGAATAAATATGTATTGATTTTATTTTTAGCGACAAACATGTATGGTGAAGTGTAGGCTGACAATGTGCGTGTATTTGGAATTTTGCAATACAATGCATTATTTTATCGCTAGTCTCTCGTTAGTTTTAGGCCCAAATCGATTCTAATAATGTCGCACACGATGTCGTGCACCTGAGGTATGATTATGTAAATCAGCGTGAACTACGTCAATAACATTTATGACGAGAAATACATTAATTTCTGTTCAATTTACCAACTGTTCAACTTTATTAATAACGAAATTGATGGAATATGTATTCAATATAATTGTGTAGAGAAATGTAACAAAATAATATAGTTAATTAACAAATTTCCTTTCTATTGTTACAGGTGAAAGTGGTTAAGTTCAGCTACATGTGGACAATCAATAATTTTAGTTTTTGTAGAGAAGAGATGGGTGAAGTGTTAAAATCATCGACATTCTCAGCTGGTGCTAGTGATAAATTAAAATGGTGTCTTCGTGTAAATCCAAAAGGACTCGATGAAGAGAGCAAAGACTATTTATCGTTATATTTATTATTAGTGTCATGTAATAAATCAGAAGTGCGTGCAAAGTTCAAGTTTTCAATATTAAACGCGAAACGGGAAGAAACAAAAGCGATGGAGTCACAGCGTGCGTACAGATTCGTTCAAGGCAAGGATTGGGGATTCAAAAAGTTTATCAGAAGGCAAGTATAATTGTATTATATACGTCATATATACTTACATACGTAACTGCGCGCAGTCTCATTGTTAGATTAATAAGTCACATGGCGATACATGCCGATGCAATTACCATAAAAATGCTATACGCAGCACTTTTATGGGTCCCATAATATAGACTATGCGGAAAAACACCGTATATCTACATAACACATAATACGATCATGTTTTCCATTCTAATTATTGTTTATAATATGTTTAAAAAAAGATGTAAGTACTAGGGAAAAATTTAGCTAAGCTGTACTAAATGTTACTTTAATTCAAATCTAATCAATTTATTTTAATAAAATATTAATCAATAACAATAACATATAATATGAAATATATATCGACAGGCATTACAGAATTTAAGGTTAATAAGGGAATCCACATATTGTGAACATTGTAACAACGATAAGGATATCAAACGCTTTTTCCTCTAACAAATTGTACTGTAGACGTTACATATTATAATCATGGACGTATAAAAAAAGACGGACGCCATATTACGAACAAACAACGTGAAGCCACCATAGTAAGCTAGCGATCGTGTAAAGACAATAAACACGCACACACTCTCACCATAGTAAGCTAGTCGGCTGCCATTACGTCGTGAACTACCGACTGATTAACTGCGTCACTGTTTCACAAAAAATATTTAAAATGCCGTCTTGCGTGGTAAATGGTGTCGCAACAGTACAATTTTAAATAACAAAACACAAGGGATTACATTCCACAGGGAAGCAAGTTATTTCTTTTATGTTTTAATGACAAAATTATTACGGCAAAATTTATAGAAAAAAATACAGCCGCCATTGTCAACAGGACAGCTGTTGCCATGGCAACATGGCACACACACATGGATGTTTCGCCGCCATTACTAGGCTTCACTCAATGTTTAGGCGATATACCGTCCGTCTTTTTTTATACGTCCATGATTATAATATTAAACATATTTATCTATATTTTGTCCCTGCCAAATGTTCAAATCATTAAATTTATTTGATTCGTTCTAACAATGGAGGAAATCGCAAAATCCGAGATCATTACAATAACGGTATACATCTCAATTACTGCGAAATCAGGTTTGTAGTTCGGATTATGCAGTACTGCAAACATTAGCTATCCTAATAACCGCAATCGCTTTAGCTTCTTATCAATTGCGCAATGCTATTATAAACCTGCGCATTCGCTGATAAACACGCGTATTGCATACTTCGCTTTAGATAATAATCTATCATTTATAGATTGAATCGAACATAATTAAATGTTTAAGTATCGTTAAAATAGTAATGCTGTTAATGGATATTACAAGTTACAACCGAGATTATTTTGTTTGCAAATCTTTTTTTTCTCTTGTCATCAGTCACAACAGTTTTATAGACTTGACTTTATAATATGACTAGCGGTCCGCCCCGGCTTCGCCCGTGGTACCTACATGTTTAAACTATCCTATCTCCCAAGTTGGATCGAACTGCACATGGTGTACGAATTTTATTATAATCGGTTAAGTGGTTTAGGAGTCCATTGAGGACAAACATTGTGACACGAGATTTATAAATATTAAGATAAGATTAAAACTCACTTAATTATATGAATAAGTGATAAATTATTAAGGTGGTAACCGGTACACACATTTTCATATATTTAAAAAAAACCTGTAGGAAATGTTTACAAGTGAAGAGATTTGAAAAATGAAAATGTAATTAAAATAAATCTTTTTGGTTTCTGGCTTTTTGTTAATTCAGTATCCTTATAGTTTTTTGTAAATAATTTTTTGTACTTAAATATAAACTATTATCTTCACCATCTTTATTATTATGTCAATGCTTTACGATTATGTTTTCGAAATCTTAGGTTTTTTAACTTGGTTTATCACGGAGGTCGTCAAGTTCTCATTTTATTCAAATATTTATATAAATTGTGCGAAATATATACATACACCGTAAAGTTTTTTGTGATTTTGACCTTACGTAACATTAAAAATTTGATATTCGATCATTCAATCTACATACCGTTTATTTTATCAAAGTTACTTATCGACCACTCGAAACCGTTATAATTTCTTCCGCGAACAGAATTATTATACGCAAAAAAGTTCGTGGCAGCTATTGAAATTTTCCGTTTATTAATTATTTATTTATACGTATACAATATACATGTTCATTATTACTGTTACATATTATGTTTATAAAACAATTTGTAACACACAACTTTGTATTTAAAATAGGATACAATGTGACTTACTATTGAATACTGATACGTGTCAATTACCATTTACTATGTATAATTTACTGTTAAACATAAATTATAAATATGCTGCTGAATAAGGTTATTGTTGACAAGTCGCGAGGGAACAGGCGCAAAACGTGTTGCGTGATAATTAGCAAATAAGCCGCGCTAATTAGTTGCGAATGTGTCGGCAAGCTCAAATGGGCTCGAATCAGAATACGATTGTAGGGCAGGAAGTAGGCTAGAGATATGATAGAATTCCTCAAACAACGTACTCGTTGATTACAGTAACTTCCAGAAAGTGTGGAAATTCTCACATGACATATTGACATATTTCGTAACGTAGTTTATCTAGTTGAATTACTTAGATAGAGACACTAGGCGTCAGCGTCCGCAAATCGTTCGCGATAAATGAGGTTGATTTGCTTGCAACCCTGTTAATACTTTTCCAATGTAAAAGTAATGAAAGTCCAGTCAAAATTGATATTGACGTTCCAATCCGTTGCGCATAGCTAGAGACAGTTTTGGCTAAAAAACTGTTATTTTGATGTAATACACACCAACATTGAAATGTTTGTGTACACAGATAACTAATTTTCATTTACCCGACATTCCAGGGAAACTAATTTTCATTTACCCGCCATTCCAGGGACTTCCTATTGGACGAGGCGAACGGTCTCCTGCCCGAGGACAAGTTGACGATATTCTGCGAGGTGTCAGTTGTAGCGGACAGTATAAACATCAGCGGGCAGAGCAACGTGGTGCAGTTCAAAGTGCCCGAGTGCCGGTTGTCGGACGATCTCGGCGCGCTGTTCGACAGCGAACGGTTCTCTGACGTCACGCTAGCGGTCGGCGGGCGGGAGTTTCAAGCGCACAAGGCGATACTGGCAGGTGAGAAAAAAAATCTAATTGATATCAATTTGATTGCTAAGTTAAACAAAAAAAAATTCTAGATGATTTCTAAAATTTTCTTATTTCAATAACAACCTTCAGAAAATCATAAGTAAAAAATACAACGTATTATAAATTATAATGCATTTATTATTTTACATCGTAAATAATTATTCTTATTGTAGGAATTTATTAAAGATGTTTTTTTCCTGAATAGTGTGGAAAATCTAACTACTAACTTTTTTTTTATTACTTTTGCACTGTGTTTCCTTGTCCACCAGATTGTCTGGAAGAGATCGCTGTCTGAGCGATAAGACCGCCTGTTGTGCTCTTTTATTAATTAATGTATTGTGTCCTTACTTACTCTCTGTGGTGCACAATAAAGTATTTTCGTTTGTTTGTTTGTACTAAGATTTATTATTTAAGTATTTAAAATACAAAGTCTCAATTATATTAGTCAACCCTTTATTTAAACGTTAACTAATCTTATTCCAGCGCGGAGTCCAGTATTCGCGGCGATGTTCGAACACGAGATGGAAGAACGGAAACGCAACCGGGTGGACATCACGGACGTGGACCACGAGGTGTTGAGAGAGATGCTGCGCTTCATATACACGGACCGCGCGCCCAACTTGGACAAGATGGCCGACGATCTGTTGGCGGCCGCGGATAAGGTATATTCCTAACTAGTAAATTATTAAAATATGTAAAAAAAGTGTGATCAAATTGTGGTTAAATGGTAAATTTAATAAAAATAATTTTTAAACTTTTAATCTGGTTAGACTGTTCGTAAGAGTGGGCAAATATCTTCCGTATAAATATGTAAAAATAAAATTATAATGATAAATATTACTTAATATGAAATGAAAAATAATAAAAAAAGGTATAATGTCATATCATTATTGAAATTGTATGATTTAAGTAAACAAAAATTAAAAGTTGAAAATTTATCGAAAATTTGATAATAAGTACATACTTAGTTTCATCGTTCGTTAATATTTACATACAACAATACAAACTTGAATATTTAACATTAATTAAGATTAGCATAATAGAATGCGAAAGTAACCACTTTCGCGTCTAATCTGGTGAACCTACATTCAGTAGATAAAACATGATTATACATATTTCAAAGTAAATACAGACAATGTTGCGTGCAATACTATGTATTCAAAAGTGTCCTATAAACAAAGCGACACACATGCAATGATATATTGCATAATTTGTTGCGAACGTATTGCCCAATGTACATCTTTAAGAAGGTAAATGAAAACATTATAGCCAAAGAGAAAGTAGGCTAAGTAATTTTAGCTTTTACCAATCTTCTGTGTGAAAGCTTAATTTTCGGTACAAGCAACAATGTAGTGGCCGAGGTTGCCCTAAATAATATATTTGAGGGTATATGGATATATCGTTTTGTAATTTTATATAAATTGGTCAATTCAAAAGGGTTGCTCTTGTTATTCAATGATGTGGAATAATTGGACCTCCTTTTAGTGATGTCGAAGCAAGATGAAATTATAATTTTGGTTTAAAATTTCCTCGAATTTAGGTCATGAAAAGTAGGTAAAGGAGTGGAAGTTGCCTTGTACATAAATACATATAAAAATAGCAAATAAAAATGTTATACATGAGTTCTATTTTAAGGGAAATTTTTGGTACTGCTTCTCTAATTTCGCATATAAGAATGTGTCCATAAGGTTTTGAATGATGTGGTTAGCAAGTGAAAATAATTAATAAGAAACAATAAGTCCAATATAAATTAATTTCTAATAAACATTCTTTTTTTTTCAGTACGCACTGGACAGATTAAAAGTGATGTGCGAAGAGGCTCTCTGTTTAAGTTTATCGGTAGAAACGGCCGCGGACACACTCATACTGGCCGATCTACATTCTGCGGACCAACTGAAGGCACAAACCATCGACTTCATTAACACGTCAGTCCCGTTATCTTTATTTTTGTATGATAAGATTGCGTTTTATGAACAGGAAGGATTTCAAATGATAGATAGAATGTTATTTTGATGGATTATACGCTCGCGCGTTTATACTAAGAATAGATCTCAAGGGTGTTTGGATATCATATTATGTTAGAAATGACATATTATAACATTTTTATTGCATTTTTTTAATTTGACTTTGCTACCAGATCATTTGATGGTTAAACTTCAATCAATGCCAAAGCACCATATAAATTTATACATTCCAAATTATTCTGTAATTATAATGACTCATCTGTTTAATTATATGGAAGACTAGATTTCCGCCCGCGGCTTCGCCCGCGTTTGCAAAGGAAAACCCGCATAGTTCCCGTTCTCGTGGGATTTCCGGGATAAAAACTATCCTATGTGTTAACCCAAGTTACCCTCTATATGTGTGCTAAATTTCATTGTAATCGGTTCAGTAGTTTTTACGTGAAAGAGTAACAAACATCCATACATCCTTACAAACTTTCGCCTTTATAATATGTATATTAGATATTAGATTATAACCTAGATGAATACAATAAAATAAAAGTTAATTGTTCAACAGTTATTATTGTAATAAAACACCTGATTTTTGTAGAATTATTATAATTACGTAGAATACATAAACACTTGTGATAAATAAACTCTGGTCATGAATATAATAGTCATTAGAGATTTACAACACAATCATGCAAGCTCGCTACCGCGTCAGCTAGTCCCGTGGCATTTGTTTGAGTGTGCGCCGGTGTGTTTCAGGAGTCACGCGACGGACGTGATGGACACGACGGGCTGGAAGAACATGATCTCGTCGCACCCGCACCTCATCGCGGAGGCGTTCCGCGCGCTCGCCACGCAGCAGCAGCAGATCCCGCCCATCGGCCCGCCGCGCAAGCGCGTCAAGCAGGCCTAGTGGCCCGCCGGCCCGCCGCCCCCCGCCCGCCCGCGGCCCGCCAGACCGCCGCGACCCCCGCGCCTCACCCGCCTCTATACCAAAGACACGCCCGACGCGGACGGCGCGATATTCGAATTCTACGCCGGATAGACGGACTGATGGAACTATACGGATACAGAACATTGGAGCACGTGCATGCTTGAGAACTAGTACGAAGGGAGTGCAACACTACGTGTACATTGAGATTGTACGTAGCGTGAACTAGTCGGATTGTATACGTCGGGATTAAGTAGTGTGGCAAGGTTGCTTCATGGTTATACACTGTGGGAGTATGTAAAAAGTGTTCAGTAGCAAGTTTGATTAACCACTCACCCACTACTGAAATTGCAATGAAAAGCGCATAGCACAGCAAAATACACGAGTGAAGGAAAATTTTTATGTGGAATTTGCGCTCCAAGAAACTGATTGTTTCTCTAATAGTCTTTGAAAGCAAATATCGACTCGTGAGTTATCAAAGGCAGAATGTCCATCGTGGGTGGGTCGACATGTGCAACGGAATTGACGCGACTGCCGTAGCCCGTAGCTCTGTCCGGGACGTAGCCCGTAGCTCTGTCCGTGACGTAGCCCGTAGCTCTGTCCGTGACGTAGCTATAGTTTTATACTCTCCGTATCGCGTACAAGTATCATAGACTAGTGTGAGATTGGCCGGTGGTTGTGTTCGTATGTGTGTGTAGTGAATCTGCGGATTCTTGTTCACTTTGATTGATCTCAAGACAATATTCGGTCCTAATGTGTTTATTTCTCATGCGGTTTAGTGCACCGCTCTTATTGATTACATTTTAATATTATGTACATTAAATGCTGGACGCTTTTTGCGCGTTGTAGATTTTCCAAGTAGTCTTGGATTTATTAAACTATTTTATGTATGTCGTTTCTGTGAATGTTTTTATGGTTATGTTTTAATGTAAATTATTGCTTGTATTCAGTATAATGTATATTTTAAACCTGTCTATGTCATGAAATATTCGATTGTAAAGGATTTACTTGTATTGGCTAACACACCAAGAAAACAATATTTGAGCTTGTTTACAAGTTATTTTATTAGTAATTGTATCTTAAAATGGTTTTTATATGAATGAAGTATTGTTAGAAATGTTAAAATGTAGCACTTTTGATCATACTTGAAGTAGCGTGGTAATTGAATGCAATAAATCTACATAAAGTTGTGTAACATAGTTTTATACATTATTGTCTAAATTCAGGTCATGTGAGTTCAGTAGCGAAATCGCCTTTTACCTTTGACCGAAATACTAAAAATTCGCTGTAAAAAACTATGTGACATTGGTTTAGAAGTTAGGTGACTCGAGTGATTGTAATAAGTCTATTGAAATTGTTGGTGTTGTATATAGATGATCTACGATCCCACCATTAAAATGTAATATCTAAGTACTAAAACGTAAGCTAATGCAGACAACACCATATTATTTGTCTGAGTTTGTTGGTGTTATTCCAAGGACATATTGTGATTTTCATTTGTAAGTTTATAATAGTATTTAACAAAGTGTAAGCTTTTCGTTTGAATTGGCAAACTTGTCTTTTTAATTACAAATAATTGATATTTATGTTGTTGGTTTGTTTGTCAGTTTTTCTTGTCCTTCCAAGTCATGTAATAATAAAAACACACTTCATTTATGCTCACCTCCGCTCATTAATGAAAAATCTATTTTTTAAACTTTATCAGTCTTATTCCTATTTAAATATTAAGTAATAACTGTTGCCTATTAATGGAAATGTTCACGGTTCGTATGTAACTGAAGGGAGATGTACCAATAATTATATACAGGGTGTCCCAAAAAGTATGGATGAACTGAAGCCAGGAGGTAGAGGACCTAGAGGGCTATCCGAATCACCCCCATGTATGTTATGCGATTTTTCGTAGTTTCGGAGTTATGACTCTTTTTTCAATTTTTCACTTATTGCCGAGTACGATGAGATTTTGACTCATGGTGACGTCAATTATTGCGGTAGATGCTTGATTTTTTTTGTGTGCTAAGCTGAAAAATAGGCCAATTCAGTATGGTAACATTTACTGTCGTAAGATCTTTGAATGGAATAAAAAAAAAGAATTAAATGCCAAGAAAGATAAAATCACCAGTAAGTTCACAACTTCAAGGGCCCGTAAAAAAATAAAATCACATAAAAAAAGTTTTTCGTTTGGCATTTAAAAACTTGCTCTATCCATCAGGTAGCTACCCTAAAAATTTAATTTTATTATTCAGAAGGCTTCAATCGAATAATTGAAATCTAAATGTGGTAAGTGCAAAAATTTAATTAACATGATGATTAATAAAAACAAATTAAAACCAATAAAAAGGTGTTCAATTACCAGAAATTTTTAAAATAACCCCGCTGTTGGTCAATACAAGTGCGACACCACCATAAAAAGTTGTCTTTTAAATGTCTGAATGCCCATTTATCATTTTAATGGTTTCTTCTGCTATTATGAATTTCCGGGTTATTTCGTCCAAATTGTGGCATTCTCTCAATTAGCCGAGGTCTTTGTAGTATCCCCATTGAAATAAATGAATGGGGTTTAGGTCGAGGGACCGTGGAGGCCAGGCTTTAAGGCAGGCGTCACCGGCGCATGCGCAGGCTGCAACGACCAATCCATCTTTCAGGGTATCTTTGCCCTTTAGCCTTTCCTACACGGTCCCCAGACATAAATCCCATTGATTTTTTTCCGTGGGAATACTACAAAAACGAGAGAAAGCCACAATTTGGACGAAATAACCCCGAAATTCATAGTAGCAAAAGAAACCATTAAAAATGATAAAAGGGCATTCAGACATTTAAAGACAACTTTTTACGGTGATGTCGCACTTGCATTGACCAACAGCGGGGTCATTTTAAAAATTTCTGGTAATTAAACACCTATTTATTGGTTTTAATTTGTTTTTATTAATCATCATGTTGATTAAATTTTTGCACTTATCACATTTAGATTTCAATTTTTCGATTGAAGCCTTCTGAATAATAAAATTAAATTTTTAGGGTAGCTACCTGATGGATAGAGCAAGTTTTTAAATGCCAAACGAAAAACCTTTTTTATGTGATTTTATTTTTTTACGGGCCCTTGAAGTTGCGAACTTACTGGGTGATTTTATCTTTCTTGGCATTTAATTCTTTTTTTTATTCCATTCAAAGATCTTACGACAGTAAATGTAACCATACTGGATTGGCCTATCTTTCAGCTTAGCACACAAAAAAAATCAAGCATCTATCGCAATAATTGACGTCACCATGAGTCAAAATCTCATCGTACTCGGCGATAAGTGAAAAATTGAAAAAAGAGTCATAACTCCGAAACTACGAAAAATCGCATAACATACATGGGGGTGATTCGGATAGCCCTCTAGGTCCTCTACCTCCTGGCTTCAGTTCATCCATACTTTTTGGGACACCCTGTATAATAGGATTACAAGCCAATATGTAAGTAATACTGCGGCCAATAAAGTTTATAATACCATTTTGTACCCACTATCCAAAATAGCTGGCAGCTGTTGTCATGTAATATGATAGTTACAAAACAATTGTCAGAAGTAATAACTGTGATTTTCGAAATTTTCAATAAGTTGAGGAAATAAATGAAATGATGTAATATTATATTGGATTTTTATTTCACCGTGTTTTAATATGTATATTTCTTTAATGATCTATTTAATTGAATCAACTGATAAGAAGTGATAATTAGATTTTATAAAAAAAAAGGACGAAGGTTTTATTTTTCACCAATAAGGGAAAATCAGGAAAATAATTACTAAATCCATATAGAATATTCTTGGTAAAAAAATAAATGTTTGGATGATACGCGTGAAATTTGTCAAAATTTAGAACAAACCATGAATTAAATATTGACTTGCTTAATTTTTTGCTTTCTCATATCTATCACAATTACCTTCTAATATTGAAAGTACCTAAACATTTTAGTGACTATTTAAATAATATAAATGTATGAATGAAAAATAAACGGGAGAAAAAAATCACAAAACAGTTTTAGCGTTTTGTTATTTATTTATTATAGCAAAAGTAGTGTTTTAGTTATCTACATAATTTTAGTATGATATAGGTACATACATTATACTTATTTTCAATTTCATAATATAAAATTAGCAATTAGATCTTTCACGCTTTTTACAATGAAATCTATGATTGCTAGGAAAACATGAGTTAGACAGAACTATCGCGAAATAGGATTCTAAAATATCATCAATAAAATTGTAAAATT
Organism: Colias eurytheme; assembly: GCF_061535395.1. NCBI lineage: Eukaryota > Metazoa > Arthropoda > Insecta > Lepidoptera > Pieridae > Colias > Colias eurytheme. Next base: position 3,238,370 of record NC_142989.1, on the reverse strand, counting down.
TACATATTATTATCTCGGGTTAGTAATTATTGCTCGACGGGGACGTTATCTTTTTACTAAGTATGGAATTCACAAAATTTCCTGTATCCACGTAGGCCTAAGCTACGGGTGCAAAGGTACAATTTTAGACCTATTTAACATCTTTTTCGATTTTTATAATATTTATACTGATATTATAAAAGCTGAAGAGTTTGTTTGTTTGTTTGAACGCGCTAATCTCAGGAACTACTGGTCCGATTTGAAATTCTTTTGAATTCTGATGAAAAATTATTTCGGTGTTAGATATAGCCCATTTATCGAGGAAGGCTAATGATTGGTAAGCTGTATATCATCTCGCTAAGACCAACAGAAGCGGAGCAATGCGAGTAAAACCGCGGAGCACAGCTAGTTTTAAGATAAAATATGATTTTTATAATATAAATTTAATTCCTTTTAATATATTTCGTTTATTGGGAGCATTTATCTTCAATTCATCAAAAGCATCATTATTAAAGTTGATCCTTGATCCTTTGATCCTACTTCCTACAATAAAGATTACAACCATTTTAAAATAAAATAATTCTTGGAGGTTTGCCATGTATTTGCCATTTAAAGTTTTGAAACTACTTAATATTCTCAGTTAATATTACATTATTCTTTTATTATCTATCTTTAACGTTACTGTCACTGTCAAAAATATTTGAAATGTGCCTTTGAATTTGAAGTTTGTTTTGGCGCGTGCGGCGTGTTCTATTTACAATATTTTTTCTGTAAAGTTTATTTATTTATTTTTGTAATAAATATTAATAAAATTTTAATAAATAACAATTAATTGTGCAGTGTTTTAAATTATAATAATGTCTAAGCATTTAAAGTTAACCTTTATTCTTGGAAAGGACGACGATGGTTTGAATGTTTTTAGAATTTCTTTGGAATATTTTTTCTTAAAAACTTAACACGTTTAATTTGCTTTTTACCTATGTGAAGAATTGTCACTAAGGTTTTTCCATTTTAAAGCAGAAAATAAGGAAGAAAATGTGCCAACCACCCCGAGAAGAGCCACCAGGCATAGAAGTACACCAAAAAGGTACAGCGAATTTTTCGCAAAATCCCCGGTAAAACGACAAACTGTTAATGATATTATAAGCTCAGATGAAGAATTTCAGGTTGAAACTCCCGTACAGAAATCTAAAGGTTAGTTTTTCATTTTCTTTCATTGAATTAAAATACTTCTCTAATATTCACAATTTCTCGTTTTAAATCATTATATTTATGTTCATAATATTTTTAAGGGACTCATTAATTATACAATGGAAATAAGTATAATTAGCTCTTAATAAATCTTTTTCAGCTCTATTTGGTAGTGATGATGTAGAGGGTCAAGACATGTATAAATTCCAATCCCGATATTCAAGACTTGGTCTCCAAAACAAGGTCAAAGCAGCTATTGGAAATTCTCCTTCAATAAGCAGTCCTATGAAAACTCCAAGAAAAAGCATAAACATGAATAAAGTTGAAGCTACACCTAAGCAAGTTGTCAGCTTGTTGAAGAAAAGTAAATAATAATTAAAATTTATTAATGAAATAAACATTTCAATAATGTTGATATATTTATCTGTATTTTACTATTTGGGTTTCTAATTGAATCTTAAATTTAATAAGTTCAGCTGAGGAAACTGATATCTATGCAATAAAAACCTATATTATAGTAATTATTAATTACTTATTCCTTTTGGTTTAATCATATTAAAATGAAAGTGTGTGAACTATATTTTGTGTTATTTTAAACATCTGACAAATGTACAAAACTATATTAGAAATTATTCAAATTACCATTATCATTAATTACCAAGTATATTTTAAAATGTTGATTCTGAATTTCCAGGAATAATCCAAGAAGTAGGTTCAGACAGTGGTGACAGTGATTTCTCTGGCAGTAGCAGTGATTTTGTACCTGATAAAAGTGATGAAGAGGCAAGTATCACTACATAGTATAAAACAAAGTCGCTTTCTCTGTCCCTATGTCCCTTTGTATGCTTAAATCTTTAAAACTACGCAACGGATTTTGATGCGGTTTTTTTAATAGATAGTGATTCAAGAGGAAGGTTTTAGTATATAATTTATTAGGTTTTAGACAAAGTCAAATCTTGCAAGCTAAAATTGACCCAAAGTTCCCAATGTCTCATTGGCTACAATATTACGAATATAGCTTTTGGCAAATAGATTGACTGAGTGAATCTAATTTCTGGCAAGTTTTTGCAGCAGTTTTTCTTCATACAAATTTCCATACTCCATTCATTTATTTCTTTTATGTGATCATAAAAAGCCCCCATCTATTTTTGCATGAAAATTCAAATATTGATAAGAAATAATAAAGGTCCAAGTCAAGATAGAACAACCATCAATTTTTGAATGATTTAAGTAATGATTGTTTTTTATTATTATTAGCCTTTGATCAGACTTTTGAAGACATGTATGTATTATATACTAGCTTCCGCCCGCGACTCCGTCCGCGCGGATGTCGGTCTTCGCGTGGATGGTTTATTTCTCCATTTTGAACTGGGAAGACGTTTCTCACTAAATTAATATTAGACCCGTATGTGACCGTGTGTTCGCGATTCTACAGAACAACGTCTATGGAAGAAACTGAAAAATTAAGATTTATTTTTTTCTACGTATTTTCCCAGGATAAAAAGTATCCTATTTTATGCCCAGGATAATAAGGTATAATTATATCAAGTTTCATCGAAATCGAACCGTCAGTTTTGCCGTGATGCCTTCACATACAGACAGACAGACAGACAAAAAATTTTTTAATCACATATTTGGGTTTGGTATCGATCCAGTAACACCCCCTGCTATTTATTTTTTCAATATTTTCAATGTATAGAATTGACCCTTCTACAGATTTATTATAAGTATAGATGGTAGGTTTGATTCATTTTTGCGTGTTCGTTTGCCAGTTGGCAAAGGCCTCCTCCAATGTCTTCCATTTGGGCCTTTCTATGGCCATATGAAAGTAATGATTGTACTGCTGCTTAATTTAAATTTCAATATTTTTGAACTGACTTCTATATTATACATTACTTTTTTATTTAACAGTACATTTTATACTTTTCAGAGTGAAGCTTCATCAAACTCCGAATCGACTGAAGAACAGCCCCAACAAATATCTAAACCAATTAGAAACAAAGGCAATAAGATGAAACAAAAAGATTCAGAATATATTGTTACACCAGATAATTATTTCATGATGCATTCTAGTAAAAAGGTAAATTATCATCTTCCTTCTTAATAAGTTCCAAAACAACTAGACTCATTTTATAATTCTTGCATCAGTAGATAAACATTATTTCTACTTAGAGCCGTTTTTTCAATGCTTGGATAAAACTTATCCGTCCAATAAAGTATTACACGATAATAATATTAAAATGTCACGTAAACTGTAAAAAACAAGCAATTAGAATACGTCTTTAAAATGGTAGTTTTATACATTATTCGACCAATAAGTTTTAACTAAAGATTTAAAAATCGGCCCTTATAGGCTATTTTTTACTTTTATCACAAATAAACTTGAGCGGAACTGGATGAATAGCAAGTATTTTATAAACTTTAGAATGTCCTGTATATTACCTATTCAAACACCTATATGAAATTGTAATAATATTCTGTTTTAATCAATAAATGGTATTGTATTTCAGATAACCACATCAGACCACACTTTATCAAGACTAAAGAATATGAATTTGAATGATAACATAAAGGATATAGATGTGCATATATCAGAACAACATCAAACTTGTATAAAAGACTTGATGAAAAGCTACGACTATTTATTCGACAGATGGCTCTATGTATTAAGCGAAAATTTCAACATTATTCTCTATGGTATAGGATCAAAACGTTCCATATTACACAAATTTCAACAAGAGAAACTACATAACACTCCTTGTATTGTAATAAATGGATTTTTCCCAAGTCTTACCATCAAAAATGTTCTAGAAGCCATAGTCGTTGATCTTTTAGGCAATACTCATGTTCCTTCGAATACTAGTGATGTCATACGGATAATTGATAGCCAATTAAGTGAAAATGAGACTGATTTATTTTTAATTATACATAATATTGATGGAACAATGTTGCGGAATAGCAAGGCTCAATCGGTTCTAGCTGGGATCTCACAATTGAAATATGTGCATACAATAGCAACTATAGATCATATAAATGCTCCACTGTGTAAGTATATAAATATTATTATCTATACTAATATTATAAAGCTGAAGAGTTTGTTTGAACGCGCTAATCTCGGGAACTACTGGTCCGATTTGAAAAATTCTTTCGGTGTTAGATAGCTCATTTATCGAGGAAGGCTTATAGGCTATATTATACCATCACGCTACGACCAACAGGAGAGGAACCACGGGGGTGAAACCGCGCGGAGCGGCTAGTAACTAATATTAAAGTAATTCAAGATGAAATAAATCCTACTAAAATTATATATCTTAACTGGTTTCAAAGTTACCTGGGCGACCGGCGGCAGCGTATCCTGATGGATGACAAACATTCATCTTGGTGTGCAGTACCCGCCGGTGTGCCACAGGGTGGCGTCTTGTCACCTCTCCTATTTGCCATATTTATTAACAATCTCACATCTCAATAATTAACTTCTCCCTACCATATGTTTGCCGACGATTTACAGATCTACACGCAATCAACCCCTGATAACCTACCTAACGCAGTTCATTCCATCAACAACGAACTAACCAACATAGTAACATGGTGTGATCAATTTGGCCTAAAAATCAATCCGTCGAAAAGCCAGGTCATCGTTATCGGTAGTCCTTACCAAATATCGGAGGTTGATTGGGGTATACTGCCTTCTGTACAGATTCGGGGAGAAATCATACCTTATAGCGAGCACGTCAAAAATTTAGGTGTCTACCTGGATCAGACACTATCTTGGTCGCATCACATTCAGGAACTGAGTCGGAAATTTTATGCTGCTTCCAGTTCATTGCGGCGTCTTCGTAATTTCTTACCCATATCGACCAAAGTTATGCTAGCACAGTCCCTTCTCCTTCCTATTATTGACTACGCTGATGCTTGCTTTCCTGATTTATCAGTCGAGCAGATAGAAAAACTTGAGCGCCTCCAGAACTATGGTATCCGGTTTGTATTTGGTCTTCGCAAATACGACCATGTCTCTTCCTTCCGCAAGAAGCTCAAGTGGCTCCCAGTCCGCTTTCGCCGGAATGTGCATTACTTGCAGTTACTTTATCGTGTCCTTTTTGACCCTAAGACTCCTACATACCTTAAAAATAAATTTGACTTCCTGCACTGTGAAAGCTATTCCCTTCGTTCAGTGGATAGGCTTGTCCTGTGCACACCTTTCCATCGCACGCGCTTTTATGGTGATTCTTTTATTATTACGGCCATTAAACTATGGAATTCCTTACCTATACCCATAAGGCAAGCTCAAACTCTATCTAAATTTAAGAGCCTCATACGTGACCACTTTTTAAATCTTGCGTTTGAATCGATATAGTTTTTTGTATTTGTAGTATATTTTATAGTATATTATGTTTATATTTTCATGATGTATTTATATATTATTATATTTATTTTATTTATAGCATTATATTATTATATGTATTCTATATCTTTTGGTATGGTATATTTTATCTTATTTTAGTGTGTATATTATGACTGTATTTTTAGTAACATCTATTTATGTTTAACTTTTTACCTACCTCCGCTGTAGTAATATTGTTTTTCACACAATCTGTTGGTTGCCTGGAAGAGATTACTTGTTAGTAATAAGGCCGCCCTCTGTGTTGTTTGTACTAGTTTAAGTCCTATTGTACCCACTTTTGTTATGTTGGCAGCACAATAAAGTGTATAAAATAAAATAAAATAAAATATATATTATATACTAAAGTTTGTGAGGATGACGTATGGATGGATTTTCGTTACTCTTTTACGCAAATACTACTGAACCAATTACTATAAAATTTGGTATGTAAGTAGCTGAAGACCCAGAATAAGACAGGCTAAATTTTATCCCAATCCACAAGAACGGGAACTCTTTTTCTTTGAATACGCGGGCGGAAATCTAGTATAATAATAACTATATCTTATTAAAAAAAATACCAAGTTTGTTTGGTAACTCTCGACATCAACATCAACTTTTTGGTTAATTTTAGTTCAGTATAATTTATATTTATATAATAGAAAGTATGTAATTCTTCACCCAAGTCATAAAATAAAATACAGGGCAGTACACTTACTGCTATATTGTTATTTCAACTTAGTAGATAATACAGTCACAGTAAATATCAATTTAATATTATAATTAACATTTATTTCAGTATGGGACCACTCTAAGCTAAGTAAGTTCAACTTCACATGGTGGGATGTAACAACGTTCTTACCATACACAGAAGAGACGTCTTTCGAAAACTCTCTCATGACCCAAAGAAGTGGTGCTTTACAATTATCTTCATTGAAAAGTGTCTATCAATCCCTCACAACCAATGCTAGAGGAATATTTAATATTATTATTGAATATCAGCTCGAAAACCAGAAGCAGGCGCATTATCAAGGTACCATTTCTTTTAAATGTATTACAATTTTAATATTATAGGTATTACTGTATTCAAAACTTTATAAAATACTTGTTTCAATGTGTGCATGATACCTTCAGCATTACATCTATTTTCAATTATCAAAAATCTTGATATGTATCATGAATTTGGTAATATCAAAGTTAAACTAGCAGATATATTAACCTTTTATCGAAGATGTTTTATAATATGATAACCTTATTATAATAGATAGTGCCTTGTAAATTTGAATGTCACACTTATTTTTTGTACTTATGTTTATTTTCCCCTCTGCGAAGAATCACAAGCCTTTATACATACATAGACATTTGTCCCATTGAATGTGTAAGTTATTGGTCTCAGGAATACATTGAGCATGTTTAATAAAAGTTAATTTTTACCATTATTTTTACAGGTCTGGCATTCAGGGACCTGTACTCCAAGTCAAGAGAACAATTCTTAGTAAGTTCCGAGTTGGCTTTGAGAGCTCAACTTACAGAATTCTTGGATCATAAGCTTGTGAAAATAAAACGAACACTGGATGGTAGCGAAAATCTAGTTATTCCTATAGAAAGTGCCTTATTGCAACAGTTTTTGGAACAGAATCAATGAAGGAATGCATGTCTGAATAAAACAATTAATATTGTATTTATCTTTTATTTTACAATCCCAGAAATAAAGTCTTAATAGGATTATATAATATATATCAACAGGCCAAGTTGTAAATTACTTAAACTTAATGACTTACATAATACAATAAAATTATTAACTAAAATTCTCTTCAACATATCTGGCACTTTCACCATGATGCATCAACCAAACATTTCATAAATTATCATTGATATTATACATACGTGCATAAATTGCTCTTTTAAGATTTAAAAAATAGTGTAGAAAAATATTCTCTGAACTCATCAGATGTTCGACAATTTAGTCTAAATATGATTTTATTAATTATTATCTACGCCCGTTGGTGTTTCTATGTAAAACTGATGAGCATCGTTATCATTAGTGAGATTACAAATTTACTGGCACACAAAACCCATTTCAATGTGGGTTCTGTATCATGTTGTTTGCCTAAAATTTCATTTTATACATCATTATCGTATTTTGTAAAAAAGAAACTTACATCATTTTTGTTTGCCAATATACTAAGTAATTGACAAAATTTATTCTGTATTATAAGACATTTTTGTCGTATTAGAATCAACAAAAGATAAACCAACAAATTCACTAGAATTTTACAACTTTATAGAAAATGGGAATACTTTTTCATAGAAACAATATGTTTATGATCACAATGTCTACTGAATATACAGGCGGAAATCCCCACATCGGAATTTTGTAATTAAAGGAATGAGGGCACATCATATATTTTAATTTATCCAAGTTTATTTACTTAATTCTAAGTTAAACATTTAAATTGTAGATTTTGAGAGCTATTTAATTCTAAAATCATGCACTTTCATTTCAATGATTAGACTAAAATTAAGCATGTCAATAGAATAAAAAATTATTACATAAACAATTCAATCGAAACATCAACTTGTCGGACAACAAACTCCAAATGTCACACAACAGACATCACATGATTTATGATGATAAAATATTCCATCAACGGTTAAAAGTCCACGCGGGTAACAAGACAGAGCCTCATTAGATGGAACAATCTCACGAATGACAACTACAGGTGATATTCAATGTACCGTGTTCGACCTCTGCCGGAGAACGGGCGAAAAGCGTGACCCGACACATTCGTTTGGTTCCTCACAATTATGGATTAATGTAATTTGAACATTGTATTTGTGCTTTATACAAAGTTTAGATTTTATTGGTGTAAAAGACGCTCAAATTTCTAATAGCTTTTTACAGCGTAAAATAAAAAATCAGAAATAGGTTTTAACACATATAATAACAGAACAAAGTCACGCTCGGTGGCCGCCCGCAATCGGCCGAGGAATGGTTTATTGTCCGATGCATCGGAGCTCTGTACACTTACGAACTAGTAAGATGACTCCGCTTAAGGCAACAAACAATCAATTCTCGTCCTCGTCTTCGTGTTTTCGCTTTTTACCCCGAGTACTCTCTTCGGGATGGTCGTTCTCTTCGCCACCTGTTTGATTAATTTCATTGTTAAATATTCAATATGCTAGCTTTATTGCATTAAGGGCCGATTTTTCAATGCTTGGATAAAACTTATTCCTCGAATACTGTATAAAACTATACCATTTTAAAAACGTATTCTAATTGCCCGTATTTGACAGTTTACGTGACATTTTAATATTATCGTGTAATACTTTATTGGATGGATAAGTTTTATCCAAGCATTGAAAAATCGGCCCTAAAACAAAAAAAAGCTGTTTCGCTGTTGTCGTGTATTTACATGTCTTATACCTAAAACCATGGACGTATAAAAAAAGACGGACGGTATATCGCCTAAATATTGAGTGAAGCCTAGTAATGGCGGCGAAACATCCATGCGTGTGTGCCATGTTGCCATGGCAACAGCTGTGTTGATGACAATGGCGGCTGTATTTTTTTCTATAAATTTTGCCGTAATAATTTTGTCATTAAAACATAAAAGAAATAACTTGCTTCCCTGTGGAATGTAATCCCTTGTGTTTTGTTATTTAAAATTGTACTGTTGCGACACCATTTAACCACGCAAGACGGCATTTTAAATATTTTTTGTGAAACAGTGACGCAGTTAATCAGTCGGTAGTTCACGACGTAATGGCGGCCGACTAGCTTACTATGGTGAGAGTGTGTGCGTGTTTATTGTCTTTACGCGATCGCTAGCTTACTATGGTGGCTTCACGTTGTTTGTTCGTAATACGGCGTCCGTCTTTTTTTATACGTCCATGCCTAAAACCTTTCAGACAGTAATTAACTATTTATGCTTCATTCAACTCCAATAATCGATTCTAATTAACAACATTCATTCAAAATTAAAAGTAGTAAACACTTTTTCCTTTCAATAGAAAGTAATAATTCAGATTGACAAACTAAATATTGATCCTGTAACTACACATAAATAAAATCCACAACCAATCTAATAATTCAATATAGGTTCAGGTACTCTGAATAATATAAGAACTTGATAATATTGTTTCTGTAACTACACAATATAATAGGTACCCTGCATAATATAAGAACTTGTTAATAAATACCTTGTGCTTTGGAGTTAGGCTCTTTGTCAGCGTCGTTCTCACCGTCTTCATCGCCTTCATCATCATAATCGTCTTCCTCCTCCTCCACATCGGAGCCCTCGTACACTGAACTCGCTGAACTCTCCTCCTCTGTGATATTAATAATATTGTTGGTACCACAGATCACAGAAACTAAAGGGAGATATGGTTAGGGGGCGGGGCCGGTGTCGCAGCAATATGCCCAAAAAAAGATAAGCTGTAGCGGTGCTGTATACGTACGTCACTTACAATCTAGTGTGCGAACGAATAGTCGCTCTCATATTTTTGTGTGGATGACACGCACACAACTCGAATTTACTGCAGTTGTGTGCGTAAATTTGTAATGAGACACGGTTTCGTACTCAGCGCAAGCGATTGGCATCTCTCTAGATCTCTATGGTTGGTACATATAAATTACTAGATTTCCGGATATGTTTTGAAAGAAAAACCAGCAGTTTCCTGTTCTTGTTGTATTTCCGGGATAAAAAGTACCCTATGTCTTAGAGCTAGCGCGCAAGAGCAACTTTTGTCTCCGCAACTATTTTGTCTCTCCCATCAACTCTATGGGGAGTTGCGTCGGTACGTGCGCGCACTTTCTTACTAGCCCATAGAGTTGATGGGAGAGACAAAATAGTTGCGGAGACAAAAGTTGCTCTTGCGCGCTAGCTCTTATTCTGGGTCTTCAGCTACCTACATACCAAATTTCATTGTAATCGGTTCAGTAGTATTTGCGTGAAAGAATAACAAACATCCATCTATCCTCACAAACTTTCGCATTTATAATATTATACGTAGGATAACCACTGTCATATAAATAATATTGTTAGTTGTGTAACTCCTTAAGATGAATAATTATAGGCATGTAAAACTTTCAAATTATATGCAAAGAATTTCATTGAAATAGCTATAAGCTGCTATTCTGCTGTTCCCACTGTATCAATGCTTTAAAATAAATTAAACTATGTTATAAGATTAGGTCACATTTAATTGTTACATTTGTATTAAACACAAATACTTGTACAAAAAGATCATTTGTGTAAGTATTTAAATTCCAATTTATAAATGATCATAACAACCAAATTGTGACATTCCTGGATACCAAATACAAAACATATTGATGCTTACCCTATTATTATATAAATTAAGTTGTACCTAATATCACAGAGGTATAACAAAAATTTATTTTACTCAATAATGATTTCAACAGATTGTTAGTCAAATAAAGTATGTTTTACTTAAACATATTGCTATGAAAGAGACTATTAATATTCAATACCTAAGCTTATAAACCTTCATACAAAGAATAAGAATTATTATAATGTATCAACAAAACTGTAGCGCGATGTGCTTAAATTATAGTTTTCTAAATTAAATTCTAGCTAGTTTTAAACATACTTGCTTAAAGTTTGCGAAACGTCGGGATAATATTTAATGAATAAATGGCGTTGAAAATCCGTCAAAATCTTTAAGTTCTAAATTCTATACCATTTTATATACACCTTACTTTTAAATCCATACTAATATTATAAATGCGAAAGTAACTCTGTCTGTCTGTCTGTTACTCAATCACGCCTAAACTACTGAACCAATTTGCATGAAATTTGGTATGGAGATATTTTGATACCCGAGAAAGGACATAGGCTACCTTTTATTGCGAAATATGTACCACGGGCGAAGCCGGGGCGGACCTCTAGTAACTAATAAAAAACTTACCTAAATTAGCGTTGTAGACTGCACTCAGGGAAAGATCGTCATCTTCCTCATCTACATCTGAACCTGTAACAAGCAATGAATTTATTATTAGTTTTTTACAAATACAAAGAAATAAAACTTAAGGTCATTAATAATAATCATTTTAAAAGATTTAGCTTCACTATTTAGGTAGTACATTGTTTAATTGTAAACACAAATACAGGCAAATAGAACTATGAGTATGGTTGAGGATATTCAAAATCACTAATGCAAGCTTGCACTAACAAGAATTGTTTGATTTTATTTAACAAAATTTCCATAGACTGGATACAATAAAGTTTATAACGATCTACTTTGCACAACTGTAGTAAGTATGAAAAAAACTTCGTAACAGAAGCGACTTCACATAGTCAAGCTAATTTTGGCTTAACATTTGACATAAGCATCACAAAAAATGAGCATGATGCTTACTTTTCAAAAGATAGCCCATATGAAATAGGAGGCCGTATACAGTGTACATTGTTACAAGTAAAGAAGACTTCTGTTCTGCTGGCCTCATTGCTAATGTATCGTCATCTATTACAAGTGGGCCGAGATCAATACCGAGATCTGTAATTCAGTAGAAACTGTGAATGTGGGTTCTTAACCAACTTTTAAACTAGTTTTCAATTGACTTATGATAAAGAGAAAAGAGTAGAATATGTACCTCAGGCCCCTGATTATACATAGAAATCAAGGAAGAAATGAAAATAGTATATTTTAAGAAATTGTTATAGCAATAAATTGGAAGATAAAGAAAGTGACTATGAAATTTTTTTTTAGAATATCTTTCAGTTTTGAAGCAATAAATGGTCAAAATTGTGGTGGTGGCCACATAAATTTGTAGTTATTAATATCAAAAAACCTGTATTTTATTGGTAACTCTTTGATTACATACAGTGGAATCCGTCTATAATGACATCGAAGGGAATCGACAAACACGTCATAATAAGCGGACGTCATACAAAGCGTTATGTGAAATGAAAAATCTTTTTTATGTAAATATGTATGTATTTAAGTATTTTAATACAGAAACATGGTATACTTGCATATGTATACGTACATATTAAAATCAAAATCAGAATTGCACGTAATCAGCAGATTATTATAATAACACATACATGTGTATTTTTTACTGTAAGTAGGTACACTGTAATTTTTGTCTGCTTTTGTTTTTTCATTTTATTGTAAAAACCGTCTCTAATACTATTGTGTATAGAAGACATAGCTATGGTCAAATTATCATTTTCAATATTGCTGTGAACAAATCGTGATAATAATTCTGCAGCTTTTAATGCCTCTTCTGCGGTAGGTAATGGTGATTCCTCGACTTCCTTTTCCCCATCACTTTCCAGTTGTTCCTTATCACTAATGTTCTGTACGATATTTTCATCGGTGGGTTCTTCGGATGTGAGGAGATCGCTATCAATGTCAACATAATCTTCCCACATTTCCGTGTAAAGAATCATGTCGGTCATTATAACCGGGCATAATTTATTAAAAATGGGTCATAATAAGCGGCATGTCACTGTAAGGGAAGTCAATATATCCGACTTTTTTATAACGAATTTTATATGAAAACCAAACTTCGTAGTGCAATTACGTCATAATAACCGGTTGGTCAATATAGGCGGAGTCATAATAAACGGATTCTACTGTACTAATAAAATAATTTGCTTATACAGTAGTTTGTAATAAATTCCATTCGCCAAAGACTGCATGTGTGTTAAAACATAGAATTTATTAAAGTGAAACTTTTATTACATCGTCTCAAACTTTTTGGTCTGTGTAGACACAAAGCAGTGATCGGAACCGTTCGAACAGTTTCACTTTTACCGTGGTTTCATAAAACCACACAACATTTTTTAAAATTAAATTTATTTTTATAAAAATTGATTTGATGAATACAAACCTTCTTCTTCACTATCATTGTTTCCGTTCATCTCGTCTTCCTCCTCCACATCACTATCCTCTGCTTCTATATCATCTTTGTCAAATCTGAAACATTACATTTTTATGTTAAACTAGCTTTCCGCCCGCGGCTTCGCCCGCGTTTTCAAAGGAAAACCCGCATAGTTCCCGTTCCCGTGGGATTTCCGGGATAAAACCTATCCTATGTGTTAATCCAAGTTACCCTCTATATTATGTGTGCTAAATTTCATTGTAATCAGTTCAGTAGTTTTTACGTGAAAGAGTAACAAACATCCATACATCCATACTTACAAACTTTCGCCTTTATAATAGTATTAAGATTAAGATTCTCAATATATTACTTCCACTTTCATAATTAGATTAGATTATTGGAAAATAGTGTTTACATACAGAATTTAAAATGTAGGTATACTCATTTGCCGTTTTGAGCAAGTCTCAAATTGTATTTTTAGATGCAATTTATTTATACAGTGCTACTGAGATTTTATTTTTATTTTTATATTAATAATTTAATAGTAAAACTGGTTGAGTGGGTGTGTCCACTTTTCCAGTAACCTCATCAATATTTCCAGGAATTGTATCATATTTATTATTTTAACAAGAAGATGACTTAAGAGAGAAAATGACTTAATTATCTTACCCATCTAAATATTTCAGTGATGGATGCAACGCAAACACCTTACTTCTGTAGTCTTCAATATTGGTAACATCATTATTGAAGAGATCTAGATTCTTTAGATTCTCAAACTCCTCTAGTGGTTGCAATGTCTCCAAATCCTTTATCTTGTTTCCGGAAAGGTTGAGGTGTGTTAATTTCTTGCAACCGTTGAGAAAATTAAGCCCATTGGATATTCTGTTGTCTGAAAGCTCTAGTTTTCTGAGCTTGGGCAATGTAGGGAAGCCTTTGAGGGTTGTAAGGCCTGCATTATTTAGACTGAGCACTTCCAGATTTATGTATTCATCTGTGAGTCCAACGATGTTCGTGCTCCTGCAGTTGTCCAAGTTTAGTTCTTTTATCTGTAAAGATGCAAATTATGTATAAGTCTAGATAAGATGATTATGTACATGTTTATATAAATGAGGCTTAACAAATTACACTTAATAATAGGTATGGTGTTATAAAATAAGATAATTGTTAATTATTATGGGAATGCTTTCTTTCTAACTGTTCTTTAATTACAAATTAGACTACATCAAAATTGATTCAGCCGTTTTGGCGTAAAATCGAACGTGCATTTCAACAATTATAATAAAAGGGTAGTATTCTTCTGGTTTAACTTAACCATGAATATTAATTATTAATTATACTTATCTGAGTACAATGGAGTACAATAAGAAAAGTAGGTAAATATGTATAATCTTTAGAATCCATAGACCATAAACTTAAATTTTATAATCTATATTTATATGTATAGTCTATAAATAGATAATAATATAATACAAATGCTTTGTAAATAGGGGCAATATACTATCTACTTATGTATATTTCAGTAGGTTACGTTTATAACTTTATAACCTGATATGGAAGTAATTTAAATCGCATGTAATTAATAAATTATAATGTATTTTTATAAAGTAATTATGGCTTGTTTGGAGGTATAATAGAGTATTTCACAAAAAATAGTATTGTGACTGGCTTGTTAGTAAATTCGTCACACAAGTTAGCAAAACGTCAAAATGGTGCAAGTTGTCAGAGGTCTCGAGTGTCGTAGTTTGTAAAATGCGACAAATGAGTGTTTCCATAGGAATATCTACATAATAACATAAACCGGATGTGTTTTTGTAACAAATTCCAACTTATTATAACAAATTCGTGCTGTAGTTGAGTAGATTATGAGATGTTTTTCATCTTGCAATGGCGGATGACACGAATCATCACAAGACGCAATAAATATGGCCGCTATATTGGTAAGGCGTGCGACAATAAAAAGAATGATTTCATATTTCATAGCTAACAAGTAAAAAGAAGTTAGAACATAGACTTAATAATTATAATCCAAATAATTACTTGTAATGTTCCGTATTTTGATAGGTACTTATTCTAAAAATAGTTTGGGATTTCTCGTAAAATTACTAAGAGTGAAAGGGCGCGAAATTATGTCGAGTAGAATCGCAGTTCCGATATTAAAACTTTAAAACCACATAGAAAGTGTTGTATTGCACTGGTATTTTCTTATAAGATCCATGTAAAATAATATAATATTTGGTCATTGTAACGTGCAATGTATTATGTGTTATCAATTCATTGATAGGTCCAATAACTTAGTTAAATGGAGACTTGACGTCAAACCGATGTCCCTTAAATTAGGATTGTAATATGAATTTACTAATTACTCATTGAGTATAACATCTCGAAAGAGCTTTTGAAAGTGATTGATTGCAGAGTTGAACATGATATTTGTTTATGAGCTTATTTATGATTTTTTATAGGGTTCTAACACTTAACCTCAAATACATCTACGAAACAACGCAAAAGTCGTGATAACATATTAGTAATTCCAACTTATAATCTACATCGTATAAACTAAAAATAATTAGCAATCACATTGTATTTTATCGTAAAAATTGTGTTTTAATGTAACGTGGATACAAGCGGACGTAACACAGCAACACGGATGGCTATAAACAAGTACGCCACATCTTCTAATGAAAACTACATTCATAATTACAATGATCTTGTAATAATGATTGATGAAATAGTGTTAATTAGGGATAAATTAGGAGCATGGGACATATGTGACTAACGAAATATGTATCGACAAAACATTCCAATATAAAGATGCATAGATTCCATTTACCTGCGAAGGGCTCCTTCCTCGTAGTTCCAAAGCGACTCTCTTTTCCATCTTCTTAAATTTCCGTGATTAGCACTGCAAATAACTATGAAACTTCTTAAATGTGCACGAGAAATAAATCACGAAGCTTGCTTGGGTTTCAAAACAGAAGGAACCTATAGATACACATTTAACATTACACTCGAGTGACGTTGAACAGCAGGCGCCGTCTAGCGGCGGTTTTTGTGGACCGGAAGCGTTCCTTTGGTTAAAGTCTATTTAATGCATTTATTTCTATCACTTAAATTGAATACTGTTTATAAAGTAAAACTTAAATATTCTACCAAAAATATAAATAAACGCGTTTTTCTTCTATCTTCATTGTTTTATATTTATTTCATGAAGGATAACTGTTTTGACACAAATAATGTCATGTTGGCATTATTGAATAACTCTTAGGTTGGTACTACAATGTAAAGGCGGGCTTTCTAAATTATTATCTAAAATTATTGTGAGTTACATTGCATGTCCGATTGTAGCAGATATTGTATACTTAGTCAAAAAATTTTGTACTTTCGAGTTTATAAGATTAATGAAGTCGGTTAAAAATTAAAAAAATAATACCTATTGTAACCATAAAAATATTTGAACAATATCATACAAATTAATTATTTTTATAGCATGTGTATTGTGTGTGTACCTAACTAAGACATACATACTAGGTACACTACAAAAATAATATCGACAATTGAAACTATTATAGGTACGTTGTTTTTAATATTATGTTACATATTGTATACTTAATGGTTGTGTAATTCATTCGATATTTATTTTTATGACTATTACATAAAATATAATTAAAATGCATTAATAATTTGGAATATGTATTGGATATACCTAATATATTATTATCATTGTTATTATGTTAAAAAGCTTTTTTCATAATAATAAATAATGTGTTCAGAAAATAACCCTTGTTTTATTTGACCCACTGGACCACATGGTTCACATAAAAAAGAAAATAAAATTACTAAATTATTAAAATTTTTATATATATACTTAGTTACTTATGTACGATTTTTTACCTGACTCAAAATTTACTCGACCGACTTTAAAATTATTTTGCTTTTAGAAATTAGAAAGCTATTTATTCTAAGCAGGCAATAACAATTTTACTTTAATATTCTAAGAAATTCCAAAATTTATTTTTTGAATATTATAATATTATTGTTTTATTCCGTATTAATTTTATTGTACAATTTTAGGATTGTTTACTTGTTAAAATCACCAATAAACAAAACTTAAAATATCGGTCAATTCTGGTATGTTCACACTTATGCAATTTCACTTACAGTATGTTCAAAAATAAATGCGACTCTAGTTTCATTTTAGACTTGAATTGTTAAATGGGTGCGTTGTAGATAAATACAATGCAAATAAAATTATGAAAGCTCTCATAATTTACCTGTAAAATTATAATTTAAAAGTAAATCAATTGATGAAGTTAATTATTTATTCTAATAATAATCAATTGGATAAAAGTATTAATAATCATTCAATTATCAAATAATAATTAAATTTCAGGTCATAAAAACAATACAAATAACACGTGCGCTCACTCCCAACACAAGGATGGTTGTTTTGATAATGATTTAAATAACGGACGTCTTCTGCAGTTGCGGAGCAGTCTTGTCCTGACAGATATCTGAAAAAATCTAAGAAATATTATATTTGTAGTAAGTACGTTATACCTACCAATACGCGCTAACAAATATGTGTTACATGTTTATTGTATAATTTTCACATTATTGGTTTTAAACTCAAACTCAAACATTTATACAATTAGACTTCTTCTAGAAGCACTTTTGAATCGTCATAACAGTTTAACAGTTTTAACATTTACCACCAATTCAGAAAGCAGTATCTATAGAGAAGAAGAAGAATCTATTTAATCATAATCGTAATCTTCTACTTCACTGAAACTTTCATCGCTCGAAGCACTCGCCGTCGGAATTTCTTAATGTTATTATAAATGAGTCAGTGTAATTATCTACTTTTGGTTCTAATTGAATATATTTTTCCTCATGTTCTCGCGTCTTTCTCCAAACGTCACTAAACATATCCAGACTAATAGCATTTGCTTCCTTTCTAAATAATTCTTCCACAACATTTTGTGATGCTACTTTCCCTTTAATTATGCCCCATAGTAACTCTATTGGGTTGAGTTCTGGATGGTATGGTGGAAGGCGCAATACACTATGTCCATGATCTTTGAGGATTGCATCAAGTAAAAATTGTGTATAGTTTGGCTATTTTTTTTAATAATGTGATAACTCTGATTATTAATTAGTAATTTGATTTTTGAAAAAAAAAATGCCGATTTTAGGCAAAATTTATATTTTTATAACAAGATCCTTATCATCCAAATTTCCACCTTGGTGAGAAAAATTGACATTTCTAATGAAAATGAACAAAAAATTAAATGATTTTATTAAATACTGTAAAATAGTCTATAATTCTTCCATTTACTGTATCACAAAATTCTTCATAGATTTTTAGATATTCGTACTACACCAATTACATCACCCTGTATTTATAAACAATTGCAAAATATGACACATACATAGGCCGGGATCAGATACTGACACAAAATTTCGGGTCATTTGTAACAGAATGGCGGTTCTACAGAGGTCTTATTACGCAATGACTAAAAGAAAAATGATGGTCAGAACGCTGGTACTGGCGGACTAGTCGCGTGGGCGTTAGTCGGAAATCGGAAGATCGGAATCGGAATTGGAATTTGGAAGCGGTTTGGAATCGTCCGAAAAGTATGGCATGGCGATTTTAGTAAATGGCTGCACGACGATGGTTACCTGTGCAAAAGTTAGCCCGGTACAAATGGTTGAATTGTTTTTTTTTTAATCAACGCATTCACGTCGGTATGGCGGACTGTAAGTCACATCGTAAAAGTATGGCATGACACTACCGCCTACATCTTTTTTAAGGGCTATCAGTAAATTCTTACATTTTTGTGTTACAAATCATTGGACTTTCGCTATTTATCCGACGAGTGTGACTAACGACCACGCGACTAGTCCGCCGGTACCAGCGTTCTGACCATCATTTTTCTTTTTGTCATTGCGTACTAAGACCCCTCTAGACCGCCATCCTGTTACAAATGACCCGAAATTTTGTGTCAGTATCTCCCGGCCTAACATGTGCAATATCACTACATAGTATAAAACAAAGTCGCTTTCCCTGTCCCTATGTCCCTATGTCCCTATGTCCCTATGTCCCTTTGTACGCTTAAATCTTTGAAACTACGCAACGGATTTTGATGCGGTTTTTTTTAATAGATAGAGTGATTCAAGAGGAAGGTTTATATGTATAATAACATCCATTAAATAGTGGAGAAGTACTGTTATTTTTGAGGTTTCTAATGTGATGTCGTAAAAAATTACATTTATTCCGCTTACATTGCAAACGCAGGCTGAACCCTAAGAGTTTTATCAAAATAATGTACTAAGTATTATACACATTGAAAAGGTCTACAGAAAAGTCCGCGATGGTATATGTCTATCTCTTATGGATAACCCACAATAACTTTTTTTTGTCATTTACTTTTTACGACAAATAATGGCTAATTTTCGAAGCGATTTTAACCAATACAGCATTAATCCTTAACCAATTAAATACCATGGATACATTGTTCATTTAATATAGATCTATATGGCCCTTTACACCGTATGATTTAAGTGAATATTTTCGAAGATATTACAGATTTAAAAATTGCAGGACGTAGCGTTTGCGGCCGCCCGGCTATGTATTTTATACCCGTGCGATGCCGGAGGCCGGAGCGGGCCGCTATATTTTTATACCTATACAACATTCACAATTTTTCTGTAGTGTATTTAGTATCAGCATTGCACCCGTGCGAAGCCGGGGCGGGTCGCTAGTAATATTATAAATGTGTTGACGTTCCAGCTCTTCTTAATGGGCCTATATAAGTTGTACTTTTTTCAATAATTGAGCATAGCATGTAAATAATCGGATAGATAAGATTTAAAGTTGAATTTGTTGGAATTCAGCGTCTTTCTTCCTTATTTGGGAACTAGATGGCGGTGTAGGTATTATTGTCTGTCGAATAATAAAACATAATACATATAATATTATAGCTATGTATTGTACTGATTTTTGAATCGTTTCAAGAGTTAAAATATTTTACTCACTAACCTGTGGTTCAACGTAGACTGAAAATAATGTAGTACGTATACACGTGCTGGCCACGGACAATTCGCTATAGCGAAAATTCGCGCGGCGCGACTGGCGGCGCGTCTTGCGAATGAATCAAATGTATGGAAATGTACTGGGCATGCCACGCGCAGCGGCGACCAGCGAGACGACCGGCGAATTTCCCCGAGCGAATCGCGCGGCACGACTAGCGATCGAAACAAATGTATGAGTTATTACGGCGCAGGCCACGGAGTCGAGCGGCAGACGCGGCGACTACTCCCGGAGCGAACTTAATTTAAAATAGTTTGTTTTTTTTCGCGAAAATGGAGACGGAAGCTTTTATTGCAGAAATTCTAGCTAGACCAGCTATTTGGAAGTCTAGCCACCCGCAACATAATTTTTCATCATGCCTATATTTTTCATATTTTTGGTGGAATTCTCCGTCTGTAACACGATTTCTATTTAATTCGTGTACTCCACTATATCTTCCAAACATTAAATCTTGAGCAAAAAAGCTGCTACTCTCCAAACAACGTCGAGCTAACTTTGATAAAGCCATCTCGTCTCCTCGTCTACACTGGTCGCGGCGGCGAACGCAACTGCCCGTGGCGTGCTTACCGCGCCGCGCGAATTGCCGCGCCGCCCGTCGCGCCGTCGGTCGCGCCGCCGGTGTCCGTGGCCAAGGTGTTAATTGGTATTGTATCTATATTTAAAAATATTCAGGTCGTAAATTAAATTAATCTGTAATATATTTATTCTTTGAGGTAGAGTGTACTAAAATAATTTTTGAAAACAGATTACTACTGCTTCATTTTACTTCGAATGCCTTTATATTGTTGCCGCCCACAGATTAAGTTGCCGCCCTAGCTTCAGATTGGGAGCTGAGCTTTTGGTGCTATAAAGCGGTGTCGCAAGAGTGGGGGAGGGAAGGCAATCTTTTTAGACTTTTCGTGTGTAACGAATTCGCATTTTTATTGAAACTTGAATAAGTAGATAAATATTGTTTTAAATATAATTTTATTAGTTTCATATACGAATGCTTGTTAATACCTCTTAAATAAATATACTGGATATATATATATATTTAAATATATATACAATACATCAAAATAGTTATTATAGATTTTTTTTTTTTTTTTTTACTTTTGAACGTCCCTAAAGGACGCTAAAAAAACATATAGTTTAAAAACTAACATTTATAGGTAATTCGTCCTTCATTGAATGTCCTTCACTTTTCTTTATATTATGCTAGTCCTAAAGAAATCATTCAAGCATCAGCAATTTTCTGACAGAAAAATTCTTACGATGTTGGCCGGCCTAAATTTTATTATGGCGTATATGGGGTTACGACTTAAAATGACTGCTTTGTGACATAAATCATTCAATATTTTATATTCAGTATTTTAATCAATTTTTTTGATTTTTTACGCTAATGATACCCCGAAGATCATCTTGCATTGTTCGTTACTTATTTTGTATCATTGTGGTTCTTGTTATTCTTTTATTTATAAATCTTAATCAGCAACAATCCTTAAAGAGAGCATTGTTTACTGAAATCCCCGACTCAGCAAAAGCATACATTTTATTTGAAGAAGAGAAAACAGTAGATTTTAATATAACTGATCTAAAAAGGTTAATTAAGCGACGAAATGCAGAGGAGCATATTCGTAATATAGATGTTTTTGGAAAAATTACATCTAACATAAATATAATAGTCATACGAGTAGACAAGTTTTCAGAACGTTTAAAATTGCTGTTAGCTTCATTGAGTGCGGTTAAGGGTATTCAAGATGTGTTAATAATATTTTCACATTCGTTTTTTGACGAAAATGTAAACAGGATAGTAGAAAAAATTGACTTTTGTCGCGTTTTACAAATTTTTTACCCTTTCTCTCTTCAGTTACACCCTGATGATTTTCCAGGATTCCATAGCCAAGATTGTCCTTACGATCTTGACGTGTATACAGCTAAATATCTAAAATGTACTGGAGCGTCTAATCCTGATATTCATGGCAGATATAGAAAACCGGAAAATGCCCAAATGAAGCATCACTGGTGGTGGACTGCTAATAAAGTTTTTGACAATATATCCTGTTTAGAAAGGAACAACGGTGTTGTTATGTTTATGGATGATGATAACTTTTTACTAGAAGATTTTATGTACTTGGTCATTTATATGAAGAAAGTGGCAAATTCAATGCCTTTTTGTGAAATTATATCTTTAGGCGTTTATGATCCTCAAGTTAAGTTTACAAATGAAAATGACACCTATCGTCTTCAAATAACAACTTGGGATCCAAAATATTCTGAAGTAATAGGATTTGATTATTCTACCTGGAATACTCTCGCTTCGCATTTTGATCTATATTGTCTGTTAGACGATTATTCGTGGTCCAGGTCCATACAGTATATATCTTTAAATCGACTCGACGGTAAGAGATTTAAAGTTATTTCAAGTGTAATGCCCAGATCTTTCAAGTCATCCTGTGGTTTAAAGACCGTAACTCAATGCGGTGTAAATGAAGGCATTTTTGAGGCATTGAGTATTCATAAACAACAAAAGAAAAACTTATTTTCGCCTTATTTCGAAGTTTATTCTCACATTGAATTGATAGATGATGAATATATTATTTTTGATGTTATGGAAAATAACGGAGGCTGGAATGATAACCGAGATAAAGATTTATGTAACACCATGACTATACACAAAGTGAAAAAAATATTGTTAGACATGAAATATCAGCTAGAATGATTTTTTTTTCAAATATAATTTTACAGACGATTCTATTTTCGTAGTGACTGCCCTATTTTTAATTACATACTTGTTTGCATGAAATTAGTACCTACGGTAGAGTAGATATGGCAAGTTAACTAATTAACGACAAAATAAATTTATGAGAGAAATGCAAGCTCAAAAGGACAGCCTATTTAATTGCGATAATAAGAATTATAAAAAGAGGAAATGTAAGATATATCATTAATGGAAAATATTAATTTATAACCTTATGTGTCAAAGCTACATATTTATTTGCAGCAGACTGGGCCTGAAAGTAATGATGTGCCTACCGGGCTTATATCTCTGCCTGTTCATATTATGTCTATTAAATTGTAAATGATGTCTCAGATGTTTGTACTTTGTCTCGAGATAAATAAGAGCAATGACAACGTAGGTCTCTTCTTCGCAGATCTCGGCTAATATATAGGAAGTGAATCTGCTCGTTCAGTTTGCGGCGCCTTAATTACCTGCGCCTTAAGACAAAGGATTGTTTGGTGACGCCAGAAACAGCGTGTAGTGTGTGGCTTTCGCATCATAGTATCATTTGCGTAGGAGGGTCGGGATCGTAGAGGCTAGGGCGGGGAGGGAGAGGCTTTCAGGGTGCGCGCGCAAGCCGAGCCCGGCCAAAAGCAACAGTCTGCTCGCGTGAGCCGCTGCTCGCAACTCGGTATAATCACGTCGCGTTAAAATGACAAATGGTAAGCACTAACTACCACAAATCGTTGCGATGTCAACCAAATACTATCTATACACTCATATCACACATCTCTCTATGCTTATTAGTCGTTTATAGCACACTTTTATGTCATGTTTTCGGTGTAAACTGTATTTATTTTGATCCAGTCAGTTTCATATTAAGTACTGTTAAATTTCGATTTAAAACATCCTTTGTTCACTCCTATTTGGCTAATTGAATTATATTGTGTAGAATTGAATAAATGGAAATTATTTTAATGATTAAATCATTAAAACAATGAACTAGGACTGTGTCTCAAAATAAATAAGTATTATCTACTTACATGTATATTTTATTTTAATCTTAGTTTTGTATTAAATTATTATTACCCTATTCATTAATACACGATGTAACAAATAAATGAACCTATTTTTGATCCACAAGAAAAATTTACTTTTAACGAATTAAAATTAATTAATTTAATACAAAGACAAAGTTTAAGCTAGAAATACATATAACGATTAACGTTAATTTGTTTGATCAAAAGCTTTGCAAAGTGTTAGTTTTGTATTTAAATATATTGAGGAAAAGATTATGATGAAATTTATTAAAAAAAAAATATTTTTATAATATAAAATACACACGATGATATATTATGTAAATCAGAGATGCACAGACAATTTATTGAGTAGGTAGAAGATAGTACAAAAATGTTAAGATTTGTTCAAAAAATATTTGTAAAATAATTTATTAACATGAAATTGAAGAAAAACTGCTTGTAAAGCCTATTTACTGAAATCCAAGACCTTTCTTTTAGTAGCTTCGACAATAACTGTAATTCCAGCATTGAAATTTTGAATTCAATATTACTATTTTTCTACAGTCTTTGTTCCAAAATTAACCAATCTAGCTTACAATGGTAAAACTCAAAGAGCGTAATAAAAACACACAAGCAAATAAAATAACCAGAATACAATTAATTCCATTGTCAAGACTTAAATTACCCATAAAGCGCTAATTAGCCACCTCTTAACGGAAGCTTGGGTTTTATAATTAAACGGGATCATTTAAGTTTACGACGAAAACTTGGTTATGTGCGAACAATTAGCTACAAACTTTCAGGCATTTGTTCACTTTTTATGAAATTAAATCAACATTTTTAACAGAAATGGTAAAATTATGAATTGTGATACTATAGTCGTTAGAAGCATATAAATTAACAATAAGAAACTATAAGAAGTTTATTATTGTTAATTTAGTAGGTTCTATGCGTAAATGGTACTATGTATTGATTTATAAAAGTGCGTGCAATGTGGTCTGCGTCACAATGCGTGAACGCTTTTTAACGGACGCTTTCAAAAACGAAGGAGGTAGCGTAGGTACTATGCTTTATTCGACGATGCCAATGTTTTTGTTATTATTGGTATGTAATACATAAACATAAAGAAGTTATTAATTTTAAAAATTCGTTATGATAAGTATTAAGTAGGCTAGCGTAAGTTAAAGATAATGATAATTTTCAGGTAATTTATGAAGAAATAACATAAAAATCGGTATTTTGCTTTGTGCTGGGTACTTGTAGGTTGGATTAAAATATCTACCTACCTACGTCAAAAATTTTTTTATAAGTAAATTGTGAAATAATTATTTTAATAATTATTTATTCAGCATTTTCTCTAGAATATGAAAAAAAGAGCTTTTGGCTTTTGTGTATCGTTTATTAAAACATACTATTTCCTAGCGTTACAAAAATGTATGTTGGTTCATGGTTGGTTCATATCCACTTTGTAAAAGTCAACATTTAAAATAAAAAAAGTTCTGAGTTTGACTTCAGCTTTAGTCTACGGTTTTACATTCTACCCACATATAAAGTACATATGTACTTAGTTGTGAATTTTTCAACGCAATATCTCTTTAGTATTTTATGTCAGAAAAATTAACTGGCAAATTATTATCAGTAATTATAGTACGTACCTACTTAAATTTAATAATCATATTTCCAATTTTATGCATCATATTATAAAGTATCCCTATTAACAAATTATTGTTTTTAATGCACAATGTATTATAGGTACCTAAACTAAAAACATAAAGCCCTTACAATTACAATTTACGAGTAAGTGTGCACTTAATTTTTGATACGGTTTTTAACGCATATTACTTTTTACTGAAACAAATCCAGTTCTCAGCGGAGAGATTTCATTCTTAATATTTTAGTAGAGATTCGACGAAACGGACGATACGTTTGAATACTTAAATATAAAACTCGCATTGGAAAGGTGTAGGTTTGGATTATGTTTCTTGTTATCTTTTATGTTTTCCATAAAGGGAATACGAGAACTACGCGCTTGGACTATAAGGTTAAAGGTAGAGGGATTTCATTAGAAATATTTTTTTTCTGTTCTGTGTGTTAGATTATTACTTATATTTTTTACATGGTGGCAAATAAAACGCTTTCTATTATATTCTAAATATAATATCGGTTTGATCAAATTAAGATAAATATTTACTATTCAGATTGTTCGGTTCTTAAAAGTATTTTTTTTTACAAAAATCGTGTGTGGATTTTCAATTATTCACAAAGAGTCTGTCTCGATTGCGGTTTTGGGACGGATTGCGGTTCACGTTTCTTTTTTATCAGACCGTTAATTGACATTTCACACTTGAAACATTTTTATTAGCTGTAAAGGAGACTATTTTTTGTGGGCCCACTAAGAATCGGTAACGTATAGTCATAAAAAAAAACGTGTAAAAATAATAAATTATATTATGAATTTTGTAACTTCGTTGTTTTACAAACGAAACCGGAATCATGAAATCGAATTAAAAAGCCTTATTTTGATATCATCCCTGCTGTAGTGTGCTGTCTTCAAACCAAGAACAACGGCCAACATTAAAAAAAACTGGAACGAAACGTTTTTATCGATAGAATGAAAATAAAACCAAAAAGCGAAAAAAATTGCCTTCAATAAACCACTTTAGAAACTGTTTTTATTCTTATTTATATGGAAGAATATGATTGATAGCGATTTTAAATCCTGTTATTTATCAAATAAAACAATTTGTTTCTACTCAGCTAAAAAAATCCGTGTAACGAAACGCTATATCTATTGGCTGCTTTGACGGAATATGTCAGATTCCTCCTGTCGTAGCCCCCTGCGTCAATGTTTGCAATGAATGTAAACCTAAGATGTAAACAATGTTTTTTTACCTATTTTAAAATGAAATTGCTACAACTTAAGAGCGTTTAATATAAAATATAACAATTGAACATGAATAATAGAATAGCTGTGCAAATGGATACCTATCCTAATATTATGTACCTACTCCTAGTCATAAAATATCAGGTACCTGAATGCCTACCTACTTAACTAATAATTTCTTGTTGAATCAGTTTTCCCAATCGCTAAAATCGCATCAAGGTCCAGAAACTTGAGGTACATCCACTTATATCTATTTTCTATACTATTTATAATCAAATCGGGTCTCTGTGTTTGTGATACCTTCGTTGTGTCCGATTTCCGAGCTTGGAATCGTGACAATGTATATGATGTTTTCTAATATTTATTTATTCATTTATTTAAATATATTGTACCCAATGATTCGGATGGATCACACAAGACAAATCGCTCATTATCAGTTAGTTTTTATGTAGTAATGAGGTGAATGTTTGCACACGTATTTCTAAAGATTCCGGTTAAAACATGTAAAAGTAATGTCACCACTGTAATCTGGGGACTTCAAGGAACAAATTAACACACATTTCATTAATATACGCTAAAAAATTGAGATGGGCCCATTCTCCAAACAAAAAAAATGGTCTCCTTTATTTTTTGAATGGAAATGTACCTATTTTAATCTTAATATATATATATATATATATATATATATATATATATATATATATATATATATATATATATATATATAAATCTCGTGTCACATTGTTTGTCCTCAATGGACTCCTAAATCACTTAACCGATTATAATAAAATTCGCACACCATGTGCAGTTCGATCCAACTTGAGAGATAGGATAGGTTTTATCCCGGAAATCCCACGGGAAAGGGAACTATGCGGGGTTTTCTCTGAAAACGCGGGCGAAGCCGCGGGCGGAAAGCTAGTTTTTACATAAGTATGTAACGGTATGTAATGAAAATCTCTTCTTTCTTGTGTTGAACTGCAAATTACAAAGAAAAAATGTATCTATATGTTAAGTCTATCCAAAGAATCCAAAAACTACGGGACACAAAAAGTAAAATTTTTCAATTGAAAATCGTTTAAAGCATATCGAAACCTGAATAATAATCACTTACCTACATTTCTAAGGATTAGAACTCATTATTTCCATCAATAACTGCCATATACAGAAAGCTTATTGAATTTAGTGCCTGCTGATATTTAATTCATAAATATTAAATAAGGACCTATGTGATTACCGTCACACAACTTGACTAAAAACTTGACTGAAATTTTGATTGGGCTACAAGTAAACTTAATTAAAAAAGCTTTTACTAAGCTTTTCGGTTTTTTGTAGTTTTTTACTAAATGTCGATCATAAATCGTTATTATAGAATATACGAGAAATTCAAGAGCTAAAACATATCATTCGAACGAAGCGGTCAGCCGATATATTCGACACTTTCGATATTTTCTCACCACTTTTATTTGTATTGGGCGTCGGATTTTATGAGATGTGGAGCTTTATTTATACTATTGTTGTCAGATATTTCGCTTTTGTTGTGGAGTCCTTTTAGCCCTTGAAGATAAGAAGAGGACCCGCTAACAATCTGAACTGAGTGTTAGGAATCTAGAATATTGCTTTTATCTATTTGATTTTAGGGCTAATACTTAAGTATAGTGAACTATATGGCGGCACTCGTTAATATAAAATACAAAAACTCATATACACTAAAAATATTTGTAGCTACCTACCGGTTATTTTAGAATTGGTGTCGGTATTTTACTTCGTAATTCTTCACGAGAACAATTTTTGTTTCATTGTAAATCAAATAAAGATATATACGGCTACAAAAATAACAAGTCTCACTGACTGATTGATTAAAAATAAACAAAGCTGAGAACAACGAACAGAAATTGCCTGGTGATTCTAACAATACTTATTCACTTCATTCATTCCATTTCTTCTTGAGTGTTATAGGGATTCCCGTAAAATAAATATAAATAACTACCATAAACAATTTCCTGATTTAGATCTTTATTTGTTCTTGTTTCTTTATATAAGGCAGCAGCATCGGTATTGCGTGATTCCTTATAACTGAGTAATCAAATATGTATTAAAACTTTTATAGTGCTTGGACATAAGTTACTTATATCATAATACATACCAGATAAAAAGTTGTGCGATAAATTTTGCATTTCTTTCTTACATTCCAAGTTGTCCGTAACGAATATTACATAAGTTTCGTTCCCAGGGGAAGTAAGTTAATCTCTCCGATAGTTTATATTGACTATTTGATGTAGCTGTGGTTGTTATTCAAGTTTATAGATAAGATCTCGCGACGTTATTAGCGCTCCTTTTTACAAGTATCGGGAACTTTTTGATTATATTTGCGATGTTCAAGTTATTTTAGACAGTCATGGTGGATAAAAAAATTGGCATAAAATAATATAAGTATTTCTTTCATTTTTTTTTACTTGGGTACCATTTGATATAATTTCCATATTATAACTTAACACTGGCGTCCTCTTATAAAAAATTAAACTATACGTATTCAATAGATAAAAGTGAATTTATAGTCGATAATATTTTGGAAAATAACTAGATACCTATGGCACTTATTTAGTTAAGTCCCATGTCCCCTAGTGGGGTAAGGGGCAGATGCATTATACATCTGTTTCACTGATCGATTTTCTATAGGGACAAGTAGGTGATCAGCCTTCTGTGTCCTGCCAGACCGAGACATTTTTTTTTTCTTCGTCTCCACCGGGAATCGAACCCAGGACCCCTCGGTATTACGCTCACGCGTCAACCACTGTACCAAGGAGGCGGGTGGCACTTATAGTAAATAGTATTATTAATTATTAATTATCTATGCCTATGGTAAAGTCTAAACTTTTGCAGTTACCCAAATATGAGTTACATTCATTTAACGTTAAACGTCCTCTAACGAGCTTATTTCAATTGAAAAAATATTCACTGAAGTAACGTGAAACTTTTGAGCAACCCAAATTGAAGAATGTTTGAAAACTAGCGAAAAGTGAACTGAAACGTGGCGGTAAAAGGCTGTAATTATTCAATTTACATAGACGTGGGATAGAAATGTAGTTTAATTTACGGGTATATTCCAGGCGCATTTACCTTCTATCTCGTTGGTTTCGAATAGTATGTAATATCACGGGTTCGGGCGGCTGCATTTCCTGAGCGTGGTCTAGTTTCAAGTTTCCTACGGGAATCCAGTACTGTCACACGTGCCGGTATTAGCGCTGTCAATAATCTTGCATCAGCCTTCGATTGCGTATGCGATTGGTTTTTAATGGGATAGCAAATGACATCTCTAGATTAAAGCGCATAGGTGCTGCATTTGTGTACGTACCTTCTTTTGAATGCAACAAAACTGATTAGATTTTAATATTTTCACAATTTAAACCTTATTAAATACGAATGTGTTTGAATCTCCGAACAGTATTTTCGATAGGATTTACTACTGGGTGAAATGAATATCATCTTAGAATCTCTAGATGTTTTGAAATCCCCCAGTGCTCAAGGTTATAACAGCCACTTTAGTACTACTTACTAGTTACTTTTATTGCAATACTTTGTTGTTTGTCCCATACATTGCTACAGTTATTCCAACAGTACTTATAGCTTATTACGTCGCACATCAGTTTCGATGCGAATGACAACAATAACATTATTCCTGTAACGAATTTGTTTATCGTCCTAGTTCTGTTGGAATAGTTGTTTGCGCGTTGAGCGTGAATTTACGAGAACTTTTTATGGCGTTGGATAGCTACGGTAGCTATTCGGTGTTACGACCTTTCTATTTCAGTTGTGATTTGTATAATCAATTTGGTATGAGTTAATCCTTATTGAATAGTTTTATAGCAATGATAATTGATTCATTTCTAATAAATAATGTTTCATTCTGGAACATTACAGTAGGTACAACATATAATTATATAACCTATTAGAAATGCTGTTAATAAATACACAGCATTTATGGTCATTTTTAAACATACGATTTTTTAGAAATTACTAGCGGTCCGCCCCGGCTTCGCCCGTGGTACATATGAAAAATATAAGTTGGCCGATTCTCAGACTTACCCGATATGCACAGAAAATTTCATGAGAATCGGTCCAGCCGTTTTGGAGGAGTATGGTAACTAACATTGTGACACGGGAGTTTTATATATAAGATAACAAATGGTTCGTACTTCGAAGCAAATACTTTGATTGCTAGCTGAAATGATCTAAAAATAACTCACTAAAAGGATAACCACTTATAAAGATACATCTAACATCTAGATAAAATTAAACGCGATCAAAATTACATGAACGTTGCGTAAAGTTCGGCGAACACTGAAAACCGTGATCCAATATAAAAGGTCGGCCATTGCCAACCGTTTACTCGATGGAAGATAAAACTGTGATTTAATCAAAAGTTCCAGCAATATTGTGACTGCCCGTGGCAGGAGATAAAATTTATTGGACCAATGTGTTATACTCAATGAATAGATAACAAACTGTCTGCATTTAATGTCCTTTCTTGGCATTTATGTTATAAATGTAAACTTCACTGAATTTATAGCCCCATTTAGGGGTAACTTTTGTCAAAACCTGTATTTTTACAACGATATAAATTTCAGTATCTATGTGAAATTTTCCTTAATCTTGAATTCATACTTTTTACGCACGTTAAGTGACTTTGAATAAAAACAACCATAAAGATTTTTTATGCTACTTTCAATATTATTAGAAAGTAAGAATAACGCTACGAATAGGTGTTATTTCATTTTTATCTGTACTCTTATAACCGCTGATTTTTAATGGGTCAAGGTATTTTAGAAGTACTTGAATATCGCACATTTCGAACTATTTAAGTTTAAATAAATCAGGTTGTTTAAATATTACATAGCATAGAATTTATACAGGATGTCCCCAGATGTATTATGCTCAAAAGAAACTATACTTTTGCATAAGCTGATTACATTTAAAAAATCGTGTAAAATCCCGACGTATTTTTTCTTTTCGATAAATACTTTACCCCTAGAAACTGAAACAAATGGGACTCTTAAAAGTGAAAAGTAGTGTCATTGTTATCGGCTTACATCTGTAGCCCTGTATCCCTTGTGAAGACTCGTGATTGACATGGCAGACGTTTTCCCATTTATTTTTGAACGAATTGTCTTATTTAAGAAAGAAAGTTGATATTCATTCATACAGGTACTTACGTATAGAGACAAGAAAGCAATTTAATTTTGTTATCTATTTAATTTAATTAGTTTATTCTACACATTCTTAAAATATAGTCTGAAATGTTGATCAATTTTTACGTTTGAGCAGCTTTACATGTAACAAAAAGGTAGATAAAGCGTGATTCAACCTTGAAAACAAAAAATAACGCACTGAATCTGATCACTGCATTTGGCAGCTCTACGATGCCACAAATACAACTTTACAAAGAGATAAAGACGTCAAAATCACTGCTATCATTGAAAGTAAAAATAAGGTAAAAATCAATTTACGTAACCGAATACGTTATTTATTACTATAGTTTATATTGAGGAAGAATCGTTTATTTTCGATTGCTTATTTGTTATGTCTCGATAATTATAAATGATATTCAGAAAATCATTAACCACTTCTATAAATCCATGATATTCTTCGTTTAATAATTGATTATAACCGCAATTAAATTTTTAACCTAAAAAGCTACTGCGCTTTAAGCGTTGAAGTTTTAAATTACTTTTGAAAAATCCGTTCGTTTCTCATTGCATTACTTTCTATGTAAGTAGAAATATAGCTTGGAAATATAATAATATATCAAGTTTGCATTTAATTTGTTAGTTTTTATCCAGGTATGTAGAATTAATACGAAAAATGTAAACGTTAATTAAAACTGCAATATGCAGTATGTACTCTAATTCGCCGCACCGCGTAGAATAGTATTGAATGAAGTAGATCTACATAAAATATTTTAATATATTTGCTTGTATCGTGTAGTTGAATATCAGCTTTCTGCAAAAACGCGTTCATATCTCAATATTCCCTTCCCATCGATCATCGGTGTTTGTTCCTACGGTATAAGTATTGTTCTTTGTTACACAGTATTGGTGAATGATAGTATTTTATCTGAAATGATGCTTCGCTTTAAAAGTAAAACTTTTCTTAGAACAAATACTGCATGAAAATACTTTTACAACTGGATACTATGTGGGTAATAACCAAAATTTGCGTCCAATTACACGTATAAATTAGCTCAGAGAGTGTTGGAAAGTTTAACTCTTTGTAGCAGAGTTCAGATACAGAGTTTATATAATATTGTTTGCTTTACTGTATTACGCGTTTGAATAGGTAAGTTGGAAGTGATCTGAAAATGTAGGTTAGTAACTATATAGGTCACTTTTTACAAAGCTACAAGATTACACGGCGGCTTTGTCTTTAAGTTGTCGCTTGCACTGTTTTCGTCATTTTGTGAAATTGCTTGATTGTTTAAAGCTTGAGCAAAGAGTTTTGTCAGTAGTAGGCCAACCAGGAAGGTCACAGCATTTGGGTTTAAAAAAAGGTATTGGGTCACTGTTGCACGAGCGCATGGCTGAATTTTCTGAAATTATTTGTTATTGTGTTTGTAACTATTTTTACGTTGTTAAGCGATGTACTAAATATTTATATTATTTAAAGTGTTCATCATTTCAACATAGGTATGTATTTTAACTTAAAATATAAACAACAAATAACCATACATTCTGAAGAAGTTAATAAACATTTTCGTGCATTGTGAATTTATCTACTTATTTATATTGCATACGTATCTGAAATGTTTTCAGAGCTTACTAAGCTTTTTCAAACAAAATATATGGGACGCGTATAAACAAAGAGAGCTAAATAAAACCTCTGTGAAATATTGCGTATGAAGTATTTATATGGGATAGGTATGAAATGAAACATAGGCCTTGGTTTTCCGCCAGGGACTTCAAATGAACCGTACGAGTGTGCCGGAAGGATACGAATTACCATTTATGAGATACAAATTGCACACGTAAAGTCAAAAGAAAATAAAACGTTAATGTAAATATGGTACGACGGTAAAATAACGGTTTCATATTTTATTTTCCAATTTCCATAAGTAGCTTACAAGGACTGATGGAATTATTTATGCAAAGTGGATTCATTACTTATGAAATATCGATGATAGTCTTATGTTTTATTGTTTGTTGTAATATCTCTTTTATTTTGGCTCACTCACCCTGTTCAATGAATAATTCGAATAGTATACGGCTATTTACCTTTATCTTTCATAGTGCTTTTTAAGATTTTGTAATGGATTGAAATCCTGCATCGTACCTGATACAGTTTACCCGGGGTTGTATTGTATGCATCAGACATGCTAACTATTGAATAGTAGCCAACCGTAAGCCCTGCAACTGATGAAACGTCTTTGAGACGCAGAGTTCATTCCCGTCTAAAAGCTCACGTATGAAGGACTATTTCATTCATTTTATAGACACATACATAAGGCATAAAGATAAACGATTTTAATGAATGTTTTTTAAACAACTAAGTACCTACCTATACTAGAAAAGAAATCAATATGGAGCGGTGGTCTAAACTTGCTATAATAGCGCTAACTTTCTAATGTTTACAATTATGTACTATAGATATCACAATATAATGTATATTTGAAACGTTAGATTGTAACATTTAAAATATTTATTTGGAAACAAACAAATGCTGTTTTACTCGTCTGCAGTTTCCATCGCGAACATAACAAATCTTTTATTTATTCACTAATTCAGGCTTGCTTCTCATTACGACGTAGAAATGTTCCACATTATGCCCTCACGATTTCTGTGTGTGTCTACTGTAAATTTGTGTAGTTGTTATAATATTTTATTGAGTTACATACAACGGTAACGGATTTTAACAATAGTAAGCTCGAAGTTAATAGCATACGTAGATATTGATTTTCCCATCGTAATAATTGATAGCCGGGTATTCTTTGTTCGAGTATCTATTTTATTACACTAGATATACAGCTGTTTTTTTTATAACTCGAAGTTTATAAAACAATACCTATTGCGAGATTTTGAACGTCTCACACCAAGCTTTTAAATTTGTTTATATTATGTTTACACTTTGGGAGACAGTGTACATAATATAATAATCCCGAAAATCGTAGAAAACGTGGTTCAAAATAATTTAACACCTATCTATCTACATTGTATTTTAGTCTCTACATTCTACAGTTTACACTATTAAATATTTTGTCAAATATAAGTTGCAAGTTCTCTTAACATGACGAGGCAATGAAGCTCATTGTCTGTGTGGTTCGATCGTTAAATTTAAAAGCTCTCTAAAAATATTTTCAATCAAAATTAGAATCAAATATCAATATTTCATGTGATAAAAATTATTATAAAATCGCAATTAATGCTGTAAAAACGTTTTTATTTTTATGATTGTATTATAAACCTACGTCTAATTTATGTAAATAACATCATACATAGAGGAAAGTCACCAAATATGGAATAGTATCCTAATATGGAATCCCTTCTTTTCTCTAAGACTATAAGTATGAATCGCAACATTCGACCATCTTCTGTTTCATTTGGTGTACTAATTATCGCACTAACACCATCGAGTTATTTGCTTGAACGGTTTCCGTGTGGCAGGGGTGTTTTGTTTTGTTGCCATGCAGAAATTTTTTAAGGTAAGTAATAAATGAGTATTTACCGGCTATTATGTTTGTTTACATAAGTGTTATACTATTTAGTATATCGGTATTATGTTTATTTCACCATTTTGTGATCTTTTGTCTTTAAAATATTGTGAATTGAAAAAATATTTAGAAGAGTTTGAACGAGTATAAAAATCCAAATATGGACAGTCGTCGGTGTCTAATTATGGAATACTATAAACTTGCTATTATTTTTTTAAAAACTGTATGTAATGTTTGTTTTTAGAATGTCCGGTTCACAATCAACCTAACGAAAAATCTGGGATGAAGAAAAAACGGCACAATCTATAAAATTCGTCCGAGAAAAGAAAATGGGGTATTTGAAAGCGGCACAGGATCTCCAAGTCCCTAGGACAACTTTATTTCATCATTATATTTATATTTCTTCTTTCAACGTTATTAACTTTATTAAGAGAAACAAACAATCGAAGAAAAATAAGGATGATAGTGAAGAAGAAAGACTCTGAGGAACTAGACGCTATCCAGTTTGATGAAGGTAGTGGAACATGATGAGTTGATGGACCAAGTGCCTTCTGACTCTGCAGATGCAGAATGTAACATGCATGCATCAGCAGAGGATCAGGAGGTTCTGTTCAAGACTTTTTTCCATGGATGAAAGTGGAGAAAGTTGAATTAAATGCTTGATGTATGGGCTCTGAACACATTATGATGTGCTGGTCCAGATGGATCTGGATTTGTGACTTTTGCAAGTAATTACGTAACTTCTTCCATTTATCACAATATGTTACATTCATTTAATTGATCTCAAAGATATTCATTACATTTTTGTTATTGTTATGTTGATTTATGCTTATATTCCATTTATGGGTACCTATTCCATATTTGGTTACTCATTTGGGATTTTGTTTTTTGTGTAAAATTTTAATTTGATTACTGATATATTTCGTTAAATGCTATTAATTATTACTTATAGATGTATGACTGACCAGTAAAAACAATAAACTGATTTAATTTATGCAAAGTTTTATTTTTATATCCCAAAAACAAAATGGTATTCCATATTTGGTTACTTTCCTCTATACTCGTTAGTATATTTTCATTAGCTATAGGTTCAATAGTCTAAGGGCTAAAGCGCTGTACTAGATAATTTAGGTAACATTTTTAAGCCCTACATTTTGACGGGCTGTAGAAAAAGTGTTGATTATATTATTTTTAGAGAATATTTTTTTTTACCAAATAAATATTAAACAAAAGAGAGTGAGATCGTATATACCCATTTATAAAAACAATATTCACAACAACACACACCTCTGCACAACCCAAAACACATGCAATATTAATTTAACAATTTCACGATTCGTTAGAACTCGCTATGAATCGAAAAAAATATGTTAATTAAGCGGCTGTGTTTTCAGGAGACGGCTACCAGTTTACAGTAATTTTTATGCAAAATAATCTCTCGACTGAATTGGTCAGTGAGAGGGTTATGTTTGCATATTGGATAAGCCGTGAAATTATAAAACACACGTGTATCACTGCATTGCGGTGAAAATAAGTGCTGTAAGTGGATTGAATTGGAATTAATTTCACTACCGGATTAAGCTTCTCTCTTGTTATTTATTAGTGTATATGTCACGGCTAAAGGTAGGTGAGAACATAAACTTAAGATTAGCCGGCTAAACTTAGGTTTATTTTCGACGAGGTGTTAATGTTAGTTTGTTCTATCTTTAGCCGGCTAAACTTAAGTGTAACCGCAGGCCCGTGGCTAAAAATGTCGGGGTGGGTAGATTTGGTTAGCGCCGGGCCGGTGGAGGGCTTGAGGGGCCCGCACAGTGCCAGAAAACACTCGCCCTGTTCCTTACATGTATTATAGTAACCAAATCTACCCACCCCGACTCAGGGCAGAAAGCTGGTGGCTAGGTTAGGTTAGGTTAGAACTCTTAAGACCCGCACGAGCCGAGCGAGCGCAGCGAGCGTGCTGCGGCAGCAGCCGGCGAAGTGCCAGAAAACACTCGCCCTGTTCCTTACATGTATTATAGTAACCAAATCTACCCACCCCGACATTTTTAGCCACGGGCCTGCGGTTACACTTAAGTTTAGCCGGCTAAAGATAGAACAAACTAACATTAACACCTCGTCGAAAATAAACCTAAGTTTAGCCGGCTAATCTTAAGTTTATGTTCTCACCTACCTTTAGCCGTAACATATACAATTCCGCGTATAAAAATACAAACAAACATAAGTGTTTTTGTAATTAGCTCCTGAAAATGTTTCATAATGGAATAGGTATAAAATATACATTGGTTTTTCTTTCATATCGAAGACAAATATGTTTAATATTTTTTATATTTCTTAAAGCGTTTTATTTCATTCGCATTACACGCTCTTCAGAAACCCAATTTCCTGCTAATCGACAAATACTTATACCGGAATGTCGAGTTCAAGCGACAAAATATGTAATATTCTGAACGTAATTTTCTTTAGGAAGCGGCTTTATTAAAGCGGTGTTAATTTATGAGTTCTATTTTGTAGAATTTAATAAAATACTTCAAAATTATTTTATGACATTATCCACTTATTTAAATCGTTAACGTAAAGTCAGTACAACTAGAGTATTATATTATCAGTGATTAGGATATAAAATACCATAAAAATACTATAAATAACAGAAATATTGAATTGTTAAAAATTTCACTTTCATCAATTTGATATGTTGGTCATTCTGAAAATTTTGAAAACGGAAAATTTCTAGAAATAACGTCTTATATATTATCTTTTACGTGCTTCCTGCTATTGTTACGCAATTAAAATGATATTACTAGTAACATCATTCATATTTTACGCAACATAGAGTTGTATCGTTTATATCCAAACTGTTTTTAGTTTTACATGTTATATCAATAGCCTCGTAGCTTATACCTACGAGCTTTTTACTTATCTAGTAAAAAAAGTATGATTTATGCGAGTGATGTTAGTTATTTATCTGTGTAAAAATACATGTAGTTCTGTTAAAGACCGACCGCTTGACCGCCTCCTTGGTACAGTGGTTGACGCGTGAGCGTAGAACCGAGGGGTCCTGGGTTCGATTCCCGGTGGAGACGAAGAAAAAAAAAGTCTCGGTCTGGCAGGACACAGAAGGCTGATCACCTACTTGTCCCTAAAGAAAATCGATCAGTGAAACAGATGTATGAATAATGCATCTGCCCCTTACCCCACTACGGGGACACGGGACTTCACTACTACTACTACTCTGTTAAAGATATACTATAAGCGTTTTCTATAAAAGTTACCTCTTACGGATCTCTATTGCAATATGCCAATGAAGTAGCTACTCTCATTTATCACTTCCATTCTCATCATGATATGCCTATTTGGGTTTTCCCTGCAAGACTTCATAGGCCACCTATAAGTGTATTCAGAATGGTGAACATAAATTAAACTAAAGTTATCAACTTGTATGTCTATTTCAGATACAATTTTGGCATCGGTAGCGGGCGGTGCGAGGCGATGATTGGCCACATGGGCCAGCCGCGGGCTCATCATGCGCCAGCAGCCAACCGATGTAAGACTTCTAACTAATTGTGTGATTGTACGACGAATGTTACTGGATAACTGCAGTTAAACTAAATTAAAATAATATACAGAATTGTGTATAGGCCGTAGATATATATCATAAATATAAATTTATTGCATGCAGAAATGGCTTGGAATCGGGAATGTCCGGCATTTCCACTGTACAAACTAGGCACCATTTTATGATATTGAGGTAGTTTTTGCACAGTTTTTATTTCAGTAAAAATTAATAAATTTATGAGTAACGAGTAAAATTTTATGAGGAGATAGTAAAGTTGGTATAATAGAGAACTCTCTTTAGAAATATGTATATTATGAATGGGTTTGTATTTTATATGAATATGAATAACATCACTCAATAAAAACTCCGTTTGCTACCCAAACCTTTTCAAACCTTTAAGTATATATAAAATTGTATCGAAGCATGCTCGACTTACACTTATATATTTGTCTTTACAAAACAACTTTACATTTTGTAAGAATTTCCTTTAACAAAAGGTGACTCTTTATATTCCGTCTCCGGTATATTTTGCTAGATTGCTCTCTCACTCAGGCGTGTAATTAAGAAAGGGACGAATATAAGTCAGTACAATATAAATAAATTATATTTTTTATTCACTATTTTCTATCTTCTATAACAAAGTAACTTACTGAACTACCTGTATGCTATGTGAAGGAACTAAAAATAGTGAATCAATTCTAGTTAGTCGAAAGGTTCTGAAATGTAATGCTAATGTGTTATAGATGAGAAGGATCGGGCATTCTGGAAAAGGGACAACGTTGTAATAGAAGTGTGGAGGTTCTCAATGCACTTTGTCCAGAAGTGAAGATAGATCAATTATGTACTTCCAGCGATCGTGCCGCATCCGTGTAAACGAGAGCTTTTGCAATGCAAATATAAAACCATGACCGAATTCGCGCGCTACGCTAGTGCATTAATCTAAAATGGTAGTTTATAAAGCGAACAATTTTTCACATAATGATCAGTCTTTAGAAATAGCTACTCAAATAAGTCGTAGAGTTTGGTTTGCAATGCAGCGCGATTCCACTGAAAATTCCGAATAGATTTCTTCACAATGGATTATCGTAGTTTTCGCGCTTTTTAACATAAATGGCTGCCTTTTGATATCAAATACGTTTTGTACGTTCGTCTTTAATTTGAGGTAGAATTTTTTGCAGTAAGTTTAAAATTTTATCAAGGAAATGTTTGCGGTTTTTGTCAGTTGTCATATATATTATATAGGTATACCTACTTATTTTAAATACATATATGGTAAAGCAAGATGCTATGTCCTCATCAGTAATTGTAAAATTTTGCTTTAAAATATTACTAGCTGCTCCCGTCTCCGCCTTGACCCGGGATGAAAACAAAATATAGTAAAAAAAAAAACAATTTAAAAACTAATATTACCTATTACCAATTAAAACTTAGAAGCCACTTTATTTGTGACTGTTGTGACACTATTATAAAAATATTTTTTGGAAACGTTTCTTCAGATATAAAGATAATGCTCTACATCATCACAAACACATAAATTTTACCTCTTTATACTATGATAGTATGAAGCCATACCTGAAGGTATGGCTTAGTTCTCCCTTTTTTGTTACCCCAGTTAACATAAAAGCGTGTCAAAGCTGTGGAATTCTACGCGGTATTTTTATTGGTATGGCTAGAAAAATATTTTATCAATTCAAAGCTTTCCATTTCTCGAATAGCAGTGCGATTGAGCAATTCGCAGCCGTTTCTTTAATCATTAAAGTTATGGACACTTGTCTAAATATTCATCTTCCATAAATCGTTAAAATATGTTATAGAAAATATCTTAGGAAAATATATTATTATGCATTTTAAATAACAAAAACATTTATCAAATATAATGTTTAGGTATTATTTTAGCGATAATACCTCAATAACAAAGCGTAATCCTCTCAATTGAACATACTAGACTTCCAATAAAACAATATTGTACTAATAGAACAATATTGTACTAATTTACGTTCATACATTAATATTATGCATACGTAATACACATAAGTTTGTGAGCTATTTAAATTCAACATGAAATTCTACTAATAATTTAGTTATATCTGTTTATTTATTTCGCATAAAAGAATACTTACGTAATTAAAATATCTAACTTTCAAGTTTATTAGCTCGTACAAGTTTGTAAACTCAACGAGCAGTTCCAAAGCTTGAAACATCTAAATTATCAAGTGCTTTCTGTGGTCTAGACAGGTGATTTCATCCTTGACAACCGCTTTGTAGGCGTACGTAGACGTCCTAATTGAAATGACTATGTAGCCAACAGAATTAATGAATACGGTTGAAACGCGCTTTCAAACAAAAAGGAACGTAAAATGAGCGTAATTCATTTGTAAAATAATAAAGTGATAGATGAATACTGAATGGTCGGAAAACTTTTACATTTATAATATTGATAGTATGCTATAGGTATGGATATAAAGCACACATAAAAGGGACGTTACATTTGCATTATTCAATGTTCCACTACTGTTATTTTAGTGTTAACGCCACACTGTTATTTCGGAGACGTATCAATCCGTTTTTTTCTTTATAATGGTTGAATGTGTAATCCTAAGAAATATTTTATACTCTACAAAAACAATTGAAATACCTTAAATATTATATTTCATGATATCATATTAATATCGACAGAATATTTAAACTTATTATGGTCAGATTGAGAAAAGTGTGTTGCTGCCTAGATTTTAAACTGGCGTTTTAATGCGTAGCCTATTTTTACCCGACTACGGCAAAGCAAAAGGAGGGTTATGATTTTGACAGGCTATGTATGTATGTATGTATGTATGTATGTATATATGTATGTATGTATGTATGTATGTATGTATGTATGTATGTTCATCTGTTCCCTCGTAACTTCTAAACTACTTATCAGAATTCGACAAATGACATATCATTAGAAGCGTCTTAATTGTCCGCTGGTTATAGGCTATATGGGGTTTCACAAAATCTAATGTGGCGCCCTCTAGCGGACAAAACATACAGAGTAAAAAAATAAAGTTAAGATAAATATGCCGTGTTTGGTATCATTTGAAAGCTTTTTACTTGCACATTTTGAATATATATATATTACTAGC
Source organism: Colias eurytheme (assembly GCF_061535395.1). Lineage (NCBI taxonomy): Eukaryota > Metazoa > Arthropoda > Insecta > Lepidoptera > Pieridae > Colias > Colias eurytheme. The sequence goes on along the minus strand of NC_142989.1, from coordinate 3,195,906 downwards.
ATTTGCTTGTGACTTTACCTGTATTCATGGGCTGATTGCATATAATTCACATCTTTTCGTTCATAACTTCATAGCTTCTTTATTAGTTCATCAATTTAACTTTTGTTTTATACTTTTTCAGCGTCGTTTTTTGTCGTAGTTGGGTTTTAGTTGTTTTACTTTTTATCTTGTTTATTACCCAGTTAACTTCTATTAGTCTTCAATTACTCGACCGCGAACTTTTCGCAAAAATGTAGATCATTTAGGAAGCTATATGAAAAGTTAACCTTAGTTTTAATCTATCCGTTTAATTGTGTAAATAAAATCTTAACAATCCTATAGGTTTAATAATCATATGAATTGACTATAGACAGGTCCTTTTGGTTGTTTTCGTCTTGAATAAAAGCACTATTTGGTGAGTCAACGTCTGGATCTTTCTAACAATTAGATATATTAATCTAGGTGACCTATGTGTCTGAAATATGACCTAAATCCGTTTCGCCGTGTAAGAGCCATTGTGAGTGTCATAAAAATATATTATATTATTCTTTTATTACGATATTATGGGAGTATATTTGTATGATTGAGATTGTTATTAAACAGATAAATGACGTTCGTAACTACAAACTACGTTTCCACAATATGCGATTTTCTTTTTCTTTTTCCTATTAATTTGTGATTTATTGGAATAGTGTTCTACCCAAGTACTTCTTTAACCTTTTTATAGATACATATATTCGATATTCAAGTAATATCCAATGATAAAATAACGATTAATTTTCATACAGGTAACTTTATTTGTCGGTGTAGGGCCGTTTCTAATTCCAATCCAAGCAACCTTGGCCAAATATTTTATTATACGAAGAATCTGCTCAAAAATAGCGAGCTTTTGTGCTACATAATAGGTATGTATGTATTCTTGGCTTTAATAAAAAGGTACGAATCGTGAAAACGGTGCTCGCATATAGAACGAGTTCTATTTCTTTCATTTGGTTTTCGAGGGTTGAAATTACGAGACCTGGCATCTTAAATATGCATATGTTTTTGTTGAACTACGTTTTAGCGAAATTATATTCCACTTTATATACCAATGCCATTAATTATGTATTAGAATATTGAATTGAATATAGAGCCACAACAAAACCCTTTGAATTTATGTAAGTACGAATAGTCGAAAATATTTCTACGATCGTGATTCACGAGAGTATGAAAGCAAATATAAAATATTGGTAGCCTTATTTTATTATTTCACCCTAAAACGTATTTAACAGCAATATTAAATAAAATAAATACGAATTGAGAACCTCCTCCATCTTTTTCGGTTGAAATCACAAAACTCGCGTTATAATAGAAGACACCCAAATCAATGCGTTAAACATGGTATGACTGGGATCACTCATTACGCGTATATAAGAGATACGATAAAATAGCCGGTAATTTCCACATTCGCACTCCACGTGAAGCAGGTATTCATTGGCAGATTAATTGGACTGCACTTGACTCTTGAGGTACTCGAGCAATACGCCAACACGCCGCCAACAGTTCCGTCTCTCAAATGTTTATTTTACTTTCGAATTAATTAATTTAATGTACCTATATTTTATGTATGTGTTCTTCGCTATTACGGTTTTGACGTGGGTTGTTATTTTCGGTTTAAGTTCAAGTTTCGGTTAGAGTAGTGCTGGGTACACGTGTGAGCTAAAACGGATCTGGGATCATCATCAACTTTGGAATTGTTTTAATAGATCTGGATATAAATATATTATTATAAAGTTATACCAAATTGCATTCAAATCAGTCAAGAAGAGACAGACTGGCGGACGGGCAGAGTTACTTTCGCATTTACAAAAAAAAGGTATGGGCTTAGTTATAAAGTTTCTAGTAAATTAATTATCTATTATTCTTTAAGTAACTCTACCTACAAAACCACTCATTGAACGACACACACTAAATATATTTCTTAGTCAAAGATGCTTCTGTTAAAGTTAAGTGGGTACTTTGCTTCGGATCAGGTGTTGAAGTCTATACTATCTTGTTATCACTGATTAAACCTTTGGCACTCCACATCAAAGAAAAATGGCTAATATTACAAAGTGTTCATGAATCATGTTATATTCAGATAAATTTCAATTTGTTAATGTTGTCGTTTATATATGTTGTTAGAATTACAATGTTTTATGAATAGAATAAAGTTAGACAATAATTATCATATTTGATTACTAAATATGTAGTTACTTATCTAAATAGTAATAAAGTATCAAAAACGATAATAGCTATGGGTAACCAAAGCCCGCATTAGAATCATCACAGATGCATTAAATTCAATCTAATTATCGACAAATTGTTTATGAATATACCTACAATACGATAAATTAAACATTGAAATAAATTGTTCTGATAGACTATTAACAACTTAAATATACTTACATAGAGTCTATATATAACTAATTTATCAACGGATGGTATGGATCAGAACGAATGGCTATAAACTTCATGGTTAGGAAATGGAGTAGGTAGATTTAAACAGAGTTTAGCTGCAGAGGTCGATTAATCTATACTTCTATACTAATATAATAAAGCTGAATAGTTTGTTTGTTTGTTTGAACGCGCTAATCTCAGGAACTATACTGGTCAGATTTATAAAAAGAATTCGGTGTTATATGGTCCATTTATCGAAGAAGGCAGGCTATAGGCTTTATATCATCACGCTAAGACCAACAGGAGCGGAGCAATGCGGGTGAAACCGCGGGGCACCGCTAGATAGTAGATTATATTATGATCTCAGATTACGAGAGCATACAATACGTGACAGGCCATTTGTAATATCATTAGTGATTTAACATGTCTTTGCGATTTAGTGCGTTCTAGCACGTAGTACCTAGTATGAGAAATAAAAGAATCCTGTCTCCAGTTTAACATGTGTATTGCATAGTAAAAAACAACCGTCGTTCATTTAATTTATCAACTTAATTTCTAGATCTATCGTACATCTAGCTTTTCTACTTGATAAAATTATTAGTATGTGTATTTAATATGATCATATCTGCTAAAAGGTTTTAGAAAAGCCCAAATATCTCTAGGAAAAACAAAGTATAGCATCAACTCACGTAATCAATACCTGCTCTTTAACCGACTTCTTTGAATGTAATTTTCATTTGAAAGCCTTTTAATATCTATTACTGAGATTTTAATAGTAATTTATTCCGTATCAAGGAATTAAATGGAGATTTTCAATCTCAATTTGCTTGCGAAGACTGTTTTATAGGGAAGATTTACTGAATATATATAGAATGGGAATTTAATGTATCGCTGATAATATCGTTTTCATAGTATTCGACGTGCGAGGCGTTGGATACATTTTTATGTCCAGAGGATATCAGATACTCTAGTCGTCTTTTGTATCGCTTTCAACTCAATATCTGTATCTTTTAAATATAAAAATAACTTCTATTTTCATTTAAACTTCTGGAACGAGTGAGTACCTATCGGCTAATGTATCTTAAAATTAGAGAGGTATTATTAGGTACATTTTCAAATTATTTTCGTATTTATAGACTTATGTAGAGTCACGCAGTGTTCCCTAGGGTGACTACCCTTAGACAACTGCCTTAGCGAACCTTAATTTAAGATATTAGGTACCATGAAATAACAAAAATAAGCTACGCCTTGAAGTTTCTTCATTTTTTGATGTGTTTTTGTTTCATCAGAATATTTTTTTTCGGTCCAAACAATTATTTTTTAAAGCCAACAATCTAATGAAACTATTTTCAGAGACAGAATCACAAACGTACGTCTACGTTTACTACCACAGTGTATATACATTGTACACTTACCAGTTACCTACCTATGTATGTAGAATGTATGTATACTGATTACTAATTCAAATATTTATAGTAAAGTACTAAGTAGGTACTAATTTATAGAAAAGTTTAATGAGCAGCAGGACAACTCTAAATATTTTGAAAGAAAAAGCGTAAGTTCAAATGGCCTAGCATTTATCACAACATTTATTTTCATTGGCTCATTGACTCCCTGCAAAAAAAATTGGTTGTCTGTAAAGTCGGTTTACTGAAGATAGTAGAACGTGACAACGTTTGATTGTGCTTCTTTGTGGCTCGTTCCGCGCTCTCGCTTGCACTTCAAGACTTACATGCAACGCCTCAGAGCGAGGTAACGCCGCATGAGTCATGTTTTTTCGTGCGTGCATCCGGCTCTATCGAATTATAAGACGTTGTCACGTCAAAAACAAACAATCGATAAACACATAGTTATTTGTTCCCCAGACGGTCGACAAAGCGGTATGCACGGAGGAGTCGGGCGCGGCGCGGCTGGAGGCGGTGCTGGTCGCGCTGGTCGAGCGCAAGGCGCGCGCGCTGCACGCGGAGCAGGCCCGCCGGCGGGCACGCACGCACCCCCTGCTGTTGTTGCTGCGAGATCATATACCCGACGGTTAGTTATATATTACCACTACATAGTATAAAACAAAGTCGCTGTCGCTGATTGTCCGTCTCTATGTATCTTTAAAAGCATGCTACAGATAGATAGGATATAATTTATTAAGTTTTCTACGAAGCGGGCGCACCCGCGCACGGAAAGCCAGAAAAGTATTTTATTATAGAATATAGGCACAGATTACTAAATATTTAGGAACAGCCTATTAAATAGCGCCACGTGCTATATAGGCCCAGTTCACAGCTTCCTGAATTCAGATGATCATAGAAAATTTTACACGTTTCATGTAGTTGATAGTTAGCAGAGTAGTAGGCAACGTTAAACTTGAATTGAAAAGTAAAGAAGAAAGGAATAAAGTGTGATTTTTCTGGGTTTGTAATATGTAATACTTCCTTAAGGGCGCGTCTCGTAGTCAACGGGTGCCTCGTTTCAGCTATAAATTTGGTGTTTTCCGATAATTTGGTGATTCCAATACGGGACATTTTTAGTATTCTGTGCACGGAATTATTCATTAGAATACTCCTCACCTTAAACATAGAGAAAAAGGTGTGCTCAGAATAATAGGGAATTTATAGAATTAAAAAAAAAGGAAAAATATAACTAAATAATTACTCTAATATGTTGCAAATTTTCTTGACTTTTTGACCTACACCAATCGAATTGACGAACCCAATAGGTTCGTCGCAATGACGAATTATTTATGTTATACTATCTAAGTAAGTAGTATAAACCAAGAATGCTTCAGTAGTTAAGTCCTTGCGAAGACGATTTTTGAATGAATAGAGATACAAGTCGTTTCTATAAAATTCTCCTGTCACAATTTACACGATTTTCATATTTAATGTGGATATTCGCTTGGCTGATTTTTTTGTGGATATTTAGAAGGTCTATGAATAGTTCGTAACCAATTTTTATACCTATAAATGACAAATGAATCCTGGCAGAGCAACTTTTGCCGGGAAAGTTTAGTCATAATTAGCACGTAGTTGTACAATTAAAAAATAGCACTTTCACTTTATACCTAACTGTCTTTGTGACTGTTCAAATAATTATAACCCAGTTACAAATATGATTTTGCTTTACAGAAATTGTAGAATTCTCGCCTGAGAGCCATTTAGAGAGAAATATACCAATTAGCGATGTATGAGTGTGTTTTACTTTTACCGGTGTCTCTTTTGTATGGAATTGTAACATCATAGCGAGATTTTATAATTAATTAACAGTAAGTCAATACACAGGTGGCATAAAGTGCAATATTTTTCGATATAAGGCTTGAAACATTCATTTTTAAATTCCAGAAGTCTTGAAGATAATGTTAAAGCTTAGTTTGATATAATATTTCATTTTACTTTAACTTTGATCTTTAATTAAAACAGCAATCAATTATAGGCTTAAATTCTAAATTGAGTAAGCTTACATAATAATGACGGAATTATTAATAGGGCCAGAAAATAAATCAGGGAAGTTACCTTAAATACCTAAACCTTTTATTAATATAAATGGAAAGTAGAAAATAAATTAGGAAGCTAAGACAACCTACCTCGTTATTGAGGACCTTGAGTAAACGAGCATAATTTAAACAGAACTCATAAATCGCCTGAAACATAATATATGTATTGTTATATTTCATTTTATGTACAACCCACCTTTTCATACCTTTCACTTTATTGAAGTGAAATTTCTTTAGGTGCGTTGAGAGTAAAATTTCAAGGTTGCGTCATGGCAATACCGTCACGTCATAAGTCTTACCAAAGAAGTTTCACTTCTGACACGTGTGTTCGGCACCCACGCTTTTTTTAAAGTTTGACATATATGTATACATATTATTTAATCTATACTTAATATTATAAAGCTGAAGAGTTTGTTTGTTTGAACGCGCTAATCTCGGGAACTACTGTTCTGATTTGAAAAATTATTTCGGTGTTAGATAGCCCATTTGTCGAGGAAGGCTATAGGCTATATATCATCACGCTAAGACCAACAGGAGCGGAGCCACGCGGGTGAAACCGCGCGGCACAGCTAGTACATATATAATATTTAAGGTTATACATACTATTTAATGTTCTAATAAACTAAAATGTACTATTTCAGAGGAAGCATCAATAGTCGGCAGTCCTCGGGAGGGAGTATCACACTGGTGTGAACGAGAAGGGCCTAAGAGTAAACATAAGAGACTTAAACTTCATACACATCATGGGTATGTATTTTATTTGAACTACTCATATACCTAAACTATTAGGAATTTTCAATTATTATTATTAATTATTCAGCTTTAGCTAGAATATTTACCTAGGTCCTAGAATATTAGGCATCTAATCAGTAGGTACCTAGTTCTTTAAATAAGCTATGATTGCAATTAATTGTTTCTTAGAATCTCTCTCTTGACTTTGTACCTATTTTTGCAATCGATGGAAAAATTGTTTTTATCTGAAAAAGGTACTGAAAATGAAAATCACTTTATTTGTAAAGTAAGATCGTATAATAATGACTTTCGGAATAAAAGTGAAGTTTTATATGACCTTCGTCGCTCAGGGACTACACTACAGCTGCACATGGGACATGAAATCTAATTAATTACACTTCATTATTATCTAATCGGTTTTCCCCTGTCAGAGTGAACCTTTTGTCGTTCGTTTTCACCAAGAGTAGAACCCAAGACTTCAGTTTATTGATCATGCAGTAAACATCCTTCGAAAGATATATAATGAATTAATATTCAAATAAATTGTATTATAGCCATGAACTTATTTCAATGATATTAATCTACGCAAGTCCATTTAATTAGGCACAATACAAATATCAGAATATGTTAACAAAGTTCACATTAATGCGAGTGGAATATAATATCAATATCAAACATTCTAGTTCATGAAAGTTTCGCTTAAGTCATATTAGAGCTTGACGACAAAGCTGTAATTAATTTACACTGAAAGAGCCATTTACGTAGTTGTTCATAAAATGTATGTTACTAAGCCAAGTTACAATTATATATTCTAATTATAGATGTAAAGATATAATAACTGAGTTAAGAGTACACCGAAACAATGTTAAAAGTTTTAACGAACTGTCAGCTTATTTCGACATCGGGAAAATTGTTCTACCTAATGAATCAATTTATATCGTTTTCATTTCCATATAACTCCACAGAAACTTTCCGACGGAAATTCCTTGAATTGTACTAAACGAAATATTACACAATACACATAATATACATAGAACACAAGTACGAATATACCGACTTTTTCAATAATTATTACGTCGAGTTCGAATTAATTTTAACAAGATTTACTAGTAAATGATTATGGTAGTTAAAATAATAAGAATAAGAATAAGAAGAATAAGAATATCTTTATTGAAAAAGTAAAATAATACATTTAAAATTTGGGGAAACTAAAGCCTGATCATAATGAGATATGAACTCTTAAGCTGTTATGTAATACTGCTGTATATCGTAGTAATGTCATAAATAAAATTAATTCACATTTATGTAAGTAGGTAAAATAGAAAGAAGTTTATTAACTTGCGTAATTAATTTATTTCAAACGCACTGCAATTCTCCCAGTGTTGTTAAACCAAGGTGCGATCTATTAAATATAAATAAATATTTTCATATGATACTGAAAAGGATATAAATTCGTTGTTACTGCAAATTATATTTCGTACAATGGAAGTATAAAAGTGTTACTTTACGATGTATCGTGTCGTAATCCATAAATATGAAGAGAGCTTTTATCTCTATGTATAATATTATTTTGTTATCTAAGATACCATTTTTATGTTTGTGCATTGTACAATAAAGTATTCTCATTAATTTAATTATTCAGATATTACTATGAAGTCACGATTTAAATACTTTTGGTGAACAATAACTTACTAATCATACTTATCACAGACCTCAAATCAGTCAAGAAGATACACATTATATCATAGCATAGAAATTTGATTAATTACATTAAAATATACGTAGAACTTGAAAACAACAAAACGTAGTTAAAGTAAAGAATCGATGATTTGAAAATGTTATAAACGGAATAATACAATTTTATCATTATTTTTCGCATTCTTACGAATTTATTAAAACACTATTACAGTATAACAATGCCACATTTCAAGTAGGTAACTGCAGTAAAAATTTAAAATTGGGCTAAGACTCTTTAGTAAGTTGTGGCTTCGTCTGGAGTGTTTATAAAGAAAATAATAAATATACGTTGTTAGTTGTTATGGAAACTAAGAATGGCCTCTGTTTTTAATTGATATAGTTTTGAACGAAAAGTAAAGATTTTTTTTAACTTTTTGTAGATATCACAAATTATTATTTTTTTGGCAGATGTAAAGTTTTGTTTTTTAAGAATTAAAGAGATTGTTATTGCCTTTTTAGTAAATATGTTATCTCACTTTAATGGTAGAATTAAAATTATGTACTAGATTTAAATGGTCATTCAATTTTTTGAAGGTAATTTAATTTAAAAAATCACCATTTATTAAAAAAAAATGTTTATTCTAAAAATACTGTTCAATGTTGCTACAGCATATTTTATTTCAAAGGGATATCCGAAGTCCAGAGCGCTTCGAATTGGAGCGGAGACGACGTCGTCGTAGGCGGCGCCATTCCCACTCACACAAACCGAAGAAACACAGGACTTTACTTGTATCTGCTATCGATGAACAGGCTAAAGTTATACATGTAAGTAATAGTGTTTGAAAAGTTTAAAAGAATGGGAAAAATTTGATCGTGAGGTGGGAGTTGATGTTGCGTCTGTAACCGTAGTGGGGAGGACGCTAGGTCATCTATGATTCCAATTCCCAATTCATGATCGATTTTTTATTTATAAAAAAAAACTGATATCAACAAAGATTGTAATGTATAACAATAAATGAAAAAGCTTTATATGTTTACACATGGTTTACACCTACAATTTTACATATATAACAAGAAAATATAGAGCTCAATTAGGGTGTAATCATTGATCATAAACTTGCATGTAAGTAATAAAAATTTAGGTCATTCAATGTTATTGTGTCCAGCTATCAAGGAATATTATACGCTAAAAATTAACAAGCTACGACAACAAGGAGCGTAGCAACAACAAATGTGGGAAAAAAAGTCGTTTTATAGAGCTTCCGTTATATGCGCTGCGTAAACGGTTACGTACAGATAATACAGACACATTTTCTTCCGCTAGTTTGAGTTTAATTTAAATTTTTGTTTGTTTGTTTTTTAATTAACATATCCTAATTTGAATATAACATTATACGTAGCCTAACCATTTTAATCGGAAAATAAGGGCTCGTAAACGGAAAACCGCTCACATCGAAAAATGTAGAGTTTTCCTTTTTAACTGTAAAATGGAAACGTTAAGATTTTAACTCGTAAAATTTATGATACAGTGTGAGAGAGATTCAACCAAGAGAGGTATGTATTTTACCTTTATTTGCAAACAAAGTATAGATGGCGCAGAATTGTATTAAGCCAGCGCCCTCTACATTTCCGTTTAGATTCTACAACAGACTGAAAATTTTCAGTTTTAATGCTTTGTAAATAGTGTGGCATATAACTCGGTAGATGGCGTTTTTCCTACATACAAAACTACGACTATCTTTAAATACGTGATTAAAATTCATGACAACTTGAACTTTTAAAAGCTCTACTTGAAGATACGAACGACTCTACAGCAATTTCAGTTCATTAAATTTAGGTATTCGAGATTGTTTATTATCAAATTATTAATTTGAATAAAATATTTCTCGCCAACAAAATATTTATTTTTATGGTCGCAAAGAAAGTTGCAATCCGTTACTATCTAGGGCTGATTTTTTTCAGTTTAAACTTGCAATGCAATGACAATGATTAGTAAACATTTTTATTTTATAAAGGTATTGAAATAATGATGAGTTATAATATATTACGTACTAGCGGTCCGCCCCGGCTTCGCCCGTGGTACATAATATTTACGTTTTCTCTACATAAGAACCATCCTCGTACTTCAAGGAATATAATAAAAAAATAATTATCGAAATCGGTTTAGCCGTTATCGAGTTATCCGCTTACCAATACATTTTGCGATTCATTTTTATATTTATATAAGAAGATTACTTTTGTTTCTCAAGAAGTTCTATGGTCGTTTAATTAAGTTATTTAATGCTGATATTAATTTTGCTGGTCTTACTAATAAGTAGCAAAATTATGCTGCTCCCTTATTATTAAGGAGACTATATCTTAAGATTGTTTTCTACAAAACCTTCATTAGTATTATAATTTTACTCCTTTGTTGTATATGTATAGTCACCCCTAATTATCTTCAGCTCCGAGCTATTGATTAATTGGTTCTTACGTTAATTCCCTTGTAATTAAAATATCACGCTTGGTTCAAACAACATTAACTGAATCGATAGTGAATGTAATTATCTTGTGGCGAGTATGCACACGTGTATATTAGGAACGTGTAATGAGATTTAAGAGAAAGATGATACTACACACAAGATTCATAAAATTATAATATATATCCGATGATGTTTTGACTGATTGACTAATAAATAATATTGGTTTCATAATAAAAGCGCACTAAAATTTTCTCGCATATTTAAACGCAGCTTTTGAAATATTTACTTGAGTGTTTATTTTTATGATGCTAAATTTACAGTATAATAAAACATTTAAGTTAAAATTTAACACAAAATTTTAGGCCAAAACACAAGCGATTATTAGTGCACAGTCAAAATGAGTTTAACACGTTTTACCAACTTTTATTTTATAGATACTTACTTGTAAGTCTCCTGGAAAGTTTCGTGTAGTTACAGGAATTTCGAAGAAACTGATATTGAACATAGTTTTCCAATTTCCGCAAAACGACATGAATATCAGGAACGTTGCGTGACAAGAGGATCAGTCATAACCTAAATCATCATAGCTCCTCCGTTTACAAAGATTTTTTGACTTGAAGACTTTCTGTAATTTATAGGATAGTGTTTTTTTAGTGAATAATTCATTTAAGCTTATAAAATATGCCTCTGGGTTATGTCGAACTTCCACTGCAAAATTTTGACTTTCCTACTAAACTTCTCTGTGTTCCGTCGAGATGCTTTCAGTGTTGGGTTCGCGGGGTTAGAATTCATCTGCTACCAAACAGTCCTGCGTTCACCATTGATTTAATTCTCTGTTCGTGGCGCCATGTTTTATAGAGCTCCTTGTAAATTACGTGTAGGTATGTCACCGTAAGATCGTAAAAACCGTTAGATCGCAATCTGTCGACAAATTGTTATCCGTTACATTTGCTTGCAATTTAACGTAAAGATTAGAGATTTGATTCTAATCTAACAGTGTTTACAATTATATGGTGAAATTTATAAATTTGAATACTAATTAATTTAAATACTAGGTTTTGGATCCGGATGAGCTACCTCGTCGTGCTCGGTACACTATTATGGTGACAGCTTGCTTGCTGCTCTTCCTTTGTCTACTTCTGGTTGGTGTCACGCTTCGGATGGCCCCGCTTATCGACGATATGGGTAAGTATTTTATGAATTATCAGTTATTTTGGAATTGTACGCATAGTAATGAATTCGTAAAACATAAGATTATAAGTACTTACGATCGATAAAATTTTAAACTAAAACTCCAACTACAATTTTACATCTTTTCTTTTAAACACACATTAACATATTACATAAATTTTCTTCGATGAAGAAAATTGGTGGAGTAGAAATTTACTATGTTCTTTAAACTCAGTAGTTGCCGTGTACCTAAAGGTAAGTATTTTCGTGAGTTCGGGTATTAAAAGGTAAGGTAAAGGTAAGTTACATTTTTTTAAATATCTACTTTGTCGAATTTGAAATAAATTGTTCTTTATATTTTTATATGGTAGATTAAATTAAAGATAATATGTATAAAACTTACCATGTCTTTAAGTGTTAATTGTTTGTATAACAAAGTGAGTACTTCTTTGAAAAGTTCCTTAAATATTAAATGCACGTCATTTGGACAACACTGACCCACACGCCCTAGTAAAAGTAGCTACGTCACATGAAAGAGTGTTCCTCAAAAGATGTTTACGATTTCTTCCTGAATGGAGTATACACTATAGTTATATGTATATGTCGTAGACATCTGGTTGAATTGGCTATTTGATTGAATGACTAATGCTTTCATTGAATAACTTAAGGACAACTCGTCAAGTCGTCAACGTGCCTTAACTATATCAAAATCCGCTAACTATTTAGTTGGAAGTTGAGTGACGCTTGTTAAATTTACGTTCAGCCTAGTAATTCAATTGAATGTCGTCATTCAATGAACGCGCTAGTCATTCAATTAAATAGCAGATTCAACCAGATGACGGCGACATAGAATAAGGCTCGCTTAAAGCAATCACTGTTGGGAACTGTCGCTAAAAGCAGCCTAGTTTTCGTGAATGGCTGACACTAAGCCTGTGTGACGTTATAAGCTTTATGATAAACGAAGGATAGGTATTGCGAGGTATTAAACTAATAATAGTTTGTTGTTTTAATACGCTTTATTTTAAATAATTAAGACCACAATTCATAGTTTATGTTTTTCACAATTCACAGTGTAGTTGAAATATTTAATAGCTGAATCTTCGTTGTATCTAGTTTTAAAGACAACAAGTATATATAATTTTGTACAAAGGGCCTTCAATTCAGGTGCATAGTTTTCTATATCCAGTTAAACATAAGTAGTTATTTTTTTTAAGTTTACAACAATGAGTGATTATATTTATATTTTGAAAATAATTATCTGCTGTACCTTCTGTTTAGGTACCTACAATAGATAATTTTCGACCTTTTCTTTCACTGAACATTTCATTATAACATGTAGGCAGGTTCAAAGAACCCACCCACTCTCCAAATGACGAATAGTTACAATTAAAATAAAATTACAGGCGTCGATAAAGGAGTGGGCGGACATGACGAAATTATAGGGTTTCCATTTTTGTCATCATTTCTGTCTCTCTAAAGCAAAAGTAAAGGTCACATTTCACGCACAAAATGTCCCTGTTAAATGAAATGTAATTTTAGATTTCCATAATATTTGATACCTTTCCAATCGATATTCAATACAAGGGTAAAATACCAATCTATATATTTAACTTACTTCTTATTACATCATAAAAAGCCGCATTTCTAAGTTTAAAGATTTCAACAATAGAAAACAGATATTAATAACTTCTATCTAATCATATTCTAATGAAAGCACAAGTTTCAATATTACCTGCTCTATAATAGAAACACATGTACATATGTATAGAATGGTATTCGTGGCCTTATTTGTTACTATGTAGATTTCCTTCGCACGTTTGCTTTCACATAGAAGACCTTTCTGAGCTTAGTTACTTCCAATCTTTAATATAATTTCAATTTAAATTATTTATCCCCGATTCCTACGTAAGTACTAGCCTTTGAAAACAAAAGTATTATCAAAAGCAACAATTACAATACAATTGCCCATCACAATGTTTGCGATAATTAATGAAGTAAATGAAATATTTTTGTGCGGGTTCATTGAAACTAAAAATAAAAATTGAAACTGTTGCATTATTTCTATAGACGTACATTGCAATGCTAAAAGTGTAAACTAACAGAAAATGCACTGAGAGAATGGCTATTCACAGACGTAATATCATAAAGGGTCCATTATCACATTGATGGTGAAAACGGATGGTGGTTTCTTTATTTATGTTATATCCTAATAGGATTTATGGAAACGAAAGGGATTTTCCAGTTCATAGAATGTAACCTATCTACCTACAGTCTTAATAAAGTACCGAGACTTTAGATTGTTATACTGTAGAAGATCAAACGAACTTCCCGAGAACTTTCGATCGAAACAAAATTAGTGGTTTAATTTCAAGATATAAAGCCAACAGACACCTCCATAATTTTAATATAAGAGAATCTATCCAAGCGCTGACGTAAGATTATGAATGTCAACACTCCCTTAATTATTCTACCCTTATTACATTTAATTATGATACAACCAATAAACACCGGATAGCTGTAAGCCGTGTACGAGATTAGTACCCACGTAATGTTAGTTATTATTCATATATGAGCTTAAATGTCGGAAAATCAAGTTTATTACATGCTCATTTATAACTAACCTTATAACAAATGAGATAATTATGGTAAAAACACAGTTGAAAAGGCATGTCAAAATATTATTTCAAAACTGGTAGTTTGGGTTCATTCGGTATTGATTTTGAGTTCTTTGCATTTTATTTCATACTAGCTTCCACCCGCGACTTTGTACGTGCATTCCCGTTTTTCCCCGTTCCCTCAAGAATTTCGGGAAATCCTTTCTTAGCGGATGCTTACGTCCTAACATCTACCTGCATGCCAATTTTCAGCCCGATACGTCCAGTGGTTTGGGCTGTGCGTTGATAGATCACTATATCGGTCACCTTTGAGTTTTATATATGTACCTATATAGAAAACGGAATATGTCATCAATCTTTTCTTCTGTCTAGCTGTCACGGAGCTACTAACCTCCATTTGTAACCCAACTATGTTAGCATAACATTGTACCATTTACTCGCCACTAATGCATTGCACTCCGTATTTCACATTTCTATCACTATTTGCTTGCCTCGACTTCGTCTAGTGAAGGCTAAAACTAAAAAAAAACATAGCCTAGGTCATTCAAGATAAGGTTTTCTTCTAGTGATAGAGTTTTCGAAATAAGTCATTAATTTTCGAGTTTATCCAAAGCCATTACGATCACTACGATCAATCATACGATCAAAACTTTCTTCTTTATAATATTACCATACATTAGGTGTAGAATGTAGAGTATTCAGTGATAATTTCAAATAACTAAAGACGTTATTTCAAAGCTTCCGAATTGGTACAAACGGACAAGGAGTAACCTACTTACTGAAGGAAACAAAGGACCGAAATATGATGTGCGTCACATTATATCTATACAACTTATAAATTGGCAATGCCGTTGCCAAGCAATGAAAGCAACATAATATATGAAACAATGTTGGAATAGTTACATTGTTTATAATCCAAGAACTATTAGATTGCTGTTTCTGATCTTTGATTTGTGCTATAAAATAAAATGTTTGTAAACAAGCGAAATATTTTATGATTTGTCTGTATGCTTGTTTCGGTAAATATCCAACAAACATGTTAGTCAATTTAAGTACTTACAAATTGTTAATAGTGGTAAATTTGCAGTGCGGCTAAGGACAATAAAAACCAATTAAAACCAGCCATAAAAGTGGAGTGTGCAGCAAAGTTATTAAGATGTAAATTAGAATTATACACTTCGATAATAACTGGGGCAAAGAATAGATAGTATAGACGTATAAGTATATATATCGTATCGCTGCTATCGGACTTTTTATTTTCTAAAGTGGGTACTTGAAGTCGATGCTTCATTTGTGTAACTAAGGGATTATTACATAAGCCTGCAAACGTCTCCGTGATATTTATTTTTTTGCTTTAGGCTTTATACGTATGTCTAAAGTTGGCTGTACCTATATGAATAAAGCTTATTTTTATTTACGCATTTTTTATAATAGGTTACATCATTCTTTCGATCTGCGAATCGTATTCAGATATTTATTTACTTATAAGCTACTATTCATAAATCAGTATTATGGGGATATCTATAAAATATTTCACATTTAGCCGTGGCGTGATTCTTTTTTGACCATCGATTCTATTTGTCATATTATAATATCGTGTTTTATTGACGTCTTTCCCCCTTTTTATGCGTTCTTCATATTATATGGCTACTCATATCTCATGAATATTTATTTTATACATAGGTATACGTCCACCTTCCTCTGAAAAGGTTGTCTTTATCATTTCTTTACTGGATACACATTATAATCCTATTTGGAACTTCCTAATTTCAGGGGTCGTTAGACTTTGTGCAAAAATTTTGGAACTCAAACATTCATAGCGCTCTCTTTACGTTCTCTATGTAGTTTTGTAGTAACGTATATAGTAGTGAAAATAAGAAATATATAAGTACTATTTAATTTCTTGAAAGTAATTAATTATTTAAGAGCACCCACTCGTTTACCGAATGACTCGTGCCATATACTTTTACACATTTAATAGTAGACGATGTGTTCGTGTTTTCCACTACTTAAAAGCTCAAGTATATTATCAACGATTGGCACATGATTGGCACACATACAGAAATATTTATCGATTCATATTAAAATAGAGCAACAGAAGTGACATTGACAGTAATGTTACGATAGAAATGTGATAGCAATGCCGTGAAGGTAACGCGGGATAGCGTGTATTCTGTATACTGTATAATCACGCGCTATTCAGCCCAGGCTCACACTGATCTCGGTTAATAGATCTTTAGAGCTGCGGAAATAGCTGAAATTGCAGTATTTGTTGACGGTGTTCTTGCTTTTACGCGATCTTTATGCTAGTGACAAAGCGGGAACGCTTGGTGTAAAGTGTCATTTGTTAATTTTGAGGACTGAAAGTAGAGGCAACTATTTTGCTCTGTAGAACGTTATTGTTTGGTTATAAATGTTTGTAAACAGGTTAATAGTAGGTATCTTAATCGAGATACTATTGGAAATAAGCAATAGGCAATCAATTAGACAGCGAGATTATTTACCTGTTGGACTTACCACGTCTAACTCCGACAATTAGCAATTGACGTCTTGCGTTACCCAGATCATCATCATCATGTAAATCTAGAGTGAGGTAGGATATCCGAGGTATCTATTGGATTAGTCAGAAGATCCGTTTTATAGTTAACTGTGAATACCGTTGTAAGGCTAATCTCTCAGAGCGTGATACCCTGATGTGAAAACGATTCTTCCAAAAGTTAGTAATCCTATAAAACTTCGCAATCTTTTACAGGATTAAGAGCGATGCTTGTAAACTTTGTTATTTCATTTCCTAGATTTTTAAACTTCTTGAAACATTTCCTTCGAATTTAGGAGAATACGAGATTTAAGGCTGACACATTTTCTTTTATTTTTTATAGTTAACTAGACTCTTGAAGAAAAGTTCGGCATTAAAACATAAAGGCATGTTCATTGTCCATGTAAAAATAATTTTGGTACAGTAACATAGCTTCCTTATACCCTTTTTATTAATAAAAAGTGGTTCAAATACAAAAAAAACACATACAAAAATAAACAATGCCCACACCTAAATAAACAAAGTAAATATACTCACAATGTACGAGTAACGATTTGATGAACGTAGGCTATCCGATGTTGTGACCAAAACACACAAAATCAATTTGGCTGTACCGCAGAATATAAATTGCCACTAGATTTAGCAGAGCGACGATGTCTCAAGATTTCCTAAGTATTGATGCTTGAAGATTTGTACATTGTATTATGCGAACTAAACTATTATAAAGGGAAAAATTTGATTTATTTCTTTATTACGTTTTCAAAAACTGCTCTTGCACTGTACAGAGTAACATGGGCCATATTTTTTTTTATTCTGAATCAACCCAGGGTAGGCCGGGGCAGAAAAAAGCAAGTGATAATTACGAATTTGGAAGTAATTTTGTAAAAAGAAAATGATTTTTAGCATAGTTTTTGTATTCGAATTATTTATACTCAAACAGTGTTCACAAATCCCAATACATTTATCTAGAAACAATGCAAACCATTATGTATTAATTGTTGCGAACAAAGATAAAAACACTGCTTTCATACTTGTAGTTATTTCACCGTTTTTATATCATATTCCCAAAGGCACTGTGACGAGAACCGGGTTTAATAAGCTATCTTTTACTCAAGGTTAGTAAAAGTACATATTCATATATTTACTTTCAGATCTTCCTCAGGTAATAAGGATTTAAATGTCAGTCTATCTGTCCGTGGGTTGAAGCCAATTTTCTTCAGTACTACACAATCTTTTTGAAAAATAGCAAATATTGAATAAGACTTTATTACAATGTATTTATATATGTATCGTATATTTTATAAAATGTTATATACTAAAAGCATTATATTATCCGTGGTAAAAGTCAAAAGATGGATTACATTGGTACCTAGCCTGCGAAACCTATTCCTTAATAGGCCGCTCTATTGACTTGTATATATAAAATAGTTCGCTAAATATAGATGATATGAGTCGTAATAGCAATAAAAACATCGACTGATCGGTATATTATGAAGCGTCACGTTTCTCCACTATAACGAACGGTACAACGTTCTCATAATAAATGCTTGATAGATGTAGCTTTGGTGTCTGGCCCAGACGACGCCCACGTTTCAACTCATCTCGCATTTACAGATTAATTAAAACGGCATATATGCGTCGCTGGGCTTTGCTGGCCATGCTATCTAGACTACAGACCTACAAATACAATATATATTAAAAGCCAGATTATTTTTTTAATACATATAGGCAATAAATGTTTAGTACTCATTTGTATTATTATGCCCAGATGATGTATAAAACTCAGAAAATGATTTTTTTGTCATCTTGATTCTTGATAAACTTTTCGCTCGTGGTTTCGCCCGCGTAGTAAGGGGAAATATTCCCATGGGAATGAGAATCTTTTATCCCGGCGAAAAGTAGCGTATTTCTCTTTTTAGCCTAATAACTATCTCCAGACACAAAAATCATATCTAAAAATTCTATATCGTTCATGTGAAAAGGGCCTGTAATCTGTATGATATTCGGCCGGCAAAACACCTGTATGATGAATATTTATGGGTGGTATGTAGGTACTTAAGATTTGGTGGCCCACACACTGATTTACTCGCCCTGATATTAAATAAAAAACATAAGTAGAGTTTCTCCTTAATTTAGATTCTCCTCTAGAAGAAGGTCAATAAGATTTTCTTTCAGGTTGTTTATTATTTATACGCCTACATTTTTTTTGTTCGAAAAAAGGTCTCAGTCTAATAGGGTAGAGTAGGCGAATAATATTGAAAAGGGATTTTTTATCGATCTAACTAATAACAAAATTAAAGAAATTGTGAGAAAGGATGTTAACATTGAACTAAGGCGCGGGACAGATACAAGCGGCGCTGCGCGCATCAGGCGCACTACCGGCGCGCATCGGGTGCGCTATTGGCTATTTCCAAAGTTCTTTCATACAAAATGTAGAAGAAGGACGTGGTGCAAAACAGGTTGATGAGGTGCGCTTATGGCACGCCTTGTGTGTTCGTTCGTATTTGAATTTCTAGCGTATATTAAAGAATGTCCGGTTTACACTAGTTCTAACTTATAACTAAAGAAAGACTGAACGAATTTTTAATTTATCGGATTTTCCCCGCTAGCATAACAACTACATATTTTAAGGATTTAAGAACCTTACAAAACTTGGTAGTTTGTGTTTGTAGTGGTCTACAGCCCGAGCAGACCCGGGGTGCCCGGCTAGTGATAATTAAAGCAATATATACCTACCACTTACCTCACGTGAAATACCCTCTAGTAGGTATAAAGCCGCACCATAACTTGAAATTACATTAACACGACGCAGGCTTCCACATAAAAAAGGATTTTTCAAATCCCTATGGAAGTATGAAGGAAATGCTGTAATAAAAAGTGAGTGAAAGCAGCTATAAGAATGTTGTTTTGAATAATTTTTTTAATACAATGACCTTTGTATGCTTTTTTAAAATTTAAAATTCGCCTATAAACGTTGCGTTTGATAAAATCAATGTAAGTGTGCTGTGTGCACACAACTTTCTAATAGAATATGTTTCTTATACCTAACTATTAATTTTACTTGACAACGGAAGGTTTTGGCCGTCGCCAAAAAGGTAAATTTAAACACAACAGAAAGTAAAAACAAAATTTCGTGCAAATTGAGATAATTAAAAACAGATTACGTTGATAATTTATTTGTAAGCTCGGGTTTCACGTCGCGACCTGCGAGTCACTCTTTCTGATAACGTCATTCGCACTGGATACCTCTTGTTACCTCCTCTTTTAATCCTACGCCGTATTTACCAGCCCTCAGCTAAAGAATGAAGCTTCATATTACCTACTGAGGTAATGAGCTTATAATTTAACCTCAAAATAAATATTCTTACGAAACAAGCCAGCGAATTTTCGTTATAAGTTCTTTAAAACGCTAAGTACTATAAAAATAGGTTTAAACATTATACTCACTGTATTATAACATTCGGGATTTTAATAAGTCTTACAATTTTATCATACTTTTTGCGCACTTTTTATATCTATTGTGATTTTCCAGTGTAATGAAAAAATTCACTTTCTTGTAAAAAGTAGTTCTAGGTTGTTTTGTATTAATTTTACGCTTTACTCTACTTTAGTAATCTACTCACTTACTCTATCTTAGGTAAAGTTATAATTATTTACAGTTCGTATTGTGCCTGTATAATGTCTATTTATGTTGTTCCGGACCCACAATCTAGCTACAAATTTCAAATTAATCGGTTCAGTAGATTTTGTATAAAAGGAAGAACAAGCATAACTAATTATATCTATCTTTGTATACAAGCAAATGTTTTAACTTCTTATATTTTACTTTTATGTAAATAGTAAGAAGTATTAGGAAGCGTTCTCATATTACATCTCATATTAACTTACGAAAAATAAACCACCTCTGCCATCCTTTAGTTGAATAAATTTTTAATACCAAATATATGGGTAACCGAGCAACAGTTTGTCTCCTTTTCTAGAGTAAAAGCTGCACTTTCTATATTTACTCCAGTGCACCTGTGGCTAAATTACCTCCGCAAGAATCTATAGCCCCTTTTTTCAGGCCGACGATGGCAGAAAGCACTCCCCATAACAACCAGGGTATTATTTTACCATAACCATCAATCGCGTTATTACTACCGTTGTTTATAAACACGTGAAAGTCGAGCATGGTATGTAAGGTTGTGTAATAATTGGGTAAATTATAATTTCTGCTCACACCGCAATAAAATATTATCGTTCTTATCGCGTTCTGCACGACTAGAGAGGGGCAGAAACTCTTATCCCTAAACCTTCCTGGAAACTCATTCGAACCTTTAAATTCTATTTAGGTTACCTGTAAGTAATTGAGTGATCGTCAATGTCAGGATGATACTCTAAGCATTGCTCTTGATCAATTCTATACATGAAAGCACCAAACCACATTAATGGCGCTTTAATGTAGATATCCGTGTGTGTAGTGGAACAAAATCACGTTATTCTTAAAACAGTCACGTACCATTGCGTAATTGATACATAAAGCCTACATAGACGATCTCAAAGGAATTTTTATGAAATGAAATAAAAGGAGGATAAAGAAGCATCATAATGAAGTAGGAAGGTACAGTTTTGTGTTGTGGTGACGTCATGGGGCCGTCGTTAACAGTGTAAAATTCCAGTCACGTAGCAATTTTACCCTCAAGATGTATGAAAAACATCATAATGTAGCAATTATATTAACATATTTTGTAATAAACAAACTGAAATAGGACAATTTCTCAAATTTAATTATGCTACAACAAAACGTTTCTTATCTTACCCACACGATAACAAAGGGATTGTAATTTGGGACGAAGTTATGTAGATTAAAACCTTTTTTTAACATATTAATACAGTACGAGTAAATATCCATCGGGCATGCTTATTTCTTGACGCTAAGAAAATTCATAAGAATCCACAAAGATAACTAGCGACATGACTGGATGGAAATATAGAGCCAAGACCAGTAAGCACCTAATTCCACTTCTTACATACCTAAATAAGGGCCAATCATAAAATATGTTTAATTAAAAGATACTGCACTTGTACGACATATTATTGATAAGAGAGCACGTTTAGAAATTGAATTTTCTCCCAACTTTGTAATGCCTTTGAGATTTGAAACCTTTCAAGCTCCTTTGCGTTGATATCGACGTGCGTAGGAATTCTAAAAAAACCCTCATTTACTTTATAAATAAATCAGCTTTTTGGTGTTCCAAGTACACTTTGACTTGGTAATACGTCCAGCCATGCACTTTTGTTCCCTATAAAATTGCGGTTACGTCAGTAATGGATTATAATAAAATTTTAATGGTCTGCGGTCTTTGTTTATTAATAGAACGCCACCGACTCGCACTACCTATTTGTGTTTAAGTGTTTCTCGTATGTTTATCGTGTCGGGAGTAACCAGCCAAGAGAAAATACTGCTCTTAATTCATAAAAAGAATCAAGAGTTGACATTTGTATTAAATGCATTGAATTTTTTAATGATTTTTGTAAGTACATGTTTGGATTTGCTTCTTCGATAATCCTTTATAATAATTCAACTTTGCCTTATAGATTTGAGCTGTTGTGATCTCAACTATGGGCGTAGTAGCCATGGGCTCAGGGTGGGGCTACAATAAAAAATCATTTTCATTTTCATGTTTATGTTCATGTTCATGCTGATGTACACGCTCACGCTTACGCTCACGCTCACGCTCATGTTCTCGCTCACATTCATTTTCATTTTCAAAGGAAAGGAAAGGATAAAAAATAAGATTAGAAGAGCTTTTACAAAAGAGGTGGAAAAAAGGCAAAAAACTCATTTCTGAACATTATCAGATAGTGGCAGTTGGTACCTATCTTCAACAAACGCTGATATTGCATCGTTCGTTCGAGCATTATAACATGTTATAATTTTAATTCTTTTTGTACAATTATCTTCTTCAAAGCCAGCAGTAACGGGGTACTGCGTTTCACCAAATTTAGTTTCACTTAATTTGGCTGAACTCAATTCACTCAAAGGTTACAAATAACGTTTTTGTAATGCTACAGAACTGAATTTAAAATAGTAATCGCATTATTGATTATTTCCTATTCATAATACAATAATATCTATACATGTATCTCTACATAAATGTATAGTTACTAACTAAGGGTGCTTTTTCACCAATAATTTACGAAGATGTGTAGCGAGGAATGTGTTTGTAAATAACCAATCATATTGCTTCATTTAGTTTGTAGTTTGAAACGTTTGAGGCGATACTACTGGTTATTTACAAACATATTCCGCGCTACATATCGTCGCACTTTGTGGAAAAGCACCCTTAACGAATAAAGGTTTATATTTATTTATCGTGGTCGAGTGTGGGCAGTAAGTGTTGTCAGCAGTTTTAACAGCTCCCGATTGGTTTTCATTTAGCTACTCGATATGAAAGCTCACGCTCGATTTAGATTTGCTATTGAAGTCATTGGTTCAATTTTGTATGTACATTGTGAGTGTATTTTGAAATCTTATGATACTATTATGAGTATAGCGGCGTTGATAGCTGTTTGCCATGTACATCTGCTTTACCAATCTTAACCTTTCAAGACTTGATTTTGAAATAAAAAAGTGTTTCAATTCTAGTATATTCTTATAGACAAAAGTAGTTCTATTCTCGAATATTCTTATATCCAATAATCTAAATGTTCCGCCCATTCACTGGGTCAGGCGTGAAAACAAACAGGGGAACCGTTAACCCTTAAATTGTCACCCCTGGATAACTTGTGTGTATAATGTCCAAATTTGGAGGATGTGTTGGAATTAGGATAGAAAAGAGGAAAATGAAAAAAAAAATGAAAAAAATTATTTTTTTCTATAGTTTTCACTATGTCACATAAAACGGACATTGCCAATTATATGTACATGTTCGAACCGTCACATATAACGGACATTGCACATTGTTCCTGCAACCGTGGTACATGAATACAATGCACATTTTCAGGTCTGTAATTCAAAATTATTATCAAATTATAATAATGGACGATCTAGTATAAGCTTTTCAAACATCTGTCTTAAAATATTGGTTAAAACTTTAACGATATCGTTAAAAAAATGGATTTGAAAAAACGACACTACCAAAAATCACAGCGTAAGAATATGCTAAGAATTGGAATAGAAATAGTATTTCATAGCCTGAAAACTCATCTAATACACCAAGAAAGTCCTCTTCCCATTCACTAAATTGTACAGATTGAAATGTGTTTGCTTCATCGTATGCAAAGAAGTCGTATATACCTACCATGCCTGAAGTACCAAAACAAACAGGAAATTTAATTAGCTTTTTTTTGGATTCTTTGACATAACTATATATCCATTTGCTGCCAGTTTTTTAATTTGTAAGGTATTATTATTTAAATTTTCAAACATTGGGTGGTATTTCTGGTAAGTAACATGATG
Organism: Colias eurytheme; assembly: GCF_061535395.1. Classification (NCBI taxonomy): domain Eukaryota; kingdom Metazoa; phylum Arthropoda; class Insecta; order Lepidoptera; family Pieridae; genus Colias; species Colias eurytheme. The sequence goes on along the minus strand of NC_142989.1, from coordinate 3,171,392 downwards.
CTGTGGCTGAAGAACTACTGAGAAGTAGGGAAGATTCATCTGGCACCGCATGTAATGGCTGTAATTCTGCAGCAATAATATTTTGTTGATGGTAAAAATTCTGACTTTTTGGGTCTTCATTGTGTCTCAAATCAATATGTCGTATAATTCCGGAGGTATGGTGCTGGGGGTAAATGATTGACTCTGTTATCATAGTGAAATCACTCCCGTAGGTCTACATTTCCTTCGAAATCGTCATCTCAACTCAATATCAGACTCTTCAGCTTCCGCCAGAGGTAGTGAGGGAATTTTTTATTGATTGCCAAGTCATGCTCCTGTAAAACATAATAAAAATAGAGAAAAATATATCAAAATGAAGATGTTGAAAATGGAGGGCCTCATTGGCAATGTCCGTTACATAGGACATGTGAAGAATACCCTAGTGTATATAGTACGGGAGCCAGGAACAGATTTTATGACCAAGTTCCTCTCAAGCGGTAATTAGTAAAATGCATCAAAGTATAGTATTATGAAGCCTCGTGAACGTCAGCTGGAGCTCGGTTGGGGGGAAGAGCGGTTGTAGCCTCCCGTATCAGCTGACGGTTTTTCCACCAAGATACAGCCAGCTGACATATATATTTATCCACAGTTACATATAAGCTATCATCAGGTAAATTTTTGTTTGAGAGGAAATAACGGAAAATAAATTTTTCCTTAAATTTAACTTTCATGTTCGAGACACCAGCTGACGTATAATACACCATGTTGTAACCAGCTGACTATTTTTTTTCGTTGAGATATTGGGTTAGCTACAATTTGACAAATTTTTAGCTGAGAGGAAATGAATGAATGAATGTATTTTTTTTCCTATGTGCGTGGGAGGCTACAACCGCTCACCCCCCCAACCGAGCGCCAGCTGACGTTCACGAGGCTTTATAATACTATACTCTGATGCTTCTGACGAATTATCTCTTGAGAGGAAATAATGAACCCAATTTGCACCTGGCTCCCTAACCAATACTCCAAGTTGTCAACGTCCGTTTTATAGGACATCATAAATAAACTAAGATTTTTATTCCAAATATTGTAAAATATGTAAAAATTATGTCAAAATACTATACTTACAATCGTATTCTAACTAATAATATAACATTATAAGCAAAATAGCCAAAATACTTACAGTTATTACCAATTGTATCAGGAGAGTCAAAAGATCCGTTTTCAAGTCCAAGTTGTCCAAGTTGTCCAAGGCATCATAGTTTTTAAATGAGCTGAATATATGTACATTTGATTTCTGCCAATAGCTGGGCAGGTGGAAAGTTTTGGAATATAATTTATGCATATTGAATAAAATTATCGATTAATCGTGCTCGAGAACTTTAACGTTGTGGCTCAAATAGATGCGTTACAAGGCAATAATGAGCGGTGGAAGTATTCTTTTAAAAAAAAATTTAAATTAATACTTGAAACATTTGTATTTCACAGTAAAAAATAAATATACGTTTCTATCCTGTTGCGAATTTGCAGCGAATAGAAAACTTAGTTTTCTAATTCTTCCACGTTACAAATGAATCCGATAATATGTGTTAACTAAAATACGGCTTCTAATTTGAAACACGCTTAAGCTCCAATAACAAAAAGGACGCTTTCAAATTGCTAATCTAAAGTTACTTATAGATTTCTTCTTAATTTTTCAAATTTACCTTTGAATTCTATCCTTTGAACGTTACATTTAATTTTGAACATTTATTACGATAATACATTTGCAAATAATGCGCAATGTTCGTATTAAAGAGGCAGGTAAAGATCAATAAATGGACACAATATGGGCAACTCAATACAATAACAACTTACTGCGGGTAAACATGATAACAATGTGTCAACGTGATGGCAAACAATGTAATATGTATCTAAATATGCAATATTATATAACAACGCTTTTATAGCGCAAACATTGATTTTATATCAGCAAATCTCATTCCCTGTAAAAGTTATTCTAAATATTATTTTAAATACGTTTTTATGCAATATATAATTCTAGTGATCGCTAGGGCTATTTGAATGGTAATTGTTATAAAATTAAATTATAACAGTAAAATTTATCGCCTTCTAATAGTGAATACGTTCGATACAGATTGAAAATCTTCCGTCGTTTTTGGAAACGTCGATTAACAAAACCTTCTCACTTTTCATATTTACTTTTTATATTGTGAATGTTTATTCAAGTCTTCATTTTTATTTTTCGACTGCGAACCCCAGAGAAAGACCACTGGAATTGCCTAGGGCGGATCCCTACACCCGATTTGAAAAATTGAAAAACAGCAATATCAATAATCTATATATATAAAACTCAAAGGTGACTGATATATTGATCTATCAACGCACAGCCCAAACCACTGGACGTATCAGGCTGAAATTTGGCATGCAGGTAGATGTCATAACGTAGGCGTCCCCTAAGAAAGGATTTTAGAAAATTCATCCCCCAAGGGGATCAAATAGGGGATGAAAGTTTGTACCATGAAAATTTATCTTTTCCACGCAGGCGAAGCTGCGGGCAACAGCTAGTCATTTATAAAATACAAGATCTACGTTATTTTCACGACAAAGATAAGTCTATGGCTTCTTCAAAGAATCTCTCGTAAAAAAACCTATTGGAAACTATTTCAATACTATGGTATTATATATTACTTAGTATTGTGTTAGACCAAAATGTATGGTTATAAAACATTTTCATTTAAGGTGCACTGGACGCACACAAAATTACATCACCTTTGTCTTAGTTCTTGGAAGTTATAAGGAATAAGGTCAAATGGAAGTGGACTATTAAAGTAGCTCGAAGCCATAAGTTTGTGTAAAAGGAATCCGACATTTATCTTCACCGCGACCCAACTTGATAGGTATCGGTCAAGAAAACGAGCTTTAAATTTGAAAGTTCCGTAGTAAAGATTTATTTCTGCACAAACAAGAGCATTTTCTCGTGTTTTTTACAAGTTTCAAACTTTAATATTGAAACATGCGTTTATGTTTTCTGTTGATTTAAAGCCTGTAGAAGTTAGTATTAGGCAAACAGGCCAACGCAAAGGTAATACACATAAAATATGTAGTATCTCATTTGTAAGGTCAAGATAAATGGAATGTTTTAGACTATTCAAAGCGAAAATCCCAAAAAGCTTTTAAGAATGGACCGAACTGTCGCGGGATAATTTTTTTTATTACTTTTAGTTTAAGGCCCTCGTAAACAGATTTTACTGTTGTACTCAAGTTTTTCCATACATCGTTACGAACTTGGTAATGTTTATTTAGTGATTTACTTACAATTTCATATTGTACTTTTCAAGTTTGGAAAATTCTTGAAACCTCATTGTAATTAGCGCGGTTGTTTGATCTATTTAGATACGAGAATATGTTACAAAATTAGATCGTAATATTGCTAAAAGTATTTTAATTAAAAACCGAACCGAACCGAATTATGAATTATGAATTATGAATTATGAAGGCTTTGTGTGGCATTTACGTCGTCTAGGCTAAATCATTAATAAATTGTGTAATTCAATCAGCCTGTAGCAGTATTGTGGTGGTATTTGCGAAGTCCTATTGACTTACAGGTCTAATCAAACTTTGTAAATATTGACTGCGATAATAATTTGGTGCTCGTTTCTGAGAATCACTGACCAATCCTGCTTAACATGCCTTCACTTATGAAATGTTGTTTTAATCATCATAAGCAAATAGACGTACAAAAATGTGACGTGGGGGCTACGTTGTTCGAGTTAATTAAATATACAATTAATGTATAAGACATAAAATACCTAAGAAATGTGCATTACATTTTATCTAGTGGTAGAAATAAATAGCAGTACTACTTTATACAAATGTACTTTAAAAATAGAGGTTATAAATTTTAGGTGAACTGAAATTTTAAAAGATTATTATCTTTGTTATTAATATAATAAAATTATTATTTTATAATTTCTTTTATCACTATGTAGATAGGTCACGAATGTTCTTTGTATTTCTTGGCTAGCCATCTATCTATACAGCTCAAGGACGATATTCTGATATTTCGTATTATCAATGTTGAGTTGAAACCCGATTCCAGGAAACTATTAATCACATCTTCGGTACATTAATGCTGTAGCGATATTCAATGAGCTGTAATCATGTAATTATTAATGCAAACACAAGAAATAATAAGAATTATCTATTTTCTCATTGTTTTCTACATTTATTTTTTATAATTATAAATTATTATAGTTTATACATATATGTGTATAACGTATAGGATTGTGTAGTTATATGTATTTTGTATGTGCGTGCTAGAAGATAATTTGTGACAGTACAGTGTACTAACAATTAATTAATGCGTAATTGTTATTATTACTTGTAATATTAGAAGCAATCAAATTTAATTATTCATAGATTAATTGACAACTTCAACTCTAGGTTGCTACTAAGTCCCTACAATTACATTTCTATACTATTTTTGAAGTGAAAACTTCTTTAGCGGCGTTGAGCACTTTTTCTGTAATGGGTATAAAATCTTAAACTCGCGTCAGGACACGTGACCTGATCGAAAAAGCGTAAGACGGATACCATTCCAAAATATCAAACATGCTCAACGTTAATAATCAAGTTTTCACTTCTGCCGGCACTCCCGGAGTGCAACCCGTCTTTTATTTTTTATTTCAATAAGAAACGTTGGCTCAAAATAAAAATTCCTAGTTTCGCAGACAGGGTACATTATTATGCAAAATAATTTATTTTAAATAAATACGATTATTTATTAAGTGTAACGAAAACTACGAAATCAGCATTCTCGAGTCGTTCTCAGCTAGCAATTATGTTTGTCGTTCAGTTTAATTTTTTTGCTAGTAATTAAAATGTTAGTGAAGTGAACAGATCATTTTTAGCAGATAAAAAAAAATGTGAGTTCTTATCGCGTGCAGTTGAGTTCTACAGTTCCTGATACTTTTTAGAAATAGTTCTGGCGTTTTTACCTTAAAAAACGACATTTGAAAAAATGATCTGCCAACTTCCCGTAGCAGATCATTTTTAGCAGATCAAAAAAAATGTGAGTTCTTATCGCGTGCAGTTGAGTTCTACAGTTCCTGATACTTTTTAGAAATAAATCTGGCGTTTTACCTTAACAAACGACATTTGAAAAAACCCGACCTGGACCCGGCTTAACGTGATGCTAAGACGTAATGCTACGACGTGATGCTACGACGTGATGCTACGACGTGATGCTACGGCGTGATGCTACGCTGTGATGCTACGGCGTGATGCTACGCTGTGATGCTACGGCGTGATGCTACGGTGTGATGCTACGGTGTGATGCTACGGCATGATGCTACGGCATGATGCTACGGCGTGATGTTACGGCGTAATGCTACGGCGTGATGCTACGGCATGATGCTACGGCGTGATGCTATGGCATGATGCTACGGCATGATGCTACGGCATGATGCTACGGCATGATGCTACGGCATGATGCTACGGCGTGATGCTACGGCGTGATACTTCGGCATGATGCTACGGCATGGTTCTACGGCGTGATGAAATATGACATAAATAAATTTTCTAGTGTTTCATTTTACGCGAGTATTTCTAAAAAGTATCAGGAACTGTAGAATTCAACTGCACGTGATAAGAAGTAAGAACACACATTTTTTTTTGATCTGCTAAAAAAATGATCTGCTAAGTTCACTAACATGTAATTAAAAAGGTTTGAGTAGTTAAACTATATACAAGTAAAAAAAATATTATTCATAAATAAAAAAAGTGATAAGTAATATAATTTAACCAACGTTCATGTCAGAAAAGATGTACGAGACTTTTTCTAATCAATATTAGGTAATTTTATAAAACATGCGAAAATATGGTTTTTGCTTTGTCTTTTCTTCATGAAGCAAGGAGTGATGGATTGGTGTGTTTTGGCGCTAATCTTAATTGACGTTTTAAAAAAAGAAAATCCATTTTTATACAATTTGAACTTGTTTTTTCATCCATTACATATATTGGTTTCAAAAAATTAACATCCATTAATATTCTAACACAAACAGTTACATAAAAGCAACGCAATCTGAAATCAGCATTCAAGCCGGACTATTAAAGGTAAACGATTATAGTATCAATTCTGTATCCCCTGTCACAACGGTATATTCCCAATAATATTTTCTTGCATATTTTATTGTGCTGAAATTAATAATCTACCGTTTATTTGCTTGATTGTTCTGGAAAATCAAATTGCTAACTCGAAAATTGTAGTAATAATATCCAAAAATAAAACGTTTGTTAGACAGTGCGCGCACGAGCAACTTTGTCTCCGCAACTTTTTTGTCTCCGCAACTATTTTGTCTCTCCCACCTATGGGCTAGTATGAAAGTGCGCGCACGTAGCGACGCAACTCCCCATACAAATTGATGGGAGAGACAAAATAGTTGCGGAGACAAAGTTGTTCGTGTGCGCCAGCTCTTAATAAATTGGATTAGATAGCGAAAAGCTTGGCTGTTAAAAATAATAATTGTAGTTTCTTTTAAATTTAATTGACGTATTTTTGTTTGGAAAAATTTTTAAAGGATAATAATTTGCCGCGGGGTCTGTGTCTAAATTTGTTTAAAGGGTCATTCAAAGCTGTTGAACAATGCTCTGCGATGAATTGGGTCAACACACAGGAGTTATCAGATTCTCATATAAGATTAGGTTTATGTGGAGCAATGTAAAGGCAGATACAGTAAAGCCTTCCTTTTTCATCCTGTAATTACGGTTGCAACTATGATACATGCATGGTTTAGAGCGGCGTCTGCTTACATATAAAAATAGTACCATTGTTATTTTAGTTTCAATATGGGATTTACATGATTGTAGAAAAACTTTGTAAACTTAATTTCGAAGATTTTAATTACATTTTTTAATAGTAAAAATAGTGTTTTATCATTAAAGTTAAATTTATATATTTTCATATTGAAATACCTTCATAGCTATCTATACCTTCTTAGCTTCATCAGTAAAGGTAAGTTCTAAAGACTCGCGTAGAAAGTAATAATTGAAATTCTTAATTGCTTTTTAGCCTTTACCGGTATTGAAGTATTGTTTAAATTAACAACTTCATGATAGGTACCTAGTGAAGAATATAGTAAGAAATACATTAATGAATTGAAGTGTTTTTTTTATTATAATTGTGGGTTTCGGGAAATCTGTATTTTGGTGAAAACTAAAAACTTATTCACTGTATTTTTATGTTGTACAAATTCTTGTAGTAATAAAACGGCCAAGCAATTAAGACTAAGTTTGTCAAGTTTTAGCTGGTAGAGTTAGAAGCTTGGCTCTACATTCGATTTGATAACATTTTACAGTGCAAGCTTTTTCAATTTTTGGCAACATATTACATGAAAATATTTGTCGGGAGATAGTGTAGTTGAAGACGTTTTAATGTGTTTTAAATCTTAGTACTTTCTAGAATTAATAAATATTTAGGACTTATTTAGTTCTATCGAAATAATTTTAAACGAGATTTAGATATTTTAATTACCTCATCCTGTAAAATGTTACAAATTTTTATTAGAATTTTATTTTAAAATCACCAGGATCTTCCACGGCTTTTAATATAGCTTCGTTTAAAAAACTTCATCAAAGCTGACGTCGCTAAAAAAACCATAGGCAAATGAATTTTTACCCCTCGAAATCTCGACAAAACCTACGTAAAGAACGTTAATACGATCGGGTTTGTGCTACAAAGGTTCTGCATTATTCATGTCTACTCACTTAATAAGTGTCGTCCAAACTAACTCTACCATGAATCTATCGCTATGTACTATCTATAGTGTGTATGTATAGTCTATGCTATGACCTATTCATAGCATAGACTATACATATAGACTCTAGTGTATATGAATAGTCTACTCGATTTCTACCTGCGGCTTCGTCCGCGTTTTCAAAGAATAACCCGCATAGTTCCCGTTCCTGTGGGATTTTCGGAATAAAAAATAGCCTATGTCTTATTTTGCATGGGAAATCAACCCTTATATACGCTCTTATACATTTAATGCGTTGTCTACTGATCAGCTTATCCAGATAGATGAGAGTTTTTTACTTTTTATCACTGATCGAGGCCATTTGCATTTGCCATTTCTTACTGCTCAAGCTGTTTTTTTATCATTTTGAAACCAATATTAGTATAATACGTGAGGTTAACTTTTTATTGGTATTTTAAGCTCTAATAAACATTTGTGGTAATAGGAAGGCAGTTCATTAAAAAAATCGGTTGTTTAGCGATAAAAAATTGCAACGCTGTACCGATATAATGTTTCTTCGTGAAAAATATTGTACAAGTCGTAAGTCTTAACCTAGTTCTATTCTCATAGTTGTTTCTTAAATTATGTTGAATTTGTGAGTTTAAAATAAGTAATTTTATTAGTTTTTAATATTGTATACCTATAAGTTAAGATCCTATGAGCAGATGTTGTTCGTACTGAAAATGTAGTTTTTATTATGTATTTTATAAATCGGTTCAGTTGTTTTTGAGATTATTCACAACGAGAGTAACAAACAAAAACAGTCTTATTCATGACCTTTAAAACAGATAAAAAATAAGAGAACCTATAAGTAAAACAATATTACGATGAGCATAATATTTCATAGAAACCATAAACAACGTGTTATTTCTGTTCCATGTATTGATTAACTGTTTCATATATTTTCTCGTTGTTACTTTGGTATTTTGACGTCGATGATTGATCTCCGTATTCAGACATCAATTAGTTATTATAATGATACGTCTAACTTACTGCTCTACCGATTGTTCCGCTCAAGGAGATCGGGTATCCGACCTACTTGATATATTAAATTATTTTTAACTAGCTGTGCTCCGCGGTTTTACTCGCAGTGCTCCGCTCTTATTAAACAGCGTGAAGATATATAGCCTTCCTCGATAAATGGGCTATCTAACACCGAAATAATTTTTCAAATCGGACCTGATATTGGCGCGTTCAAACAAACTCTTCAGCTTTATAATATTAGTATAGATAGATATATTATTAGGAGTCAATAGTTAGAATATCAATGGAGCTTTCTTACATTGCTTTGGAAAAAAGTATCTATTGATTTTAAAATACAAGAGGAGGGACAAATAGAGGGCTATTTTTATGCAAGAATACACCAAGAATACAAGTAATTGTACTATAATTTTCTGCGAAGTTAACCTCAATCGTGAATTGAGATTGGCTACTGTGGTAGATGTATTGTATTATTTCTACTGCGATATTACAGAGGAAATATTATTTTTTGACTTTTATTTTCGTTATCTTCTAAACTATTTTGTATGTTGATAAAAGACTAAAGCTTTTGATGATTGAGCTTTTTCGTCACAGATATTATATTTCACGTAATTTCACATTTAACATTTTTTTATAAAGCATTGATACTTTGTGACCCATTTTAATTAATGAATATTTCGTGTTTTGACCAAATATACTTAAAAAAACTTAGGATTAATTTCAAAGATTATTAATCGATAGTAAATGTATTGAATAAATAAAGCTATTAGGATTACAAGCGAAGCGTTTTAAATGTGTTCGATTTGTTACACCAACGTCTGTTCTATATTTTGGTGAAGTTTGTTAAAATAATTGCAAAATGTAAATATGGAAAAGGTACGTCAGTTTCTGCATTCTTAGGCCGTAAATAGATACAAGGTTGAGTCCACGATGCGTGATGTACCAGGCAACCAGACTATAGGCGGGGTATAGAGAACGCGTAGCTCCACTAAGGTCTATTGAATAGTGTCGATGCTGCGGCCATACAACAACTTCTACACTATCTGTTTCGTTTCCCGCCTCCGAGACAATTTAACTTGACAACGCATATTTCAAAACAAAAGCCGCTCGCTCTATTTACTGTTGCGCTTCTACCAATGAGAACAATTGTTAATGTTTTTCTGTTGGTATCAAATCCATTAATGTGAAATGTAATATTTTAAAAATAAGTACCTACTTCAAACCCGGTTTATATTTTTGATATAATGTTTAGAAATTTACTTTAATGCCTTCATGGATTAAACTTAATTAAATTTTATCGACTCATTTTAATGTTTATATTTGCTCTCAAACACAGTTTCTTTTAAATTAAGTTTATAAGTTTAAACGCTGAAAATGTGTACTGAATAATTCGCTCGGACGTTATAGTTTAACTCAAATACTCTCAGCTAGGTAAATATACAGTTTCGACAACATACATTGGAAATTACGTCTTCACATGTAGGATTATTTGTAAGCTTCTTTATGCTAACTTCAATTTGGGACGAGTGTAAACACGATTGCGCGGCGCGGTAAGACCACGCGGGGAGCCCTCGCGTCATTCGGGCGGGAGTTATCGCGAGCTACACCCGCCATGTCCGTGCGCGTAGAACACCGGGATCGGGATCGCGATCGCTTCTCGAGACATTCTTCCCGCGCTTCAGTCGACCTCGCGTTTCCCAGTGGATCATCACGGGACCACTCCTTCCGTTCCGTGCATTCGGGCCGTGTGCCCAGAGTCGCCAGCGATGACTTGATGGTGCCAGTGCGCACCCTTCGCTCTGCCTCGTGTCGTGCCGCTCCCGGGGCGCCCCATCGCTTACGAAGACACCACTCATCAGCTGCGGAATGCGACCGCACGCGCCGCTCTCGTCGACACACGCTGGAGCTGCCCAACAGCCGCGGCCCTAGCGTCCGCAGCCGGTCCCCGGAGCCGCCGCCGCCGCAGCCTGTGGAGCCCGAGGTGCCAACTGAAGACGCGGGGAAGGAGGCTCGGAGACGGCGCGTGGTCACCGCCGTGGCTGCGTCCTTCTTCATGTTGGCGCTGGCGTCGGTGCTGGTGGTGGTGGTGACGCTGACGCACAGCTCTGTGCTCCGGGCACACAACCAAACAGCCAAGTACTACACGTTCTCCGTGCCGCCGCACCATCCTCTCAGTGAGCCCCGTTCATGTTGCCCCACCGTCGCCCCTCCCGCTTCGCATGCGACTGTCTCCGACCCCGAGATCCAGGGGCTGCGAACGTCATCACCAGGCGCCGACTGCCCGGCCATATTTTTGGTACTTATTAGTACGTTAATTACCTATGTAGAGTTTTCACTGACTTTTATTATTGTCCTATTTAATTTTTACTGGACCAAAAAGTTCCGTTAACTCTGCTGGGCTTGATCTTCTTTCAACGTCTAAAGATGCACATATCGCACGTTCGCAACCCCCTTCTGCATGCTTAGATAAGTTAGATGTCATGTGTTGTTTATATTTTAATTATAATTTTCTATATTGATCTTACATATTTCTAAGTATAAGTTATATTAGGAAACCGTTAAATTCTCCGTACCAGAGTAATCCTTTACCTTGATTACAGTAAATACTTAATAGATTATCCATCACCGTTGTGGGTTTAATATACTTCAATTCTTGTGATGTTGATTATAAGAAAAACGTCTAGTCGAAAGTTTAATTATAAAAGCACCCTAATTAAAGCATCTTCTTTAATTAGTAACTTCCAATTTTATATTTATACTCAAGTTCTACTTTAGGGCGATCAAATTACTCGAGTAATTATTCAGTATACATAATGTTTTACAATTACAGCGTAAAATATAAAAAAAAACGTGCTACTCGAGAAAATCTCGGTAGGTACTTTCGTTTTTATATTCCTCAAAAACATGTTGTACAATTTTGCAAAATATTCCAGCAATGTTTACTCTGACAATTAGAAAATGTGGAGTTAAAATCCTCCGTATAATCAGTTTTCTTTTCATTAAAGTAGGTGTAGGTAATTGTGTAACGTGGAAGAAACATAATTTAAAACAGTTTTTATAAAAATAGTGTCGCAAAACGGGAGTAGAGTCGTGTCTATATTATCAAATACATATTCAATAGCGTTATAGCTTATGCTGATATCGAAGTTTCTATGGAAATATAGAAATATTTCCATAGAAACTTCGATAACAGCGAGGATGTAAAACAATGCGCTTTTACTTCGATTAGTATTTTTTAATAACTATAATAAGTAAATCTCAACTAAAAGTTAAAGTACAATTATAACAAAACCTAAATAAATTTTGGGTAAATCACAAATTTGGACCGAAGTATTATATATTTTGGATAATTCGTGAGAGTATCAGTGAAACTTTTTGTCCCTAACGTATGGTTGGTAGTTGGTATTGCCAACCTGTTGCCAAAATCTTTAGAGATACACGTGCCTTTGACTCGGGTAATCGTTTTCAATCTTTATGATAAAAGCTAAACTTTTCAACATTTAGTACCTACACAAAAAAAAAATATCTGGATTATTTATAAAATTTATTTATTTTAAATACTATAGGATGTAGTTTACCGATTGAGTCTATCTAAAGTATTGGACGGATTCGTGACGGACCAAAAATAAATACAGATAGAATTATTTGACGCCATGTGATAAAAAAATAGATCATAGCAATATTTTTAATTTACATTTTATCATAATTTCCATTTTAATTGTTCTCATGTCTTTCATTTCACAGTAAAGTGGCTGTGACATTATAAAAGACGGACGTGATGAAGTTTTAAGAGCTCCTTTGTGCTATTTAGCAACGTAAAAATGAAAATCTTAGATATAATATACTCGTATACCTATCTATACCATCATTGTTCGAAGTCACGGGACTTTCAATAACCATTGTACGCAGATCTTGTGCGATATCACTAAAAGAAGTATGTTTTGGAAATTCGATACACGAACTACTATTAAAAAATATCTATTCATACAAAATATATACTCGTGTATGTATTTGAATACTACCTAGGTTTAATTCATCTCTATGCATACAATATTCTATGACATAAGTACATGTACCTACCTTTGTTTTTGTGTTAAATAAATAGGTCGGCGCTAAGCACTTAGCTAAGCATCGCACATTATTATCGAGGGTAACTATGGCACGTTTCATTTGGGTAAAAGTCGATAGTTACCGTGAAAAAGGGTTGTGAATCCTTGAACCTATGTTCAATAATTTCAACACCTAAAGGAATTGAAATTTTCAACGACAGTATGATGATGTCGATGTTGATGCTCGTCGAAAATTATCCGTTCTCATGATGTGCTGAAACTATTTCTATCGCGCATCCAATAACATAATTTCATTGTGAAAAGATACGTAACGTGTATTAATAGTCTATATATTTTATTCTTGTGGTTATAAATCGTCAAACAGTCGCGGATGTGGTTTCGCTTTTTGTTTACGTACCCTATAAACAATGACGTCAAACGATTCTTACTTTTTTCGACATGTGTTATTATTTTTAGACGTGTAAGTAAATTTCATCCGCGGTCTCTTAAATAGGGCACAATTTTAAATTCCATGGGGAGGTGATTAATATAAGTATCTCTTGCGCGTGTAATTCTACATGAAGTAATGAAAAGTGAATACTGTGTTATGACTTATGAATGTAGTAGGTGAACCATTGATTCAAATTTACAATCGCACAAACCCGTTTAAAAATAAGATAGGTAAAAGTTATGATATTTAAAGCTTTGTTATTGATGGAATAAAAATATAAATTTAGTATTTAATATATTTTTAATAAAGAATATTAAATTATTCAGAATCAAAAGAAAATAACAATCCACTTTTATAAAACACGCAAAATTAAGGGAAAATTTTGTGATAACTTATCGAATTATTTTTATATTTTACTTAAGAAATAATTTCATGATGAAAACGATACGAACGGGTTGTGCTAAACATTCATTCTGAAAAAAAAGAATAAATTCTGAACCATTTAAATTCAATTAATTATTGGGATAATTTCCTCTAGCTGTTATTCTATTGGCACAAAAGTTGAAAAAACCCCAAAGTTATTTCTCTCGAGAATAATTAATAAAAATCCATTGCGTAAATGACAATACCAAATTAATTTGTTAAAAAGGAACTTTTTTGATAAATTTTCCTCAACAATCCTAGAAAAATGTAACCCATAAATTATTAAAGGTGTTAATAGAACCTATTATCTTAAAAGTTGAAACAAAACTAAAATAATAATTTTATTTTTCTACGCAGTAAACTCAAGTCTGACGGTCACTTGACATTGAGAGGGATTTTCATCCATATCATCAACACCTTGTTGCCTATTATATCGTTGCTTGATATTTTATTTACATATAAATTCATAAAAAGGGTAGGAATAGTTTAAAAATATAAAATTGTTCGTAACTGAGTATTACATATAAAAAGAATGCTAGATAATAGAAATTTTGATGCTTTTTATATTAGTAGGATAGAGCTAAGGCTCTATCATAGAGTAACATAAATACAATACAATACAAAACGACTACAATTTAATTAAAGTCGATAAACACAAATAATTTTACATATAAAACTAACAAACAGGATATTCTTTATTAGTATCAGAAGTAGGATATACTCTTATTGTTAAATTGAACCATCTAGTAAACATGGCACCCGAATTAAGTAGTATTGTATTAATCTACAAAATTTGGGAATATGCCAGAAAGTAACAGTTTCGTTAAAATACAGAAAAGAAAAGTATAATAAATATATAATACCATCACTTCACGCTAGAGGAAGTTTCTCCTTTTCTCTGGGCCTTTTGTAATTTTGGGGTTAGATTATCCGGTCGCGGATGGATCCCAGATTTGATGTTTATTGCTCTGTGGTAATGTAAATTTTCTGTTGCCAAAAATGTAACTTGGAAACACTAGAGGCTGAGCAATGTGATTGTTGTTTTGATTTCAGGATCAAAAATTAGGAAATTTTTGCTTTCAGTAGTTTGCGAAAAGCTTAACAGATTATTTTATGTATAACTAGCGGCCCGCCCCGGCTTCGCCCGTGGTACATATGAAAAATAGATGTTGGCCGATTCTCAGACTTACCCGATATGCACAGAAAATTTCATGAGAATCGGTCCACCCGTTTCGGAGGAGTATGCAGAGTAACATGTGACACGAGAATTTTATATATAAGAAGATATACAAGATATATTATTATATGTATATTACATTCAAAGGAAAAATATAACATTTCTTGTTACACATAAACTTCATTCTTCTTATTCACCTCTACCGAGTTTATTCTATGCTACAAAATGTCCTGTCTTATCAAAATGAGTATAGCCACTTTGTGAAGCGCATTCCTCCGGATTAATATGCCTTAAATAAACTTATATAACACATCGATTTCTGTACTGAACCTTTTGAAACACGAACAATAATAATATTCCATTCGTTTCAAAATATCAAGTACAATATCATTGTTATTTTGAATAAGATTTTAATCAATAAGGCGGTTGGGAAGCAGTCGAAAGTTAATGTACGTGGAATGGTTCTTTCAGTATCGAAAAACTGGTTTTGCCTGCGGCGTGGCTTAATATATTACGTAGCTTTTCACGGAAATTTTGGAATTTCTTTAAACGACTGGATTCAGGTATGCTTTATACTATAGTCCTAGTCCTACCTGTCTCTTTTTCGGTATACCTGCTCTCCCGGCAGACGCTGATGGACCTATTGCCCCTTTTCGTGATTTATCTCCATAAGACCCTTCCTTGTGCGTTAACAAAAACGTAAACTAAAAAATTACCCGAATTACTCGAGCCGTTTTCGAGTTTTACGTTTAGCAACACATTTTGCAATTATTGATAAGAAGTCCACTCACTGTAGTATTTAAAGTATGAAAATGTAAGTCAAGACGCACTCAACATGAAAGTACCTACGTTTTAGTCAAATGTTTTTGAGTTCAAGTTTACGGTGTACCTTTAGTTTTAAATGCCACTAGACTTATCCCATTGCCAGATTCAGCCACTTTAAAATAATTGTGAAAGTATTTTACTTGTTTATTTTGGTGATGTTTTCATCATATTTATTTATGTTGTTTTTTTAACTTGGAATTAACCTATCCAAAAATATTGTCTTGTTACGTAATAATAAAAGCCTACCTTAGCTCTGAAAAGAAAATAAAACATACATTTAGATTATCTTACGTAAAACAAGTTTTAAAAGGGTACGAGCATAAATAACTTCCTAAACATATTTGTAGAAGGTATTTATTTTATAGCAGTACTTCATGTTTATCGATTTTATTGCCCCGTAACTTCGCTTATACGAATATTTTAAAAATACTTTTACTTGTAAAGTCTTATAACTGAGAGATAGAGCATATCAATGATAAGAGAGAGAAAAAGTGTAAACAAATCACTGTAGTGTCAACTAACATACCCGGTGTCACAACAGTCACATCTAAATAACCACTATTTGTGAACGAGCTTTATATTTCATTATGAAACAGATTCGCCATAAGATTTCAAGTAAACGCCTTCGTAAAACTTCAAAATCATTTAAAATGCTTTTAACTGTATTCACGAGGAAAAATTTCTTCCCCACTTTACGTATTGAACTACTTTAACTAATAACGTTTGCCTTTCACTTACCAAATTTAACCTCTCCTTTAATTTAGCCTCGGGTAACTTTAGGGTAAGAATGTGCTTATTACAAACAAAACATTACATCTAAACATCGATACAAGCTATATAAGCTTTATATAACTGATTAAGTTCAAAGTATTACGTATGAAGCCACTCAATATCAAAAATATGAATTTATAAGGAGCTTTCAATTACAGGAAGTTATTGGAATAGATTATTCTTGAAACGAATTTGAAATGAATCATTTATTCCTAATAATACCTCAGTCCTCATATAGAATATCGTATAATTATGTAAGACCCTAGTTAATAAGCTTACCGAAGGTTTTATGAATTCAAATTCAATAAAAAGATGAAAATGCTTTTGTTCAATTCAATTGACTACCACATTTATGTAAGCTGTATGGACTGTTGGGGATGTTTATAAAAACACAAGAATACCTTCAGATCTCGATATGAATTGATTGGTTGATATTTCTATTAAATTTTTAATTCATACCTACTAAGCCAGGTACATATTGTATCGTCTGAATTGGTTTAATAAGCAATAACACCACCGTGGATAGTACGAAAGTTTAATCGTACTTCGTTTACATTGTTCATAAATTCTCACGAATATGAACGAAGCGATTTAAAAAAGAAAAAAATATCCATTTGTGAACGAACGCTCGCTAGGTAAAGCCCAACTAATGGAAGATTCACAGTGAACTGTTCCAATGATTTAATGGACGACAAATGTAAATAAAAGCAGCTTTTCTCTTTGTTTTGAAAGATATATTCACAACTTATTGTTATTTGTACGCACGCTAAATGGCAATATACGACATTAATCATGACACATTTGATATGGTTTAATTATAGTGCTTTGATCGCGACTAATAAATCTAATACCAAATAGAACATATTGAATTATATAAGTTTAGGACTAGTCTGCGGTATTGTTAATATCTCTCAAATCTATGACCATAATATTATACTCCAAATGTAGTCTACGAATACTTATTTTTTACCCTTATCGGGATTGAGCAAGCAGTCGTCACCTCTAACAATATATGGAATACATTTGTTGTAATGTAATGCCGTAAATTTCAGATGACATGTAATACGAAGAAGAAGAAAGCTTTAAAAATTATACCCTTTTGCGGTGTCTCGTGATGTATGACTGTTATTTGCTCACGTTGCAGTTGTTTTATTGTGCACGTAAATTAATTTCTACGTCCTAGAAAACTGTAAAATATGAGAGTCTATTTAATTATTATATTATAACTACTTCTGGCCCGTTTCGTAATTAATAAACCTATAATATAAATTAATTGATTTCTCCGCAATAAAACTAAATATATAAACTTTGATCCCTAACTAAGTGTCAATATGAAAAATTAAACATTTTCTCAACAATAATCATAATAATGGCTTTCCTGTATAGCATATGTATTCAATCTGATTCTTCATTTATATTGTAGAAAGTCTCGAGTAAATCCATTAAAGCAATAAAAAGTTTCAAATGAACTTTCACCCCCATTTCATCCCTTTAGGGGATGAATTTCCATATAGAATTTACTTACTACGTACAAGAAACTTCTGGCGTACAAGCTCACCGTTTTCAGCTGCGCGATTTCAAACCGTTCACAGTCAATCAGTAGGTACTGTTCTTTAAATATAAGTCTATAAGTAGGTATATAACCTCTAGGTAAAGAACAGGTACACATTGCTTTGCGAGATGGTTTTGGTTGAAGACTTAATAAAAGTATTTTTTGTTACCAACTGTTGCGTTCTTTACAAGAGAAATTTTAAACTCTCGAGCATTTCGAATTCTCAAAGAGACTGACATTTTCGCCCTTAGGAAATACTTTAGTTTGAAATTATTCGTTGTATTTATCCCTCTTTCTCTCCAATATTAAAGATGATGATAAATTACAAAAAGTGAAAGAAGAAAAATCAGCGGTATAATAATTTATATAGAAGTTAGTTTTGTTGATTATAATGTTTTAATCATCTGCTATCTGCTTCAAAATTGTGCATAAAATTTCTGAAAATACGCTAGAAACCTGTATATACTGCTATTGTTTATATTTCTTTTTATTTGCGACTATCGAGTATTTTGGAATCATAAAAAGTTTCATAGAATGAATAGATTATTTATTCTATGAAACTTTTTATGGATGGATATGAATGTCACCGTAAATTCTATTTTATTTAACTATTGTAAGTTTATTTCAACGAAGTAGTAGATGTAATTTTATATTTCTTTCATAGGTGTTCCATCTCTGTGAAAATAAAAATAAGATACTAATTTTTAAAATAGTTTCGTTTTTTTATATCTGGGAATAAAATGGTACACACAATGTACCACAATTATTATAATTGTGCTTTAAATATGATTAAAATTAAAAAATTTATGCTAATATGCTGTGAAAAATGGTTCGTAATGAAAAACAAAGATTTCAACTAAATATGAAAACAACTTTCATACTCTTATTCCAATAATTAGCTTAATATTCGTCAAATAAACATTGGCCATCGTATCACAATTTATTGTAATAAACATCTGCAACAGATCCTAATGTGTATATACAAATACCGAACTTCAAACAACATCTATTAATATTAATGTGTCTATCGGCTGTGGGTGTGACTACAAAAAGAGCGTAGATTTATTATAATATACAGTGGGTTTGTATGAACTTGAAAGAGACGCTTTATTTATGTGATATGCATGACTGATGTTTTCCACATGATCGCCGCTAATGTTTCCAAGATGCAGGGCGACGTGTCAGGGCTCCAGCAGGGTCAATAGGACACACCCGTTTGACGTCATTCTTCATGTCATGTCAAACTATTTGTATTGTCTGCTGTGTTATGATAGTATCATGTGAATTTAATATTACTTTTTTGTATACGGCTTGCTTTCCGCTTTATTGGTTACATGGAAAGTGTTGGCTTTGAAAAATGAGATTATACGATGGATGTAGGTTGATGTATTTAAATAATATTTTGGAAATTTAAAGAACTATAAGGTGTTAAGTATTTAAAAACAGATGACGGTTTATTTCATTACTTAAATCATTGAGGAAAAATTCGTTGAACAGAAATCACGCACAGTTTCACTGTGTAATGAACACGCACGAACGCTTGCGCCTCCAGAGTATTTTTAAAGTCCTACACACTAGGTATGTATATTGAATACATAGTAGGTACGACATACTATAAATATATGGCAATCATATTATAAATTGTGTCCCTGTTTCTCTATATGCGCAATCTTTACTTCCCATTTTAGATTGCATTTAATATGTACTTATTAATTAATTAACGAAATTCAACCCAATCGTAATCGCCATATGGGTTCATCAGGCGACTATCCCAAATAACTGACGCAATAAATTATGAAACTATGTACGTTAATAACTGAAAAATGAGCGTAAAGGAAATAAACAATCAAGTACGTCGCATAGTTCTACGAATCCATTTTTGACTGAGGAAAATCGATGTTTGGAATGTGATCAGAATGTATATTGCTCCATTTGTGGATCAAAGTAATTCTTCTGTGTTTCACTATTCCCTGATGGACATTACGATACAATGTTCTAAAAAATCTGAAAATTTGGTGTGTTCGCTGACTATACTGACTGACTATACTAAATGACTGTCGTCATTTAAATTGACTCGATGTTCAGCCTTGCGATGGAGTTACGATGAAATGAAGTATGTATTATATGCTGAGTGACATCCCTCTTGACGCACTCTGTAGAAAACTTCCACGAATCAAGCGTGAAATTAAAAAAGTTCCATTTTTCAAGTGTCTAAGCACGCTAGGATGACTACTTCAGACGATGTTTTTTTAGTGATTGAAAAGTAGCTTTATTTCTCATGAAGTTAATGAAAATAGGTTACAAAAACTAATAACTATAACAAAGAAAAAGCAATTATTGACCATAAAAGTTTCCTTAAATTGTATATGTATAAGAACATTATTATAAATATGAATTTCTTCATTTCGCCTATTTATGAATTACTTTCTTAGTTCGCCTTCGACGCCTCGTGGTTCGTGCGTATCGATAATCTTGTCTTTAAAGTTTAAACATATCGGTTGATTTTAGAAGTGCTATTGGTTGATTTTAAAAACAATTCAAGAATATCTTAACTTACTACTTTACTACTTAATTATGTCAACTAACATCATTACTATTAATTTTTATATTCTAGAATTCTAGATAGCTTATTTTCCACCTTGAGTTATAAATTCATCTATTATCTCGCAAAACCTTTATTGATACTGTAGAACGTACAAAAACAATTAAATTATTATGAATTCAATTCAATTTTCTAGTTAACGTAATTATTTAACTCGGAAACAATGCTACAGCAACCTATTGTCTAACAATGAGCGGATCGTCCGTGGTTTATGCTTTGTATAAAGCTCATATAAACTTTACAAAAAAATAAAAAAAATAATGTATAAATCTTAACCACTGCTCTGTAATTTATTAACGGACTTCCAATGAAGAACATCGTTTACATAAGTTACAAATTACGTAATTGAACCAACATTTTTGTATTAAAAAAAACAATATTCAATGATAATAATATATCACTCTTATCACTAATATGAGTACCTAAATTACTGCGTAGTCTCTATAATTTTTGTTGAATGTCAAAATCAAAATTAGTCAGTTAGTTACTACAGAGTTAATAAAACCAATTAGTAACACCAATCTTAATTACATTTACCTAAATTATGATTTAAATATTCCCCAAAGAGACTTTGACGTTGTAAAATTAAAGTTGAAATTTATAAGGCTATAGTTGCTATGGGTTTCTAAAACCTTTCCGATCACTTTAGGTTTTCTAAATGTTTCACGCATTTTATTATATATTTATTAGTTATCAATTCTCTATTTCTAATTTTTAGATTAACCTTTAGTCATTAACATTTAACAGATCGACGTTTTTGTTTAGATCAATTATTAACCATAGGCAATAATGAATCACTGTAACTTAATTAAAAATACAAAGGTTAAAAATCCAATGTTGAAGTTCTGAAACATTTTTATAATCTTAATTCCTACACGTCTATAAAGAACACCAATGATGTCATAAATTGCGATAAATCTGATAAACAAAAATAACCAAATGTACATGGAATGCAATGTGGTATTAAATTGAATAGCATTTATTTTAATGTTTCAAAAGGAACGGTAATAAAACATCTCTTATTTAATCCTTTATAAAGTAGACCTTACAATTATTTATATCAAAAACAAATGTTATTTCTAAAAGCCAAGTGGAATACTGAAAAAATAGCAGAAAAAAGAGAGTAGCGAGACAGGCCGACTATAATTATTATTGGAAATGCTTTTATTGTTTCTTTTACAGAAATTCCTGTAGCGATTCTTTCTCATTTTGGTTTTCACATTTTTACAGTGACAATAGATAGTTAATTATTGTCATATTGTGGACATTAGTAATTTTGGACAAAGTTAATTTTGTAATTTTCATCCAACAACGAAGCTCTTATGAAGAAATAATAAAGTTTGAACTCGATTGGGACGTGAAAGCCATGAACAACGGTCCATTAGTTCGGAACTTGCTACTTCACGTGTTAAATGTTTCCAATATTGATCTTTAGCCTTTGCATATGCTCTTCTTCATATTAAATAGACATTATTTTTTTAACAAAATGATAACGTTTAACGTAACATTTTGCGCATATAGGGTATAGTTTCCACTACAGCACCCTCAACTGAGAATTATTGTTATAACTAGCGGTCCGCCCCGGCTTCGCCCGTGGTACATAATATTTACGTTTTCTCTACATAAGAACCATCCTCGTACTTCAAGGAATATAATAAAAAAAGAATTATCGAAATCGGTTCAGCCGTTCTCGAGTTATGCGCTTACCAACACATTTTGCGATTCATTTTTATATATAAGACTAGCGGTCCGCCCCGGCTTCGCCCGTGGTACATATTTACGTTTTCTCTACATAAAAACCATCCTCGTACTTCAAGGAATATAATAAAAAAAGAATTATCGAAATCGGTTCAGCCGTTCTCGAGTTATGCGCTTACCAACACATTTTGCGATTCATTTTTATATATAAGAGAAGAAGAAGAATGACAACAAACGTAGCGACGGAGATGACTTTATTTATAACGCGTATAAAGAGTTATATGTTAAATTCAAATAAGGGCTGATTTTTCAATCCTTGGTTAAAACTTATTCATCGAATAACGTATTAAACTACCATTTCAAAAATTTATTATATTTGTCCGTATTTGACAGTATACAGGTGACATTTTAAAAGTTCGTGTATTACTTTATTGGACGGATAAATTTTAACCAACGATTGAAAAATCGCCCCTAAGTTCATCTTCATAGTGCGACTTGTGTGCTAAAAGAAAACGCACTCTATCAATTTCAGTACCTACCTGTGATTTCAAAGTAACCACCTTCTTCTAAAAATGTTAGTTACAAACCTAATTTAAGTATTAATAATGATACTTTTTTCACTGTCACTTGTCACTTTCACTAGAGGCACAGGTGGTTATAAATTATAAATTAGGTTTCTTTAATACAATTCCCACAGGACCAAGATTTGGAAAATCCCACGAACAAAACCGCAGATACAAGCATACATTGTATTTTATAATACAGGTTACCTACGAAGCGTGCTCAGACTATGAAAAAATCCTATCTACTGTGAAAAATTCAGTGTTCAGATCAGAACAATATTTCTTTGAAATACGAGTACGTACAGTGCACGCTATTACTTATATTGCAAAATAAATTAATTTCAGAACGATAACACATACCTATAGTGCTTATTTTCGAGCGAAAAATAGAGCCTCATAATCTTTGCTTATGATAATATAATATAATAATGAATATTAAAAAAAATATTAGGTATAAAGTATCTTCTGTGCTAATCCAAACTATAATCTATCTTTTATGGTCAGTTATAAGAATGCTGATGATTTAACACCGACATTTACACTATACACGAACGACATTTCAACGACTATTTAAACATTTGAATTAATATTTATTTGCCAACAAAAGTTGTAAATAATCCTTCCGTCTTATACTTTTATATGTAAATGTTTGGTCTGTTGAAAACATGTTACAATTCTTATTCAGCACAACATTGAAATGCAACCGCCTGGCTTTCTAGAAAGTTATGCAAGTCGCGGTTATTAAAGAGTGTAATTGAGGCACGATTAGTGCCAAGAATCCTGAGAATAACTTATAAGGGCTGCCGGTTTGAAAGTTACACCACTCCGTGATAGTCAACAAGTCCCGAGAATAGTTGAAAAGCCGCAACTAAAGCTTTTAGAGGTTTCTTTTAATAGTATAAATTAAAAGTATCACTTTCTCGTGTAAACCTTTAGTTATTGTATAGTGGACAAGTTTATTTCAAAGTTTAACAAATGTGCGTATTAAAAAACGTGTCCAACATTCTAAGCCCCTTACAAAGTAGGTACCTACTTATCAATCGATGACTGTCCAATTACTTCAGAGAGTACCAAAGTCTTATTGATACACTAGATACAATGATATATATATATCATATATATATGACAATAAGAAGATACTTATATCTTTTAAGCGTTTAGATACGACCTTGGCTTGAATTTCTCTCTGCATTGTAAAATTTATTTTTGTATACTTACACGCTAATTAATGTCTTCGCTAAACCGTTAAATCTTTTACAGCACAAATATAAATCGTTTTAACATTGTTTACATAAAATACAGTCAATGAATGTTACACTAAGACATTCATTGATTGCATTTTCCTGGAAAGTAGAGCAACAATTCACATAGCCTCCTATTTCCAAGTTATTTTACAGTTCCAAGGTCACGTTGGCGTTTTTAGCCAGTAAATGGAAAATTTGGGGCCGACAGAGGAGGAAAATATGACTTTCTGATGCTAACAATGCTATTCATATCTATAATTATGATCATCTTCAACAAAAGAGTCATATTTATGAACTGTCACCTCCTTAAGATTAAATTTAGAAATGTTGAGAAGCTTCTTGGTTGAAAGCAATGTTTACTAGTTCAAAACTGGAAATTTTGAGTTGACAGATCTCAAAACGAGGCTTACAAAAATTCCCTTTTAGCTTATGTCCCCGACTACTCTCGTTTCAATAAAGATTTATGAAAAAACAGTGATTTATAATGAAGATAGAAATGGTGCTATAGTATTCTCTCAACGTTAAGTTACAGTAGGTATATGATAGTATTTCTTACCGCATGGAAATGCACCAGGAGCTCTTCTAAAGCTTTTGCTACGGAAATCCGTAAATCTGCACAGTATTGCATTCTTGACGAGGCCTTTTTGGCTTTTTATACATAGGATCGACCCTATTTCAATTGTTATTATTTAAATACTCTACTGTTCCAATTAGCGCATTTTTATACTTAACTAAGAAGAAACATAGCGGAGTCAATAGATATAATAAACTCATGTATAATAACTCATGTAAACAAAAAAAGCTAATGATGATCATCCCCTATGTTATAAGTCGTTTGTTATATGAAAACAAATTATTTACTTGTCCCTTTCTTAGTATTTTCTAGTAGTTTATATGAGCAGCAGTAATTTTCTCTTCATATTTTGAAAATTATTGATTTCGCAACGCATGGACCATCATTATCTTGTACTATCTGTAATTTATCATAATGCCATCAGGAATTTGGTACATTCTTTGTTTCTTTACTAATATCTAATAAATATTAATTATCTATTATATCAAATGTTGATTTATGAGTAAGGTACAGTGATTTATTGAACTTGTAGTGAAATGTTTAGTTGTTTTTGTGCCCTCAATTTATCTAAGAAAGTCCTATATGAGTCGCACAATAAAGAGAGGATGCTTTATTTCTATTAGACCTCCTAGTATATACTTAATTTCTATTAGAGCAGTATTAATAAAAGAAAAAGCGTAAAGAAATCAACTTTGCAATTTATTATAATTATTTATACAGGTCTTATCTTGAAAATATTATAAAATGTATCCAAAGGTCGTCTTATAAAATATCAGTATATTAGATCATTTTAATTTACCTAGAATATTTTTAAAACTATAAAGCTCATGAAATTCTTACTAAGATATTCAGTAGGTATGCATTATAAATTCATTAGCCTGGGACTTAAGGAGATGCTTACATAAGCAATAATACCTACGCAATAATTATTATTACCCATCTCTATCTCATTTATATGTATTCTAATATATTAAAAAAATCAAAAACGATTTATTCAGTTATGACGTTATTTTATTTTAAAATATCACTTTATCAGGTAACTAAGTAATATAACATTTAATAAGGAAAAAATTAAAAAGTACCAAATATTTTGAAAACCGAGTTTATTAAACTTGACGGTGATATTTTTATCTAAACGTTGAAAAAATGATACTTATGTAAGAGAAAATGGGCGATCTTTTTGTCCGTGGGTTTTTACGTTAACGAGATTACAAATAACTGAAGCAATTAATCAAATAAGCTAGCTTAGTAAAAGTTTCCATTTAAAGCAGTACAGGATCAACTTAATTCGAATTCATTATTGAATTTTTAACGTTTTTGAGCTAGTGGAAATGTTTAAATGTAAATATTTTTATCCTTGACTTTCCATTAGGTTTAATGTATTTAATGATAATTCGATAGAATGTTTTTAAATAAGATTCCGACTTGTAAGTATGAAACTTTCAGTTTCACAATAAGATCTAGACTCGGTTAATAAATCAATATGAAAAGAATCAGTCCCCCATATTCTGTGCACATGTCCTTCATGAGAAAACACCTATAGTAGGTACCTACACCGAATAATCTAGGATATCTGTTAGGTATATTATGAACAATGTTCGAAGGCAACTTAGAATATTATGATAAACCACGACACAGAAATAGCTCTTTATGTAAGTAGCAAAGTATCGATCACAAATGTCATATTTTCCAGGTTGTATAATTAATTACAAGAGAATTGTTTGAAACAATTGCGAAGTTTGTTTTTGAATAAGAAAATTTGTATTTTGAACACTTATTTGAACAATATCCTGTAAGGACAGGTGACAGAAGGGGAAATCGGTATTTTGTAACTTTTTATTTTTCGTCGTAAACCTTATAAGTACTGTATTTTAAGGGTTGTATCATAATTCATAAATACATATAAAAAGCGAGTACAAAGACTGAATATTGAAAATACTATTTTTATGATATTGCAAACCCTTATATAGAAATGAAAGGATTTTGCAATTTATTATAATATTTTTAAATAATTAATAATTATTGCGTACCTACCTAAATCTTTTCATTGCTTTTCCGTAGGCATATTTTTGAATGAAAATATTAGATAATTTACATACCTTCATAGTTCATATTATCCATAAGTGTACCATACATAACATAATTATCATTATTAGGTAAGGAAATTCGTAAACTAAAATCAAAATCAGCCTTGGAAATTTACCTGACCTTTAACTATCGACTGTATGTTGAATATTATAAGACGAACCTCTTTAAATACTTATGACTTATCGTTCCTAAGTAGTTGTGCCCAAGAATGTGTGTCCCGTAAGCTATGCAAAGTGCCTTGAACACCGTATAAATACACGTAGACCGTATAGTTATTTTAGAATTTTCATCAGCTTATGTTTCGTTGTGACGTCAGAATTAAGCATATACTATATCACATATGTTTTCTATTACATATCTTATAACATTTATGCACTTAGTACTTATAGATATTAGGTACCACGCCAATATATTTAGTCGTAAGGAAAAACCTGTGCTATAAAAATAACCATAAGAAAAGTCACGTAGGCAGGTAGATATGGTAGCTTTCATTGTACTTTAATATTGAGATCGCAATTACCATCGACCAATCTGAACTGGGAGACTGTAGATTCGTTTTTAATGAAATGATCTACCTTTACCGACCTATTTATACCTACTCGTATACGCCGGCAAGAGATGAATCAGAACAACGTTAAAATTTGAAATTATTCTCGTACATGCAATCACGTGTTCTCACGTGTTTATGAACAGAAGTAATGGTTACTTATAAAGTTTAGACCGATGTTATTTATGATCGAGATCCATCTGTTTCGTTTTGTAAATCAAATCGATTGTAAAGAAAGAATAATAGCCGTTTGTATTGCGTTTAATGTACCATTAATATAACCTCCAAAGTTTATGAAGTAGCAAAAAACACCGTACCTATATCTCCTATATGCTTGGTATATGTTTCTAAGTTTCTGTAGGGATAACGGGATAACACGAATCGAAAACTCAGTGAATTGCGTATACTCAGTACTGACAACTAATAAATCATATACTGCTTATCATAATCGGAAACTGAATAGCAAATGTGTTATTTAGCACATAACTTATGAGAATACGTATATAAGAGAACCGAGTGCCGCCAAAGTATGTGTATCTGGATATTTTATGTATCGAAGCTTTTATTATAAATGCTTATTAATTATTTGAAACAAATAGATTATACAATATTAATTAAGATTTAAGACATATTCTCCTCTGTACCTGAATTTGAACTCTGAAAGGATTAAGATGAATTTCGATGTAATATATTGGTATGTATGAGAATACTTGTTGAGATTGAGAACGGAAATCACTAGGTATAGGGGAGAGCTGAAGCCGCCTTTAAAAGATAGTCATTCATATTATATGTATTACCTATAGATAGGTACTAGCACTTGACAAATAAGGGTTCAATTGATAAGTTGGATTCAATTTTTCATTGGAGACTTATAAGTCGAACTTTTTTATTAAAGTCTCCCATGAAAAATAGAACTCGGTTGATCAATTAAGCGTAATGAGTCGTACCTAATTTGTATAGTACGTGAAAAACGTATTAAGGGTACATATTTGTTCCTATACATAATTATCCGTAAAAAAAGGTTTCACAAGAGAAAGGCACGATACACTACGTAATACATACCTATATTACTATACGTTTAAACAGTTATATGACTAAGCATTTTCGTAAAACCTCGCTTAATTAAAAAAGGCTTAACATTTCGATCTCCCGCGATTTATTCTGGTTAAAATGTAAAGATATCCTCTTATAGCTTACCTTCGGAGACTTTAGTAATCTAGAACTTAATTTCCATTTCGTTCTAGATCTTTACAATTTTGAAGTTGTATTTCAAGAAGCTTATTATTATTTCTATAAAACAAAGTTGATTATCAGCATAGCTTTGGGTTTCCATTTTAAGAATTAAATACCTATTCAAATTTTTATTTTATTTTTCTTTTATTCCCTATCGATATAAATTCAATTGTCTTCACTTTTACGTGAATAGGTAGGTACCCATTATTATCAAGTTCGATAATAAATGATTTAGGCCGACTGTTGATTGAATAAAAGTGGAATGGTTGTGGTTGCAGTTTTCTAACATTGGTCGAACAAAAATAAGCATTAGTATTGGAATTAGGTATGTAGAATATCAAACTTAAGCGTTACTCCACCTCTTAACAATTGCCCTGAATCAACCTATATAGTGTAGATAGCATTATATATTCGCCCTATATACGTACTCAAACTAAATCATAACTGTGAGGGTGACTCATATACCGAATGTCAAAATCCATCTTACCTTGTGTTTCGCTCGTTATCAGCTAGTAAGACGGAGGATTATCGGAATCCAAGTGAAATGTGAAAAGGTGATAAATATTTGTTTCGCGACATTTGTATTACACGAGTAATGCTGAATAAACTTGCTCGCTCTGCTCGCTTCGTAAACATTGTCACATCCGCTAGGTTTCTTTCGAGTGAAACTAATGTTGGGGTGCATTATTATTTTATTAAATTTCAAATATCTCCATTATAGATGTCGTGAAAACCTACACAACTCTATTTTGAGAACTGAATACAAAACCGGTTCTTAAAAACAAACGTTTAACCATTGTACCATGAAGTCATACTACTTAAAATTTATAATTCATTTATCTCTATCAATAACTCTAGCATATGAATTTTAAGTCTTCATTACCACAATTCGCGCTATTGGAGCAATAGAGCTAATAAATCACCCCATGATGAAGAGGAGTCGTTGTTTATAAATCCAGATTTGGCCACTTATTTACACGCCTCGCATCTACTTTGGAATGAGGCCAAAGCGTCACGATATTTCTGCAAACTGCGAAAATTACACGGATTCTATGTACTTTCTAATGCCTAACAGACGCGCTATTAAAAAGTCGAATGTGTAATAAAATTTCATTCTAACATTTTACGTTTATTATAAACTTCTTGTAATAAATAGATCGGATGCTAATTGCAAACCAAGATGAAAATAATAGGCAATCTATGAACCGTAATTTCATGATGATCATTCATTTCCTAGGTTCGTAATTGCGATCGTAGGAAATTATTTATTATGCTTATCAAAGCCAATAATATATTATATCCTATAACCTACTTTATGAAGAATAGTAGGTTAGAACTAAAAATGATATATTATGTATGTTTTCCTCATCACTTCTCATTTTCTATTTCGATAGTTTTGAATTTTTAAAATATATTATAATAGTTATATTCCGGTATTAGTTATTCTCTCTTTTATCTAAAAAGAAATGTCCTTGGCTATTTCAAAATATAAATCATAAAATAAATATTAAAAAATTAAATATCCAAGAAAATCTTTCCAAAATCGACTGTATACAAACACTCTCTTTTCAGTATCCGGGGATTTAAAAGTCTATATACCTAAAAGCATCCATTAATTCAACACTGCTGGCGTACCAACTATTTGCCTAAAATTCTCTTTTAATACGACCGCACGTCTTTGAATTTCAAAAAAGTAAATCAGTCGCATAGAATATACGATCGAGATTATAAACCCGTGGGTTTATTCATCTGGAAACTCGAAGTGGGTAGCATTCAGGAATATTTGAGCGCATAAATATATATCAATTCATGTGACGGACACCAATATTTTGCGTAGATGATACTACATTTTCCATAGAATTATGTCTTATATTGCCTTTCATGAAGTTGAGACGTTATTTTGTAAGTGAACATTTATCAGTATTTAGGTATTGATGGAATATTGTGAGGCTCTCCAAGAACCAAAAAGTTGACGAGTTGAAGAGGACATGTGACAAGTGCCAACCCGCACTTGGCTCGCGTGATGGATTATGGTCTAAATCCTCATTGGAGACCTAAGTCCCTGATATTACCGTATAATAAATCCTTTTCCATATAAAAACAACTTAATCTAAAGATTTAGGATTAGGATATACATTTTAGTAGAACCCCTTTCAAAGCACAGTAGTACAATAAGATAGGGTACACATAAGACATCTATGCCTTGTTATTCTTATTTATAATTATCAACTAGCGACCCGCCCCGGCTTCGCACGGGTGCAATACTGATACTAAATACACTACAGAAAAATTGTGAACGTTGTATAGGTATAAAAATATAGCGGCCCGCTCCGGTCTCCGGCATCGCACGGGTATAAAATACATAGCCGGGCGGCCGCAAACGCTACGTCCTGCAATTTTTAAATCTGTAATATCTTCGAAAATATTCACTTAAATCATACGGTGTAAAGGGCCATATATATTAAATGAACAATGTATCCATGGTATTTAATTGGTTAAGGATTAATGCTGTATTGGTTAAAATCGCTTCGAAAATTAGCCATTATTTGTCGTAAAAAGTAAATGACAAAAAAAAGTTATTGTGGGTTATCCATAAGAGATAGACATATACCATCGCGGACTTTTCTGTAGACCATTTCAATGTGTATAATACTTAGTACATTATTTTGATAAAACTCGTAGGGTTCAGCCTGCGTTTGCAATGTAAGCGGAATAAATGTAATTTTTTACGACATCACATTAGAAACCTCAAAAATAACAGTACTTCTCCACTACTTAATGGATCTTATTATACATATAAACCTTCCTCTTGAATCACTCTATCTATTAAAAAAAACCGCATCAAAATCCGTTGCGTAGTTTCAAAGATTTAAGCGTACAAAGGGACATAGGGACATAGGGACATAGGGACAGGGAAAGCGACTTTGTTTTATACTATGTAGTGATTTGTCATAATTACATAAACGTAGGCACGAAAATAAAAAAAAGTCCTTAATATATCACGAAAAAACAACGGCTATGTCCAACAGAAAATGCTTTTTATCCAACAATTACGCAGTTTTAATCCAGTTACGTTCTAGCTAACTTCGTCACCCCGGTCGCGCCGTGTTAGCGCCGTCGCGGGTTGCCTCAGTTTAACTTTATTTGTTTGGGATAATTAATGTCGCTTTACAACACTTTGAATACCTTTAAATGGAACTTTTGGTCCGTGTAAATTGCTTTAGCGAAAGAGAAAGCAACAAAACAGGTATCAAATTTGAGTTATATTTCAAAAGGCTTCTATCTCATTACTTTTCTATTAAATTTTATATGGCCTTAATTATTTTTGGGACGTTAAAATTTTAATCGTGTTAATGACGAAAGTTATGTCTGAAATGGCCCTCGTTAACTTATTAATAAAAAAGTGAAAGTACCTATATAGTAATCCAGTAAAGTACCTGATAATGTACTATGATAGACCTCGGATGTTCGACTCTACTTGCATTAAAGTGAATCCAATCATTCGAATGGCGTGTGAAATATAATTAATGAATTGTATTTTAAATGTGTTGTTAAAGCTTTAATTGCGAAACGCAATTCACGTTAAATCCAATACCATAACTAAATAGTACCGATAATACCCCTCTTAGCCGAGACGTCGATTATTTTTAAACTTAAAAAGGTTTGGTGTCAGAATGTATCTACGTCCCGCGTAGCAATTAGTGCTCAAAAATCATATCATGAACAGGTCTGGCCTCGTTCCTATTTAATAATACGTATAGATATATAGCATTTTACAGTACGCTTCAGCGAAAAATATAAAGTATAGTGTGTGAGTGTATTTTTTTAGGCTTTAGTGAACAAAACATCAATTATAATACTAAACGAAGCGCACTATTACTACAACCACTTCAAATCATATCAATGACCTTACTACCTTTTATGAATAATAATATGATGATTTCATTAAATTGAGTTCAATTTGCAGTTCTAAAGTTTATGAATAAAGTATCTTCGCTTTCTCAGTTCTATAATGTATTAAATATTGGTGTGATGTTATATATTAAGATCTTACCCTTGAAAATATGACCCGTGCTGTTATATTTTTCATCGATTATTATGTATTACTTGTGGCACTGACTGCAAGGTCTAGTTGAAAAGATTAGAAATTACACCGATTCCTCTGTAAAAGTAGGTAGGGTAAAACCAGGAAAGATAACGGCTAATTTAATTGTAGTTGTAAATGAAATAATATGTAATTCATTCGTTAAAATAGTTATTACAATCGAGACGACTGTACTCACTATAAAGAATACATATTTGACTAAAAGCATCCTTCAAAGTCGAAACCAATGAATTGCTAGTTATACGTCGTACACGGAATTATGTGATAATAATTGTTTATATGTAAATAGACGCAACTATCTATTTCTAAGAAGTTCACCTACTTACCGTTTAAAATAGAAAGGCTACACTTGTCAATACTTCTTTATACATTCTATATTTAGATAATCGTGTTTCAATAAACACATGTTCTGTACCTTATTATTATTTTTCGGAGGTATATCAAAATTGTACAGAAATAAACCGAATATATAAACAAAATCGGAATTTCAAAGCTTACAACTTATGTATCGAGCTCTATTAATGATCCCTTATTAATTGTCGTATATTTTGGGTGAATATACTCGACTTACTATAATGTCTATTGTAATAGATATACCGAACTTCATATTTTTATAAAAAGTCCAATTTGAGGCCAGACAATTGACAGAATTCATTATAATAATAATCCTTCACATTTTCCATCCCCAGCCAAAGTTTTATTTGATAAGCCATTCGAATTTATAGCATGTGATTAGAAGCAGAAGCCTTAATACTATGACTTAATAATATAGGATCAACGTTCGTCGTATCGAAATTCGGAAGTATGAAGTTTGTAATAACATTATTAATATTCATGAATTCAGGTGATCACTTTAGAAAATATTCTTGTCATAAATGAATATTTTTCATGAATCATCGATGAGTGAAAAAATAGGTCAGCTTTCTGATTACGCGTCCGGAAATGTACTACTAGGTATATTTATTTTTATTTTTACTGTATCTTTGATGATGACTTGACTTGCGATAAGAATATTAATTGTCAAGATATTTGAAGATTTTTTATACGTAGGTACGAATATGGAAATAATTGAACCAATCAATTTCTTTTCATACTCTGGCTTGGCTGATAGTTTAAGAGCTAAGTTTAAGAGTGAAGAAGAAAAATACCGGTAGAGTCACTCACGGATTAAACATATTATATTTATAGTGATTACTTACATATTACAAATTATTGTCTAACAACAAGAATACTAAAACTTAATATTTACTGGAATATTAACCATAACATAACAGTTTGTTATAACTTTCCCGCAGCTTCTGTACTAAAACTAAACGTTTTACAATTTAATACTAACTTATATGATAGTAAATCTGCAGTTAGAATAAGAACAAGATTTATAAATTCATTGCGATTATATTATTCACAGAAATAGGTTGCTCTTAGTAATATTTTAATAGGTAGATATATACAAAAGATATATACTTCTTGGAATAAGACTCAGTTTTCAGAGATATTATAATAACGAGCAACACCAGTTTCATTAGACATCTTGTTACAAGTGAAATAAATTAACTTTATCACGTACATATTATATGAATAGATAAGCTTACTTGTGAGAAATGTAGCATACAAATCAGCTCACTATTTCAGAGAAACAAATGTCTAATCCCCCAGTAAATTATGTATTTGAAAATTGTGTTGTTTTCGAATGACCCCGTAATATGACTTTCTAATTTTTACCTACCCTAAAAGTTTGTATTTTGGAAAACTTTCTTTCGAGTATATCCGATGTTCTTGTATATGTTCTATGCAAAAATCTACATGAAAGTTTGGGGTATTATTCAGCGGTGTTGTTTGTCCGCAGTACGGCAGGAGAACGAGCGCCTGATGCACGACGTCCTCCAGGCGGGAATCGCCAATCGCACCCAGTCGTCGGGGGCATTGCGCTGACGCCGCGCTACTCGCCGCGCCCGCGGCTCGACAACATCAGGCCGGCCGCCGCCCCCCCGGAGGAGCCCCCCGACTTCACGCCGCACTTGGAGCCCTCGAATCGTGACTACGGCTTCTCCGTTTCCCTCCACGACGCACAGAACGCTTCCCAAACGGTGAACACTACTCTCGCGGCCCCTGCGTGAGCCGCTGGCTTCCTCTCTGTGAAGTGAACGCACAATGTGACGTCAATGAACTCCTCTATCCGTAAAGTCGGAGAGACGCTTAGTTAGATTATGTGAATTTGTGAATATAAATGGTTAAATGTTATTTGTTATTCGTGGGAGTGATCGGGATAAACACGGTCAGTGCTCCTGTAGGTATAGATGAAGTGTATCATCGTCGTTATTGTGGATAATTATCCTTTCCTATAAAGGAGGATGTATTGAATATTATTCTATATAATGTAGATCGACGTGAGATTTGTATGCGTTTTTAAATGTCTCGTCTCAGATTGCGGCAAACAGCACATTCAAAACTTATATAATATTGTGTTGTAGTTTTTATTTCTGTAAAGCAATTTTAAAACGAAACTCTTGTTTCGACCCCTTGTTCAAGGACAAACGCTTTCAGGTCACTATGGTTAATATAGATATATGTTATAAATATATAAATGTCGGATACATAATTATGTTTTATATCATATTTTATGAGTACCTACTTTAAATTTAAACTTATTAATTTTTGTGAATCTC
Organism: Colias eurytheme; assembly: GCF_061535395.1. Lineage (NCBI taxonomy): Eukaryota > Metazoa > Arthropoda > Insecta > Lepidoptera > Pieridae > Colias > Colias eurytheme. The sequence continues at coordinate 3,136,071 of NC_142989.1, read as the reverse complement.
TCCAAGATGTGTATGTTAAATAATTTGAGAATCCTGACTTTATAACTACGTATAAATAATTTAAATACTGAATAGTATACCTTAACTCAAGTCGTTTTATGGATATGGGATCAACTTGTACACAAAGACAAGTATCTTCGTATATTTTCACTCAACCTTTTAAAATCACTGCATAACTCTATTTTTTTATGACTTATAAGTATACTTTGTCTAAATTATATAAATAGTTGTATAATACCTTTCAAATAAGACCATTTCAGCACTAAAAGCTCTATGTAAATAAAATTTGACATTAATCAGTACCTAATCATGAAACTCTAAATATTTTTAAAATAAATTATTAAATGTCTTGAAATGTCCGCAATATATAAAATCATTTTCATTTAATTACAACAGTCTCTCATTACAAATTGTATATGCTCTATACTCTATAGTATAATAAATAATAATAAGTAATAACCAAATTTATCAACAAGTACGGTCAGCAACGATGTCCTGTTACTTATTCATTTTTCATCCTTAACTATATTATGTAATGTACACAAAACGTTATTTTTCTCATTTATTTTGTGATTATTTTATTGAATTTCAAAATTATTCAAAGTTGCTATCGACATACAATGCTGATTATACGTATACAATCATAAGTATCATTTCGGTTACGCCCGGTATCAGAGTCTAGAGAAAATTACATTTTTTAATTATTAAAAATACATGTCAGTTACTTTTAACTAAAAACCAAAGAATGCACTCATTTTTAACATACCTACCTATACTTATATGATTTATAAATTTTACTTAAATACCAATAAAAAAGATAAGTTGTAATTAAACTTATTCTCTATGTAAAGTTTACAAAGAAAACCAACATCCAGACGATTTATAGCACTAAGATTACTTCGAAAAGATAAAAGAACTTAGTGCAATAAAAATACATTATACGAGAACCGTTCTAAGAATAAATTGTAAAAAAAAATTCTTATGAAATGGAATATTACATAATATGGTTACCAAACCATAATCTAAAAAGGAACACAGTAAGTCAAATATTAGTAATTTATTATTATATTAATTAATATACATAATTACAAATATGGACGTATGCACTCAATAATGTAAGGCGATAAATAATAAACCGAATTAAAACTCACATCACGTATACATTTGTAAAAGGGTCAAAATTTATCAGCCAATTTGTCAAAAGTATTCGTGTTACCTATTGAAATATGAATTTCGGTGAAAGAGCTTAATTCGATTCCCCGTCACTGTTACTGTTGTATCCATTGCAATTGTAACAAAAAAAATCGTTTTTTAAACATTGTTAAAATATTTATACAAGTAAGTATATATTTCGTTCTTCTGTTCAGTTATTAAATAAAGGATGTGGGACCGTTTTATTAGTTTTTCATCACTTAGAAAATAGTTATTAAACATTTTAAGTATTGTATATTAGTAGGACTTTGATTATGCATATAAAACCATCGAATTATGTCCAGATTGCAATATAATCTAAAATATTGTTTTTGACAAACAAATCTATCGTAATTTATAATACTGCTATGATCGTTGTACCTATATGTTGTCGCATTGTAAAATAAATGTATACCTACTTGATACTAATTACTTATCACATAATATAAAAATATAACGTATAAACCGAACTTTTGTACCTACAAGTGGTAGATAAATAGATAAATGCTGTTATAAAAATTCAAATTCGTACTAACATATAATAAAACCCTAACTGAATCGATTAAAAGTATTTCTACTATATATTATTCAGGAAATTTTCCTAATTAAAATTATAGTCCTAAAATTATAAATCCATTGAATACTGAAAAATACAATGGGAAATAACAAGATATATTTGTCTCTATATTTCTACTCACATTTTAAATGACCTCTTTAAGTATGACGTAATTCATAGCTGACCCCTAAACATAGATGTCACTTAGCATTCTTTTCGACCTAAAAATGCAGCAAGTAATTATAACAGCTTTTATCATTGGTGTATACTTTCGTAACCAAATACTAAATTTAAGATAATGTAGTTCTCTTCTAAGCCGAATCTAGTCAAAGGAGCTTTCAAAACTGTGCTTAAATATTAAGTATAAATGGTTTTATAAGTAGTTGTTGTAGGTATGATATTGTTGGTCGCGGAAGAATTCCAACAAATACCCGCGGCCCCATCATTAAAGCGGCTCGACGGAACACAGTGGGGTTTTAGTCGGTAAGAATCCGACATAACCCACGGCTCCTTCCCCGCTGGCCGTGGGTATCTTTGGAAGACTATAAAAAAAAAGGTATGATATTGTTGTTATGTGTAAAGTATGTATTAGCGTCGATGTTCAATGAAAATTCATATTTGCTAAACCACCGCTTCGAGGCACGATTTCTGTGGCAAGCTCATAAATTATATCTTAATTGTCATCGGTTTTATAGAATAAACTATAATATGTTAATCATTATTTGGAAAGCTTAATTGTTATAGTTAAAATATATTTTAAGTGATATAAATTTGGGTGACTAAAAATAATCTACCGAAAACCACTTAACATCGATTACCTACTGTAATAGAAAATCTTTGACATTAAAATAATTTGGCCGAAGTAATTTTTTAAGCGAGAGCAAAATATAGACCTCTCTTGAAGACAATAAAATTTTATCCTATAATCATATTATGTTGATCTCTTAGCAATTTTTTTAAAGAAGTTAGTAGTTATATTTATTCAAAATATATGTATCAAAAAGAGACTTCAGTTTAAGTATTATGTGCTTACCTTCTACTTAGTATTTGCGATTTATGTATTATTATTTTATTTTATTACATTAATCATCATAACTAATATTATATAATCGAAAGTGATTAAAGAGACACTCCATTTATTTATAATAATTACTAGCGGTCCGCCCCGGCTTCGCCCGTGGTACATATTTACGTTTTCTCTACATAAGAACCATCCTCGTACTTCAAGGAATATAATAAAAAAAGAATTATCGAAATCGGTTCAGCCGTTCTCAAGTTATGCGCTTACCAACACATTTTAGGATTCATTTTTATATTATAAGATTATCGCTAACTATTATATAAGATTATTATTTGACTCACTTATATTTTTTTATCTTCTATATTCTGTTCTATAACCTTGTCTAGTACGTTCAAGTTTATTGGCCTCATTATGTTCCTGTATTTAAATGCAAATTGTTAAATATTGTAAGAAATTATATTAAGTAATAGCTTCAAATTAATCAAATACTATTGGTTCGTTCAATTGTAAGGTTTAAAGTTTTTGTATTATAAAAAAGTGTATATTCGTAATACAAATAATTTGATTGACGGTAAACATAACGAATTACGATTTATGAAATGAACGCGAACTCGCATTCATGTCTACTTTAGAAAATTGGAGTGTCAATTCGATATTACTGTGCAATTCGAGTTCAATTAGTGATGATTCGTTTGTCACATTACACTTCATACAATTATACACGAATTATTATCGGAATTTTATACAGTAGACACGAAGCGATCAGATCACATCATATTATATGTACCTAGATTAACTTAATGTAAGAGTATGAAAGATAGATGTTATACTACATGTGTTAATGTATTTAGCCATTATTGTAAATGCGATCCACATCCCATCCTAAAGTGATACGTCAAACTGCGTGTTCATGTGTAAGTTAAACCACTAAACAAAAGTCGAGTGGCACTGAATGAATTGCAACAGACCTATAACATACTAGTGTTAGACAGGCGATACAGAGAATTTTATAGTTGTTTGTTGTAAATGTCAGTTTTAATTAATCTATTTTACAAAAAAATGTTTAATAAAATATCTTTATAAATGTCTGGTGTGTTATTTTGATACTCGGTATGAATAGTGGGCGTAGTGCTGATGTTTAGGGGTAATTGTAAATTAATGTGGGCGCTCAAAGGTAAAACTTGAGCGGAGAAAAGCTTGGGCTATGGAAAAGGTGGGTCGGAGTGCGCCTCGCATACCTCCCCAGGGCCCAGGCGTCATTCGAACAATGCGAACGGCCGCTCTCCGCTTCGCTTGTTGCCCAACAATTTTCATAGCAAATCTTGTAACAGCCGAACGGGTGAAACATTACATTTACAAGCTTAAATTGTTGTTTTGTATTGTAGTTGTACGCTTATTGAATAACCGTACAAATGTATTTTTTGAATATCATTAAAATAGACACTTTTTACATTTTATCTGTAGGTTACATTTATTACATACTAGCTTCAGTCAGCGGCTCTACTTTTGTGGTATTCGGACAAATGTAGTCTGTATGTTATTTCAGGCGTTATAGATATCGGGAAATATAGGTGCAGTTAGAACTGCATACCAAATTTTAGATGAATCCGTCTAGTCGATTCTGCGGGAGGGCTTAATTCACACAGATGTATAAAATGAAAAATCGGACAATGCTATTCAAGTACGTATTGTTAAACAAATTTAAATTATTATTTTTGGTATTTTCTATAAAAAACTGTACAAAATTGAACACTAGAACTTGTATTCTATTATAACATTGAATGAAAGTTGGTGTCTACAGTTTTTGTTAGTACCTTATCCGTATTAAATTGTACAATTAACTGAAAGATATATTTCTCAGAAGTTCTATTCAATGCAGGCATCAAATATAACAAGATAAAATAAAAAATGTAGGTCTTGCTCCGCTAATTTAAGAAGAAAAATTAATTACCCTAAAAGTTTTATTCACTTATAGATTACGCTGAAACTAGATGCTACGATACAATTAATGTCAGTCCCACTTAATGTTTCCCAAAAACTAATTCGTTTGATTAAGAAAGTTTTGACCAGGCTTATGTACTTTACAAATAAGTTCGTTTGACAGCCGCGCTAATGTTCTTGTAATAAGATGTTTTGCGTAAGGAAGCTTATCGTAAAAACAAAGGATACGTTACGTAATAAACGTAACAATTTTAATTGGTTTAATCCTGTGATATTTACTTATATGAGATATGTTCAAGCGCATAGAAGTAATAGCGTAATAAAGAAGAAGAATACATAGTACATAATATGATGTATATAAACAGAATAATTTATGTAATGCTTCCATGTTACAGTAAACAATGAAAAGTATTCTCTAAAGAACTCCTTGGGAAGTCAATATATTCAAAGTCTGGTTATATCGATTTAAAAAAGTCCATAGAAAGTAGTTACTCACACATTTGCATCAAAGTAGCCATTTCTTACAATACTATAATATATTGCACATTCAAATGCATAAATAGGTATAAGTAGGTAATCTAAAAAGCGAGTAGAATTTTATACAAAGGAGAACATATTTAGTAAAACCGGCGGTTAGCTCTAGTGGGGAAGGTCAAGGTAATCTGTTGCTAAAAACAAAATAAGAGTAACTCTGTTTAACGCTTCAGTGTTTGATGGGACTCTATTTCAATTATAAAATATTATTTTCAGCCGCATTGACTTTAGGTAAAATTAACTTGAATAATAAATAAGACGAAATTTGATTGGATGGAGTTGATTAATTTATAATTATATTAAACTTAGATATACATATTATGTTCTCGTCTTTAATCATAGTGTTCGGTTAAGTTATTTTAAAGAAAAATTAATGAACGTCTTGTGTAATTAATATCTTAGTAAATTAATAAAAGTTTTTGAAATCGAAACTTGAATGTGCATAGCGAACTATAGGTACATGTGAGCGAAAACGTTTGCGGTAAGCTAGTTTAAAATATAAAAGAAAACTGTATTTTATTCACTGAATGAATGCCTTAAATACGTCTGTACTTCACGTAAGAAGTTGCAGAAAAATAAGTCTTTCAAGAAATATAGACTAGATATTAACAAGCGAGCAAGATTCTTTACAATATATAACATACAATTATTTTATGTTAATACATATTATTACATACCTTCCAATTTGAGATAATGCTATCTATGCAAACAATATTTCAAAGGAAACAATTACAAAATACTAGCCGTCATACTTGACCTTAAAAATGTAGTAAAAGTTTCAAAATTCGTTTGAAAAGTGCAGCGATAAATCTACAATACTAGTTTTCCTATTAACCTCGCTAACTAAGCTTGAACCGATGATACTTGTATCTAGAGAGTTCATCACAACAGTGCATCGGGTCGAACCTCTTAATCACACACTCAGCCACTCAATATTCAGCTGACTAAGCCGTTTATTTTTTATTTAAAATGCCATTTATTCATATCAATTTAATGCCAAAGATTTATGTCGGGTAGTAGTATAAACTTTTATATCGAAGTATTTAAGAAATTCGAAGTTAAAGTTTCAACCTTAACGCTTCCCCACTAAGCTACACGGCTGTGCCGCTGTCTCCTAGACATCTACATGCATTTTAAATCTTTTTCACTGGTCGATTTTCTGAATAAGTGAAACCATGAATAAAAACCTGGACCAATCCGCTCTACACCTACTTGCTCATCCGTGGCTGCTTTAGTAGGGACTACGATTTCATCCATACAAATAAAAAGAATCATCTTGAAACATCAGCGAAGGTAAAAAAATACGTATTTCGTATACTGTATGTGTACTTTGTCAGTAACAATGTCATGGGAAAGGGAAAATGCGTGGAAATTGTATTATCCAGATGTTTATTCTTGTTTAGCGTTTGCGGTCGTTTCCGAGGGTGGCATGTGACAGTATGGTCATAATCCTATACGTTTAATTTCATAAACACCATTTGGAACCCTACTCTGAGGCTTTAGTAGCCTTCATCAAGATATTATATTATCTCAAATCACATCTCAAATAGAGATGAATTTAATATTCTTCTTTCCATTTGTTATAAGATCGTATGTTTATAAGATCGTATGTTTTATGTTTTATTTCCAAAATAATCGAAAAAGTTTACTAGCTTAATGTTTACTAAATCAATGAGATATTTTTTACAAGGTGCGTCTGATGGTTTCAGTAGAAAAAAGTGCTTTTTCATAGGAATTCGAAATGCAGATAAAACGCATTTGGTAAGTGGCCTGTTCGATAAGCACTACAGAAATAGTGCCTACTTTACTTTTAGATTTAGCATGAATTTTCAACTTTTTGATTGGGCGTCAGCGGCCACATGAGTAAGATTATAAACGGCTACAATTACCGCTGTATTAAAAAAAAAATACATACACGTATTGCCTCTTTTAATTAGTTCTTATGATTCTTGCCAATGAAGAGGCCTTCTATTTTCTAATGAACTGCATATTATGTAGATTATGTTACGATTTACAATGAAGAGACTTCAAAATCGGTCTTAAAATTTATATCGTTTGTAGACACAATTGCTTGTACTGAACTCGCAAACATTACTCTTTTAAATATAAAATACATAAGTAGTTCTTCAAGTGTAAGTTCTTCAAATAGATGAAGCTGTGCATCACTGATCATTGCTACAAGGGTGATCGATTTGGTGGCTGATACAGGGTGTATCACAGTTGAGTGGTATATAAGTTCCGCTCCGTCGACCAGCGTTGTTCTTCACTAATGAGCCCGATCGAGAGACCCGATACATTCCACAATGGTATTTTAAAAGATTCAATCTTATTACGATCGTTATGAAGTTAAGATGTTTATGCAATCGCATTGAAAGGTTGAGAGCTTCGGTCTGTGTATTTTTCTGGAAAGTGGTTGCTTGAAAATGTTTGGTATTCTTTAGATGCGATTTTTTTATACCAATTTTAGTAAATTTACAAAAAAAAACGAATAAGGACTAAAGGACTAAATTAAGAACACAAGTAAGTACTTTGGACCATTTACGTCTACGAATCTAAGAAGAGTTCGAAAAGTTCCTTTTCTAATTGCACTAATTCATCATCATCATCATCATCAGCCCATATATGTTCCCACTGCTGGGACACGGGCCTCCTATGAGGGTACTAATTGCTGTACTACTAATACTGAATTGATCGAGAATTGGCACAAAAAATTCTGTCTCTATTTAAGTAATTAGTAATATTTTTAATGATATCCAGAAAAAAAGGACAACGAAAATTTATACGAAACTTTACATTTAATTCAATAATACTAAACCATCCATACCATAATACACCTATATTCTAAACCATTTTAAAAATTAAATATCATCATAACATTTCTCACAACGCGAACGTCTAGCTGGAGGCACATTTACATATCTTTTATTTTTAGGATTTAATAACCAAAAGACACAACATTGACATCTTATCAAGAGTAATAAAGGATTCATAACACCCATTCATTTTATAACATACAAAATGATACGTGTATAAAAGAATCTTCAACAATATCAGGGAGCAGTATCAATCGTTCGAGACCGAAAGGAAAGCACAATTCTTGCAAATGAGGGAATATTTTTAAATCATTTTCCTGCCTTTGCAGTAAGGCCGGAAATTAAATTTATTCGAACTTTGAACCTTGTCAAGGAATATTTTATAGCGATCAATTCTAAACTTTGTTAAATGCATTCGATACTTACAAGTAGCTACAATCTTTTGAAGTTTATGATGGCTATGATCTCTTTTCTTTCTCATGATATTACTAAAAGGTAAAATAATATCTAAGATGCGATATTTATTTTAACCTTCGTAGTTAACGTGTTTCTTTAATTAAAAATAAGTCAACTTTCTTCAAAGAGTTATATTAGAGAATGAGTTTTAAAAAGTTGTTCACAAATTATAATTTCTTAGGTAAAAACGTAAGTAAGTCACATGTGTGTGTGTATGGACGATTACGAATTGAATAGTAAAGTTATACAATGAATGATAATTTTGTTTTCTTATGGTCTACATGATCTTAAGTGGTCACCACCACCTACGAATACGGGGAACACTGGTGGTGTTGCAGGTGCTTTACCGGCCTTATGAAGACATATAGGCTCTGTTTTAGTAGCCACATTGTTAATTCGGTAATACTGTAGGTGAAGGAATTCCAGAGCATCAATGTACGAGGCAGAATATGACGTGTAACGAGTGAGAACACTGAACAATAACCATCAGACCAGTAGATCGCCATCTATCCAGATATTGCGATTGCTATTAATCTATAGTATGCGAAAATAATCTTTATAAAGAGATTTTAAATATCTAGGTATTAACCGAGAGACATCCTTCAGCCTATTATAATTATTAATTTTAATGAAAATTCACCTTGTAAAAACCTTGCTAAAGAGCTTGTAAAACCAAATCAAAGTTATAAAAAGTTTTAGCTCTAGGTTAAACCTTCAGTCTGCGAACGCGTGTACTTGAAAAAATAGTTACCTATTCAATGTCATAATTATTATGCTTTTCTTATGTCATAATCTGTAAACGTATTAATAGACTAGAGTAGATAATTTTTGAAACAAAAAAAAAACCCCGTCGGATGAAACCCATTAGAAAAGGAGGGGAATATGATAAAAATGTAAGGAAAAATAAATTACGGTCAATCCGAGTTCGGGAAGCGGGAGGGGGGAGCTTTTAAGAGAAAAAAATGGTTTCTCTCGATTTCCGACAAAACTACAAGTCCTATAGAAAAAAGTTCAATGGCAAAGTTGTAGGTAATTAAAAGTTCTACAACTTTTGTATTCACAATTTTTTCACATAACCTAAAAATTTAGGTGAAAAATTCAAAAAACCAAGTTTTTGGTCTTTTATTTCTATCTACTTCAAAATTTATTTTTTTTCTACGAAATTTGGTGGAAACTTACTTTATTATGTCCCAAATACACTGTAATTTATTTGATTGAAAATATTTATTTTTTCGCCTTATTTTGAATTAATACCAAAAAAACAACCTAATTTTCAATCGAAAAGTCACCCGTCAAAATATCAGCTTTTTTCAAAAACTTGGGGTGCCTTTTATTCATTGAAATCTCTACTTTCATATGGTGTAAAAATAATAAACACCACCATAGTAAATGTTCTCAGGAAATGCATACAAACAGTCTGAAAATTAGCTTTTACTAAATCAGGCAAATATTAAACTTAGAACAGATAATTATTTTTCTTTTGAAATATTACCGAAAAGCCGATACAAGAGAAGATATAGAGTTCAAGAATTGTGCCTGATTTAGTAAAAGCTAATTTTCAGACTGTTTGTATGCATTTCCTGAGAACATTTACTATGGTGGTGTTTATTATTTTTACACCATAATATGAAAGTAGAGATTTCAATGAATAAAAGGCACCCCAAGTTTTTGAAAAAAGCTGATATTTTGACGGGTGACTTTTCGATTGAAAATTAGGTTGTTTTTTTGGTATTAATTCAAAATAAGGCGAAAAAATAAATATTTTCAATCAAATAAATTACAGTGTATTTGGGACATAATAAAGTAAGTTTCCACCAAATTTCGTAGAAAAAAAATAAATTTTGAAGTAGATAGAAATAAAAGACCAAAAACTTGGTTTTTTGAATTTTTCACCTAAACTTTTAGGTTATGTGAAAAAATTGTGAATACAAAAGTTGTAGAACTTTTAATTACCTACAACTTTGCCATTGAACTTTTTTCTATAGGACTTGCAGTTTTGTCGGAAATTGAGAGAAACCATTTTTTTCTCTTAAAAGCTCCCCCCTCCCGCTTCCCGAACTCGGATTGACCGTAATTTATTTTTCCTTACATTTTTATCATATTCCCCTCCTTCTCTAATGGGTTTCATCCGACTGCGATTTTTTTTATCTTTTCATTATTTTCAAAGGCTTCTACCCCAGTCTATAAATAAAAACTCTAGCTAAATAAACGTTTGAATGTACTGGAATGTACAAATGTGTATGAAGAGGATAATTACTTTGAAGCTATCGAATTGTTTGTTTCGAAAGCATTTGAGACCAACACGTTTTTCATTATTAAGCTTCAAACATGAAAGGTATACCTACCTCTTAAATACCAGCCGAATGTCTTGAAGGCTTTTTACCTCATCTTAAGACATGTTTGTATAGCAAATGAAAACACAATAAATTTCACTCTAATTAGTATGACACGAATATTCCTTATAAATTTGAACATAATGTTTTATATGTACGATACATTTAAATATATTAGCGGCTTCCTACGACCCAGTGATATAATCCATATATTTTCCAGCGGAATTACAGTATTATAACATCTCTAATCTCTACCTTCACTAATCAAAATTTATGTACCAACCGCTTTCCAAGGCAATGTTGTATGTATTTAATAATTTATTCAGGGTTATTATTACGAAATACATAAGCATCTTCTAGACATACTTTCCTAATGTGATACCGTAATTTCTATGTCCATCTTTAAAAACTCCTCTCTATATACGTTCGTTATAAAAATAAACATACTTTATTTAACTTCACATTGAATAGCCCGAAAGACAGTGATATGTGGGATGTATTGACAACAAATACGGTTGGATTTCGCATCAAAGCCATTCTTTCACAACCAAAGTCCAGCGACATATTGAATTGAAAATTGGATCTACGCACATTTCATGTGTCAGTTGGCCAGCGTAGTTGGTAACGAGGTTCACTTGCTTGACTGACTGTTATCCACTTAGGTGTATCTTCAGCTATGTCTCGTCATCCGTGACGCTGATCTATTTAAAACGTTCTCTAATTTACTCTGCCACGTCTCTCCTTTTAACTTTGTTACAGGCGATCCGCAAATCTTCTTTGACGGATGCAGATCACGTACGTGGGAACTCAATGATATTTCGCGATGGCATTTTTTATTCGACCCAGTTGATAATTTGGTTTGCTTCGAAGTCTAGTACACTCGCTGTGACGTTGGTCGTAAAGTTTTCCACATTCGATTCGTATGATAGTGGAAACTGACTATAGTTTAAATTAGTTTGATAGTAATTTAGCGGGAGAATTATATGTATTATATATGATTTATGAATTATATGTATCATTTATATTTGATTTAAACAATATGTCATATAACTAATAGGTATATGCTAACTTGCTCGGAAAAAAAAAAGACGGAATATCTCCACATGAAGCGCTATAGGAACACACGAACTCAATGTGGCTAACACACGATATTTTAGTGTATGTATTTTATCATACGTATATATTACACACAACATGTATTTAAATATTTTATTTCATATTTATATTCGTATTTAATTATAACACTAAACATTCATTACACAAAACACAAAAAATACAGACATGCATTACACTCATACAAAATAATTATAATATTTATTATTTTATGACGGAGTCGCGGTATTCGCGTAGTATGCGTGCCGCGACGAAATTATCACGGTCCCAGCGGGTAGATCGGAATATTTCTTCAAGTTTCTTCACAATTGTAAAATTAACAGTTCGATCTTAGTTACCGAATGCGCATCTAGTCAGTGTCTTTTTTGTTCTTGTATTTTCATGCCCAAAGTGTTGCTTGTATCTGATAATTGTCTCTCTCCTTCTACGTGGAGTAATAAACGTTAAAACTGTGAGTGTGTGGTTATTTGTGCATCACCCAAAGGTACTGTACCTAGTGTATTATTTACCATTATCACGCACCCCACAAATTGGTGACCCCTCTGAACACTATATATATAAAAACTATGTCCAGTGCAAGTGATTCCGAAAACGCTGATCGAGTTAATACTCAACCGCGAAGGTGCGTCAAAATGGCGGAACGACCGCCGCACGTGTCGCCCGCCCAGCAACCATCCGTTAATTTACGGATCCCACCTTTCTGGCCTGAAAAGCCTGCAATATGGTTTGCACAAGTTGAAGGGCAATTCGCTATAATGAACATAACTGACAATACTACCAAGTTTTATCACATATTGGCCACATTAGATCGACAGTATGCGGCCGAGGTCGAAGACATTCTTACCGGCCCTGCTGATTATAATAAATTGAAATCAGAGTTAATAAAAAGACTGTCCGTATCCAGAGAAAATAAAGTGAAACAGCTGTTGATGCACGAGCAGCTGGGACTACGCAAGCCGTCTCAATTTCTGCGGCATTTGCAGCATCTAGCTGGTCCCGAAATTCCAGAAGATTTCTTAAAGACAATCTGGACCAGCCGATTACCTGCTGGATTGCAGCCGATCGTTGCGTCACAACCTACGCTGTCCCTGGACGCCCTGGCTGAGCTGGCTGACCGCGTGTACGAGATCGCGGCTCCCACTACTCATGTTGCAGCGACTTCTTCATCGTCATCTCCGGCAATGGACGACTTGGCACGCCAGGTGGTGGAGCTGACGCGCCAGGCGAGCGCGCTATCCACCCAAGTCAGCAGTTCCCGACCCGGTCCCCGTGTGCGCAGAGATCCCTCTCCCCATCGTCGTCAACGGTCTTCTTCTCGACGGTCCCACTCTAATTACCGGCGTTACCCTATCTGCTGGTATCATAATAAACATGGCACAAAGGCTAACAGATGCATTAAGCCATGCGACTTCAAGGCATCGCACGACACGAAACGCGTACGACACTCAGTGATGGCGACTAACGCCTGCCCCATTTCCCCCGGTCGTCTTTTCATAACAGACCCCACTCTTAATGTTGAATATCTAATAGATACCGGTAGTGATATTTGTGTTTTCCCTATAACTGCTGTGTCTGAAAAAAGATGTAAAACTAATTATCAACTGTGTGCTGCTAATGGTTCCGTCATCGATACTTACGGTTACATTCAATTAAACCTTAACTTAGGCTTACGTCGCGTATTTCCATGGCGTTTTGTTGTAGCTGACGTCACTAAAGCTATTATTGGTGTAGATTTTCTTTCACACTACCAAATTATTGTTGACGTAAGTAAAAAACAATTGATCGATGGCTTAACCAATGTCAGCAGCTCAGCAATAAATTGTAATATGATTAATTGTAATATTTCTAGTGTTAAGGTTGTAACTGGTGGTGATAGTAATTATCATAAAATTTTAGCGCAATACCCGGAACTAACACGCCCCGCTGGTACTCCAGGTATTGTCAAACACAACACTACACACCACATTCGCACAACTCCTGGCCCTCCTGTTTCCTGTTCCCCTAGACGCTTGGCTCCCGACAAACTTAAAATTGCAAAGCAGGAATTCGAGGCTATGATAGCAAACGGAACAGCCCGCCCATCTGACAGCCCGTGGTCGTCTCCGCTTCACCTCGCATCGAAGAAGGACAATGGATGGCGTCCATGCGGTGACTACAGACTGCTCAACGCAAGAACGATACCAGATAAGTATCCAATCAGGCACATACAGGACTTCTCACCCCTCGTTTTCACCAAGAAACAAGTTAAATACTACTTTGATACAAAACTTGTAGAATACTTTTCAAAACATAATTATTTGTGTTATACATGTATTGAGACTGTCTCAAACATTCTTTCGTTCACACTTTGTAGCCAACAAGTATTTATACAAGTATATAACACATTTGCGTTTACACTGAAGTCTGTGACATGTTAGAACTTGTCTGATCCATTGATAGCGTTCTCACCTACAAAATACAGTCGTGGTTTAGATAAGTATTGTTTATTTTATTGCAATTTCTGTATAATACTAGTAACAAACAAGTTTTAAACTTTATCCATGTTTGTTGGATAAAGTTTTCAACATACATACATCTCACAAATTTTTTTTTTATTAATAGAATTTATACAAGTAGGTACGACTGAATTTGTCTCGAATTCTACAAGTATTGCTACAACAAAAACAAGAGATCATAAACATGTAGGCAACTAGAAGTTTTCAACCAACAAGTTTCATATAAATTATCCTACATAACTATGTATCTGTATACAACATGTTTTACACATATCTATGAGAAACGAAAACATTGCATCAAATTTGTAAAATACATGTATTATACTTTGGTGAAAACGAGGGGTCACACTGTCTGTCTGGTTGTACTATCTTCTCTGTCATAGATTTAGTTAAGGCCTACAACCAGATTCCTGTTTTTGAAGGCGATATCCCGAAGACAGCAATTACCACACCCTTCGGTTTGTACGAATTTCCATTTATGACCTTCGGACTTCGCAACGCAGGTCAAACTTTTCAGAGATTTGTCGATGAGTTGACGCGAGGCCTAGATTTCTGTTATCCTTATCTTGATGACTTCCTGATATTCAGCAGATCAGCACAAGAGCACGAAGACCACCTGCGCCAACTCTTTACCCGTATGAGAGATTATGGTGTTCTTATTAACACAGCCAAGTGTGTCTTCGGCGCTCCTAAGGTAACATTTCTAGGCTACGAAATCTCTGAAAAGGGGACCAAACCTTTGGACAGCAAGGTGCAAGCCATCGCCGATTTTCCTGTCCCAAGAACTGTTCGAGAGCTTCGAAGATTCTTGGGCATGGTTAATTTTTATCGACGTTTCTTGCCCAATGCTGCCCAAATTCAAGCACCTTTAAACGCTTTGCTCGTAGGTTCCGTCAAAGGTTCTCATCCCGTGGTCATAGAAGGAAATTCGCTGCAGTCTTTCCAGAACTGTAAGAAAAGCCTTTGCGAAGCAGCCCTGCTCGCTCATCCTGCCAGTGAAGCTAAATTAGGACTCGTCACTGACGCTTCAGATACAGCGATAGGTGGAGTCCTACAACAGCTTAAGGATGATGATTGGCAGCCGCTCGCATTCTTCTCGCGCAAGTTGAGCCCGTCACAGGTGAAGTATTCTCCATACGATCGAGAGCTCCTTGCCATCTACGAAAGCATACGGTACTTCCGACACATGCTGGAGGCTAATCATTTTACGATCTATACTGACCACAAACCGTTATGTTACGCTTTCCACGAGAGGAAAAGTAACTGCACGCCGCGTCAGTATAGACACCTCGACTACATCTCACAGTTCACAACCGACATACAGCACATATCCGGTGCAAACAATGTCGTCGCCGATACTTTATCGCGCGTATGTGAACTGCAGAGACCTGTCGACTTAGAAGAGATGGCAAGGTTGCAAGCTACAGATCCTGAGCTCACTGCGCATCTCACAGGTGAATCATCTCTTCGCCTTAAAAAGATGAACTTACCTGGAAGTCGTATTCCATTGTACTGCGACGTCAGTACGCCGACTCCCAGACCTTTCGTCCCTACACAACTGCGTCAGCAGGTTTTCAATTGTCTGCACTCATTGAGTCACCCAGGCGCAAATTCATCAGCCAAGCTCGTTGCACAGAGGTTTGTCTGGCCTTTAATGCGGAAGGACTGCCGCGAATGGTCTAAGGCATGTTTGACCTGTCAGCGCTCGAAGGTGAACAGGCATGTCGCGTCACCTATTGGTACGCTCGCTTTACCTTCAGCGCGATTCAAACATGTCCATATAGACCTAATCGGCCCTTTACCACCTTGCGGTGATTATCGGTATTGCCTAACAGCCGTCGATCGCTTCACGCGATGGCCGGAAGCTGTACCACTTACCGACATCACCGCAGAAACTGTCGCGAAAGCTTTTGTGTCCTGCTGGGTAGCCCGTTATGGTTGTCCAACCGACGTCGTTACCGACCGCGGTGCACAATTTCAATCGGCCCTATTCCAGCAGCTCGCTAAGTCTATCGGCTTCGATCACCGTAAGACAACGGCATATCACCCGCAGTGCAACGGCTTGGTGGAGCGCTTCCACAGACAATTGAAAGCTGCAATTACCTGTCACGCTGACGCAAATTGGGTAGAAACACTACCTCTCGTGCTTCTCGGCATAAGAAGTGTTGTGAAAGAGGATCTGCACTCCTCCTCAGCTGAGCTGGTTTTCGGTGAACCACTTCGCCTACCAGGTGAATTTTTTGGTCACGACACTTCGTCTTATACTACCGATATCACCGACTTATCAGCTCGGTTGACAAATTTCGTCAGGAATATTCGCCCAGTACCGACTCAACATCATGGTAAGAAAAACATATTCATCTACAAAGATTTAGCCTCATGTGGTCACGTATTCCTTAGGGAAGACGCACTGCGCGGCTCTTTACAACCCGCGTATTCAGGGCCACATGAGGTCATTTCAAGAGATCACAAATTTTTCAAAATTAAATTAAAAGGAAAGTCAACGACAGTTAGCATCGACCGCCTGAAGCCAGCCTATTTACTGTCGTCTCCTCCCGAAATCCTTCCTTCTCCCGCTCTTCCACCTCCCGATCCTCCCCTACCTCTTCCCAGTGCTCCCGTGGCATATACCACTCGCTCTGGGAGGAGAGTTCACTTTCCAGACTTTTATCGCCCTTAACCCGGTCTCTGGAGGGGAGTGATGTGGCTAACACACGATATTTTAGTGTATGTATTTTATCATACGTATATATTACACACAACATGTATTTAAATATTTTATTTCATATTTATATTCGTATTTAATTATAACACTAAACATTCATTACACAAAACACAAAAAATACAGACATGCATTACACTCATACAAAATAATTATAATATTTATTATTTTATGACGGAGTCGCGGTATTCGCGTAGTATGCGTGCCGCGACGAAATTATCACGGTCCCAGCGGGTAGATCGGAATATTTCTTCAAGTTTCTTCACAATTGTAAAATTAACAGTTCGATCTTAGTTACCGAATGCGCATCTAGTCAGTGTCTTTTTTGTTCTTGTATTTTCATGCCCAAAGTGTTGCTTGTATCTGATAATTGTCTCTCTCCTTCTACGTGGAGTAATAAACGTTAAAACTGTGAGTGTGTGGTTATTTGTGCATCACCCAAAGGTACTGTACCTAGTGTATTATTTACCATTATCACGCACCCCACACTCAACGCCAAAACCTACAGGTTGGAGATACGACGTACACGGGAGTAGCTAGCTTCAGATATCTGGGTTGCACGATAACGGATGCACACACTAGAGAGGAAGAGATTAAAATCCGCATACAAAATACCCTCAAGTGTGGTGCTGCCTTGCATAAAGTCCTCGTGTCTAGGCTTCTGAGTAAAAAAACCAAACTGCGGATATACAAAACGGTTATAAGACCAATACTTACTTATGGTTGTGAAGCCTGGACCCTAACCCAGAACGAAGAGCGTAACCTTTTAGTCACAGAACGAAAGCTTCTTAGGAAAATCTTTGGTCCTATCAGACAAGAGGATGGAAGTTGGAGAATCCGGAAGAATGCCGAATTAGAAAAACTCATGGCCGAGCCAAATATACTTGGGGAAATAAAAGCGAGCGAAAGTAGAGCGAATGGGTGAGGAACGAGGTCTGAAGAGAGCATACTTGGGCCGTCCCTCGGGCCGTCGGCCGGTGGGTCGACCCAAGTATCGCTGGCGCGATCAAGTGGAGAGGGACCTGAGTGCGCTTCAAGCCAGTGACAATTGGCAAGAGACCGCTCAGGACCGGGCAAGGTGGAGAGTTCTCGTCTCGGAGGCCAAGACCCACTTCGGGGTTTCAGCGCCACAGGAGTAAGTAAGTAGTAACTTGCTCGGAAAACATAATATGATATTTAGGTTTTTTTATTTATCTTTTTTAAATAATGGTCGATAGGGAAGCGCTTGACCACAATCTCAGATGTGGTCTAAGATGGTATAACGCGCTTCCCTAGAAGGTATCTGTTCTCCCTACGCTTGAAGATTTTATTTAATAATCAATGATTATTTTTATTTTACTGATATTTTAATAATACGGCTTCTGCGTTAATATTTAAATAACTTCTAAATTGATACTTTTTGTGTTATTTCAATAACTGTGTAATGTAATGTAACTCTTGTATTTTTATTTTTGCCTAACGGATCTTAGTCGTCCATTAATGTACATAATAATTCAATAAAGGATATTTTATTTTTTATTTGATTTATTTTAATACTTAAATACAAACTATTTGAGTATTTGATAATGGAATTTTAAACAACCATGTTAATATTACCTACGTTTTAAATATTACTTGTACAAGATACCTGAAATTTCCGGCTTATGGCTGCTTGGTAAGTGCGCGGACGTGAAAATACTAAAATCATAGTTTAACGCCTTACATATTTTTGAACTTATTTCAAGTATGTACTTGTATAACATTTCCAGCATTGGTAAAGATGTTCTGGGAAATTTAATCAATTGGTTATAGGTAATATAGAAAATTAAAGTCCAATATAATTTCATGAAGATTGCTACAGTCTTTAAAAGGTTACCTAGTTATTACCTATTAACTAGGTAAAATTTATTTGTAATACCTATTACCACCTCTACATTTTTTACATTCTTGTATTTCATATAGTACTAGCGGTCCGCCCCGGCTTCGCCCGTGGTATATGTTTACGTTTTCTCTATATAAAGACCATCCTCGTACTTCAAGGAATATAATAAAAAAAGAATTATCGAAATCGGTTCAGCCGTTCTCGAGTTATGCGCTTACCAACACATTTTGCGATTCATTTTTATATATAAGAAGATAAGATATAAGATTAATTAAAATTTGAGTAATTGAAATATGACATCACGATAGATCATATTTACTCGTATTTATGATAAATTTAAATGAAAGTAACACTCAATCATATTGATAATTCAATAAGGAATGATAATTTTTCATTATAATTGACATTATGGAACAGCACTACACGTTCGTAAATGAAAATGACCTGATTTTCAAATAATCCTTACAGACATTCGACGGAAAATCCAATTAATCAAGTGCTTTTATATTTATTTGGTCGTAAATTATTTCCGTAAGCGATTGTTTTTTGGTAAATAAAAAACGTTTTAGTAAAATTTATTATGTAATGTTAATATAGTATGAAAAAAACACAAACAATTGATTTTCGGTTAAATAAACATTGATGTTGATAAAATTTCTTTACACACATTAAAAAATTAAAAAATGAAAGGTTGATAAAGTGAATAAAAGTGGTGTTGGTTTTTCTTTCTTGAAAATTGGAAATAATAACACTCCATATCAGCTTTGGGCCAGGGTTTTATTCTTTGTTAAGAATGTGAAATCATTTATTGAATAAGTCAATACATATTTACTTTAAAATAACCACTCCATTTACGGCTAATATACCAATTAAGGCAAAAATTTGAACACTACCTAACCTTTTATCAAGTACTTATTCGACATGCTAGTCCGTTATCAATTATCTATGACCGTTATTTAAGCACAAGAGAGAAAAAAGAATTAGGTATATTCATCTTACCATAACATTTTCTACGATATAGACATTGACGTCAAATTATCCAAGACAATTTCATCCATCTAAAGTTAGTGGAATGACTTACAATATTAAATTGTGGGTGCGTTAAAACTTTATTTGGTCGTCGCCAAAATGTCTAGCTTTCTAAGGTTGAAGTACTTCACACAGCCAAAATAACTACAAACGAATTTCAACAATCGGAATCTCAACTTGATATTACCGTCTATTGTGTCTTTGACTTCATTGTCATTGATGGCTTCGATGGAGTATCGGCGTGACCTAGTAAAGTCGGTTTTGCACGGAATGAGAGTAGTGCAGAATAACTGTTTTTATTGCCACTTGATTTGCTTTCATTGATGTTTGATGTAATAATTTAGAAGATAGAAGAGTAGTTGATTTCCTGTTTGCAAATAAATAAGGCTTATTTTATACATTTCTGCTTCTTTACACTTTCACGATCAGCAAAAATGATATTAATTATATTGATTTATGATATTAATTTGATCGCTTATATAGATTAGTTATATGTATGTATAAGTACCTGCAAGTTTGTGTACTGCAAGCTAAGTTTGCACCTCGTTAGAATGCATTTTTGTGTATATTTTAATGTATAAATACAATGTTAAAAACAATAAATGCAAAGTAAAATCTAACAAACATTTATTTAATTTTTTTAAGTCATAACGAATCCTATTTTGCAGACCGTAAGTAAGCGTCAGTGTGACGTAATCGACGCGAGGTGCAAACTTAGCTTGGTCGAGTTGTACGTTTGTTACTCTATCACGCAAAAACAGCTGTACGAAATTTAATACAGAGATAGATTATAGATTTTTATCCGGTAACCACGCGAATGAAGCCCCGGGATCAAGCTAGTGTAAAATAAATACAACTCATAGATAAGCGTTAGTAAAATTGGATATGTGACGGTAGAACATTTGTGACGGGAATATTTACGGCCATCTCGTTTACATTTGTGTATTACCAACTGCCTAGAGCCTAGAGTGTAAGTTAAAAGCGACTTTCAATACGAAAATTTAAATGATATTAATTTCAAATCATATTGTCAAATATTTTTTTCCTATCTGATATATTATACGATTAAATTTGGCGCAAATTTATAAGCCAGTTGGAATATATAGATCTATAAAATAGTTAAGGCTTAAATAGTTAGTATTATATATGTTTTCTAAATTAAGTACAATAACAAATACATCAATGATTTTACATTACTATAAAAATGCATCATTATAAGCTTAGAATCACACGCATTTTCTTCACTGTCGGTTCATTTGTACACAGCGCGAATAGTTTGTCACTTATCCGCTTACCTTAGGTGTAGGGACTCAGAAATGCCCAGTGGAGACGGTATCAGAAAGAAATAAATTCTGCCAAGACAAACTGCGAGTTGTCACGAGGTGTCGATATGCTTTACTTTTGAAGCATTTCTTTCAGAAAGTAGACTTTGAAACGAGGTCAAAGTTCAATTTTTTACCTATGCCTCTAAGTTTTTTAAGGAATAATAAATAGTAAAAGCTAATATTTTCATTTGGCATTCGTTACATTATTTATGTATTTCTAATCTTCTCTTCTACGTCCTTGACCTATTTATGTATTTCTAATTATCACTTGACTTGTTCCGACATAATTTATACCATTTTTAATTACAGAACTTTTAACATTATATTCCATCTTCTTTACAAACACCGTAGATATGTTTTTAAATTTATTTTCTCTTTAACATGACTGTATGTTTCAAGAAATGAAAATTATGTCTTTAAGTCCAGCAAACAGCGTTAATTTAATCACCAAAACTTAGTTTAACCTGATCTCGTCGGCCACGACACATGAAAGAAGTTATTAAGGATAAAAATTTCCCAGAAAACTTTATTTACATTTATAGAAATATCCGCTACTGGAAGTGAGAAAATTTAACAAGATATTCCTAAAAATTCAGGTACTCATTAGGTTTCCATGAAATGATAGCATTTTGATGGTTTGTTAAAAGCACATGTCAGTTAAAACAATCTATTTTATGTTACAGTTTGAAAAAAAATAACAGATAGGAAGCTAATAGTCCATTGAATGAGTCCCTCCATGGGGGGTCTAGAGTGCGCGAGTTAGTAACGTAAGATGTTTCTTCGGAAACATGTCAAGAGTCCCTAGGTAATAAACATACTAAAACCCCGGGACACTAGGAGGAGCCCCGGAGTGGGGGGAGGGGGGGAATGGGTCCATTTTATCATTTTTCGCTTAAATCTCAAAAACGGTACATGTTAGAGAAAAACTTTCAAGGAAAAGTTGAAAGGCCATAAAATTATCTACAAGTTGTACCTCAATCATTTTTTCCTATATCCTACCGTTTCTGAGTTATACGCAGTAAAAAATGATTTTGGCTCAAAAAATTTCCCCATACCGATCAAAAAATATTTCTTTCTTCCAAAAAACTCAAATGTGCAACTTGTGACCGGTACTGATAGATTGCTCTTAATTAGGTCTAAAATTGGTAAAATAAACACATTCCTCCATGGAAGCCTTTAGGAGGAATCGATTGTCAAAATATTATATTAGGGCAGTTTGAGTTACTGAACTTGATCTTTTTATTTTTTTCTTCCAAAAAACTCAAAAGTGCAACTTGTGACCGGTACAGATAGATTGCTCATAATTAGGTCTATCATTGATAAAAATACCAGATTCCACCACGGAGGCGTTTACGGGGAATTGAATTTTATTAGGGTAGTTACGATACTTGAACTTTTTATTTTTTTTCTTCCAAAAAACTCAAAAGTGCAACTTGTGATCGGTACAAATAGATTGCTCATAATTAGGTCTATAATTGGTAAAATAAACACATTCCTCCATGGAAGCCTTTAGGAGGAATCGATTGTCAAAATATTATATTAGGGTAGTTTGAGTTACTGAACTTGATCTTTTTATTTTTTTCTTCCAAAAAACTCAAAAGTGCAACTTGTGACCGGTACTGATAGATTGCTCTTAATTAGGTCTATAATTGGTAAAATAAACACATTCCTCCATGGAAGCCTTTAGGAGGAATCGATTGTCAAAATATTATATTAGGGTAGTTTGAGTTACTGAACCTGATCTTTTTATTTTTTTCTTCCAAAAAACTCAAAAGTGCAACTTGTGACCGGTACTGATAGATTGCTCTTAATTAGGTCTATCATTGATAAAAATACCAGATTCCACCACGGAAGCGTTTACGGGGAATTGAATTTTATCAGGGTAGTTACGATACTTGAACTTTTTATTTTTTTTCTTCCAAAAAACTCAAAAGTGCAACTTGTGACCGGTACCGATAGATTGCTCATAATTAGGTCTATCATTGATAAAAAAACCAGATTCCACCATGGAGGCGTTTAGGAGGTATTGAATTTTATTATGGTAGTTACGATACTTGAACTTTATAACTAACTACCCTAATAAAATTCAATACCTCCTATACGCCTCCATGGTGGAATCTGGTACTTTTATCAATGATAGACCTAATTATGAGCAATCTATCGGTACCGGTCACAAGTTGCACTTTTGAGTTTTTTGGAAGAAAAAAAATAAAAAGTTCAAGTATCGTAACTACCCTGATAAAATTCAATGCCCCGTAAACGCTTCCGTGGTGGAATCTGGTATTTTTATCAATGATAGACCTAATTAAGAGCAATCTATCAGTACCGGTCACAAGTTGCACTTTTGAGTTTTTTGGAAGAAAAAAATAAAAAGATCAAGTTCAGTAACTCAAACTACCCTAATATAATATTTTGACAATCGATTCCTCCTAAAGGCTTCCATGGAGGAATGTGTTTATTTTACCAATTATAGACCTAATTATGAGCAATCTATCTGTACCGGTCACAAGTTGCACTTTTGAGTTTTTTGGAAGAAAAAAAATAAAAAGTTCAAGTATCGTAACTACCCTAATAAAATTCAATTCCCCGTAAACGCCTCCGTGGTGGAATCTGGTATTTTTATCAATGATAGACCTAATTATGAGCAATCTATCTGTACCGGTCACAAGTTGCACTTTTGAGTTTTTTGGAAGAAAAAAATAAAAAGATCAAGTTCAGTAACTCAAACTGCCCTAATATAATATTTTGACAATCGATTCCTCCTAAAGGCTTCCATGGAGGAATGTGTTTATTTTACCAATTTTAGACCTAATTAAGAGCAATCTATCAGTACCGGTCACAAGTTGCACATTTGAGTTTTTTGGAAGAAAGAAATATTTTTTGATCGGTATGGGGAAATTTTTTGAGCCAAAATCATTTTTTACTGCGTATAACTCAGAAACGGTAAGGATATAGGAAAAAATGATTGAGGTACAACTTGTAGATAATTTTATGGCCTTTCAACTTTTCCTTGAAAGCTTTTCTCTAACATGTACCGTTTTTGAGATTTAAGCGAAAAATGAAAAAATGGACCCATTCCCCCCCTCCCCCCACTCCGAGGCTCCTCCTAGTGTCCCGGGGTTTTAGTATGTTTATTACCTAGGGACTCTTGACATGTTTCCAAAGAAACATCTTACGTTACTAACTCACGCACTCTAGAACTTTTTATTCAATGGACTATAAAGCGAATTCGAATTTATAAAATTTGTGTGAACCTCAGACTTGAATATTTTTTCAGGTGTGTGAATATGAAAACCGTAGAAAAGTGCTGAACTAACTTTCCATTACGTTTCAAAGATTGAATTGCATATTTGAGTGAAATCAAGAACTAAAATTAATGAAAACATAATAAACAATCATATACTTACTGAAAACTTTTTTAACTCATTGCCATAAAAAGACCAGATAAGACGAAACTCCATTTTTTTTGCGTGGTTTGCTTACAGATTATGATATAACTAGCTTTCCGCCCGCGGCTTCGCCCGCGTTTTCAAAGAAAAACCCGTTCCCGTAGGATTTCCGGGATAAAACCTATCCTATGTCCTTTCTCGGGTATCAAAATATCTCTATACCAAATTTTATGCAAATTGGTTCAGTAGTTAAAGCGTGATTGAGTAACAGACAGACAGACAGAGTTACTTTCGCATTTATAATATTAGTATGGACTAGCTTCCGCCCGCGACTCCGTCCGCGCGGATGTCGGTCTTCGCGTGGATGGTTTATTTCTCCATTTTGAGTAACTCTGACAATAACATCTTATAAATATCTATTGGACCCAAATACGGCTAGGCCTATAATAATACGCAACGTGTGTTCGCGGTTCTACAGAACAACGTCTATGGATAAAACTGAAAAATTAAGACTAATTTTTTTCTACGTATTTTTCCAGGATAAAAAGTATCCTATTTTACGCCATTTTTAATAAGGTATAATTATACCAAGTTTCATCGAAATCGAACCGGTAGTTTTCACGTGATGTCTTCACATACAGACAGACAGACAGACAGACAGACAGACAGACAAAATTTTTTTTAATCACATATTTGGGTTTGGTATCGATCCAGTAACACCCCCTGCTATTTATTTCTTCAATATTTTCAATGTACAGAATTGACTCTTCTACAGATTTATTATATGTATAGATATATACCTTATTCATAGTATAAATGGACAAATGCTCATAAAAATAAATATTTAGTGCTTAAAGAACACGTCGCGTCGTCTTTCACAGTTCTCTAGTTTTTACGATAAAATAGATATATAAATTATTCAAATATTCATAACATTATTACCTAGAATTCTAGAGATACTAAGAATACCTCAGCGAAAAAACGAGCAGTCCTCTTTATAAAAAGGGACTCGTTAAATATATAATTAAACAACATTTAAAATTCAACAAATCTCCATATTCATAAAACACAAACAAAAATATTTTTTTTGTTTGTCGCTGAAATAGCCCGTACCTACGTGTCTCGGGTGTTTAAATTCCACAATTACATTTACTGGAGACATGTAAAAACATAATCGTTATTCAACACTAGCCATTCTCCGCGGCTCTATCTAAAAAACTAAAAATATAATTGGGTACATAAATAATAATTAATATAGATATCAAGTAAGAAATTAATGTAGAAAAGAGTGATATAGTATAATAGAGTGTTGGTAGTTACAATATCGCACGTTAATGAATTATGTTAAATTATTATCTTCATTATTATCGTATCCTTAACACGCTGCATCGCATTTCAATCATATTTCATTATAATAAAACGAGTCATTCGCTTCATATTTATAAATTATGTTAATAAATAAAACAGACAACAAGTCAAATAAAATGAACAACTTCAAGTCAAGTATGGGAATTTACAAGCATATCATATTTTCACAAATATCAATGTACTCCTTACGTCATAAAGTCTTAAGTTACTGAAACATGTTCTGTTTCAAATTCATATTGTAATCAAGCGTAAAATACTCAGTACTTAGTAATTCAATTACTTTCATTTTTGAACTTTGTCGTAAATCTACTATAACAATGGTTGTTCTCTGGGCGTAAAAGCATTTATGGTAACAGGTAAAATAACAACAGGATAGAAAGAGCAAAATTTTCTCTCAAGGAAGTACGGAATTTTTATTAACAAAGAATAGTCGTGGACGATGGCCAAGTAGATATTAATTTTACCGTATTGTTATTGGCTTTGTTTTTCTTTGACACTTTGACGCACGAAACAATATTATTGATTATGATTTAGATGAACGCTTTAGAAACTGAAACTGTTTTGTTTTTTGTTTTATGAAAGATCAGTCCTTTTCAATGTAATTAACTTTTTTTCCACCTTGAAAATCTGCACAACAACACGAGCATTACGCAAGTTTAAAACCGTATTTACTGGACAAAAGCTTACGAAAATAAAAAATATATCCTTAACTCTAGTCTGAATTGAAAAATTTTAGGCTCAGAAAAGATAAAGATCTAAAAGAGTAAAAATGAAAAGATTTCCGACGATTCCCTAAAATGCGGTCGGGGACAAACATTCCTTTGTGCATGTATACTAAGCGTATAACGAGTGTGTTATTTATGATGCTATGGAGGGCTTAAATACATTAAGGAAAATATTCTGAATTATACAATAGGTACATTATGATAACGACATAAAAATCTAAGTATTGGATGTAAATTTTAATAAGGAGATCAATAGACATCCAAGAAAAAGTACCTCCGTTTTATAAAATAATTCAATAAGTTTTCACAAACTCTCCTTCCTTGCGAAAATTCTTTCCGAAAAATAATATTGGCAAATTGTAATCCAATTTGAAAGAATTAATATACTTACTACTAAGTTAAAAACCGTTTGCGTTCACAAACTAAAGAGACACAAATTAAAATAACCTATATTCTGCAAAGCTTAACATTAAGTCGCTCCATAGCATGATGTTGAACTACACATTTGTCCGGCAAATTACAAAATATATAGGACATATTCATTAACTTTTTGTATTTCCCATGAAAGCAAACATCACCCTCTTAATTTTCTTCTGGACAACTCAACCGTTATTGATGATGCGGGGTATGTTATAGGAAGTATACGACAATGGATGTCAATAATTCAGATGAAAAAGGACAACCCCATGTTGGGCAATTTTAAATTACCACTTTAAGCGACAATGTATTATTTTTTCATCTCTAATAAAAAAGATTTTAGCAGGCAGCATTAACAGTTTTAATGCTAATAGCCTAGGCGTTCTTGTAATGCTAATGATGTTCGTGAATTACTCGATAAGAAGTTAAAAAAATCTTAGTAGGTAAGTAAATATACAGTGTGTCCGGACATGACATACCGATATTTGAAGGGGCTATTCTCCAGGTATTTTTATCGACAATTCAACCCCTCTACAGTCCCCTACCTCACCCCCCTCAAAATGGCAAACCTATCAATTCGGATAGTGAATTTATGAAAATTGTAATAACTTCGAAAGTGAGTGTCACAAAATACTAAATTTGGTTTTATTTGAACAATAACAAGTTATTCTAGGGACCACTAAACAAATTTAATTGATAAGAGTGATGAAACATACTTTAAAAAATTCGAAAACCATTTTGAGGGGGGTGAGGTAGGGGACTGTAGAGGGGTTGAATTGTCGATAAAAATACCTGGAGAATAGCCCCTTCAAATATCGGTATGTCATGTCCGGACACACTGTATATTTAATTTTTGGAACTTAGGTAGGAAGGTATCTAAAGGATTATTCTTTAGAGATTATTTCTATAAGCTTGCGTTTACAAAAATGTTTAGTGCCTTCTTACACTTATATGATCACTGATGTTAAAAGCAAAATACGATAAGAATTCGTATAGTGCGATGTACGATGATATGATACGACGTAAGTACGATGTACTGTATATACGTTGCGAAGTTTATATATTTACAGAATTTGATTTATTATTTTTTAAATCATAGAGAATAGCAAGTTAATATTTTTTATATTTTACAATCTTATAAATGCGTTATCATGGCTAAATTGCTCAACTGATTTTTGCATCAATTCGTGAGCAACTTAACCTACATTTTATGGACTCCAACAGTTGCACAGATACTTAAAACTGACAACGCAGCTAGTAACAAATCCTCATGAATAAAATTCATATTTTCTATTGAAAATTCAAATTGAGTTTTACTTTTTTTTACTTTAAAATTTTTAATTATATTTTATAATAATATTGCTTTATGAAGAACAAATGTAACTCCTTTTTATAAGTAAGTACTAAGTAGCATTAAAATAATAGGTAAAGTAAATATACTAATTTATATATATTATAATTGATTAAAATGCAACACAATTATATTTTATTAACGGTCGTACCATACATATTTTAAAATATAAACTCGGCCATAATTAACACTCAGAAATTTAGAACACACATATAACCGCTTGGTGTAAAGTTCGAAAACTCGGCTTAAATCATTGAATATATAGAACTCTATAAAACATACATTTTATTCACATGATATCTGCCTATCGTAATTTATATCATAGGTACATAATCATATACTTAATAAATTTTCTGTTTTCTTTATGTTGGTACATTAATTTATTCATAGATCAAGAAAGACATTAGAAATAGATGAACTTTCAGTTAAACTGTACATGGCATACCTTTACTCTACCAGAGTCTGTTAAGCTTCATCCTTTGGTCAGTAAGTAACTGACTCGTTGAAAAAGTTGTTCCAAACACCTGAAGTCCAGGAGTTTATATTAAGGGCGTCCTTGTGACAACACACGGGTCCATGTATGCCTTTCGAAGCATCAAGACGAAGTTACTGTTACTATAAGACTTTCAAGCTTACCACAATTACTGGTATAATATAATATTATCTATGCCACAATTTTTGTGTTAGTTGCCTTAGAAAATAATTATTTACCTATTGTTAGATTACGAGTCATCAAAATCCGCCAACTCTATCAAATTTAAAATAGAAATTTACCAAATTTAATAGATGATAAATATTAGCATAACGTCCAAAAGGGACCTCTAATCCGATAAGAGCCGAAACCGTAATCGTATTAGTTTATGCAAATGAGAAAATCATTACTTATTGTTCCCATTGGAAGTATATACTTCACATTGTTACTAAGCAGAATCTAGCTATCTATCTACGGATTTAAATATAATATAACTACATACCAGAGGCGGCTCGCCCTAAGGAGCGCTGGTGCAGTGAACTCCCATAAATAATTATAATAAAATCATACTCCTTAATTTAATTATTAACATTAATTATTACTATTTAAAATCAATCGTAATCTTTAAAACTACTGTTAATACCCATGAATATATCCATCATTCCATCATCCCATACGCCTGTATAATACCTACTGTATTATGTAACGCGCGAAGCGGAGCGCTCACGATTGCGCCCCAATGAAAAAAGATTTAGTACATTTCCTAATACGAAATCCAATAGGAGTGAAAGAGAGGGTTTTGCCAGAGCCATGCGCGTGAAACAAAAGATTTTCTATGGTAAAGTAGCAAAATTCGGAGCGCCGCACCCGCAAACGTTGCCGGTTCGTTTTTACCGCCAGGCAGGACAGCGATTGCGATTTGCGACGTTGCCAGTTGCCACTTCTATAATACATATAAACAAACACTCGAGTCAACTTCAATGCACGCGCGCGATTCATGCAATTTTCTAATTAAAATTATAAAATACGTGTTGAAATAGCCTGTAGTTATCAGTATTACTTGTGAGTGTTAAAATGAACAATAATTATAATGTGGCGTTCATTAAAAAGTGTGATAAAACGTTACAAATTCGGCTTGAATGTAAAGCTAAGGGACCGCCACGGCCTGAACTTGATCTTACGCAAAAATATACGACAAAAACGAAAACATAATATACGCGTGTGTTTAAATCTGAACAATATGTGAAAACACCGTGGTTGTGTGGTTGTGATGAAAGCAACAACATACATTTACGAATGTCTTGTCGCTTTAAGTTATAGATATTTTTGCACACCAAAAAGAAAGACGTAACTATGTATTTCCTTTATATGTAATTTTTTTGATAAATGTCAGGCAAATACTTTACACCATGTATTTTCAGTGTTTTATTTCAAGTGAACACCCATAAAATTTTGTCACGAGCCGCCTCTGCTACATACACATATTTGGTACCTATTGCTCTTCAGGTAATAATTAATATGTATTTTTCACATAAAATTGTCTACTTATGTTGATAGTTTCAAACAAACCAAAACTAACTCCGAATTGGACATTTAAATATATTTTTTTTTTTTTATTATAAAACTGCTGTTTTAAGAATCATTTATATTATAATCAAAATAAGAACATTTTGTGCTTGGGTACGATTCATAAACAAAAAAAAAAAACAATTCAAATCACTTACATTTGATTATACACCATAAACCCAGCTGCTCTTCTTATTTTTTTATGCTTACGCAGTGATAATAAAGCCTGAGTAATAAGACAGTAATGTATGGAGCGATGTTAAATTTCATGGAACTATAAGGGTTATTTTCTACCTTTTATTCACTTCTAAAACTCTATGTTACCATGTACACAAAGCAAGTCGGAATCAATTGATACTTTACCTGTATTCTATGAACATTTTGAACATTTCACATTCTATGAACATCTTTTTCGAGTACCAATTTTAGAATATCGACTGTCTTTTGTGCATTTACGGGCTTTTGGGTACTAAGGTTGTTCAGAAAATGTTGTATAGAATAACATACCTATATACATTATACATTAATATCACATGTTGTTTTTCAACTCACTAGAGCATTTAATGGCATTCTAATATTCCGAGCAAAGTTCCGAGCGTTATGCCGTGAATAAAATTTAAGTTAGATCGAAAGATCCGGGATCAAATTTTGATGCAAACTTTGTGTAATACAAACAAAATGTAATAAGATATGGAAGTTATTAGCAATTTTACTAAGCCCTTCGTTGTAGGACCTGATTTCTAATTACTAGAATGTAGAAACAGGCAATATTTGCACACACGCTTGTACATATAAACAGGCTAGTCGTCGCTAATTATTGGGCTCTATGCCCTAAATTCGATCAAGACATCACTAGCATATAGATGTTTTATTATAGTCTAAAATAGAGCTATAGTATAGCTTGTACATAGTTATTTTCGAACAGCACTCAGCCCGGCAAACTATCCCATTTACTCACTCAACATATCACACGTAATGGCGTAGCTACATGAGTATACTTTATAGTAAAGCACCGTGCTATAGTAATACTTTGACATTTTAGACTTTACACTTTGCGCTACGACTAGGACGTCAAAAGAAAGTTGTATGATTTTTACTGCCTGAGGAAGTAATTTTACGATGGAATTTAATGAGAGAGAATGTAAGGAGGTTGGGAAAAATCTAAGATTTAATTGTGTAGTCTGTCGAAATGCATGTTTTAATTTAATTCCAAAAATATGTTATTATTACAAGAACTACTTATTCAGACCGATGAAACTCTTCCAAAAGTTCTAGAAGTTCTATTTAGAATCCTATTAAAAATTCGAACTTCGGTTTCATGTGGTTTTATCTTCTGAATACCGATTTGACAAGCGCATATTCCGCGAATGCCCTAAATAAAGGTGAGAGCGTAAAAAATCTCCCATTTCACAGTCGGTAACACGACTCGATAGTTATCACGTACAAAGGAGCAAAGGCTCCACGAGACTTACATCCATCTGATTGATATACGACCTCTAGACAACAGAATGTCGTCAAAATAAAAGTTCGTTTTACAGAGCGTATTATATTTTGTACGTATGATTACTTGGATCTTTTTCATTTCAAAGTTTTTTGCTTTGAGCTGATTAAAATTATGTTGTCAGAGATGAATCTGTTGAATGTGTATGGTCACAGTAAATATATACGAAGTTTGAATTATTAATTCTATTTAATATAATATTACTTTAAGATGATACATTACTTATATTCATGTGGAGGGCAATCACTGGAGATATGGGAAAAATATCTCCATTTCAAAAGTGTTTTTATTTCATATAAAAAATATAAGTACCTAGTTAGTTACCTATATGTTTTTCAGACCGAGAAAATCGATAGCTAAATGTTGTTGTATCAAACGAAACCTACGCAAATAAGTTCGTGAAAACACTGGACCATAATAAAATACAATAAATATTTAGTAGATAGTTGCCTACCTAACTCAAGAAAAGTGCGATTTACATTATAATAATATGCTCTGAAGTCTTAACCTCTGTAACTTATTCATATGTCCATAGGATATCTATTATTTTGTAAAATAAATGTAACATACTAAACCGACAATTTATGGACTTTACCGATAATATTTACCTCTAAAGTCTAAAATATTTTGTAAACGGAAATACAAAAGCAATGCGCAGCCGAAAATCTTATTTATTCAGTCATCAAATCAAATGTAAATAGATACATCCCTAAATAATAAATAGGAACAATAAGATTGTTCACCTGTTGAGCATCTTTGAGAAAAATAGAGATACAACACTCGCCATCTAGCGGCCATTTTCTTTAACTAAAATGAAATGGTTTCCACGAATACGACGTCATTTTATAAGCGACATCTAGCGGGAATATAACATAATTCTGCAAACTTCTAACGTTACTAAAACAGAGCTTTATGTTGTTTTTGGACTTGATAACCAGAGCGAGCTGTAATAACTTTTAGTACTAAGAAAATTTGAATTATTATAATATTAGAATCATGTTTTTAATCTGAGTAGGAGGTGGTAAGTGCTTTGTGCAATGAGTATCAGGAAACTTAACAAAGGTGCAATCTACCCCTAAAACATCATTACATATAAGGATATATTTAATAATAATAGTTTAGATTTTGAAAGCTCTGATGGCTCTACATTAAATTAAATGGTTTCTTTCTTAATTCGACTTGTTCTAAAAATTTAATAACTTAAAAATATTATGTTCGCATTAATAAATAACGATAATTTTATTTTCTATAAGAAAAAATAACTCTTATTTGAATTACCTTTAAAATAGTTCTTGCGAATCAAAAAGTTTAAGTTATTAGCTAATATTTTAGATGGTTTTTACATATAGATTTTTTTTTAAATGACTCTTCTTTTTATTAAAGTTATATTCTTGTTGAAGGAATATGTGTTATTCTATCTCATTGTTTGTTACGATTAGGTAAACTCAGTAACTACCTACCAAAAATCTTTTTAGCATCTTTTCTCATCTCACGGGATACATCGATAAGCTCTAAATACATCGTGTTTTACTAGCGGAAATGCATTTAAATATTTCAACGAAAAGTACTTTAATTTTCGTTGTATTTTGATTTTAAATCAGAAGCAATTTCATAGTGACATTTCGTGATGTAATAGTAAACATAAAATTATAATTAGCGACAACCACATAAATGATAAAACTTATATAAAATTCTGTTATAAGTGCGTTACAACGTTTCATCTTTTATGCCGGCACTAAAATCGCCTAATACCAATTTATAAGTAAACGATTCATCATATAAATTGAGGGCCAATGCAAACAATATCGCCTTTCATTTGAATCATCTCAAGCTTTTACTGGTCTTTTGTGAGGTGAAAAGCTCTCATATAGCGTGTTATCAA
The DNA here is from genome assembly GCF_061535395.1 of Colias eurytheme. Classification (NCBI taxonomy): domain Eukaryota; kingdom Metazoa; phylum Arthropoda; class Insecta; order Lepidoptera; family Pieridae; genus Colias; species Colias eurytheme. The sequence continues at coordinate 3,102,010 of NC_142989.1, read as the reverse complement.
ATATAAGAAAGGTGTGAATTTTCGCAGGCGGCCGGATAAGCCCCACCTACTAAGATGGCGTTATCCCTTCCAGCTACTTATTAACCAGTAGCATTCGAGCATCTCACGACGATACCTACAGCCTCTTTAGCGTTTACCTGGTACCACCTATTTTCAAAAGCAATTATCAGTTCGTCTCAAATAGCGCGCACGCATTTAGTCGCCTGACGACACCACTGCGGTCTACAATTATCAAAAAATATATATTTTAACATAACATAACTAAACATGCTCACATGCGCTCATTAAAAATATAAAATATGGATACACAAGAACGTATATCCAGCACTTGTGATACTGTTTCCAAATTTAATAGCCAATACGAACTCAATAAAAATGATTCTTTGTATGATGGTGACTCTGAAATCGACAGTGAAAATGAAACAATTGATGTGATTTGTGAAAATAGTGACCAATCAAGTGTGGATGATAATTCTCAAATGCTCTACAATCGTTTGAATGCATCACAAGAACTTTTATACGATAAAAATAATGTGTTTTCTCATAAAAATGATGTATTAAGTTGTGGACGCGGTAACTTAAATATAAATAGTTCACATAATAAGCTTGTAAATAGTGAAAATAAAAGCAAAACATTTTTAATAGATAACATTTTAGGTAATTTTAAAAGTAAAAAACATGAAAGACCTTCCAATAGCGAAACTGATGACAATCTCGAAGCCGGAGACGAACATAATGGTTTGTTAATATTAATTTTCACATAAAATTTCATGACAGAATAAAATACATTACATTTGTAAAATAACACTCTTAATTTCGGTAAAAGTAATAGATTTTAAAATTTCAGTCACAGTATAAATTAAATTGATTGTGGTGATAATTCGGTAATTAATTATTTGATAAAAAGGCTATCTCCCCATTAAAGAGACAGACAGTGTACACACATAAAGTAAATGTAAATTGTTATTAAAGTTTAAGGACGTGATATTATGTATTAACGATAAGATCATAAATGCATAATGCAATCAAAAAATATATAATGATTTGTCTAAACATTAAACTTTCTAAATTACGAATATCTATAATTATTAAAATAGAACTTAGCTATTGGCTCTTATGTTACATACTTTAATTCATACCTACGCTCTTATTCATATAAAATATTCTTAAATTGCATATTTAGAACTACTCAAACTCATCATCACCTGCACCCACACGTATAAAGACGTTAACATGAACATTGAATACGAACATGTAGGTATAAGCTGTTACATTTTTTGTAAAATTAAATTGTAATACTGACATGATTTTAAAAGCGCAACTATGGAGTTTCTTGCTGGTTCTTCTCCGTAGATACCTACTGCTTTCCGAATCGGTGGTAAATGTTAAAAATAATATGTATTAACGATTCAAAAGTGCTTCCAGAAGAAGTCTAATTGAATAAATAAATGTTTGAGTTTGAATAAATGTGTATTTTTCTACAGTATCCTCAACATCCACGTGTGCTGATCTTAGTGTCCTGAATGGTGCTGAAATTATAGCTGGCCACGCTTATGCACATTGGCTGGCCACACGGCAGCCTTCTTCCAATTTTTACGGTAATTATATACAAAATAATTTTATTATAAAGGAAAAGCAGGCAAGTGCTGAGGAGCAAATTCTATTACAGTAAGCTTATTTACTACTTACCTACGAGTATATTGGAATAGGTACCACCTAGTGCTACTGATGAAATTTTGAATTTGAATTTAATTCTTATGTAACTATCACAGGTACACTCATTATAGGATCTTAGTAAATTTAACTAGCTATTAATTTAATTTGTTTTAGTTGCTGTGGCTAATATCCTAGTTTGCACGCTATTTTTTACGGATAACACATTTAATCTTTTGCTAGGCAGAAGGTATCACTTTTTTTCAAATATAATATTTGATACTGATGATAACGATTTGAAATGATTAAGCAGTAAATTGTTTAAAAAAATGTGAAATTTAACATTCCATTCTTTGTATAAAAGAAGAAGTAAGATGAAAACCTCTTTGGTAAAAAAATTTGCGAACATACGTAGATTTATGGGGAATAAATAACTCATGGGTGTAATGAAAAGAAAATAGGTATTATCTTCTTGAGTTTATTATAGACATTATTACTAAGATTTTGGTGTACTGAAAATTTTATTGTTAGTTTCTGCTGGTTCATACGAGTACTTACTTCATAAATAGGTAGAGCAAGAGGAGCGGCGGCAGGAGTCCGTCCCAGTGCTAAACGCGATAATCTAATAGCATGATTGTATGTTTAAAACTAATTAAATCATAATTAGAAACACAGAGCAGAACAGAACAATATTTTGTAGGTATCAAATTTATTATGTCAGTAGAAAAGCTCATCGGACGGAATAATTTTTGCTAGAGGGCCATTTTTATATATTTTCCATAGTTTATTTGGTCCATTATTGTCCTGCATACAGAGTTATATTATGATATCCTGTAATAAAAGTTTAAGAATATCCCAAATAGAGATAAAGTTAGTGTTTTAGAATGTGATGTATTCATATTATGATGATTTTATGACTATAAAAATAACAAATTCTATAAATAAAATATTATTTGATATAGTTTACTTCTATACTTACTTACTTACTTATGTTCCTGTGTCCCCTAGCTGGGGCAGAGGGCATCCAAATTGCTCCGCCAGGTGTTTCTATCGAGAGCTTCCCTTTTGATCTCGCTCCAGGTTTTCCCGATTTTCTTGGCTTCGTCTATGACTGTCCGCCGCCAGGTTTGTTTAGGACGACCACGCTTACGCTTTCCTTGGGGGTTCCAGTCTAAGGCTTGCCTTGGAAACTTCGAACTTTTTAACTTATATAAACTCTTATTATTTTTATCACCACAGTTTGAGGTTTACAATTGTGCGTTTTGATAAAAGCTTATCTCTATAATTATATTATTATTTAAGGTTAACTTAACTAAACTCTTATTGCATCTTTCTAGTTCTATGTAATGAAAATCCGATATGAATGGCTCAGAATCTACAGCTTATCGTGCTTTCTAAGCCACGGAGGTTATATTATAGGAACATTTTTTTTGTTAATCTATATTGGTACTTAAACCTAATGCTTTAAGATCTAGTCGACAACATACATACTATCTAGATAAACCTCTGAATAGCTAAGACCACCAAAACATTCGAAATAACAATAATTAAATATTAATGTGGTTAAAGATTGCGTGATATTGCCCGGGTGTGACCGTTCACACGTATTTCTCTCCAACTCTCACGCAATCATCCCTTGAAACAAATTTTTATTATTATACTAATAAATAATGTGTATCAGTGTAGGAGAATAAATATTCGCTAATAACTAGTGGTATGAGCTTTCAGTCTGAAAGCTCAAATAAGTGTAATTATTTTATATAATTTCATCAATAATATAATAATATATTTATGTGCGTGGTGAATTATAAAAAAAAATCTCGTAGGGACCTAAAGCCTGATATCGTCTAGAAAATAGTCGGGGGCCGGGGTGACTTTAATCCATACTAATATTATAAATGCGAAAGTAACTCTGTCTGTCAGTCTGTTACTCAATCACGCCTTAACTACTGAACCAACTTACATGAAATTTGGTATGGAGATATTTTGGTACCCAAGAAAGGACATAGGCTACCTTTTATTGCGAAATATGTACCACGGGCGAAGCCGGGGCGGACCTCTAGTATTATATATAACAAAATTTAAATTATATAGGACCAGAGAAATACGCTATCAATTAGTGAAAACCAAAACGGAATGAACATTTGTTTTATCGCGAACAGGGAGACGTGGTAGAGTACTTTGTTTTATAATATGAAGTAACAACCAATAAATATAGTTACCCCATTTTTTTTCCCAACCGGTAATTAGTAGACATAGTTATAGATGGTCTTATAATAAGTTGTTGATCTTGTTATAATTCAACGGTCACGTCAATGAAAATATGTTATGCAAACTATTACCGACGACTATAATTTATTCGTCACGCAAATCATTAATAATTAAAGTGGAATAAACTGGTGTTTGAAACTTAGAAATAAGATTGATATATATATCTACGATGAACATTTTACAAATCTTAATTAAGATTTTTCCCGTAATCAGGAAGATGGTAGTTAGTAGGTAGTTATTTTTATGTCAAATTGTATTTAGGTATAGCTTTCAGACCTTTTTTCAGTTCGTTCAAAAAGTTCTTAAAATATTACAACTACAAAATAAAAAATTGCAGCATTTATTAGCTGCAGCGAAAATGAATTAGTGAAGCGTATCTGTCCTTGCTATTTAGTATTTACATTTTGAACTAACCCATAGGTTATCTCAAATAACGACTTGATCTAAAACAAATAACAATAAAAGCTTAAAGCAATAAAAAATATTATCCACAAAAATAAGTAAATCACCATTGATTCTTTAGTCACGAAGCATAATTTAAAATTCTTGCAAATAGCGTTTAATGTGAAAAATGTCAGGCAAACTCTCTAAACACTAAAGCTAACAGTCATGGTATCGTAGTTCCAGTGATACGCGAACGTTCGTCGAATTGTCATCAGCTACGGTCGGTGGTCGCGACTTCGCACCGAGGTGTGGACAAACAGCTGCCGCAGCGATAATTACCAACAAAGCTTTGTTTGTCCCCCGCCTTAACGAGACGCTATCTCCACACTCGAACTTGAGTTTAATGCTATGTGAAATTTTTATGAAGTAACCTACGGGCGATCAAATAGACGACTTTAGCACTTCTTACTTATGCAGATGAGGTGATTTGCATTTTAAAACGGATGAGAAACAAATATGAAAATATGATTAAGTATTACGATGGACACTTAAATCAACGTCTTCTGAAGACATTTTTAAAAACGGTTAGTGTTGTTTGATTATTTATCTACCTATAAAATTTTTAAAAAGCAGTCTGACATTAATTTTTTATTCTGCATTAAAACTGTTACATACCAGATATTTATTAGCACTAACATAATATATGAATAATACTTTCTTAGGTTTTCTGAGTACTTTATACCAACAGCCGTAGCCGTAGCTGTGGCCGTAGCCCGTAGACCTCGTAGCTCATTAACTTAAGGGTAACTGATTATAATATGCTACTCATGTGCAATCTATGAAAACATATCCAGAAAAATATATAGAAATGTCCGGGTAATTTGTAAACCACTTGTGCAAATAGTTAGCAGTCTGTTAGCGAGGCCATCACTCGCCATACACTCGCCACAAAGGCGTGTTGACACACGAGATGACAAACTGCGCAGGCGCAATGCCAACAAACTGATTGTGTTTATAGCCACTTAACGAGAAGCCGTGATATTTCCGATTAGTATTCGAAAAAAATCGACCGCATGTTTGTCTTTAGTGAGAGCAGCTACTTTGTAAATGAGTGCGTACTTTTATGGTATTTAATGTGCTCACGTGATATGGATACTTTCTTTAATATGACTATTCATTTGTGGAAATGTTCAAAATAATTTCCATTTTTTTAGCTTTCTAACCTTTCTCTTCACTTTAACTTACGTAGTAACTATTTAGTAAATGGTATTACGCACTAGCACTTACAAAAAAGGTATCAAAATGATAGTAAAATGCAATTACTTAAATAATTATCTAATTAAGTATCTTTAATAATAATAAGTATTATTTTTTTGTTCACAGATGACAAAGCAAACAGAAGAACGCGTCGAGCCGGTCCCGAAAGAAAACCGCGACAAGCTTACAGCGCGAAACAACTCGAAAGACTCGAAGCTGAATTCAAACTTGACAAGTACCTAAGCGTATCGAAGCGAATGGAGCTATCCAAAGCGCTAGATCTCACAGAAGTACAGATAAAAACGTGGTTTCAAAACCGTAGGACAAAATGGAAAAAGCAATTAACGTCTCGGCTGAAGATCGCCCAACGGCAGGGTTTGTTTCCTGCACATGTGTTAGGACATGCACCTCAAACATACTCGCTACTAAACCCGTATGCCTACCCACCGCTTAGCTGTGTATTCACACCTGTAACACTACCGTCATCGCCACCGTAATCGCTAGGGGATAAAATGTTACGCAAATAATAATGTGAATCAAGAAAATATTTGCTAATGTTTTTTCCTTTTTCATTGGTGTAAATTGAGTTATGATTCGTTATATTTTGAAAAGCAAATATATGGTATGATCAGTGATAATCGATTCAGATTAATACATTATTATAACGATTCTTATAAGATTATAGTGTTATGTACCTACTGATTTATTTCATACTCTTTTTTCACTCGATTCACCCTATTATATGTTTACTTAGATATTAATTTTGGTATACCTACACATGAATTAGGTACAAGAAAACTACAAGAAATTTTAATTAATATGCACTGTGAATATAATTTTTAGTGTAGAAATCATTTAACCTTTTGATCGATGGAATACGAAACATTTTAATAGATATATATCTTAGTTTATATATTATATTATTCGAAATGTGTACAAAAGATTTTGTGACGTTAGTGATAAGCATGTGTTAATTTGTAAATTACTTTTGTAAATATATAACTTTCAAATATTTTTCATACTTAATATTTTTACAAAATAACAAAAATTGAGGTAAATTTGCTGTTATGCTAAATAGTTCCGTGTCGACCTTCATATAAAGGTAGATTTAAATCTTAATCTAAATTTATTTTATTTGTGTATAGGAGGATATTTGAATAAGTAGAACTAAATATAGAGCTAAGATATTCAAGCATTAAAGACGTTATTCTGATAGAGATTACTTACGAAAATTTTGTTCACAATAAAGTCTGTGTAGATTGTTTGTAGAATAAATTGTAGTAAAATAATTTTACTTGTACATAATATATCTAATAATATAAGAGACTTTTATTTAGATAATTCTGAATAACGAACGTTGGAATGTGAAAGTAAAATAAAAATAACAAATTAAATTTGTATTTCATTTTACTCCTTACACCACACATAGCTTGAGACAAAATATTTTACAGCTACATTTTTTAGATAATAAAATAAAAAATAAACATTTTTCACTTTTCACTTAGGTATGCAATGAGTTTCAAGTCACCACTTGAAAACTCTTTAAATAACTCCTATAATTTGTTATATCAACACTAAAACAACACCATTTTTTATAAACCATGTATAGAATCTAAGCTATTGATACATAATAATTATTTATTCTCTTGTTCATTCAAACATTGGTTTTTAGGATACAACTTATTACAATCAGCCCCTCCAAGGCCCAACGCAGCTGCACGTAAAGCGCCTAAAGCGGCACCGCGGGTCCAAGCTATACTGGCACTAGAAAGATACAGAAATTCTAAGAAAGATATTATATTTATAAAAGATAGCTCGAGTATTGTATTGATTGAATAATTTTGATTGGAAATGTAGAATGCAGTGTAATTAATGACACTAGAAGTGGCACATTTTAGTGCTGTAAAGTAAGCAACGATGTCATGTCAAGAAGCTTATATCTAAAACAAGTCATGTACTAATTAATTATACATTTTGTAAAAAGTAAAAATTTCGATAATAATACATAAATCTAACAAGATAAATCTAAATTCATAACCCGTTGTTTCAGGCACAAATTGTACGTAATAAAATATATTAGGTTAAGCAGGTATACTACTTTTAAACAAAATCATTTTGCAAGCGACAGAATATCCTAAACATAATATATTAAGGTACTTAACAAAATACTTACTGAAACAAGGGCAGCCAATATCTCTCTTTATTCTGCAGATTACGTGTATTCTTGTTCCCCAAACACAGAGTCCGGTACAGGCATATTATTGGCTGAGGTTTTAAAGCCATTAACGCATATTTAGCTATACTATTCAAAGATTTAATTGATTTATTTGGTTCCGTTTCACGTTTGAAGCGAAAGACATCGTCCACGTTTATATTGTCCCCGTTGTCTACCATTTGCATAACTTGAGGTTGTTGATCATTCTGAAATATTAGGGGTTGAAAATTTGAGGATGAGGACCATCAACTATGTTTCCTTTTAATTTATTGATTTTTGTTAAAAATGAGTGATCAATTTGAAAATTTTTAAATTCATAATAGTCCGGTCAATTTAAACATAAAAAAATGTAGAGATATGGGTCATGAGGCGTTATTAAAATTGTTTATATTGACTCCGCTAAAATAAATATCTAATTCATTATTTAGGTATCATTCCATAGTTTCAGTTAGATGGTAAACTTCTTTACATTATTCATTCTCCGCTCTACCCTAAATTTTTTACAACCAGAAAAACTGATCGAGCGGTTTGTTTACAGCAAAATTGTTTTGTTCCTTCAGTGCTTTGAAACAAAATAATTTAATTATTCTACTATACATTTCGTGACGATAATTTTTAAAATATTTATAAGTTTTCTTTTAATTCTTTAGTCATTAAATTAGCCCTTACCATTGTGATGCACATAAGCACTTGCAGGACAAACATGCCAAACGACAAAAAAGCGATCCCTGTAAGCGAGATATCAAATAAATCAGATATAGTCAGGCCATGCGACTCTTTTTCCACGTGATAATCTTCGTGATGTTCCACGTGTTCATGTTGATATACTGGCGGAGGAGGTGGTGGCATGGAGTATTCGTAACCACTACCTAGAAAATACACCTTTTAACACAAAATAGTATCTTAATAAACATTAAAACGATTGTAAGTACCTACAACTAGTTTTTCCATGCCCGCTACGAAGGCATTGCACGCTCGAGAGTTAGTTTTAATTCGAAATATTTTCAAGATATCTTCGCGCTATTGATTTTACAATCGTGTTTTCACTACATCAAATCATAAAATACTTGACTTGATCGGAACTTTCTTTCTAATTTTTCTGTTTAGTTATATTCATATCTATACATTTACAGTGCTACGAGCTACGCGAAAATGCTGAAATTTATTTCAAAAATTACATAATATATTTCTATCAAGCTTACTGTATTTAGATACATCTTGCATCTCCGGATATCCGTAAGATCCTTCACCCGATTCGAACACTTCATAACCATCTCTGGGGTTCGCATGAATTTCCGGATAAATAGTCGAATTGCTATTTATATGAGGATTTATTGACATATTGTAATGTTGGTAAATATCGTTTAGAGCTGATACTCTGGAAAAACAAATTATCCATTTGAATTTTATTATTTTTAAACCAATGTATGAGCATTTACAAGCACACTTAATAAGACGAGCGAAGTGAACCCTAACCCTACAATATCCCTCAATCTATAGGTATAGGTATAGGTATAGGTTGAGTGTACATTAATCTGGTACACTCAAACTATGAGTCTTTTAAGTTTAGAGTTATAAATAGCATTTTACAATTTAATTTGAACTTATTTTTTCAACTTATGCCTGTGTTCTTTTAAAGCAGCAAAATAAGCTCTAGTTGCGATTAGGTACTCCACCTACGGTAAAACGAAAACGCCGCATTGAAAAAAAAAAATTTCCTTACACAGATACACATTATCCGATAATATATGAGGCAATAAACCCCAAAAGTATTGCAACATTAAAGATTGATTTAACAAAAACATCTATCTACCTGGATAGGTACATATTTTTCAAATAATTAAGTAAATCGTTACTTACTTAGTAAGCCACTCCTGATAATTGACCGATCCAACATCATGCATACCTTTATAATCTTGGGAACGAGGTGTATAAACATTTTGACTAAATATACTTCCATCAAAAGGTTTGCCAAGACGATTTTGTATGGAATTTTTTCCTATTTCTTCTAGGATTTGCTCGGCAACGTAATTTCTACATTGATACTCGTTCATCATTTTTCTGTAGAATATATCGAAGGTACGTAAAGCTGGCGATGAAAAATTAGCGAAATTAAAAAAAAACAACACCAGAATTTGTTGCTTATTTGTTGCTAATTAGTTGCTATAATGACGATTTTGTTGCTCAACCCGTTCACTGAAAATCAGCAACAGTTCTAGCTTAACGTTAAGGTAGCGTGAAGAAATCGGAAAAAGGGATGGATCGTTGCAAAAATGCAGGTGAATTTGTTGCTAATTTGTTGCTGCATAAAAACAGTGAAAATTTTGAATTTTTTTCATTGGCGCCAAAAATAGCACTGGCCACGTCAACTTAATTGTCGATTTTCGGTAGTGAAACATAAAAAAAAATTTGTTGCTCCTCACATCGTTCACTGGCACAGTGTACAGAGCCAGCAACAAAATAGAAACCGGAAGTAGAGTTAATTTTGAAACCGGTTTACTAGAAATTCGTCCACGCCAGCTTAACTGTCAATTTTCGGTATTTAAACATAAAAAAAAAATTTGTTGCTCCTCACATCGTTCACTGGCACAGTGTACAGAGCCAGCAACAAAATAGAAACCGGAAGTAGAGTTAATTTTGAAACCGGTTTGCTAGAAAATCGTCCACGCCAGCTTAACTGTCGATTTTCGGAAGTGAAACATAAAAAAAAATTTGTTGCTCCTCACATCGTTCACTGGCACAGTGTACAGAGCCAGCAACAAAATATAAACCGGAAGTAGAGTTAATTTTGAAACCGGTTTGCTAGAAAATCGTCCACGCCAGCTTAACTGTCGATTTTCGGTAGTGAAACATAAAAAAAAATTTGTTGCTCCTCACATCGTTCACTGGCATAGTGTACAGAGCCAGCAACAAAATAGAAACCGGAAGTAGAGTTAATTTTGAAACCGGTTTGCTAGAAAATCGTCCACGCCAGCTTAACTGTCGATTTTCGGTAGTGAAACATAAAAAAAAATTTGTTGCTCCTCACATCGTTCACTGGCACAGTGTACAGAGCCAGCAACAAAATAGAAACCGGAAGTAGAGTTAATTTTGAAACCGGTTTGCTAGAAAATCGTCCACGCCAGCTTAACTGTCGATTTTCGGTAGTGAAACATAAAAAAAAATTTGTTGCTCCTCACATCGTTCACTGACACAGTGTACAGAGCCAGCAACAAAATAGAAACCGGAAGTAGAGTTAATTTTGAAACCGGTTTGCTAGAAATTCGTCCACGCCAGCTTAACTGTCAATTTTCGGTAGTTAAACATAAAAAAAAAATTGTTGCTCCTCACATCGTTCACTGGCACAGTGTACAGAGCCAGCAACAAAATAGAAACCGGAAGTAGAGTTAATTTTGAAACCGGTTGGCTAGAAAATCGTCCACGCCAGCTTAACTGTCGATTTTCGGTAGTGAAACATAAAAAAAAATTTGTTGCTCCTCACATCATTCACTGGCACAGTGTACAGAGCCAGCAACAAAATAGAAACCGGAAGTAGAGTTAATTTTGAAACCGGTTTGCTAGAAAATCGTCCACGCCAGCTTAACTGTCGATTTTCGGTAGTGAAACAAAAAAAAAAATTTGTTGCTCCTCACATCGTTCACTGGCACAGTGTACAGAGCCAGCAACAAAATAGAAACCGGAAGTAGAGTTAATTTTGAAACCGGTTTGCTAGAGAATCGTCCACGCCAGCTTAACTGTCGATTTTCGGTAGTGAAACATAAAAAAAAAATTTGTTGCTCCTCACATCGTTCACTGGCACAGTGTGCAGAGCCAGCAACAAAATAGAAACCGGAAGTAGAGTTAATTTTGAAACCGGTTTGCTAGAAAATCGTCCACGCCAGCTTAACTGTCGATTTTCGGTAGTGAAACATAAAAAAAAATTTGTTGCTCCTCACATCGTTCACTGACACAGTGTACAGAGCCAGCAACAAAATAGAAACCGGAAGTAGAGTTAATTTTGAAACCGGTTTGCTAGAAATTCGTCCACGCCAGCTTAACTGTCAATTTTCGGTAGTTAAACATAAAAAAAAAATTGTTACTCCTCACATCGTTCACTGGCACAGTGTACAGAGCCAGCAACAAAATAGAAACCGGAAGTAGAGTTAATTTTGAAACCGGTTGGCTAGAAAATCGTCCACGCCAGCTTAACTGTCGATTTTCGGTAGTGAAACATAAAAAAAAATTTGTTGCTCCTCACATCATTCACTGGCACAGTGTACAGAGCCAGCAACAAAATAGAAACCGGAAGTAGAGTTAATTTTGAAACCGGTTTGCTAGAAAATCGTCCACGCCAGCTTAACTGTCGATTTTCGGTAGTGAAACATAAAAAAAAATTTGTTGCTCCTCACATCGTTCACTGACACAGTGTACAGAGCCAGCAACAAAAAAGAAACCGGAAGTAGAGTTAATTTTGAAACCGGTTTGCTAGAAATTCGTCCACGCCAGCTTAACTGTCAATTTTCGGTAGTTAAACATAAAAAAAAAATTGTTGCTCCTCACATCGTTCACTGGCACAGTGTACAGAGCCAGCAACAAAATAGAAACCGGAAGTAGAGTTAATTTTGAAACCGGTTGGCTAGAAAATCGTCCACGCCAGCTTAACTGTCGATTTTCGGTAGTGAAACATAAAAAAAAAATTGTTGCTCCTCACATCGTTCACTGGCACAGTGTACAGAGCCAGCAACAAAATAGAAACCGGAAGTAGAGTTAATTTTGAAACCGGTTTGCTAGAAAATCATCCACGCCAGCTTAACTGTCGATTTTCGGTAGTGAAACATAAAAAAAATTTGTTGCTCCTCACATCGTTCACTGGCACAGTGTGCAGAGCCAGCAACAAAATAGAAACCGGAAGTAGAGTTAATTTTGAAACCGGTTTGCTAGAAAATCGTCCACGCCAGCTTAACTGTCAATTTTCGGTAGTTAAACATAAAAAAAAAATTTTTGCTCCTCACATCGTTCACTGGCACAGTGTACAGAGCCAGCAACAAAATAGAAACCGGAAGTAGAGTTAATTTTGAAACCGGTTGGCTAGAAAATCGTCCACGCCAGCTTAACTGTCGATTTTCGGTAGTGAAACATAAAAAAAAAATTTGTTGCTCCTCACATCGTTCACTGGCACAGTGTACAGAGCCAGCAACAAAATAGAAACCGGAAGTAGAGTTAATTTTGAAACCGGTTTGCTAGAAAATCGTCCACGCCAGCTTAACTGTCGATTTTCGGTAGTGAAACATAAAAAAAATTTGTTGCTCCTCACATCGTTCACTGGCACAGTGTGCAGAGCCAGCAACAAAATAGAAACCGGAAGTAGAGTTAATTTTGAAACCGGTTTGCTAGAAAATCGTCCACGCCAGCTTAACTGTCGATTTTCGGTAGTGAAACATAAAAAAAAAATTTGTTACTCCTCACATCGTTCACTGGCACAGTGTACAGAGCCAGCAACAAAATAGAAACCGGAAGTAGAGTTAATCTTGAAACCGGTTTGCTAGAAAATCGTCCACGCCAGCTTAACTGTCGATTTTCGGTAGTGAAACATAAAAAAAAATTTGTTGCTCCTCACATCATTCACTGGCACAGTGTACAGAGCCAGCAACAAAATAGAAACCGGAAGTAGAGTTAATTTTGAAACCGGTTTACTAGAAATTCGTCCACGCCAGCTTAACTGTCAATTTTCGGTATTTAAACATAAAAAAAAAAATTTGTTGCTCCTCACATCGTTCACTGGCACAGTGTACAGAGCCAGCAACAAAATAGAAACCGGAAGTAGAGTTAATTTTGAAACCGGTTTGCTAGAAAATCGTCCACGCCAGCTTAACTGTCGATTTTCGGTAGTGAAACATAAAAAAAAAATTGTTGCTCCTCACATCGTTCACTGGCACAGTGTACAGAGCCAGCAACAAAATAGAAACCGGAAGTAGAGTTAATTTTGAAACCGGTTTGATAGAAATTCGTCCACGCCAGCTTAACTGTCAATTTTCGGTAGTTAAACATAAAAAAAAATTTGTTGCTCCTCACATCGTTCACTGGCACAGTGTACAGAGCCAGGAACAAAATAGAAACCGGAAGTAGAGTTAATTTTGAAACCGGTTTGCTAGAAATTCGTCCACGCCAGCTTAACTGTCAATTTTCGATAGTTAAACATAAAAAAAAATTTGTTGCTCCTCACATCGTTCACTGGCACAGTGTACAGAGCCAGCAACAAAATAGAAACCGGAAGTAGAGTTAATTTTGAAACCGGTTTGCTAGAAATTCGTCCACGCCAGCTTAACTGTCAATTTTCAGTAGTTAAACTTAAAAAAAAATTTGTTGCTCCTCACATCGTTCACTGGCACAGTGTACAGAGCCAGCAACAAAATAAAAACCGGAAGTAGAGTTAATAAATTGACGAATTTCTAGCAAACCGGTTTCAAAATTAACTCTACTTCCGGTTTCTATTTTGTTGCTGGCTCTGTACACTGTGCCAGTGAACGATGTGAGGAGCAACAAATTTTTTTTTATGTTTAACTACCGAAAATTGACAGTTAAGCTGGCGTGGACGAATTTCTAGCCAACCGGTTTCAAAATTAACTCTACTTCCGGTTTCTATTTTGTTGCTGGCTCTGTAGTCTGTACACTGTGCCAGTGAACGATGTGAGGAGCAACAATTTTTTTTTATGTTTAACTACCGAAAATTGACAGTTAAGCTGGCGTGGACGAATTTCTAGCAAACCGGTTTCAAAATTAACTCTACTTCCGGTTTCTATTTTGTTGCTGGCTCTGTACACTGTGCCAGTGAACGATGTGAGGAGCAACAAATTTTTTTTTATGTTTCACTACCGAAAATCGACAGTTAAGCTGGCGTGGACGATTTTCTAGCAAACCGGTTTCAAAATTAACTCTACTTCCGGTTTCTATTTTGTTGCTGGCTCTGTACACTGTGCCAGTGAACGATGTGAGGAGCAACAAATTTTTTTTTATGTGTAACTACCGAAAATTGACAGTTAAGCTGGCGTGGACGAATTTCTAGCAAACCGGTTTCAAAATTAACTACTTCCGGTTTCTATTTTGTTGCTGGCTCTGTACACTGTGTCAGTGAACGATGTGAGGAACAACAATTTTTTTTTTATGTTTCACTACCGATAAACGACAATTAAGTTGACGTGGCCAGTGTTATTTTTGGCGCCAATGAAAAAAATTCAAAATTTTCACTGTTTTTATGCAGCAACAAATTAGCAACAAATTCACCTGCATTTTTGCAACGATCCATCCCTTTTTCCGATTTCTTCACGCTACCTTAACGTTAAGCTAGAATTGTTGCTGATTTTCAGCGAACGGGTTGAGCAACAAAATCGTCATTATAGCAACTAATTAGCAACAAATAAGCAACAAATTCTGGTGTTGTTTTTTTTTAATTTCGCTAATTTTTCATCGCCAGCTTTACGTACCTATATATCGAGATTGTTAAACTTTGGTTACCTAAATAAATACCGATGAACAAGTGAAGTATATTATATACTACCTCTATATCCTGAAGGAAATATATTATTAATTTTAATCGTTTTAAACCACTTAGTTAATAAATAACACCTTAGTTACTTCAAAGAAGATCAAAGAAAAATTTATTTATTTATAATATTTATGTATTTACCTGTGGAAATTAAGCGTATTCAGGGCAGCATCGATAGAACCATTTACAGTTGGAAAAAAATCTTTTTTACTACTCATTTTCGGCACCTCAACATTATCACTCGAAATGAAAAACGTCGGCATCAAATCTGTGCGGAGTATATCATTCACATTTAACTCGTTTTGTATAATTTCTGATGTTATTAAACTGTAGATTTGTAATGAAACTAAGAAAACTTGTATGTATGCTCTCATTTTTTCAATAGGTAGAAGATGTGCACTTTGGCTTAAATGTTAGAAACAAATGAATACTAGAGCAAGTCGCAGGCTCATACAAGCATTATACGAGTTATAGAGCGAATAATTTCTTAGCGTTGAGATTTTATCGTGAGTTAACTGTCGTCATACGGATGCATCGCAAATGAAATAAAACACCTATATTGGTAGAAGAGATAGCATTTCTTTTATAACATAGATAACATAATATATATCTTTCTCAGCTTCGAGTACAATAAGGAGATACATGTATGACCGAGTATTGCTCGATAATTTTTTATATCTTAACTAGATCGATTTATTGCCCCCAAACACCCATAATAAATTTCATGTAAATATATGGACTGATTCCGAGATTCAGATAATATTAAGTAGGTAATAGCTGTGCCCCGCGGTTTACCCGCGTTGCTCCGCTCCTGTTGTGTATAGCCTTATAGCCTTCCTCGATAAGTGGGCTTTCAAACACCGATATAATTTTTCAAATCGGAACTGCAGTTCCTGAAATTAGTGCGTTCAAACAAAACAAACAGACTCTTAGCTTTATTATATTAAAAGTAAGTATAGATACCTATTACATTAACATATACAAGGCTACAAGAAAAGCTCGTTAATTAATTGTTAACTACTAACTAAGAAATGTAGCTAAGTACACAAGCACAGATAATATAATACTATACTAGGTAGGGATGTAACGATACATGATTTTGCCGATACGATACCGATACCGATATTTGTAGTAATGTATCGGCGATACCGATACCGATACCGATATCGATGGCTTGGTAGAAAAATAAATAGTGAATTATGCATAAAAAGTTACCAACATTTAACAGAGACAACTGTTAATCGTATTCTTTTAAATAAAAATGCCAAATCAAAAAACAACAAAACCATTTATTTTAGTAGGTATAATTATTTTACGAAGTCAGTTAAACTTTAAGTAATACACATACAATCAGTACCTAATAAAAGTTTACTATTCTGCCGTCCTTTAACTAGAAAGCCGTTAAGCCCACGAAGTGAGTTTCGAGTAAATGGCAAAAAACACGGAAATCGTTATTTCTTAAAAATTATGACACTTACAATAATTATTGTGAGATACATCGATCGACATTTAATTATATTATATATAGATATTAGTTTTTACCCAGAAACTGTTATAATTTATTTTTAAATTCACTTTTTCTCGTTTAGTTCAGCACTAGATTTCCGCCCGCGGCTTCGCCCGCGTTTGCAAAGGAAAACCCGCATAGTTCCCGTTCCCGTGGGATTTCCGGGATAAAAACTATCCTATGTGTTAATCAAAGTTACCCTCTATATGTGTGCTAAATTTCATTGTAATCGGTACAGTAGTTTTTACGTGAAAGAGTAACAAACATCCATACATCCATACATCCTTACAAACTTTCGCCTTTATAATATATATTAGATATTAGATATTAGATATAATCTGAAAATTTTAACTATTTACTGGACAAGACGGCCGTTCACATACCATAGCGACTTTTTAGCTAAGTAATTTAGTATTTTTATTTTCATTTTGTGTTTTTTTTTATTTATTAATAAAATGCTTACCTAAAACGTCGCTACTATAACTACTTTTAAGCTAAGACTTTCGTTTTAATTTAAATTTCAAAAACTTTATAATCAGCGTTTAAGGGCTTTTGGATGCTTTTGTACTATGATTCTATATAGTTGTACTAAATTTTAATCTTACTAATGTTAAAAATTTGCTGCTGTCTGAGGCTTTGCTCTCGGGAATTACATCCTCTAGGTCAACCAATGGAAAGGAAAAGGATCAAAAGCTTTTAGGTTTAAGTATTAAGGATTTAAACACTATCTTATCTAAATTAATGGTTTTAGCGTCTTATTGTGAGTAACAAGTATTTTAAACTCTTTTACTAAATGACTCTTTTAAGTTTTCGATAAAATTAACCTTTATTTCTCGTCATGTTCACGTTTATTTCATTACAGTGGCTCATTAATGGGTTAAGATTGAGATAAATCTTCTCGCTTTTCCTTTTTGGAACCGTATATTCATTTAGAATTGCAATTTTAATATTATTTTATAAATATTCTTCTGCGAAGCCATCATGCGAGATATTGGATATTGAGTACATATAGAACCACAAACAATGTAAACATAAATCGTTTCCTGAAAAAAAAATTAAGACTTGTGCACAAGGTTTTTGAAAAAAATACACCCTAGTTTCAATAGGGCTTCAAGCTCTTACATGTGGGATGCTCTTAATAAATAATGTAGAACCGCTTATCAAATGATTAGAAGACTCTTTCATCCACATTCAGAAAATATAATATACCAGAATATGTGGAAAATAGCAGGAGGTAGAAAACTTTTTATTTGCTACAATGTAAAAAATACAAATCTTAATAATCTAATACATATAAAGATAAGAAAAAATAGCAATAGTTGCAAAATGGACTCCCCGTCAGCGGGTCAAAGGTAGTGTACTCCTAACAATTTTTGTATCACCATCTCTAGTACATTGCTTGACAGTCGATTACTAATTCCACCCAAGGGGTAAATTACATAATTAATAAATAGTTTTAAAAATTAAATAGTACAGACTGTCTTTCTTCTCTTTCTCGGTTACAGTGACAAATCAGAGTCTAAACAGAGAAGTACGATTGAAAGTTCGCACTGTCGTAACCATTACCTACCAAATTTTCGTAACTTTGACTTGTTATATTTTCCGTAATTTAGCTGCTAGATTGTTTAAAACTTAGTAAACCTGATCAGAAACAATACGTCTTGTAAAAAAAAATCAAAAACAATCGGTACTCTGCTTGGGAGCGACATTATTTCATCATCACTCTCATCCCCAAAACTGATGCATCACCAGAATCGGATAACTGCCTTTTAGCTAAAAAATGAGGGTTAGCTGCTTTGTAGCTAAGCAAAAAAGTGTGATTAGAATTTTTCCTAAATAAAATTACTTAACTAAAAAAGCGTTAAGGGCGAGTAACTGCAAATAAGGTAAGGATTTCCATTGGAATCGTTATATGAAAGCATATCATAAAGCAGTTATAGTCCTATTGCGTCCCTATAGTCAAGTATAATCTGATAACGTACTTTTAGTCAAGTAAAAAGCTAAAAAATAATTATTAAATCTGGCGGTTAAGGTACTTTAAAGGAAATTTAGCGAAGTAGTGTTGGTTAGACGCTTTCAAGTTATGGAATCGCTGAAAATTGTGTTACTTAACGGCTTACAATATTTTCATATATTAATAACTATTAATGATTCTTAGACAGAAAGATAGAGAATTCTGAACTCTATCACCCTACATTTAAAACTGAAAATTGACCATTTGAGGGTTAACGGCTTTTTAGTTAAAGGACGGCAGTATTGGTAGAGTTTTTTCAGAAAACAAAGTGCGCACGCGCGGGCGGCCTCCCGCATCGTTCATTGGGCGCGGATTTTTTGAATTATTTGATATCAAAAAAATTGGTTGTTTGTAAAGTAGGTTTACGATCGAGATGTTTACGTGATAACATAATGCAGTGGCAGCGCTCGAGATGAAACGGGAGATCGGTCCGTCTCTCTCTCGTTATACCTGCGATCGCGCTCGTGAGGTTTTGGTGTGACACAAGTTTATGAACATGTCACCCGACTAAAACGATTTTAAAAACGTTATCACGTTAAAAATTAAAAAAATTCAAAATTATCTATTTCTTTCCTTTACATAAACAAATTTGTGATTGGAACACTACTAGTAAGCAAATAAAATGCTTGTGTCAGGAGGTTCCGCTCTTCCTTAACACTATTACAGAAACAGAAATAATACAATATGAATGAATACAATGCAAAAACATAAAAGAAAAGAAAGAATTTAATAAAAAAATATCGGTATCGGTTGATTTATTATCGGCGATACCGATATATCGGCTTGCCGATATATCGGCCGATATATCGGTATCTGTATCGGTATCGTTACATCCCTAATACTAGGTCCAAGATTCCTTTAATATTATATTGTATGTAAGTATTACCTAGATACAATACCGTTTACATGTAACAGACGGTAAAGCACCTACAAACCATTTACACTTTACAGTGATATAATAACATCACATAAATTAAATGGAAACGCTGTCTCTAAAATAATTTAGTGGGTGTTTATAGCGGGGTCTTAAGTGCCCCGCCGCGCTAGTAAAAGGATCCATTGTTATGTACAATATTACAAATGTTTGGGTGTCATCCCGGTGACGTTTGATGTGAGAACAAACCATGCTGGTGCACTCAGCACGCCAAAACACCCTCTTTTAATTTTTCTCGAATGAAATCTGGAGATCGAGTTACTTTTACGACGTTTTTACTTGTACAAATGTTGTGGGACGAAAAATTATGTTTTAGATGTTTATTTAATAATCTTAAAAAGATCTATGCTAGAAGGAGAAATATATCTAGATTTAAAAAGGATAATAGCGTTTGACCTATAATATTTTTTTCAGTTATTTAGGTATGCCGTAATTGAAAAGAAATTGTTTCGTTAGAGAATAAATTATAAAATAATATATGCCTGGGTGAAATATATGTACAGTGCGACACTATTTTATAAGTACATAGTTGTAAGTGTAGGTAATGTATTTTTTAAGAACTTTTCATATCTTACCTTGACAAACTTAAATGGGTAGATACCAACATATAATATTAGGTATCTACGTGTTTTATTTTAGTCTGTTAACCCAGCCGGATATATTCAAATTCGAAACATCGTCATCGTTGCTTAAATCCAAGATGCAAATTTTAATTAATACATAATACCTAATTAAAGAAAATAAGACGTTATTAGCTAAATGCGCGACGAAATCTTGATTATTATTAGCGCCAAATCGTGGTTCTAATTTCAATGTTTACTTTTTTTTATACAACGATAAAAAATATTCCTGCCTGTGATTTAACCGAAGTTTTATATAAATATTTGAGTTTAATTTACAAGCCGCTCTCGTTGTAGCTGATAGCCTTTTTTCCACATTAGAGACGATGTCGATTTACGATTAGTGTAATACGTACTAATAACATGATGTATATACCTATAGGTCATAGGTGTATGCTTTTTATTATGTTGCCGAGAAGTGAGAACTAATAGCTATGCCTATAAAAAAGTTTCACCAAAATTCGTCCAGTAGTTTTTGCGTAAGGGACCGACAGCGGATAGGTACACCCAAAAATATAGTTTTTAGATTTTTGTCTCCGCTAAACTGTAAAAGTATTGCATGGATTTACTTAAAATTTACTTCTAGAGATAGCTCGAGACCTGAGGAAGGACATAGGATACTGGATAAGTATTATCTCGGAAATCTCACGGGAACGGGATACGCAGGATTTTCTTCGACTACAACGGCGAAGCGGCTGGCGGAAAGCTAGTCCGAAATAAAAGACGAACTTCGTGCCTTGATATCCTGAGTTTTTTTTTTAAAGATTTAATGGTTTGTTAAAATAAAAGCAAATATATATTTTTACATACATTTATTTCAAAGAAATAGTTATAAGTATGTTCTAAAAAGATGATTTCAGTTTAACAATTCATTATCCAATTAGTTTTCATGCTACATAATTTAGGTACTAATTTTATACATATAACTTTATTGTTAGTCTCCGATGCCTATTTATCTTGTGTAAACTTATATAAGTTTTGTATTTAGATCTATATTAATCTAACAGCATGCAAATTCTGACACATAATTGCTCTTGTCATCAATACTTATTTTATTGCTGCAATAAATCCTTTGTTACAATAATGTTACTGTGTGTCTTGTATAAATGTACTAAAAATTCAGAAATCTTCTTCAGTGCCAGTTCAATAGCACTGTCACACTATTATAAAAACGGAATATTTCATCTTCCTACATTTTTCGTCTAATAAAAACTCATGCAGATAAAAGAACATCCCAATTAATTTCATTGTTATAGACTTCCCTTTCAAGCCATAGTTCATAGTTTTCCTTAAACTCTTCATCAAGATCAAAATTAGTGTCAAGTACACTATTAATATCTTTATCGACAGGTGTTAACTCACTTTCCTGATCTGCCATTGTACCATACCGTCGTCTATTAAACCGATCAACGCACGCTCGTAAAGCGCACTCTTCGTCTTGAAAGTCCCATGGACGAGCATCTACATCATTGCCAAAAGCCCAATCATCATTCAATCTATGCCGTACCTTAGAATAAATTGCGCTGATGGTTTTCATATTCGTTTTTCGCCACTGTCGTCCCAAATACTTAGTCTGCATCTTTAAAAGTTTCAACACGTAAAACTGCATCAAAGCATGTCGTACTTTTAGCGTGCGTTTTAATATAGGTGCACTTTTAAATACGACAAGCATCATAATTCTTGCGTTTTTCCACTTTGTCAATTTATTTAAAATCCTCAAGAGATTAATGCAAGAAAATACATTCCTCCAAGAGTAGAGCACTGATGTGTCACCAATATCCAGACATTCCTTTGTCAATTCCGGCTGTTCGCCGATTACACAAGCAGGAAAATCAAATATGGGAATGGTATTCTTAGCCCCAACATATGAAAGAATATTTTGATTAAAAAACTTCAAAACTAGAGGCATGCAGTTTGCAAACACCAAATGTTGTGACATATATTCAAATTGATACACATGATTTAACTTAAAATGTTTCAAAAGTAATAAAAGAGTAGCAGTTACAGCTTTAACAATGATTTCTTTATGTCTATTCACATCTATGCCAAGCTTGAGTGACTGGAGTACGGTCATGGGCATCTCTTCTGGTAATAGATCTGCCATAATATTCATAGAATATGTTTTTGCTGTGGAAGTTGGTGCAGCTGCCAACAATATTTTCAGTAATGCAATCATATACTGTGGAAGATTAGGTAGCACTTCTCTGTAAAGAATTTCGGTTTCGTTCTGCTCAACTTCTTTTTCACCTTTAGTAAGAGGACTTCGTGCAATTTCAATTTCTCTCTCTATTTGAATTTCTGCAATACTTGTGTAAATGTGCTTTTTCAATACTTCTATACCTTCATGGATGGGTTGTGGTAATCCTGCAACTGTTGAACGATCACCTGGTAAAGAGTATCCAACAAACTTTACTCTTACATTGTCAAGAAAGTTGTCAATATCCTTTTGCCGTACTTTAGATTGCCAGGGAAGACTTCTAGGCAGAGGAGGTGGTGGTGGAGGACTATCGAATCGTTTAAAATACATGTAATATGGACAATTTTGATTTGAGTTTTGAGATCCTTCTATAGGCATTGACTGAAACTCCATAGAGTAATCTTCAGATCCATTACTTTGTTCTTCTTTCTCAACAAACATTTGTTCATCAGACTCATCTAAGGAGGTTTGTTTCATGAATGTTTGTCTTCGTAGAGCTCTTTCATTCTCTTTTAACTTTCTCTGATTTGGGTTCTGGTTCTCTAGCATGTCTCCAGCACTTGGTGGGGGAGAACTGGCTCTCATACCTTTGATCACTTCAAGAGTATCTTCCATGACTGGAGACAAATTATATTTTTCGCGCAATCTAGCTTTTCTCTCTTTTAGCTCTTTGATGCCACCTAAATAGACAAGTAAAACTTTCCATAGCAAAAGCAAAACTTTTTTCATAGGAAAATGTGGTGCTGTGCCTGCGCCCAAGTGGGTTACCATATTCAATAATTGTACAGGAAGTAATTCTTCACCAAACGGTGTACCAAGTTCTTCTTTAAAGGTCTTTATCATATGTGCATACTCAGTATTGGGATTATTCTTTTCAGTTCTCATATGCTCAGTTATTAAATAAAGTACTGAAATAATAACTCTCAAATTGGTAGAATCGGCTAATGATTCCGCAAGTTTCCTTGAAGCTATAGTTGTATTGCTTCTAACGATTTCGAGATTCAATAACTCCACAAAAGCTGCGAATGTACCCATTTCATACAACATGAATATATTTAGACGAGCCCACTGTGCCTGTTCAGCATCAGATTGCATTTCGGCCCAGCATCCTTGAGCTAAATACAAGATGCATCTAGTCGCTCGCATCCGCACCTCACTAACTGCTATATCTAAATGTTCTAACAATTTCATTATAACCGTACGCCGTTGTTTCTCAGTAAGCCTTTGCCAACTAGGGGGATAGTTAAATTCTTCCATGATATCTTCAAAAGCCTTTACGTTTAATTGAAATTCCGGATGTTCTGTGTAACTATATAATTCAGCGATTTCGTTGGCCTGTGTATCACAATCATCGTAGACGAAATCTAGTTCAGGGCTCTCCATATCATTGACACAATCGCCTTCTTCCATGGGGCGGCGCACATCGGGCAACTTTGTGCCGCCTCGTCGTCCATTTCCATTAGTACCCATTGTGAATGTGTTTTCTTTATACGGAATTCACATTTTATGGAAATCAAAACCTTCTGTTTTTTACTCACAAAAAATCAATCAATACTCAAGTGTCAAATTTCAGTGTTTTTTTTTTTCATTTTGATCCCAATTCCCATGCAAACAACTGTCAAATTGTGTTGTGCTTCTTCTACACGGTTTTCCCACAGAGTAAGAAATATATTAACTAACAATATAATATTATGTAACTGAATTGAGATTCGCGTACCTATTTGTGTTAAGGCTAATGTAATAAAAGGTAAAGGGTGCGATGAGACCGGTTTATAAACGGCGAAATTGTTAAATTTGCCTTTGACATAATCACGGTGTTAATGTGAGCGAATTATACTAGAACTCACAATCTATATATTTTTGTAGAACACTTACTGAAAAACTATCATAATTTATTATGTCTTTTTTCTAGCTGATGATTTTATCCACATTAAAAAATCCACCTGATCTTACCGATTTTTATAATCTGGATTTAGTATCTTTGGCAAAGAGAATTATATATCTTCTATGTACCTAAATTTCTATAATCTCTGGTCTCAGTTTTTGTCTTTTGAGGCCCAAAAATTTTGACATAAATTTTTTGTTGACTAATAAAATAAGGTGGGGGAGATTATTGTGATTATTTAATTTATAACAATTTATTTAACAACGTAATAATAAATCAATATCTTTTTATTTCAGGATATAAGCTGTCATAATCTCTCTAGTTTATATAAAATCTTACGTTCCTGGGTTTTACTGAGCAAAGCTCGACCTGCAGGTAACTTAGTTCTATTTTACTAATTTTTTGAATTGCACACAGGCTGCACATGCAGCCAGGATATGAAAGAATATTCATAAAGTATTCATATTTTTGCAGCTTCAAAATGGCAGAACTAGCTGCGCTATTACAAACGGAAATACCTGAAGGTCGTAATCACCTCACGGATAGTCATACAAATCTGGAACGGGTTGCTGAATACTGTGAAGCTAATTACTTCCAATCTGAGAACAAGCGACTCGCTCTTGAAAGCACAAAAAACTATACTACGCAGTCTCTCGCAAGTGTCGCCTATCAAATAAATACACTTGCATACAACTTCCTGCAACTCTTGGAGTTACAAACCATGCAGTTAGCCGAGATGGAAGGGCAGATGAATCATATAGCTCAGACTGTTGCTATTCATAAGGAGAAGGTAGCACGGAGAGAAATTGGTGTGCTAACAGCAAATAAAGTGACAAATAGACAGTATAAAATCATTGCTCCAGCTAATCCTGAGAAACCCATTAAGTATGTTAGGAAGAGCATTGATTATACAGGTCTGTTAAACTTTAAACGTTAACTAAAACATTTTACAATTATGAGTGATTTTATGAACAAGTTTTAGTAACCATTATAGTCTAATTGGTTCATAAAATGTAGTAACACAACCCCAATATTAACCAGTCTGTATTCTGTTAGTTCTTAAGGTTTTTTTATTAGGTACACAGACACAATGGAAATCCTTATTTCTTACACACCATTTTTGCTTCACTTGCTGGTTTGTATGTAACCAACTCCTTAAGACTATAACTCAATTCACTTTAAGTGACAATACTATAATTTCATTAGTTTATTTTATTAAAATGTGATTTGTATGTTGTTTTAAATACACTGCAATAACTACACAGTAACAAACTATCCAATATTATTTTCCTACAGCTCTAGACGACATAGGCCACGGTGCTCACTGGAACAGCGGTATGAGCGGTACTCCCCGCGGCCGTCGTTCGGGATCCGTTCCTGGTGCCGCACCACTCCCCGCACCCACTACCAAACCCCCCACACCACCAGCTGCTGTTCGATCTGCGTCCGCGTCTAATACTGGCACGCTCGGACGTGGTACTTTAGGTATTCATTTTATAGTTTACTAGCTTTCCACCCGCGGCTTCGCCTGCGTTTTCAAAGAAAAACCCGCATAGTTCCCGTTCCCGTGCGATTTCCGGGATAAAACGTATTCTATGTGTTATTCTGATGTATAAGCTATATTGTGGTAAAGTTTCATTCAAATCCATACTTGCAAACTTTCGCCTTTATAATAGTAGTAGGATAGATATAGATTATAGAAAAATAAAATAAACATAAAATAAAAAGAAAAATAAAATACTAAACAAATTTTATGTGTTGTAACTTCAATCATTGGTCCATTAAAATATAAATGGGTACTGTGTCAACAGTCATTTTTACACGAGACAAAATCTAAATACTGCAACTGAAATTTATGATAGAATATCAATTAATATCAAGTGTTAAAATGATTGCTCTGTATAATTAATTAATGAAAAACATTAGTCTACTTTTGTATTATCATAAATAATGCAATTTATCACTTATTCTTTTATGTAAATTTAATGTTTTATGTGAATACATAAAATACTAAAACCCATAAACAGGTAAATCATCCCGCGAGTACCGCACCCCACCGGCCGTCGCCCCGCCCCAAGTGCCATCGCACTACGCACCAAACTACCCTCGCAGACCACCTGGCTACTCTACACTACCTGTCGCTCAACCACAGGTACCGTTACAAATTATATGAATAACTAGCGGTCCGCCCCGGCTTCGCCCGTAGTACATAATTACGTTTTCTCTACATAAGAACCATCCTCGTACTTCAAGGAATATAATAAAAAAAGAATTATCGAAATCGGTTCAGCCGTTCTCGAGTTATGCGCTTACCAACACATTTTGGGATTCATTTTTATATATGAAATAATAAATTATGTTAAAGAAATCAAATAAGAGAATGAATATAAATTCAACAACTAAATTGTTCAATTGTTGGTTTGTTATTCATGTTATGTCGCCTGTTCATGCTAACTAATTTAGATGAAATGAAAAAAAAAACAGGATTACTTGCAAACTGCCACTCTGTATACTTGAAAAACTGTAATTTTATTCATACATTTTCTCAAAATTAATGAAAAAAAATCATAACAGGAAATTTAAATAATGATAAACAATTGCGTTTTTATTCTAGGTTGGAATGGTGCATCCGAATCAACACCAATCTTCCACAAATTATTCACAACAAGACCTGCACGCTAGTATGCCTCGTAAGTATACTGGTTTAGTAAATTGAAGTGTGTTGCATTTATTATTTCAATTGAGTAATTATTTTTATAACAAAAAAATATGTACAGCTTAAATTTGTAATGAAATACAAGTTGCTAGATACAAATTGTTTATTTACAGCACCTCCATCCCCATTGATTGGATCGGATGGTGAGCACAGCCAACACTCCATGAGCCTGCCCGGTCAGGTATGTTAATTTTGATGCATATAAAGTGTATTTGTTAATATCGTCCCACGTGTTGTTTACGCCATGAACGTGCCATTACTTATTAGTTATTAGCAACATCTCGCCCGTGAATGTCATGAATTGTTATCTCGTATGTTACCTTCACCAACGCGTTGTTAACATCGTCTCGCGTGTTATTAACATCATTTCGCGTGTTGTTAACGTTATCTCGTGTGTTGTAAACGTTTACTCGCGTGTTGTTAACGTTATCTCCTGTGTTGATAACGTTTACTCGCGTGTTGTTAACGTTTACTCGCGTGTTATTAACGTTTACTCGCGTGTTGTTAACGTTTACTCGCGTGTTTTTATTAACGTTTTTTATATAATGTTATTATCTGTACATTATTTAGCGCGCGTCATCGTCGTCGGGCGGCGGGTCGGCGCGCGGCGGGTCGGTGTCGCCGCCGCTGCCGCCGCCGCCGATGGACGACGAGCTCGCGCACGACGCGTTCGGCAGACCACACCACATGGGCGTGAGTACAATTGACTCCACTGCCTCCACTCCAATTGACTGTGTACTATAGAGGCGGCTGTGAACATCGTCGCTGCACAGAACACAATTGCAGGTGTCGCGGGAAGCAAGAGATGGGGCTAATCGATTCTTGCGCATCTTGCGACTGCGCCATAAAAATACCATAAAAATTGGCGTCACCTGTATATTTAGTGCAGTACATTACATTAATTTTCACATTACTACACTAAACTAATATTTGTTTAAAATTTGCAGAACAAAATGGGTACTCAATATACAAGCGCGGTGCCAGCTATAGTGCCCGATGAAGAGGACTTGCCCGGATGGGTGCCTAAGAATTACATTGAAAAAGGTAAATACTAAATTAATTGGCATGAAATAAACTTTTGTTTTCATTGAAAATACGATTAATAAAATTAACTTCGTCAGTACATTACAGTACATCCTAATCCTGCCTGACAAAACAAAGATTCATACAATCATTATATTATTAGATTACTTTGATTATAAACTATACAACAAGTATAAAATTTCTAATACTGACATTTCATTTCTACTATTGTGCTTAATAGTATCACTCACAACCTTCCCTTAAATATTCAGTAAAAATAAAACTTCCATTCCAGTGGTAGCGATATACGACTACTACGCGGACAAAGAGGACGAGCTATCGTTCCAAGAGAGCTCAGTGATATATGTGCTGAAGAAGAACGACGACGGATGGTGGGAGGGGGTCATGGACGGGGTCACGGGATTGTTCCCCGGGAATTATGTGGAGCCGTGTGTTTAAATTTATGCGTTTTATGAGTAATTTTTAGAAAAAAAAGACGGGTTGCACTCCGGCAGTGCCGGCAGAAGTGAAAACTTGATTATTAACGTTGAGTATGTTTGATATTTTGGAATGGTATCCGTCTTACGCTTTTTCGATCAGGTCACGTCCTGACGCGAGTTTAAGATTTTATACCCATTACAGAAAAAGTGCTCAACGCCCTTCACTTTCACTTCAAAAACAAACAATGGAAAGACGCGGTTCGAATACCGCCTCGTGATCGATTTTTTTTATTCTCTTGTTGAAAAACTAAAATCATGACTTTATATAAAATCTAAATATAATATTCACATGTAAAACGCAATGGTGTTTGGCATTGAAATAGCCACTACACCTGTAGATATCCTCTAAGAAATGTTTCTGATAAATTCTCCTCAAGAGAATCAAAAAGATGAACTTAAAATTATTTCAACCACATTTGGGAGTTGTAAGTATCATGTTTTTAGAGTTATAACGACTTGTTATGTATAACTAACTTTTTACCGACAGCATTCAGTTTTCCAATTTAAAATAAACAATGTGGCATTTATTTATATTAATTATTGTACTTTATTTTTAGTATGTTAAGTAATTATATCCAACAAGCTTGTTATTACGTATTATTAGTATTAAGTGAAATTTTATAACTATGTTGTAATCGTTCTATAAAATAATTTTGGCTTATACATTCTTAAATATAAGTATTTTTTATCTTAGTATTCATAGGTTTTTCATTGGATATTACTTATTATTGGTACATATTTTATACTTTTTTGCACATTTCTGTTATAAGTGTGCGTATTTCCACACAACAAATAAGAGATTAGATATAAAAATGGTTTTCTACTATAGCTATTAACTAGTTGTTAGACAATTTCTTTATATAGAAAATGAAAAATTACTTCATAACCGATTCCAATAGAAATCATCCTGTTTAGTCTGTTCTCAATAGTATAAGGAAACTAGTGTACCATGAGAAAGAATTTGTATATTATTAAGTTCAGTTAATTGTCTTATATAAGAAATAGAGGAGGTATTCAGAAATAAAACGACTTTTTCACCATATTGTATGTAATTAAATGCTAGTTTCTTACACGTAATTAATTTACATTTATAATTAAATTAATATATGCTTACTGTGTACACAATAAACGAATATACTAAAATAGTGTTTTAATCAATCAACCTTAATAAAACCCAATAATGGTTCAGGACATGGTTTAAGATAGATGTTACATAGGAATGCTGCTTATTATAAAAAAGAAAACAAAATCGTGCGTTTCCATCATAATGATAAGTTTCTTAGAACGATCTGTAGCAATTTTTTTATATTAATGTAACTTGAATGATAAAAACATCTAGTTATTATTGTCATTGAAATATCTTTGGAAAAGAAAATGAATATATCACCCGCGCAAAAGAAATTCTGTTTCTCTCTTATCTCAAACCTCAATACAGTATCATTCCATCTCACAAGGTAATTTTTATCAATTTTAGCAATAATTGCAAAAAATGACAAAACATGGAACCATAGATAAACAAATTTCACTTCAGTCAAAATAATGAGCAAGCAAGTTTGAATTTAAAGTAATTATTTTTTGCACAAAATCACCTTGTGAGATTTGACCACAAGTTTTATAAACAGTCTATTAGCGAGTTATTGCTATTGAATAAACTTCTTAATATTGTTTCTTATAAAAATTAAGTAAACATTATCTATACTTAGGAAAAAAGTTGTGTTGAAATGTCACTATAAGCTAGTATAGTCCAAAATCTTAAAATAAAGAAGTTTCCAAGAGTTAACAAAACTTTATCCATAATAGAAATGAATGGGCTTATAATTAACATAGAATTTATTCCTTATCATCAATTTCCATATTTTCCGCAGTAACAATGTCTTTTTCCTTATTTTCATCGTCTGTTTTTTGTTCTGTTTTTACTTCTTCCTTGGTTTCCTTGGTGTCTGTGCTTTCATCACTTTTAACGCTATCTGATGCGACTTCGGGTTTCTTTTCTTTTTCTTCCCTGAAATTATTTTAAATTTTTAGATTCTCTGTACATTAAATAAACCGTTTTCCTTTTTTAGGGAACATGTTGGGATCATGGTTGCAACAAGACATTTGCCCAAAAATATATGGAAATATAATTCAATATTAATTTGTTTCATGGGTTTCACGCATTTCATTTTCATTTTCTATTCAGTTCTTACAGCATTACGTACAAACTTAACTCAGACAGTTAACAGAAGTATTATTAACAAGTATTGAAAATACATCTTTCTGATTCTATGCAAAATATTATACTCACTTTGTAGGTCCGTTAACAACTTCTACGACGTCATCATCTTCATATTTAATGTTAACGACGGCATCCACTTTAGTCTTTATGCTCTTCAATGCCGAGTGGAATATTTTTGAACTAGCCTAAAATCAAGTAAAAGAGAATAAATTATTATAGGAAAAAAATAAATAAACGCAGTTTAACTCAGGCCCCGGAATCACAGACACAATAGAAAAACTATTGTGTCTGGGACCGATCGGGCCGCTTGGGGCTCAATGGGTAGATAGAGAGAAATAGATTTTGTGATTAACATTAATGAAATGTTTTCTACATTTATTTTGATGATTTTTAGGCTATTCATACAATTGTTGTCATGTGTTATACATGGTGTGATCGTTAAGCGTTCACTCTATTACTATTACACATATAAAAAAACCAAATTTTAATGTGCACGCGGGACGCTAGGCAAGGATATCAGCAACATCAACATTCCGCATACGTCAAACCCACATGATAATATGAGCACAATACTATAAAGGTGTAATACATAGAAATCTAAATAACAAGACACTAGAAGTCGTAAGCGCGCGTGACCTTGTCGCCACTCAGGTGACTTTCACATCACCAGTGTGTTCGTCACAGTTCAGTTGCTATGGAGACGTCTGTGTGTAAACATGGTGTGTTTCAGCATTTCCCATTGCGGAAATTCTTCCACAAGTTGTAATTATACTAATAAAGGAATAATATTTCATCGGTAAATATTTTTTTTAGAAATAATGCCGTTTTTCCTTAAAATTATAGAATATTTACAAGTATTACGAGTGTCACCATAGTAATCGAAATAACAATGAATGACACAGTTTCAACCTTATTGGAGCAAAAAGAAACAAAACGTCTCATATACTTAGGGATGTTATTCTAAAATAAACCGTAAATTCGTGCGTTAGGATACATATTAAAAAGCTTAATTTAATATTTTAAGTTAGTTTTCACTAAAATCAAGTTGTCCAATAAAAGGCATAGTTTACTTGTGTGTATTGTTTAGCTATCTGTTTAAATGTGTTGATTTTGGCGACAGCGGTTTTCATACGAATTATGACATTATAGCACTTCTATGTGTCTTGTTATTTAGATTTCTATGGTGTAATACCAGTAACCGCGCGGGGTTCAGGGGACCAATCCCTATTATTCTATATTATAGAATTCGTTAAGTTCTATACTGTGAATCATAAAGTGAAATATGTATATATATTGCGAATAAAAGTTGTGTTGTGTTGTGAAAATAAATAATTTTTACTATATTTGTGTTTTTGAAGTGAAAACTTCTTTAGCGGCGTTGGGTATAAAATCTTAAGCTCGCGTCAGCACACGTGGCCTGATCCAAAAAGCGTAAGACGGATTTTTTTTTTGCCCTTATATTCCATGCGTAAGACGGATACCATTCCAAAATATCAAACATGCTCAACGTTAATAATCAAGTTTTCACTTCTGACGGCACTCCCGTAGTGCAACCTTTTTTTTTTTAAAACACAAATACACCACAAACTAAGAGCACTGACCATGAGCGAGGCGATGCGCGCGCGCGCGGCGGCCAGGCTGGTGGCGGCGTCGTGCAGGCGCTCGTGCGCGCCGCGCTCCGCCTGCTGCGTGTGCGCGGCGGCGGCGCGCGCGGCCCGCGCCTGCGCCTGCGCCGCCTGCAGCGCGCCCCGCAGCCGCGCGCGCTCCGCCTGCCCGCGCGCCGCGCTCGCCACCAGCGCGCCCACGTCCACCACCAGACCCTTGTACGACACCACGCCTGACACACGCACATACTTGTACTATGCTATACAACTATCAGTTTTTACACTAGACATAGACAAAGTCCCTTTATTGGGTGGGGCAATAAATAAAGAAGGCTCTCTGCATATCACATTTTTTTAACGTGATAACGTTTTTAAAATCGTTTTAGTCGGGTGACATGTTCAGAAACTTGTGTCACACCGAAACCTCACGAGCGCGATCGCAGGTATAACGAGAGAGAGACGGACCGATCTCCCGTCTCATCTCGAGCGCTGCCACCAATAAGACGTTATCACGTAAACATCTCGATCGTAAACCTACTTTACAAACAACCAATTTTTTATCTATACTAATATTATAAAACTTAAGAGTTTGTTTATTTGAACGCGCTAATCTCAAGAACTACTGGGCCGATTTGAATTATTTCAGTGTTAGATAGACTATTTATCAAGGAAGGCATAATATAACATCACACTAAGACCAATAGGAGCGGAGCAATGCGGGTAAAACCGCGTGGCATAGCTAGTTCTAACATAAAATTTTAAAATAAACATTTATCTCATTCCTGAGGAACATGTATGATAAAAAGGAAGCCAAATTAGATTTTTTGTTAAAAGAAGTTAGTTTGCAATTCAAATTGTTGAATCAAAAATAGAAAGATAATATGAAAACATTTTACTCCAAATAAGTTCAACATGATAATTATATACATATTTTCAACGTTAATTATAATAAAATTATGTACAAACCAGTTCCACTAACATCCTTGGTGGCCACCGATGATTCCGAATCTTCTTTGTCTTGCACAAACACAGGAAGTAAATTGCGGTTTCCGGACGCTATTACTGCTTCTAACTCCGCTATCTGTTGTGTTAAAAATAAACTCATTTAACAATTGTTTTTAATTATAGACTTTAGTAATATGTAGAAAAATTACACAATTTTTGAAGTGAAAACTTCTTTAGCGGCGTTGAGCACTTTTTCTGTAATGGGTATAAAATCTTAAACTCGCGTCAGGACACGTGACCTGATCGAAAAAGCGTAAGACGGATACCATTCCAAAATATCAAACATGCTCAACGTTAATAATCAAGTTTTCACTTCTGCCGGCACTCCCGGAGTGCAACACGTCTTTATTTTTTCTCAATTTTTTAAAAACCAAATAAATGAATGTGAATATTTTTAAATAACAAATGAATATGAACATTTTAAAGTCTTGTAGTTTTAAGTTTTTATTTTGTGTTTACTAAATGCACTTACATGGGCAGGCACTTCATTGCTAAGAATGGTTGTGTCCAGGGGAAGGTCTTGCATAGCTTCAACTGATCCTGAAGCCAAATCTTTGATTGCTTGAAGCAGAGTCCTGTTGTAAATGGAATAAAATATTATTTATCATCATAATATTTAAACATTTTGGCTAATAAAACGATCATAAAACATATTCAGATTTATTATTACAAACTAAATTAAATACTTAGTTGTTATATTTTAGTCAGCAACCATGGCCAGAATTAATTAACCATTGTCACCCAGAAATATAACTTTCTATTCAATAACACAGCATCATTAATAAATACAACATAAAACTTACTTATAACTGAAGCTATCCTTAACACAGACTTTTTCGAGTACGGCTCGTATCTGTGATCTCGACAATTGTAAGCCGAGGCTCATGAACAGATTCTGTAGGTCCTTCTTAGTGATGTTTCCACCGCGAGATGTATCGAAATACACAAGGGATAGTAATAGATACGGGTCAGGGGGTAATTCTACGCCGCGGCTGCGACGCTTCGGCGAGTTGCTGCGGTCGTCGTCACTATGGGACTCCTGTCAGAGGAATTTATGATAAAATTATTATTTCGGATTATCTATACTAATATTATAAAATATAAAGCTTAAGAGTTTGTTTGTTTGAACGCACTAATCTCGGGAACTACTGATCCGATTTGAAAAATTCTTTCGGTGTTAGATAGCCCATTTATCGAGGAAGGTTATAGGCTATATTTCATCACGCTACGGGCAACAGGAGTCGAGCCACGGGGGTGAAACCGCGCGGAGCAGCTAGTAATAGATATAGTTGCAACTTTCAATTTAGTTGGCACTTGGAAGAAGGTATAAATTTTATAAGTTAGAATTGAAAAGTTGCCAACATTGGACTTATCACCATAATGTCCTAACATTTATATGATTAACATTCTCAATAATATAATCAAATTAAATATTTTACATTTTAAATCAATTTCATTTAATTTTGATGTAAGTGTTTCCAACATATTTTGAAAGATATTAAGATGGATGCTGATGAAGTGTGGCACAAAAACTTTCATTAGTGGAATTATTAAAAACTCACGCGTCTATCGCGACGTCTGGCATCGCGTCTGTCATCTTTTTTGTCTTTATCCTCCTTCTTGTCCTTGTCTTCTTTCTTATCTTTGTCATTATCTTTCTTCTCTTCCTTTTTCTCATCTTTTTTGTCTTCTTTCTTTTCATCTTTTTTATCTTCCTTTTTCTCAGCCTTTTCTGTAACCTTTTCCTTAACCTCTTCCGTTCTTTCGGGTAGAGTGTACAGAGTTTTGTAAATGTAAAAACCGAAGTCGCGCATGAGCATCTCATTGAAAAGTTCGGCGAATACAAAGAGCTAAAAAGCAAGTGATATTTTATAACATAAAATATTATTAAGTTGTCAATTGAATGTTCAAGAAACAAATACAATGTCGAAGAAAACCAGAGTACTTTTATTATTGAAAAGTTAAGAAGTACGACTTTAAAAATTAAACTACACATTTAATGTTTCAAAAATAATGCTGAAAATCAATGTACTTACCTCAAAACTGTGCTCTTTATTATCTGTGACACGGTAGTCAAGCAAAAGGGAAAGTGTAGCAACACTACATCCGAACTTGCCACCTTTCGCTGCTGCCGATGGGTGCACTATAATGTGGGCGTTTGTGGGCAGCTCGTATTTATTCTTTAGTACCTGCTTCTCTTTTTCCAGCTAAATATAATATAAATATTAATATACATACTAATATTATAAATGCGAAAGTAACTCTGTCTGTCAATCACGCTACTACTACTGAACCAATTTGCATGAAATTTGGTATAGAGATATTTTGATACCCGAGAAAGGACATAGGATAGGTTTTATCCCGGAAATCCTACGGGAACGGGTTTTTCTTTGAAAACGCGGGCGAAGCCGCGGGCGGTAAGCTAGTATTAATATAAGTTAAAAGGAATATTATCTGATAACTTGTTAAGATAGAAATAGAGACTACTTCAAAGTAAAAAGTATCAAGCTTCCTAGTTCCGATGCCAAAGTATTTAATGTTTGTGTAAAGTAAAAAAGCATATATTTTAAATTGTCAACTTCTTATTAAATCCATATCAGTCAAAGTATGTATATGCGTGTGGTATTGATAGCAAAATTACAATTTAATAAATTTTCATGTATCAATGATTATCACAACTTTGAAAATGGTGTGAGTCCTCACTACGCACTATTTTCATTTAAAAAACATACATCTAGGGATATCTTAATCTGAGAAAAATCATTCTTACCTTCTTCTTTTCCTCCTCAATTTCCTTTTCAGTTTTGGGTTTATCTTTCTTTACAGCTTCTTTATCATCCTTATCTTTGGCATCTTTCTTTTCATCTTTGCCGTCTTTGCTGTCTTTTTCCACAGTTTTCTTTTCAGTGACTTGTGGAGTTTCCTCTACAATGATTTCTTCCTTCTTGTCATCGTCTTTAATTTCGATATTATCAGAAGGCTTCTCAGGTTCAGGTTCATCATCATCCACAACTTCCATCACATCTTCGCTTTTAGAATCTTTTTCTTCCTCGGCTTTGATAAGTTTTGATAGCCGTGATACCAATTGCGCGCGTAATCCTATGTAAATCAATAATGAGGTATAATATGACAATTATGGTGCATTAAATGAAAAATAGTCACATTAAAATTAAAAATATTGTTATACATGTTTCAAATGTACGAAATATTTACCTTTACAGCTCACGTTACGCGCACGTAATTCTTGTCTCAGCTGATCCACTTTAATTGTCCTCAAATCGATCTTCGAATAATGCGTAGGTTCAGGTTTGTCCTCTTCGTCATCATCATTCTCATCAATAGTTATCGTACTGTCATTGAGATCCTTATTTTCCTAAAAAATAAGAATTCAAAAATAACCCTCGAAATCCAGCATCACCAATGCGTCAAATGACTTTAAAGAAAAAAAATTGTTTTAAATTTGTTTAAAATTAAAATTTAATTCCTATCCAAAAGCAAATACTGAGTGCGTATGTTGAAGGCAGGACATCATTGCGTCAACAGTGCGGCGCAAGGCAGCCCGTGAGGTCCTCGTCATTCAGTAGCACACGCGGCGGGAAACAAAACGAAACAAAACTGGGAACAAACAATTTGGGATTTGTCCGCGTCGGCGTCCGCTGGCTGGCTCTGCGGCGTCTGCGGGGTCAGCGGGGTCAGCGGGGTCGGCGGGGCCGGCGGGGTCGGCGCGGCGGTCGGGGCGGGCTCCTGCGGGGGTTGCGCGTCGCTGTCGCCGGACTCGGGCTCTTTGAGCGCTCTGACGGCGGCTTCGCCGGCCGCCTTATAATGATCTGTGAGCGTCGTCCACTCGACGCAAGAGGGCTGCACGGACCACACGTCGGGCAGGAACAACACCACACACTCGAGTCGCGATTTGCCGCCACTGCTCTCGCGCCAGTAGTAAAACTCCACCATTCGGTACCTGCGCGGTCAACAGTGTTAATAATAGATACTCACATACGGCTCCCAGCATGGACACACATCCTCTACGCGAATATAAGCAGCGCATTGGTAGGCCGGTACATCGCTCGGCATCCAATTACTTGCACCTTTACCGATGTACTACCACCTTTTTACTATCACATATTGAATGTGTGCTGTACCATGTTTCATTTCTCAGATAAAACCAAAAGTTTCTATATTTCACGATAAATCATATGAATAGATTGGATGATGAAGAACTTGTAGAATCTTTTGGTTTATATGTTAGAAAAATAAGACACAAACAGTCTGAAAGGTGAAGTGTCTTATAAGGTCGAAATATAACGAAATTAACACTTACCACTGTGTGCAATGAGATAAATCAATGCCAGTGAGAGCTTTGCAAGTTCTAATGGCAGTTTTGACTAAGACTCCGGGATCTTTGTCAGGATTTTCTCCATCATGTGAAGGACTCCATGGTCCACCTATAGCAAAATTTTCACCCCCTTTGCCTTTTTGCCCTACAAGGAATTTTATAAGCCTAGTGGGATGTAATGGTGTTTTACTACTACGTTTGTCCTTATCATCAGTTTTTGTGAGTCCACATTTTTGATAAAGAGTCTCCAGTGTTGGCATACTAATAAGCATAACCTAAAATAAACAATTAAGTATTAGTATAGCACATTATTAACTATTTAAAGGAGCAATTATTGAAAAAACTAAAACATTACCTTAGCTGAAAATCGATAATCTGCATCAGGTGGTTCAAGTATAGCATCATTTGTATTGGGATTAGGTATATCCTTGTCCATTATATGATACTGACATGTGTTGTTCAAAGAAAATGGTGTCTGAAGTGGGAACGTTTCACCCCACTTAACATGGGCATTGAAGAAATCAGATGGTACATATAGATTATTGTATCTTTGAGATAATGCTGGTACATCCAATTTTTGACTGCAATAAACATACTAGTATTAATTAAAGATATTACAATTCATAAAAAACAATGATGAATGATATCTAAAATTTGTTATAGTCCAAATTTTCTGGTATACCTAAGCTGTAATTAATTTCCAACATTTACTTTTACCGTTTTCAGTATTATAATTTAGTATAATACTTACATATCAAGTGGAATCCTTGGTACTCTCACCATATACTTGACAGGGGATGGTTGGTGTACCACAGGGCGTTTGCGTGGAGGTGAATCGCGACGATTGCGACTGTCGCGACGATCTCGGGATCGTGAACGGCTTCTTGTACGTGAACGTTTCTGCAAAATCACTCTAATATTACACATAAATCCTATACCAAATCCATACTAATATTATAAATGCGAAAGTAACTCTGTCTGTCTGTCTGTTACTCAATCACGCCTTAACTACTGAACCAATTTGAATGAAATTTGGTATAGAGATATTTTGATACCCGAGAAAGTACATAGGCTACTTTTTACCCCGGGAAATAGGATAGGTTTTATCCAGGAAATAACACGGAAACAGGAACTATGCGGGTTTTTCTTTGACAGCGCGGGCGAAGCTGCGGGTGGAAAGCTAGTAATGTAATATGTTATAAATGATATTCCTTCCAAATTCTCTTGTTAAGACAGATGTAGTTATGTTAGTTAATGCAGTTTTTAAATTCATTAAATTAGTTATTAGATTATGATGGAAATATGTAATTAATTTTTAGGGTTCTGAACCTCAAAAGGAAAAAACAGACCCTAATAGGATCATTTAGTTGTGCATCTGTCTGTCAAGACCCTTTTTCTCAGGAAGGTGGAGGGATCAATCTGAAATTTTGCCAACGCAATAAAAAGATGCGGCCGTATGCTTCAAAATTTTGACCTTCACAAGGAAATAAAAATCTATAGTTTTAAATAATCAATGAAAACACGAGTGTTGAAATTTAGTAAAATAGTACAACTACAGGAAATATTATTGAGAGCATACATTTAACATTACAACATAAGAGTTTGCTTGTTGCCCACGTTGTACGAGTCCAACTTGCACTTAGTATAATATGCATCTGCTTTATTTTTGAGTTTCTCAAGTATGATATTCTTTAAGTCATTTCATATTATTTAATATTCTTATTGGTTTTAATGTGTTACTGAATATGTATGATGGTAGAACACTTTTCCACATATTTAAATTTTCAAGTAAATCATTTATTTCAGAACATTACTTCAATAATTGATAACATAAACAACAGAAGTAGAACACCCTAAGGAGTTAGCTTAGAAAAATATTACACAATGACTTTAGAGAATTGAATGTTTACAATAACATACCCTATCATCTCTTCTTGAAGGGCGGTCGTCACGGCGATCATCACGTCGGGACATACTAGAAGATTTCTTTGGAGGTGGTACAGCATTATAAACATTCGATTTTGCATTACTTCCTTTCTGATTTGGGCCATTTTTAGGCAGAACCTGAACGCGAGTTGCATTCCATTTGAAAGGCATGTTGGGATTATATGTTGCTTCCACTAGAACTCTGTCGTTCAGCTTCGGAATGACTCCTTTAGCACAAACCGAAGTTTGGTAGAAAACATCATGATCCACAAATCCAAAATCATTGTGTGTTTTCGTTACAGTACCGGTAAAAACACGTTGCTCATTCCCTTGTGGAGTTTGATTCGTGTTATTTTGATACATATTTGCATTCATTGCACGTGGAGTAGGGTATGCTACAACATTACCCGGGTACATTTGACCTTGAGTCATTTGATTCATCGGCATTTGACCCGCCATCGACATCGCCATTCCACTTTGTGCTTGCATCATACTTGGATTAAACACAGCTTGAGTTTGTTGAAACGGCATCATGCCCTGTTGTGACATCATGGCATTGGGATCCATTATTTGCGGATTCATGCCGGTTATGTTTGTATTAACATTTGACCGAGCCCACGGCGGATTTTTAGTACCACTTCCGGATTGCATTTTATAAAACTAGTGCTTAATAATACTGATATTTACTTTTAAAACCAATTTATAAAGATTTAAGTTTATTTAGAATTATGAAAAATACCACACACACAATCTCTTGATACGCGAGACGCGAGCAAGGATGAATCGCGATTCGCGGGACGCGGGGCCGGGGGTGGGCAACCGGTAGCAGCGTAGTGTTACCAGCTTGAATAATTTAACAAGCGTTCATTACTTCATTTTAAAATACAATGTTTATATAAACATACTCGATCCGACCGCCTGTTGTTATCTTTTAACTTAACTACATATTTGTTTAACCTTCTTTGACTCTTTGTACTTTTCTATGTGGTGCGCAATAAATAATTTTTGCTTGTTTGTTTGTTTCGTTTGTTTCACACTTTGTATATAGTATATTATTTTATTATCTGTGGAAATATTAAATAATAATCTGTGTTCATTTTTCGCAACATCTTTCAACCGTAGAGGGAGAATGTACTAGAGACGACATCGGCGTATACCCGAACGAGATGGCGAATCCTTACGTCAATGTTGCCAACTATTACAAAAACTTTTTATCCGAAAAACTGGCAAAATATCTATAAATGTTTGGGTATTTTTTTGTAAGATAGGTTTATGAAGAAAAAGACAGATTTGAAAAGATTTTGTTATTTATTAACTTAACTAGCGACCCGCCCCGGCTTCGCACGGGTGCAATGCTGATACTAAATACACTACAGAAAAACTGTGAACGTTGTATATAAAAACATAGCGGCCCGCTCCGGCTTCGCACGGGTATAAAATATATAGCCGGGCGGCCGGCCGGTACAAGCGCGGATCCAGGGGGGGGGGGTCATGGGGGTCATGGGCCATGCCCCCCCCTGGGCCATGTGCACGACCTAAGTGGACCACTAATTTAATATTAACTTTTGAAATTAACAAAGTAATATTGTTCAACATGATTTTTTATTAACTTTTGAAACATAAAAGTAATATTATAGAACAATGAAATCAATTTCAAACGGAAGAGAATATAGGTAACAAAAATTAGAGGAAAAGTTATTTACGATCGATCTGAGATCGGGATTAAAAAAACTATAACTGCGGAATAAAGTTTAATGGTAAAGTTGTAGGTATTTAAAATATTTATTACAACTTTTGCTTTTACACTTCTCGCAATTAACCACAAATATCGAAATATCCCAGTTCATATATTTTTTATAAAAAAACAAGGCTAAAGTTTAGATATCATTTCAATCAATGGTAAATAATAATAGAAAATACAGTAAAATTAGGACAAAAAAGGTCAAGTGCGAGTCGGACTCGCGCACCGAGGGCTTCGAACAAACCTAATTGTTTTATTATGTTGTATCTTTAAATGTTGCTTGTAGCAATTTTTTCTTTGTCTGTGCTATAGGACGTGGGGAGTACCTTGTAGGTTGTGATTCCCTTGCAAGTAGTTGCTAGTTTCAGAATATGCGGTTTTAATTGCTATTTCTTCTGATTCAGATTCAAATTGAATTTGAATCAGAAGACAGAATAATATCTTATAAAACAGATACGGGAATAATTACGAAAAACATGAATTTTTTATTACATTATATAAAAAAAAAAATTAATCTTATAACCCCTTTACTCATGAACGCAAATGTAATGTAGGTATTCAATAATTGATATTCACATCAAAAACTTAGGTCTATTATACCTTTAAGCAGTAATAAAATCAAATTTCTATGTCAACGCAATTAGAAGATACAGCCGTAAATGTAGTCTAATAAAAACGTACTGGAAATAGTTCAAATTAAAAGCAAATTAAACGAAATACATTTATTTGAAAATGAACAGCAAAATGACGGTAGAAATAAATGGGCAAAGGGTCCGCGATAATGTGCGCGCGAGTAGCAGACGAAAATGGACGACTCCGCCGCTCGTTCGTTCTTATAAAGGCGCGCCGCACCTCGGTGAGGAAGGCGCGGGGGGTGGCCTTCCGGATTTTACTCCAACACCGCCTCTCCTGACGGGGCAGGGTCCTCGCTGCCTTCAGTGGCAGCTGCAGCTCGTGTGGAAGGGCCAGCTTCGCAGTCTTCAGCGTTATGATGTGCATCGTAACCTGGAATATACAAAAAAACCGACATTGAAAAAAAAAATACTTAAACCAATGCAAATGAGGAAAGCTGAACCGGAAAACCGAACCGTGTAACAAACTTTACACAAACATTAACATTTAATATTAAAAAAACATTTCACGATTTTGGGGAAAATTTTACCCTGTACTGGTATCCCTAATGTTAATCACATGATTATACCATAAATTTGAAACTACGTAAAAACAAATGGCGTCCTGAACAACAAGAACACTTCGTAATTTAGTCGGATAACACAAAAAAATGTTTACGTCTATTTCGATGAAAATATTATATATTTGTAGATAATTTCACATTAGAGTTAATGAAAATGTATCAACTATATCCAGTTCTATAAAACAATATACTTCAAATAAGTTTACTTACGTGTGAAAGGTAATATTTGGTAATCTTCGTTCCGGCCGATTTTTACAACCAATCACACTACAACGCACCATATTTTCACTTAAA
The DNA here is from genome assembly GCF_061535395.1 of Colias eurytheme. NCBI lineage: Eukaryota > Metazoa > Arthropoda > Insecta > Lepidoptera > Pieridae > Colias > Colias eurytheme. Next base: position 3,058,999 of record NC_142989.1, on the reverse strand, counting down.
GTCGGATTAAAACAGATCACTGTCAACGTTTATTAAACTTTGAAGTCACTTAACAGCGAGAAAAAACAGAAAACTAGCAAAACAATGGACTGTAGCCGCTTGTTTGGGACAAACTGCCTTTGTCCCCAACAAAAGAAATCGCATAACATGAGAGAAACAAAAAACAATGTTTCTGTCTCTCTTGCACTTAGCTTTATAGTCATAAGTGTATTTCTCTCACGCATTCCTTGTCATTTTAGTGCCTCCTCTATGGTTCATTCTCACTCTACGCTTTCAACGAATCACGATCACGAGGTCTATTTTCATGTGATTAAATCACACCCAGGGTGAAGACTTAGGTCATAGGTGAAGATACTGTGAAATAGAAAAATAATAATTGTAATATTGTTATTAATTGTACTATTGTAATCAATTGAACCAAAAAAAATAAAATCTTCACAAACACGTAATTTTACAATTAAATATGAAATTTTAAAAATCGCGCCATACTTTGGTTAGCTTGTCTTGTCTATGTCGCACTGTGTTGAGCTGATGAGCTTGCTGATGGTAAATTACGTATAAAATCTCAATCATCTCCATCCATTGTAAAAGTCGTTAAGTATTATATAAATCAAACGAATAATATAAAAAAAAACTATTCACCAATAATTATTATTTACTAATTATTATTCTTTTAGGTACAGACTACAGAGTATGCAATAACACCCCAAAAAATTTTGATTTTGAAAATTAGTGGATGGAAATGGGATATTAATTTCGGAGATAAAATATAAAGGATTATAATTCTAGAATACGAACTACTACTACCTTACCTACCTACCTTATACGGTATACCTATATACATATAATTTATATATGTAGTTTACCTCCAGAATTCTTAACAATGTTTGAATTCATTGGCAAAAAATAATGAACAACTACCTACTGATTCATTTGAAAATTTGATGGTATTCATAATATCGCACCTACATATTTACAAAAAAAGTAGTACCATGTGGGTAGGTACTAATGTAAGTTTTTAAATTATTTATGATTTATTATTCTAATCAAGTAGTTAGAGACCTGTGTTAGAGACAAATCCAACAAACAAAAAAATCTGTAAATTGTAAATGCTTAGACAATGTAAATGGTTCAACAAAGTACTAACATTATATGCGGTCATAAGTGGTCATACCTACACGACATTTTTTTTTTTTTAAATATACCTACCGGCCGAATTGAGAACCTCCTTCTTTTTTTGAAGTCGGTAAAAGCAATTTATGAAATGACGTAACTAAAAATGAGCGTAACTATGCCTTCTAAAAACAAATAAGCGTCATTAATACACTTATGAGTTATGACTGTGCTTGATCATTACTTATTGATATAAGTCAAGATAGCTAAGTTAATACAATATATAATATAATACCTATAAGCTGGATTGCGCGACTTTTCCTCCTAGAATGAGGTAAGAAGGCACTTACTTTGATACGAGAAAAAGAAAATATAAAAACAAATCAATTTTGAAGCTGGAACTCGTAAGACGTAAGGCATTTCTTCATTGCTTATTTTCTCTATGACCGTTGGTCGTGTGAGGTCGATAAAACTTTTCAGAAGGGAAATAACTTGGAAATAAAATCAGACGTTACTAGGCTTAGATACTAGGCATTGATATTAATTATTATTATTTAAATAGAAACAATTGTTACTAGGTATCTAGACAACCGTTTGGACATTCAGGTTCCGGTCCATTGAGATAATATGTAACATATTATTATCTCAATGTTCCGGTCCATTTCGGATCAGACTTTTTATAGTTTTTGAATTTTGTTATAAGTACTTCCACGTCGACGTGTCAAATCGTACTTACAGAAATACAACAAACCAAAAAAAATCATTTAGAATCGTTTCTGTTATAATATCCTCTCTATCTACTCTCTATTGCTGATACTGAAAGCTGTACATAATATTAGTTACTTACCTACATAATAATACAGCTGTAGGTAGATGTTAGAGCTTTCCCTAGTTATCGACATAATATTGTAATTTATTGGATTGTCCATTAAAATTTACCCATACCTATGTTTCAAGGCAGATGGCTTTATCATTACTTATTCTTTTATAATATCAACATGGGTTTGTTTGAAATTTGAATATTTCACCGTAGGTACGTGAGTCGTGTAGACTCGTAATATTTGTTTAGGTTCGAACAGCGAGATATATCACTCGGATAACTTGGGAGACGAATGTCGAATTCATTCAGTTGCCGGCAACTACGATCGTGGAAGCGCGTTTCACCGCGACTTTAGTTTTCCCGCGAAAGCAGATAACACACTTTTCTTATTTTCATTATAGCAAGGGATTGCTCTATTTTCTGTTTTTATGATTATTTAGATTCTATGAGTATTTTTACATAGATTGTGGATGGGTCAAGGTGCAGTGTATAAGAAATCGGGCATCATGCCAGTTTGTTTTGGTAAACATTGAGATATTAAAATACGTAATATTACAAGTCTGCTATGGTAGCTCGGTAACTCGTACTATGATTGCTTACAAATAATAAAGTACCTACTATAATTTCTAACCGCGCTATGTGAATATGTAAATCGTTGAACATACATTTAAAGTATTCAGAAATCAGACCAATAAGGAAATAACATATTCGAGCGATGTTATCGTGATATAATTAAATTAGAACTGTTATGAAGCTCTAATAGTATGACTGAAGAGTTGAAATCAGCTACCCAAGAAGGGTCAAGCCAAGTAGAGATCGAGCCAATAAGAAATGTAACCAAAAAAGTTCATGTGCCTCAGAAAACCTTGGAGTCGAGATTATGGGATCTTTTGCAGCCTGTAGCCAGATTATGGGGTCTCATAACGGCTGTAGGTAAGACGCATTTATCAACCTAAAACAATTTGAACATAAAATTAGTTAACTATGTTGATAAACATAGACCGTAACAGCTGACTGATTAAACGAAACGTTTTTATAAAATTTACGAGTGAATACTACCTATCGTATCTAATGATCATGCCAAAGATGGGACCGTTCTCGAAAACACGAATTTTGAATTTACCAATTATAATTTATGAATTAAATATAATAAATCTGTAGAAGGGTCAATTCTGTACATTGAAAATATTGAAAAAATAAATAGCAGGGGGTGTTACTTACTGGATCGATACCAAGCCCAAATATGTGATTAAAAAAATTTTTGTCTGTCTGTCTGTCTGTCTGTATGTGAAGACATCACGTGAAAACTAACGGTTCGATTTCGATGAAACTTTGTATAATTATACCTTATTATCCTGGGCGTAAAATAGGAAGAAAAAAAATAATCTTAATTTTTCAGTTTTATCTATAGACGTTGTTCTGTAGAACAGCGAACACACGTTGGGTATTATTATAGCCTGCCTAGCCGTATTTGAGTCCAATAGATATTTATAAGATGTTATTATTGTTATTGTCAGAGTTACTCAAAATGGAGAAATAAACCATCCACGCGAAGACCGACATCGCGGGCGGAAGCTAGTGAATTATAAAGTATAAGTACCCTAGGTACTTAAAGTATTAGATTCATTTATACAATAATAATTCACTAACTACTAGGTATTTTGTCTCGACCAATTAATTTAATCACCAACAGTTTAATTTCTTTCATGAATAAATCCCATTTTACATGAAAACATAATAATAATAATTGTAATAAATACCAACTTTTACTGCAGTAATGAGCGGTGCTGGGGCAGAGCTAACTGTATTGCAATACGACTTAGCACCGGCTTTGATGTAAGTACCTAAACTTTATTCCTGTTTTTAGAAAGCGTGTAACGAGTAGTAATTATTATCACACTATCACATCAATAGAAATAATTTGAATAATATAATTGTCTAGACTGTCTAGTTAGAGTAGACTCATGTTTTTGAAAAATGTGTACCGAAGTAGGTATTTAAAAATGCATAGGTATTATATATGTAACAAAACTGGAATTAAAAATTAAATGAAATGTAATTTCCAAATTGGTAAACATTTAAGAGAAAGTTAATGCGTTATTGTTTTGTTTTTCTTATCGTGGAGTTCATTGTAATTAATTGACTTCGGTGAATGGTCCAAAACGTACTAAGTAGTAAGTAGACCCATTTTAGAAATTTGTCTTTGATGTTGGTAATTGGCAATTATACTTGCGTGCAATGTGCTTTTTTGTATTCGTGAAAGTAGTGACGGATTTACACATACTCCACCTGCTGGTTTAACCAATTTATAAGTTGCCCCCTTGACCATAGACTGTTAGGTACATATTATCATGCTAATTGTATTAATGATAATAATGTATTTGCCTAAATGTCGAGATTTGAGTTAGTTGTATTGATATATGTCCATCAAAATTGAGATTTTCTAATAAAGCAATGTTTACAAGTACAGCGGGAGTCCGCTCCTTGGACATATTATTATAAATTATTCATTATATTCTATCGCGAAAAACGATTCTTACCGCTTTTCGCGGCTTTGCTCGGGTAGACCCGTGCAGTTGTTTTCATAATTATTATAATCATTATTGTATTTGTATCTGTGGTGTAATCTGAATATTTTCTACACAGAGCCGGCGCTACCCTGGTATTTATTCTGGAGACTATGTGGGTAATAGCCCTATTCGTTGACCTATTGGGTCGGCGGGGCGAGTATACACTGGGTCTTCGGTGTTGGGACTTCATGAGGTGGTCCTGTGGGAGGGCAAGGGCGCCATTCTACGCGTGTGCGGCCACTGCACTATTGTTTGCCAACCTGACATTACTTACAACAATATCAGGTAGGTAATATTATTAATTAGGTATATTATATCATTTATTTATCTCAATAATTCTTCTTATTACCTCCTTGCAACAGTATCAGGTAAACTGGTAATTGTCTATTGTCGCAGAAAATAATCAGGTAGGTTTTAAAACAGTTATGCAATTGTTCGCTATCGCAGAATAAATATTTCTAATAGGTACGTAGGTACAATACTACAATATGAAATGATTCATCATCAAAGGATATTTTATAAGCAATAGGTAGTTGTCTTCCTTTATTGCCCAAGTGGCGTGACAACTACTTATTTAGTAGGTTTATTCTCGTAAAGGCAATATTTTCATTGTGTAAGTTTGGATGGATCATTTAATTACATATATTTCTTTCACAGCTATACCAAAACTATAAAAATGCAACAATAATAATTTTGTACAAAACAACACGTCTAAATTATATGCAACTAAAATTTGTAAAAAGTCTTATATCTATCTACATAATTATTTATATTCTTGCAAGGTCTATAATCATTAACATATGTATCTACATATTTGAATTAATTTAAAAGCAATTGAGTTTTTTTGCAGCCAATAAACACCTATAAAAATATATAAATTCTGTACATATACCTGTTATTACTGCCTGTAATTGCACGTTTTATTCATTAATCCTAGTCGTTTATAATTTAATATTTTATTGCATGTAATATTGTTTATCCAAATAATAGGAGATGAATTCTAATTATAAAGATTGATTATAATTGTTTTATCAAATATAATAGTACTTACCATTAAAATGCATGTAATTCACACGTAAGTACACCACTGATTGTAAGTACCTACCATGCGTCATTAATACAATGATTTATCTAATAAGAACAATCATTCGCATTATTCTCCTACTATTCGTATTCAGTATATGGCACTTGGCAGTATTAATAACATAAACTTTGTAACCAAAAAATCTTTTCTCTATCTACATAATTTTTCATACGTTACGTGATACGTCCTATTCAAGTCCTATTGCATGCCATAATCGTAAGATTTTTCCCTCTATTTATAAAAAATTTCAATACGACGTTATTTTTTGCTCACGCTGCGGCAAAAAGGGAATTTTATTATTTCATTTACAAGTCTACTACAGTCTACACGCCTCTGATTTAATATAACAGTCTAAAGGTATATTGTAAAAAAGTTTTATAAAAACTTTGTTTTGGTGCCAAAAAATGAGGAAGATTCACTGAATGAATTTTATTTGACATGCTGGTGTATTTTGACCCTTAAATGATTATTTTAATATGAAATTCACGTCACGTATAATACTGTGATATCACGTACTCGGATAATGTGAATAGAAAATGTCATATCACATTTTTACATAAAATCCCAACACAAATTTTCTTTTAAAACTTTCCCATATTGTGTTTCATTTTAAAATGATGCATCATGTGTACCTGCTATGAAAGAGTTGTCTAATTAAAAGTGTCTTAAAATATTTTCCAAGAACATGCAATTTTATATATTTCCTATTTAAAAATTTGTATAAAATTTATTTCTTACTTTCATATTCATTCATAGAAAACACTTCATAATTACAAAAGTCAGAATTTAAATCGTGGTCATTGGCATGTAGGAACCATACGTTAGCAATATAATATATTCATTTATTTTCCAAAATATCTAATAGGTACTGTTGGGTATACCTGTATAAACAAGTTTTTCTAGGTGGTATGCTGCTAATCCTAGCAGCCCTTCGCGCCGCAGTTCCATTCTCTCCCTACGCCAACCACGGACCCCATTCGCCTAGAGCGGGGAGCTCTTTGCTCACCCAGCATGAGCCCAATCTGCCTGATGTTTATTATAATGCTGCCAATGCTACTGACGATAAGTAAGTATAAGAACGACGTTCCCCAAAAAAGCCGATGTTTCTCAATTCGTAGTGTATTTTTTTCTCTTTTTTTTCAATGTTGTGTATAAAGATGACCCACTGTTTTAAGATTTGGTAGGCTATGTTCATCTTATAGGTTTATTCAAAGTTTGCAGAAAGAAAACTAAAATTATTTATTGGCTATTGTTTACAAATAAATGATTCAAATATATTATAGACTTCATTATGTCCTAGCTCACAGCTTTAATTACTTGTCTTATAATCCAGAATTTTTTACCTACTGCTAGTGAATTAATGATTTGATTAAAACGCTTATCGGAATATTATCGAGTCTTGTTCTGACATTACGGCCTTAGCTCTCGAGATATAAAGGAAAGCCCTGTTTGTATTGTATACAGGTACTTACTTATACATATCTCCTTAGTACCTACAATTACATAGGATCACATTCAAATAATATGTTAAAATTTTTATTTGAACAAAAAGTTGGTTGGTTGTTAAAAAGCAGCGAGTGGTTTTCCACTTGCTGCTTTTTTTGACATATTTAATTACTTAATAAAAATATTTTACATATTTAAAAATAGAATTAGGTATACGTCACCGGTTACATAAATAGAATTTGTGAAATTGCAAGATATAACTTATTATAATAATTTAAAGTTAGACAAGACGTATTTTATTTTTTATCTATTTATTTGAATGTGCATACGATGTTATAAAATATGTGCTCGTAGTCTTTCTATTAAAATATTATATAATATTTAAAAAAAATCGTGATTATATATATATATAAATTTTTTAAACTTTACAGGTGCGAGGAGATGACCGTCATAAACGTAAAAACTCCAAGTAAATCACGTTCCGTTACGCCCAAGCCATCACTTTTGGAACTTTAGCTTATTTTATGACTTAAAAATTATTGGTACTTACAAATAAAAGATTTATACAAGTATGAAAAATCATATATACTCATAATTATTGTAGATTGCATAATGCTGGTTATAATAACAATTAACACTGCATTAAATCATTTGTTTATTGTGTAAAACGATAACCTAGGCATAGGTAATTAATAATTATATTCGTTGAAATAAGAAACTATTTATATTTAGCTACAAGTTTTATTTATATTCTACTTTTACAATGTTTTTTGGTTTTTCTAAAATAAAACCATCTGTGATAGTTTAATTTCTACATTAGGATATCTGTCCCATGTTTTTGTATTTTAATTATGGTGTTTAATAAATATTCGAATGATATTATGTTCTTTTATTCCCTAATTGCATGAATGTGTTTGCTTAAACTTGCTTTTGGCTTAGAACCGCGTAATATGAATATGCAGCTTTCATGATCTGAAAAAATAAAATATAATTTTAATATAACTACTAGTAATATTAATATTACTCAAAAATAACTATTCATATCTCTAGATTTTGCTCATTCATTATTAAAAAAACGGGAGTAAGTATTATGTTAAGGCTTATACATGCGCTAATAACCTTGACCATACTTGACGGATCTCAAACCTCTCCCGCTGCACCTTCTTTTTTCCTCGCATTTTGTATTTAAAAAGATACCAATTATTATTATTATTAGGTTTTACACATTATGTAGGTATACTATCTATCTGTCCATTACTATATTACGTATTATTATTTTTATTTAAACCTTAACATTTATCCATTAATATTAAGTTAAATTATTATAATTATGTATTTTATTCAATAAGCTTATTATATGTAAATATATTTATATATGTATATAATATAATATATAATATCTATCTATGAACGTACTGCCGCTCCAATCGCTTCAGAGAGGGGCCACTGAAAATCAGCGTTGCAACTATATTGCAACTTATGCTGAGTGGCTACCTGACTTGGCTCCACTTTTCGACTTCATTTTATTTTATTTTACTCTTTCATTTATTATACTTGTATTGTTTTGTGTCATGTTGTGTTGTTTTAATTTGAATTAAGTATTGTATTCTGTGTCAATTGTGTTTGTTATTAATTATTATTGTGGAGTCAAATAAATGATCTTTCTTTCTTTCTTTCTTTCTTTCTTTCAATCAGTGAAACAAAAAATCCTCGTCAGGGACTGTTGTGTAACTGATAATTTATTATACATAAAATTTTCAGAGCTCTAAGTCAGCAGGTTACGAAGTTTATAGAGTATTTGCGGAAAAATCGATGACCACGGCACATTTTTTTTCTAGAAATCTATTAACTTTGGAAAAAAGTCCTCGCGAGCAATTAAAGATCGAAGACCATCCTATTTTATATATTTTTTTCGGTATTGTGCTTTATGTTGTACCAGACTTTATAGATTTTGAACATAGTCGAAATTGCCGGGTAACGCCTTAAGTATCATTTTGTACTCACAAAATATAGCTTTATGCTAATATTTTTTATAAATTTTGTACGTATGTATCATGTTTTTGTATGGAGCTCTAGATATAAAGGAAACTAGAAAAATAACTAAATACGGAGGTTATCTGGTAGGCATACCGTATTAGTAAGTACCTAACATACCATCTATACACATGATTTCTTCATTTATAGGTACATACTAGTAAACAACACATAGATTTAGAAATAGACCATGCGAACGTATGAATTGAAGAACAATTGTTGCAATTAACATCGTATTATCTATTGTTGTCTGTTTGCTAAGCAACAGGGAATCGAATATTTTATGTTTGTGTTTTAGAAATCAGCTGGAGCCTGGATATTAATATTAGATATGTAATTATGTATATAATGTAACTAATTACATAAGCACTTAATTAATGTTAATTATTTTGATATTGTAATTTTGAATTAAGTAGGTTCTTTTTGTATTCATAACCATTTTTTCCAAGCATACCGATACCAAGGTACCGATTCCAAGGATCACCGATCAATAAATATTTATTCATTTCATCTTCTTAATCGATTTAAAACCCCTAAAACATGGGTACATGTTTAATATCCCTTCAAAGTGAACACCGAATACCTTGGACCTTCAAAATACTATGATCTCATTTTACTGAATGTATGAAAATGTCTATTATACGTGTATTGCACTCACAGCTAGAAAGCAATTGTTGTCCATATTAGCGAAGCCGGCTGCAGTTAAGCGGAGCGGGCGTTGCGTCCTCACCATGGCTATAACAAGCATTCGACGGAGGCGCGACGGCATGCGCTCCCATTTACAGTGCATTATTGCTTCTGACACTCGACCAGCCTGCAACCAACTTTCCTTATAGAAGAGATCTAATGGCCCTCTTCACAATGGGCAAGGTTGGCCCAACAGATGATCGTCGATGTTAGCCGCCATTAAGGCCATTATGAATAAACATCCGAGACACATGTGGGCCGAACATAGATATTTAGGTACGTAGTACTATTATATATTCTGTGATTTAGGTCTTATCCACTATCGTGATTGCCTACTCGCCCAACGCTACCCATTGTGAAAAAGGCTAGGTCTACACTTTGAACTATAATTGCCATTGGAGTGTAAAAACAAAACAAATGTCTCATTCAAATCTTTGTATTTAACAAGTAGGTAAGCATTTAATATGAACAATAGGAAATTAATATTTTTTTTTATAGTCTACCCTTTTCTTATCGAAGTAAGTATCTAGAAATAGGAACACGTTAAACGTGTACCTACCTAGGGACCTAGTGTTGTACCTAATTGTGGTTGTAATATTGTTGTTTTTTCAAAGGGCAGCCGTCAACTAAAAACAATTAACGACTTAATTAATTTCACTAATTAATGAGTAATGAATCAATTAATTTCCTTATGTAGGTTACCACCTTACCACCAACTTACCAGTCGCTGTACCTATCTAAAATGAAATGTTTCGAATAGAAAAACCACTTTGAAAAATAGGTACCTACTAGAGGTCCGCGCCGCAGTCCAAAAGTCCAGCGGCGGCGCGCCGGGTGCGGCACCCGGCGTGGCGCGGCGTCGCCGGCGTGGGCTAGTTATTTTTAAAGTTATTAGGGGGTGGGCGGGCAGAAGAAAAATCTCTCTTTAAGTTTAATAAAAAAATTATTTTTATTAAAATCAAGTAGCTTAACTATTTAGTGATGAACATGATAATTATAAACATTGCCAATAATTTTATTGGCAATGTTATGTCAGAGCAAGCAAAGGAGCAGGTGGGCCACCTGATGTTAAGTGGTCACCACCGCCCATAAACACTGTAACACTAGAAGTGTTACAGGTGCTTTGCCGGCCATTTATGGACAAATAAGCTCTTTTCTTAAAGGCCCCAATGTCGTAGTTGTTCGGGATCACCGCAGGTGGCAAATCGTTCCATAGTTTCACCGTACGCGGAAGGAAGTTGCGGGTGAAGCGGACAGTGGTGGAGCGCCAACCATCCAGATGGTGCGGATGGAACTGGTTTTTACGGCGTGTGGTCCGGTGGTGGAACTGTGCGGCTGGTAAAAGGTGGAACAATTCCTCAGAGCACTCCCCATAGTAAATTCTGTACAGTATACAGAGAGACGCAACGTCTCTTCGCACTGACAGTGGATCGAGCCTATCGGAAAGCCTACGGTCATCGACAATTCGAGCTGCTCGACGTTGGATGCGGTCAAGAGGAAAGAGTTGATACTGTGGGGCTCCGGCCCAGAGATGAGAGCAGTACTCCATATGCGGTCGCACCTGAACCTTGTACAGCTACCGTCCATACGTCGTCGCTAACGTCGCATCGATATAGTAGACATTGTCTACTATATCGATGCGACGTTGCCGTGTTGTAGACAACAACGCGTGCGTGACACATGGTTCGCGCGCAAAATTTGAACTCGGCGCCAATTTTTCTGTGACCCGGCGGCGGCGCGCGGCGGCGCGCCGGGGACTCTCGGCGGCGGCACGCCGGCGTGGCGCGGACCTCTAGTACCTACCTAGGTAACATGTTTTTTTTATTTTTTTTTATGAAATAACTAAGTAGGTATTTATTTGAAGAAACACATTAGAATTCTATAGGTACCAAAATTAAATTAGTTAAGTTTTAATTAAATGAAACAAAATACAGTATCTATACACACACTACATATAAACGAAATAAATTATACGAAAGATTGATTGAAGTAACTCAATGGTTTATTCATTCAAGGATAAAGATGCTAATTCCTCTTTGATTTCTTAAAAAAAAATATACTATATGTGGTAGGGTAATTGCGCTGGTTTGCCGTCCAGTTTCGGTTTTCGTCCATTTGACTGACCTGCTACAATCACGTGCGTGAAACTTGAATACAAACCTACCTTCCCGCGCAAGTTTGCACTTTTTACGTTCCATAATGTGTAAGCAACAGTACTATCAACATGAAAATTTGATTTGACAAGAAGAGAGTTCAAAAAATTAACGTAAAAGTGGCCGCTTCCCATCCGTGTCTTGCAGATGTCATCGCGCGAGAGAAAAATTTGCCGGCGACAAAAGTTCATGGTAAGTTAAATCACTGTTTTAGCTAGTTTACGTAATGTTTTTGGTACGTATGTTTAGATATAAGCCTATTAAACGCAATTAGAAGTGTTTATTATACTTTTTTTATAATATTCTTCGAAAAATTAAGTGGACGGATACTAGGTTACCAAATTCTCAAAATATTTGGTTTTCGTCCAAGTGGACGAAAACTCAAACAGCTACGTGAATATTTGTTAGGTTCTTTTTACTCTAACGGACCTTTAAAATACTGAATAGTTTCTCCCGAAGTGATCTTTATTGCTATTAGTTTAGACTTTTTGGTTTCCGTCCACTGCTTTGACAGTGCAGCCAAAATAAAAAAATATTTAAAGAAGTGGACGAAAACTAAATTTAGCTTTAAACGTTTTAGTTTTCGTCCATGAATGAGTATTGGAGTGGACAAAAATTAAAAATAGCTATTCTTTTGCATTACTTTTCGTCTTTTTTACGTATTGAAAAGTTTTCTATTCAGTATCTTCCTTATAAATAATAATTGGTGAGGGCCAGAGTGCTGTAGGTACCTAATATTGTCATTCATTCAGTCATGTATCATTCTCCTTATGTGAAGTAGAGTCAATTATTCGTAGCATAAATGGGGGTAGGTCAGACATAATACACTGTATTTTTCTTGATTATCATTCACTTGAGTATCATCTTTTATTCTAGGTCTGTTTTGCCAATGCAATATTTTTTTATTCTACTTACTCAACGTATCCTAAGAAAGATCTTATTATTTTTAGATGGCCTCGAAGGAGTCTAAGAAAGCTAGAAAAAAAACGCTACGTAGGTACACTGAAGAATCTTTAATAAAGGCATCAGTAAGACAATAATGCATAGTTCAGTAAGGTATAGTATAGTTTATTTTAGTAGCTAAAACGTATTATTATGGCTGTGTTTAATATAGTACGTTTCATTTGATAAACAAAGTATTAGAATGAATATTTCTGTTTTTTGATGTAATTTCTCAGTCCTATAATTATTACTTTATTCATTTACATTGTAAGTAACGCATTCCTTTCTTCATTACGAATGATTAAACAGTCATCAGTAACGCATATAAAGACTGCCAAGTGCTACATAGATCTCAGTGTTGACTAGTTATATTGATTATTATTAGTAAAACTAAACCTGTAAGGTAGTGAGAAATTGTGATGTTGATTAAATAAAAGTATATATTTACCTGTAATTGGTTTTTAACTTAATAATTGACCTACCCTCCTTTTTCTACACGGTGGTCGAAAACTAGCTTACACTAGGACGAAAACCAGTTTTTTTGGACGAAAACTAGCATATACCCTACTTTTGCAGAAAATAATTTAAATAAAAAGATACATCAAAATGATTTATTTTCACTTAGTATCATCTTAAAGAAGACTATATAAGGACTAAATAAAAATATTATATGTTTAAGGAAGGGTGCTCCAAAATATTTATTTCGCATCACAAAGTTGGCAACTCCCATAACTGGACGAAAACCAGCGCAATCACCCTATTTATTAATCAATAGATCGTAGGTAACTGTTCTTGTTTTAAAAAAATAATATAAGGTCTATCGATGCTCAACCGTGAGGTTTTTTTTCTTTTGAAGTCCGAATCTCTTGAAGAAGGGAACCAAGATAATATTTTTCCTGGTAAAGATTTGAGGAATGTTTTATTATAATAAAACATAAGAGAGAACAGGTTGCGAATTCTAAGACATTGAAAAAATGCTAATTATAAATCCGATTTCTTAGAAGGATCGAAAGAAAAAGGTAAGAATAAAGTAGTTAGCTAAGTTAATAAGGAATGTTCAATGATAAAATATTTTGTATGCAGTAAAGCATTATTATTATTAACATGATATAAATATAAATATTGAACTTACTTGATAAGTCAGCTCGTTAGCAGTGAAACATTGTATTGCCAGCTGTATGATCATCGCCGCGAAGAAAGCCAAAGAAGTAACCAAACGAATTGATTTAAAACTAGATGCGTCTTGCTGTTAAATAAATTTTGTTAAATTAGATTATAATTATTAATAACTAGCGGTCCGCCCCGGCTTCGCCCGTGGTACATGTTTACGTTTTCTCTACATAAGAACCATCCTCGTACTTCAAGGAATATAATAAAAAAAGAATTATCGAAATCGGTTCAGCCGTTCTCGAGTTATGCGCTTACCAACACATTTTGCGATTCATTTTTATATATAAGATGTAAAATTATTTTCATTAAAATCTTTCTAGATAGACCGTACATAGTTCAAGCTAATTAATTACATAATAATATATTTTTTAACTGTTATTTGCATTTTTAATTATTCTAGACGACGACATAAACTATATCAGTATTGTATCTGTTATGTGTTTATAACCACAACGTCAGTTAAAGATAATCAAGTAGGTATGTAGTTAATTAGACTTACCGAAACTTGTACCATTACTACGCAAATAGCAGCCATGCTTGATAATAGTTGTGTCATAAAGCCATAGGAATACGTGGCGGCAAATTTTTCTACACATCTAAAAGAAACCATCTGAATTAATCGAGAACAATAATTATCTCTACCGACTCTATCTATGAACAAAACATTATATCGTGGGGTTTCCTCAAAAAAATTTGTTGCACCAATGATGGGTTGGATGTTTCAAGTTTATTTCATTTTTACGTTATCAAGAGGCGCAAGACCATATCTACCTACGCGGGCACGCCGGATATTATTTGAAAATAAAAGGTGTTTAGATTTAGTATTTAGTAATTAGGTATTTATAAATCTAATGTTCTACTCGAGTCTAGACTCTAGACAGTACAGTAGACTACAATTGCCTTACAAAAATTAGGAATTATGTATGTATCTTCGTCATTATTAATAAAGTTGAAGAAAAAGGTAAGTAAATCACACCTTTTTCAAAGAATACAAAAATTGAATTTTTTATGATTACACTCATACAACTCTAGATATTTATGGAAAGTAAGCTCGAAGTCTTTCATTTTGAACCAAGAGTGAATATGAAGTGTCGATAAAGTTGATTCAGGCGTAAGAAAAAAGCAACCAAGTGACAATATTTGGGATGTAATCCGTAGATATTACTGCGTGTCGTATCCTCCCTGAAAGCGGTTCGCTTTATTGCCTCAAAATTGATACTTTTTTACGCGACGTCTACATAAATTTTCTCCAGTCTGTCACACATTTCCTTGGTAATTTTACGTAATATTAATCGACGCAGAAATTTAAAATGAAAACATACTTACATATTAAACTTGTTTTACGACGTACATTAATATGTACAATGTTATGTAGACACTGTAACTGTCCATTCGATAAAAATACGCATTTATTTAATTTATGTACCTATCAGGCTTTGGCTTCAACTGATTATTGTCTACTTGTCTCGTATAATAGTGCTATTAACTCTAGATACGTATTAAAATAACAGTAGTTTACTGTTGACTCAAGTTAAACTCATGCCAAATCAGTTATAATATTATCTTGTTCTTCAATGCTATACTTTAGCCAGATGTAGGTAGGTACTTAGATAAATGTATTGCAAATGAGCAAAGTAGGTATATTATAATATTAAGTTTAAGGTAACATGAAGCTATCAATTTGAATTAAACAGCTACTTTATGTAGGTACAAGTAAAGCTACGTAATGTTGTTTAGTGTTACACTTACGCAATTAATGACTGGTGTTGACGGAAACATTTTATAACACCATGTTCCAAAGCAATTTCGAAATCTTCTAATCTTCCATTTGATCTAATTGTTGCTAACAAATCTTCCATATCAGTCTCGTGAGGCATTAACAACAATGATATATCTTCATTATGATGGCTTTGTATGCGTTCAGTAACTTTCCTTACAGTGCGGTCATAAACCGTTGTTATTGCTTCTTGCAATATAACAAATTGATTACTCATATGCAGTATAACTGAACCAATGAATGTGTCTATTGTCATAACAATGTGACCAGTCCAGAGCAAACCTACAGTTTCTAAAATAAACGTGGAAACGTACGATTGATTAGACTGATAACCCCATGGAATGTAAATAGGCTGTGGTAATGTTCTCGGTGGCTTTTGCATGGAATTATTATAATTTAAAACTTCACGTTTCCATCGGACATCCTGTATTATGCCATACACATTAGAATTGCCAATTGTTATCCAACCGAAGAACAAAAACGCGCCTGTCAATAATCGAGTTATCTTTACAGTTCTCTTATTTCGTTCATTATTTTGATAAAACTGTTTCATGCCTATTTCTAAAGTGTGAACAATCTCCTGGATTTCTTTATTCTTAAAGAAGAATATGTACAACTTGATCAGCGTAAGGTTGTGGGTTATGACAAATGAGAGACTAAACATAAAACGGTCTAAATCTTTATCTCCGACAAACGGATCTATTGTCTCCAGACCAACGAAACCGGCAACCCACACAAGTTCAGTCAATATAGAATAGTATAAATAGATTCCTGGAAAATTTCTAGTGTCCTCTTCATCGGGATGATGCCACCAACCTAGGCCCAGAAATCTTAACAGAAGATAGTGCACGGCAAAGTAACGGCGTGGACGATTATCTTCAATATTTTGCATCTTACCATTTACTATTAAAGGACTTGGCAAACACAAGTCGGTATGAAGTTTAAATCGAGATTAAACAAACTCATTACAATAGTGGCTAATACGTATTCAAGTCATAAGTGAAAGCGATAAACTTAAGGCTTGTGCAAAGGTTTAAAAAAATATGTTTTGTATTACAATTTAAAAAAGTACGTATTTGAACTCATAGTCACTTCAAAAGCCTACTTTAAATCAATAAACCGCACAATATGGAGTTATAATAGGTAGGTATATTATGTTTACATTGGTATGTTATTGACTATTACAATTTTATTGCATCGTTTGATCTTTAAGTGTGATATCATCAAAGTCTGCAAACATGGGTTTTTTAAAAAAGAAATAAAATGTGACGATCTCTTATCTTATACTTAGTTATATCTATCTACCTATGTACAAATATATTCATATCCCTCTGTACGTTTTTTTCTGGGTAGACCAAAATCTATTGACATTTTCTTTACATTTATCAGTAAAAATAGTTACTTAGTTACTTACTTGTTAAGTTACTTGTGTACACATAAAAAATAAAATTGCAACAAAAAAACCCAGCGTACATCATTATATTATATCCTACTTATATTTCCAGAATAAAACATTATCAGCTAATTATTTATCCCGGAAATGCCACAGGAACGGCAACTATGCGGGTTTTTCTTTGAAAACGCGGGCGAATCCGCGGGCGGAAATATAGTAATACCACAGAATAATAACTTGTAGCTAGGTAATCCGTAATACTTAATTGATTCAAAATAAGAAGAACCATTCAGCATGTGGCATTTATTCACACATCACAAGTATTAATCAGGTTTTTGTCGTGACAACGTCTTTAATTCGATAGAGCCGGTGCACGCACAAAAAAACATGACTCATGCGGCGTTACCTCGCTCTGAGGCGTTCCATGTAAGGCTTGAAGTGCAAGCGAGAGCGCGAAACGAGCGACAAAGAAGCACAATCGGACGTTGTCACATTCAACCGTTTTATTTATTAAGTACTAGTGGTCCGCCCCGGCTTCGCCCGTGGTACATATTTCGCAATAAAAGATAGCCTATGTCCTTTCTCGGGTATCAAAATATCTCCATACCAAATTTCATGCAAATTGGTTCAGTAGTTTAGGCGTGATTGAGTAACAGACAGACAGACAGAGTTACTTTCGCATTTATAATATTAGTATGGATTAATCCTAATTTCTGAGGTAAAATAAACTAATATTATTTTTCGCTACTAAATTGCACTAAAGCTGACACGATTAAGTATTCACTGAAATTGGTTAACCAAAGTGTGCTGTAATTGGTGGTTATCAATATGACGCTTTTAACGTGTGATTTAAAGTGAATATTTAATCCGTACTATAACTTGAAATTATATATTTTAGTAATGTACCGATCACATGCATAAATTTTTTATGAGAACTTCGTACCTATTCGTAGACCTACTCCGTGATTAGATTGTACCTACTAACTACTTCCTCATACTTTAAAAATGGCATTTGTAGAGGCTCTACGACTACGTAAAATACGTTGATGAAAAAAATAATCCTATCCTGTTTGAAATCGATAGTAACTAAAAATAAAAATTCGCACTCCAAGCATATTTTGCATAGGTATATGATAAATATGATATACTTATCTACTTATTGAAGCCCAATGTCTAATGGTGCATTTCGATCAAACTAACGAATGCTCATTGTAACCCCAGTAGGTATGTCATGTTCTTCTTAGTTTTAGACTGTTGTTTTAGTGAGTGAATATAATAATATAATAAAATAATTTGGAAAATCCAAAAGTGCACGCCTCATAATTTTTTTTTAATAAATATTTATTAATTATTATTTTTGTTTATTTAATAACAATTAAACCACATCGAATCAGACCCTGAAAATTGAAAGGGTTCTATTCCTGAGCATACTCAAGCGTAAGAGAAAAAAAAAGACTCGATTAGTAAAGTATTTCGGTCGCTATCGTGTTAACAAGAAAAAGGATCCGCACATACAGACACACGGACGTCCAAGACAGAACTTTTTTAAACTGTTTTTTAACTAGTTTAAATAACAAAAATGACATCAAAAATATCATGAACGTTAAAAATAGTGTTTTTTCTTAATATGTGTGTGTATGTATTATCTTACAAGTGCAATGTATGATACATAAAGACATTTTAAGTTTGAAAAATCAGATGTTTTGCGCGAAGTGACAGTAGTACCCACCTCAACGCTTCGCTTATGAGGCGTGCAATAATGCTCGTCCTATTGCCCTAGCTATATGCGTTCGTTAGATGTAAATGCACCGCGACCGTTAGAAGATTAAAAGTCCGATGTTTATGTGCATTCAAGGAAAATTAAATGAGCTTATTACTGTCCTGCGAACCAATCACTGAAAAGTGAAAATCATTAGTGTCGATAATTATTTTATTCATTACGCCAATATAAATTATTGTAATTTAAAATTAATAATTCGAAATAACAAGACGCTTTATATTATCTTACTGCCAGCATACTGTTATATTTTCTCTGGTATTCAATAGATGGCGAGGTTGTAGCACAACCATTTTGAGTTTAAAAACATAATTATTATACAGAAATCAAACCATTATTCTGTTGGGCCAATAACCTATTTGAAATAGGTTATTGGTAATGAAATTTATGCACGCTAACTTTATACCTAAATATTATACAATATGATATCTTAAAATGTGATCATCAATTGGAACGTAACAAGTTATCAAGTATTCAAGCGCTAAAAGCGATGTCTGCCGTGATTATGTATATAGAGTAGAGTGTAGAGTTTACGACGGTTTACGAAGATTGCCTACCAATAAAATTTGTTTAGGTAATCTTAGAGTATACTTGCTGATGGTAGTCAAACTGATAATTTTTGTTTAATTTAAAGTATTAAACAGAATCCCAACATAATAAGAATTACAAATTGATACAAACTTAAAGGTTATAAAACTCTACCTATTGAATTCTAATTTTAATTCTTACAATATTATTTATAAGCAAAAACACAAGATTATAAAAGCAACACAATAAATATAACACATAAGATATACATAAATCAATAAATACTGCATTTATTAAGATTTAAATACACTAGGATATTTTTTATTGAAGTGCTTAAAGCGCTTATGTAGAAAAAAATATCTGCTGTTCGACTTGGACTTTTGACGGTCTCGACTCCTGTCAAGTGTCATCTACTTTATTTACAATTTATAACCTCAAAATGGATTTAATCTTGACTGATATTATGGGTAGCGCCCTGGCCACAGGCCCTGGCTTCAAGAATGCATGAAAATAAAATTTTATTCAGCAACCTGACTTCATGCAAGAGAGACGTGTTGTTAAATTTTAAAAAAGTAGCGGTGTTTTGAAGTGTAAAAAGTTTTCAGTTTGTGAAACAGTATATTTTATGAAGAAATGTCCATAGAATGAATTAAAAAAATGTTATTTATGTGAAAGAAATGAGAATTTAATAAAAACTGCTGAGTTTTGCAAAGATTGCGTGAGATTTTTTGAAGATCAACAAGCAAGTAAATTATTGTAAGTTATGAAAATATACTACCTAAATGCTCTTTAAACTTATATCAATTTATTTTTGGCACTATAATATTTAAAGATAAATGTCTAAGTACATACCTATTTACTTTAATAATATTATTGATGTGTAAGAATATTTTGTTTCGTAGTTAATAATATTATTCTGTAATAGTTAGGTAATTATTAGTAAGTAGGTACCTACCTAGATTGAATCATGTGAATAGTGATTTTTTGGCATCTTCAATAAAATCACCATTTATGTATAACTCAGGAACGGCTGAACGGATTCTAATGGGTTTTGGTTTATTCGATTTGTCTCCGCCTGTACCTACTAGGTAGCTACATAGAAATAAATATATACGGAATCAGGGTGAGTTACAAACCTCAGATTCGTCTACATCTATCCGTTTTTGCTCTCATCATTTTTTCAGAAAAAATGTATAACTAGATACTTCACTCATTCAAGTGAAGTAGTTATACGTACCTATATTAATGTGGGAAAACAATTTATATAAAAAAAATCCATAACTTGTTAATCCATAATTCCATACTATACTATATACAATTCAAAACATTATAAATGTGAAAGTAACTCTGTCTGTCTGTCTGTTACTCAATCACGCCTAAACTACTGAACCAATTTGCATGAAATTTGGTATGGAGATATTTTGATACCCGAGAAAGGCTACCTTTTATTGCGAAATATGTACCAGGGGCGAAGCCGGGGCGGACAACTATTAGGTAGGTACATAAGTAGGTATATGATAAGTGTACAAGTGCAAAATATCGTAATATTATAATTTTTAACACGAAAAGCGGTATCGGGAAAAATACTAAATCGTATTCAAATAATGACTTGATGCAATAACTTAGATACTTACGTAATTAAATCCTTAGATAGTATCCTTATGATGATCCTGATTCCTGATATTATACTAAAGTACCAAAGTTTTTACCTTTAATCTCGTAGTAAAAACCGAAAACGTTACACAATGTCGTCGTTGTCACAATAAAAGTAAATAATACCTACCTATATTAATGATGAAATGACATGAAAAATGCGCGCCAGAGCTTTAAAATCTAAAATATTGTATACTTACCAAGTAAAAAGTAAAAACAAGGCGTAGGTTCCTATGTACCTAGCTTGGGCGATGGTCGATCGTTCCATCTTTTTGTAGCCTTGAACCAAAACGGCAGAAAATTATAAAAGAAATTGAAGTCTTATTATTTTTTTTGACCACGCCGGCGACGCTGCCTGTAGCAGATAGTAAGCTATAAATATATTCACCGGCCCTGACATAAAACCAATACCGATTTCCAACGTCCGCATCAATTTTTTTTAAATAATTTTTCAGTGTCGGATATCATCTTATATTAGTATGTATAAAAAAATATATGCTAATCATTGTGTATAATCTTACGGCTCTACATATAAAGATAGTCTTATTTAGGCTACATCCCTTTCGAAATGCCAGTCGCTTACATTCGCACGAATACGCAAAATCTGAAGTGTCGTGATTCCAAAAAAAATATTAACTAATATAATAACACATTGATTAATTGTATTGTTTTTTGGAAACATGGCTAGGTATATTGAATATTTTTTTTACATATACATATTTTACTCTTGTATGTGGTACCTACTGCTCATTGGTTGATAAAATATAACAACAATAAACTTTTATACCGTAACTGAATACCGCTATAATAATGAAACAAAGAATATTTTTTTAATATTAATTCGTATATTATGATAATTATTGTCTTAATTCGCTACAAACTACAAAGCGCGAACGTTTGCCTATTGTAGAGCATAGTAGAGACACATCACAGTCAGCACTTTTTTATGTAGGTACCTACTTTGCATTATACACTAACAGCACACTTTAGATATAAACTTTATACTGTGTACCGTTATGTATTAAGTACAATATTATCTTTGCAACTATCATCTTGAAATAATGTTTTAATGTTCAAGTATAAAAGTCGAATTCAAAAAAAGATATGGGTATACCGTACAATCGATGTCCGATGACCGGTTACCGCTACACGTGCTTGCAACTGCACGCAAAAACTTTGCTCCGTCTTTAACAATAAATATGGAGGTTCTCAATTCGTTCCGCTCTTTTTAAATTTTAGTCTTTTTTTTATACAGATGTATGAATAATAATGCATCTGCCCCATTACCACTAGAGGACACGGAACTCCACTTTAATAAAAAATATTTCTACATAAAAATCGTCGTCCTTTGGGCTTTGACGCTCATGACTCACGTACACGCACACCCACAATTTTTCAGCGAGGTTCTCTTAGCATAAAGTCTCGCGAATACACTCCCGCTAATCCTGCAGGATTCTGTGAAATAAGTCATTGTTTCTCATTTATCACTCTTTTCCCGCCTGCATTGTGCAAACTCCAGACTCAAATCCCAATGAAGGCACCGTGTGTTGCTCGTAAAATGTCGGGTACACAGACATACAATACGCTTATCAATAAACTAAGAATTAATTGTAGCAGATATTAACATATTATTATAGTAGTAGCTCTTTTGTACAACTGTGTAACTTAAATTATAACAGTTTTACTTTTCAAACTAATTTCGAACCAAAGTTAATGAGTTATTTTACATTAGTAACTATGGTAAGATAGTTATTATTTTAAATGGGTACCTTATTGTGGTTTTGAACTTTTATGCAACAATGTTGATTGTTTACTAATTCTTCGTTTGTTTTGATTTCCTTATTTAACTGTTTTTATTTAACCTTCTAAGATTTATCATTGCATGATTTTATATTGCGTTAGGCCAGTTATCTATAAATTATCAGTTATAATATGTAGGTATATGACGACTTATGAAGGCTGTCATTGATATTCCGATTCTTCTGTTCTATTTGCAATTTGAACCATTTGAACTCAGTTTGAACTATACAGATATAAAATTAGTCATTCAAATCGAGTTGTTATAAAATGTTACTATTGGTATTGATGTAACTTGATGAAAACTGATGAACGTCAAGATAATAAATATCTTATATATGTATTTAACTTGTGACTATCATCAGCCGCATGATAAAACATAAGCGTAATATCATTAAAAATGTCTTGTTATTGAGATAATAGTATTGTGAGAATTTATTCGACGTATTATGTGGCTTTATTATATACAACAGATAAGCATTGACATAATTCGAGTATAGGAGTCATCTTGATAAAGGTTTGTAAGTTTATCACATCTTAGACAATACATTATTTAAATAAATCTGCAATTACGATGTAAATTGTATTATCCGTGAAGATAATCAGTGTTTTTATCAATAGAGTTCACATTTTTTTTTTCATTATAATTTTTGTTTTTATTAAAAACGTTTGCTTCCGTTCACGTTGCGTCACAAATTTTAAAAGAATAAATTGTACACAGATACAATTACTTATAGTAGTTGTACTACCAGAATATTTATCTATGTCATTAAACATTTCTACAAATACGAAATTGCTATCTATTCTATGTATGTAAAAATAGTTTTTTATTATTACGAATGTTTTTGTGCATTAATTATACTATCAACGTCCTAGGACATTTAATCATATTTACATTTTAATTGTATAAATAATAATAATAGGATTCCTTTATTAGAAACGGGAAAAATGGTGCAAGTATTATTTGGACCGTGGGACTATGTCATCATGGCCGCCACATTAATCGCCTCAGTTGTAATCGGACTTTACTTTAAATTCACTGGCGGCAAACAAAAAACAAATGAGGTAGATATATTTTCTAATATAATCATATATTTTTAAGTAGGTCTTTCACAATTTTATCTGAAAAATGTTTAAATTTCAGGAATACCTTTGGGCCGATCGGAACATGTCTATATTTCCCGTTGCTGTATCATTGATGGCTTCTTTCATGTCTGCCATATCGTTACTGGGAGTATCGGCGGAAAACTATTACTATGGAATGATATTTGTGGTCATAAATCTGTCCTATGGTATCGCGACACCAATCGCATCGCATTTATACCTGCCAGTCTTCTTTGGCCTTCAGAAGACTAGTACTTATGAGTATTTGGAACTTCGTTTTGGGCCGAGAATTCGAATGTTGGCGTCACTGACATACACGCTGCAAATGATACTCTATAATGGAATAGTGCTCTATGCTCCTTCGATTGTTCTAGAAGCTGTCACCGGCCTGGATAGAGTAATATCTATATTGGTTATAGGATTGGCCTGCACCTTCTATTCTACTTTAGGCGGCATGAAAGCCGTACTATTTACTGACTTACTTCAATCTTTTCTAATGTTCGCTGCTGTGTTTAGCATAGTCATCTTTGCGATGATAAAAGTCGGAGGTCTAGGAAACATTTTTCTCATAGCCAAGGAAGGTGGTCGATTAGACTTCTCGAAGTAAGAAATATTATTCAAATTTGTTAAGTTTCACTTAATATGAATATGCGTACATATTTATGTATGTTACTTTTTCAGTATAAGTGTGGATCCTACAGAACGACACACATGGTGGTCCTTAATCATCGGAGGTTTTATAACATATCTATCTTTAAACGCTGTTAATCACACGCAGGTGAGCACACAGTGGTAACCTAAGTTTTATTTAATCATTTTTTGACATAATGGATATTTATAAATATTAACGAAAATAATAAATTTGTAGATTCAGCGGTTATTAACAGTGAGTTCTCTATCTCGTTCCCAACAATGTCTATGGTGGAATTGGCCGGTGCTATCAGTGTTGAGCGTCGTCACTTGCACTAGTGGCCTCGCTATTTATGCAGTGTATAAGGACTGTGACCCGTACGTCAGTAAATCTATCACAGCCGTGAGTTTCAGAATAAAGATTGCATTAATAGGATTAGACGTTTTAAATTATTTGTAACATACTTATTACCGTGCTCGTTTTGTAGGGACCAACGGCATGGCCGCATGGCGTATAAATTAATTTAAAATATTATATTCTACGGTTTTCAGCCTTTTTTTAACGTTGGGAAATGCTTTTACGCATCCCCCTCGGCAGTTTTACTGTCCAAGGGGGTATGGGACTCGCTGCGAAGCCATACCCACTAAAACCCAACGGTGGCCGTCTATCACCCTGAACGACGGGGGTTAACAGCCAGGACGGTTTTAAGCTTAATGCATATTAATATAACACTTTTATAATGTGGTTATGAACCACAAGGAATTCATACACGTGAGATTATTTAAATATAGCATCTTATTTATATAACCGGATTCTCCAATCTAGACCTTAATTAAAATATGGTGACACCTTAGTTTATCTTTGCAAATAAGAACATTTTGTCTACCGTATCTCAACGCTGTAACATTGTGCAAGGACAATAATTAAAACTACTCAAGGCAAATTGTCTCGTACAAATCAAAATTGTTAACGTTTAATGTGCTAAATTGAAAGCATGAACTCTTAATTATTTCAATATTATTTCAATAGATAGATCAGCTCATGCCCTACTTCGTCGTAGACACAATGCGATCGGTTCCCGGACTAGCGGGATTATTTGCAGCTGGCATCTTCAGTGCGTCCTTGTCCACTATATCGGCTTCTTGTAATGCTCTGGCTGCAGTTACCCTCACCGATTATGTAAGCAGGTTAGTAATTAAGGTAAACACTTAAAGATTTTAGTGATTACATCCCTCCTTAAATTTAATAAGGCGAATGTTTGTTTGTATTTCTTTCACACCTGTGTGGGGTACACATAACGGAGAGATTTTATAAGATTATGATTTTTCAAAAGCGAAGGCGGGGGCGGAAAGCTAGACTGCTCCGATTTGTATTGTTGATTTTCATAAGTAAATTTTTATCACACCGCACTTTATTACACTGGTTAAACATAGCTCTACTAATCTAGATCTTATCTCAAGTTGCATCTGTTTCTTAAGATTCATAGAGAGTAGAGACAACGTTATATTGTACAGTAAATGATAAGCCTTATAATTTGTTATGGAGCAACTGATAATGTATATTTGCAGATGGTGCACTGTACGTGAAGCACACATAGTATGGCTAACGAAGTTAGCAGCATTTGCGTATGGGATGGTTTTTCTCGCCTTGGCGTTTTTAGCACAATATTTAGGGGGTATTTTGCAAGCAGCTCTAACTATATTCGGAGCGGTTGGTGGACCTCTGTTCGGAGTGTTTACTTTGGGGATGTTTACTACATTCGCTACGGAAATGGTTGGTAAATTAGAAAATTGATTTCATACAACATAATATATTACGATAAAAAGGGTAACTTACGAAGGGTTGTCCGCAAAAAAATATCTTAAAACGAAACAATAATTTCAATGTTGTAGCTGGAAAGAGTTTCAACATTAACAAATACATATTTTTTCAGGGTGTTTCAGTGGCTTTACTAAGTGGTATGTCTATGACACTATGGATGAGTTTTGGCAGTCCACGGCCGATGCCTGTAAAACTACCGCTTAGTACGGAAGGATGTTTGAATGCAACCATACCATTGGCTGTGACGTCACAACCTTCAGATTACTTCTACTTGTACAAGATATCCTATATGTGGACGAGTCCGGTATGTTTTTTTTATTATTTAATGTTTACATATAAATATTTCTTAAGTTTGGTACGAATATGAAAATATTGTTTTGGTGTAGATATGTTACTTGGCCTCTTGTCCTATCCGTAATAAGTAGCTACTTTTATACAGTATATATTTATTAGTCCATGACAGTATACACTTACCTTCCTTATATGTATTTGGAGTCAATAATTGCTTTGCTATAAATGTGATGACGTCACTAAACGCAAATAATGAAGGATTATACATAATTCATATTAATTATCCTGCTGCAAACGGAAAATGTGTAATGACGTATTTAAGCTGTCCTTAAAGACTGTCCTGAATTATAATATAATACTAAGGTCCAATGGGCTTGTATTCAATTTTACGAAAATATATTTTGTCATTAATTTCCATTGAACATCATCAATTAACAAAAAGCCTGTTCAAATAGGTACATTGCTTATATAAATGCTTTTATTTCGATATAAAATAAAGTGAACGAGTGCACATTTAAAATAGTTTACAAAAAATGTAGACTGAAGACCTTGTACATTTAAAGTATTAAATAAAATTTGTGCATTAATTACTTCAACATCATCTTGAAAAAAAATATAATATGTAAGTAATTATTGAAAAAATTTTTGAACATAAGAATTACCAACACGTGCCTGTGACGTTCTGAACTAATTGAAATCATTAAAGTTTATAATATAGATTTGCTAATATGTAACACATACAGCAAACGAGTATTGAACAGGTGTTGAAAGAAAGATCTTTTAACAATAAGAGGTTGGATTCGTTTGGATATAGGTAGTGGTATTAAGGAGGTACCTCCTACTATACTATATACCTACATATTTAACTTTTGGCAGATTGCTTCTGATCCTGCTTGCTAGGGATTAAGTTTCTGAAAAGTTTATAGCATGTTTTTGCTGATACTTGGCAGAATACTAACATCTATTCAATAGAAAATAGACTCAATTGTCTCTATGATAATCATGCTCCATCTACCATGATCTGAAAATGTTTTGTAGCGTCAACGTTCACTGGTCTCGTTGGCGTGAACGTATATGTAGTCAGAAGTACTAGTTACTAAACACTAAACTATGTTGCTTCGTTGATAGGGTTAGGTTTTGTTGCGTGTTCTGTAAAGGTGGTTGAATAAAGGGGTGCGTATTCTCCAGATCGGTTTCGAGTGGGTGCTAATGGTGTGCTCGCTGGTATCTATGACGTGGAAGCATTTAGAGCACCTATACTATCGCTTCGTTAATAGGGTTAGGCTTTGTAGTGTATCTCGTGTATATAGAGGAGGAGTATTTGTGTTCTCCAGATCGGTTTCGTGTGGGTGGTAGTGGTGGGCTCGCTGGTGTCTCTAGTATGGAGACACGCACAGCCGTGGCAGCGCGCCGGCCGCCCGCACCCCGACCCCGCGCTCTTCACTCCACCGCTCGCCAACTATCTGCGCGCTAAATATAAAGACGTGGACAATGTACAGGTAAAGCGAAGTGCTTGTGTTGGTCGCAACGCAGGTTACTATTTGTTTTTTTTGCAGTTTTGATATGCTTTATGGTAGATACACGCAAAAGCTTTTTTTTTAAATGCAAAGAATTAATATAATAATTAATTTATGTTTAAATGGTAAAGTTACAAATGTTGAAGTAAGAGAATTTGCAAATTAACAGTTATAATACTTTATTGAATTCGCAAACGTTTCGTTTTAAATTCATTGCCTAGATTTCATGCATTCACTATTATCTTAATAATGGAATTAAAGCCGCTAGCTGTCTCCGTGTGAAATCTCTTATCTCAATACTACCAATGTTTTGCTTTGAATGCAGTATTTAAACATGAGTTGCTTTTGCTCATTGGAACTAATAATATCGCATTAAAGTTTTATTATTTTACAGATTATGCACAGTTTGGTTATTATTTTTATGTTTCAGTTTTTTAAGATTTTTAAGGGTTATTCACATTTGTGACCATTAACATTACTTAAATGTTTATTGAAATAAAATGACAGCGATAACTTCCACGGATAAAAATATATAAGTATATGTAATAACAAAAATAAACTTACAACAGTGCATCAAGATACCTAATAGTCACAAATATATACTGTACTGTACCTAACCCTACTGTACCTTGGGTATTGCAATTTGCAACAAATGGCATGCATGCATTTATTTATTTAAATTGATATACAGCAGTTATCGGTAATGAGCTTTTTGAGTTTTCTTATCTGTTTTGGCAGAAAACAAATTATGGGAATAATTATTTACGTATATGTTTTCATTAATGTTTATCGTTGGTATATTCAAGGTTTAATTGGTTTTTTTGCTTGATTTTATTTGCTGATTTTTTCTAGATGGGCAAAGAGAATGTATACTAATCATCCTCTGCCATGCTTCGGGAAATTTGATACCTTTATTTAAATGAAAGGTAAGGTATTTGAAATGAATTTTAATGTTTTAAATGGCATGCTCATATGTAATGTGGTTTAAAAACTAAGGTGTTAATAATTGTTTTGCTTGGTTTATGGTTTTAGTTCCAGTTTGCTCCGCGTTTCCCGACGATAATTATATTTTCATTGTGTACATATAATCATAATACATAATTATACATGCACCTACAATTAAATGAAGCTTTACCATCGCGGAACGTGTAGTAAAACGCAAGGTATATAGATAAAGGGTATCTGTAGATTAAAAAGAAAATCTTATTTACATCTGACAATTCTACTCTGTATATTACTTATGTGCATAGAAGTATCAGTACCTCTTAAATTTTGAGAACCTAGTATAAAAGTTACAGTATTCCTAAGCTTGATTGGAAGATATTTTATTATTTAGGTATGTATTTTGTGAGAATCAAGCAATTGGCATGAAATGTGTTTTCTCACATCAGGGAAGGTCTCACACCCTCACAGAAGAACAGCGTTAGAGGTAATATCATGCGAATGCTACAGCGTTTCGTACGATGAGAAGAAACCGGAGGCCGTATCATTTTCCTCATCCTTTCGGGTCTTTTTCTTTACCGTCATCATGCCTTTTTTCAACCTAACTCCTAAGTATAATTGAGTTGAGCAAACGTTTAAGCACGTGCTGTCTAAAGGTATGTTCAATAAATTAATGAAAAAAATATATTCATTTTCAGAGCCAACTCCTGCAGAAAAGTGGCAGTTATTGACAGCCTGTATGAAGATAATTTATAGTTTCAAGGCTATATTCTATTTTGTTAAATAAGGGACTCAAATCACTACACTGCACTCGTAGTATTATTTTTGATATGAAGAAACTACAAATATCACTGTTTTTAATTTGTAGCAATAACACAACGGTTTAACCAGAGTTGGCACACTATAGTGTGTTGTGGCAGTAATATCAAATATTAGCAGATTTTTTTTAAAGTGATATAGAATGATACTATGACAATATATTTATTCAGTATACATAAGTAGGTATGCATATAGATTGATATGAGCATTATAAGTTATAACGAACATCATTTAGGTGCTGAAAACTATATGTAGTAGACTTGAGACTCGAAATGAAAGGTATGGGTTGACCATTTATTATATTAGTCTGTGTAAGAGTCATAAATATGGCAACCTTTATTTCTAAAGACAATAAAAATACTAAATTTAGTCATAAGACAAAAATAGGATGTGGTTTAGGAAAGTTGTGTAACGGTTATTGGTCTAAACATTCTAACATAAAAAATTATTTTAATTACCTACATATATAAATTATTATAATGCATTGTTAACCATCAAAATAGTGGTGTTTGTTATGAATAATTAGGTAGGTATAGCAACTACCAGTAGCTATAGCTATAATTATGTAGTCTAAAGTTTTATATTTTAATGTTTGAATAGTTTAATGGTAATAGACGTTCGAATTCGTTTAATCGCGACTGACCATATTTGAATCACCATACTTAGGTAAATACGCCTAATGAATTTTTATTAGTTCGTGGACTTTAAACCTAAGCTAGGAAACTCAAGACAAGACTGAAAACTACAAATCAGCAATATAGACCAGAATAAGCAATAGTAGGTATAATTCATAAATATTTTCTATTTTTGTAGTGTTTTGTATCGCAATTTTTTAAACGAAATTCGAGCGTCTTGAGGTTGTTTAAGATCCGATCGCACTAGGCGTAACTGTACGGCAGCGTAGCGAAGCAATGCAACAGGGCAAGAATTAAGAAACCTCCTTTTTTGAAATCGGTTAAAAATAATCTTGTTTCAAGTTTCTATGATATTATATCGCACTACGAGACACCGAAATTGGGCGCGAAGAAAGGTTGTGTTGCGTCGCACAGTTACATCTAGTGTGTTCGGACCTTTATTGTGATGTTGTGAGGTCGTTAAACGACGGTCATATTCCTAATTTTGTTCAAATTTTATTGAGGA
Organism: Colias eurytheme; assembly: GCF_061535395.1. Classification (NCBI taxonomy): domain Eukaryota; kingdom Metazoa; phylum Arthropoda; class Insecta; order Lepidoptera; family Pieridae; genus Colias; species Colias eurytheme. The sequence goes on along the minus strand of NC_142989.1, from coordinate 3,027,790 downwards.
ATTTAATGTTATTTTATTGTGAGTACCTAAGTATCTATGGACGGTTTCACAACATCTGTTTAGCTCATGTGTCAGTAAAAATGATAGATAATGTATTAAAATATAAGGGGGTCAGTTTTAAAGGACATGTCCAAAAATGTATGAACCAAAATGGTTAAGTGGTGTTTCATTCCTGTCAATTCTGGGTCATTTTTTGGACACCTCCTTTCTATTATATTATCAGCAAATGGTGAAACCGACCCTTTTTTATTTTTATTCAAGTCATTTTTGGTTAAATTTCAAATAATGTTTAAATTAATATTTATTTTAGAATAATAAATTATGGTAACAGAGATTGCACCAATGTGCAGTTAATCTACTATGGCTATTTTGTAGTCTACATTCAATACTACATTAAATTGCAATTTGATATAATATTATACAACATAATACCAGTGAGTTTGTACTTAATGTATTTTTTTTCAATTCACTGCCAATAATAAAATATGATGTTTTAAATAGAATAATTCTCATTCAATATTATGATAAACTAGCGGTCCGCCCCGGCTTCGCCCGTGGTACTTACGTTTTCTCTACATAAAAACCATCCTCGTACTTCAAGGAATATAATAAAAAAAGAATTATCGAAATCGGTTCAGCCGTTCTCGAGTTATGCGCTTACCAACACATTTTGCGATTCATTTTTAAATATAAGATATAGAAAGGCATACAATATTATGGTCATATTGTGTAATCATAAAATATATAGTAATGAATTCACGTTCCATTTTATATGAGTGAGATTTAGGTTACTGCTATTTATCACTAGAACATATCATTTAAGTACATTGGAATATGTTTTAAATAAAGGTGACAATGAATTCCATTTATATCACCATAACAATCAAATGACCACAAAACATATACCTACACATGAAATAAAATTTATTTATATTTGTATGTATAGATCTTTATTGTTACTCCACTATTTGTAGATTAGATACTTATAAGAAAAATGTTATTATTGAGCTTGTTATACAAAAAGAAAATAAATGCAACAAAACAATAAAATGCATACTTAATTGTAATAATTTATTGGTTTTTGAGTTTAATTTACACCAAAAATAAAACACAACATCTATAAACTTCCCTCATAAATAAAAATAAATAAAAAACACTTTATTTGCACACACAAAACATAACAAAATCAAACAATAATAATATACACTGGAGCGGTACAAATAGGCGGCCTTATCGCTGACCCTCATAATTATTAGTTAGCCAGATTTAACGAGGTTTATTTGTTAACCCATAAAAAGGCAGCTCTATAATATGATTATAACACTTTATCTGGGTTTTGTTAACTAAAACCAATATTGAATAACACTATCCAGTGACAATGCTCTATATTTTTAACATTGTTATGAATGTAGCTCTATTCTTCATAAGTAGGACATGGTGCATGAATATTAAGAACTTAATGATTTAACTATAAATGCGTTTCTAAGTCAAGAAATACATCAGAGTTATTATTAATTCCAAGTTACTTGCCAGCAAGAGCAAGTATTGTATAGTATCAGCAACAATATAATTTATGTATACTCAATAGAACACAAAACACAATTACTTAATAATTTAAAGTTCATGAATTTTATTTACCTTTTTAATTCATTCGAACCAAAGAACGCGAACTTTGAACTTGGTCAGTGGTCCTTGAAACTTGGAAGTTTGCGCCATCCGGCGCGTCATAATTTTTGGTGCTAATGTTGACATTGACAAATGACACATACAGATTATTAAATATTTATTATTCATTAAAAACGTGACTCACAGACTAAACATAAGCAAAATGTACAAAAAAAACATTTTTAGCCCCTTATTTTTCAAATATACATTATTAAATTCATTATAGATGTTCTAATCCGGATTTATTTTCCAGATTATATTTAATTATCATAACTAAGCATCGGAAAATCGTTATGAATACCCCTGCTTCCTTCTTACTTCACTGACTAGTGACTACAGAGTTACAGACAAAATAAGTATATAATACTCTACACTACATATATCTATACCATTATGAAATGTGTTTTGATTAATTAAATAATTGTCTTAAAATTAAACAAAACACTACGTATTCTTACTTACAGCTGATATCAGATATAATATGCCGATTACCGAATAACAATAATATATTATAACCTCAAAATTTTATGACATGAAGTCGGCACTTAAATTTCAATTAGTACACAACAAACGATGTAATCGTTAGTAAGAGTTGTGTGTTGAGAAATAACTTAAAATATTTAGTATTATTTAAAATGCACCGCTAAGTTGTACTTGAACGATTGATTTATTTTTGAAGTGCTAAGTTGTAACTTGTAGTGTAACGTTTAGGAACCTTTGACTTTTAATTCATTTACATAAAAAATCTCTTAACAAACATTGTGAGTATATCATCATTTTATATTAATAACATGGACTACAATAACTGTCTTCATTAGTATGTGTAATGAGGTCTATGTGACCTATTTTTCCAATTTCATAATATTGTTTCACACAATTTTTCTATTCTACTGAAATTTATATTCTATTTAACTTAATAAGAGTCTTATTAACTTACCCTAATGCGTTCAATTATTATGAATAATTATATACTTAGTATGAAGTGTTAGATTTTTTTTTAGTTTTTTATGTTTATAAAAACTACATCTGTCAAGAACTTCATTGATGAAAGTGCTAATCTAAAAAGTTGTCTATGCTTACGTCACAAATAGCGCGATTATTTAAATTATTTATAATATTATGAATTCATACAATGTCTTTTGTTATTGTTAATTTAATTTCTCTTTACATAGATACATACCTTAGTAGTTTTGTGAAAATTTCTAGATACCAAGTGTAATAACCTACCTAAAAATGTTTATTTATTTAAACAGGAAGATGAAATAGTAAAATCACTTATTCTTTATTATGTAATTATTTTATTAATTTGAATAAATATAGATTGAATATCGCAAACATTAATGTATTTTCATCTTATTTTCATAGAGAATAAAATTTTTCCCATAAAACACTTTTTTTTTCGTTCTAATTTATTCTCAAGTAGGCATTGAGGCTATAAGTAGGTACCTAGTGTTGAAAGTTAAATCCAATAAATATTAAAAAAAAATCGTTTATTTTGTTAGTTCATATAGTTTATAATCTCTAAGTATAAGTTCTAATTATTAGAACTAGACAAAATATAAGTGGGGTCAACCGGAAGGCACAAGCTTTCAAATAAAAAAGAATCATTGAAATTGGTTAACCCATGCGAAAGTGAACAAATTAAAAAGAAAGAAATAATAGATACAATATTTGAATTGAGAACCTCCTTTTTTGAAGTCGGTTGAAGATTAACGTGTTTCTTGTTGTTGTTGCCTGTTTCTTGGCTGCGCATTACAATTATTCACATTAGAACAATTTAATTGCTTAAAATTAAACTGTACCGTATATTGTAGAGTATAAGAATTACTTTCGAGGTTACGCTCCGAGTAAGGATAATATTATAATTATGTACCTATATAATTATTAGTAATACTTCTTACTCTGATATTAATACTGTTAAATATAAATACCGATATATTTTGTTTGTTTCCCTATATGAAACACTTAAAACAAGTTTTAGTTTACTTATGAAGCGTTATTGAAGACTCGGTTCATTTTTCTCCGAAGTGCAAATTGCAATTGACTGATGCTTGTATTCTGTAGATATATATGTCCGTATGTAGCCTGTAGGTATATGGGGAAGACATCTAATTATGTTATTCTCAGAACAATCTTGTTCACAGGTATCAGGATAAGAAATACAAGACATGTTTTATACTATAGTTATGTACAGACTTTTATTATAATAATGATGACGATAATCGCGTGCAAAAGTATCTTTTATTCGGAAATACTCGTTTCCAATGTTTTTTATCAGTACTCATTATGAATAAATGCTGTAAAATTAAATACTTTATATTTTAATCTGAAATTTGCAGAATTCTTTACATGGTTTAATGTATCGTATTTAATATACAATACGTCTATAGGTATTTAATGTGCATATGCTAAGTACCCAACCTTTTTTTGCAGACAATGGCACGAATGGTTTTCGTAGCATGGGATTATGTTATTATGGCCACTACCATGCTAATATCTATCGGCATTGGTATTTATTTTAGATTTAGCGGCGGTAAACAGAGAACAAACGAGGTACATAATTAAAAAAAAACGTAACTAATAATTGCCTTTTTTCTAAGCCTTTTTTTCACCAAATTAAAAATATTTTTTTATTCCAGGAATACCTTATGGCGAATCGAAACATGTCAATATTTCCCGTAGCGGTGTCGCTTATGGCTTCCTTTGTATCTGCAATCACAATTTTGGGACTATCTGCTGAAAATTATTATTATGGAATGCAATTTGCAGTTATAAATATATCGTATTTTCTTGCTACTCCAATCGCCTCTCGATATTATTTGCCAGTATTTTTTGGATTGCAAAAAACGAGTACCTATGAATATTTGGAATTAAGATTTGGTCCGCGTATAAGAATGTTGGCGTCATTAACATATACCTTTCAAATGATATTGTACAATGGGGTGGTGCTGTATGCTCCGGCAATTGTTCTAGAATCAGTAACTGGATTGGATAGATTGATATCTATATTAGTGGTGGGTTTAGCGTGTACATTTTACTCAACAATAGGGGGTATGAAAGCGGTACTATTTACGGATTTATTGCAATCATTTCTTATGTTGAGCGCTGTTGTCAGTGTTGTTATATTCGCTTCAATACAAGTTGGAGGCTTTGGGAATATATTCGTTATAGCGAAAGAGCGAGGACGTCTGGATTTTACACAGTAAGTAGTTTTCTATTGAATATATAGAATGTTTTACCTTGTATGTGTTTTGGTCTGATATTAAATCGATAATATCATGTTTCAGTTTTTCATTGGACCCAACAGAAAGACACACATGGTGGTCATTGATTGTTGGAGGTTTTATTACATACCTATCTTTATACGCAGTAAATCATACGCAAGTGAGTTAAAAAATGACATTATCTGAGTATATTTCAATGATAGTGGTTCGTAATTGCATGAATGTTTTTCAGGTACAACGTTTGTTGACAGTCAGTACATTGTCGAGATCGCAGATGTGTTTATGGTGGAGCTGGCCAGTTCTGTCGATTCTCAGTATTGTGACGTGTACTAGTGGTCTTGCTATATACGCTGTTTATAAAGATTGCGATCCTTTTCTCACTAAGAATGTAGCGGGAGTAAGTTACATTTCCTACTATTTTTTATTCGCAAAGCAAATCAGACATGACAATAATTAATTATTGATTGGGATCAATAGGTACCTAACTTGCAAACTTATTTCTATTAAACGCTCATAATATTACGAAGGGTATAGGATATTTTCATAGATTTCAAGCGTGTTCACTGTTCATCCTTATAAACGACGATGCAGACTTTACGCCTAAAACAGAGGTCATATTAATTATATTCCAGATAGATCAGTTAATGCCATACTATGTGGTTGACGCGATGAGGTCAGTACCAGGATTGGCCGGTTTGTTCGTGGCAGGCATTTTTAGCGCATCACTATCGACTGTTTCTGCATCTTGTAATGCCCTTGCTGCTGTGACTCTTACGGATTATGTTAGCAGGTAGGACATGCATGAATGGCTATTAGGTAATAAATTAAATAAGATTCAAAGCTTGATATTCGATGAGAAATTGCTATATTTATTATTTATTTTAGTAGGTAACGTAAGTATTCATTATTTCGTTTAGTAAGTCGTAAGCCTTAGCTACAGCTGTGAGAAGAAAGTCGGTGAATGTTTTGCGCGAACCTCAATTATTTAACAAGGAATACAAAATGGTGGTATTTTTAATTATGTGTATGATTCTTTTATGTTCCCGAAATAATTGCTTTTGATAATGATTAAATTACGTTTCAGATGGTGCAAAATAAATGATTTATATATCCCGTGGTTGACAAAAATAGCGGCATGTGGATACGGTCTCTTGTTCCTAGCGCTGGCATTTTTAGCGGAACATTTAGGGTGCACTCACACACATCAGTCACCGTCAAGTCACCGATGACTGATCGGTGACGGTTTGTGTACGTATCCACAAACACCAGTCACCGTCATGTTGTCCGTCAGTCACGTCGCCGGTTTGACTGAATCATTGAACACATACATCAGGTTAGTGAGTGATTAGACGTGTGTCACGCTAGAGAACATGTAGCAATTGACGGTAGCACGACGCTGACTGAACTGAGACGTGACGGCACCGGGTGAGTGGGGATAAAAGTATGATACATGTATGGAAAGATTATTTGACGTGCCTGACCGGGGACGTCACTGATAGATTTCGTGCCGGCGACTGTCGTGTGGGAACAGAGTCATACTAGAACTATTGATACATATTTTTTTTTAATCCTGTCCGGTGACGTGCCGTGACGGTGACTGATGTGTGTGAGTGCACCCTTAGGGGGAGTGTTGCAAGCGGCTTTAACTATTTTCGGCGTTGTTGGTGGCCCGTTGTTCGGAGTTTTCACTTTGGGAATGTTCACCACTTACGCTACTGAAATGGTAAATCAATTAATTTTCTTTTATTATCAGCTAATGCATTAGTAATGTTTATAAATCTTTAAAACTGTTCTTAAAAATCTTATCTGCGGTGTACCAACCTTTAACGATCACATACCTACAGACTTTCATAATAATTATCAAAATCTTAGGTTGTATTCGTACATATTGTGTGATATTTTTTCCATTTTATGTTATTTTATTGAGTGTAGTATTACATTTTTCATTAAACATAAAGTAATCAAAATAATTACATAAATTCATCTGATTTTAACATAATGTAAATATTTCTTCCAGGGAGTGTCCACTGCGTTGCTAAGTGGCATGTCCGTAACGTTATGGATGAGCTTTGGGTCACCCCGACCTGTTCCTGTGAAACTGCCACTGAATGTGGACAGTTGTCCTTATAACGTTACTCTTACGCCGATAACTACCTCGAATCCTAGTGATTACTTCTATTTATATAGAATATCGTATATGTGGACCAGTCCGGTAAGTTTTTAACGTAAGTAGGTAATTGAAAACACTTTAGATTCTATAAAATATATATACCACCAAATTGCTTGTTATATCACCTAGTTTAATTGTCATATCAATCAATAATATTATAATCGAATCAAATCTATAGATCGTTTTGTCCCGAGAACGAAGACCATTATAAAGGGGTTACCGACTACAGTATAAGTAGAATATAACTAGTATTGCTATAGGTAGGAATACGGATTATCTACATGTGACAACTGACAGCGTATCTTGCATGTAGGGTAGGCCGAGACATGTTGTGTGTTTGCGCATATCGGTTTCGAATAGGTGCTAATGGTGTGCTCGCTGGTATCGATGACGTGGAGGCATTTAGAGCACCTATAATATCGCTTCGTTAATAGGGTTAGGCTTTGTAGTGTATCTCGTGTATATAGAGGAGGAGTGTTTGTGTTCTCCAGATCGGTTTCGTGTGGGTGCTAGTGGTGGGCTCGCTGGTGTCTCTCGTGTGGAGACACGCACAGCCGTGGCAGCGCGCCGGCCGCCCGCACCCCGACCCCGCGCTCTTCACTCCACCGCTCGCCAACTATCTGCGCGCTAAATATAACGTTCAGGAACCTAACGTGCAGGTGAGGACATAAATATTATGACACGAATAATTGGCTTAGCCTTAACAACTTTTTTAATACCTGAGGAATTGATTAAATTGTTTACTACTTATTATTAACTTTTACCCGTTTTTTACCAAATATGTACATAAATTAGGTACATAATTATCTACAAAAAAGATAAGTTTTTAATTTGATTTGTTGCAGCTTCACCTTATAAAGAGCGATGAAGATAAATAACCTCTAGAAACCATCAAACAACATTCAGCATTTTCTTTATATTTTAATTGTTACGGATCTGATTCCTCAATGAAGACGTAGTTTTAAGGCTTAATTTATACTTTATTCGTTTAAATAATATAAAAGATACTTAATCAGTGAAACTGTTTAAGGCTGTGATTTCAGTATTTATGGGATAATCGGGTAAGATAGGTATTTTGGTTTTTGACTTAATGTGTTTGAATATTATTTAAACTTATTAAACGTATTTATAGAATGACAAAATAGATAAGACCATGGGCGTAGCTAGCCATGGGCTCAGGGTGGGGCAATCATAAAAAATAATATGTAACTAGAAACAGTACCCGAGGTCTTATCCCGGTAAAATTTTAGGGTTCCAAACCGTAAAAGGAAAAAACGGAACCCTTATATGATCACTTTGTTGTCCGTCTGTCTGCCTGCTTATCTTTAAACTTTTTTCTCAGGAACGCGTAGAGATATGAAGCTCAATTTAATATTAAATACTAATGTCTACCGTCCCTTGAAGCTGTGAAAAAATCAAACTTATAAACCAACGCAATCAAAAGATACAGCCGTTTATGCTGTAAAATTTCGCAAATTGCGACTTTTGCAAGGGAATCATAACCTACAGGGTACTTTCTGTGAACACGGAATCTTGAAATTTGGTAAGAAGCAACATCTTATATGACAGATAGAAGAATAATTATTGTGGAAAGTATAAATTTTCTGTAACAACATATAAACAGGCTCATACGCAACCATCGGTGCGCAAGTTCAACTCGCGGTTTTTATTTCATAAAAAATGGTCAGAAGGGTCTGGCTGGGTGTTGTAGGAACAACACCCGGCCTTGTATCAAGAAATAAGTTAACAGTTGTGTCTTCTAGATACTACATGGATGTAGTTAATAGTAGACACTAAGAGTAGACACAACCAAAAAACCGGCCAAGTGCGAATCGAACTCACGCACCGAGGGTTCTATACAAACATGATTTTTTTGTTGTTACTTTAAATTTATGCTTTTCGCAATTTTTTTCTTTATCTGCGCTATAAGAAGTTACTTAATACAGATTCTGGTTTCACGGGAAGTACCCTGTAGGTTTTGTTTCTTGGGACCCTTTCGATTATTGAAATTTTTTTGCAAAAGCGGCTGTATCTTTTTGATTGCTTTGCCTTGTTGGATTTTTCATTTTTTTTTTGCTTCAAAGGACCTTAGATTTGAGTATTCGATCCACGCGTTCCTGATAAAAAAGGTGTTGATAGGCAGACGGACAACAAAGTGATCCTATACCTAAGGGTTCCGCTTTTTTCCTTTTGGTGGTTCAGAACCCTAAACATAATATGTTTGGGGCTACTTTATTATACAGTTTAGCTTTCTATAAATACAATAATTTGATTTATTAATTTCTTTTTTACCATGAAATATAGTTTAAAAAGTTCTTGGCCAATATCTCAAAAACTATCCACTTTGGGGCAAAAGTAATTAATGTGACCTTTTTTGTAGAGAATAAAATTTCGCATCTTTTCTACCTTGTGAACTTTTTCGTAAATCTGAATGTTTTCCATCGCCCATATTTTTTTGTATAGAACGTTTAATGTAGAAATGCCGCGGGCGGCCGAAAAATTTATAGGTAAGCAGTTACTTACCTATAAATTTTTAAGCACTACAGCACATCTTTTTTTTAGTTTGTTGAATTTGTACCATTATATTTATACCAAGCATACCTTGAAATTTTCGATTAAACGCCCAGTAGTCAAACATAAAACGTTCTATAACTCAAAAAGTACGGGCATTAGAAAAAAAATCAAACAAATACTGTAGTGTTGAAAATAAAGTGCTCTTAAAAAATGAATAGATGCATTTTATTGATTAGTCAAATATTTTAAGAGTTATTAGCCAGAAACGATAAACCGGTTCATTAAATAGGCCATAAATCGTAAACGGTAAGTTTTACAAAAAAGTTTACAAGATGAAAAAGATGCGAAATTTAATTCTCTACAAAAAAGTTATAATAATTTTTTCCCTAAAGTAGATAGTTTCCGAGAAATCGGAGAAAAAGATTGCGTTTGTGTACGCATAAGATAAATCATACCAGCTTTTTGTTTTGATCGCATTTTTTTATGTCTACTGATGACTTTTGAGTGTGAATTTCTTACAAATATTAAGTATATAATATGTAGTTAGTACCTAGATAATTTAGTTTTTTTAAATTTGGTTAGGTACTTAGGTACCTTCCAGGTCAGAGCCAGGGTGGGGCAAGTGCCCCACCCTGCCCCACCGTGGCTACGCCCATGGATAAGACATACATATTATATATTTTATTGCTCTAGGTACATTATTAAGGAGAAACAAACATTAAAGCATTAAGCACTGCCATGCAATATAAATCTAATTTTATATTTTCTTAGACAATGATTAGTGTTAACTACCACAAAGTATTCCTGATTTCGATATTTTATAAGTTTCCAATTTCTATTTAATAGGATTTGGAAATTGTTTAGAACACAACATGTACTTTAAAGCTTAAGGATTGGTTGTTTGTATTAGGTATTTGATATTAGATTTTATTTAAAAATTTTGTTATTACAAGTGATGAGTAAACCTATAAATTTTTATGGGGATATGGTTTCTTAGGTACTTAATGTTTACTTATTTCATGGATCTGAATCTAAACAATTACCAAAATTTTGTAAATTTATATTTTACGAAATAAAACTATTTAAAATGTTCATCTTATTTTATTAGTATAACCTTATTTAAAACTTATACTCTAGGTAATCCCTTAAAATATACGAATATTATTTTATGCGGATAAGAAACCACGACTTTCTGATAATTCTTCCAAACGATGACGTAAAATTGTGTTCTGGAAAAAATAATATATATTTGTCTTATTAAGAAAAAAAACACTGAAGTGATAAGCCAAAAAATATAGTTGAAATTGCAGTAAGAGCTAGCGCGCACGAGCAACTTTGTCTCCTCAACTATTTTGTCTCCGCAACAATTTTGTCATGCTCCACCCATGGGCTAGTATGAAAGTGCGCGCACGTAGCGACACAACTCCCCATACAATTATTGATGGGAGATGGTTGCTCGTGCAATTGATGGTTGCTTGTGCGCGCTAGCTCTAAGATGAAAATTTTAATAACAAATTTTTTGATTACCTCTCTCAATAAATCTTCCTCCCTTTCGGCTGCGATTTTGAGCATTTCCTTGGATTTTTCTAGAAGTAAATCCTTCTCATGAATACTCCTTTTAAGGTTCATGATCTCCGTTCTATATGATTCTAATTGGTTACGATTCTGCGAAATTATCAAAAAAGTTTTTTAAAGAAAAATTTTCGTAAAAAGGATACGATAAATAAATATTATTAGCATTCTTAGACAAGTATAGATTTCGAGTATGTACTTACATATTGGTTCATGATCAAATATTATTTAATCTAGGTATGTATAATGCTTAATGCGGCAGATTGGGGACTGGGGTGCAATAATAATTTGTGAGTTTTACTTGTATAGTATGTATTAATAATTATATTATCTGTGGTTTTACTAATAGCACAGATAATAACTAGTAGCTAGCTAATAGCAAAATACTTTAAACTCACTCTATCCACACTACTTTGCCCACTTGTTGGTCTTGAGTCAGAACGCTTGTGTCCGGAAATTGTTGACTTTTGATCAGCTTGCAATTTACTCACTAAACCTGTAAATTACAATTAGATTAAAAACTATCAAAGAAATCAGATTTATCCGTCTCATTAATAGTTAAAAATGCTTTTTTTTACAATTTGTATAAATTTATTATATTAATTGTTTTTAAAGGATATTTGAATATTTTCATTATTAATTTAACCAACCTCTAAGTGTGAGGACGGTTTGCTCCAAATCATTAACCCGTTGATGATGTACTGGGGCACTTTCAATTGTATTCAACTTTAATGTTAGTTGCATGTTTTCTTCCTTTAGCATTTCACAATAACTGTAATTGTGAAATTTATGAATATAGTTACTTATGAATTGATGATAGTTTACTTAGGCTGTTATTGCCCAGAATATTTGGTGGATTCAAGAACTAGGTACTGATTCGAAATGCTAAATTATTTTTGTGTCGTACAGTCCATATAATATAAAATCAAGATACGATAAAAAGTAGCGAAGAAGCAATGAAAAATGTTGCAAAAGCGGGAAAAAAATATTACGTTTCAGAGCAAGTAAGTTTTTGGGTCAGCTGGTTATTTATTATGTACCTTTTCCAGTAGTCGAGTTCAGGTTTGGAGTCCTGGTTCGATCTGAGTGGAGATTTAATTTGTGCTTCCAGTAATGCTGACTCCAGCTTTAACACTTGCCCCTTCAGTGATGTTATTTCTGCCAATGATTTTTCATACTCGGATACCAGTGGCTCATTACCCTGAGAACAACATCGTAATGAAAATTGTTTTAATTTGATCTACAGTGAAAATGAAAATGAAAAATTATTTATTTCAGCAAAAACACAGTATGTAACAAAACAAAATTTAACAACATCATATTTTGCTGTCACTTATTATACCTACAATATAATTATTAACTGTAGCTCCCACACTAAGAGAACTTGTGTCGTGGGAGCTGGTACGATTATAAAGAATGGATTTGCTCGTGGTACCGTAATTGTTGATTAAAAAAGATTTAAAATAACTAATTTAAATATAAGATATGAATTGAGTACAACTAATGAACTAAATTTAAAAAATAAATATAAATAAATAGATACCTAACTATATAAATAAATAAAATAAGTTAAATAAGTACATAACTAAATTAAAGTTAAAATAAATAAAATTATATGATACATATACAATATAATGTAAATAAACAATAATTTATATTAATTTAATGTATTGAGACAAGAAGCTTTTCTGTTTGTGTGTAATTTAATGATTTTAAATAGCATGTAATAACTTTTTTAGCTTTAAAAATAGAAAAACTCTTAATGTTACATTTTAAATTTATTTTATTATATATAAAGATGCCAATGTATGGGTTCATGCGCTTAGCGAATGTTGAGTGTGTAGTTATGTTTGGAATTTTGAAGACACGCTTTTTTACAAGATCTTTGTAATCAACTAAATTTAAGATAGATTTATGGGTGGAAAGAGAGCTATAGAGGATGAAAAGCTGCCGCACCGTCAGAACGTCACTGTCTTTATAAAGTTCAGAGGTTGGGTATCTGAAGGGCTTGCATAACATTGTTTTTAGGACCGCTCGTTGAGCTCTTTCAAGGCCGATAAGTGATGTTTTCGCAGCCCCGCCCCAAGAGTTAATACAATAAGTGATAATGGATTGGCAAAGAGCATAATAAACATTCCTAAGCAGATCAGTTTTAGCAGAATTCCGAAGTTTTTTTATTATACCTGAAATTTTACGGACACGATCAGAGAGCAGATGTATGTGACTCTTAAAGTTCAAATTTTCATCCAACATGATACCCAGGTATTTTACCTTTTGAGCTCTTTTAATTGAAAGATTAGCCGTCCCTGTTTGCGGAAACTCTATCATGTCGCATAAAGAGGGTGCCGAAACTGAAGTTTTATGAAAACAAATATAATTGGTTTTATCTACATTTAGTGTTAGTAAATTGCGTTCGAGCCATGAATTAATTTGAGTCATACCTTTTTGAGCGGTAGACACAGCCTCATCCCAATTTTCACCGCAGAAAATGACAGCTGTATCGTCTGCGTAGCAGAGAATATCCGCGTTAGATAGAGGGACCTTGTGAATGTCGTCCATATAAAGTATAAAAAGGGTGGGGCCTAAGATGCTACCTTGTGGGACTCCAAAATTGACCTCTCTCGTTGAGCTTCTTTGGTCTCCAATTTTAACACACTGAAGCCTTCCCTTCAGATAGCTCTCAAACCACAGAAGTGCGTGGCCTTTGATACCGCATCCATCAAGCTTTCTAAGCAGTAATGGAATAGAAACGGTATCAAATGCCTTTGCAAGGTCGAGAAATACACAAAGACAGCTTCTTCTGCAATCTAAATGCGAAGCAACAATTGACGTGAGGAGGGAGACTGCATCGGCTGTGCTTTTCTTCCGTCTAAAACCAAATTGATGGTTTGAGATTAGGTTATTACTCTCTAAGTATTTAACCAAACGAGAATTTACTATTTTTTCGAGAATTTTTGAGAAGACACCCAATAAAGAAATAGGCCTGTAATTATTCGGGTTGTCACGTTCCCCCGCTTTGTGAATTGGGGATACTGAGGCAATTTTCCAACTATCAGGGAAAATTCCCTGTGATAAACTAAGATTATATATTGAGGTTAGGGGGCCGAGGATCTCTTGACGGATCCGCTTAACCAGTAAATTGTTCAGGCCGTCAATACCCGGAGCTTTGTTGTTCTCCAGTTGCATTATCAAAGATTCCACTTCATGTATGTTAGTTGGTGTCATAAAGAATGAGTTTACGGGAGAATTATTAAAACAAATTGTAGAAGCTAAATCTTCTTGAGTGACTTTAATCTTCTCTAATATCTGTGTTGCGTAAGATTCTCCAATAGAAGTAAAATGTTTGTTGCATGCTTCAAGGGACTGAGAAGGATTTAAACAGTGGATGTTCAAGAGCTCTGACGGTTCTCTTTTAGAAATAGATAAATTACAAATATTCTTTACGGCTTCCCAGGTTTTTTTTGGATTGCCCGCACTATCACTCAGAAGGGAAACTTCGTATTCACGCTTAAGTTTCTTCAGTAAATTATTTGTAAAGTTACGGTAACGATTGTAAATGTGCAGTAGTATTGTATCAAGAGGATTTCTTCTAACACGTGTATGGAGTCGATCTCTGTGTCGTATACAACGGAGTAAGCCGGGACTTATCCAAGGTTTTAAGATAGTGTTTGACCTGCGGCAGGGATATTTGCGAGTGTGTTTGTTTACTATTGATAGAATCGTATCGGTGAAAGTTTGGACTATTAGGTGTAAGTTGTTTAGTAAGCATAATTATTATTTAAAACTTTTTGATTTATTATATATGAAGAAAAGATCAATGACTTAATAGTAGTAATACTACTACATACTAGTTACTTACCCATGTCTCAGTAAAAGTTATTTTACAAAAATATTTTAGTATTATAGAAAGTATTAAATAAAAAATATATATTTTCATTTGAATTATTTTTTATACAGTACAGTTTATTCTTCACCTTTTCAGCGATTTCCAAGGCAACAATTCTTCGCTGTTGAGCTTCCACTCTTTCCAGTAAGGATTTTGTGAGCAGATGAGGTGGATTGTCGCAATATTCGTGTCTGACTCTGTCCACACTCGATTTCTCTGATGATTCTTCGTTTTGTTTCTCTATAGCTAACTGTTTCTCACCTGCAAAGTATTCTTAATCAGAGTAAATTTATTAAGTTCTTAATAGATAAAAGTATCTTCTCAAAATCATTGCAATATTTGGTAGAAATTAATTTAGGCTTACTTTTAGTTTCTGATAATCTTGCCAGTAGTATTCGTTTTTCTTTTTCTAATCGGGATATTGCCGATTTTGCTAGATTGAAACTGGATTCTAATTTCAATATTTCTTGACATTTTTCGTCGTATCTTGCTTGCCAACGTTCCGAAGCTTGTTGGGCTCTGTAATCAGAATTATAAACAGTTATAAATTTTCTTTGAGGTTCGAATGGAACGGCATTCGAGACTGCAGCATATACATTTTTACAATATTTAAACCTTGCTAGGTACATAATTGTAATATTAGGGCGCAAATAAATGCTCCCTCACTCTATACCAAAATATTTGATTGGAGTAACATTTTAGCTACGCATCAATTAGATATCATGATAATAATCTGCTGTATCGGGCTGTAGTTAGTTAGCTAAATAAGATCCAGATAAAAAATAAAACCTTTTCCATTTGTCCCAAAGCGCCACAGTGGAGTTTGCGTCTCGGCGTGCGCTCGTCAACTGCGCTTGTAGGGTCGCTATCTTGTTTTGGAGTGCTGCCGATTCTGCTGACGGTACCTTTTGTCCAGATGTACTTCTGTAAAACGTTATGAATCATATTTAATATTCTATGAGAAAAATAATATTTGGTAATGAGCGTATTGTTATAGACCAATCTAATGTACGCCTTAACGTTAAAATTGAGTAAAGTAAGGGATAACTTGACTTTGCAAACTTTAAAATACTGAATTCCAGAAGTATAGAGAAAAGAAAACGCACATTCTAAAAACTTGATTTTTAAGATTCTGTGCATCAAGACGAGCCCTTCTCTCTCGACCAGCAAGCGCTTTGATTTGCTTCCGTAAAAGTGCATTTTGTTTGCCCATAAGCTGTTTCTCTCTTCTCAGTCGATCTATTAGAGGTTCTTGCCTGAAACGGACGTATCAATGATCAGAAATGTATAGTATATAATACAATGTGAAATTATATTTATTGGACCGTAGTGTAACGTAACTTTAATGAAAGTCATATACATGGACCTTGCAACCTTTTGCCCGTACATCAAAAAACTTACACAAAATTGTACTAAATTATCATCTCAATCTCAAAACTGTACAAAAACTCATTTATATACTTTATGAGGGATTGATCAAAGTTTAGAGTTTCTTAATAGAAGAAGGTATCAATACCAATAATAAAAAAGAGAAACGTACCATATTGCAGTAGAACTGGCAGGAAACTTTTTCAGATCATCCTGCAAATCTGTCAGATTGCCGGTGGATTCAAATTTCAGCTCTAACATGTCGGAATCCTGATGCGAGATCGCGTCACTGACTTCTTCAACTTCTACAATCGCGGATAAATCGAAACTTGGATCATTTATAGAAATCATAGTTTGCATGTTCATTACTTGTGTCTGAAATTTTTAAATTTATCTTCATTAGGTATCGATAATTTTACTTTGTAAGTAGTTAAGTAAAATGAAATGTTTTAAGTTATCACGACTTACGACTTTTTAACAAGTTTTTATTATGACGCCGAGGAACCATTTCTATTACCAAGATTCATAATTAAATAGGCTAAGTTGTTGAAATTGAATTTTAATAACTCAGGCCCCGGAATCACAGACACAATAGAAAATCTATTGTGTCGTGGACCGATCGGGCCGTTCGGGGCTCAATGGGTAAGTAAAAATTTACCTTGAGGTTGTTGATGATAGCGCGAAGATGTTCAATGTGAGCGTCCTTTTCAGCTAATTGTTTTAAATGCACTGTTTTTTGTTCAGTCAATCGCGTACGTAGTTCCATGTGTTCACGTTGAGTTTCATTAAGTTGTGAGAGCCAATGTTGATTTTCTGCTTTATACGAATCAACCTAAACATAGTTAAAATCTTCCAATAGAAAAGTTATCGTAAATTTTCAGTAAAATCCTCTTTCGACTTTCGTGCACGTCATATTATCTTAAGTTGGTTTTGTGTGCATGAAAATTAAAAATGTGATAAGTATTAATAGGTATATTACAGTACTTCTTTGCTAATATTTATCACAAAAACATTAAAGGGTTATGAAACATTAAATATAAAACAAAAGCAAGATACCATACCCACATCAGTACGTAGGGAACACCATAAAATAAAAGGACATCTATATTTTAAATATTGATACTTTTTACTCACTTCCTGATTGTGTCTTTCCTGTAATTGTGAACTTAATTGTTCCATTTTCGTTAATCTTTCGGAAGCTAAATTTTTCCACCTTTCCAATTCACTTTTACACGCTTTCCTTTGGAATTACATAAAAAATTGCGTTACATATTTACATAACACAGTTTAAAGGCAAGTAACTACAGTTATAATAAAAAAATGTTATACTAACAACTCAGATTCACAGGTATCCAGGTTGCAATTTAGCTTGAAACATTTATCTTCTAATTCTGTAATATTTGTTTCCAATTTTTCGGAAGTGCCTTTGATGTTTACTTCATTTATAGTGTTAGTGTCGCTTCTCCTAGGAAAACGATTAAAAGTTATTAATACAGATTACCACCAGATTACCAGATGTTATCACGTAAGCATATTATGATAAGATTGTTATCAAGAAATCTGAAATACGATAATGGATTGCTCATATTACGTACTGATCAAGCTGGGCCTGTAATGCGCGAAGTTTAAATTGTAAATCGTTTATTAATTTTCCATATTCTTCTCTCTCATTATTTATTAACTCTTTGTATTCTTCTATAATTTTATTTTTGCTATTTTCTATCTGTTTCATATTTAATATTAGCGATTTATTTTCTTCATTAGCTTCGCTTTGCCATCGCGCTTGACTAATATTATTATTTTTATATTCATTTAGTTGTCTTTTTAAACTTTCAGTATTGGTCTGCAGGGTTTCATATAACTTATCTTTATGCATATTTGTGTTTATTAAAGTTTGTATTTTTTCTTGTAATTCTATTTTGTCTTTATTTAGTGCATTGTTGAGGAGGTTTAATTGAGTTATTTCATGCGCTTGTTCATTATAAGATAACATTACTTCTCTAAACTCTTTTTCGCGCTTATACTTGTCTTCTGTAATGATATCTAGCTCCTTTTTAAGTTCTTTTATCCGTTCATCTTCATCAAGCTGTACTTCTTTATGTACTTTTTTATTGTTGTAAACCACTGTTTGAATTTGAACACTTTTCATTTCTATCGGCTGAGCTTGAGTAGACTTTGTAATATATTCATTATTTTTTGGAGGAATTTTACGTAATGTGTATGTTTCATCTCCTAAAATAACAATACGAATTAGACTTACAAGACAATGTTTTGAATTTGTTATGTAATGTTTTATTTTAAGAAATTGAATGGAAGTTTTTACCTTTCTTACTAGAATCAGTATCTGAATGTATATCCTCAACTTCTAAGGAATCGTCATTTTTGCTATTTGATGAAGTTTTATTTTCCATAATTTGATTTTGTTTCGCAGGAATGAAACCCCGATTTATCAATAGCAAAGTCTTTTCTAAATTATTACAACGGTTGACTAGAGTGCTTCGTGACTGTTCAAGAATTTCAATTTTTTTCTTATTGTGTTCTAATTCCATTTCGTTTCTTTTTTCCTTTATTGTAAGAAAAATATGTACATTAAATTATTTGTTAATAATATGAAGCAATTAGTAAATAATTAAATGAAATAGAATCAATAGTCACCATCATTAAATGTTTTATTTTGTGCGGGCAGCAGTCTTGATCTTCTAGACACTTTGATAAATTAATTATTTGATCGTAAACACTATGTTTAGTCATAAGTCCTGTACGCAACTCTTCTACTTCATTAAGTTTTTCATTTAGGTCTCTTGTTTTTTCTTGCATGTAATCAACACTGTTCATGAAACTTTCAATACTAAGAAGTGGTAGTACTCCTTGATATTGTTGCCTTAGACTTTCATTTACTTCAAACATATTCCTACAAATATTAATTCATTTTAAAATTGCGTACAAATTAAAATTAACTCGCAAAATTCTAAAATGCAGCTTTACTAAAAATACAATCAATTACCGAAACTTTATTCCATTCCGTGCCACATAAACATGCAATACTTTTTGTTGCTTTTCCAACATTTCTTCGGCGTCTATTCGAAGCTGGCGTTCTTTATTCAATGTCAATTTTAATGTTTCAATTCTTTGAAGATTTTCTACGTTTTGCAAATGAGCTAACAAAATTTCATTGTTTAATCTGAGAATAAACAGATCATGAATAATAATTTAAAATATTTGGTATTTTAAATAAATTGTGATATTTTATTTTATTTTGTCTGATACCTAGATATTGCAGCTGCGTTTCGTCCTGGAACTTGAAGGTCGACGATTTGATGACGTAATATATTAACTTCTTTTTGAATACTCAAATCATTATGAGAATAAGCCTGTAACTGATCAATTATTTGGGTTTCAATGAACTGTGTATTTTACGAATGACCTGATTTCATAACTAAGATATAAATTTTTAGAGAATAGGTATAATATAGAAGTATTGAAATGACCGTTCTCATTTTATTATGTATGTATTCACAAATGTGAATGCGAAGTAAATTTACCTTCATACAACTTTTATCTAATTCTTTCTTTAATTCTCGACACTGTTCTTTGAGTGCAATGTTTTCAATTGTTGCGTTTTGTAAGCTTTCCTTCATGAAATTTATTTCTTCATTCGTTAAACTACACGACATCTTGTTCCTAGAAAATAATTATCAAAGTTTTTATAATTTATAATTAATAAGTAGAAATTACATTCAATGTATTTAATATAGAATGAATAATATTATATTGAATATAATTTTACTCATTTTATGTGTAGTCTTCAGTGGAATGTTTGACGTTTGTATTTGATATAGGGAAAATTTAATTTTAACTAGGATAGTAATAAGAATAAAATCAATCTTACATAAATTCATTGTGAGTTTTTTCTAGCTCATAGACTTTTTTGTTCAAATTTTCTATTTCCTTTGTTTTATCTTGAAGCTGGTTCGATAGTTCCACTATTTGATTTTGTGTTATTGATTTTTCCAATTGTTTTTGTAATTCGTCTTTCTCGTTTCCCCCTGTTAATTTTAATGCAATGATAAAAACATTTTGAATGTATATTAGATGATATTTAAAGTACTAACTGAATTGTTACAAACCTTCGTTTAAGTAATTTTTGAAATGATCTATTATTTCTATTTTTTGAGCATTCAGGTGTGTTAAAAAGTCTGAAGTTTTAATATGCGTTGACGTATCTCTTGCAAGAAAATTTCGATATTTTAAATGATAGTCAGTAAGAGTAGCATTTTGTTCGAAAAATAATTCAATAGGTATAGATTTACGAAGTTTATCAGTCAGTTCAGTGTTTGCTATCATTATTTTTTGTAGCCTTTCTTCATAATCAGAAGCGAGAAATAATGTTTCCTTCTTTTCTTCTAACAGTTCATTTCTTAAATTTTCATATAGAGTTCGAATATTTTTGTAGTTTTCTTCCAAATAGTTATATTTTGCTTGTGTCACAAACTGATTATTCTCATTGACAATACCTGGTGATGGTTCACTGATATCTTCATCAACAGATTCACAAATCTGCGATTTTAAATTTATAATTTGAGCTTTATAGTGTTCTTCTTGGATAGACCAATTATTTTTGGCGTCCGCTACATTTATTGATAAAGATGATAGTTTTTCATAAAGCGTTTTAAATTTGCTTTTGAAATAAAGCAAGCTATGTTTTACATTTCGTTCATATATTGTATCACCTTTTGAAATTATGTTTTGCAGTTTATCTTTGTCTAAAAAGTCAATATTATTATATGCTTCATCCAGTAACCATGGCCCAAATTCGCCATCGCTGTAATCAAGTGAATGTTCATCCACGCTTGACTCTTTTTCCTTTTGGACAGTAGTTTTAATTTTAGTTAACTCATTTTCTAGTTCAAGGCACTTTTTTGACTCTTGTGAGAGTTGGTTCATCACGTCAAAAGTTTCTCTCCTAAAATGACAATCATTAATTAAAAACACGTAAAATATAAAAAAGAATATCTTTTAATATTCGATAATATTGAATCTATAGATACAATATACATATTTGTAAGTAAAAACACCTTGATTCATGTAATGCAGTAAGCAGGGCGTCTCTTCCTCCCAAAGCAGCTCGTAATTCTAAAATGGTTTTCATGTGTGGAGCAAACCACCCAGCAGCACGTCGTGCTTCCATAGACTGTAGCAACGTATCCAAACTTGGACATTCTAATGTTAAGACTCCAGAAGACGTGGTACCTTTAAAAGTATATGTAATTTAATTTAATTGTTGCTTATGTTGTAAAGTAAGTTAATTTTTATTTGCATAACACCTACTATTATCTTTCAAGTAATTTAATATTTCGGTGAGACTATTTCTTAATCCCTCGTTCTCTTCAAGAATCGATTTGATATCAAGCGATTCACGGTTCTTGTTTATTATATCGTTTTCTTGTAATTCCTTTTGATTCCTATAAAATGATTCATATTAAAAATGCAGTTCTTAAATATAAACGTATTTTTATTTAAAAAATTTCAAGTAATATATTTTCTTCATACTCATCCGCCTTCTTTTGTTCTTCCTCTCTGATAAGTTCGATTGTATCAGTTTCTTCTATCATTACTTCTTTTATTTTATCATCAGTAAAACCAGAGCTTCTTAAAAATTCAATAAGTTTCGATATTTTTTGAGATTTTATATAGTTTTCCATTTCAAGTACAGTAATTTTATTTGCGTTTTGTCGAATTTCCTTTGACCAGTTTACATTTTGTTGTTTAAGGACACGGTAATCCCTTAAAAATCCCTCGGTTGCAATCGTCTCATTTGTTGGTATATTAAGTTTTTGCCTGTATAAGGACCAAAAAAGAATATTAAAATATGTTAAATTTATTTCAAATTATATATTAAAGCTTTAAGTATATATTATAATAATATTTGATAAAAATAAAAATATTAATTATTTTGGTCACCTCATAATTTCATTTTCAATTTGTAGTTCGCTAACAAGCTGATGCAAATTATTTACTTCTTGTACTAAAGATTTTATTCCCACGTCTTTCATTTTTAACTCACGTTTTTTATTTTTTAGACCAGTTATCAAGCTCTTAATTCCTTCATCTTGTTGCAAAATTTGAAGTTGAGTAGTTATATCTGTAAGCTGCAATTATTTTTAGCATGGACTTTATACTTTCATTGTCATATAGTTATTGTATATTAACATACCTCTTTTTCTCGTAATGCAATCATCTCATTTGCACCTTGCAGATCAAATTTTAGTTTTATATTTTTCTTCTCCAAAGAAAGGATAATTTCTTTTTCATTATTGACCGGATTAGTGACATTTTTTTGTTTGCTTTCGGAATTTACAGGAATTGCCCTTTTTAGCTTATTATTTTCTGCTTTTAAAACAGTAATTAATTCAGCGGACTCAACCATGTGGCTCGCAGCTTCCGATAATTTATTTTGTAATTCTTTTATTTTTACCTCTTGATCTTTATACTTAAAAATATTAAGAGAATTAAAAATTGATGTAAGAATTTTAAAATTTTAATTAAGTAATAATGGTATTGGATACATACTTGAGTGTAAAATGAACTGTCGTTCAACAATCTTGATATTTCTTCCTTTTGATTCATATTTTCTGCAGATAATCGGCTTATTTCAGTTTTGTGTAGTTTAATCGTTTCCTGTAGTAAAAAATGTGACTGCATAATATTTGCTATAATATATGTAACATAATCACGAGTTGGTAAAATAACAGCGTGAGCGCAATTTTGTCATTTAAATAAATTTGTTTGTTGAGTAAAATAAATTATTAAATTAAAGTTAGGTACAGTGTATTCTTTTGAAAAAAATATATGTTCGTAGAAATAATAATTATGTTTGATGTTTGTATTTAATTTACCTTTAAATGTTGAAGTTTCAATTTTACATCATCTTGAATGATATCCTGTTTTGATTTTTTTTCATTTAACTTTCTGTTTAAATTTTCTGTTTCCAGAATATATTGGGTTTTATCGTTTTCACATTTTCCAAGTGCAGCTTAAATAAATATATATCATTTTTATTTATTGGAATAATACAGGTCGATAGCAAAAAGGTCATATAATTTAAGTATAATACGATGTATTGATATTTTATTTCCATACAAAACAATGAATTTACCTTTTAATTGCGCACATTCACTGTTAATAGTAAACAGTTGTTCAGTTAAATTGTCGATTATTTGAACAGATTCTTTTAATTTCTCTTTAATCACCGACAACTTTTGTTTTAAATTGGTATTTTCTTCTTCTAGTAACTGAAATTGGATTTCATAATTAATTTTTCTGCACAAATATACCTATATTTGATAATGAAGTTATCTAACTTACTTTAACGTCACTCAAAAGTTTTCTGATATGTTTATTTTTCTTTAATATTTCATTTTCTAGTTCCGCAATTGCCCCCATTTCTGATAATGCATCTCGACTTGATTCACTATCGAGATCTGCTTTTAACGTCGCTTTTTCTAATTCCTCTTTACGTTTTTCTAAAGTAGTGATTTCCGAATATAATTGTTCCAAAATATCTTTATTTGCTTTTATTAAATCTTCTTGATGTGAAATGGTTTCTAATATGTCTGAATCTTTGGAAGGAGAATCTAAGAAACGAAACTTATTATAACTTGTATGACTGTATTATTTTCATATCAATTTTGATTTATGTTTACTTACCCATAACAACAACCTTTCCTTTGGCTTTGTCATATTTTCGTTTCAGTGTGTCCAATTGACCGAGTAAATTATTAACCTAGATGCATTATAATAATAGTTTGATTTAAGTAAATAGAGGCACTAAGGAACTAAGTAATTGACAGCTTTTAAAGAATAGTAAAAGTTGAGCTAAAGGTAAGGTAAGGCGAAAGACGCGGATTGGAATGTACATAGGTAACAATTTGCTATTTTCTAAAAAAAAAAATAAAAATTCTACAGTGGATGTTTAAGAAATAAATAATCTTTGATACAATCAAGATATGGCTAATAGCAGCTACAAACTAAGATACAAAGATTAATAGGTTTAATTGAATAAGTCATTAACTACATATTATGTATTAGAAAATTAGAAATCTCATTAAGCTAATTAACAAGTGTATTTTAACTATTACCTGTTCGTTTTTAAATTTCAAAATATCCTGAGCTAGTCTAAACAAAGTTTTTAGGTCAGAAAAATTCAGTTCGATATCGTCTGCTTCCATCCACGACAAACTTTCACATAACTTTTCTTTATCTGACCGTTTTAGTTCTTTTTGAGAGTAGTTTAGGATTTCTCTCCAATCCGTCTCAACCATTTTTAACTTTGAAATAAACACAAGATGTCTTAAAATAACAATTTGTAATTATTTTATATTTTCACAATCCACTGCTATTATAAATTGACTGACGTTGTGTTTACATTTTCGTTGCCTAGCAACGCAAAACATTTGCGATGACGTCACTGAAATGGGGTGGGATAAAAAACGTAATCTAGAGAGTGTAAATAAGGTGTAAATAATAGCTGTAGTTTTTAATTAAATAGTTTTATTTTTATAATTGAATTTAATTTAAAAGTAAATAAAAGTGGAGTTAGTGGATTGAGTGCTTTTTTATTTCAATATTTAAAACTATTTTATGCAGTCTTAGCACAGTTCTACCTAGGGGTAAAAATAGGTAAATATTATATATACCTTGTAACTATATACATTATAGGAGAAATAAAAATAAAACACATTGTAATAGAAAGATTATATTTATTAGGTGTGTCGTTTACGAAACAATAGCCGTTAATGTTACGATATACAGAGGTGTCAACAACAAATAAAACATTTGTGCTACTAAAAATAAATTAACATCAGAACAACAACTATCAGGTTAAAACTAATTAAGAGAAAGCTTTTACAAGCGTCTACATAGGGCGAGACAGGTAGTGCTTTGGTAAGGGATCTAACAATGATTACGAGACATTCACGGTTACATCGTACGTTATAGGCTCTCTTCACAATGGGCAGCGTTGGCCCAACAGATGGACGTCGATGTTTGCCGCCATTATGGTGATTATGAACGGCCGATCATAGACATTTACTTCAGATAGAGTCTACACTATCGTGATTACCTCTACTCGCCCAACGCTGCCTATTGTGAAAAGGGCCCATTACAGTTTTCTTTGCAATTATGAGATTTTAATCCCAACATGCTATACAATAATACATAATATTTTTCCCAACAAGGAGGCATTCATATAATAGATTTCTTATTACAATTATGATATATTATACTTGTATATAATATGTATTAAAATGAATAAATTTAGACACGGATGCAAAAATATTACAAAATTTTTGACTAGATAATAAGTAGATATTATAGCCCAGAACAAAATATTGATCAGAGGTACAATATCAAAACCAAAATGTCATACGAAATCCTGTTACACATACAAAATACATAGCCATTACATTTTATGATTTGATACACCTATGCTAACATTAATTATAATTCATAATTTAAAAATGTATTGTCAAACGTTTCCAAATTACTCGCCCTATTACTAATTTATACTTATCGGTGTGAGTATTATATTGATAGTCCGATAAGCATTTGAATAAAAAGAAATAAATCATATCTGGCGCAACCATCTGTTTTCAGCAATATACATTAAATTAATGTAATATTTTTATAATAGCCAGAATATCTTATGAATCTTAAAGCATTTCTTATCAATATTTCATCCGACTAATTTTAAAGTGTTGCTCGC
Source organism: Colias eurytheme (assembly GCF_061535395.1). Lineage (NCBI taxonomy): Eukaryota > Metazoa > Arthropoda > Insecta > Lepidoptera > Pieridae > Colias > Colias eurytheme. The sequence goes on along the minus strand of NC_142989.1, from coordinate 3,001,628 downwards.
ACGTCACGCCAAGTGATATGATTTTTGTTGTTTTATAATATTCACCAATTTTACAAAATGTACAAACTTTGATAAGATGTACTAGAAAATTTTAAACAAAGTTCGACTTTTGTTCTAGTTGTTATTTTATTAATTTCTGTGCTCGAAGAAGACTATTCAATAGGTTCTCCAATATCTGACGCAAATGTTTATTTACGTGTATATAGTGTATAAAATAATTTAATTTCAGTAAATAAGTTAGTATAAGATTTAGTACACACACTTCAGCTTCAATCTTTTAAAAAGTAATTTAAAAGATGAGCTCATTTCCTCCACGTAATTTTAAATAAATAACTACATCTAAAACAACTTTACACACATATAATGTCTCTCATTATTTTATACAATTGTACAATATAGTTAACATATTTTCAATAAACAAACTCTTTGGGAAATATTAAACAACTTTGGGTACGTACGGTTTAGGAGTTGGTACAGAAATGATATGGTAAAATTACACCGATTTATTAGTAAGTCAATCATTATGCTACGTTTGTGCCGAAATAATGTTAATTAATTTTAAAAGGATACTTATGTTAAACGTCGAATTAAAACTTAACTTAAAATAAATTAAAAGAGAGAAGAACTGTGGCATCTTAAACGAGTCATGGTTTTATTTGGTAACAAAGCTTGATAATTGTAATCGCCATTCCATATATTTTCCACCATAACACACTTCATGAAAACTATCGTTACATTATTTATTACAAGGATAAACGACCGGACATTTTAAAGGAGTCATCACAAAGTTTCATATAAATTTATCTTCAGTCTGTTTTGATTGAACACTCAATGGTATAAAACTCGTAGTTCCGACATGTACTTATTGATTACTGTAGTGGGTGTTAAATGTTAATATTAGGCTTCTAAAAGAAGTCATAGTGAGTAAATATTAACCGTCTTAATACAAAAAACTTTAGACAGGGTTTAACTTTAAGCGCTCTTTAATCTGGTTTTGTCGTATTTCACATAGACAACAATTAAACAATTACATAATAAAAAAGTTAGACTGTGTTTAAATTGCTTTGTGGTAAGACCATAAATATTTTAACCGACTTCAAAAAAGGAAATTATCAATTCGGCCGGTATATTTTTTTAATGTATGTACACCGAGGTTTCTGAACCGATTTACATGATTCTTTTTTTGTTTTATTTAAATAAATCTGTATTGTGATGTGTGTGTGTGTTATGGGAGTGATGTGTGTGCGTTAACGTTTCCGCGTACAGAGCGTAGCGCGTCGGAGCCGCCGGAGCAGCGACGTTTGGCGCTATCAAATGCGCTCCACGTAGTTACCTGTTGAATTATATTTAGGTTAATAATAATTATACTATTAAGGGCTGATCTTTCAATCCTTAGTTAAAACTTATTCGTCGAATAATGTATAAAACTACCATTTTAAAAACGTATTCTAATCACAATTCTAATTGCCCTTATTTGACAGTTTCTGTGACATTTTAATATTATCGTGTAATACTTTATTGGACGGATAAGTTTTAACCAAGCATTGAAAAATCGGCCCTAAATAATATCAAAGTTGTTCTTGATAAGAAAAAAGATGTAGAGTTGTATGTGGTTGTAGCTCTATCATTTCTAATTATTGTTCTTAGTGGCAAATACAAATAAAGATGTAAGTAATAATGTAGAATATAGGTAATAGTATAGGTTCGTTGAGAATATCTGCTTTCAGAAAATAGGATAACGCTAACTTCATCGTTTTCAAAGAGAAAACGAAGAAGTCAGGGTTGATGACGGGAACAAAGGAAAAAGTTGTGCAAATTGATAGGACACTCTGGACCATACAATTCCGGGGCGTATAAGCAGTATCTATGATGAAGATGACGATACGTACCAGGGAAGGTCCCGAAGCGGCCCGTGCGCTGGCTGGAGCCGACGTACCAGCCGTCGTCGCACTTCTCCAGCACGTACACCGTGTCACCTTCGTTCAGTTCTAATTCATCCGGGTTTTGTGGACGGTACTTGTACATCGCGCGGTATCTGGAAATTTATTAAGTTTTGAACAATTATACTCTTATTTTAACATTTATTCATTCAAATATTGAAATTGTAAGTAGGTATAATATAGCATACCGGCTTAAAATTTAAAGTTAAGAAGGTCTCTTTTAAATTTTTCACATATGGTAATGCATGTTACACAATGGAAGATTCTTGATAAAAACCAATTATTACAGCCGAAAATGTTACACCACAGTTACACTTTAATACAGAAACAAACGGCTATGTCCACTCGTACGTAACCTTTATACATTCATCGAACGCTTGTATGTCTATTGTCTATTAATAATTAATATTCCCTACTCATATATTTTAAATCGTTATTAAATAAGAATCAAGAAATGACTTTACTTACGGGATAGCTTCAGCATTAGTATCGACGTATAGCGGCTCGGTGTTGTTTAGGTCGACGCCGGAGCTGTAGCCTCGCTCACCGGGAGTCGCTGATTGAGGACGTTTTGTTTGATAACCTGAAATAGTAACAATTTATTTGTTTATCACAGGCTAATTATGATGGTATCAAAGCAAAATAATCTATATATATAAAACTCAAAGGTGACTGATATAGTGATCTATCAACGCACAGCCCAAACCACTGGACGTATCGGGCTGAAATTTGGCATGCAGGTAGATGTAGGCATCCGCTAAGAAAGGATTTTCCGAAATTCTTGCGGGAACGGGGAAAAACGGGGATGCACGTACAAAGTCGTGGGCGGCAGCTAGTACAAAATATTTTTGTAAAATTACCTATAAATATCCGTAAATCGTAGAAAATTCTATTTTTCAATTTTAATTAAATAATATCATTATTTTTTTAATTTTCGAAATACTAAAGCTTTTTCATCGTAAATCTTTTTTCACTTTAAATTTAGGAAATGTATGGAAATGTAGATGTGTAGATTAGAAGCTATTAGATTCGATAAGTGACCGAGCGCGTAGCTGCGCGCATCTTTGGCTGTGCTCGTCATCAGGGGCGTGCACAGAGTTTTTGGACAGGGTAGGCAGAAATATTGCAATGATAATAAGTCATAAAAACTAATAGATATTTCATATTGCAGTACTGATATTTGATTGGAGATACATAGTATTTCCGCAAAATAATGGAAAACATATCACGAACATAGGTCATATTATCTATAAAGGCTAAACTGTACATTATAGGGCGTGGAGTTGAGAGTCGTAATTTTTTTTGTGGTTAGCTATTGTCCTATGGAACCTAAATCTGAAATTTCACAGCGCGAAAACTTTTTGTTTTTGAGTCACGAATTTTTGAAAATCGGAAAATTTTACTCCATTTTATCTTTGAAACGCGAACTTACTGTTATGACAGTGTCAAATTGACCTACAGCGATTGTCAAACGCGTTTCATTTCAGGTAAAACATTTCTATCTAACAAAAAAAATATTATAATTTAAATTTTATTTATGAAATTTGTATATTTTTTAACAACAACATTAAAAATAATTATTATTAAGTATAGTTTTTGTAAAATAGATTAAATAAAATAAAATTATTAATATTCGCAATTTATAATTTAACAAAAATATTAATCGAAGTGTCTAGTCGTCCGCTAAACGGATGAATAAAATAAATTAGTCGTCCGATTACCGGATGAATAAAATAATTTAATCGTCCGATTATTCGGATTACTAGATAACCTTTTAACACTAAAGCTAGTTGGGTTGGACTAAAGCAAAGGGGGCGCAGGACTTTTGATGGAGTTGGTGTCATTTTAACACCTATTTATTATTGTTTTATCGTAAAGATAACGCTAATATAAGCATGTTTTATAGGAACAACTTTTCTCTAAAATCAAAAATGGCGGAGATATTCACCCTCAATTCGTTAGGTTAGGTTTAGGTTAGGTTAGCCTTTAGGTTAGGTTAGGTTAGGTTAGGTTTCTTAAAAAAAAACTACACAGAAATAGGAGCCCCGCGAAGCGGGGCTCCGTCGACGCGCAAAAAAAAATCAAGTTAGGTTAGGTTAGCCGTTAGGTTAGGTTAGGTTTCTTAAAAAAAAAAAAACTACACAGAAATAGGAGCCCCGCTTCGCGGGGCTCCGTCGACGCGCAAAAAAAAAACTAGTTTAGGTTAGGTTAGCCGTTAGGTTAGGTTAGGTTAGGTTTCTTTAAAAAAAAAACTACACAGAAATAGGAGCCCCGCGAAGCGGGGCTCCGTCGACGCGCAAAAAAAAATCAAATACCTACGTGTGCCCTCCTCCCCCCACAAAAAACCTATAATACGTGCGGCAGTTCTCTAAAGAAACCCCGATAACCTAACTATATAGATAAATAGATGTTATCGGACGATTAAATTATTTTATTCATCCGGTAATCGGACGACTAATTTATTTTATTCATCCGTTTAGCGGACGACTAGCGCTGTCCAATATTAATTGTACGCTTTGTACCGTGGAACAAAACAATAACGACGTCATTTTCAGTTACCGTTCGTTTGCTGCCTTTCAGTCGAGATCGTTTCGTGCGTACTCCTGTTAAGCCCTAAAACTGTACAAAACTATTAAACTTTTACTTTTAGCATACAAATAGGTAGCGAGGAGCGAAGCGACGAGCGTGTTAGGTTAACATTTGAACTGCCGCACGAGCCGAGCGAGCGAAGCGAGCGTGCCGCGGCAGCGGCCGGCGAGTGCCAGAAGCGACTTTAGGGCGATTCCCACTCAAACAAAAAAAAAACTACAGGTCATACTAATGTCTATTACATTAAATCTGTCATATTTCAAATCAAAGAGCTAATGCAATATTACTTGTATTGAAAACTATTATTGTAAAGTAATAATTAATATTAATTGCTTCAGATCAATGTGGAACTAGAAAAAAATACCTAAAGCAAAGGGGGCGCAGGACTTAAAAAATTTTTGATGGAGTTGGTATCATTATAACACCTATTTATTATTGTTTTATCGTAAAGATTACGCTAATAAAAGCATGTTTTGATGGGGCAACTTTTCTCTAAACTTGATAATTACCAAGATACATGACGGATTGTAAAATGTAAATTTTTTCAATGATGGAATATTATGTATTCAATATTAAGCTGCGAAAGTCCGAATCTAGCTAAAAAACGTTACGCTAAAATAAGCATTGCATTATCATAAGACTTGCCACAGAACCGAAGCTTTCAACCCCGAATTCCACGTGGTCTTGTCTGCCCTACCCCTAGAGTGTATGTAAAAAGCCGGAGGCGCGGAGGGAGAGCAGCCCTCGCCCGCCGTGACAAAGCTCGGGAGCCGTGCGGAGCGGAGCGGCTGAGGCTGGTCGCCGAAGGCGACCAATAAGCTGAAGCTGCGAAGTGGAGTAGTGGACCGTGCTTTGTCACGCAAGGGCGGAAGGGCTGCACTTCCCGTAGCGCCGGAGCTAAGGCAGTGTCTGACACAATATAAAAAAGACATGAGGAGATAGGGAAAGGGTTAGGTTTTATCATCAATCTTTGAGGGCGAATATCTCGGCCATTTTTTATTTTAGAGAAAAAGTTTTTTTATAAAACATGCTTATTTTAGCGTTTTGAATAAAAATTATGTATTTTATGATTCCTATACAATTTTCACTTTAGATCAAAAATTTTCTAAGTCCTTACTTTGAGCCCCCTTTGCTTTAGGCGGACCAAAACTTAATTTGTAAATATCTCGAAAACTATTAATTTTCGCGCCCCCCCCTTTACAGGGGAAGTTCCTAGTACCCACCCCCCCTCTCTCCACCCCCCACTACCCCCAAATTCCACGCCCTATAATGTACAGTTTTACCTCTATAAAATAATTGTCAAAGTAGGTATGATATCCTAACTAGTATTCTATATTATGTAATTAATGATTAACTAATTATTATTTAATTATTACCTTTGTGTATTACAAATTCCGGTATAGATCCATTTATAGATCGGCCTTTTTCCTATCACTCTCTGTTTGATAAGTTTATTCATAAAACAAAAATAAGAATTTTTCGTTAAATTAGGTACCTATGCCTTATTATCTTACAAAATACACTGATGATATAGGTACATAATCTATTTAGTTACTCTCAAAACACTTCACTTGCAAATTGTCGTAGTAAACATTATTAATTTTCTCAAAAAACAAAATTATTTAACCTCAAAGTAAACGTTTGTTATTTCCAAAACAAAACAAACGAATAATGATACTATTTGCAGATGGTCTTTACCGCTACAAAATTGTATACATTATCACACTTCTTAAATTGGTCGCATATTCAACTTCAGTTTCGACTTTCGATGTAGTTCCGAATTCGGTTCGTACCTAATTCGTATATCTTCGTAAAAAGACACTGCCTACCTTGTGTGTTTGTGTGCGTGGTTTTATTACATCAGTGTGCCGTGTTTATAGGCACGCACACATATAAAATATGCGTAGACAAGCAGAGCACACATATAAAAACTTAGACACGGATAGTTTGTGTCTTTGCCGTCCCGTGACGTACTGGGTCCTGTGGCGGCGCTAGTGCAGCGCATGAATAGTGACTTGAGCCGAGCCGGTGTTATAGAAATTAGATAATAATGCTACCAAAATACCGATAGATGGATCTAAAATATATTTGAAATATATTTTTATTTCATAACTACATTGCGCAATTAATAAAATTTAATGACGCTGTGAATTTCATTTATGCATAAGTATTAAATATTGATCAGAGTTTGGTAAATGGTAGGGTAGGCACTAGGCAGTGTCTTTATGTCTTTATGGAATGCACGCCACTGCTCGTCATCGTTCACGAGCCCGCATCATTACCCAAGCTTCTAGAACATTCGAGAACATGCTAGAACGTTCTAGAACAACCGACTTCCCTAGCAGCGGCTGCGTGGCGGGCGGTGCGTTGCCGAGCACTGGGCTGTTTGGTTGCGGCAAGGCTGCTATTCTCGCGAGACCGCAAACGTTATAAAGAAGTGGTATACGATGTAGCTGCTAGAACATTCGAGAACATTCTAGAACAACCGACTTACCTAGGAGCGGTTGTGTAGCAGGCGGCGCGTTGCCAAGCGCGGGGCTGTTCGGTTGTGGCGTGTAACTGTGAGCGCCGAGACTGCGCTTGTCGCCGTTCACGAGCCCGTGCGCTGCGGGAGATGCTACTGGCTTAGCCGTTGATAGGATTGGCTGTGGTTCTGAAATTTTACGTATGAATTTTATTTGTAAAATCTATGAATGTGTGTTTTTATCTTAATATACAGGGTGTCCCACTTTCGGTATACTAAGCGCGAAGGGACTTATAGTTTTGCATACACTGATCACATAAAAAATACTTAAATAACAAAATAATGTGAAAAATTTTTTGCTAAATTTTTCCTTAAAATCCATGTATTCTTCTCTAGCTTCGCGTAGCCGGCATATACCGCTTCGCTAATGTGAGCATTTTGTCTATGAATAAATAATCTTAAACGATAGCTCACGTACGGGTGGCAAAGTTGGGCGGGTTGCTTGTTAGGGGTGTACATATGGAATTTTAAGAATTCCTCTATTTGAAAAAAAAAATGTTGTGTGGTTTTATGAAACCACGGTAAAAGTGAAAGTTTGAGTTTGAGTTTGAGTTTGAGTACTCATCGTATGCAAAACTACGAGTCCCTTTGCGCTTAGTATACCGAAAGTGGGACACCCTGTATATAAATCTCGTGTCACAATGTTTGTCCTCAATGGACTCCTAAACCACTTAACCGATTATAATAAAATTCGCACACCATGTGCAGTTCGATCCAACTTGAGAGATAGGATAGGTTTAAACATGGTACCAGGGGCGAAGCCGGGGCGGACCGCTAATTTATTTATAGAGAGAACAGATAGTTGTATATGATGAGAAACATCCATTTAAATTAATAAAGTTAAAAGTCCTTTCTTTTCGCAATAATTAACTATGGTCTATGGGTCTATTGTTCTACATTGACACTTACCAGGCTTACTTTGACTAGGTTCCTGTAGTATAGTTACGTAACTATCGGGGAATATTCCGGTTTTATTTCCAAGTCTACCCTCCCACCAGTTGTGATCTATGCGCCTAGTGAGAACCACTAATTCTCCTTTCTTCAGCGGTAATTCGAGGTTAGTTTGCGCTGTGAAATCGAATTTCGCTCGAGCTCGACCTTCTAGGATCAAGGGCTTTTTCGGTGATTGGGCTACATCGCCTTTTAATAGCTGAAAAGTAATTTAATACTTATAATAAATTTTATTCGGTAAAATTTTCGTATTGCAAGTATCTAGTTATATTAATTTTCATAATAAAATGTTGGAATAAGTAAGTATACACCGTGAAAGTGATCCTTCTACGCATAATAATATTTCAATTCGTATGATCTAATTTGAAATTAGGTATATAGAGATAGATATAATATGAGCGCTCTACTACTATGTTTTTTGGTTAATCATTATCTGATAAGAATGTTTATCATAACCGTTTCATCTAGGTCACAAAACTTACCTCGACATAATTGTACGGGAACAGTCCAACCCTGCCATGAATTTCGCCTTCGTACCAATTGTTATCTATCTGCCGTCTTACATGAATAATATCTCCTTTTCTGAAGCTCAATTCTCTGGACGTTTGACCATTGAATGTGTATAATGCTCTGGCAATAATTCTATCTGCTTCGTCATAACGATTCAGAGGTACGACTGTTTTCTGTGAAGGCATGAAGTTGTCCTGATGACGTCTATTCTGCATGTCTTGAAGCTCCTGGATAAAATATATTTAAATAGTAATTTTACAGTGGGCTTAAAGATAAAATGATACACATAAGGTAATGCATGCTAAACAATGGAAGAGTTTTAGAATTTTGATAAAATGCCAATGAGTACAGCCGAAAATGTTACATAGCACGTTAATAGAGAAACAAACGGTTATGTCCACTCGTATTTAACCTTTATAGATGCATCGAACGCTTGTATGTCGATGTCGTGATAGTCATTCTCCTGAAAATTAACGATACCTTTGCAATCACACTTATTTCAATACTAGTTATATTTATATGCAAAGTATAATGGAACAATTTGATAAACGCAATACATAGGTAATATTATGTAGGTTATCATTATTAAAATTATGAATGCAGTGAATTATAAATTTCTATGTCTAATTGACTACTACATGTTTAAGTATGGCATTTAAAATGAAATAAATAATTCGTAATAATACCTGAAAACGGAGTACTGATAAACCACCTAACGCGAACTGATTTTATCTTGAACTGAGGCTCTAGTTAATATTTTCCGTGATAATCGGCAACAAAAGAATTTATAATGGAAGCTGATCTATAGTATGAATGGAATGCCGTGGAATTTGACAATTTGTTCACCGATTTTGCTTATTCAAGGCTTTTTGAGTCAAGGTTAATAACCAGTTATGTATTTATTCATAGATTTATTAAGAAGTTTATTCAGAAAAACAGATTTTTTACAGTTATAGACAGTGTTGTTGCGAAATATAATTTATAATTATGATAATATAGATAAAGCAAGTACCCATTTTTATCTTTTATCTACTTTCATTGAATGTTTAACATACCTACCCCGCGTTCAGGATATAATCATAATAAGTATTTTTATTTAGAATTTTATATTTTTTACATACTTTAGGAAAATCATATGAAAGAAACTGAAATAAATACTTACGCAGCATTTGCGAAATTCTTGCCTACATTGTCGTGCTTATTTTTTCAGAATTTAATTGAAACTATAATTTTTATGAACTATTTCTTATATTCTCAAAGAACTGAAGATTTTATTTATATTTGTGTTTGATCTTACTTAGAATTTTGATAAAGCTAATATGGATAATTATAAAAATCTACTTTTCTTGTACCTACTTGCAGTAGAGTGTTCTTGATACATTCTATATGACGTAATAAGATTCTGTTATCAATAAACTTGAGACGTGACCTCTCATTCCTTGGATATCATAAAACTATTTGCTATTGCAGAATATAAGAACTGTTGTATCAAATGTTATAGAAACGAATAGTAAAATAACCTTTGCATGAATATGCAATGAAAAGAAAACTAACAAGGAAAATAGCTTTCCTTATAACCATCTTCCCCTACAAACATTTTTTTTTTAATCTAAGTATTCCGAAATTACGTTAAGGTAGGTACTATTGTATTTTCCGTATTGCTCTACAAGGGATGCATAGAAAAATAACCCGCCAAGTTCATATCTTCAATAATATTATATTTTAAAATAGTGCAATTTAATAAAATATCTCACATAACGGTTTGGCCTGCGAAATGGATCCTCCAGTTCTTTCATTATAATGCCACAATAGGACGCCCTGATAAACGCAGAATGTAATAAGATACCATATTATATTTAACCACACGGTATTAACATAGTTACCAAGGTACCAGGTATAAAAAACAAATAGAATTATGTCTCTGTGCAACCAAATACGACAATATTTAATGATATTGACATCAAATTCAGAATCAAATTGTTAGAATCAACAAAGTTTAAGAATAGGGGTGCTTTTAAACTTATATAATAAAATATTACTTAAATTATAAATTATAATGTGCAATAATTTTATATGATTAAATTGCTGCTATCCTAAAGCTATACAAAATACAGTTCTATACGATATCTCCCCTTTAAAATAATTCAGTATACTGAGGTAGATCTGGCAAGCGTCTAGTAGTGGATACCTATTAAGTATTATCTATTATTAAAATCAAACGATTACTTATATTCAGTTTTACGTCAATTTGTTATTTAAAGTTCCCTACGTAATTAGATATTGATCAAACTAAATAGCGTGTGGGTTCCGTAAGTAGATTAAAGAGAACATTATCTAAGAACCGTTGACTGGCAAGATAATCGCAATTTTCCGTTCACCCATTCTTGGAATTTTATCACGAAAATCTTTGGTTTTTCTGTTTTAAGTATGTGAAAGGCTTTCATTAAGTTTATATTCGTTTTAATTTCTCGATTTGCTCTTAATACAGTCTGTTTTTATTGTACATTCAGATTTTATAATAATACCTACAACAAAACTTGGACAGTTTTTATTAGTATTTAGTAAAATTTGAGAGTTTTTATTTTTATACGACGCGAATCGACATCAATGTTATCTTTTAAATACACTTTCCTTTTTAAGTTAATTTATAAGTTTTTGTAGTTATTAATTCCACCACAAAAACTATCTAAATCTTATTTGAATCGCCATTTTCCTACAGTATATTTATTAGATCAAAATCGACTATTACCGAAAAATCGATCATCAAGTATTTCTACACTCCTAACTTAATTTTTTATTTCACATTTAGCTCATGTTCATACCAAACTCATATTTTTAGGTCACTTTTATCCAGCTTTTCAACTGCAAATTACTATAACTTTTTGCTCATAATCATCATCAAATCATACGCACCTGTAAATACTTATTCCGTTTCTGCTCTCGATAAAGCTGTTTCATATGCTCCGCTTGTTGCCTGGCCAGCTCGCGCTCCGGGACGAGCGGCAGCGGGTCGTGCCGCACCGGGCATCGGTAGTGGATGTTCACGTCGCTTTCTACGTAGCGCCGGCTTGGAGATTCTGGAAGGAATTGTGGAGTTAGATTATGTATTTTAAACGATTTTTAAAATACTTAAGTAATAGATGGAGATAAAATATAGTTCTTGTATTTTAAACTATTTTTAAGACATTTACGTAAATAGTTGGAGATTCTGCAACAACTGTTTTTTGGTAGGATCCCCATTTTTAAGAAATTGTAAGTATCATGAAGGTATCATGTAGTTGAAGGTGTGGGGTGATACTTAAAGGTATTAAGGTCTATTATAAACAGTTATAATCGTTTTGTGTGAATTATTGATAAGCTAGTGTTCGTAGACGCATATCCAAAAAAAAACAAAAGAAAATTATTTAATAAGTTCGACGTAAAATAGTTTAAAATATTTTATTTATATAAATTAAATTAAATAATAACCAACACATCAATTCAACATAACTTGTGTCTGTTTTGTAAGTTAACTGGAAGTTAGCATAGACAAAATAAAATGTTCTAGTTAAGTTTTAGTTGATATTACAGCTGTTATTTTAGCAACTCTATCTTTACTTGAAAACCGATCAAGTATCAATAAACGCTGCTTAGCAGACCGAAAACAATACAGATTAGGCAATTAATTTCATAATGATTACAACAATGGTAAATAAAAATGATACTTTACGTCATTAATGAATTACTTAGAAGAGTGAAAGTCAACGGAAACATCGGCGATCGGTGCTGTAACAGACATCGATATTTCGTATGATTATGTGACGATACGTAATATAACACATCAGAGTAAACCGGTTTATGTACTACGATAACTACTATGTCGGAAGTAGGTCGGAACGAAAAGCTTGACACGCTGTTGATTTTCATCTAACGCTGTTTGTATTAAAAGCGAATTTTAGACGGTTCTTTGCGATGCTTTTTTATAGCCCGTTATGGATATATATAAGTATTAATAATTTTTGGCTATGTAGGTAACTAGGTTATCGACTCTATATCGACTCTTTTCGACCTCAGAATTACTTTTAGGTATCAAATATTATATTCTATCAACATCAAATGTATATAAAATATTTTTTTCTTTTTTATGTAATCTGACACGGAAAAGAGAACAGGTAGGTAAATACATATTATTATTAATAATGATATTTATAAGGAAATTAGCATTAAATCTTAGAGTATGAAGACTATGAAGGTAATCCTTGACTTACGAAGACGGCAATAGTTATATGGCTTTAAAACGCACTTCTTATAATAATCGATTATGTAACGTACATTAAATATTATTTATTCATACCTATATGTATCAAAATTATAAAAAATAATTCTTGCTTAATCTAATTATTAGGTATATAGTGGGTATACAGATATAATTATAAAATACTTAATATCGGTCAGTAGTGACAAACAGATGATGAAATACTAATTTTGAATAATTATGAGATCGAATAGTCATTTGAATTATGTTTCGCATTAATAACAGGTACTAAGTATTAAAGCTATAAATTTGCATTTTTACTTACATAATTTGAATGCCCCCGTTATACACATATTAATATGATGCGAATTAACCTCTGCTATTATTTAATAAAAGTTTGAAAATCGGAAACACACTTCGAAACTGAAACTTTATTCTTTTTATAGAAATTGTTGTATCATTGACCTTATATTGAGGGCATTATTATATAAATATTGTTTTCTCTAATCAGTAGCTGAAAACGGTCATTGCAAGTTTTTCTTATATAAAGGGAAATCCCTTAACATTTGCCCACAACTCAACTTTCTCTGAGTAGTTAGGTATGTCTAGCACGTGCTCACTTACATAAACACGAGTTTCTCGCATCAAGTACTTGAAATGAACGTGTATGGAAATCGTTAAACACATTAAATGAAGTCTCGAAACGCCTACAATGTCTATTTTATGGGATTCATGTCGATAATGACAATAATTGGAAAACACGGTACATAATATGATATATTTGATTTGTTATATGAGAAATGTTTCGTTTAGGAAGCGAAGAATAGGTTCGACTGCATTATAGAGTAGAGACTACATGGTAGAGTCATGGTAGAGCTAAGGAAGAGAAGTAAATTCGCTTTGGAAAATGATATCTCTCTTTTTGATTACAATCTTGGGATGTTCTGTTTGTTTTGTATTTTAGTTAATCACAATCGACGGTAACACCAGTTTGTTATCTGTATAAGAGGAATATTATTTAAGGGAATGTTTAAAGTTTATTTTTCCTGGCAAGGAGAGTTCTCGTTATACACAACATATAGCAGTAAATTTAAGATTTAGTACTATACTTAATTATGTTGATTCTCTTTGCAAATAATATATAATTTATGAGATCTCTTATTGCTTAGTAGTTATCGTGGGATAATATTTCACTGCTTGAAATATGAACTGCGGTTACTAATAAATTGTGTACAGAGCACAATAAAGGTTATATTCATTGAAGAGGATACAATGATAACAGAATGGTTATTTCCTAAGCTTAAGATGAGTCGTTTTTGACCCTTTGCTCGACTTTGGAGATTATTAAAGAATAGTTATTGCAATGTTTACGATGGAAGTTTTTTTTAATATGCTATTCTCTTTTTCTAAATGGTGCTTAGTTGGTAATAATATTTTAATAAAAAAAAAAATATTTTTAATCATGCAATAGAGTTTGCTAATCCAACTACTTAATCCAGAGACAGTATCAATTATTCGACGCGTATTTTTCAATCAGCTTTGGTATTGATTACACAATTTGTCTTTAATGGCTTAGATTGCCCTTTTTTAAACCTTGCGTATTAACGTTTTTAGTTAAACCATTAACTATAATATTATCTTAATAAAAAGTATTAACACAGTACAGAACAATAACAGAATAAAATTTAACATAAACATGAATAGAAAACTTTTTTAAAATATTTTTGGCATCTATATACATAGTAAAAAAGGCACTTCAACAAACCGTTCGTCGCGATCTTTTTTATCTGTTTCAGTATTCCCATTTCAGTAGACCACAAGTTCACAAATATCACTTATCCGTCCGGTCCGTTTGTCACCGGGCCGATGACTGACGAGTGATCACGTTCACTTTCATCCTCTCCCGCCAAAGTTAATCATGTCGCCATCAATGATCAAGCATCAAGCGTTTATGGTTTTATTTTCACGACAAACATTTGCGAATGGTCGCTATGCTAGGCGATTATCGTCAGCCATCAAACAGATCTCGCTTGGATTTTGCTTTTATTGCAGTCGAGTCGTGCGATTGTAGAAATAAAACGCTAAAAATCTGAGCCCGAAATGAGATTGTAAATATTAGATAAGAGAATTAAGCTTTGGTTTCTATAATTTCATTTTGTTGTTTAATTCCATTTTTGAACATTAGCCTCGACCTAAGGCTGTTTCTATTTTTTGATAATTTATTTTCATGGCTATTGCAAACATTCATATAACATTTAGTTTTCTGTAGGGGTATAAATATACAAGTGCGAATCGAAAAACTTAATATAATTTCAAGAACATTTTAATAAATAATGATTATAATTAGCAACGTAGCAATAATAAAGATATCGTTACTTAAATGATTATCACCTATGTTCATGGAATGTGTGCATCGAATCTTAGTATTTATCAGAAGTTAATGTGCATTGTTTATGAATCACAATGAGTGTAACAATGTTGAAATTATCTGATAGTTTGGGAGCAACGCATTAAATTTTAGTTCAAACCTAAAAATATCGAAATATCTATGAAAATAACTGCCAACATCGATGTTGCTCTACATTACACACGTTAACTCTTAAAAAAAACGTTAGGATTTCCGCTACTACCGTGAACCATGGTCGGTTGTAATTTTGGTACGATTTTATTTAATGTGATACATACGATTATGAGCCAATTATAATAATATAGGTTAAGGACATAAAAAGGTAGACAAATTAATTTAGAAAGAAGAATGTAGAGTCGTATTTAATACGTCACATGCGGAACTTTTTTATTAATTATAATTACCGTTAAAGTAACCTCTACATACGATCTAGCCTGGGACTTTTTAGTTTAAAAAAAATTGCAACACGAAAACAGTCAATTAATGATGTTATTAGATTTATAGACGTTCCCTACTATGGAGTAACAATTTCCCTCAATACTAACGTTTATTGATTAAAGAGTAAATGATAACGATCACGCAACGCTTGGGCGTACTTACTAAAAGGCAATGGAGCGTATACATCTGGATATTTGTCTGTCCTGTTGCCCCAGTTTGTGAAATCATGGAGTGTATGCCGCTGTGGGTTTACTACCATTTCACCAGTCTTTTCACGTAAAATTACATTTTTTGTAATGTTTTCACCCTCGTGTTCCAATTCTGGTTTGTTATTCACGTATGTTGATTCAGTTTCATTTTGAAAATGAACTGTGTGTCTTCGAATGTTTACAGTGGTATCGTCCGAATTTTCGTTTAAAATGTCATCTTCTTTACATTTTTCACCCTCCAGATTCAACTTAGATACTGCATTCTCATGTGAAAAATGGACATCATTTTCATTTTTATTTAATGCTGTATAAATACTTGAGGAATTTGATGATAAAGAATCTCGGTGACTAATAGAACTTGAATTATCAAGAAGTTGTTGAAATTTATAATCATCTGTTTGTTTTGTAGGATCACTTGTAGCATCTTTTAGCGATTCGCAAGTAACTGTATATTTAGTAATAATGATTGTGCCATTATTTTGCACAACACGTTCATGACTTGTCACACTTTCTGTGTCACTTTTCACCACTGAGTCGTTTGGAGTACTTTCTTGAGAAAAATATGCACCATCATTTTGACTCGTTTCTTCTGGGTCTTCACTGTCATCGTATAGTAAATTTTTTTTGACGTATTTATTTAGCGCTAACAAGGACTTCGACAAAGATCCCGATAACGGAACATCACTATAAAATCCATCGTCATCTCGTAAGTTAATATTTGCACTCGCACTATTGTTTCGGTCACTCAAATTCATTTTAATGTATTATTTCATTACTTGGCTAGATTTTAACACGGATAGCGCGAAACTGAACCCGGTTGAGTAGATAGCGACTATCAGTACTTAATACGTAGGTTAGATAATGTCAAAGAGATAAGTTTTAAAACACCAAGAAACTATTTATTTATTATATTTCCACCGAATAGAACCGATCTCAATAAGGAAGCGTGGCGCACTATTTACAAACGAAAAAACTGCCTCGGTGACCTTAAACTCTGACGAATTCAGTGACGTAAATATCTTGTCGGCCTTTAATGATCTTGATATTATGTAGATAATAATTGGTATAAGAATATGAAAATAATGGCCAAAACCACACACATTCACTTCTAAAGTAAGAATAGACAGATCAATAGTTAACAAAGACTATTGTTTCATTCTTATGGTTTATAATAAGACGTAATTGCTTGCCTACTAGAAAAATTACAACATTTTCCTAATTCCTACGTTTTTACACATCTTTTCAGCTATTGTTATATACAAAAACATTTTTAAATGAAATGTGGTTTATTATTATCATTATAATTAGTAAATATTTAATTGCTATTTAAATATTACAGCTTATATACAGGGTGTCCCACTATTGGTATACTAAGCGCGAAGGAACTTGTAGTTTTGCATACACTGATCACGTAAAAAATACTTTAAAAAAAAATTACGTCCAAAATTTTTTGCTAAATTTTTCCTGAAAATCCATGTTTTCTTCTCTAGCTTCGCGTAGCCGGCATATACCGCTTCTCTAATATGAGCATTTTATCTATGAAAACATAATCTTAAACGATAGCTCACGTGCTGGTGGCAAAGTTGGGCGGCTCGCTTGTTATGGGTGTACACATAGAGTTTTAAGAATTCATCTATTTGAAAAAAAAATGCGTCTGGAATTTTTTAATTATTTTTTACGTACTCAGCGTATGCAAAACTATAACCTCCTTTGAGCTTAGTATACCGACAGTGGGACACCCTGTATATAAAAAAAAAATAAACGCTTTCTAAGTGTGAATGAAATAAATGTAGGAGCTATTAACATAATTTTAAAAGTTATAGTTTTCATTAAAATAAAATAATAAATAGTATTAAGTTGGCTATAGCTAAAAAATTAAAAATAAATGCAAAAATTACCTGAATCGGAGATGCTGCTGTGTTGCATTCGACGCGGTGGCTCCGGGGCAGAATCGTTTTCTATCAGAATATAATAAAATATGATGGTATGGTTGAAAAACATAAGAGATAAACCGTAACTAATAAGTTTTATGGCAATCTCCACAAACAAATGAAATGAAAAATAAAAACGAACATCGATTAACTCCAAAATTAAACAATAGTTAATTGAATGTATCAAAAACATAAAAAAATAAAATATTAACCTTTAAATTTGACTGTGTTTCGTGGTGTGACAAACGATGCTAGTTTGTAGGGCCACTCAGCTGGTGGTGGGCGGGGTGGCGCACGGGGTGGCTCATAGCGGCTGATCGGCCGGTGCACTGACGGGTCAAACTGCTGGCCCTCAATTGTATCACTTTTTAAAATAGAACTTAGTTTCAATGGTTCCTTGAAAACTGATTTTTTAATTTCCTTTTTTACAGGTGATAATCGACCTCGAACGTAAGTTTTCGGGTCCGCAATAGATCTATTGTTATCACTCGGTTTTGGATATTGATGTGCAATCCAAGATCCTTCCAAATATGGTGCTATATCTTTCAATTCACTCACATCAGGGGCAGAGTTATAGATTTGACCTAGAATGGACATAACTTCGAACCTTTTTCGAATTCTTTCTACTTCTCCAGGCCGACATTCAAACGCTTCTTCAGCCGAACGAGAACGTGGAGTAGTTCGCCTCCGAAGCGCGGCCAATTTTGATATTATGTCAATGTGAGGCATAAAGCGATTTTTCGACCTAAGAGGTACTCGCGCTACTGTTAATGATGTTTTACACGATTCGCTTTGTTTTCCTAATTTCTCGGTGCAAAGGCAGTTTGTAATATCATTTCTAGTTATTTCTGGGTTGCTACGATGTCGTCTTAATCCTCCGACCATGGAGGGTGAATCGAAGCGTCGCGCTAGACGGCGAACTTCCCCAACACGCGCCAGTTTAAAGTAAGCTTGCCAGTATCGTTCCGTATCGGGCGACGGGCTTCGACTTCGCCAGATTGTCTCGTCACTAGAGCAACGTAGCGTGTCAGGCGTACGTCGATCGTTTATGTATAACTCTGAGTAAGGCGAAGGTGATCTTGAATGTAGGTCAGGTTTTAAAGGCAATGATAAAAATTTATTTTTCTCGCTTTCACCAAAAAGTTCCTTAATGTTCGTACATGATTGTGAATGTGGTATTTGTTCTTTGTTTATTTCTAATAAAGTTTTATTTCCTTGGGATGCTTTGCTTTCTGTACTATTTAGAATGCTATCCTTAGTAGGCATATTTTGTACAGATTCAAAATATTCTACCTTTTTCTTAACTTCTTTTTTTGGGGCTACGTATATAACTGTTGTGTTAGATATATCAGAACCACCTGTCTCCGTTTCACTAGCAGAAGATTGAGTAGGTTCTTCCTTTTCTGATGCATATATTACATGTCTTTTATGGTCTAATAATTTATTTAAAACATTATTTGTTTCTTTGTTATTTGGCATTTGAATTAATGATTCATCATCATACTTTTTAGGTTCATTATTTGTCGATTGATTAGTAGTTTCTTTGTTGATTCTTTTTATAACTTCTTTACTCAATGTTTGAGATATAATTTTCTTTTCATTTTCACTTAGTACCATTTGCATTTTATTGACATTATTTTTAATTTCTTTATCTGTAGTAACGGGACAAATTCCCGCGATTGATTCTGATTTGGTAATTTCATTTGTTTTTGGAGAATTAGTATTGTTCAATGAGCTACATCTGACATGTAAATTTGAGTTAAAATTGTTCCTTTCTCCTTTGACTTCAATTGTAAATTTATCTAAATTTTTATTAGATTTAGACTCTAATTCTTTGCTATAAATGGCATTGAGTTGGTCTTTTAACGCATTGACTTGATCTAAAGATAAACTACTCCAAAGACGATTACCGATGCCAATTTTCTTTCTTAGATCACCGATTGATAATTCTTTGCTTTGTTTTACGTGTTTAACATTTGAGTTGCACTTAACAGGCTCATTTTGATTATTTTTTCTGTTTATATTAATTGCTGTTTCTGCTACACTTGTTCCTCTCCATAGAGGTTTATATACATCTTTTAATAAAAATTGGTCTGTGTCATGAGAATCGTATAATGATTTCTGTAGAAAGTCATCCTTTAGATCTTCAACTGATTTTTCTTTTACTTTGAGACCTCTTTCTTTATCACAATTCCATCGAAAATCTTTCACATCTCTTGGATAAAACAAGAAATCCTTTTCATTCTGAGCAATTTTAAGTTTTTTATATAAATTATTTAGTTCTTCTTCAGCTCTTTCTATAGCACGAATTTTTTTCCATCTATCAAAGTCAATAATTTCTTCATCTCTTTTTCTGTGGCGCAAATCATTGATAGAAGTTGATTTCTCGAGTTCACCAACCCTTTCAAGATAAGAATAGTATCTATTCAATTCACGAAATCTTTCAGATCTTTTTTTTGCATTTTGTATATCATATACATACTCCTCATATTCAGGATCGTTACACTGAGCAATTGTGTCACTTTTAGATTTAGATTTGAGTGGAGGTAATATATCTACTTTATTTGAACTATCAACGCTACGTGGCCTTGATTCTATCATACTTTTATGCTGTGTTTTAGCGCTGTGAATTCTTCTGTACGATGGCGATCGTATTGGTATCGGTGAGGTAGAGTGGCTTCTACTTTGATTGGCAGGCTGTTTCACAACTTTTGGTGAAACAGGTCTTGAGGTTTGTGAAAAGAAAATTGTAGATGGGGTAAATTGTTCTTGATAATCTGCTTTAGAATCGGTATATTCATGCGAAAAATGATTAACATGGGGTGAAAGAGGGCGAATAATATCACCTGATCGTGCAGGTCCTTTTTTTACATTTTTGTTGAGAGCAGAAATTGATTTTCTCTGTGGCTTTGTATAAACAATACTGCGTGGACTTGTTGCATCACTGTTGCATATCGAAGTGTAATATTCTATTGGTGGAGTTTCATCATTATCTTTTCTATGAAATATTACAACAGGGGATTTGGGTCGGGATGTTTGAGAAAAATATAATTTGTTGGCCGGAGGTTCACTCTTACTTCTTACTGTAGATAATGATGAAGAGGATCCAAACTTATCACTATAGTTTACTAAACTTTCGAATTTTCGAATTCTACCATCCATTCTACCCGGCCAAGATATTGACCGTGGGCTTTCACTTCTGATAGGGCTTGAAGTTTTATCCCACATTTTAAACTTCGAAAGAGATACGGGCTTTCGGTGTATTAAATATGTATTTAAGGCACTAGGTAGAGCATTTATATTATAATCTGGATGTGACAGAAAATATTTTGCTTTTTCTTTTACGTTACTTTTAACACTTGTATCTACGACTACTGGAAAATTAACATTTCTACAAAACAAGTTTTGAAAAAATGAATTTGTCATGACAGCATCATGCGTTTTTTCTATTTCTTTAGAGTTAATATTTTTAGGATTTTCTACCCTCCTCATATTACTTAAGTCGTCTCCAAATTGGCTACTACATGTGTCTCCATCATACTTTTCCTTGTTTTTATAAATGGTTAAATCCTTTTTACTACTGTCTTTTGCAGATTTCTGTGGTGAATAATATTTATATTTATTTAATTGACCAGGATTAGGACTCTTGGGTTTTATGGTAATAGTTTCCAGAGATTTTTTCTTTTTTAGATGATTAATTGATGGTGATTTTATATTTGACGACTTTTTAACCAGTGAGCAAATGTTTGATGATGATTTAGAAACATTTGAAATGGTTTTCATTTTGTGTTGACGATCGTCCTTTTTATTTACCAAACAAGGTGTAGATTGGGTGTAAGCATTCACAAATTTCAGTTTTTGAATTTTTTCCGAGGTACGGACCATATCACGGCTTTTATGTGTTACACCTAGAGATATGGGTGATTTTGTAGAAGTAATTATAGGTTTATTACTAACTGTCCTTGATGAAGTGATTTTACCATTTTCTACATTCTTAGCTCTTAATTTAGATATATCTATTCTTTCATTTCTTTTTTGTGAACCCCATAGTTTATCAATGGGTGTAACTTTATCCAATATATTTGTTATAGGTGTTTTTCTACCTGCCCCGCCTTCAATCACTATTGACGACCCTCCGTATCTACTGCGACATGTTGTGTTGTATTGTATAGGGGACATGGTTTTTCTTGGTGAGCCAAAGCTGCTTGTACCGACCGTTTTACTGCCACTTTCCATAGTTTTATGTTGAGATTTCTGTACACCTGAACTGACAATGCTTTTATTTTTAGTCAAAGCCGGAGGTGCTGACGAAGATGCAATTCTAACTGGTGTTTTTAGTTTAGAATCAGACGGATGTCTAAGAATTACTGTATTTTGTCTATTTAGTTTGTTACTTATTTTTTCTTTTATTAGATCTACGTTAGAAGGTACTTTTGTACGGTTTGGAGATACGGCCTTCGGTTTTGCTGTTACAAGTTTCAGTGTATGGCAACTTCTTGAAGATATTCTTCGAGGCGGTGGAGGAGGTATTAATCCTTCTTCTTTAGCAAAATATTTTTCATTTTTACTCTGATCTCTAAGAAAGTCCGTAGTTATACTTGTTATAGGATAGCAGATAACTTCATGCAGACTTGGAGATTTTTTGTGGACTCTGATTTTAGTCAACGTCGACGATATTGGAATGTATTCGATTTCAGATTCCTCTGTGAAACATCCATCTTAAGTCATTAGTACTCCTTCCTTAGTTCGTTAGGCGTGTGTGTGCCCTGTTATAAATAAATTACGTGAAAGCCTTTATGTCTAATGTGGAACTACAATTGTGCTTGAAACGTTCAAAAAACGTGTTTATATGTGTTGCTTTATTTTGGAGTAAAACAATGTCATAAAATAAGGTGAAAGGTAAAAGAGACATGCGGTAGTTTACCTTGTTTCCAGCCATATTCCAAGTCCCCAGAACCTTTATTATATAGTTAAAAGAATAGCCAGCATGCATATAAGTAAAATTCTAACTTACCTTAAGCGGTCGTTGTTATAGAGTAAATGCGGTTAGATAGAGCATCATAAAAGTAATTATGTTTTGACCTCGTCTGACAATAGCCCACATAGCAATCTATACGTGTCCACTACAAAATTGACCTTGCGTGGTATCCGTTATAATTACATGTTGAAAAACGCATCATTGTCGTATATAGATGTTAAAAATTTGATCCCGAAGAAAGAAGTAAGCATTATACCGCCACCGAAATATTCATGCTTCCAATTTTCCAATAAACAATTTTAAGGATAAATCCTAGCGTACGGTTCATTGTACCCAAAAATATTAGAACTAATGTTTAACACTGTCAAATCTATTAAAGTTATTATGGAAACATTACGGATTCATTAGATAAAAAAAATATAAATTTTTGTTTTTGAAAAAGATGAGAACAATTTGAGAGGAAATGTCTTTTATGAAATTCGATTATATATTGATAGTACAACATTTTTTTATAAATTTACCTGTTCTAGGAGGTGCTGGAGACCTGAATCCCCGTAATGGGGGTTCGCCCCCAGCTTGTAAGTCCCTGTAAGCCGCGCGGCGTTCCGCTGGGGACAGCGGCGCCTCCGTGTCTTCGCGTCTCTTGAAGATCAGCGTCGAGTCCGACTCGTATCCAGATTCTTTTAAAGCCCTATTAATAAATATATTACATTATTATTAGTTTCACACTGCAGATTCCATTAAGGTATACATAAGATTATACATAGATTTTGGAACCAACTGGTCCTAGAGAATATTTGTAATTTGTAATTCGCTAACTGGAAAAAATAAAAAAATGTCGGGCAAGTTTACGAGGTAAAACTATTATATGGGTATATATAAGGTCCCTGTTTTCCCGTAAATAAAACCGATTAAAGAATATTAATAAAATCTATAATAAGTTTATGTGAATAAGAAAATACAACATTTTAATGATACCCTTTATCTTCATAAATACATTACACTATATAAATATAAAAAAATTAAATAATGTATTACATAAGAATCCTATTGAACTTGCACATCACTTTCACACTCCATTTAAACACTTATAAGTTGGTACTTATTTAAATTTACTACTCATTTTTAACATACATAATACAAATAACTACTTTTAAGTATAAATTAGAAAAGTTCCTATCATGTAAGTTTTGTATAGAATTATATTAATTTAAATCTGAGGGTTCCAAACAGTTTCGAATCGACTGCGAAGGCGATCTTCAAAAACTAAGTGTAAAATGACTTTTTGTTCTTAGTAATAGCATTATAAGTTTAGTATTTAACGTAGTTTTTATGATATATTCAAAGATATGTATATTTCATGGGATATTATGGCATTGGGTAGATATTAAACGTAATCACAACAAACTTACATACATAAATCACCACACATACAAAACACTACTTCACATCCAACACCGCTCACAAAAAAGTCAAGCATTTGAATGTATAAATCCTTTAATAAAGTGTTTCTTAAAATATGATCAACTTCAGCTTTTTGTATTGATTAAGCATCGAAAAAAAAAAAATTGGTTATGATAATATGAAACTAATGTACTACATCTAGAAAAATTCGACTCGTTTAACACTATAATATCCGATTTGGATGCAGTTTCAGTGAATTGCATCCAAGTTGACGAAATATACAAGAACAAACAACTTTTACGGAATGGTTCTAATTTCTTTAATGTAATTACTATAAACATACGAAGTATACATCATAACTTCGATCTATTGACGGCTTTTCTTACAACGCTTCCCATACAAATGGAGGTCATTGTTCTTACTGAGTGCTGGTCAAAAGAAGGTGTTCCTCCACCAAACTTAATCGACTACAATGTGTATTATACTAATAAATATTTGAATCAGAATGATGGAGTGGTAGTATATGTTAAGAAATCATTAGAAGCTGTTTCCGCCGAACCTGAAATGGTGGATGGTAATTGCTTGATTCTTAACATTGATAAATACTCCATTGTCTGTTCATATCGACCACCTTGTTATACAAATCCACGACCGTACTTAGAACGATTGGATACAATTCTTAAAGAAATAAAACAGCAGCACGTAATTTTTACAGGTGATATAAATATTAATACTATCTGTAACGACATTCAAAGCGCTCATTTAAACGAATACTTGTGTATTTTAGCTTCTCATGGTCTGGAATTGGGTGTAACATGTCCGACAAGATTAAACAATTGTCTTGACCACTTTATGGTTAAAACGACTGATGAATGGCAAACTATGGTGTTTCCACCCTTAACAGATCACAGTCCTATTCTACTACAAATAAGAAACAACAAGATCGCAAGATTGAAAACCGATCTTTCAATACAAGTACTAGATTACCCATTAGCATTGGAAAAGATTAGTTTAATAGACTGGACCCAGTATTTTTCTTTGCGTGACGTTAATCATTGTGCTGAGTGTCTTGTAAACAATATCAGTGGAATTATTAAGGAGTGCACTACGGTTAAGTATTTGTCTAAAAAGAAGGCGCCTCTTAAACCATGGATAACAACAGGAGTAGTAAGATCAATCCGTAAGAGAGACAAATTGCATAAAAAAGCCAAGTTAAGACCTAGCGACATTGAAACAGTAAGCGCATATATAAAGTATAGAAACACTTGTAATAAAATAATCAAATCTTTAAAACAAAAATACTATCAAATGCAATTACAACACAATGAGAAAGATATTAAGAAAACATGGAATATTATAAAGGATGTATGTAATATGAAAGTGAAGAATGACTTACCCACGGAGCTTCTTACGATTGGTAGTAACACTAAAGAGTCTTTAAACAAAATTAATAATTTTTTCACAACTGTCGGTGGGAGTTTAGCTGAAGAGATATTAAAAATATTACATAAGACTGAAAACGATCTCGCGAATCAAATTAAATCGTCAACTTCTATGATTCATTCAATGTCTTTTGTACCTACAGATTCCTACGAAATTGGTAAAATTATCAATGAATTAAAGGCTTCTAGTGCTCCTGGGCTTGATGGTATATCAAGTAGGCTTATTAAAGAAGCAAAAGAATTTCTAATTGGTCCATTGGAATACTTGTGTAATTTGAGTTTAGAACAAGGCCAATTTCCTGACATTTTTAAAAAAGCCATCGTGTCGCCTATTTATAAATCAGAGGACAAAAAAGATGTGACCAACTACAGACCTGTTTCGTTACTTCCAACTCTATCGAAGGTTCTGGAAAGACTAGTAAATTATCGCCTAACAAGTTTTCTAGAAAAGAATAAATTACTAACAAATTCTCAATATGGATTTCGGAAAAGAAAATCCACGGAAGAAGCTATATTGAGATTAACGACATTAGTATATGAATACCTAGATAAAGGGGACAAAGTTATTGGTGTATTTCTTGACTTTAAAAAAGCTTTTGATACAATTTCTATCCCGATACTATTATCAAAGTTGGAAAGCTTAGGTGTTCGCGGTCATGTTCATCAATGGTTTCAGAGTTATCTGTCTTGCAGAGAGCAGTACGTGAGGGTTAAAAACGATATAAGTGATGCCTCATCATGTAGATTTGGTATTCCACAAGGCAGCACGTTAGGACCTACCCTCTTCTTAATCTATATTAATAGTCTCCCTGAAGTAATTTCTACCGATACAGACATACAGATGTTTGCCGACGACACTGTATTGTTATTTCGCGGTCACAGTTGGGAAGAAGCCCACAGTAACGCTGAGAAAGGCCTGCAAAATGTCACAGCCTGGCTTGAAGATAATTTGCTTACACTTAATATCTCTAAAACGAAATACCTTTGTTTCACAAAGACAAAGACCTACGGCCCATCCACAAGTTTATCTATAAAACTTCACACATTTCCATGTAATAGGAGGTATTTGAGCAAATGTAATTGTAAAGTACTCACAAGAGCTTCATGTATACGATATTTGGGTGTTCTTCTGGATGATACATTGTGTTGGAAAGACCAGATCACCAATGTTTGCAATAGAGTTAGAAAGCTAATTTACATTTTCAAGCAACTGAGATCAGTAGCGAATAAGAAACTGCTTACTCAAACATACAAAGCACTGTGTGAGAGCTTAATAAATTACTGTGTGACGTCATGGGGTGGGGCCCCTAAAACAATAATGCTTGAACTTGAACGTGCACAGCGGGCAGTGTTAAAAGTTCTAATGCACCTACCATACAGGCACTCGACAGCGGATGTTTATGTACAAACTGGAGTTCTCTCAGTTCGTAAGATTTATGTTCTGAAGGCTCTGCTAAGATATCACCGTTTAATAGCTCACAAACTGCCTCGAATAAGAAAACGAAAACTACGGTGCCCTGTACCTATAACTAAAACTAGTTTTGCAAGACGACAGCTAAATTGCATTGTTCCAAGAATATATAATAAAATCCCGACTAATAACTTAAGCGCAATAATAAATATGACTACTAATCGGTTTAAAAAATTCATTATCAACTGGCTCAAAAATCTGGATTATCTCCAAACTGAAAGTCTCTTCACTTTTATTAAATAGGTGTCAAAATCAAAAACACAATTAATCATAATATTCCACTCACTGACACATACACACACACGCACACTCTCACACACACACACACACACACACACACACACACACACACACATACTCACGCTTATCCACCTGTCCAATTCATGTATCGTCATATATATATATATTATATTTATAATTAACTAGTAATTTTTATTCTTTAATTGTTATTAATCTGTAACTAGAATATTCTGTTTACGTATTTTATAATACTTGTATGAACTCATAAGGGAAGGCACTGTTTTCTGAGACACAGGTATTAACCTAGTTCAGAAGGCAGAGCAATATTGTGAACTAAGTATGTAAAATTTGCTAATAAATATTATTATTTTTTTTTTTTTTTTTTTTTTATTAATTACTTGAGTATGATTTTAAAGTACATACCTTGCCATGCTGGACTTTGATAATATAGTCGATGTGATATCTCTCTTTTCTTTTGGAGGCAGCGACGTTGTACTTGAAATGTTTTGCTGAAAAACCATTGTTTCTTTAGTGTGAATATTGTATCAAGTCTACAAAAAAACTTAGAGTAGACTTATCGAAACATTAGAAGTAAAAATACCCTTATTTACAGGGTATTTTTTTAAGTCTCAAATCACGTTTCCATAGAGCAGTCCCTATACTGGGGAAAGATTGAGTAATCTAACAATATTTAACTTCCAGCTTATGCTAGTGCAAAATTATATACAACCATGTCAAAGGGTGGTACATCATGCTTCAAAGAGAAGATATACAAGTTATTTGAGATATATTGTAAAGAATACTGAGAATTTTTGGATTTAGTTGTAATTTAACTAATGCTAAAACAATATACATTATACAAACGCATCTAACATAAAATAATACACACAGTTCAATCATCAATTTGTTATTTACAAAAATGAAAAGATGAATCAAAATAATTCAAACTCGAAATCAGTTTTAATAATTTTGATTTTAAATAATATGAAAATGAATTAAACTATGAAGTTTAATTAAGTTGGATTCGAGTTCAAATTGTACTGCATGCTTCAAATGATACGAGAATCTTATACAGATAAACCATTTATTTCCTACAACACAATTAAGAAGAAACTCAGGTCAAAATTCATGACTTCATACGCCTTTTTCTACCAATATTACTGAATGCAAGATAAAACATTTAAAATATCCTGTCCAAAAGGTATTAAAAATTCGCATTATATTTTTCATATAAATTATCATCTGGTTCTTTTAAGTTTAACAATAAATTTTCCTACTCCACTACACATACTGAACATAAAAATCATCTCCTTTTTAACCCATTGAGCCTCGAACGGCCCGATCGGTCCACGACACAATAGATTTTCTATTATGTCTGTCATTCCGGGGCCTGAGTTATTAAAAGGAATTGTTGATATTCAGAGAGGAAACATGTAGTACACACACACTTAAAATCATTTATTTTGACTCCGTTGCCGAAGCGACTGTGCTTTTCTTTAATACCTCATTCAACCACAATTCGAAATCCTACTTAAGAACGAACTACTCACTCCAGTATCTATACACAATACAATCTAACACTGACAATACACGTGAGCTTGTACAATAAGTACATCCAGCAAAGCAATAACACCGAAGGCGCATGCCTCATGCAAACATGTTAAACCTTACATTCTTCTGTATGGCACGAGCGAGCAAAGTCGAGTAAGGTGGGAGTGGGGTATTCTCGTCTAGCCACTGTTAGTGCCCCAGCAGCGTCACATCCATGTAGATTTAGCGTTATTAACAAAACTTCGAATTAATAACTTCATACATTTGTTTAATCACATTTAAGCAATTTCATTGGTCAATCCGGTTAAGCGAAATTAAAACACTCAGTTATACGAAATATTTAGGTAGAATGGTGGAAGCCTTGGTTAAGTCATGGTTATGGTGATAAAGTAACAATGAAATGCAGATAAATTTTGGCAACGAGGGGCTATAAAATTAATGGATGGTTAAAGACTCCATGCATGTTATGATATTTAACTCGACAACTACATACGAAATAATCCGTAAAGTTTGATAGTAAATAAATTAGCTAGAATCAGATATGATAACTAAAATGGTCACTAATTTTGTTAAATAGATTAAAACAATATGAGGGTTGTTATCACAAATACACATATAAATATAATGAAAAATTTTCGTACCCCATCAAAAATGTCCATGACCTCGTCCCACCACTAGAAAAGAAAAAAATCTTGTGGGTTTCTCTAAATACTAGGACAAGCTGTTAGAACCTCTTCTATTTATAATTATACCCGCTAAATATGTAATAGGCAATAGCTAAGAGAACATATGAGGGAAATGATAATGAATATTACGAATGTGGTTTACGTTACCCCATTAAAATATTAATTGGAATGGTGTTAATAGAATACCTGTTTTGCTTCTTTGTCCACTACGGAAGATTTACCAGGCGTGTAGTTTTCAATTTTCCCAGGCTGCGCTTTGTGTATTTCTTGACTAGCTCTCGTAGATGCCAATGTGCTGTATCTAAAATCAAAGATATAAGAAGGGTTGAAAAGAAAGGACTGATTCAGAACACCCAATAGGCATTCAACTAATTTGTAAGCAAATCCCGCAGAGATTCGGCCTCCCTCCAGCTCGTTGAGATATTTAGCGCGGATCGAAGTACGTGTACTTGCAGTACCTACAGATATTTTCATAGTAAACTCACTTGTTATTCGACATGTACATATCATTCCTGCGCTCCTCTTGCACCGAAGCGGTTCGTCGTCGAGGCGCTGTTGCCGCATCGCTATCGTACGCGTCGCTCCACGTGCCCGCAGCGAGCCGGCCAACGCCGCCCTCCGGTTCGCTGAGGTACCCGGAGCGCGGGTCGAAGTACGCGTACTGGGATCTACTGCTGCTCACTCTTTGTGGCTCGTCTATGGAGGAACAGTTTATTAAATAATTGAATCAAACTTTATTGCACTAACAAACAAACAATAATAATGTAATGCGTCTTATCGTTTAAAAGTGATTTTTTCCTGACAATCCAGTAATTTTTATTCAGGTTGAATAATGAATAGTTCTTTTAAACTATTTTTTGCGTAAAAAGGGAATGGTAGTCGAAAGTGTGAGTTGTGTTATCAGAACAGTCTTGGTGAAGTATAAATTATGTTAGGAGACGCTAACGCTCATATTTCGTTAACACTACACAAGCAATTAGTAATTAAGTAAAATGGTAAGTCCCTACATTAGCTTAAGTTTAATTTATTTAATTAGGTTTAAATTCATGTGGGGTTATCATTGGGCAACGTTGAATATGAAGGGAAATTATTTACAGATAAACTGTCTCGAGCTACCTACTCTACATTTAGAGCTAAAGATGTCATAAACTAATGAATTAAGCTGAATTATTAATAATACACAATTCTGATTAAAAAGCATTATTTTCTCAAAACTTTCCACAACCATTTAAAATGTTAGCATACACAATGTTATTGATCGATTTTGGTTTTGACATTCACAGATGAAATGTATGAGATACTTATATTTACATTTGCATTACAATAAAAATAACTATATTTTAATTAAGTTAAGAAAACGTAAACTATAATATTATAACATTTTTTACTATCGAATTAATATCGATAATAAGATAACAAAGTATTTTATTAGCTGTAAGGAATGGAAAATAATTTTCATTTTATTTATGAAAAGTTTAATATCTGTACGTTTTCTTAACTAAAAATTCAATTCTTGAGATTAAACCAATCGATGTTAAAGCTTTTAATGTTATTGTTTACAGCCAACGAGCACATATTATTAGAATTTAGATTTTTGATAATGTATAATTAATAATCACCTCTACGGCTTTTGTATCGTATTGTCACATAATCGTCTGAAAAAAGAAAATTTTGTTCCATGTTTAAACTTATTAAAATAAAAATAAATTATAAATGTCCCTTTAATTTAATAAAGTTTTAATTATTATGGTAAATACTCACTATCGTATTTGTTTTTGTGTATTGTGTCGTACATTTTCTTGTACCACCTTGAGGGGTCTTTAACTTCCTGAAAAGTGAAATAGTTTAATAAGTAGTTAAAATTATACCTAAACTCATTTATTTATTAATTCAATAATTAGACTTCTTTTTAGAAGAACTTTTGAATCATCTTAACATCTAAGCATTTTAAAATTTTTAAATGTCTATATTAGCAACCACTTTTCACGGTAAAAGATAACCCATAAATTATTATTTTTTAATTCTTTCCCGCCAATACCACAGATAACTAAATAGTTTTTTTGTTTATGGCAAGAAGATTATTGCCAGTGTCAGTGTCGAGTAAAAAATTAAATAGTTACTACGTTAACACATTATTATATATGTATTATTTACATTATTATATGTATTATTTATTATCTGTGAGTCTGTGACGTAAACTATACTTACAGATCGTAGAGCAACAGGCATGCCGTCCTTTGTGATTGGTCCGATTCCGTCGATTTTCTTTTGCGCATCCGACATCTTACGCTCGCTGTCCCTTGCTCTCCTCTCGCCCTCTCCCTCACTCACGTACCCGCGGCGTAATGCGTGCACTGAAACGTACAGAATAAAAATTACAATAAAATACAGTACATTTTTATGAAAAAAAAAAAATACGTGTGGCACTCGAGGACTGCCGCGGTAAAGCTATTGCATAGCATATCGCATCGCTGTGCCGCGGCCGGTTGGAATGAGGGGTGTTAGGTTTTTTTCGCTCAAAGTCTGAGATAAAAGCTATGCAATAGCTTAAAAAAAATGCTGTAATGATAGTGTTAAAATGTAATGTGCGTTCATTAAACTCATGTTTAATAACGTTTTTATATTTAAGTTTATTGATTAGAAATACGTAGGTAAGTGTATTTAGGTAAAATAAATAAAG
The DNA here is from genome assembly GCF_061535395.1 of Colias eurytheme. Classification (NCBI taxonomy): domain Eukaryota; kingdom Metazoa; phylum Arthropoda; class Insecta; order Lepidoptera; family Pieridae; genus Colias; species Colias eurytheme. Next base: position 2,969,443 of record NC_142989.1, on the reverse strand, counting down.
GTTCCTTGAAGGGTATTGGATTGAAGGAATTTGAACGCAATCAATATGTGCATGAGCATTGAGCAGTGATCATACATCACATTACCATACATATAAAAACATACTTAAATTAACAAAATAAATAACAATACGACTTATACTGCATATTTACATATTATCACTGATAGACATTTTAAAGTAAAATATGCGTGAGTCACAATAACTTTCAGCTTTGTACAGTCAGTATACGTGGTTAATTAAATAATTATTTGTGTCAGTAAATGAAAGAACCACCCTTTCTCTATATAGTATGGGTATAAATAATACCTGGGTCGCCAGAAGGAGGTGATGGTCTGTCGCGCGGAAGACGAGCGTCTCTGTCTTGTTGCTGGTGCGTTGGTGCTCGAGACAGCTGGCCCTCTGAAAGCATAAAAAGAAAATGTGTTATACTAAATTTTATTATTAAGTACATAATTTGACTGAAGTATATACTATATAGTACCTATTACAAAGACAAAATTCATTATTTTTAATTACACTCATTCAAAAATATCTAAATATACGAACATCAGTCATCTTATCTATGATGTCATCTTTCAGTAAATTTTTGAATGAGTGTAATTAAAAATAATGAATTTTGCCTCACATAGCATCAGCTCATTTAGTACAAGTCACATCACGTTCACATTTTCTTAATCCGTATAATTATCATATAATATTGTTTATGAAAGGAAATCTGGATGAAACGGGACGTACCTACACAATATACATAAAGTAATGCATAAAAATGAGGAACCCCGTTATCATTTGTTGGATAACGGTAATGGGAAACAACGGCTACGTGTCACTGAATTTGTTTTTCCTCAGATGTTATTAAACTTTGTAATATCCCCAAGGATAGAGTTCAGAATGTTACTGATAGTGTCTCATTTGAATAGTTTTCACTAGTCATAGGAAGCAGCATGGTGCCTCCCGAAGTTTAATAATATCACCTGACCCTTGTCATTTTAGCATTACATCTGAGCAATATTACTTTATATTAGACTAACTGCCTCGCCGGATTTCTTAGGTAAGTGAGACGTATATTAATTTCCGACTTCCGTTTAGTCGTGAATAGATTAAGACATTTTCGTTATTCTCATATAAATATGTATTATGGTGATATAGAGAGAAAATAAATAACTCATAAACAGTAATCTTTGATGGCTATAATAAAATATTAACTAAATATTATCTACTACCCAATATCGAGAAGAAATAAATCATCTTTTACAAGCCTATGCGCCATAATATATAATACAGTATAGGTATACTATATTATGTATTAAAGTACGAGTAGGTACTCGAATTATGCAATTAAAACTATTGTGACCACGTAAAGTAATTAAATTTTAATTAATCGCACAGCACATTTTAATTAAGATTAAGAGGATTAAATAAGACGCGAATGAGAATTTGTAGTCATTAGAAAATGTTCAGATTAAGAGCACTCTGAAACTAATTAAGACGATACACAAAAAAAAATCCACTGCTTGGCGGGCGGAGTCTAATAGCTCGCTATCGCGAACGCCGGTGTGCGCGAAGTCATTCTTGCAAACTCGCCGCGCTGCCGCTGGCCGACTCGGGACAAACATGTATGGAGTCGTCATACAGTTATAATATTGTTATACATTTATTCAATTGTTGATTTATTGGTTTTATTTTCTTGCTTATAAACAAATAATCTTCTTTCCAACAACTACTTAGACATTATTAATAATTATTATTATTTCGTAATGTTTATTTTATTACAAAATAATACAGGTTATAAATAATCTTTAAAATAACAAAAAATATTGTTACTCTGAAAAAATGAAATGGTACTTAATAACGCGGACTACTGAATTGATTTAGATAGAATTTGATGCTGACGTAGATATTAACATCATGCCCAGAAATGAAAGGTACTATTTCTGAAAGAAGTTATAAACCCTAATTCTTCTCAGTCAAAGTCAAGAGTGGAAGATATCACTAATACAGTAAAACTGATGCGAAACTTTGGATGTTAATTTGTATATTTTTTTGTTAGTTGTTACTTAATCACGTCAAGACTACATTACCAATTTTGATAAAATATAGCTAATTGCCTGGATTTACACATAGGATACTTTTTATCCGAACTGAACACTTCTGTGGGATAAAACAGGATTCACGATATAACCTAATTCCACGCGGGCAAAGCCGCGGTAGGAATGATATTTTTTTAAATAAAAAAATTGTTTAAAAAAAAACACAAAATATATTGACGCATGTATTTATTTTTTGCACTCTATTATAATTGTAATTATTCATTACAAATAATCAAAATAAAATAGCCAGAACAAAGTTAGGCCCTGGTAGGGTAGGTAGGCAGGTACAGCAATGTGAGACGAACACTGGCTTATTTATACCAATAATAATGTATTATAAACATTAAATTAAGTTTACTTTCTAACAACAAAAATACATAGATAATATTAGCTAATGTGAAAGCGAATCAACCAATCATCCCACAAAAATGAAATGTGCACACAAATATTCATCCAAATCGGTTCATGTCATTAGGAGGAGTGACTGCAGCGCCATCTTCCGGGCCCAATTGTGTTTCCAGATCACCCAGGAACTCAATTTAATATACTTACACAAAATTTTTCGAAATGAAAACTCACATTACTATGTAAATATGAATATAAACCTGTTTTATTACTAAGCAATTTCCCGCACAGGTGTAGTAAGTATAAATTAAATAAATATCAACATCAAATTCTTTATACAACATACTTATCTACCACCTTCTAAGAAATGTAATTCTTGAAATTATTTCGTATTTTTTTTAAATATAATACTACTCCAATGAGCTCCTGTTCCATATTATGTCCGCCATACTTCCACTAAGTTCACCATGATTTTTTATTTCTTTGCACTTTGTTGCTTTTTGCTAAAAATGGAATCATGCGATAAAACCAGTAGAACGTTGATAACATACATTTTTGACTGAATAAAGGTACTTACGAAGGAGTGGGTTCACATTGTGAACAATCAGTGGGTTTATTTTCCTTCTGGATTCCGGATTTCTGAAAAGATTATCTATGCTATAAATGAAAAAATCTTACACATTCGTTATGTACTTAAAACAAGGGTACATATCAAACATCGTCTATAATACAATTATCATAAAATTTAAAATAAAACCAACTTACTTCATTAATTTGTTCCAATTGTAAGCATTCTTTTTCCTCCAACCTTTATGTTTCTTCTTCTTATTTTCTTTATTGTCCCCATTTGTCTTATTTTGTCTTATCGTGTTGTCACCCTTTTTTACGATTGCGCGAGCGACACAAGTTCCCCGTGTGACGGCCGTAGCGGGAATGACTCGTGCAGCGATCGGGGTAGGAAGGTACAGGGCGGCTCTCGCTATATTGGCTGGTCGCGCGCTAATTTCAAGTATTTCTTGTTTATTTCAAAACCATCGCATATTTCAAAATTCTAAATCGGTAGACGTATAGGTTGTATATTTTATAGTTAATATCCAAAAAGTCGTAACTTTACGTTTGTTATTTTGAAGATGCCAGAGATTATAAAAAAATAACAATGAGAACTTTGTATTTTTTTTCTATCGAGAAAATATCATGGAATCATGTTTCTAAAACGGTAGACGTATTGTGTTACTATTGAACTTTCTTGTCAAGAATTTTCATCACGACAACTTTAATAATATAAAAATTACGAAGGTTTAAAAAGGGCCGTAAATGTTAGAAAAATTAATTCATCACCTTAAAGAATCGATTTTATTTATAAACCTTCAACGACAAGAGCTCGAATGGCAAACATAATTTGGCGGTAAATTATACCCCGTCTTGAAAATGGTTTATGAATAAATTATAAACTTATTGTTTGAAATGTTTCAAGTATTGTTTTCAAACTGTAAAGATACTGGCAAAACAAGCTATTTGCAATTCTCGACATTGTATTGTTTAGTCTCTTTGAAGACTTTAAGTAAATACGTGGAAATGATTCTAATTTGGCTTATATTTTGGTGTTATTGAATGAAACCTATTTGAATTTAATATTTAAATATATCTATACCTAATATTTGAAATGTCATTGTCTGTATGCGTAATAGCGTAGAGAAAGATAAATAGGGTAAGCTAAAATTAAAGGCGTGATAAATATCTGCCTTAATATTAGAAATAAGATTAAACTACAGCTGTGTGTCCGATGGGATATCTCATAGACATCCCAAACATTGCCTACGGGAATACAACAGACAAACTTTCATTCCATACTTAACCTCTATAATTTGTTCCTGTCAAAAAACTGTCACCATTTTATTATAACGACATATATAACTACGTAACAAAATACAACCACAATACCGTTCAATCTTATGGCAATACTCCAAAACAAAAAATAACTTATTTTTATGTTTTTACGGGGAATTTTGTTTCATATTGTTAACTTAAATGCATATGAAAGACTAGACGTATTAATTAGTTTCTCGGCTGACATTGCTCTACAAAATTATCTTGATAGGTATTATTTTCAGCGATTTGAAAGAACAATATATATTATTTAATCATACAGATAGTTCATGCATAAGAATTTAAACAACATATCAATCAAATTTTAGAGAAAAAGACCACGATCCAAACTGAAAATTCGGTTCCACCTGAAACGACTTTACTAACTTTTTGAGAGAATAGAAGAATATGATGTAGGTTGGTCAATATTATTATATGATTTTAAGTCTATTGACTAATAAGCTATCCGTTTTATTACACTTATATGGCCAAAATTATCTTGTAAGACAAAGGGCATATTATAATAATTAGGTAATCTAGTAAGAGATCATAACATTGTGTACTTTAAAATGTAGGAAGTTTAACATGTCTTGACAGTAGACATGCTATTAAAGATATTATCTACTCGTACTCCAGATAGCAATTACTTAAAGATATTAATTAATCAAAATAAGGGACCGAGTCATAGTGTCAAGCGTTACACGGAGTTTGCACTATGTTTGCTTAACCACACAAGATTGTTAATAATCTCATATTGTATTAAATTCAGGACGCTACCATGTATAAAAATTCGCAGTAGGTAACAAGTGTTAAATTTTCAAATAAACATAGGCTGATCGTAAGTTTACCATGCTAAAAATATTCTAATAATAATTTTACATCCGATATAAAACATAATAACTAAGCTAATAATATTTCCATATGTTTTAGAAAAGAACGCATAACTCTAGGTTAACCAATGAATATGAATACAAAATTTAAAAGTTTACACCACGAACACGTTTGCTTTAATAAATAAAACACCGAAACAGTCCTCCATGTTCACTTTTGTGCTGAAAAGTGTATTCACAAAGTCTCAGAACACCAAAGCGAAAATAAATAAAAACGGAAGCAAATAATGCTTCCAGGAAACAAAAAGTAGAGGAGCGTAAAAAGTAGTGAGACTTTTAGCCTTTGCACATACATGAGCCACTGTTTCAGCAATGTTTTTCCCTTGGAGATTGAATTATCCTATGTAAATTAACATACCTCGCGCTTTCTGTAACAAGGTGACGGTAGGGTTCTGAGCTTTGGGCAGTCTACTTGAAGTGCCGAGAAGGTTCAGCCCAGTGGCAGGCGCGCTTTGGGAGGTCCGCAGCCGGCTCTCGCTTTCTAAACCAGCTGTGCCGTTCTGCTCTGTGCTCTAGAACAATTAAATATTACTCTGAAAATATTATGCGAAATTATTTCTTTTGTGGTTCTTTGATAATAGTTTTCTTAACAAGAAATATCTCGCACTCTCCCAATGAATTCAATTCTCCAGATACTTCGAACATTTCCTAAGGTTAAATATCTTAGCTCTATTGTGAATGGACCGGCTGGCGAGAGAGCTTTTAAAACAATTTTACCTAAAATGTTTTACCCAAATAGATTAATGTCCCTAAAAGCCTACATTATTTATAATAGAAAATATTTTCATTCTTACAAAAATAGATATTAAGTTAATGTACATTAATGTTATCATTGAATGCTTTGTAATAAAAATACATTCAGATACCATATTTTAGAGATAAATTAAAAAGTTCTATACGCATAAAGACCATTCTAATGCCTTTATTTCCGAGTTCACAAAGTTGACGTGACTCCCAACTTTTTTGTTTGTAATGTCTGAGTAGGTAAATATATTTAAAAGAATATTTCTTTTCTTATCTTTTGAAATTCAATTTCCTGAATTTTCATGTTCTGCTGGCATAAATGAGAAAAGCAATAAATAACTTATATGTAGTTAACTTTGCGCTCGTTTAAATTAACCAAAGTTTTATTCAGTCAGTTCAGTTGAAAATGTTTAGATTAGATTTGTCCGGTGTACATTCACTGGAATATATGGTAATGATTTTTTTTGAAGTGAAAACTTCTTTAGCGGCGTCGAGCACTTTTTCTGTAATGGGTATAAAATCCATAGACCTGATCGAAAAAGCGTAAGACGGATACCATTCCAAAATATCAAACATGCTCAACGTTAATAATTAAGTTTTCACTACTGCCGGCACTCCCGGAGTGCAACCCGTCTTTTTTCATGCCATTTTATGCTTTCAGAAAGATAAAAATAAATAGTAAGATAAAATGCCAATAGTCAAGCAGCCTTATATTGTGCTTATTTGTGGTTGACTGTGAGCAATTAGATGCGTTGCTTAGGTACAACCATTACCACCCTATTACGGCGTTTGTTCAGATACAATTGCTTACCTTCGTGCGACATAAAAAAAGACGACTTGACACAAGTTACATTCACGCACCTATTACAAGCGAAAGTTGTGAGCAAATTTCCGTAATAAAAAAACTTGGGAAAACAAGACTGCTACAACTGTCTAGTCCCCAATATCAAAGTAAAGGAATACAACAAAATATATCAATAACATCTGTAAACTGTAGCATGTTTATTCGCCAATAAAGAACTTCAACATTTTTACAATATATTTTAAATTGTTTTATACGGAATAGGGAATTATATTTTGTTCGTACGTAGATATCTATATTGTCTTGAAAAGTGTTTTAGCAGAAAGTAGAAACCATTTTGAAAATTGGAAAAACATTTTTTACGAATATTTTTCCTTCCTTCCTTCATTCCTTTCACAGTATGCATACAGTTAGGAGTTTAAACGGTATCCTCGACGAAGTTTTTTAATCAAGATTACGCCATACTCCGTAAATGAACATGAAGAAAACTTACGTTCATACGTCCTTCAAATTTTCGGCGGGTTGGTGGTGATTCCTCGAAGTGTACCGGTCGGAAGGTTTTGCGTTGTGTCTGCGGTGATGCCGAAGCGCTGTTGGGGGTCCAGACGGGGGGCGGCGGGGGCGGGGGAGGGTTTCCCGCGCTCGCGCCGCTGTCGCCCGCAGGCGGCGGTGGTACCCCCGGCTTCCACACCGCTGTCAAAATAATGTTAATTAGTATTTGAATGGTCAAGTTCGTACTGTTAGTTAACTGGATTTCTATAGGAAATATGTTCATGTTCTATCTGATTTGACGGCCTATTGACTAAATGATCATACTAACATTACTTGTATAGGTTTATGTAAATGTTGCTGATAACAACTCAGTTCTACTAATATGCAATAGAAAAAACAAACATTTAATTGAAAGCTCTTTGTTATTATCATACGCAAATGTAAGTAGGCGAAGGAAAGCACGCACAGCAAAATAAAGAATTATTAGTATCTTAAAGAGGAGGAGAACAATTATATCCGTAAATTGGTTTGAATGTATGTATGAAACAGCACCAACGCTAAGTCGTATTTATGATTGTAAAGGTACAGTTAATAAAAATATAATAAAGGTGGGTACGCACACGAGGCTAATTAATTAAACTCTTATATAGATTGGCAATATAATATTATGTAATTATTACTATAATTTAATATTTGTTTGATACAATATTCTTAAATACACCCACCATGAAAAAGCTAAGGTAATGATGTAATCGAATCGAAATGGTTCTTTTATATTGTTATAGCGTTTCAAATAAACAGTTAAAAGAGTAACACGTTCAAACATATTGACAATACACACTTTACCAAGAATCGAAGTAACAATACATTTCATCAAGTTACATATATTTGATTGTAAACAATTTATGGTTTCATACGTTCGGAAATTAAGGCTTTTACACACGAAGCATTTTATGGTCTCATAATAAATTTGGGGTACGTACGTCGTACACAATTTAGGTTACTGGGTGCGCCCCGTAATCACGTCCTCTTTGGGGTTGTGACGACAGTAAATCTTCACATAATATTTACATTCACTTAGGCCGCGGCCGTTGTTAACTTAATCAGATTTATTACATGTTTATTCTAGTCGCTATTTATACCTATTAAAGTTGAGAGCTCTGTGCGTGTCATTATTGAATTTGTTTTTCTGTTAGATGTCTTGTGGGTGAGGGTAATAGGTAATAATAATTGAGTAGATAAGTACATATTATAACGTTCGCTTTCCCATCTCTGCTCTTATATCAAGTTTGGTGTAAAATATCATGAATGATGAAAATAACCAAAACAAATTGTTGATTAGACATAATGATAATTAACCTACTCCAGCCAGTAATTTAGACTCGGAACAATAATTCCAAATTGAAATTGCGACGTGAATAATTATAGACACAGAAGCGAAAGCAATGCACGTTTAAAATTCCATATCACATGTCCCGGATTAATTGGAATCCCGATAATTGGTTATTTATCTAAAACACGGGAACGGAGGCGACATCAAAGGAATCGCTAATAATTTAAAATCACGAAAGCGAATTCAATTAAGGTAAATCTGAGAAAAAATATACAACATTTTGCACTCCTGTCTGTGAGTTTTGAGTGCCGACTCTATTATGTAAGGCTAAACGAGTCCTCTGAATTTGATGCTGGTGAAATTCAGATTTTCAAACTCGTTTTGTCTCGCAAAGAAGTTTTCGCAGTTTAATTGCTTCTATTACGCTTTCATTGTATGTAAATAAAAATGTTTTCGACGTCGAGTATTGTTGATATAAATTTTATTGAAGGAACTAGCTGATTTATTATAAGAAACACGTAGGAGGCGCAAGCTGTCTTGATCACAAGGGTAAGTACCTATATCTTAAACAGCATTAATGATTCTTGTCACAATAGCGCTTGCCGCTCGCCTTGTTACGATATTTCAACTCCTAATTTAATAATGTAACTTACCACTCTTGTTACAAGAAATTATTAATGTATGAATCTTCAGAAAAGGGTTAATATAGTGTATAAGTATATTCAATTTCAATATTATTTATGCCTACGAAGCTATTTAGCTATACTTATATCTACTCTCACAACCTTATGGTTGTGGAGTAAAGTAACTATCCGCGTACTTTAAACGACTACCTACTAGTTCTTTAAATGATCTAAATATAAACAATGCTTGCAATGAATGTGCCAAATTATCTATTCTAAACATAGCAGTTTCTGAAACATCAATATTTATGTGGCTACAAGTTTAAAAGTTTCCCTTCAAACATTGATAGAAAGCAAAGAGGAATTTCCAATTTCTGTTGTTGGAGGTTTGTTGATTTATTTCATATTTTCCATAAAATATAATAGATCAAGAGCCCACGACGGCCAGACTTTCCTTTCTTCCGGAAAGTTGAAAGTTTCTCTGTATATGTCTCCGATACAGATAAGAACGACCAGCGACTATCAAGTTTGGGTTGTGGTTACTTTGGCAGGAAACAGGTAGTAAAGTTGTATAAAATAGTACCTAACTTTCATTATAGTTTAAAAGCTAAATTTTATATATGTTACTTGGGGACCTATAAAAAGATATTACCTTAAGAGCCAGACAGTTTTCATGGTTCTTACATCTAGCCAGACACATTAAAAAAATAACTAACATATCATCAAATTCACATAACTACCTAAAAGCGTAACAAATATGAAATAACCCACTAAAAACATTAGTTAACTATAATTATTAAAAAAATAAAAGTATAATATATAAGAAGTAAAGTTATTACTTTTCTTTTACGGGGGCTTATGTTGATGGAATTTCACGTATCTCGATGACACAATAAAAAAGTCATCGGGATACGTGTAATTCCATCAACATAAGTCTAAGTAAAAGATAAGTAATAGCTTTATTTCTTATATATTATACTTTTATTTTTTTAATAATTATAGTTAACTAATGTTTTTAGTGGGTTATTTCATATTTGTTACGCTTTTAGGTAGTTATGTGAATTTGATGATATGTTAGTTATTTTTTTAATGTGTCTGGCTAGATGTAAGAACCATGAAAACTGTCTGGCTCTTAAGGTAATATCTTTTTATAGGTCCCCAAGTAACATATATAAAATTTAGCTTTTAAACTATAATGAAAGTTAGGTACTATTTTATACAACTTTACTACCTGTTTCCTGCCAAAGTAACCACAACCCAAACTTGATAGTCGCTGGTCGTTCTTATCTGTATAGGAGACATATACAGAGAAACTTTCAACTTTCCGGAAGAAAGGAAAGTCTGGCCGTCGTGGGCTCTTATATTATAACTGCTTTACTTACGCCAAACAATATGTGATTTTATTTTCAGAAGTGTCATCCGCAATTATTTTAGCAGCATCGTTTTTTTACATCCGTGTTATGGTTTTGGATATCAGTAAAATCATATAATGTGCTTATTATTTATAATGTATAACTAAATCGTCCTTTATAATGCAATTTGATACCATATTCATTATTCAATTCATCCATCAAATTAGTATTTGGAGTATTTGCTAAATCTAGTTTGAGTGCATGTGGATTAGCGATTTTGCGATTCATTGTGTAAATTATACAATTAATTTAATAATGTTCGCGGTAATTAATGGAAACCAAAGTACTTACATACTTTATGGGTTGACTTATATGTTTATGCAAAAAAAAGTAAAGTAATAGAAAATAATGGCTAGGTAATGGCAAAAAACAAAGGCAGTGTTTGTAGAAAAATATAAATCTATTCAGTTCATAAGTTTTTTTTGTTGTAATAAAGAACAACGTATAGAGACGTTAATACGACCATTAGCCAAAGAAGCGACATGAACTCAGAGTGAAAAGTAATTCCTCATTAAAATTTGATTTCTCTTCGCTTTGCCTCGATTTGCTGCTAATTCGACTTCGAGATATTTCTTGAAGTTTAGAAGTGGATACAAATTGCCTAACCTAGTCTTTGAGAATATTAATCCAAGAAACATTGTAATGAAATTTCAATAGCATAGAATAAAACAACTAGAAATTAGCAACTTGTAGCGCTTGCTAAAGTTAGTTTTATAATCAAACCCAAAACGTATGTTTCAACTATTAGATAACCGATTTTATCGAATCTAATATAATTGAAAGTGATATAACACCGTTTTAATTTATATAAATGTTAACGACAGGTTTTTTATTGACATTTAAATATTTTTGTATTATATAAATCACGATATTGCAATTACGGCACTGGCAATGAAAAATGTCCTTATCTTAAGATAAACGACTGGTTTTTATTTGACAGTGATAACAATATTTGTTTTATTTTAAACAAAAATTATTGAATACTCTTAGCTATACATAACGAGTTTTATAAATAAATTTTATTGTCATTATGATAAAGTTTTTTGCAGAAGGCACTAGAAAGTAGGTAGAGCAAGTATAATGGGAAAATTAATTTTATCATACGTCGAGGGAACGGCCAAATCATGATCATATTAGTAAAACAGCACAATAAATCTAAAAATGATCACGATTACTCATACAAGATACTAATAGCGTAATGTAGCAGATGAAGAATTCATTATAGTACACAAAAGTAACTCAAATAGCCTCGTTTCCTGTTTTCGCGTTGACTATCGTGCGTCGGTTACGCAATTTGTCATTCTGCCAACCGTTCAGGTGTTCCCACCGAGTCCTATTTGCTAACACCTCGGCCAGTGATTCACATCTTTCCATTCTTAAAAATGAAAATCCTGTTCAATCCGCATTACAGCTATTATGAAATGCGGTTGTGTCACGCGAAAGTTTGCCAACCTCGAAAGTGCTTTGAGTTTTCCGCGGCTAAGTTGATTACGACCTACAACCAATGTTCTGATTCTGCCGTATTTACGAATGTCTGTGATCATCTTTAATTGGATTGAAAAAGGAGTGTTATCGAAAAAATAATTTTATTTATCACACTATTTACATCTAACGCGACTTGTCGTTGAAACTTGTTTTATGATTATCAATGAAGATCTAAGCTCTGAATGAATAATTTCATAATTAACTGGCAGATGGCACACATCGTAGACTCAAATAGTAGAGTCTATTTCTGTCGTCGCTCTCTTAATGATTACGAGTTTCCCACACGTCAAATTTGGCTTAGCATTGCGTAAAACATGTTATAATTTATGTATTTACAGAGTCCATTATAATCCACTTGAGTGTCAATTAACCTATTGAGAGAAATGTTACGCATCGAATTGAGTTTTTGATAAACTTATTATTGTTCGAAATTGATTGAAATTGGTTGTAATTGAACACTGTAATATTTGATATCCACTCAACATTATAAACTACACTCTCTACTTACATACACTATATTTTTTATTTGAACACACACAAACAACCAACAATTTAAGGTTTTCATTATTGTGAATTGAGATTATTGTTACCATTTAACCATTGTAACTAACTTTGCACTATGCATGTAAAAATAACAAATAACTATTGAATATCCCTCCCATAGTTTTTACAATATTGTGGTAGACCTATGTAGGTACCTAGTATTTAATTCAATATTCACCTTCATACTTCGTATACTTTTTTCCTGGTAAAAATAGTTCAGAGCACCGCGTTTTCCAAAATGTGAACAGTGAAACTCATATTTATGGTTAGGATTCGTTAAAAACATAATATCATAAATGCTATAATAGCATTTAAAGTATTAAAGTATAAGTAGCTACCGCCTCGTATTGCAATCAAAAAGGAAGAAGTACCTAGTTCTCGTGGCATTTTTCTGATCTGTACGCCGTAAGAATATTAAAAACAGCCATAATAACCTAATTAAAACAGCGAGCGAGCATTGTTCAAGACTTATTCACGAATAATTATCGAGCTGATACGAAATCGTAGGGTAAGGTTGCTCAAGTCGTACCCCCTAAGGAAATTATGCTATAATATTCACGACAATTGAAATAATACAAAATAATCCACATTTACTGAATCTTTATTTAGTTGTCTATTATTAAAAAATCACAGAAACTTACAATGTTAATATTAAAATATATATTTTAACGTTTTTCAAAAACATACCTTCGGTACGATTAAGGCGCCTAGTTGCCTAATTCGTACCACATACAGCCTAAGTCGTACTTAGAAAATACACTTTAGTGAAGATATAATAAACTATATAGAAAAATTCTTAATAATAAGAGATCAATTTTAAGTAAGTTAAAATTACAAATAATTCAGTCTGAGATTAACTTAAACATATTATTTGGTAATTATTTTAGTGAATAACAAAATCTTAGACCTAAATAGAAGTACGAGTAAAGAATTTTTAACAGGTACGACTTAAGCATACTTATCTTTGAGGTTGAAAAATAAAATTACTAACACAACCTAAAAATTTTCTCCTGTTTGAGTATGCCCAAACGATTGACAGATAAGCATTAAAAATAGTTGTAAACAAAGACAAAATATAAAGATAACATTCCTGCCGTAAAAAGCTTATGAATGAGTCGTTAATTTTACATGAAAAGTGATAAAAAACTTACTTTTTGAATTATTTTCGCTGCACGAAGCCGACCGCCTGACCACTTGTTTACGCTTGCTCGCGCGACTAAATAGTTCACGTTAACAACACTAGATGGCCCAATTCAATGGTATCAGACGAGATATTGGTGGGGTACGACTAACGCCGTGGTACGACTTGAGCAACCTTACCCTACATTGCATAGATACCACATGCATTGTCAAAGATACCTTCATTGGATTGATATTCGGATTATTGGATATGCAGAGTATTCCAGACAAAACGTAGTATGTTTACAATGCTTTGGACAGCTCGATATTAGCAGCCGAATAAAGGGTATTGAATTTGCAGGAATTTTCAATATCAATATGGGTTAGCTGTCCTTTGCAGACATTTTCATCTATGTCACGCACCGCGTTCAAAAGGCAAACGTTTGTCTCATATGCTACTGTTAGATACCTACTATAAACCGCATTATAGATTCAGTTGTTATATATCTTAAAACCATAATAAAAATAACTGGTAACGATAAAGGTGCACAATAGACGACTATAAACGTTAACGTAGTGTGAAACAGTGCTGATATTTATAGCTCCATCTTGGTATAAAACGTAATATTAGACACCGAGCGAAGCGTAAGGTCGCAGGGCATCTGGCGGAGCAGGAACATGTGTTGGATGTTTTTATCGTTCCATTCACAGAATGATATCGGTCACTAAACATAAATACTGCTCGAAATATTTGATACGCTTTCGAATGACTTAAATGTTTTTTTTTTGTTATTACATTTAATTAAGTTGACTTTACCATTACGTATTTACCATACACATCCAGTATTATTTGTAGGGTAATACAGTTTATTTTTTAAATAAGAATAACATTACTCATCTCAATACTTGCTCAATATGAACTTTAGATTTCAGGAAAGCAATTTCATATAAATTGTAACGCTTTTTTATATAATATCTCTCCTCCTATATAGTACAAAGAACGAGAGGTAAATTATTAATATTTCAAAAGAATTTATCATCTTTCCAGAAGCTAAAGACTACAAGGTGTACACGCTTATTCACATCACGCACGAAACTTTCATTGAGTTTGAAACATCTTTTACTTATAAAAAACATTTTTATAAATCTGAGCGGAATAATGGGAAAAGTTGTAACAAGTATTCGGAATGTATTATATGCTATTAATATTCCAACAAGCCGACGAGGCGGCCAACTCTATAAAAGTTCAATGTAACGGGCTAGGTCCTGTGCACCTCATCATTTTCAAACCCCTTTGGCTTTATACCTTAACCTTTCGTTAGCAAAGTACCTCCTACCAATCCTTATATTTATACTGTTTAGATTATTAAAATATTACATTGATGAGCAGTGGTGGCTCAGTGGTGAGACCTCGGACTTCGAATCGATAAGTCCGGGGTTCGAGACCGGGCGAGCGCGCAGGAAATAAATTGATTTTTCAATTTATCTGCGCATGTTGTAACATCACCACTGCTCGAACGGTGAAGGAAAACATCGTGAGGAAACCGACATGTCGAAGAATCAAAAGTTCGACGATATGTGTCATCCGCCAACCCGCACTTGGCCAGCGTGGTGGATTATGGCCTGTACCCTCATAGGAGGCCCGTGTCCCAGCAGTGGGAACATATATGGGCTGATGATGATGATGATGACATTGATGAATCATAATATAGCTCCAATTTATGTTGAAAAATCTTGTGTCGATCCGCAATTTTAATTCGAATATTCACTATACTGAAAATAAATAACTGTAATGAATCTACTCCCGGGCGTGATTGAAATCGATTTTTACTTTGTAAAGTTCCGGGCATCGTTAAAACGCCACTACCTAAACGAAATTATCTCATTTTGCTTTTGGAAAAGTGATAAGAGAATTCATAATCTATTTTAACAGCCGCATACTAATCCCTTCGAAGCTGGTGCTTCTGAAGTAAATTTTCGGGTGACATTTCTTTCAGAGAACAAAATGACGTACGTATGAGGCCGTAATTTCTCAAAAGAGGGTAGGACGTCAAGTTATAAGGGAGTCTCAGATACAGCACAATATGACATCCGCACACAGGCCGATAATGACGAAGAACTGGAACAGTGTTGACGAACTCGGCTCCTAACAATGAGGTCCTATCTACAAACATGTGCGGCAGATACGAAGCAATTTAACTTGCGCGTTATATACTATTCATAAGGGATTACGATAACGAATACTCGCTTATTTATAATCCTCATCTATATGTACATATTTTATATAATTAAGTTGGTTTTAATCTTAAATAATTGGATCTCGTAAACCAAGGATACGTTAGATAAAAAATAATGTCGGGATGTTTATAATCTTGAGCGTATTTTAATTATAATAATTATTTTAGTGTAAAGTCATAATTTGGTTGCATTGATTTCCACTTCATTATAAGTAGGTTATTGGCTTTTAAGCTCTGGCAGAACTTGTATGAAATCCGAGTTAATCTGAAAGCCTTAATTATTACCTAGAAAATCATCTTGAACTATTTTCAGGATAATTATTATAGGATAGGGAACAATAATAAGAAGCTTACCAATTATGAGTACCTATTTATGTAATTTGAGTTCAACAATTTCTAGAAAATTAAAGTCTTGAATCTTCTTGAAATTTAATACCTACCTTTTTATATTGATAAATAGAACTAGACTTGGCAATTAAGATAAACAATATGAAAAAAATATCTACTAACGATTATTATTTTAAATTGGGCATTTATTTTCACAGGATTAAATTTTCGCTGCCAACAATACTTGTTTATGATAATTTACAGCTGCAGTTACACTATAATAGACATGAATATCTTTAAATAAATTTTGCTTCAATCTCACGATCAAATGTTGTCTAAAAGGGCTTAATTTATTATTTGTGTTGGAAAGACATTAGCAAATAAAAGGAGAGTTTTCCATTAAATCTCTTTGTTTGGAAATGGAAAGGGGTTAAAATATTTTAACTGAAGCATCATTGAACTGTATAAATAGTCTGCATTTAAACTTAAGCTGTTAATTGATTTTAAGATAAAACCATGAAGCATTATTCTTGTCGATGACGTATTGTTAACTCGACAACGCGTTCAGTCAAACGACGTGTTAAATTGTAAAATGTTAAAATGTTGAGTAAAATAAAGAGCTTTTTTAACGCAGTTTTTACTGGCTCATATATCGTAGTGTTGCGTTTTGTTTTTGCATACATGACAAAAAAGTAAAATATAATAATATTATGTTAATATAAATTTGTAGATATTTAATTTTTACATCGTTTATAAAATATCACGAGGGATGTCTCATGTCAGAGTTTAAGGACTGAGAAATGTTTTCCCTATAGACAGTTCAAAGAGTAAAATGAATACGATTATTGAGGTGGGTAGTTGAGAGGTTCAAGGATTCGTTATAAGTACTTAAAACAGAAAATCGTGGGCTCAAATCGCGCTTATCATTCTTTATATTTTTCTCCTTTTAAAAATAAAAGTTATCTACCTACGACAGGATTACCTACACTTGTAGCTATTGAAAATAAATAATAACCTTATGAATATAAATATTTTACAGAGGCAATTAATTAAGTAAACGCAAATCAAAAAGTTATCGAAATAGGTATTATATTTCTGAACATATTTATTTTATATAAGAGCTATAAGGATAATAAGTACTAGGTACTAGCAATGAAAATAGGCACGTCTTTCACAACCTTGCTCATGAATGACAATGCTTCATATACCTACCAACGTATAACTCTATAAACTTGTTTTTATGCGCATTTAAAACGATGTAGATATCTTAAATATATTTCTTTGACATTGTTATTTAATGTGCAAATACTAAAAATTCACGACATCGCACGTTTGCGATAACACCTGTCTATATTTGCTTTTGAGTAGCAAGAAAGAAAACAATATTATTTTTATATTATAAAACCATAACTGATAATGTTATTTTCAATATTTTGCATTTAATTAAATAGGTACCTATTCATGAAATTTTACTATTAAAGTGAAGTGGACATAGTGGTACCAGTTAATGCAATATTTTTTTACTTACCGAAAACGAAAAATATGTGTTCTACGCATGCTGATCACCAAATTAACCGTAAAGAAGATCCATCATGAAAATTGATTTGAAATTCCTGTCCCCCACAAGACGGATCTTCGCTTCACATTTTGATCATACAAGTTTTCTCATTAGCTATCGACATTAATAGAAATCTTTCATCATCTAATCAATCTAGATGCTGCAAATCAAACATTCTCAGAACATTAATAACCTCTCTGATTACACTTGATATCCCTCATTATAAGTCTAAAGAGGTCTTTAACCTACATAACTGGGGTACGCAGATTACGGTCTAAATGTAATGACGATAAAATGATACTCGTTACTGTGGTTTAACTGACCTTGGTATTATTATAGCAGCTGTCATTGTTGGAATTACAGTATAAATAAAACATTAGTAAAGAATATTGTGGATGTATAAAGATATTGATTTTACCTCGATTAATTGGTCCGTAACCTTAACTTATCGACCCAGTAGAGTGTACGTAGACGTTCACTATTAAGACTTTTCCAAATTTCAGTTTCCCATAAATTTTCTCGATATTTTCTTTTTAAATGCACTCACATCCTACTAATATTATAAATGCGAAAGTTTGTGAGGATGTGTGTGTGTGTGTGTTTCTTACTCTTTCACACAAATATTACTGAACCGATTACAATGTTTAGCACACATATAGAGGGTAACTTGGATTAACACATAGGATAGGTTTTATCCTGGAAATCCCACGGGAACGGGAACTTTACGGGTTTTTCTTTGAAAACGCGGGCGAAGCCGCGGGCGGAATGCTAGTAAAATATAAATCTTAACTTTCTTCCAACAGTAAAATTAACATACAGACCGAGTTACAACTAATGTTTTCTTTAGATTTATTGAACTATAATTAATGTATTTTCAAGCAATTATGTAGAGAGTAAATAAACTATTCAATGCCATAACCTAAGTCCTTCGTTTTTAAACAGCTGAATCATTAATTATTTCTAGTTTATACTTCCATACAAGTTCTTTAACGCTTATAATCGTATGTTTTGGTAGTTGAATGGTACATATTAAAGTGTAATTTGATGAGTTTAGTCTACATACGTCGGATACTGTAACAAGGCAGAGGCAAGGCACAAGGCAAGTTATCTGTTATGACGTAATATTTACTTACGAGCGGTCTAGAAAGGCCACCCGCGGGCATTTTCGTGTTTGTATTGTAAAAGTATGAAGGTTTTGGATGTGTGTAATTGGCGGTAGAAAGGTAGATAAAATTGAATAACATTATTTTATTCGATTGAAAGCTTATTCGAAAATTTGTCTATTGGAGTTCCATAAGCTCTTTTCACTAATAAGTTATAATGTATATAAATGATAGAACAATATTAATGCTCCAAGCGTCTGAACCTGTGGTCTGAACTTATACCTAAGTCTAATTTTTTAAGTCGTCAAACTCGTCAAAAACCTCAGCTACATTTTTTGATTCATGAAATGTATAATATAACGTATTTCAACAGCTGCAGTATGAATTTAACCATCAATATGTTCACAAACTTTCTTTTGCCAGTACGTTTGAAGTACAAAAGAAAATGAAAATGGTTGAAATAGATCGTAAAAGCGTAGCACCGACAAAAAACATAAAAGAAACGCTAATGCCCGCTTTATGGGCGCGCCCTTTATGTCACTTTATCCTGGATTAATTTTTAAATTCTTTAATAATTTAATACCATTTCTCTGTATTGGGAATTAATTAAACTTTTCCTCGGATATAATTGTAACGTAGACCTTTTACTCGGAAATATACATATATAACTCGCTCTACATTTTCATTTCTGAAATACATTTCTTCAGTACCTATATAAAACAAAAAAAAAATCAACGTTCGTGCAACACTTATAAAACTGATTAGTATTAATTAGTAAATCACAAGATAAAATCCAAACAAAACTCAAACAGAACGCTAATATTAGTTCCGATGATCTCTTTAATTATGGCGTAGACCAATTTGTTTCACTATCGTTTAACACAAGCGTAGTACAAACACATTCAAGGCCAATCATACCATTCTTATGCTAATGGAGGTTTATACATTGTAGATTTATATTATATGGCTTGACATTTTCATTTCCTATTTAACATTCATATGCCGGTACATGTTGGTCTGAAAGCTCTTGTAGCGTAATTCAATTCGCTCGCATTTTATAGTTCAATAATAAAATGTGGTGACATTTTCCACGGCATATGCATGTTATAGGATTTCGGATGACAATCGCAAACACTGGATACCTGGCGAGGTAGAGCGCGCTTTGAACGTCGGCGCAATCATGACGGTTTCTGAAAATCACAATCAAATCTATAAAGATCGTATTCGACGGTCGCAAATGTAAACAATGTGTCATAAATTTAGGATTTACATCATCGTCGTTTCTAACAATAGCGGCAATAAACTGTTTTGTGACTGTTAATTAAATTTTTAATATTATACAAAACTGGTAAAGTTTGTAATCTTGAAATCGATGATTATAAAATTGTACTCAATTCATAATTAACCCAGTAAATACCTACTTCTTTAACAAGCTTGCATTACTAAAACTTTCTACGTCAAACGTATCAACCTTTCTATTAAAACAAAAAATACCAAATATGATTGAAATTCTACATTGGGTAAGTACGGGTAATATCTACGCGATTGACAAGGCAACAACAGCGAAGGTGAAGGATGTGGGTCAGTACTCGGAACGTGGGGAACGGTGTTAGACAAATATTGAATTAACGTGAACAGAATAATTGGAGAGAAAGCCTAGAGCACGGCTCGAATAATCAAACATTGTTGAAATAACAAATTCACAGTGCTAAAACATTTATACTCCTTTTAACGCCTTGCTGATGGAATTTCATACACTCATTGCTTTTGTAGCGCCGATATTTGATTGTTAATTTAGATCAACATTAGTTATTCAAGTCAAGTATTTGTGAATACTTATTACGGTTTTTCCTGTACGTTGTTTTTTTACAGACAAAGCAGATAAAAATCTTTCACAAGATAGGTGTAAAAACATACAAACATATTATGTATTCTTAATATGTTAATTTATGTATTTAAATGCTTTATTTGTGTGCAACTTTCATTATCAACTCTACATCCATTAGCTCCCGCAATTCAAATAGCTATGGCGAGGGTTAGAGATCGGAATCTCTTAATACTTTCTCTCAATACACTGGTTCAAAGTTTCGTTTAAATTCTCCAAAAACGAACCTCGCAGAATTTACACACATGGTGAAACGTGATGAAAATGTCATGTGACATCCACCAACCAGCCTTTGAATTTATGCATATAGACCTGTGCGTGGCTATAGAAATTGATTGACACGAAAATCTGGGCTTGATTCGCGGTAGCCCGCCGCGTTGTTTGGAGTTTCAATAATAATTAATATTTACTGGTAACATTGTTTTCCTGACTGTGTGTAAGCCAAGACCGCTTAAAAGCTGTCATTCTGAACATTGATGTCTATTCGAAACAGATGCAAGAATAATGACGATAGTCGAAGACAGTAATAATTCATGGAGATCACCTGAAGCCTGTTATTATTTGGTTTATTTTAACGAAGCAGAGGCAAGGTACAGCAAAATATGATTCAGACAGGTTACAAGCGCTTGCCAGTTGGCTCTGGCAGCGTTCGGCGTGAAATCGAATTGGCTGAAATTCAGAGACGAAAATAAGTAGCTATCGTGTGTGAAAATCAAAACTCATATTTGGTTAAGTTAAACGAATTAGACGCCTTCCTAACGCTGCCTTTTGAGATATAACTTAACAACATTTATGTGCAACTCAAAATTTTTACGTGTTTTTGTACTATTTCATATTAAAGTGTTGTAAGTACGTATGTGAAGTACCTTATTATTATAAATTATTCTGTGACGGTAGAAGTTAACAAACGTTTAAAAAATATTGGAATTAATAACCTTTAGCTTGTCAGGCTTCTGTAATCTGATAAACATAGAACCGTAATTTGTTTTATCTATTATATTTAAAGAGGGCCTGGCACGTGTAGACTAGGAACTCTGTTTTGTATTATTTTCTCATTTATAAGATAATGTAATACAATGGGTACTGGTTTATTTTCAAGTTTGACTTAAAAGGTTTTGAAATAACAAAGTAATTGACACACCCAAGTTTCATCCGCAAAGCTCATTATCATTAGAAAGACCGCTTTTAATTCGGTAAGTAAAAGCTAGAATTCCGAGAAAATTTAATTATGCTTCATAAGATTATTATTGTACACAAATGAGATACCAAATAATTAAAATGATCAAATCATAGTATGAGATTATGGCAAAAATTAACATGTAATAATTTATAATGTCAGAATTAGAATTAATAATAGATTTTTATTAGGTATATAAATATTTTAGATGAATGAAATAAAATATTTAAAGGCTAATTAAGCAAAGTGGGCATAATTTATTATAAGTTTGACATTCCGTGAATTAATCGTCTCAATAAAGAGGTCGCCTATTACAATAAATTCAAGGTCTGTTCTATTTAATTACTAAATACAGCATAATACTACAGAACAGGTATACACTGTACAAATAATATATTCAAGCGCTTTACATAAAATAATAAAACGTAAATCATGTTATGCTCTGTGCAAGGATTTCCTGGATTTAATAAATCAAATTTAACGTAGCAATAATGAAATTTAACATAACTTACCACTATTTAATAAACTTATGTTGCAAATTGCTATATCTAGTAGCAGAAATATACTATAAATAAATATAACAGAAAAAAAGTATTGCAAAGCGAGATTAGAAACCGCGCCGTTTATTTCAATGTTTTTTCTTTCGTTCTATTAAAGCTGCGTTGCAAGAATAATGACGATAGTCGAAGACAGTAATAATTCATGGAGATCACCTGAAGCCTGTTATTATTTGGTTTATTTTAACGAAGCAGAGGCAAGGTACAGCAAAATATGATTCAGACAGGTTACAAGCGCTTGCCAGTTGGCTCTGGCAGCGTTCGGCGTGAAATCGAATTGGCTGAAATTCAGAGACGAAAATAAGTAGCTATCGTGTGTGAAAATCAAAACTCATATTTGGTTAAGTTAAACGAATTAGACGCCTTCCTAACGCTGCCTTTTGAGATATAACTTAACAACATTTATGTGCAACTCAAAATTTTTACGTGTTTTTGTACTATTTCATATTAAAGTGTTGTAAGTACGTATGTGAAGTATTTCTTAATGATTTCATATGTCATTTTATAATGATACCATTTATAATATCGTTAAGAAGCTTTTTGTTTGGCATAGTGGCGTTTGACATTTTTTGCTCAAGTAGATAATTGACCTTTGACGGTAACCTTTTCAACCAACGGGTTTAAAGGAATATTTCTTATATCAATTCAATAGTAGGTGCGGCTACAAATTGGCATTTCCTGTGTCATAAAAATACATGACTAATATGTTAGATATAACAAACTCATTGTATTTTATTCGTATGTCTTATTGTATTTTGCTTATATATCTTCTTTGAAAGGTAAACATCATTTCCATATGAAAAACGTCTACATACTAGCCTTTATAGATTTTTAAATGTGTCAGGGAGCGGCGTCACACATGAACGACGCGAGCGCAACAAATAGAGCCCAGATCCTGTGCCGCGTGTGAATCAACCGCGCCCACCGCTTACAATCACGGCATTTTATTTATATCCTATATTCTATAAAAATCTATGTCCCACAGGCCATAAACACTCGTAAGGCGAAGGGAGAGAGACCACTCTCGTTTAAACACCCTTTATTTTGGGGTCATTTTTCGCGTAGCAGTGTTGCTGTGTAAATGACAGAACGAGGAAGCTCGTGATATAATACTACGCTCTCAGGTCAATGATAAAATTTATAGTATGCTGGAATAAATTGCCAATGTTCTCGAAACTTGATACCGATGGGTTTCAGTTGTTGATACTCTAACTGAATTGAAGTTGGTTGTTTCAGCTAAGTTGGTATATTTGATTTTGTGTCCGCGATTTATTGAAAATCGACAGTTATTGGTTGCGCTGCCTGTTCATAATGAAATATCGCGGAGAGAATACTATTGCAGAAAGTGTATTGATCGGATATAACACACGAATGCTAAAATTTAGAGGCATTATTAGATTTAGTACATAAACTTGAAAATAGCATACAATCATACATTTTAATTTTTAAATACGAGAAGTTATAAGAAAACTTCAAGAGTAGTTTACCATATATATGAATATAAAATAATAACTACTAGATTGTTGTCATTCAAGGTCTTCATTGCATTCCAGATACGATGATTAATAGCCGTGTGACGAGACTACAAATTTAATTCATTGATTTCATAGATGTAATCAAGTCTAATGTCATTTAAGTGCAATTTAGATCAATGAAAGACTATAAGGAAGTCTATTCACCTTTACAGAGTACTTTTATTTCATATTCGAATCATGGTGCGACATAAATGGGATGCTCTTTAGTAGCCCTACAGTTGGATAGGTAATATGTACCTATATGCGTGTACTATGCACTTTATTCAGTA
Source organism: Colias eurytheme (assembly GCF_061535395.1). Classification (NCBI taxonomy): domain Eukaryota; kingdom Metazoa; phylum Arthropoda; class Insecta; order Lepidoptera; family Pieridae; genus Colias; species Colias eurytheme. Next base: position 2,945,054 of record NC_142989.1, on the reverse strand, counting down.
ATACCTAGAGTATATTGGTCCATGGTAATACATAAAGGTACTATTGAATGTATATGCCCAGACTAATATTATTAGTGTCGTGTTGAGAATTGCATTAGAGAGTTGTCGAAGCACATTGCGTTGCTCACATAAAAACACATCGTGACAGAAGATTGTGCTCTTTTATAGGAAATATAAGGCTATTTTAATGCTTATATGCAATAAAACGACACGAATATGAAACCGAGATAATACTATTGCAATGGCATTTCTTTGCTATTGTAATATAGGTACGAAGACAAAAAAGCATTCATATTTCTCTCTCATTATTTCTGAAAGACATGCTTATGTCGGTAATTATTATAGCGAATATGTTTGATAGATATTTTTTTAGATCAATTTATTTTTAGATAGATGTTTAATAATTAATATAACAATTGGTTATTTATTTCTGTTCTATACATATCAAATTATTTTAACTAATTACTTATTCATTATATGAAACCAGCCGAAAACTTTACCTGATGAGAGATAAGACTGATGGACAGACTGACATGTTAAACACCTATTTTAATATCTATACTACTATTACTACTAATATTTCTTTAATATTTACTATTTAATCCGTAAACATTATATAATTTCATGAACTGTTGGCTACTCTGTAATGAGATTGGTCACCGTGGCCGAAAACATGTAGGTGTCCATTAGTTCATAGATCGATAAATAAAGTTACATACAACCTTTATAACCTAGATAAGTTATTAAAATTAATACTTTGACCTAGTAATAAAGTTGTAAACATTGAACTTTTTCATGGGGGCTAAATGCTAATCTATAGATAAGTATTGAATTTGTAATCTTTGTGTAGCCGTCACAACTCTGGATAGCTCTACATCCAATATTAATAATAAGTATAGGTAATAGGAGTACGTATATAGTATAAAAATAAGGAAAGGATAGATAAATATTTAATATAAAAACAAATAAATGTTATTAAAATATCTCTATATCTCTATCAAATAAATCGTAAAAAATATTTATAAAAAGGAGTCTTATATTTCCGAAGCTATCATACGAGTAATTGCCAATTACGCTACGAGCCCCAGTTAATATTTTCAATCCTTCCTTCACATTTATTTAACTGAAGTAATCTAGCGGATAGTAAGTATATAGATATTATTTGTGTCTCAATATTAAAGGCCAAGAATGAAATGTTACGTATTTCGTTCATCTTTTCAATTTAAAACTGTTAATACGTTTGATCCTTGTCGTTATATAAAAGAGTATTTTTGCAAGCGACGTTACAGAAAACTAGGACGCATTGTAATCTTATTTGTAGAAGCCTTTGCCCCTATAATTTAAACAGGAAGCTGTGTGTTACGTACGTAATACAAAAATATTGGAACATCGATGCATTTTATTACATTACAATACTTTATATATAGCCAATATAGAGAATAGAGCAACATATTTTACAGGGACGATTTACGTATAAACTACATACAAATAGCATTTGCAATCGGCTACAGATATTTAGTAATATAATATTAATTTAGGCAATAATATAACTATTACCATTTTAAAGCGTTCACGAGTAATTTATACACAAATTTAGTTTAAATTGACTTTATATAATTTGGGGCTAATAAACGCGTTGATGCGTCATGCAGTTACGAGCATTAATTTTACAAATGAACTTACTCGTTCACCAGGGAACTAGCACTATTTGTCTGATTGAATAATTGGTAATAAACTAGTCTCTATTGTACGTATTTTGTGTACGATTGTGTTGTTGTTGGGATTTTTAAATGACCTTAATATGTGTTAGAATAGTATCCACTAATCCAGGATATTTATAAGTAAATATATTGGTTATATTATTGTTATTTGGCGACGCTTTAAATAAATCATATTTCATAAAATCACATTTCAGGAACATTTAGTGAAAATAGTTACCAAAATTATTATTTTTAAGGTAAAAAGAAACGACAATGAAATTGAACAAAGTTCTTAAAGAACCGATTAAATTTGTTTATGTAGAGATAATGGATTCGGTGTTGCTTACATAACAGATCCGGTCATTTTTACTAATTTCGCCTTGACCTAACTACGGTAAAATAAATGGATCATAGTTCACACCCACCTTAAGTAATTATGACACCTACAGAATACATTAAGAGGTACTTACATATCATAAGATTTATCTCATAGTCGTATTTTCTACCAAACAAAAAATGTTCCCACATTTATTAGATTTTTTCATGTTATGGTCTATTTGTATTGAATACTTGTTAACATCGTAGTGTTTAAAAATAACTGGCCAGATTTTTTTTTAATATCATAAAATTTATATTTAACATGTTTTTGTTTTTCATCTTTCACGACTCTACATTAATATTAAAGTTATAGAATGTAACTTTGATATTGGAACGTACTACAAACACCTAACTATTACATTTCATCAAATTCCCACTTTCCATTAATCATATCGTAATTTAAATAGAAATGTCGTTAATTGCACAGTTTTCCTAAAAAAACAAGGTAGCGTTGATAAATAATCTAAGCCTTGACATCGCAACCTTGACGTTATTAAGAGTTCCTATATCATGATTAACAAATTTTGGAAAAAAAGTGTTTTATTTAAATAAAAATATTATGTACTTACGTTATCAAAAAATCCTTAGATTTGGTAAATCACAAATACCACAGATCGGAAACTATACAGCTATCATTGGTTCGATTAAGTTATCCATAACGTCACCGAACTTATTGCAGCAAACGATGACATATCTACTGAGCTACTATTTAATACGTGTCTACGAATAATAGGAAAAACAGGCGAGGAAAATCGCGGAAAATACGAGGACAGAGCGCGTACGTGTGTTGCATCCGACGGTCACAGCCAGACTGATGAGCCAACATTTTACATTGATAACGCTATATGACGCGATATCGTTTGTAGGAAACTGGAAAACAATGAAAACACTACCTAACTATCTACCTTCCGACCCAGGTATATACACGCTAAATAAAATTCACGGGGATTGATACCAGATATAACTAAAAGCAACGTTATTCACATAATCCTTGTGCCTTCACAATTTCGTTGATAAGCAGCAGCGTTTGATAGCTATTGATAAGATACTTCAATTAAATCAGAGTATTTTCAAGTGCTCGATAAAATAAACGTGGTTCAATTATTTAATAATTATATAATACCTCTCACCTGCATTTGTATCGTGTTGTAATAAGGTTATAATAATGTGTCTCTACAAAAACAAACAGTATAGAAACTTTATTTTTTTTTTCATTATTAGATCTCAATAAATTTTATGCTACGGAATGGAATAAGCCCTAGAGCTTTTCTATTTTATGGGTCGCCCTTAAATTCGCACGTCGTCGGTAGACAGGAAGGGCCAAAAATAAACTGGAACGAAATAACTCGAAATAAAACCCAGTCTACTACTCGTTCATATTATGCAGTGTATGGGAGATTTTTATACGTTTTATTCAAGTTTTGACTGGTTTAAAGGGAAATATTATTACATTGTAATATTGTGTTATATTGGTTTGTTACTAGATAATTAGGTATAATGATTATGCTATCTTAGGAGATAGAGGTAAGATACCTACTTTAGTTTGCTTTATTTTTTTTATGAATGTATCGTAATTATAAGAATACCTAATCTTTATTTATATAATATCTAGTTGTAGGTGATGAAGTAGTTTGTAGCTATTTCCTATTTTTACGTATTATTCCAGTACCTATTTATTTGATTAAGAATAAAATATGTTAATCCCTGTTTAGTTTATGAGCAGGCAGATAAATAATAAAAATGTTATTTTTGTAAATAATAAGAGTTTTTTTTTTGTATAATATTGCCCTGAAAATTTTAGAGCTTCAAATAAAACATTTCAAAGTCTTCTGATTAACAATACAACAAAGAAAACATTTTATTTTTAGTAGAGCTTGTAACAGTCATTCATAAGAAGTATTTTTTTTCCTTATCTTAGAATACCTAGTTTATTTTTGTTTCATGTGGTTTAAAGTAAGTGTCATAGTTATTTTTTTTTACAAAAGGCTTACAGAAATATAATTAATTAGAGAATAAGGATAAGATTAACGTGAGAAAATGTAATAATTAAAAAAAGTATTCATTTCTTAATTCTATGTCATTTTGTTTACCCCACAGGTTTACCCTCTTATTGCAATGTTGTGGAACAAAAAAACATTCGTTACTTAGCAAATAAAACGTACTACCGTTGCAAAAGTTTTCTCTGTAGAAATTATTCTTGACATCATTAGCTGGAACTTGTTAAGTTCAACATAGTTTTAACTAACGCAATTTTTATAGTTTTTAAAATAGTAGGTATATCTAGAACCTACTAGTAATAAAAACAGACGAGACAAAAGCGTAAAAGGCATTTTACAGCCTTATATTGTTATTTATATTCTTTTAAATCACAAACAGTTAAAAATCAATTAAGTCTATTTAATGTGAATATTTTAGCATTTTAAAAGGATTCATTAGATACCTATAGTTTATGATGCGTATATTGGAGTCTGGAGAAACACATTGCATAAAAAATCTGAATCGGTTACGCTTTTACATGTATATTGTATAATTATTTATATTGGTCACGGGTTTTATACAAAAAGCAATAATTATGTTGTCGTAGGTGAGAGCCAACGCATATTAAAGTAACACGATTATCAGCAGTCCCGCAAGCGAGACATGTGAATATCGTTACAGTTTCATATTAAATATAATTAAACCTAAATATTAAATGATCGGATTATTTATTATGAAACATTTATTATACCAGTTGATTTTGACGAATATATTAATAACTAGCTGTGCCCGCGACTTCGTCCGCGTGGAATAGTGACTGCATAGTAGGTGACTACTTAACTTTTATTGAATAAACACGTACTACCATAAATAATTAAAAGAACTGTTAGTAAAATTTATTACTAAACTGAGCTAAAAAATAAAAAATAAATGCCTAGTTAATTTTCTACGTAAAATTTATTTTAAATTATGTCATATTATTTTTAGGCACCAGGAGGGAAGGGAGCAAATTTATTTTTCTTCCTTCCTTGTATGGATGTTTTTGACAATATATCATGCAGCAACTGAGCGCCGAGACAAACTTCAAAACGCAAAGGAATAGAATCCGCTATCGATACTAATTGACATAAGCGTATGATGTTTTGCTAAGGATTTGTTCACCCTACCAACGACGACGACGACCACGAACAAAATTTTCATCCAGTCGCAATTTAACAAAATTGTGCAAAACACAATTAGAATAAAATATTAAAATTTCCTGTCGTTCTGGTGCTTGGAATTTTTTTTTGAGATCAATGAATGAAAAAATAGTTTTTTCGTAGAAACGGTAAAATTATCTATAAAAAACTTCAAATACATTGTTTTCTAGGAGCCACCGTTTCTACGAAAAATCTATTTTTTCATTCGTTGATCTCAAAAATAAAAATTCCAATCACCAGAACGACAGGAAATTTTAATAATTTATTTTTAATTGTGTTTAGCACAATTTTGTTAAATTACGACTGGATGAAAATTTTGCTCGTGGTCGTCGTCGTCGTTGGTAAGGTGAACAAATTCTTAGCAAAACATCATACGCTTATGACAATAATTAGTATCGATAGCGGATTCTATTCCTTTGCGTTTTGACGTTTGTCTCAGCGCTCAGATCTTTCCTGTCTCACGCCTGTAGTAACTAAACCGTTTAGACCGTGCAATAAAAATTAAATTAAAAAAAAAAACTAACGCAACGAAGAAAAGTGCATAGAAAAAGGAATAAATAATTTTACAAACTTCCCGAAGATCTTTAAAAATAAATACCATTTTAAATATTTATAAAAATAAAAATGTTGTGTGGTATTATGAAACCACGGTAAAAGTGAAACTTAGGCACAAAATTATCGTATTTGATCGATAATAATTATCGTACGGTTCCGAACACTGCTTTATACCTACTCGGCAGCCGACCGTCACGCGACATGCGCTACACAGACCAAAAAGTTTGAGACGATGTAATAAAAGTTTCACTTTAAAAAAACAAAGTCATCGGGGCTGTCATACCATCATTATCATATCATATACAATTATATTTTTTTTATAATGGTACTTAATTTTAAAGATCGTCGGGAAGTTTGTAAAATTATTATTTATTCCTTTTCCTTCGTTGCGTTGGGTTTTTCTTTTTAATTTTTAAATTTTTAACTTCGGTTTCTTATTTTCATGTGATATTTTCAAGTGAGTTTTTGACCTCTACCTCCATATTAGAAAGAAAAAGAAAGAAAGAAAAGAAATTTATTGCCAAAAAAAAACACAGCCAAACACATTATAAAATTTATCTTACAATTAGGCAAACGGAGACAGCCTCAGCAAAATGCTGCACAAAAGCAGCGCTGATTTTCAGGCTGTACCGGCGATTGCGGTTACATTACATTCCTGCATCATATTGATATCTATAAGTTTGTTGCTCCTTGACATCTTTTAAGTTGGGCCGTAACCGTGCACAAATTGTAATGGATCACAGTGGCAAAAGAAGTGGTATCTTTAGGAAAAAAAAATTGCCAAGAGCCAGGCCTATGTGGCTTTGAGTAGAATTCAAAATTTCCAGGGTGTGGCTATCCTCCCGCTCCCATATCCCCCTCTTCTTTCACAGACTTTCAACCCTTCTCTTTCCACACCTAGTAAATGGCAGAACCGATTTTGATGTAAACCATATTATCTAATTATACCTATATATATTATGTACACGTCATATCCTGTCGTTTGATGCTCCATTTGGTTTATTTATCTAACCACTGTCACCCCTAAATGTAATAAACGGATGAACCGATTTCGATAAAACACGTTGCTCTTTTATATTTTGATATGCCGCTTGAGTATATTATTTGATCACATTCGATTATTGGTCATTCCCACTTTTACCGCTGTAATCTAATAAATGGATAAACCGAATTGGATAAAAATATAACTAATATTTTTTCCCACATTCCCACTTTTACCTCTATATACCTAGGTATAATAAATGGATGAACCGATTTTGATACACTTTATCTAAGAACCAGCGTCGGAAAATATGCTGCCTAACACGCATCTAATTCGTATTACCTGTTAGCGAGCTACGGTGGCACAAACAGACACAAATAGCGGTCAAACACTTATCACCCATCTTTTTGCGTCGGGGGTTAAAAATATAATACGACATAATTTAAAGGACATTTTATTTATAAAATTTACCTAGAAGTAAGCATAATTCTAATTTGACCCCTTCCCCCCTACTACCTCAGCTTACCCCTCCACCCTTGGGGACTTTCGATATGATCACCTGGACATTTATAAGGAATAACTGTAGCGTATAACAGATAACTTACGTTTTATCGTACACTGTATAGTGTACAATAGAATGCCTTAGCAAATGTTCGCCGTGAATACTTAAATGGTCATAACTTTTTTATTTACGAACCGATTAACATGAAATAAACACTAAATGTTAAATGAAGATTACTACAATATATTAATGAAAATCGCATCTAAATCGGATAAGCCGTTTCTGAGATTAGCGTGCACAAACATACAGAAAAACAGACAAAAAAAATTATAACTACAGTTTTGGGTTTGGGATCGATTTAATAATAACCCCTGCTATTTTTTTTACATATTTTTATTGTACAGACATCACTTTTCTAGAATTTTATTATATATATTGATTGACCACGCGCAAGGTTACTAATTTCCACTACATCCTCACGCAAATCGTCAATTTTTATGAACATTGAATCTGTAAATAAAAAAAAATCAAAAGATAAGTACCTAATTTTATTAAAAAGCTACTAACAAATAAAGTTTTATCAAGAACTAAAGTGACCTTCTTTGGGCGTATAATATAGTCTTGTAAAAGTTATACATAAAAATAAAATTTCATCATTTTCTTATTTTGTCATAACTTTAACTAATTAAAAACATGAGTATAACTATATAATTATAATAAACAATAAATATAAAAGCTACAACTTACCTTTTGTGGGAACGCAAGAAGGCGAAAATTAAAAAATAGCCGAAGATTTTTAAAAATGTAACCAATGAACACAATCACTGTTATCTACTATTACCCAAAGAGAATACAAATACTACGTCTATTACCTATATAACTGTAATGGTGTCTTGTTTGACATCAAATAATAAACATCTACCCTCACTTATAAAAATTTAGTATATTCACATGAAATATAAGCGCACCTGAAATGGACTCTGGGAAGATATGAATTATTTATTTAACTTTAAAAAAAACAACCTCACCAACATCATAATTCATAATATTTAAATTATGAATTTCCAAGGAGCGTTAATATTATGTAAATTGATTTAATTTTAATGAAATCTCATAGATGGCGCTGTTTTAAATTTGTCTTTATACTACTAAGATTCATTATACTGTTTCTCTGCCAAAATTACTTAAATGATGTAGTTTTTATAGTGTAAAGGTAGACAATAGTATGGCTTACTCAAAAACAACATTTAAACATGAGTCTTTATATTGTACGCTGTCGTAGTACACGGAATACGTAAGAAAAATAAAGGTTCACAGCTCCTCCCAGTGTTGCCACATGCCAAATCGATAAATCTGGATATAGTAGTCTAAAAATCTGTATAAAATCTGTATGAAATCAAACCGTAAGCTGTTTAAAATCTGAATGGTATGTTTGTTAAAGAAAACATTGGATTGTACTTAAAACTTTATTGATTAAAAAAATACATACTTTTATTCATTTTATTAATCAATTTCTTGTGAACATTGAGCTTAAAACATGGCTCGTTATTCAATAATTGTTTTGTCAAAATTAGCCCCTCCATCGTTTCGGTGCCTAAATGGTTCCTGGTTTTTGTTTTAATTAAATTAATAGATGAAAAAATCCTTTCATGTAATCAGAAAACGTAGTCGACTCGTAATCATCGTAATGAACGAATGATTGATTTGCAAACATTAAAAAGAAACAAATACATTCATTCGTTAACAAAATACATGTTTCGGGAAATCCCCCAGAAGAATATACAATTATTGTTTGTTTGTTCCTAGGGAAATCCCCGATGTACGCCATGAATGTTGCCGGATTTAAACAACTGTATAAAAATAATATACTTAGATAATGGATTATTTTATCATAGTAGTGTCCTTATCCAGAAAAGGTTTTAACAAATGTATAAAATTTACTTTGCTTATCAATTATTTTATCATAGTTAGTGTCCTTTACCTAAAATCTGTATAAAAGTAAAGCCAAATCTGTAATCTGTATAGTGGTCTTAAAATCTGTATAGATACAGATAAATCTGTATATATGGCAACACTGGCTCCTCCCCCGAAGGTGATAGCATGATAATATGTATATAACAGCCTGACCCGACCTGTTAGTAATATTCATGCAAAATTTGAAGTAAATCCGTGCAGTACTTTCTGAGATTAGCCTGGACAAACATACAGACAAACAGACAAACAGACAAACCGACAAACAGACAAACAGACAAAAATTCTAAAAACTATGTTTTTGGCTTCTATATCGATTATAGATCATGGATTATGTATTCTTTTAAAAAAATATTCAATGTACAGTTTTGACTTTCCTACGATTTTATTATATGTATAGATAATATGCAACATGAGTATGTAAATGTAAATGTTTTCAAAAACTGTAGGTAATGTTAGAGGAGAGTAACGCGTAGGTATTATTTTTATTCTGGACAGAAAATGTTTTCAGGCATCATTCCTACATAGAAATACATGTGTGTATTAATATTTGACATATTATATTGAATCGAATTATCTATATGATAGAGTTCATTTTACTGCCTAACATAGAGCCATACCAAATTATAATATAATTATTCGGTAGAGCTTAAATCGCACAAAACGATATCATCATACTGTTGAAAACAGCAGATCCTGCACTTGAAATTGTAGTGGATTATAGCATAAACCTAGATAGGTAGTTTTCTGAGTTTTACAAGTGGAAATATTAATAGGCTTATGCTAAATCCTCGATAATGTTTAAAATACAAGTTGACCCGGCAAACGTCGTTTTGCCTTACTATTATCATTTAAGGGCATGAAATACAGATTTTACGGATTTCCAAACCTACCCAATTACCAATATGCAAACCAAGTTTCATGAGAATCGGTCAAGCCGTTTCGGAGGAATTTAAATTATTTATTATTATTTAAAAAACGCGGGAATTTTATATATTAGATATTGTTCTCCTACCTATAATATTGTACATCTATAAAGTTACCTACAAAGACTTTTACTACCTGTATCTTTACGATAGTTTAAAACAGGCTTCAGATAAGTCATTGTAAAGCGGGATTTATAAGGAAATGAGATATTAACCTCGATTTAGTGTGATGGCGCTAGCGTTAGTTATTACGGTCCCATAAGATCGTAGATGCCCGTTTATTGTTCGTATCATATCTCACTCTGGCACTTGGTAAGGGTTAACGATTAGATTTGTTATTGTAAAAGCACTATTTAATACGAAGGCAGGCGTCCAGGGCGCGTTGGGCCTGTTATTAATTTAGCCGCAGCTCTAATTAATCTTAGCTGTTGTGGATTCACAGCTACCTATGTTTGGATGAATTTTGACTTTACGAGTTTATACATTAAATGTACACTTTGTGTTTCGGTTTATTTGAGATTATTTATTAAGGTAATTTTGATATGATTCATACGTATAACAAAACAAATCATAGTTTTTTATTCGTATTTAACGATAATAAAATTCTATTTTTTATTATTATTTTGAACTGATCAGTGTCGCTGTGTATTTTTTAGACACTTTGTACTTGATTCTTTCCTTTTTAGACTTAAAAAAATATTATAACGCATTATAATAAAATATAACAACGTATAAAATTAATAAAGTTATAAAGAGACATTTTAGTATGTTTCATTGATATTATTAAGATGGACGCTCACGACATCTAACGATGATCTACAGCACTTCTTGAAGTACGTCTCTTGTACAACAGATGGCGCTGATTCTAGAAAAACTTCATAAACAATGCCCTCAAATAAATGAACAATGTGAAAATTATAGCAATTCATGTTATCCGAAACTAAGCTTGGCTATTAATTGAAATATTTATATGCATTACTGAATTATAGACGAGGTAATTAAAATCATTAGACCGTCAAATTAATTATGAATTTATATTATGATGATATTCAGTTCTAGCATAGATATGATATTGCATTATATTCGTATATTGTCATCATCGGACTTCAAACTTTATGTTTTTATAATGTATAGAACAATTATAAAGAATAGAAAAAAATTCCATCATTATCAATTTGAACTTTCGTCTTTTGCCGTACCGAGGCATGATTTTTTTTTATATAGCCTACATTTATAAAAGAGAACATTGTTTACATTATTCATTAAACCCTGTGATATTATTAAACCATTCAATTTAAAAATTAACTTCAGCTTAAATATATCGTAAGTATTTTAGTACCATGATGTACGTGTCTAAGTTATTTTTAATGATAAAATGGGGACAGGGCTAAAATTATATTTATACTTAACAAAAGCCCAATCTTGGCCAAGAGCTGAGCTAAATATATACTTAACTAGCTGGAGCCCGCGAGTCCGCCTAGTTCCCGGGTAAGAACCTATGCTAATCCAAACAACTTTCTCTGAACTGTGCAGTTTTAATTCATAGAGATATAATAGGTATCATAATAAACAGATTTTGTAGAAATCATAGTCCACTCACATTAAGCCAATTCAACATCGATATATATCGTACAATACTGTAATCAGAACATAATTACATATTCCTGGCTATTGAGAAATTCCACTGAATAAAACAGGCGCAATCGAATGAGAATATGCTTCCATATCGAATGTAGAATCTTTAGAGATATAAGGAAAGCTATAAGTATATAAAAGCAACAAATACATAGGGATAAATAAATTATCTGAATTAATAAATTGACTATTATAATATTGAGAAAAAGTAGTTACTTTTTTCATAAAGCGATATCGCTGTCGGTCTGATTAATTAAAAAATAATTTGGTAGCAAACAAACAACAGAATATTTCCATAGTTTCGAACTTCTTTGCCAATATTCAGATTCTCTCGAATTGCAGGAACGTATTGTCGTAGCCGCCAAATAACAGCCAATAAACACAATAAAAGTGTTTGTTCATATGCGTCAATAAACATCACCAATGCTTCACATCCGTCATGAAATTGTTTCCTGTATGCCTAACCTTTACTCATTAGGGACTTTGTATCAAATAATTTAGAATTGCTTTTCCCGGGCGGGGTTCCTACATATTCATTTGAAATACAAATTAGTTTATATAAGAATGAGAATGCGACTCATCAATTATAATTTAACCTAATGGCATAATATAGAAATTGTATATTATAGTATAATTGACTTTGACCCCGTATACTATGTGTATTATGCTGGCACCTTCATCTTGAGTTAAGACGATACACAAAAAAAAATCCACTGCTTGGCGGGCGGAGTCTAATAGCTCGCTATCGCGAACGCGGGTGTGCGCGAAGTCATTCTTGCAAACTCGCCGCGCTGCCGCTGGCCGACTCGGGACAAACATGTATGGAGTCGTCATACAGTTATAATATTGTTATACATATATTTAATTGTTGATTTATTGGTTTTATTTTCTTGCTTATAAACACAAAATTATCTTCTTTTTAACAACTACTTAGACATTATTAATAATTATTAATTACATATTATTATTTCGTAATGTTTACTTTATTACAAAATAATACAGGTTATAAATAATCTTTAAAATAACAAAAAATATTGTTACACTGAAAAAATGAAATGGTACCTAATTACGCGGACTACTGAATTGATTTAGATAGAATTTGATGCTGACGTAGATATTACATCATGCCCAGAAATGAAAGGTACTATTTCTGAAAGAAGTTATAAACCCTAATTCTTCTCAGTCAAAGTCAAGAGTGGAAGATATCACTAATACAGTAAAACTGATGCGAAACTTTGGATGTTAATTTGTATATTTTTTTGTTAGTTGTTACTTAATCACGTCAAGACTACATTACCAATTTTGATAAAATATAGCTAATTGCCTGGATTTACACATAGGATACTTTTTATCCGAACTGAACACTTCTGTGGGATAAAACAGGATTCACGATATAACCTAATTCCACGCGGGTAAAGCCGCGGTCGGAATGATATTTTTTAAATAAAAAAATTGTTTAAAAAAAACACAAAATATATTGACGCATGTATTTATTTTTTGCACTCTATTATAATTGTAATTATTCATTACAAATAATCAAAATAAAATAGCCAGAACAAAGTTAGGCCCTGGTAGGATAGGTAGGCAGGTACAGCAATGTGAGACGAACACCGACTTATTTATACCAATAATAATGTATTATAAACATTAAATTAAGTTTACTTTCTAACAACAAAAATACATAATAATATTAGCTAATGTGAAAACGAATCAACCAATCATCCCACAACAATGAAATGTGCACACAAATATTCATCCAAATCGGTTCATGTGATTAGGAGGAGTGACTGCAGCGCCATCCTCCGGGCCCAATTGTGTTTCCAGATCACCCAGGAACTCAATTTAATATACTTACACAAAATTTTTCGAAATGAAAACTCACATTACTATGTAAATATGAATATAAACCGGTTTTAGTACTAAGCAATTTCCCGCACAGGTGTAGTAAGTATAAATGAAATAAATATCAACATCAAATTCTTTATACAACATACTTATCTACCACCTACTAAGAAATTCTTGAAATTTTTTCGTATTTTTTTAAATATAATACTACTCCAATGAGCTCCTGTTCCATATTACGGCCACCATACTTCCACTAAGTTCACCATGATTTTTTATTTCTTTGCACTTTGTTGCTTTTTGCTAAAAATGGAATCATGCGATAAAACCAGTAGAGCGTTGATAACATACATTTTTGACTGAATAAAGGTACTTACGAAGGAGTGGGTTCACATTGTGAACAATCAGTGGGTTTATTTTCCTTCTGGATTCCGGATTTCTGAAAAGATTATTTATGCTATAAATGAAAAAATCTTACACATACGTTATGTACTTAAAACAGGGGTACATATCAAACATCGTCTATAATACAATTATCATCAAATTTAAAATAAAACCAACTTACTTCATTAATTTGTTCCAATTGTAAGCATTCTTTTTCCTCCAACCTTTATGTTTCTTCTTCTTATTTTCTTTATTGTCCCCATTTGTCTCATTTTGTCTTATCGTGTTGTCACCCTTTTTTACGATTGCGCAAGCGACACAAGTTCCCCGTGTGACGGCCGTAGCGGGAATGACTCGTGCAGCGATCGGGGTAGGAAGGTACAGGGCGGCTCTCGCTATATTGGCTGGTCAGGCGCTAATTTCAAGTATTTCTTGTTTATTTCAAAACCATCGCATATTTCAAAATTCTAACACGGTAGACGTATAGGTTGTATATTTTATAGTTAATATCCAAAAAGTCGTAACTTTACGTTTGTTATTTTGAAGATGCCAGAGATTAAAAAAAAAATAACAATGAGAACTTTGTATTTTCTTTCTATCGAGAAAATATCATGGAATCATGTTTCTAAAACGGTAGACGTATTGTGTTACTATTGAACTTTCTTGTCAAGAATTTTCATCACGACAACTTTAATAATATAAAAATTACGAAGGTTTAAAAAGGGCCGTAAATGTTAGAAAAATTAATTCATCACCTTAAAGATGATTAATTAGTCGTTCTTTGTTGATTTAGTAAAACATTAAGCTTAAAGTTAAGGTTCTTACTCTACTCTATTGTACTCTCTAGCTTTCATAGAATTTATATTTCGTGTTTTAGTAGACAAATAAATGCAGTCGCTTCAAGTGCAACAAAATGTGTAAATGTTGTCTCAAGGTTGTACCAAACTTTAACCAAATAAAAAATCGTACAAATCCGCCTATTAGCATAACCCATACATACTAACGGATGCAACACAAAAATGCAAACTCGTATTTTACATAAACTATGAAAACTGAGACCGCGTTTACCACGACGAATAAGCGTGACCATACTTAATGACAGGCAACAAAAGTGTTCATGAAAAATGATCTATTACAAATTATTTTTAACGTTGACGTAAAACAAATCAGCTTGCCAATACCCCATAACTATTTGTTGCAACTAACTACCATCTTTACGGCTGAATGAAGCGCCAAGTATAAGTAAGATACTAGTCATTGCCAGAAAATGGAACATCTTAGTCTATAGTTATTTTTAGTTGTATCAATGGTTACGCAAAGCAGCGTAATCGATTCCAAATACACTCCTTTATCAGGTGAACTTTCTTTAAACTATTCATTTAAAAGGTAGTCTTAAATAAATTTCACATCACATGTTCTAAATAAATTTATTGGTTGTCAAATAAATGTTAAATACTAAATAAATAAAAAAATACTGAAGTGTAATAAAACAATGTACAAACAATGCACAATTTAATGAAAATATGCCAGTCGGCGGAAGCATTATCATCAAATAGGTAATGATAATGAAATGAAACACGAAATTTGTTTTTTTGAATTCTAAAAATAACCATTAAATAAAAATTCAAACCAATACTTTCATTACGATTTTAAAACTTTCCTTTGTAATCCAAATAAATCTAATAATTGTTTACATTTCAATCAATTATATTATTCTGAATGAGAATTTTTTATTAAAAGGAATATGAAAAGCAATTTCATGTAAACGTTTCAGACATATTATTATATCACATAGTTATATCTTTGGTTATTTTCATCTAGTAATTGAAATTCCATAATAGCCGCGGGCTATCAGAGGGGCTTAGATTAATAATTTAGAGTGAACACTACGTCCGAACTCCGATCTCATCAATATCATCATTATGTCACTTCATCACAACCGAATTTAATTGGAATTTATGTCTATGTTACGAGATGAATATGTGGAGAATTATCAGACATCCATATTTTTATTTGAGTAAACACTCAATTTAACACTATTATTATTCGATGATTTTATTATTTGTATGCAAGCTGCTATTTATATTTTCATGTTTTTGCAAACATGTAGGAGTCAAATTATGACATAAATACTGACATTGCACTGAGAACACTATTCTAAAATGCAAACTTTGTGCACGAAATGTAAATATGTATTTACAGTCGAGTCACCAAGGGCCATTTAGAACGAATATAGATGATCCAAATATTTTCACGGGCATCGCTCTTTATCTTGTACGATTTCTGTTGAAAATTTGGCAGCAGAGCGTGTAGTATTTAATTTTTTATCTGATATAATTCTCGGTGATAACTTACACGGCGATAAATAAGGATGAAGCAACAAATGTGGATTTTGTACGTCAATAATGACTCTGTTTGCGCAGCGAGTTCGTCAATACGATGATAACACAGTTATCTAGCAAATGCTAATTTCCATTTGCAAACAAATGTCTATCGCATTTCGCACATCTATTATTACCATTTACAGTATGTAATGCAATATGCGCGCCAATACCGTTGCACTCCATTCAATAATTCACGGAATCGCAAGCTTAGAAAGTAACGTACCTAATTATAACATTAATTAATTATATGTGTATTTATTTTGTATTGAAACGAAAAAGTATTACCGCTTATATTAATGTACACGAGCTAGGTAAATTTAACTATAAACATGTTTACGTTTTTAGTTTATATGTGATTTTGAATTGAGATTTTTATATAAAAAAATATTTAAAGGAATGGTTTTAAGCATAAATACGACTATGCAGTATTAAGGTATGACATCTATATTATGTTTGTACAAACATGATACAGGTTAAAATGACTCTACATCTTCCATACCTAATAAATATAATATTATTAAAGCTTATATACAATTGGTAAAAATTTTGCATAGAAATTGTGAAATATACAATTTAGTTTAGCTTACCTGTTTCATTATATATTTGCATTAGGAGTATTCTTCTATTCATATAACTATCACACTAATAACAAAAATACTATCACAATAACAACCATGCCAGCTAAAACATGCTAATCAAAAATATAAATTAGTATTCGAGTATCTACTATAAATATAAAAGGTTCTACGTGTCACTTTTAACGAAATAGTCTCATGATGAATTTAGTTATTGTTAATAGTAAAATTATCACTGCACACATAATCACACCATGCGATGATGCTTCATCAGTATCCGACTCACCAGGACTGCTACTTTTATCATTTTTATCTTTCACTGTAAAGTTCACAAAGTCTTGCAAATGATTAGGAAGTTTTTTCACGTCTTTTTCTTCACCCGAATCAATCACTTTAATTTTGTGTTCAATCACTTTTGGTTCTCTATATGTATTTTTATCACTGTCCCTTTCATCCTCCGTTTCAGGATCTTTAAAACCAAGTTTATTCCATCTTTCCTTAGCTCTATCGATAAACTCTTTTTCAATGCGATTATTTACTTTATGTTCAAAATATTTCAGTTCAGACTCACTTTTGGAGTATGTGTTATTATTCAGAGCATGTGGCGGTTTGGTAATTTTGATAATTTTTTGTTGTTTCCGTTGCTCTCTCTCAGCCATTTGATTAACATATTCGGAATACATTTTGTTTCTTACTAATTCTTCTTCACTTTTACTAAAAGCAGACGATAATTTACCGCTTTCCATTTTCGGAGTAGATTTTGATATGAACGTATTATCATAAAGCTGTCTACTATTGTGTGTGTTTGAATTAAGCCAAGATTTATCATGAGCTTCTTCATCTAATATCATCGGTGCTCTGGGACCTCTTCTTTGAGGTGGTTTAACACGATCATTTTCTAATCTATAGATTTCAGCTTCGACTTCTTTCTCCTTTCTTAGTATATATTCCATTTGTTGGTCACATAAATCTTTAGGTAAGGATGGTCGCCGTGGATAAAATTCATCTCTGGCTTCTTTATAAATATCATTATAATGTCGGTGCATATTTTGAATAGAAGAGATATCATCTTCTATCTCTTTACTTAAATTTCCTGTTGAGTAGTGGAAATATTTATTCTCATTTTTAACAGATTTAAGTGAACTTTCTATAAAGTTAGATGACTGATTGCATTCATAAAATGATGATGAAAATTTTCTTGGCTTAGGGGGTGGTATAGGTTTGAATGAATTAGAATGATCATACTTAAACGGTCTTTTAGTTTCGTCGTCGCTTTTGGTGAAAGTATCATTCACATTTTTTACATTCATTTTAGACAACGACGATAGGTTGTTTATACCAGCGTTCCACACTTTATTGTTACTTGTAATATTTTCCTTTGAGTCAGTCATTGAAGATGGACGTAATAATGCTAATAGACGACTTCCAGTCTGCGATTTAAATGGAACATTAATAATATCTTTGCTATCTTTGTCTTTATCACGTAAATCTACGGATATCTTGTATTCATTATTTATGTGTTCTGTTTGTTCTTTTGCTGAAAACGTGTTTGTTTTCTCCATCAACATTTTTTGAGATGGTGATAGGCAAACGCGAGATGGTATAGAAACTGATTTTGTATTATTTTGAGATTCATCATGACTAATTCTTAAAGATGAATTTCGAGGTTGCACCGGTGGAGGAACTGCTTTGATTTTTGACTCTGTTACAGAAGTTTTTGGAGATGGCTTTTTATGTAATTCATTTTTATTGCTAACTTTGTCTACTGGCTCCCGAAATTTATTGGCTTCCAATGTAAGATCACTCATTTTTTGCAAACGTTCTGATACATTCGCCAATTCTTCCAATATTTGTTCACCATAAGGTAATTTACATATTGTTCCTAAGCATAAATCTCGCAAAGATGGCGTTTTTAAGTCTGTGGTTTGTGCTTCATCTTTACCTTTCATAGAATTATCTTTGATAGTTTCAATGACGTCTTTAACGTGACTTTCTGTTTCTTCTAAATGTTTAAATTCATTGTTTGTTGTGCTGAACTCATCAGATTCATTGCCTGGAATATCGTTGAGAGAAGAACATTTTGGGTTATATTTCGCAGTGCATTGAGAAGAACCTACACTACTAGATGAATCCTGACGAACTAGTGGCTCATTTGAATTATCATTGACACTTTCTGAATCGGAAATAACTTCTTTTATTAAATTATTTATTGCATCATTTAATTCACATTTTAAAACTTTTATTTCAAGATCATACTGATCCACAACTTTTTTTGATTCAGATCCATTGTTTTCTTTAAAATTATTATTTATATGTGAGTTATCTTCATGGTTTTGATTTTTAAAAACTAGCGGATTAGGTCCTTCTTGCTCTTCATAATTATCAATTTCTTTAACATATAAATCGGTATTTATAACATCCGTAGATAAAACAACTATCTCATGGCCGTCTATTTCATTTAAAGAATTATCTTGCTTTGTTTCTATAATGTTATTTCGAGAGTCATTTTTAATTTCATGAACACTATTATCAGCCAATATCATTTTCTCAACTTCATTAGAGTTTTCAGATTTTGACCTAAAATTATTTTTAAGAAACGTATCTGTATCTGTTACTTCAATAGTTGGAGTTATTATTCGAACGGATACGTCGCTTTCTTCGTTATTTTCATCAATATCATTAATATCATATGCAGAACTAGTACTACTGGATGAGTCTGTTAAATAAACAATTTCTGCTCCGGTTACTGATTCTAACTGTTTTGTGGACCAAGCTCCTCTTGCTTCAGAAATTTCAGGATCTTTGATTTGAGCGCCTACACGTATACACTCTTGCGGTATAAGATTTGTAAATATTTTTGTGCCTTTATTTGTGCTAAATTTACTTTTACTATCAGATGTTATTTTGAAAACATCGTCATCTAACTCGTCCGTGTCACTTTTATTTTCATTTAAATATGAATGACGACGTGATGTAGCTGATGATTCTCCACTAACTTCTTCATCGATAACATGTAACGATCTGGGTGGCCCAAGTCTAGGAATAAAATTATCCTCAGCGAATCCTTTTCTTCTTAAGCGTTGTTTAATTTCACGTTCAACCATTTGTTCTATTTCAGTTTTAATTTCCAAACAACTGGGATCTATACCTTGATTAGATGATAAATCTAAACTTTGCAGATATTTGCGTAAGCATCTTTCTTCCTCAGGGCTCATAGACTTAGTAAGTTCACATTGCGCTACATTAAGGGGTATCGTTGTAATAGATAATGCTCCAGGTACAGTATCTTCTTGTTTTAAGGATTTTAACTCTTCCAGGTCAGCAGTATTTTCCCATTCAATATTAGGCTCCACTTCAGCAACTAAAACATTACTAGCGTCAACAATTACTAAGTTACTACCGGCTTCACACTTTTCTCCGTCATCTGAAATTTCTACTATAGTAGGTTGATCATCATTATCAACACTTTTACTTTTAACGTTGTTTTTTAATTTAGATTTTACTTTAATTGTCTTTTCAGGAGATTCTACTTTATATTTTTCAGTTATTTTTATTGTTTCTTCCGTAGCGTCACTTTTTAAAGCTCCTCCTGCTTTTTCTTGAGTATTTAAATCATCAGTATCATGTTTTATTTCTTCTGTATAGGAAACAAGCAAGCCTGATAACAATTTCTGTGTTTTATCATCACCAATATTTTCTTCAGATGCCTCCGAGTATTTATTTGAGGTTATTTCTTCTGTTTTTGCGCTAACATCACTCTGACTTGGACTCGGTGGACTCAATGGAATATCTTCAACTTTCTCTGTTTCATTAGAAGAAACAATTTGTATATTATTGTTAGATTGATTTTGATTTTTATTTCTTCTCTTATTTCTATTATTCTTACGTCTCTTCGGTTTATCCGGCATCTTAATGTGAACTAAACACTTGCACTTTTATCACTGATAAGTAAAGGGCAGTAAACAACGCACACACACGAGCACTGAATCGTTTTGTAAATAGTTCGCGACACCGGGCACTAGCACTGTGACTAAATTGACGCTATGAATACGACGTTGAGCGTTTGCGTTTCTTTTTTACAATAACACTGTCGAGATAAAAGATAAACTTCGTATATGGATCGTATGAATTTTATGATTTGCGAGCGATAGCAAAGCGCGGCAGTCGTACGCCCGTTCGGCGATTTACTAATAATTATAAATGGGTTGAAGTGCGCAGGCGCAGACTTATTTTTATGCCGTGTACACTGCGCGCGCGGCGATCGGCCACGAGGGAAGACCGTTCGGGCCGCCGGCTGTTCTGTACTAGGTACCTAACCAATGTATTAGCAGCAGACATGATTTAAATTATTACTAATTAAAATTGCAAAAGCGTTCCTTGCCCTTTTCGGGTGTACATAACGGAGAAAAACTAACAAACAATAGGCTATTTGAATTATATTAGGTTTGGACGGAAGTCACTTGGGTTTGTTGTATGTATGTTGTTTTCACGTTCATTTGATGTTCTATCAATTTCAACTAGAAGGATGTAAAATATCTAAAGTAAAAATATTTTTTTCTATTACTTAATTTATGCTCTATATAAAATACAAATATGTAAACAATATATTTACTATTTGTTTACATATTTACACACATTGCCTAGGTAAAGTTTCGCACAAAACAGTCGTAACTAAAACAACGAAAGCGAGTTTTAAATTCGTTGTACAAGGTCTAATCTAATTACAAAAAGTATAATACTTACGTAAAATTAAAACGTATTTTCCTATCTTTCTTTATCAATAATGCAGTTGTGTGATTAAAATATATAAGCATTGAAACATTATATAAAAAATAAGATAAGGAAATATGTGATTACAATTATTTCGTTAAGCGTGGGCTAAAAGTGGAACAATTGGCTCCTATATCTAGACTTGCAGGTCATCTAGACTGATTGAACACTTCCAGTGTCCTATGCCTGTATTGTTCTATATGCATTGAACTCCTGCAATTTGCATTCAGTCACAAATGCCATACAACGTTAACAACATTGGTTTGGTTATCTACCAATTTACAAAGACTATGTGTGGAATGTGGATCTGACTAGTTTAGTTTTGATATGATTCTGCATTTTCATCTGCAAATTCGTATACATTTACTAAACAACATAACAATACACAAACAACCAAAAAGGATTTAAATTAGCGAACGAACTAAATGCTGCCTTGAATACAAAATTCCCAAGAACAATGTTTCGTTCACAAATAAACGTAATGTTTAATACACTTGTCCTCACTATATATTCACTTAATACATAAAGGTAGGTATTGTATTATTTTAAATCTATTTTACCGTACTGTATATTTAGAAACAACAGAAGATAAAAATAACAGTTTGTATCGATGTTGCTTTTAGATGTACAGTGTGGATTCACATTAATGAACGAATATAGGTCAAGACTTGGTAAAAGGTTTTAAATATAAAACCATTACATTAGCTGCGTCATGTTATTCTATTATATACTAATAACATAATAATTGTTATTATTCAATGCAAAAAATAGAAGACCATTTCTTCTTTTATGACCTGAATTATATAAATAATATCGGAAAATGCTGTCCTTGCAAAGTTTTCATTTCTACACAAACATTTATCAAAGTTATATTTATATTTCTGGCATTGGTTTTGGGGTCAGCTTCAAACAAAAAGATACGTTTATTTTTTCTAGTAGGTACTTTTCCTGTTCAAGCCAACTTTTCAGTTTGTATTGTAGATCGCTTTGTTACCCACCCAGAAGGGTTTTATCATCTAAATTATACCTAAAGCTACGGTCTTATAAATACTTAATCGTATTTTTGTAATTTGATGTGATTTTTTGTAATCAAAACTTTCATATCCAGTGAGTCAACGTTAATAATACACTGAAAATCACAGCAATGCGTTTTACAGGAGCAAATGTAATAAATCAAGCTCGGAGGGGTGACCTTCCAGAAATATCCAGTTTTGACGCGTCGTCTCGCTTTCTGCAGAACAATAAAAGGCTGATATTTGTTTGCGACTAGACTGTAGGCGACTGTGGATAAACATCGGACATCGGATTTGCGATGCATGACATAATCGCCTCATAGATCCGGGCCAGCGTGCCAAAAACGCACAGGCGATAACTTCTATAGCAGTTTTTTGGCACACATTCAAAGGGTAATAAGGTAATTGTGCCGACTGAATGTATGAACCACTTATCACGTTTTTATTGCACGCGATGAATTGATGCATTTCATTATAAATAATCTCATCGTTGTTGATTGCGGTTGCTTTATTACGGTGAGAATACAACGAACGGTTCGATTTATTTGGGTTATAATACATATTATGATTGATTGATATTTACACAGTTTAAAAACGAAAATGTTTTAAGGGACATTCCTTTCTTGTTTTTTGGATATTCATTTATTAGAATTATACTTGAAATACAAACTTTACTAAATAAATGTTATAAAACGTACAATCTGCATTGTCTTCGTGTACGAGTAGAAAAAAGCACCAAGCCAAGCACGACTTGAAAGGTTTTGTTAAAAATTTAATAGATTAGGTACCTATTTGTTATAACCGAGGGATAAACCTTTTTTAATATTACCAAAAATAATTAATGCATACGTGGATCGAAGTCTTCTGTAATTTATACTCGATGTATCGAATATACTCGGTATTTTTAACTGCCTTCCCTCACTTTGGGCTTCCGTGAAATCAATATTTTCCATAATTTTACCATAATAGTAGTGCACGATGATTAATGCAATTTTGTTTTGTTCTTTTCAGCAAGTATTGCTATATTTCAAAGCTTATTTAGACTTTTATAGATCAGCTCTACATTCGCCTCGTAATAAAGCCTATTCTTATTAGATTTTTCTGTTTAAAGCATACATGTGCTTAAATAAAACTTACACGCACAGGCTCTATAGCTACAATTATTAAAACTATGTACAGATAAAATGAAAAGTTAATTTTATTCAGTTATATTCGCATTGGCGACGAGCGGTCACTGCATGTAAATCGGATTATACTTGCTAAACACGAGTTATCCAATTACCTAGGTGCTAGCTTCAGATGCCCTGGGAATACAATGAGATACTGAACTGTGGATCCCGGTATAGGAGCAAATTGAAGATATTTCGTGTCTTTTCCTTGTAAGATAAACAATACAAGTATTAAGTGTTGTTGAGATGATACATTAACCTTATGCGTTGTTTTTTTAATAATTCGGGAAATAATAACTAGGTATATTTAAAAAATAATGATTAAGTACCTAATTTGTTTACAAATTAATTTTATCAATAATTGAAAGCAGAAAATATATAAACTCTCAGTAGTTAATTTTTTATATTAATTTTAAATTAATATCATCATACATTAATTTGATATACCGATGTTCTTTCGGTTTGCATTCGAATACGAGGAAATAGTTGAAATAATTTTTTCCCATAATATTTGAAGCTTTATGAATTCGCGTTTCATATTGCAATATTTGCACGGACATAAAGGCATTAATGATTCAATTAAAACAAAATATACATTTGTACACGGATGTAATTAAAAGAGAAATATTTTAATATTTCGTTGTTTTGTAGCACTGTTGTTTTAATATAAAAATAAAGATATAATATGTATATGTATAGGAATAGGTAAGTACACGTGAAGGTAATTTATTTTGTTTTAAGCATATAGAATATAACATGAAGAAAATTAAGCTTTTGTACCCTAAAGTTTAGGCACTTTCAAGGATTTTCACGAGTAAATTTTTGACGTGACAACGTCTTATAATTCGATAAAGCCGGCTGCACGCACGAAAAAACATGACTCATGCGGCGTTACCTCGCTATGAGGCGTTCCATGTAAGGCTTGAGGTGCAAGCGAGAGCGCGGAACGAGCGACAAAGAAGCACAATCGGCCGTTGTCACGTTCAACTATCGTCAGTAAACCGACTTTACAGACAACCAATTTTTTATATAGTTTTTAACACAAGCTATTATTAAAAACTCAATCAAAGTATCACAATTATTTACACTTCAATCGAGCAAAGACCCAAGAATTATAATTTAAATGTATAATTGCGTGAATAATGTTCATTGTGCTAATTGAAATGCGAGTGGAAAATATGAATAATTACAGTAACCTCATTTTATTAGCAGTAATCATAGATCGTTTGAGTTTCATACATTTATTCAAATCTTAATAATCTATAAGACGCAAAGGTGATTGACTGATTGATCTATCAATACACAGATTAGTTTTAATAATTACATCTTCAAGGAAATAAAACAAGTGATTAAAGTCCGCATCATGAAAATATATTTTGACCACGCGGCAACATTAAGTATAGAGCTAGAGTTACATAAACCGATTTGCCCAATTTCGCTCAATTTATTAAAAAGGTCAGGAACATATACCTGAAGATCGTTAGTACTGAGCCTATCTAAGCTTTAAAAGTGTCACATAAAATAACTCTTGCATTTAGAATAACGAGCACCATATATTACCAGGGTTTATTACCAGTTACGCATAGTTTGTATGTTTTTGAAGAAGATCTAATTTGCACAAAAAGAGCGGTTTTCTTTGTTTTACCTATCTTAGATATCTGCATGTTACAATTGAATAATAATAAGTTTAACTGTGGTATCGATAATGCAGTTATTTGAAACAAATGCAGTAAACAAATACAAACAAATACAAATAAAGCTTTAAGTTTTACATGTTAAAGAGTAATTGTTTAAATTCATAATATTAATATTACAATGAATTGTGAAACAAATAGTCTTAGACTCATGATAAATTTATAATTTTTTTCCGCAAGTTCATGATATAAAGCTAAAAATGCTATTTGCCAAACTAGTATGCAGAGCACAGAGAAAATTTAAAACACGGCGATAAAATATAACTCAACCTCCAGTTTAAAATTGATGTGATAACTTCTGCAGAGTTCATGAAGTTGGCACGTTAATATTTCTTGATCGGATATCAATCAAGGCGGTCAATAGCTTCGAAAACTAGACTACAACGCATCATATTTTATATTGCAAGGGTGCGTTAATAAATATGTGTCTCCCTTACCCCTCTGTGGTCCCTTGTTACGGAAATCTGATCAGGGATAGGTATATCAAAGAAACGACAGCTTTATGAATCTCTGTGGAAAGGTAAAGGTAACACTGTTCCGTTCAGATTCGGACTTTTCTTGATTCACAAATCTTGTTGCTGTTTAAAATACGAAAATTACGTAAGAGGGATTTTTAAATATATGAAACTATAGTACATTATCCGAATTTTGAATACCAGTGACCAACTCAGGAACAGTCTTTTTATTTTTAACTAGCTGCTCCGCGCGGTTTTACCCCCGTGGCTCCACTCCTGTTGCTCGTAGCGTGGTGATAGCCCTATAGCCTTCCTCGATAACTGAGCTATCTAACACCGAAATTTTTTTTCAAATCGGACCAGTAGTTCTCGAGATAAGCGCGTTCAAAAAAACAAACAAACAAACTCTTCAGCTTTATAAAATTAGTATAGATTATTTGTATTTTTTACCCAAGTTACATAGATACAGTTGATGGATATTCTAGAACAGGTGAACCGTGGTTAAATTGATAGTAGATAATATTACCATCCAAAGTAATTATTACTATTGTTTTTAAACACTTATTTACAAATGACAGCTGTTTTCAAAATGATGGAAAATTTACGCACTTCGTTCCAGAGGATCTCTTTGTTATTGAACTTCATCGCAATTAATGAAACCCTATAAAGCTATTACTACCAACGTAATTAATATGAAAATAAACTGTAATTACGTTTCATTTTGTTTGACGTATAATAGTTGGTTATTATTATAATTTGCTGATGATTTTACAACATACGAAAGTACAGAAGAGGTAATGTTTCGAGTTGGTTTTTCTTCTTTCATTTCAGTAATTTATATGTTAAAACATTGTTAAATGTAAACAAAATTAATTATTTTACACTTTGCGACGTTATACAAAGTTAATTAAGTATATCTTTTTGTTAACTATTTAAACAAAGAAGGATAATTTCTTTGAAAATTTTTTGAATGAAATTTAATTTATATTTGTATAATACAAAAAAAAACTAATTTTATATAATACACATACTCGTTCTTATTAATTAAAAACAATAAAAGTGCACTCACGTTTATACGTTGGACTCGTAACTTGAGAGAGGCTCGGCGACTTCACAGGTGGTTTTGACGAAACGACATCGTTCTGTGTTTCTGCTGAATAAAAAGTAAATTGAATTAAACTTGATTCTTAAAAGAATACTAGCTCTCACATAAAAATAAATGATTGAAAAAAAATGTAATTTTTATAATAATTTTTTGTAACTTTTAAGTTACAATCATTGATTATATAAACTTCCGCTAAGGAGCAAACTTTTTAATATTTAGATAGGAAAACTACTTTCAACGTACGTAATGATTATGTGACAAGTGTTACAAGTTTTCGGTGGCTTCACATTTTGTTTTATGAAAAAAATTGTTAATAAATTGTACATTTATGCAAATTATGCATGTATTTTATTCCTAGAAGGCTACATATTGTATTTTAATTTCAATATTAAATAGTAGACATATCAAATGCCCTCATGGGCAATTATACTCTACCCTAAATTATCGTAAACCATATCTTAAATAACCATACCACTGTTATTAAAAATACAATCACCAAACAAAAGCGTCACTGTCGATTCGATATCAAAGAGACCGTATTATTCCAAACCGTATTTACGCAAACACCAAAAATGTTTGCCAAATATACATATCGAAAATAACAAGCAATATAATACAAAACTTATCGCTGAATAAAAATCTAATAACAAAAATGAAAAGGAGTTGTTTCCAAACAATAAATTATTCCGACTCATGACACCCGCGCCTGTTGTGCATTTATTTATTTGACGTATACTTCACTTGACAAATCGTAATATTAACGATAAATATACAGAAAGGGGGAACTTCACTTATAAATATTAGTGTGACCTTAATGATTGTATCATCAGTTTAACTAGTGGTATTAATTGTTCTTTTCAACAAGTTTTTATCGATCTTTGCTCTATGTTACAAAAAATATGTAGGTTAGGTAAATTATGTACCTTGTTGTATGCTTTTTTGTTTCGCGTGATGATCATATTTTTTAAAAAAGATTACATAAAATTCGCAGTTACGAATGGTTCTATATAAAACTTTTAAGATAATCATCATCTTTTAACAGAAGGAACAATCTCATGGGAACAATTTGTGAAATTTATTATTAATCTTAGTCAGAATTTGATTTGTTCTGATTATTCTAAATATATCCAGTTCTACTAATCGTGAAAACTGTTATAAGTGATTGTTATTGTAATTGCACTAAGTGCTTCCTGTCAGAGTGTTATACTTCAACTATTTTAGAATACTGCGTAGGGAACAGGAATATCATTTTATTACATCTGAAACTATTTCATTTATATTTATATTTAATTATTTTGTCAAGAGATACGAAAAATTCACACGACTAAACCTTTCTTTATGATGTCTTGGATGTATCACAAAAAAATTAATGTCGACACACATGTTTTATTTATTGATATAACCCTAATGCTCCCTTTAATGTGCTTACTGCTTAGTGCTTGATACACAATTAACTATTATTTCGTACCATTTAGCACCATAGCTCTAATACGGACTAGATCCCTATCTATCTAGAGAAACGATATTAATATGATTATCGCTAACAACTCTCCACAATGATGGCTACAAATTGATTATTATCTTCCAAGCTCAATTTAATCAAGCTTTAATTAAATGGAAAATTTAAGAATTTCGCAATACAAGTTAATTTAAAACTGAGCGGCTCTAGACAAAGCGATCAGTTTATTTTATTAGAATCTCCATTGATGTAAGGAAATGAATCGTATTATCTTCATTGGAGATGAAATCAAGCCTAAACAAGCAGATAGTAGGATAATCTGATAACAGAAACGATTCAGATCTTTGTTCAAATTAATACCAAAACAATATTTCTAAGATTATAGGATACCTCCTCTATTCGTAGTAGTTCGTTTGTATCTTGGTTATCTTTTGTTGGTATTTTTTGTTTATATTATAATAACAATAACAGGATTCCAGAAAGGCTTACCATATTCTTCGTTTCGTAGTGTTTGTATGGACCAATTATTTTTTAGATTTACATTGATTTGGACGTCACTTTTTAAATATAATTGGAAAGTTACTAGGAACGTAGGTATAATGGCGGTGGAGTCACAAAAATTGACGAGGCGGTTTCACAAACAGAGGGGCACTGTCACAGGGCGATCCTACACTACAATGCCACTTCCCGAATGTGGAGTACAATAAAATAGCCGCTTTGTACGTTGATTACGACATGCCACACTAAGCACCGGCCACCGGTTACAACAGACTGATTTGTCGATTATTTGATAGTTGTCAAACGTGGAGTTTTTGAGGAGATTCATTCCGGACTCACGAAGCATTGAATCGAAAAAATCCTGTGCAGTCTATCAATCAAAATGAAAGCATCGAAGTTCATTCTCTTCTAATAGTCAGATAGATACGCAAAGTAACTTTTTGCAAGTATATTTCCGTGCATTAAGTGACTTTATCAAACTATAATTGGCAAGTCCAAGGCGTGGTGTGTCAGGACAACTCGCGGTAGAGAAAAATAAGTTTCACGCTCATCCATCACTTTATTTGCTATTCAAATAGTTCCATTAAGCAATCAGACCCAACACGTAAAGCTACTGTAATTTATCAACTATGATCATTTATTATGTATCTATCAAAGACACACTATATATAATTTTATATTGCAATTTGAAGGAACATAATATAAAACTAGCTTTCCGCTCATGGCTTCGCCCGCGTAGTCTAAAACTTAACAAATATACTAAAACGTTCCTTGAAAATGCTCTATCCTATCTCTATCCTATGTAAATTCAGAATGAAAATTGGTGCGTTCTGCGCTTTTTGAGTTTATCGCGAGACGCGAACAGACAGATAGACAAACGCAACAGAGGATTATCTTCTATAATATGTTAATCATATCTGTGTGTTTACATGAGTACATCTCTATATAAATTAATGTAAATAAAAACTGGATTTTAACTAGTTTTCAGAATAAAAACCGGTTCAAAGTTTTAAATTACTCAAGTTTCATTAAAGTGAGTGAGTAGAGTTGTACAACATTTCTGAATTGCATTCCTCTTGTAATATACAGAGCGATTAACAGTATTTTGTTTATTTTTATTTCTATGGACGATAACGAAGATGTATTATTTCATTTTAAAGTAATACGTATAATAAAGTGGAGCGATTTTATTGTTTCTTTTTAACGATGAAATACAAAAATTACGAGACAGTTTCTAAAAATTATTTTGCCATTAGAAAGCTCTATTATTCTCGAGGAAAATGAGCTATATTTTCTGTAAGTCTCTATCTCAGGGTCAACCTAGGTGAAACAGATCAGAGTGGCTGTACACATGTATAAAGTCATACTAATATTATAAACGCGAAGTAAGTTGTGTAAGTAAGAATGTATGGATGTTTGTTATTCTTTCAGATAAAAACTACTAGACGAATTTGGATAAAACTTAACTGCAATATAGTTTATTTTGGTACATCAGAATAACACATGATCTATAGAAATACTTGATTTTGTACGCGGGTTTATCAGCGGGTAAAACCGCGCGCAAAGCTAGTATTATGTAATGTAAGGAATGGTTATAAAGTATTGTTGTTTCTGTTTTAAATCCTGCATCGAGTGCAAGCATACAACAAAATAAATTACGTAACATCAATTTAATTCTCGTGGGAAGACGCGTCTCACATAACTCACAAATGTGACTACAGATAATAATATTATTATAATGACTTAAATAGGACATAATACAATAAATAATTACCCATGTCTTAATCATTAACTAATAAATAATAAATATTTCGTATATATGTCTTACCTGCAGTATGACAAGTTTCTTTAAGAGGTACCTAATTTTCTTATCTATTTATGTTGCTTATTTTAATGTAAAAACTGAAGAATAAAAAAACTTCATCTGACTCCAACCGTTAGTTATTTAACGAGTGGAGACCGCATGCCGCCGCGGTTGGTGCATCGGTGCAGTAGCAAATTATTGTTCACAATTTGTTTTTTTTTCAGTTTTATATAAAAATAAAGAACTGAGATGAAAACGTGTATTGAGACAAAAAAGGAAATAAAAACGCTATTAGGTGGGTCAGCGATCAGCGAGCTGCTTCGCGAAGCAATTGCTGCGCGAAGCAGCTCGGTCAGTGTGTCGTGTGTTAATTAAAACTATAGTCATATGATAATAATTAGTTAAAAACAATTAAACCGCAAGGTTTATTTTAAGGATTCAATCTATAAACTTTTCAAATATTCGATTATTTAGAAAACGTAAACAATTTAGAAAAAAAATAAAACAAACGCATCAATTTTACCAAATTGAAAATGATTTGATAAACAGATAACAAAATTTGCCGTTTCTAAATGCAATGTATTCAATTGGCATCACTTATGCAACCTATTGGTGGAATGAGAGCAAATTCTATATGTTGGCACTGAAGCGAAACGATTACACTCAAAAAGGCGGAACTCGGGCTGTCAAAATAATGCGTAGGCGCACCTCACCGTACTTTATTGTAAAACCTTTTATTCCGCATCCGGCCGCATCTTACAATACCACAAATTGATATGCTATAACAACTACATAATATATACTAGCTGTTTTTACATTGGACAAATAATATTATATTTTGTTCAAGGCAGGATTTCAAATTGGAAATAATTAATGTGATCGGTATCCCTTTTTTAGGCCCAGAAATATGCAGAATAATTTTATATAGTATTGATTTGTGTTGCAATTTTGTTATAACATTAACAAAATACATGAATTAAATTATTATTTCGTGTATTTTGTTAGGTATTCATGATATCGGGTCAGCTAGAGATAGTGTATAGAGCTCAGACTCAACTAAATAGAGTTGTTAAACTTTGAGAGCTCATTCACACTCTAATAGATTAATGTACCTTCGGTCTACAAATAATCAGCTGTATTTTCTCTTAACTTGGAGAGCTTTTACATAAAGAGTTATTTTTGAAAAAATAATAAATACTTCTAACGAGTACGTCTAAGTCTATGTCTATGTCTTTCACAAAGACAAAAAAAAAAAGATAATTATTAGTATGCTCGAATTTTCTGTTGCACTGCATTTATAAAAAAAACTATAAAACCTTTTGTTATAATAACGTCATCAATAAGCAACGTCATCAGCAAAATCCGTTAATGAAACAACAAATAACACCCGGTCAAAAATTTACAATTCAAAAGTTCCAGTACTATTAAATACTATTTACCTATGCTATATACAATGGGCGTAGAATATAACGGAAATTATTATTCTCTAAATATTATACCAAATGTTTGTAGTTACTTAGGATGTACGTAAATCCGGATTTCCTTATTTATTACTTTTATCTTTTTCAGTATGGTCGCGGCCGTTTCAATGGAAAAGGTAATATTGTGTTCTCAGAACGAATTTCCAATATTCGCAAATATATGCGAATGCTGAAGCAGAGTATGAGAAAATAGATTATCAACAACGTGAATATTCAAACGTTTCAAAGCAAAACAGTGCGTTCGATGACCCAATACAAATAAATAGCCGACATTTATGTTGCTACCGCATTTGTACAATATTTTTCCTAAATAGCGTTATTGGCAATAGATATAATAAAAAATATTGTGTTGTTACGCGAATGTTCTTGAATGTTTTGAGCCTTATTATGTTATATTTTTTACGAATCATAACTCTTTGCCTCATTAACCTCATTATTTACTCTTTGGAGTAAATAAATAGGTAGTTTAAATCTTTGTATTTGCATTCAAAGTTAATATTCCAAAAGCCTTGATAATAATATAATAATAATATATCGTTTATTTCTTATTCTTTTCATAGACATAGACATGGACATATTCAATATAGTTTTGTTCACAAGTAAAAAGTATAAGTGGCACCCGTTTTAGGCTTAGTTCGAAGAACTAGCCTGTATATACAGGCACCAGCTTCTCCCTGAGTCATTTGAACTTTAATAAAACAAAAAACTTGAAAAGTGAGCTAGTTATATAAATGGTATGTGCAAGCATATTATACAAATATGATTACTAAATAAATATAAAATTTTAAATTTATGAGTAATGTGTGTGTGTGTGTGTGTGTGTGTGTGTGTGTGTGTGTGTGTTGGCGTGTATATGTGTGTCAAAATAAAGTAAATATATCAAGTAAATTATAAATAAATAAGAGAATAAATAAAAATACAAAAAATAGGTAAAATAAACAAATATTGATTTATAATTTTAATAAATTTAGTATGTAATTGATTAAATACTAAACAAATTATATATATTTTATAATATTTATATGTGAAACAAGATTTATAGTTTTATAGTTTTTTCTTTAGTAAGTTTTCGGTGGATTCATAAGACAACTCCTGTAACCATTCTGTGACTGTTTTTTTACATTTATAGTTATTCATAGAATATATGTTTAAGATTTTATTTGCTTTATTGTAAATATAATCTCCTAATATAGCATAAAACTTCGTAGGAAAATAGTGTTGAGAACGTTTAACCTCACATACCATGTAGGATCTACGTTTATCAGTGCTGTTTAATTCAAATTCAAGTTCCTGGTGTTTTCTTAAAATAAGTTGCAGCAAAAACAATTGTCGCACTGTTAGGACTTGGCATTTTTTATATAAATCTTTGGTCGGATAATCAATTGGCCGAAAGGTCATGACTTTTAAAACTGATCTTTGTGCTCTCTCAATGGTAAGCATGTTACTCTTAGCCATGCCACCCCAAGCAGATATTCCATAGTTTATTAAGGACTGGCATAATGTAAAGTATATCCGTTTAATGAGGTTGAAGTTCATGATGTGACGGAGATTTTTAAAAATAATTATCAATTTACGAATGCGGGCAGCCAGAAGTGTTGCATGTTTATTAAAATTTAGATAGCAATCAACAATAACACCTAGATACTTAATGGAATCAACATTTTGAAGAGTTATACATGTACAAGATAGTTTATCAGGGCAGAAATGAGCTTTAAGTGTTAAGTTACTTGAATGTCTTATAGAATTTTTGTTTATGCCAAAAGTTAAGTATTTGGTTTTATCAGAATTAAGAGTCAACGAATTAGATAGCAGCCAATTACTTACGATATTTAAACCAGACTGTGAATGTGAAAAAGCTTCCTCCCACGTTCGACCATCAAATATTAAAACCGTGTCGTCTGCATAAGCTATTATTTTGCCGTTTTCAAGAGATAGATTTGTCAAGTCATTCATGTACAGTAAGAAAAGCGTTGGACCTAAAATACTTCCCTGCGGAATACCAAAAGAAAGCGTTTGTTCGGTACTAATTAAGCCGTTTAGTTTAACAATTTGTGTTCTATCGGTTAAGTAACTTTTGAACAATTCAAATGGTTTACCTCTTATACCGACATAATTTAGTTTGTTTAATAGCAGGGGCATCGATACCGTATCAAAGGCTTTCGCGAGATCGAGGAAGACGGCAACACATCTTCTATTTATATCAAGATTAGCCACAACGTGATCGATAAGATTGTGTAGTGCGTCCGTCGTTGATCTCGATCTGCGAAAGCCAAATTGATTGGGTGATAAAATACAGTGCTTCTCAAAGTAAGTAACCAAACGTGTATTCATTATTTTTTCAAATATCTTTGAGAGGCATGGGAGTATCGATATAGGGCGATAATTATTCATAGAACCTCTATCTCCCGCTTTATATATTGGATGGATAATTGCTTTTTTAAAAGTGTTGGGGAAAGTCCCAGAAGACAAGCACAAATTAAAAATGTACACAAGGGGCTTAACAAATATAGGTCTATATTGTTTAACTATATTGGCTGGGATATTGTCCCATCCAACTGCACAATCACTTCGAAGAGAGACTATCAGATTGTTTATTTCTATCTCGTCGGTTTCATAGAAACAAAAAGAATTAAAAAAATTGGACGGGGACGAGGAAGGAAGAGTCGCATCAGATGTATTATGTGAAATCTTTTCTGCAAGTTCCTTACCAATATTAGCAAAATAATAGTTGATGCTATTTAGCGTTTCAACCGCATTTTCAGAATTATTAAGTAAGTCACAGCCATTTTGATTTCGAGTATTCATGTGAGTAAATTTTTTTATGCAATTCCAAAGTGATTTATTGTTATTACTTGAGTTTATTATAAGTGTCCGTTCATAATTTCTTTTTACTTTTTTTAACAATGCGTTACAAAAGTTACGGTAACGTTTATAAGTTAAAGATAAGATAAGATTATTAGGCGCTTTTTTAAATTTTTTTTGTAGTTTATCCCTTAGTCTAATGCAGCGAAGTAAACCAGGAGTAATCCATGGTTTGATAATTTTTTTGCGGCAAGATATTTGTTTCGTAGTTGTAGACTGTTGTATACCCTGAGAAATAAGATTAGTGAAATAAGACGCGGCTAAATTAGGATCCGTTATTGTGTATAATTGAGAAAAATCTAATTTATCAAAATAATTACTCAAGGCATCAGAGTCGGTTGTCGTTATAGATTTAAGTTCGTTTTTTGGCCTATTTTTAGAAGAAAATTGCAAGCAAAAAACTACTGGGTTATGATCGGTGACTAAAGAATCAATAATAAAAGTATGATATAACTCTTTGCTTTTAACCATAACATGGTCTAAACAGTTGTTTGATCGGGTTGGCAATAAATGTGCTGGTAAAAGTCCTGTCATAGCTATACAATTGAGATACTCACTTGATAAATGATCTGTGTTTGATGATTTTATGTCTATATTTATATCGCCTGTAATTATAATATTTGGATACATGGATAGTTTATTTACGATCGAATGCAATGAATTAATAAAATTATGAATATTTTTAAAACTTGGGGAACGATAAATGGCTATAAGAGCTGTATCACTCCCCATCTTTAGTACTAAGCAATTTGCCTCAGAAAAATCCGGTTCTTCAAGAAGTATTGACATAACATTTTCACG
This sequence comes from Colias eurytheme, assembly GCF_061535395.1. Lineage (NCBI taxonomy): Eukaryota > Metazoa > Arthropoda > Insecta > Lepidoptera > Pieridae > Colias > Colias eurytheme. The sequence goes on along the minus strand of NC_142989.1, from coordinate 2,908,933 downwards.
TACATAAATAGTTAAACCATCATTCTGATTTAAATACTTTGTATTTGCAAACGATTTAAAACCATTCAAGGTAGGAATTATATTATTACAAGACAACCAACACTCTGTTAAAACTATAATATCAAATACAAAATTAAATCTCGACAACAATAGAAGCAAATTATCCCAGTTAGCACTCAAACTACGAATGTTTTGCGTTAATATTTTTAAATATGAATTCTTACGTATTTTGCTGCAACAAGATTCCGGGTCACTGTATACTGCACTTGGATTCATGTTATTATCTAAATCATCAAGCACACATGTTTGTATAAAATCACACATTGTTATTTTTTGAGAATTTGAGCAGGAGATTTAACTTAGTTTTAAATATAGAAAAAGTAAGTATAGCTTTGTTAAGCTTTGTATGCATGAAATATAAAGAACGGACAAGGATTATTTGTTTAACCTTATAAAGATTAAAATACGAACCAAAGAACAATAAGTTTTTGAAGTACCCTCTCATTAGCTGTAGAATATTAAAATTAATCAGAAAGGATACGGTAGGCCATCTAGTATCGTATGATGTTGTGTGGTACAAGTGATTAAAGATAATATTTATTATAAATTTTTTACTTAATAATTTTGTTAAAAATTTTGTAAAAAGTATGTGATAATTGGGATATATAATGTGCATATTTATAACTTTTGTTTGATTACTTATTATGTATAATAATATATTATAAAAATATAATTTGTATATTATATGCATACGAAGAATAAGAAAATACTTAGATATAAAATATGATAGTATTGGTAACTTAATTACTTTATGTGAAGAGAATTCCAATATTGATATTGTCTTGTTTAAGTGAATAAAGTTTTGTTTAATGTGTGTGTTTTGTAAGATTTGTTTACATAAAATTAAAAATAAGCTAATAATTAGGAGTCCCTTAATACGAACTAAAGAACAAAACGGGAGCCACTGCACAAAATTTCTTATACACATAGAAAATAGTCACTTTTGTTTCAGATTTTTCAGTGTACACTCGTTATCAACACGTATTGCTGGCGAACCTTCTTCCTTTTTGATGTAGATAATACCTCGAACTGTCCAATAAAATGAATAATTATTTTTCTTAGCAAATTCACGGGTGAGAAAGAAGAGTTTCTTGGCTCTGGTTGATAATGATTCTGATATAAAGATTTGCTTCTGTGGGCCGGTAATATTTATGTGGGTGGTATTTAGTTTTGAGCTTCTACTCTCTTTGTTAAATCTCTTATAGTTATGTAATATCTCCTCCTTGGTGAGAATGGATACAAGACTAAGCAATATGGGTCTCTCAGATGCGGTACTTTTTCCAGTTCGGTGCACATTATTTATCTGTGATTTTACTAATGGACATTTAAGGGTTTCCGCAATGGCCAAAACCGAGTTCACCAAATCCTGTTTTGTTTCTTTTTCTTTGACAGGAATGTTCCGAATTTCTAGGCTGGTTAATTTTTGCGAGGATTCCATGCTCTCAATTGTTTGACACATATCATTTATTTGTTTTTGTTTTGATTTTAATTCTTCCTCAACCGTGGTTAATTTAATTAGAACCTCGTCGTACTTGTCAGACATATATTGAATCGATTTTTTTATATCACTGCATTCGTCTTTTAATAAATTAACTGTGGTAAATATTGACGTAATCTTGTCTTCTTGCTCTGATTTCCAAGAAGAAAGCATATTCATAATATCTTCTTTTAGGTTTTTTATTTCATCATATTGGTCTATGCGTTTTCTTTTCGGTTTCCGCAGTGGGATGTTTCTGTCAGTATCCGAGTCTAGTACGCTCATATTTGAACCAGAATCAAGTTGGCTTTTGCTCTTGGACCACAACGACGTGAGCGTTGGTGTCGTAGTCGTAGACGGCGGAGGAGAGCGCTGTAGTGGCATCTCGTTCATACAAAGTTAGTGCGTAATAAAATGAAACTAAAAACACGTCTGCACGACAGCACGACCGCGGCGAGAAGGTGATTGATATTTTAAGACTACGAAATATCATTCGCAGCACTTAAAATTTAATAAATTTGTATTAAAACATTAATTATTATCTGTTAACACGTCATGTTAATAGATAATTAATGTTTTAATACCAATTTATTAAACGCTAACAACTATAGGCAATCAAGATCTCATATCTTCTTAGACTATCTCGATTATTTTGTATTGAAAAAATCTCAAACCTCTTGAAGTTCCATTACGCCTATTTAACCATTTTACCTAAAAGCCTACGAACTTTAGTAACATAATATTTTGACAAAAGAGCCTGTCGCAATAGAAAGATTAATATGTATTTTATTTTTATACAGAACATAAATTATATAAATGGCAAATGTGTTATTATTTTCCTCATAAATTATTAGATATAATTTATTTCATACTCCGCTGTTCATAAATTATCCGAATAACGTTAATCGGGAGTAAGCCTCTGTGTAATCGAATAACAAATACATAGTTTTTCAAATTGAGACATTACGTGTAATAGGTACTGATTAATATTAAATAACCAAATTTATAGTACACCCTCACCTGTATTTTCCTGTCTTGCGGAGCGCACTTTTTTATTTTTATTCCTTTTTAAGCTACATGTTAACCGTTCAATTGCTTTGAGGATTTTTTTGCTCACTTTGTTTATCGTTCGTCGCTTCGGATCGATATACTTCGTTCGATATCGGCCGTCGATTGTTTTTTCGCAGCCAGAATCCGTGCTGTCATCAGTTTCAGTATTAGAATCTTCGGAAACGGGATGAAAAATGTATGGGCTGCTCGCAAAACATGGGGAATTCATATTTCACAAAACGATGAATTCTAACATGAATTTAATATCCACTTTATTAGAGCGGGTGTTCACAATGTTGTCTTGAATATTGACTGAAGTTTGCGGTGGTACTGTTCAATATTTTTAGTTTGTATGACCATAACGTCTCCAGACCGTGACACCGCTCCTTCAAACAAGCCCAAGACCTTGGCCTGTCTTGTCATCCACAGTTATAATTACCCATTATTATCAATGAATACAAGATAATATATAGGTACCTAAGTGATGGTAAACTATATTATTATAATTTATCAGCTTTTTAAGAAAGGCAGTGTTGTAAAAGTCTCTATTTCAGATATAAAGCTGCCTTGTGTTATGATATTAATTATTATTATGATATTATTATGATATTAGCTTTCAATCCAATTTAAACAGAATTCATTCGGTCCTACATTAGGCGTTTCCTATTCAATTATCATCAAAATGGATGTTAAAATGTTTATTGTTATTTCACTCAACGAAATGGACTTGGCCGAAATCCTAGCACAAGTTAGTTTTTGTAGAGTCAGAACTTGTGCCTTCTTCAACGTGTTTCGATAAATTCGTAAGGTGACTAGAACTATATATGTATACCGTTTTTCCAATATAAACACATTTTTGCCAAGGTAAATATGTCTTTTGAGATGCTTGATTGTAAAAACCGAATATTGAACATTTTGAATTATTAAGAATACATTATTTACATATCCTGTTCTATTTACCGACATTATGCAGTTTGAATGTCTGCCAAATTCTGGAGATAAGAATATAGGTAATTGGAGTAACGTTCTGGAATTTTATTGCCCATGCCATTTTAGTTTTTCTCTTCGCAAATACGCAAGGGGATTTCGGTTGCTCGGAGCGTTTCCAAATGTATCTCTTACTAAAATCTCACTAAAATCGCTGCAACGTCTACATTCCCACTGGGTTACGCTTAGGGGATGCATCACAAGCCTAAGCTTTATGTTTTGTATTTTTCACTGTAGCATTAACTATTTATCCTGTACCTAACCTCTTCTATTTTTTTTATATTACCTACTCTGTTTATACGAAATCTCTCGCTTTTATTTCTTAAAATCACACATTTTTCGAACAGAAAATCAAGCTTTTCAATTTTATCTAGTCTTGGATGAAAAAATTATAAATAGGATAGAGCAACACAATATAAATATCATATTTGTAATAAAATTATAATAATGGTATATTTACATTAAAATTGTTTGTAAAACTAAAGAAACATAACTATCATAACAATTAAAAGAAACGGAAGAGCTTCAACAATTGAACTTTCTCACTAATCAAATTATCAATTACACACTTTCAATATAATTTATTGAAAGTGAGAAAGGTGTGTATAATTAACGTGTTAAATAAAATAATCCCCTCTTAACATCTTGAAAGGACATTTAACCACATGCTACTTAATTATTAATGTATTTTATTCAATAAACCTTTATCACGTAAAACCTTATTTACCTTGTTTGTGCCTAAAGCTACGTGAATATCCATTATCCTTTTTGAACCGCAAACCGAAAATGAAAGGGACCGACTGTTGTACTGAAGTATAACTTTACGGAAAAGTGTAATAAAATTATTACGAATATTTCACTCAAAGCAATAGTTTTTGAAGAACGTTCTCGAGCTGCAAGTATTACAATGTTTCGTAGAATTTTTGTGATGAAATACAATATTCAATTTCTATTTAATATCAGTATTATCTATTGTATATAACCATACAAATCTCTGACCTTGTACAGAAGCTTCTCGCGTACCTATTGAGTTGGAATTTTTAATTTGAAAACACTACTTTTATTTGTATGTCTTCGGAAAATCGAGGCAGGAATGTTCCACTACTAAAAATGAGCATAATATTACAAAATAATATGATTGCGTAGAGAATAGAGATTTAGAAAGAATCAAGGAAAATAATGTTGTTTCTAAAAGAAAATGTTACTCTAATGTTATTAAGGAAAATATTATTGAATATGTCATTGTTAAAGAAAATACAATGCTGAAAGGAGCAGCTACAAGTTACGTCTAATCTTGTTTTAATTAAAACGGAAAAGAAAACAACAACAAAACGAACCAATTCAATTGGTTTTCTAAGGGCACAATAAACTACACATTAGCGAAGATCAACGTATTATTTTAATTAAGTGTAGGTACCTCCGCGCTAATATTTAAAGCCATTTGTTTACGGAGGCGACGTGTTTTTCCATTGAGAATGAGTTTAGAAAGAGAATTGAATTAAAAATAATTAGCAGGCATTTTGTGTTTCTTATTAATTATTCTAATCGATCTAATTTCAGTATCACTTAGTTCCTATAGAATGAAAACTATTCTAAGACAGGTAAATCTAACTAAAAACCTTTATTTGGTAACGCAATTACGCTATAAAGATAAAAGATATATTTTCACCAGATTTTGTCTGTAAAAATGTTTACAGAGATGAAGTTGTTGTTAAAATATAAAAAAAACCTCATTTATAATGTTGAGAAGTAGATAACATAGACTATTTTTTATATTATCCCTTATAGCTATAGGTAGTCGTTGCTTTATACCTTTTACCTCTAATTTGATAGATAAGACCTGCGAGCGTCTAGAAACAGTAATTTGCAGTCTCATGCATTTTCATACCACATTACGGGAGGTTTAACTTTTACAAAACAAGTTCGTAATCAGAGTTTCGCTGAGCCCTCTCGAGTCTGAAACGTTCGCGCTGGTGACTTAGTCGCTTTTAAGTAAGTACTGAATTAAAGTAAACCAGAAAAGCACGGGGTATTTTTTAAATTAGATTTCGCTAGTCTTGGTTAAACAGCTTAGACCAATATTAACCGCAGTTTGAGGTATTTAATTAGACTTATCTTCGTATTTTGTGTCCAGATTTTATAGCATTTCTGTTCTATATAAAATTTGCTCGGTGGAAATCAAAAGGCATTTTAAAATAATTGAATCAGACGCGCTATGAAATCATTTAAGAAGATTATAATATGTTTTATACGTACAACTTATTCTGAAAATTATTTATCTCTTACACGTTAGCACGTTATAAAAGAGTAAAATCGTTAATTTAGAAAGTATAAATCGAATAACTACTAAGTTTATTTTAGTAGAAACGTAAGTTCTTTTAGAACCAACATTTTATTAATTTTTATTTTAAAATACAGAGACTTGAAAGAATTACGTGAAGTATTGGCAAACAAAACATTATAAACCAAAGTATAAATTTCTTATCTATGGAAGAACCTCAATAAATTAAACTTGATGATAAGAAACATGCAATGAAATATAATATAAGAATTCAGTTTAGTTTATTCTTTCTGAACCACTATTATTATGCTGATCCATAATGATTATATATCGAATATTAATTATATTAATATATCGAAAACTATTAATATTATAATAAGTTTAAAATGAAAATAATCCAACAAGAAATGGCAAAACATAGCGCACTATAATTTAACGCGAAATTTCGTTAATAACACCTATGCACTAATTGAACTCATGAAAATATTATAATATGTATAATGTACTAGCGGTCCGCCCCAGCTTCGCCCGTGGTACATGTTTACGTTTTCTCTACATAAGAACCATCCTCATACTTCAAGGAATAAAATAAAAAAAGAATTATCAAAATCGGTTCAGCCGTTCTCGAGTTATGCGCTTACCAATACATTTTGCGATTCATTTTTATATATAAGAGAAGATATAGAGCTACACTACCACTGACACTGAAATTTCCCATAAATACGTACACTGCACCGAGCCTTATTCCCAGATGGAGTAAACCTAAGAGCACATTATGTAGTGTAATTAGTAGGTAATGTAACTTACGGCATTAATTATAGCTGCTTTTAAAAATTACTCTTTAGGAGAAACATGTTTTATTACGTTGTCGACAAACGTGCACTACTTAACACACATTTTGTGCTAACAATTACACTTTAGCTTGACAGTAGGTATAGAAGAGACAATTAAATAAAATTACACTTTGCTCTTGATTTCAAATGACGTGCTTAGCAAGAGTTTATACATTTTCATAATTTTAGGTGCCAAAATTTAAATAATGAGCCGGCTTAACTTAATTTTATTCGTCTACTTGCTGTATCGTATCTTCCTTTTTTATAAATATTTACTTTATAGAGTCATCTAATTAATTGATGGAAATATTAACCTGAATCGAGACTTTTCTCGTTTTTAAAAAGCTTTTAGTTATCATCGAGAAGAAAGCATGTCTGTTCTTATTTTGGAGTTTAAATAAGAATATAATAGTGAAAATTATTTGAACAAAATAAATGTTCTGACTAACCTTGTAGCGAAACACTATCGAAGGTGTCTGGAGCTGCCTTATAAATAACCGAGGAACTTAAATACTGCCGGTCTCCTTCCGTCTTCTCTACACCATTTCTAGATTCAATTACCGGAGTTATTATATGCTCTTTTGATGTTTGCTTTGTTCCATTTGATTCTGGACTTAACTTTAAATCGGTTTTACTATGGGATTTATCTGAAATCTCGTCAGCGGAACCATTCAAAACCGTCTTTTTTATCGTAGTCACTTCTTCAGTTTCACTTATTTTATGTTCTGTTATCGAATGTTTCGTTACCTCTTCTTTCGAACAGAAATCCATGTCGTGTTTAGGTTCTACGTTATATTGTTCATTAGATTTATGATATTTATCAAAATAGTCACTATTTCGTGTACTCTCAAAAGGATTGCGAAGATTTGGGTTGTCATGCGATTTATTTTGTTGAGTTCCATTGGTATCATAAGCATTCGCGGAATTTGATTCTACAGAGTTTGGAGCACCATTTATGGGTATATTGTAAGTTGGATTATGTAAATTTGATTCAGAATTATAGTTAGAAAAAGGGGATTTACTATCACAAGTTTCAAACGTATCTTTGGATCTAGTAATTGAATTATTCCTATCTAATATTGAAAAGGTGGATCGACCATTTGGTATTGGTAATCTGGAAGCACTTGAGTAATTCGACGGTAAAGTTGTATAAAAGGGATTAGTTGGGTGAATTTTCGGAAGTTCATCAACAGACAATGGAGTTGGGTTAGTTGATGCTGGGTTTGTTGTAGTCGGAGGTGAGCTGAGAGATCTCATTGGTGGAGCTGTAGGTTTGATGTGGGAAGCGGGTCGTATTGTCGCGTACACTGGTGCTTGTAATACAGCTTTACCACTGTTTATGTCAGTCAGCAGATGCGAGGGCCCTGGAAATAAAGAGATTGTAAGTAAAGTTCGTACAGTGGCGAGTTTTTCATACCAATCAAGAAATTGTATGTTATTAACATCGAATGGCTTGGTGGTTGCTCCATTTGGACATTACTTTTTAAATACTTAATCTATATCGCGTCTCGCATTCGTGTCTCATCAGTAGAAACTCGAAATAGAAACGCAAACAAAGCATTATTTATTAAGTATTTATACGGAAAAGAATGAATAGTAAGTAAATAAATAAACAAATTTATGATCTTAAGTATTATCTTGTTGGTATTGAAAGATAAGCGGATGTACGCTTTCTACGAGATTAAATATGTACGACCATTGAAATACCTGTCGAAGCTGCATTCAAACACGAAGTAGGACGAATACTTATTTCCATTTATCGTAGAAATGTATAAGGAACTTTATTCTTTGAAAGAATATTATTTTAATTCAAAGATGTGGAAATGTAGAGTTTAAGCAAATACTGTGCTCTTGCATCAATATATTGTGAAATATGAGTTGTTATTGAAAAATCATTCCAGTTGTAATAAACAACATGTGGTCGTATTGGAATCATTAACTGATAATTGATAATTAAATCTTGAAATTGTAAAGCACCAAAACACACTTTACACGTGCAAGAAATAACTCTAATTTATGTAGTTTTTTATTTATATATAAAAAATAGTACTATCTAGATATCTTGAAAGAAAATAATCCATAAGTCAGTTTTATTTAAAGTTATAGAATAGTATCTATTGTAAATGGAACGTCTTGGAAGAAGGCATGAGACAGTAGGATTAATATTGAATAAAACTCATGGGAATGTTATTTCACTGTGAATAAAGTTAATATTATATCAAGACAGTTTCATAATTTGATTTTTTATCCAATCATCATTAAATTTAACCCAATTTTAAAAGTAATCTAAAAATAAGAATATTTTACTCTATTATCATAGGCTGTATTTTATTTTTAATGGCTGTAGGACGATGTAGGTAAAAAATTAAATTAGTTCATTAGGGCAACAAAATCAAGTCAAACTTACTTTTCAACTCGGTAGTCTTGCCAATAGATCTTCTTCGAGGTGACATCTCTTTGTCTCTGGTGACAAGAAAACTTAGATTAAAACTTCGCAAGTGAACAGCTTGGGGAAAGAACTTTTCCACATGGACATAGCTATATTGCATCGACCCTAAATAATGCTATACTCATTTTCATAACATGGACAACTTGCAAATTTTTAATTTAATAAAAATCGAACTTTTTTATTAAATTAACTCTTCAGTATATACCTAGTCAAACTATCATATTTATTCAAAACACGAAATCACTACAAATACTTCGTTTCGTAGAGATGTAAATCCTCTGAGTTGTTTCAAAAAGCCAAGTAGAATTCAGACGATGGAAGCGTTAAATGTACTTACAGAAATACTTTCATTGAGTGTTACTGCAATAAGCGCTTTTATGATGAATATTTTCATAATTAACTTACAATAATAGATATATTCTTTAAAATTTATGTAATAAAGAGATTTAACAATATTTTATCTCATAAAACGATCTAGAGAACATTTAAGGACTATTGAGATCGGGAAGAAAAGGTTTCGACTTTGAGTTTGCACTTTTTTCTCAATTTTTAATAATCACTCTTCTAAATTCTTTGCAAATCCCTGAAAACTATGGATAAAAGTTCTTTAAAAATCCATCTGATCTGATTATCCGATCCAATAAAAGTAATCACAAGATTTTACGTCGAGCCTTAGAGCATTTCGATCAATTTAATTATTAGATATCTTATTAAATTATAAGCTGAAATTGCTTAAACAATATTTTAAGTATTTTAAAAATATTTTTGAAAAACCTATTAAATATTTAACAATTAGACAAAATTCTCTGCAGTATCCATGTAGCAAAAGATAGAGTCTAATTATAACCTAGGTATTTGTAATTTTTGTGTAATTAACAATTACATAGGTTGTTCTATTATTTACTTACTCGTTCAAGCCCAACCTAAGATTAGGCCCAGCTGATCGTAGCATAGCATGCGCCTCCGAGTTCGTCATGTTCTTGGTCGGCTGCCCATTAATTGAGGTTATGACGTCACCCTCCCGAATACCGCCTAAGGATGCTTTACGACCGGGATTTACCTGAAAATTGTATTAATTTGATTCAGTAACACGTTAAGCTTAATTTGCGTTGTAATATGTTTCGATTGTGTTACAAATGAACATTATATGAATCAATTACTATTTGCTTTGCCAATTTCTATTTATTTCATCATGTGAAATCATTTAATAACACACCTATGTATTTCCGAAGGCTATACGTATTTCCGAAATGGTACTGTTTAATGGAGTATTCAATACATTTCAAAATACTTTTCCTCCTTCAACGATAGTTTGGCAATGAGTGAAAGTTTCTAAATTGTTTGCTAAAACCTATTAACCTAATACCTTTTTTCTAATAGCGAAAAATAATGTGAAAGTTCCAAGCATTTAATCTTTATTTAATTTACATTTTTTTTTTATTTACTAGACTTGTTTACATGAAGGGACTACCTACGGATTTTGTCGATGGTTAGATTCTGCCTCCACGAAAAATATATCTATAAAAGCCATGAAAGAGTATCGATATTAAACATTTACGAAATTCCTTTAATACTTTGCGAACTCCTTTAAGATCAGGAATGCCAAAACCAACGAAACAAACTTATACTATTACTAGTAACTATTTAGTAATCGGTGCTGTTTACTGTTTATTTGTTACTTCGAATAGAAATAATCATCTACGACCACAATTAGTTTAAACACATAACTACTCTATCATTGACCCCTGAAAGAACTACATAGAGCAAATTAAGTATTAACCCATCCCTTTAACTGGCGTATAAAATTTCAGTTAATATACAATAATTATTATTAATTATTAATGTATTCATTCAAATTTGTACATTGTTAATGAACAAACCACTTTATAGATTAATTATTACAGTTGATGGAAATGTCACAATATGTGTATTATCCACATCACAATCTATTTTGCTAAGCATGCAGAGGCACGAATCGTGTCAAGTCCAAACAGAAGATAAACCATCAAGAGGATTGGCGTTATATTGGTATTTAGATCTTATTTACTGTTCATGTCACGTAATTTTCTGCGTCCGTTCACGAAAACGCCGTTTTATCAATAAAATATTGATTGTCTGCTTGTTTTACGGTATTGTCGAAATGTTTTACGGTTATATTTAAATTTAAAACTAAATCGTTAAGTACTTTATAAACGAAACATTTAGTCACTAAATTCTGTTTCAAAATTAGGTATAGTGAGATACTAGTTTTCTTATTTTGATGCAATTCTTTCTCGTTGGCTTTTGAAAACTATATTTTTTGCAATAGGTAATTGATTGACTAATTCTCCATGGACTTTTTCATGGAGTTCTTCTCTATCTATCTTCTTGTCAGGCAGCCCGCATCATCCCTTTGAGTCGTGTAAAACCAGAGTATACTACTTTGTTTAATATGCAACGTTGTAGGCTAGCGAGTGAAACCGCAGGGGCAAGCAATCATATATGCAGTATAATAATTAACCATATCATTCGATTAGATTACGTTCCATCTAGCGTAATTTGACTAATAGAGTCAAGTACGCTTTATGACCATGTCCAATGCCAGGATAATATTATTATCTAGGTATCTGTTCTATTAGAATCATTAACGATTACATATAATACTAGCGGTCCGCCCCGGCTTCGCCCGTGGTAGGTACATATGAAAAATAGATGTTGGCCGATTCTCAGACTTACCCGATATGCACAGAAAATTTCATGAGAATCGGTCCACCCGTTTCGGAGGAGTATGCAGACTAACATTGTGACACGAGAATTTTATATATAAGATTATGTATATTTTCCAAAACAACTACGATTCATATATTGTCAATAAACCGCCTCACTTGTTACGATTAAACAAGATAGAGCATTCATTATGCTCTCGATTATTTGAAATTGTACATTTATTACATTCAACCCTTACGAAATCGTTTGTAAAATAAATGCAGGATAAACATCTTGAAGCAAAACGGAACATTTATCTTCGGGAGTTATCACTCGTTTCCCAAATACTAAACAAAATAAAGGTACCTACCTTTCTTTATTACCTTTCTGTTTGTATGAAACTGCTTGTTGCAATATTCTTCATAATAAATATATAAATTAAAGTATTTATAATGAATCCTACAGCCTACTGTATTATTGTGGTTCATTGATTCACTTCAAATTTGAATCAACTCCCACCAACCGCAATATAATTTCCTAATCCGTATCAACCTAAATTTGACCACAAATAGCTATACATACTGAGCGTATTATAGTGCATTGTATTGATAGGACAGGATATTATGAAAATGTAAAAAAAGCATCGATCATTTACAAACACATTGTGCGTAAACTGTAAAGGCATACATCTATTAAAGTGTTATTATTAATCAAAACTTCTAAAACATAGTTGAAACCAAGTAACAAGGGAATTTCCATTTCTTTAAGTATCTTTCGTAAATTATGTTTTAGTTAACTAATTTACTGACACAGATGAATATAAATGTAATATGACAAACCGCATTCGGTTCCCGCCGCCTCGCCGCCGGCGAACAAAACTTCAACATGTTTCCCGTAAACTTCCAACCCTAACCTTCGCACAAATAGCCGTATGAATGCAACAATCCCAATTTTAAACGCACCATGTTCTACACGACACACACGTTTACATTATTTGTATCACAATACAAAATTACGTAACACTAGCGCAATTTGGGCTCGGTATGCCGATTGCCGCCACTCAAGTCCACTCGCCGCACGAAAGACAGGGGTTAGACTAAGTTATAAGGTGAGCGTTAGAGCCAATTTCATCGAAACATTATATGGACATTATTCGTATATGCATGCGCCGTGAGGACGTAGCTATTGTGTTGGGGGTCGTCACTCGCTACGAATATTAATCTTGTTAAAGGCGAATCGTACGCCTAGTGCCAAGACTACGTGCTTTGATGTTATTTTAATAAGCCAATGAACTTTTATATTGTATGGTAATAAAATGAGATTACATTTAAATTCAGGATTCGTAAGGGCGATAAACCCGTAATCATCTCGGCTTTATGTAATGTGTTGTGCTCATTGCAATGACGTTCGTGGTGCGTGCTATGAGCACTTTAGCGTTTAAGTGATAACCGCATAAACATTTACGTATATGGTTTAATTTTCCCTTAAAACGTCGAGGATTACGGGCACATGCGTGCTTCATTATGTTATTATTACAAATATTTTAAGAATATTATAATACACAAAAAAAACCATTTGAAAATGTTAAGATGAAATAAGTTATTAGATGTTTGAGTATATACTTATAATTGTTGCTAAGTTTAAACAAATCTTGCAATTAATTATATTTTAATTATATTTATAATAATTTAAAAGCAATGTATTCGAAAATGTAAAAATAAAGAAGAAATTTCGCTCATAAACGCAGTTTTATTTCAGTGTGAGCTAAGCTTAAAAGCTTTATGTGATAGAGCAAGAATCCATTGAAAAATATACAAATTTGTTAATATAAGCTTTATATTATGACCTAAGTTTTCGTGGTTTGCTATCTCCAAGAGAAACCAGAAAGAATTAAGAGAAGTTCAGAATAAATGAATAATTATTGAAGCAAAACGTTAATTGATTTACATTTTACGATAAAAAAGAAATGATAAATATAACACGAAAAGAAAATAAACAAGGAGTTTTTCTTCAGAATTTTGTGCCGTAGATCAAAGCTTAGAAGTTAAAGCTTCCGCAATCTAGTCTTGTGTCTTTGAAGACAAGGTCATTGAAACTCATGAGAGCATTATTAATTATATAAAAGAATCTAACTACACAGGGAAGACATGTTCAACCACACCAAGAAGAGAGATTTACCTATCTAAAACCTCCCAGAAACATATATACCTGCAGATTTAGATAGTAGTTCATAAACTTGGCTCAATATAGACGTTTGACAGTTACCTGGGATGAAAATGACTGGATACAAATATACAATGGTGCTTGAAAATGTCAATAGTTCTGGAAACTCAGAGAAGATAAGTAAAGTTTAGCTTTGTGCAAGGTTCGTTAGCTCTGATTGTTTAGATAACATTTCATGAGAATGACATCGTATTTTTTAGTTACTTTAGAATTTACTAAACTTTTTTAGTTAATATAGCATAATTTCCATGTAATATGTATTTAATTTAAAAAAAATTATGCGGTTTGTAAATATATACGCGAAATAGAGCCAAAATTTAATAAAGAATATTTATTCCAGATTGCCACAACTACCCACTAACATTATACGAGGTATAAGTTAACCGCAAGAAAGTTTACCATAAAAGTTGCAACATTTGTTCTCATTTTAATTAAAAGTGAAACTTGTAATCTTTAACTAACTTACGAGTTTCCATCAAGATGCACTAGCAAGAGGCATCTGCAGAGATAAAAGTATCTACGAAAATCCATCTGTCAGTATAAAATAATAATATAACTGCAGTTAGGCCCATTTCATAAGTATTTAGACTGTTCGCATTACAATTCAGATTTGTCGAATGTACTACCTACATAAGTTTCATAGTTGGGGAGGCTTTTGCAGGTACATATTACCACTGGGTGAACAACAAAAAGAAAGCACTGATCACTTATATTTACTGCATAAGCACTTAGCTTATGAAGTTAACTTTATCAATAATAGTTACCTAAATAATATTACCTATGCATGAAGACTGATACACACAAAATTACTTTGTGCATAAAACAATTACCTATATTATTTACAAATTTTCAAGTTTTACAGTTAACCAGATGCATAATTTTTGGTTTAAAACATACCTTTATGACGTATACGTGTTATTACGTGTATTTTCGTGTTGAAGCCTGAAGGACATATTATCATTTGCGTCAGTGTGTAAAAACATTGCGTATTCCAGCAAACGAACGCAAATGTATGCTTAGACATGTGAACGCATCTAATCAACTGAGAATGCAAATACACAAACAGGCGGAATGTGTAAACTTTTTTCTTGAATATCACGCTTTTTACTCGAACTTTCAAATGAATTATATGTACAAAAGGTAGCAACTGTTTTTTCTTTTACCTAGTCATATTTAAGAAGCCATTTTAATGAAAAATAACTTTAAATAGATAATTCGTAGAGCGGTACGAATTTTGCGGAGGCGCGGCTAGTTTATAAAAATAGATAGGTACTTACCTACCTACCCAAAATATACTTTTATGGTTTGAATAGTAATAATATTTAACAATATTTTTATATGTTCCATTATGTTTATTACCGTATATTATAACCTCTTAGGATTGACCTGGTACCATTTTATAGTCCTAAGGCACTTAATAAAATACGCACGACATCACAGGAAGCACCAGGGAGTAATAAAAACAACATTATTTACTACTTTGTTTTATATTATAACCTTCTCCAAAATCTTAATATATTACATAATTATAGTAGTAGATACATAGAAAAATTCGGAATTAATAAACGACACAGCACACAGTTATCCAGAACCTTTCTAAAAAACTACACAATAACCATTATCAAAATGTCAAACGTAAAATGTGATTCCACAAGCAGTACATTCGAACTTGAAGTGCGACAACAGCGCAGCATGAGACCTCCCAGATTGAAACATGTATCGTACGTCTAAGGCGTTAAGAAATAGTTTTGCGATAATAACAGTTCTCCGTTTCCTGGTCAGTGAGGAAGATATAGGAATTCCACGCACGTATAACCCGTGACTCCTGAACGCACGTGTGCCGCTTTCTCGATAACCCTATATCTGCTTATTCGAGTATGTACCTCAATCTATCCTATTTGTGTCTGGCCTCTGGTTTTATCAGTTTTGCCATATATTGCGCACTGGGCGGATAATCTTTTGAATGGCTAATGGGTTTTAATGGCTTCCAAAGTATACCTACATTTCCTATAGCATTCCTGCAGCTAACACATTTCCTGTTTTATTGTTTTAACCTGTAGTTTATTGTCTTTTTCCAAAGGTTTATTTTCTGGTTAAAATTTGTTGCCAACCCTTAGAAGAGTACAGTTATGAAAGATATATGCCTGTACTAGGCTTCCGCCCGTGGCTTCGCCCGCGCAGTCAAAGAAAAACCCGCATAGTTCCCTTTCCCGTGGGATTTCCGGGATTGCATCATTTTCCCGGGATAAAATATGGGCCTATGTCCTTTCTCGGGTATCAAAATATCTCCATACCAAATTTCATGAAAATTGGTTCAGTAGTTTAGGCGTGATTGAGTAACAGACAGACAGACAGAGTTACTTTCGCATTTATAATATTAGTATGGATTTAATCGCCACCATGCACATGTACCAATACTACCAGACATTATAATTTATAATATAAAACAAAAATACTAAATAACGTTATCATATAAGATCCAACGAGAACTCGTATGCACCATAAAATATTTCACGTGTTCCACCGCTTAAATCTGTATGCAGTGTAGTTTTAAATCAGGCTTTGTGCACACGACACCCGCCCACAATAAATTCTTGCACCTTTACACCTCAGTGTCAAGTGAAACGTTGAAACCATTTGCGAAGTTAGCGGAGAAGCCTGTATAGCGAGCAATTTTCATTCAACATGTACTTTTCACTCCTCTCCACGAACGCTTGAAATAAAAAGCGACTGTAAACGCTCAGACCAAAGCCTGCAGGTAAAAGACGTTTATGTTAACAGCTCTTATTTTACGTTTTATAATGTTGATTGCTGAGACAAAGGAAAGTGTTAGGTAGTATCAGATTTTCTGCTTTTTAAATGCTTGGATATACATTGAGTTTATCTTTGATTTTAAGTCGACATTTGGTATAAGATTGGAGAAATGTATTTAATTTTCATACTTTTAAGGTTGTAAATATGTATATAAAATTACTAGGTAACACCTACTGTTTAGTATTTATTTTTTGGGTACAGAAATGATTAACAGGAAATAAATTATATTTTCTTCATTATTATTAGACTTGCTATTTTGTATGCCGTTAAAACAAGACTGTTTTATTTTATTTTAGATAACATGTGTCAGAAATGTAGAGATATTAATAACAAATTAGATACAGGTTTTCATTTGAAAAATATCATATTGCAAAATATTTGTGAAAAATGTTAGAACATGCACGCTTTAAAGTTTAAAGTATTCGATACCGATATGTTTTTTGTGTGTAAAAAATGATGTTGAAATTACAGGTTCTTTTTTAAAACAGCAGTTTCATATATGAATATGTAGATGGTCAAATGAACACCGTAGTACAATTTTTCAAGTTTCTTTTTTAAACTACGAGAAAGTGAGCTTTATCATTACGTCAATAGCACGAACATGTTTCGCCTCTGTTATTAGAACAAACCGATCTTTCATGCGCTATCAACAATAACTCCATTACGTAGCAATTTTCCGAGTGCTTTAATGTTAGTAAGTACATGCGTATTATTGGAAAGATTGATTATTGTTAGCCGAATAAGCAATTCCATCTCAATTTTACTCACATCCACTATACGCCCCATTGATTCGCTGAAGCTCTGCTGAAATAAAACAACATTATTTTACCGTACAACTATATTGATTCATATAAACTATGTTTATTGTTTTTACTGGTGGGTAATAAGTCTATTTAGTTTAGAGAATATAATGTTTATTGTTTGCAGCAAATAAAATGATACATTTTTTACAACAATGCTGTGTATCTTTTTATACAGTTTATGAAATCGACAATTTCAGGAAATTTTATAATCTTACCGGTCTAAAAGATACGTACTTACAACTTTTATATATTTATTGTTAAAGCAGCAAGCTTTAGAATTCAATGAATCAAAGAAGAATGCTTTTGTACGAATGCAAAATATTGGTTCAGTGAGATTTGAGAAACCATTCTGGTGTGAAATATTTATTCTAAACAACGTATCCTGATCGTAGAGAATATTACTACTGTAGTATGAAAAACGTCAGAGAGATAGCATATTTAACAAAACAATAACATACAAAAGGTAGAGTCTTGTATCTTCTAAATAATCACATTTACGTAAAGCGATTGAATCAATGAAGAGAAGAAAAAACTCATCTTTGTAAACATATAATTATCATACAATCCACATGAAGTAATATCAGGATAGCTTAAATTGTTTAAACCGATTATCTTCCACAATTGACTATCGAGTTACGAACTTGCACCAAGATATGTGAAGTTCGTCGTACTGGAAACAATCTATTTAATATAGTTACTAAACTGTACGTATTCTAGATAATAGATTTATGCATTTTACTTCTAATAATGGAAAGTATAATAATTAAAAGAAAGAGAGCGAAAGTATTCTTCTAGTCTTTAAATATTTGTAGTAATCAGGTTTTTTGGTACGAATTATTTTCAGTAGGTACCTAAATATTTTGTTTAAAGAGTGGATAACGTGAATGTAACATGGAACTTCTTGCGGATTATTCTCGGAACAAAGTGTCCATTCGATCGATAAAAAATTGCCTATTCATAAGCACTTTCAAAAAGTTTACATGAAATAAAAAAGTTTTCAGTTACCGTTTGAGTTGCATATTTTTATCGCGTTTATATCAAATTTAAAAGCGTCTAAAGCTTTGCCTTTAACTATAAATTGTTTAATAAACCCTGTGTATATTTTTGAATTACCTATTAGTTAAATATATAGAAGAAATATCTAGTTTATATTTGTAGTTTCAATAAGACGAATGGACGCAAGGAGTGCAAACGAATTGTTATACTTTTAACGAGGAACAAAGCAATACACTTAACAAATTACACCTACATTCCACAATTCCTTGCAAACAAAACCTTCTTTCTATGTCAATTTGTGCGATTTTCCAACAAAAGATTGTATGTGTGAACAAAACCAAGTAAATATTGCACAAAGGTTTGAACTTTTAAAGTACTATATAAAGAATACTATGCTAATAGTCTTCTTCATAATTAATAAATAAATCAACGTTGTTTAGTGTATTATTAGTGTTGACTATTCTTCACAGATGATCGATTTCATGACCTAAAGTCATTGACTTGACATCTTATTAAACTTTACAGCTTCACAGTCAAACGCACCTCGAAACTTTTTAACGACGTTCTGTATTAAGGCGTTACCCGGCAATTTCGACTATGTTCAACCTCTATAAAGTCTGGTACAACATAAAGCACAATACCGAAAAAAATATATAAAATAGGATGGTCTTTGATCTTTAATTGCTCGCGAGGACTTTTTTCCAAAGTTAATAGATTTCTAGAAAAAAAATGTGCCGTGGTCATCGATTTTTCCGCAAATACTCTATAAACTTCGTAACCTGCTGACTTAGAGCTCTGAAAATTTTATGTTTAATAAATTCTCAGTTACACAATAGTCTCTGACGAGGATTTTTTGTTTCACTGATTGGTATCTTTTTAAATACAAAATGCGAGGAAAAAAGAAGGTGCAGCGGGAGAGGTTTGAGATCCGTCAAGTATGGTCAAGGTTATTAGCGCATGTATAAGCCTTAATAGGTGATTAAAGGGGCAAATAGGATAATTAATATTGGTATATATTGCTAAATAATAAATATAATATCTATGTGTCATAGTAAATTGGAAAAACGTATTTAGGTATGTCGATGGGATATGATTGATCGAAACCTGTTATCCAGATTAAAGATGTCGCTTCCTTTACCTTAAAAAATGTGTCAATCGGTTGTCGTCAAGGGATATTAAAAACAAACAAACATAGTTTTTTTATTTATTAAGTATATTTATTATAGGTATAGTATAGCTACTACAACAAAAAAATATAATGACGATTAGATTAAAATTAATGCATTGAAATTACACCAAAACCACTCGTAGACCGTACTACATTTATGCACCTAGTAGTTTATAAACATGAATAATTACTATTTAAGTCTGTAATAGACTAGTGATTGGGCAATGTTTGTGGTTGCAATGCCTAATTAGCGAAAATAGAAATGATATCTAACTCAAATATCCTATTCAAAATGGAAATAATTTGTAATGTGTATATGTAGAGTCGAGAAGGATTTAATGAGGAACAAATAGCGACAAATTTTTCCATAGGTTCTCTTCAATTGTAACGATCATACCGCTACGCTTTTATTCATTCAATCTTGCTAGTTAATTACAGTTGTATAATAAGCTTATAAAATTATATAATTCGGTTAGTACAGTAGCGTAAAACTGCGAAACACGTCCGCGCGAATCTGAGGCCAAAGGACGAAGCGTAGCTAACATTATTATCTTATTTATTACTTGATATTATCATCTTAAAATTACGACTGTATTCTCTATTACATATATTATTTTCTAAAAAATATACACGAAGCTCTAAATTTTCTCACTCATCACCATTTTTTTTATCAAATTCCTAAAAATGCGTACCTACGGACGTATTTTTAATGTCAAGTTTTCGCTTTTCAGCGTACCCACTTATATCAAATTTTGTGTAGAAGATGTTCATATTACAGAATCATTGTGACTTGAAAACAACAGTTTGTATTATAATATCGTCTTGTATGTGACAATTGAAAAGAAATGAGCACAACAGCCTATATAAATGAACGAACCAAAGAATAAAACCTTAAACCAACTGAACGAGCGTTAGACTTGCGCCATTTTTAGCGGATATACCTTGGAGATAATAATATGTAGATAAAGTTAAATAGTTATTGCTTAAATATTGACTTATTTTGAATGTTTCTAATGCAAAAAGGGTTTTCAAAAAAAAAATACCCAAAAACGTACCCTGGATATCCGCAGTGGCTGGTTTTGATCGAACCCGCCGTGCATTCGAAAGCCCCACGGCGCGCCGCCCGCTAACTCCACCTCCCTCGATGTCATCGCTAAGTTTTCAGTTCATTGCTCAGTCACACAACAACACAATTCACACTTCCACATTACACAGTCAATGTATTTGTGTGATTTTCCATTATCGCCAAACTAATGAGGTAATGTTCTGGAAGCCCAAAGCGCTCTACATCTTTAAAATGAACATCACCTTCACATTGTGCGGTACGCTCGCTCAATCTGCAACAAAAATAGACAAATTTAAACAAATATTTCAAATAGATGGATGATATCATATAAGTTCTGCGAAGGACGCACTCTTGGTAGGCTAGGGCGAGGCTATATTTCAATATGTATAACTTTTTTTCATATTGTAAGTATATCGTTATATCTTTAGACTTTTACAAATTGAAAATATTGTGTGGAAATAAAATGGAATACATTTCCTTTCTATCATCTGACATTCTTAATCTTAATTAATAATGAAAAGGAAGTATGAATGTGAATTTTCTCCACAAAATTAACATAATATAAATACGAATAATATGGTTGATAATTTGATAAAGCTTTTTTTTGATAGTGGTTAGTGCTTCGATTTAATTAAAAACGAAAATTACCTATGCAAGATAAAATACCTATATAATTAGTACGTAAATCATTGTCATTTTTTTTAGATAGGTACTAAATAACATTTCTTAAAGAATCTTTCTCTTTATTGTATTTATTGATGAATAATTTAAATCGTTCAGTTTAAATCCATGTATTTATACGTACAGTAATCACCTTCATGTAGCATGTTATGTGGTAACGTTTCTTCAATATAATTTGTAACATTCATATTTCATTTAATGACATCTTAGTCAGCTATAAAATTTATAATGAGAAGGTTGTAACGCAAAAATTATCGAAGATAGAAACCCAAGTTCCTATCAATCGCGGCAAAGTTGCTCAGGCGTAGTTAATATTTAGGTATATTTAGTTTTACGAGCAGTCCACGTTTAAATACCTCATAAACGTGAACAGTATAAAAACAATGACGAAGAAATAGTTTTTAAAGTATCAACCTGATCTACTTTTTTCGAATCAAACAGAACGAGCTTGTACATGAAAACAAAGACGCGTCAACTATGGAAACTGGAAAGCTCGATTTTTAAGTCAGAATAGTAAAATTCTTACCGTGAAACACAATATTATTGTCTCAGCGTACCTACTTTCATTTTGAAAGGTTTCTTCTCTCCGTTATCAGTAAAGAAACCAAACAAATGTAATTTGATTGAATTTCGATCTCGTTTCCCTCGTTAAATAATAATTATACATACAAAAGCATTGAATAATTGTGTTATTTCCATCTAGTAGCAATAAAGGTTTCTACCTAAGTTTTACTTGGATGCCTAGATACCTAATACATAAGAGAATAATGTATTTCTTATTTCAGTTCTTATGTAAATCTTGAACGTATAGAGTAAGAAAATATTATGTGGTATTGCTATATCTTTTAAAGCGGTTATATAAAACTTGTAAACGCGATGGTAACTTCTTGATAGCTTTTTACTAGTCGGTTAGCAAGCTTTATTACATCATGGCATTCGAAAGAAGAAATCTCGTTTGAAATTGTGTTAATTAACATTATTAATTATTCCAATTTTAACTGCAATATACCATAAATAACATATTAATAAAACAAATATTTTCTGAGCAATTCAAATTCGATCAAACTTAAATTTGAATTCATGAAGTACATAATATTATTTCAGGTTTACAGTTTTGTACCTTCCTTTCAATATACCTAATCTAAAGTGTTGTGTCGTAAATCAATATAGGTATTTTGTTATGACGAGGTCGAACTTGCTGTCTTATTTTCAGCTTATGATCTCAAACACCATCTAAACAGAAGGCCAACGTGGTCGTGAAATGTGTGAAACTTATAATATCCTCGTTAATATGAACTATTTACTACCTATGCTATTTTATGATATTTAAATTTAATATCATTCTAAAACAGTGCTCAGGTTTGGGCAATCACCGAACACATAAAACTAGATTAATATGTTATAAACCAAATCATAGATATTTAAATTCCGTGAGGAAAATGATTATATTGCTTTTGCCATTTTCATTAGCTAACAAGCTTTTTAAAGGTAATTTCCATGGGAATAAGTAAGGAAATGTTTAAAGAAACGTACCTATTTCAAGAAAAAAAAATCTAATCTCTACAACATAATTAAGATGGCAGATAAGTGGAGATAAGTGGAGATTTATAATTGAAATAATATCACTGCGACGGTTAGAAATACATTGTTATCAATTTCCGAACGTATATAAATTGTAAGTCCGTTTTTAATCTATTCGATTTTTTTACTACAATAAAATAGTCGTCTATATTAATTCC
Source organism: Colias eurytheme (assembly GCF_061535395.1). Lineage (NCBI taxonomy): Eukaryota > Metazoa > Arthropoda > Insecta > Lepidoptera > Pieridae > Colias > Colias eurytheme. The sequence goes on along the minus strand of NC_142989.1, from coordinate 2,885,621 downwards.
ATTCGCATTTCTAAATAAAATTTAATTTGCAGCTTAGAATAATAGAAAAGTATGAAAAGATTAAAAAGCTTTCGATAGAGCGAAGTAACGAAGTGATATTACGAAAAGCTTGACATATTGCTATTTCAAAAAGAACGCTTGCTCGAGTGCTTCAATAAAAAAGCTTTTCTATTTTGATTGTGTAAAAATCAATAAAGCCTATTTTTAAAATGCCTTATAATAAGGAAAGTTTGAAAAAACAATGTTATCTAAATCCAGTGTAGGACGCGGGATGGGCGGATAATAACTCATCGTTAATTTCAAACTCATACTTTATATGTTTCTTTGTTTCTTTGAATTAAAACTTGGAAAACTCATAATTGTTAGCAGTCTCTATTGGGAAGTGATTAACGGGACACAATACACTTTTGTATCTCTTGTGATATCTGAATATTGTACCGCAATTTTTTAACTTCATTCTAACGATTTGAATGCAGACTTTAACGCAGTTGTCAATTTCCTCGTTAAATCTCTTGTAACTTTTCAGAAATAATGGACATGATGAAATATTACACCACATACAAATTTTATTATTTTTTTAACAAGCATACAATACATTCGACTGCTACTTTAGCTGCGGTTGTATTAACAGTCATTAAATTAATAACTGTTTTAAATGTGTGAAGTAATTCCTTAAATTCTTAATTACATAAAAAGATGAGATTGAAATGTTACAAGTAACAATGTTGGTAATTCATTTAGACATTAATTGATGTCTGGATCAACAAGGCTTAATAAATCCCGAATGCCATTGAAATCCCATCAGCCATTTTAGGGTAGGTATTATTTTAAAATTGACAACATAACGAACATTCATATATGATAATAATATAAAGCAGCTGCTTCATAAAGAATTAAGATGAAGATAATATTATGTAGGCATTATTAAGAGTCGAGATCTATCTCGGAGGTATACCATACTACTGACTCTACAATTCACTATAATTAATTAATTATATAAAAACTAAATCATTTCAAATGTCTATTATCTATTAAACTAACTATACCCTCATTAATATCCTATAGCTTACCGAATAATTTTTAAATTCCAATCCCGTAGCTTTAGCACAAATAATTATACATTTTTTATTCATGTCCTTTCATTAAACGAAACAAAAGCGCAATCTTATTTGCCGCTAGCGCCAACAGTTTACACAAAAGCAATACGATTAACTTTATTTAAATTATTCCACTTTTGAGTCTGCAAACATCGAGAGGAAGAAAAAAAATCCACTCATTTGCGACATTCATAAAATAACAATGAAGAAAACAGAGCTAGAAAAAGATTAAATAAGAACAAGAAAATGCTTTAACATCAAAAGTGAAAATTAGTTTTTCTCAACAAGTGTATGAAAAGGAAACGTTATGAAGTCCGTATAAATGTTTCGGAATCGGAAATCGTAAAAAAGTATTGAAATGATACGGGTAGGCAGTAACTGATATTTAATCGCATTTATATTAAGGTAGTTATGTTTAAATACGTTTCAGCCGGGGGCGAACTCGATAATGTAGCCACACATGGTCCATTTGAATGTATGTGTGTGTACTTGAATGTTGTTTTATTTCATCAGCGATAAATTGTGTTTATTTTTAAAGTTCATATACGTTGCTGGCGTTTGTGACAGTGCGTAATGCGTAGTTAATGCGTTTTGTTACAGATTGGGTAATTGTGTTGGCATATCGTATTATTTTCATGATTAATGAATGGTGTTTAGCTGCTGATAAATGTCAACATAATATTATATATTGTGGGAAATATTTCGTAGACACAATACTGACGAGGGGTGCGGATAATTTGGTGTCTAAATCAGTATTTTGATAACAGATTTTCCGCTGTATCAGTCCTCAGAATAATAAAATAGACAATGAATGAAATGAAGCAGTTTATGTATATTAATGTTCATATACTGGGACTAGCGCTTAGCTACCATTATGTATTCTGTGCTGGGACATCATAACCCTTCTGACGTCGTCAAGTAATGACAGCACCTACTATTCCTATATGGTGATATCATTAAGAAACACCATAAAACAAGGCGAGTCAATTAATGTCAACAAAACATTGAGTAGTTTACAGTGTGATAAATTGTCCAAATTAATTTCCTCGAAACTAGTGGGTATATACTATATAGTAAATACCCGTATACCTATACAACCGACAGATAAATTAATCACTGAGCAGGTGCACAGCTTATAGTGCTTCCTTATTGAATTACTTATCCATTTAATAACTTCAATAAATCGTATCGAACTTCTGCTCGAAGTATTTTAATATGCAATTTGTTTGCACTTTTCATTGAACATTGAATGATGTTCATTCTTAAGGAAATATAAAAAGCAAACGAGCGCTGGTATAGGTATTAGGTAACTTATAATAACATAATAAAATCTTAAGTAATTTCATGTAAGTAATAAAATATAAATCTTAAGCTTAAATGGACCTTTTGGTGAAACATATATTTATCGTCTTCAACTCATCTTATTTTCCTTCCAAATATTAAAAGAATGCTTAAAATTACAAATTCCTTTAAAACGGCCTGTATTTAATTAATTTGTGTCTATGAATATTCTTCTCTTTCAGCCTTGTAGGTATAAAAAATTCACGCAAAATTTTCCCTTAGTATACCTAAAGCCTGTTTCGTAAGATTGTAACAATCGCAAACATGCCGTAAATGAAATGACATCAAGGTAACGGAAGCATTCGACTCCTGCGAGTGACATTTGTATTAGACCCTCTACCTTACCATATAAGTGCGTCTCTTAGTAAAGCCGTATTGTGAGATAACTTTCAAATTCAGATATTGCATGTAATTATTATACTGTACCCGCAACATTTCAGTTATGGATGCATTTACAGCACCATGACAATAGGTACCTATGAAATAATGAAATAAGAAAATACCTTGTAAAAAAATGAAATTCACGAAAGAATTCGATTACTGTTTAATTTATTTCAAATTGTATTTCTACGTAATTTTCGCAGTCAGTAGATTACATCACCGCATCTGTTAAAAATGTAATGTGTTTGAACTTTCCGCCCTCGCTTACAATGTCGTCTCGTAGTAAGAATTAAAATTAAAATTAAGACGTCAAATACAAACCGAAAGGCGAGACGTGTATTACAGATAGCAGAAAAATCTGTTTAGAATTTAATTTTTTTTTTCTAAGATTTACTCGTAGTTGTAACATCCTACCGCATTAAAGCTTATTTAATTTTTTTAGAAAATTATAAACAAGTACAAAGCAAGAACTGGGTCAACTTTTATAACCTTAAAACCTCCATCTCTCATATGGATGCAATATTGTTGCCCGTTTGTCTAAAAAACCAAGTGTTGGGTTTTTTATCGTGCAATATTTTCGCGAATATATCGATTTCTTTCCAGGCATGTATCAAAACCAACTGCTCTTTGATCAACATTCAAGCCATTCTCTGCTATTTTTTAGTTTTAGTACAATGGCCGAGTTTCAAAGTAAATTTTTACACTAGAATTTTGATACAAAAAAAAATTCATGTTGCAAAACGTCTATTTGGAACCCCAGAATATAATAAAATAATCAATTACATAACGTACTTTGAGTATTTCAAATAATATATATTTAATATGCAATGCTATATTATTGATGAGGCTCTGAGGTTTTAGATAGGTACGGCCAAACTCTACCCGTAGGTAGAGTGAAGCTATTGTAGCTTTCTTAACAAAATTAATCGAAAACATACCATTTTAGCATTTAAAAGCAGCTTAAATTTTAGATAATAAATTACCAAATACCTCCGTATTCCTCCACTAACAAAAATATTGCTATTCTATGATTTACTTTTTAATTTTAGGTGCAAAAACATGGTTCCACAGGAGGCAAATTAATCGTTAGAAATGGTTCCAGGAAGAAAGAATTGTGCCTGACAAATTGTCGAACTCTGGTTCAATTCAGCAAACAACTTTTTTGAATGCAGCAAAGAATTTAATAGATGGATGTTAGTCCTTAAACCATTTAGTAATTAAATCAAAGTTGTTATCAATGTCATAATATTATCTTTAGTAAATAACAATGAAAGTTCACATTTGACAAATAAACAAAGCGCTAAATAATAAGCTACAATGAATGTAAATTAATGATTACATAATAAATTGCAGGAATCTATGTCCAGTGATTGATTGGTTTATTTCAGTCGGTCTACGCCGAGATGTCGGTACAAAGATGTTGCCGGCTTTTAATAGCATAAGCTGACTCATACAACATTTCGTTAATCGAAGGTTAAATATAACAGCAGCATTACGTATGTAACGTTTTAGTACACTGATCGTTTTGTATGACCTACTGGCGTATATTCAATGAGGTATTATTTTGTTTCAGCAAAACCAACTGAGTTTATGTTTCATGATTGTCCCGAAGGAGATAAGATGGATTATTAGACGAAAAGCCTGTAGCATTAAATATTCTGCTAAACTTACACCTTTATGTTCTCTACTAGAAATCAAACTTAGGATAAAATTCTAAGCCCAATATTCGTTAAAGTTATTATGACTTTCGAGATATAATATACGATATCAATAGATGATGTCAATATTCTAATTCTTTTATCTTACGAAATACAATCTGTAATTGTGAAACACATAAAACTATCAATTTTATGCATATTCAATTGGTAAATATGAACTTAATTCTCTAATGAATTCATAGAACCTTCTAGGAACACTTAGACCTACTCAACGACGAATACTGAACCTCTTTTCTTTTAAAACCTCTACAATTAAAGTAATAAATGTGCATACTTTGTGCATTGGAAGTATAACAGAAGGATTTAAATTCTTTTATTAATATGTTAGGTATAAAAGTAATTTATGAATAATTTTAATTGAATATTTCATAGTAAATCACACACGACCTATATATACAATTTATACAGAGTTATTTATAGAATTTATAGAGAGTTGTTCATGTAACATTAATTCTATTTTTGCAATTTCGATACGGGAGATCCCGAAAAAGTAGTAAACAAACAATCAATAAACAAAAATACTTCATTGTGCACCAAAAAATAAAAAATAAAACAAAAGTTAATATAAAAAAAGACACACTTGAGCACAACTGCCGGTCTTATCGCTAAAACAGCGATCTCTTCCAGACAATCTGGTGGTCAAAGTTCATGGGCAAGAGATGCGTTTATAAATTAGTAGGAAGTAGAAAGAAAATTTTAATAAAAATCGTGGGTAGGCACACGTAAGCTTGTAGATATGTTTATTTATCTATGGATACATCAAGGAATGTGTTGCGAGGGTAAAAGCACTGTAATTGAAGGTCCCGACCCTCAATTAGGGTTCGACAGTGGACGAGCATGCAATCATTTAAAATTATAATTTAATTCTTCTGAACCTTATTCATATCAGCACAAACCAGTCATTGAAATATTGATATAACACCAATATAGCATAGATATGAAATTTTACTACCTTTGAATTCTACTATTACTTCTACCAATACCTACATATTGAATCAAAACGTAATAGCCTGTAGATATATACTGGGCTATAGTATTACAACTACTGCTACTCTATTAATATTGCTAGAGGGATATTAAAAAAGGTAAAATTATAATAACCTATTTAATAGATGACTTTGAAGACTTTTAAGTAACGCGAGAAATTCTAATTACACTTTCATAATATACTTAGTTCAGTTATTGTTTGGTGCAGCGAACAGAGAGTTTTTAACGAAGATACGAAAATTAATTATAATTCTGCAACGCTAGTAAATTTTGTAGTACCTATCTTGAACTAATTAAACGAGTTGAAGATCGTTTGTTTATTAAAGTGTAAGTTAATCATTGATTTGTTTATCGAGGTTTTCGTTTATTGAAATACTAGCTTTCCGCCAGCGGCTTCGCTCGCGTAGTCAAAGAAAAACCCGCATAGTTCCCGTTACCGTGGGATTTCTAGGATGAAATCTATCTTATATCTTTCCTCATGTCTCAGGCTATCTCTGTACTAAGTTTGGAGTAAATCCCTGCCGTACTTTTTGAGTTTAGCCCGGACATACATTCACACAAACAGACATAAATTCTAAAAGCTGTATTTTTGGCTTCGGTGTCTATTGTAGATCACGCCCCAAAATTCTTTAAAAAAACATTTATTGCACAGTTTTGACTTTCCTACAGTTTTATTATAATAGGTAGTATGTATAGATGATTTATCAAAGACTAATGTAGTTTGTAAGACACAGTATAGGACTTTATTAATGCGATAATCTTTGTTATGTAAGCTTTGTGTATACAAGAGTCAAGCTTAACTGTTCGACATCTCAATTAAACAATACACTCTGATCCTTTCGGTCTTAATGTATTGTTGGAATGTTGGCAATATTTAAAGCATGCGACCCTTGGGTCTCGTAAGGCGCCTAAACAAAACGCCTACAGTTTGATTTCAGTAGTAATTCTGGGACAATGAGCACAATTCACGTAGTTTTCGCAATAGCCGGCGGGGTTTTCTAGGAATTTTATTGCTTCCAACTGCTTACCTAATGACCCTGCAAGGGATCTATTTAGGGACTTGGTTTATCTTAGTTTTTGCTGTAATTCAAAAGAAAATTACTGACTGTGTCGTCTCATTTCCAACTGCAATTGGAGAATAGAGAAAAATAATTTATTATTTAAGGACTGCAGCGCCTCCCTAAATTACTTAAATGAAATTTATTTCTTATATAATAATTCAACAGGACTGAATTTAATTTTTCTTCCTGACTACTTATCTATGCAACCGAAACGGAGATAATACCTATTTATGGATTTATATATTATGCATAATAGATATCACAACCATATTCACATAATATATCTCACATTCTAGAACTACAAAGTTTTGGGCATATTGTACATAATAAATTAGAATAAAACTACACGAATATTATGAATCATTAATTACGTTCATGGTATTTGAACGTACCTATATCACAAAGAATGCGTATACTGCGTCCATATGGAATTGTAAATTAGGTCAATCTGCGTGGATTAGTTGCCGGTGCCGTATAAACATCCGTAGTTCAAACCGTCTTGAATTTGTACTGAAAATAATTCCCCCATTCCCTCACAATCGAAACTAAAGAACATTGGACAAAGTCTCATCAATAAACCCGGGAGTTTTCTAATGAAGTTAAAGTTGTTTATAAAAGTTCATTTTGATTCATTGCGGAAACTTCCTCGCCGTTTCGCACCTACATTCGAAACATTCATTTAGCAAGGTTTATTGTTCAGGTGCCGGCGATTCAGCCGCCATTTTAAATTTTATCCTACCTACATTGTACATGAGTATAATGTCCTTTTAGAAGTTGTATCAAACACCAAATATCTAATAAAATGTAGACTACTGCTTTGTTTAGGATTAATTCTGTCTCATATTATCTGACTATTAGTATGGGAAGTAGGAACGTAGCAACGCTTTGATGAAAGTAACTGATAACCATTAACGAAGTAACTTAATCAGTATAGCAGTGAAAATACTATAATCAAAACGAACACGCCATTCTAAAAAAATAAAAGGTACTTAATATTTATTAATAAAAATAAAAGTAACTTAATCAAAAGCAACCAAATAAAGCACCATTTTTGACAATTCACCAAAAAGTAGGTATCTACTTATATACTCAGACGTTCAAACCGCCTTTTAAATTTAAATAGGTCATAAGATTTTCCAAAAATGTTTACCGCAATACGTTATAGACTATATTCTATAAAACAGTATTAACATAATACTTTTATTACACCGTTCGGGGACAAAAGCTTACAAAATGGCCCGCCAACTGGCGCTACGCCTATGAATTAATAGCCGTCAAGCGAGCAACTGCATATTCTACTAAAATTGCTCACATACTTCATTGCAGGGTTTCCGCGAGCGATGTAAAAAGTTATTATTCATCTCGTCGAGATAATAACGACTTTAAGCTGGTCTACCCAAATATTATGGCTTCCATTTTATCACATCTTTAAATTTTATTAATTTCATCCCAGTCATATAGATTTAAATGTTAGGTACTTATACATTTTTCTTTGGATAGGAGATTTATTATAAGGAACAAATATCTAACTCTACTCGTACAATATTCTATTGCTTCAGTTTCTATGCCATAGCCATAATCTCTTTCGTAACCGCTAATTCTCCATTCAACGCACAAATGTTCTTGTTACGATATACGCGGGAAACACTAAGATCGATTGTAATTACAATCATAATTGCTAACAGATGCCATAATTCCGTTGTGATCTGGCAACCTCGCAGCACTCAAAGACCCCTTGTATAACGCCTCGATAATAGAATGGTCACTGAACTCTACAAATGCAGGTACCTTTATAAGTAAGTTCAGAGGAAACTTTTTTAGTTATAACAATAAAATACTACTTTTTCAATATTGCAAGAAGTACATACAACAGCATAGTAGGTACCTATAGATGTTTTATAATACATCAATATCGTACGTATCGTAAGTACGTTTGGCAATTATTATAAGCAAGACGATTCTTAAAGAACTTATTTCTTGTTGATCGATAACATCTGCAGAAATAAAAAGAAGAACTTGTATGTTTTTTAAATCCTTTATCGATTATATAATATATAGAGCCATATCGAATAGTGGCCAAAGACTGTGAAAAGGGTTGGGTCAGCGATAGATAAGAGGTCTTTGCCAGCTCGTAAAGCCATTCCATCGGACCCTACTTATCGAGATCTCTTAGTAAATTTCAATTTGAAATGGATATATCTATGAAACTCTATGCCCACCATGCTACGTAAATCGGCCGGCATGAAAGGGCAATTTTCCGTGAATATTTTTGTATCTCACCATCAATACATGCTGAAGCTTTGACCTATTTTTACTATAAACTGTTTATAAATTTCGCGAAGCGCGAAGGTTAGTATTTGTAATAAATATCCGCTTGTAGGCAGATAGAAAGATGAAGGAAAATCTCGCATACTTTCCTGATTATAAAATGCGCTATAAAGTCGGTCTTACGTTAGGACTTTTTCTGATATGTTGTGTACATTGCCATATTTGCCTGGTTTGACACAAAATCAATATAGATTTATCTATAACATTAACTTAAAATTATATAACCTAACAAATCATCATAGTGATGCATTTATATATTTTGACATAAATTCTTGTACAAAATCTTTTTGCTTGACAAGGAATACAGTGTATCTGCCATTTAGATATAAGAGAGAACTTGCTATGTTAATAGCATATAAAATTATTAACCAGTCTGGTACATGTTTGGTATCAGACCATCGATCTACTATAATTTTATGTAGTAGTAATTATATACATCAACCTAGGTTAAGTGTTGACGGACAAACTAGCCCTAAGCTAGATTTAAACTAGTATGTAAGACAACAGCTAAGCAGCCTTTTTCCATTGTACATCAAAATATTCAAGGCTTGGCTAGCAAATTATTAGAAATAGAATTACTTTTAAATCATAATAGTATAAAAATATTTTGTGTAACAGAACATTGGCTTAAACAATGTCAGTTGTTATTAAATATTGATAATTATAAATTAAAAAGTATATACTATAGGGCACATGCTATTCATGGAGGTTCTCTTATTTTTGTACACAATAGTGTTAAATGCAAAGAACGAACTGACATTGTAAGTCTTTCTGTAGAACGCACCATTGAACTGTCCTGTGTTGAGCTTGAGCGTTACATTATTGTTTGCGTATACAGACCTCCTTCCAGTGACTATAATATGTTTGAGACAGTCATGGAAGAAACATTAAAGCGTTTAGGCAGGAGTAAAAAGAAGGTAATAGTATGTGGTGATTTTAATATTGATTTACTTTCACACACACAGACGGCAACACGAATAGTTAATTTGTTTCACTCATTTAATCTGTATAAAGTTTTTGATGAACCCACACGAATTACACCTACTTCTGCAACTTGTATTGATAATATATACTGTGATTGCAACTGTCTAGAAAAAAATATCCTCAATATACTGACTTCAGATCACTGTGGCCAGAAAGTAGTTTTGGAATGGGATTGCATACCTAAGTTTAAAAGAATTAATGTTAGGCCTATAACTAAAAAAGGCATTGATAAATTTAGAGATAATATTAATAATAAACTGCCTAACCTGAATGATCAATCCTTTCATAATAATCCTTGTGAAATGTTTACAAATCTTTTTAATTTAGTTCATAATGAGTTTAAAAAAATATTTAAAGTTAAATCTTTAAGTATCACCAAGGATTTACCATTTAGTCAATGGGCAACACCTAGTATACACAGATGCAGGAACATTCTATATGAGTTATATGGCATGAAGCAATATAACAAAGACTTGTCATTCTATAATTATGTTAGAAATTATTCAAAAACTTTTAAAAAAGTTTGTTTCACTGCCAAGTGTCTATATGTCAGAGATAAAATACGCAACTCTGATAACAAAGTTAAAACAGTTTGGACAATTATTAATGGTGAAATGGGCAAAAGCCGGACAAATAGTACCATTAAACTTGTAAATGCTGGCAGGGTCATTGACAAAAGTGCTGATGTTGCGCTTGCTTTTGAAGATTTCTTTAGTAGTGTCCCTGTTAGTATTACTAAAAAATTAAATTCATCATCAGTGCTTGCGGAGTCCTATTTGAGGGACCATGTTGCGGAGTGTAATGTATTATTTGAATTGCGACATGTGACTGCAGATGAAATTGTTAAAACTTTTAAAACATTAAACTTAAAAAAAACATGTGATCTCTGGGGAATGTCTGTGAATTTAGTAAATAATATTATAGAAAACATTGCCAACCATTTAGCGTTTATATTTAATCAATGTTGTGACTGTGGTATATTCCCAGATTTATTAAAGTTTAGTAAAGTTATTCCTTTATTCAAAAGCGGTGACCAAGAAGACTGTAATAACTATAGGCCTATTTCTATTTTACCAACTTTGAGCAAAGTCTTCGAGAAATTGATTTTAAACCAATTATGTAGTCATTTTGTTTCAAATGGTTTACTGCACGCCAAACAGTTTGGTTTTACAAGGGGGCGCTCTACCACTGATGCTGGAATAGCTTTTTTGTCACATATATATAAAGCATGGGAAAATTCAAAGAATGCTTTGGGGATATTCTGCGACCTTTCTAAGGCTTTCGACTGTGTAGAACATTCCACTCTATTACGGAAACTAAATTTTTATGGTATCAAAGGTTTATCTCAGGACCTCATAGCTTCATATCTTCAGAACAGGGTACAGACCGTTGTTGTTAATGGAGAGAAATCTTGCGGTGCGCCGATTAACATTGGTGTTCCGCAGGGATCTATCTTAGGACCGTTTTTGTTCTTAGTGTATATTAATGACCTACCTTATTATTTGCAGGATATGTGTGAAATAGTACTGTTTGCAGATGATACCTCATTAATATTTAATGTGGATAGATATGACACAAATGTTGACGAAGTAAACTCTGCTCTTTTACGCATATCTAATTGGTTTAATGCTAATAATTTATTATTGAATGCAAAAAAAAACAAATTGTGTAGAGTTTATCCTTCCAAATGTAAAAAAGGTCAAAAGGGATATCATTTTAAACGGGGAGGTATTATACCCTGTCGAGTCTACTGTTTTTCTTGGTTTGACACTAGATGAGAAGCTACAATGGGGGACCCATGTTGCCACCACCGCTGCTAAGCTCAGCTCAGCTGCATATGCAGTTCGAAGAATAAGGCATCTCACCGATGAAGATACGGCTAGATTGGTTTATTTTAGCTACTTTCATAGCATTATGTCCTATGGAATTCTACTATGGGGCAGGGCTGCAGATATAGAAACTATATTTATATTACAGAAAAGAGCCATACGCTCTATATATAATTTACGTGCTCGGGACTCACTAAGAGATCTCTTTAAGAATATTGGTATCCTCACTGTACCATCACAGTATATATTTAATAATGTTTTACATGTACACAAAAACGCGGACTTACACACAAAAGTAGGAGATAGACACTGTTATGGCACAAGGAATAGAAATAAAATTGAAATGCCATTTTATAGGTTAGCTAAAGTTAAAAATTCATTTATGGGCCAAGGTATACGTTTTTACAATAGAATTCCTCATAGTATTAAAGAGTTTAGTAGTGTTAAATTTAAAACTTATTTAAAAAATGTATTAGTTCAGAGAGCCTACTACAGCATTAAGGAATATATGGAAGATGAAAATCCATGGAGGGTTGTCGCGTAAGAATAACAGGACAGTTCTTTGGCATATTATGATAATATATAATATTATGTAGTTAGATGTAAGTAACATGTAATGTAAAATTATATTGTATATGGACATGACTTTAAAAGAGCAACTATGGAGTTTCTTGCCGGTTCTTCTCCATAGATACTGCTTTCCGAATCGGTGGTAAATTTAAAGAATGTAATGACGATTCAAAAGTGCTTCTGGAAGAAGTCTAATTGAATAAATAAATGTTTGAGGTTGAGTTTGAGTTTGATAAATAAAATTAAATATGGCTACACATGATTAGGGATAGGTGTAGATGTATCGCCGTCATTTACTTATAGGTATCATCATGGTAATTGATATTATAGTATTGACCCTTAAGTAACATAAAGGAGTGGCGCCTGTATAAACCAAATCAATTACAAACTAATTAATTAAAATCTAGTAGTCGCGTCCCTCTTTGCATCAGGAAGCATGTCAATATGAGACCAAAACGACACGGTTATTTTGAAGCGAACATTGCGATCAATTTACGCCAAACAAGAAACATGAGCTTCAACATATTATCAACTATTTGGATGAAATTCGATGGCTTGTTAGCAACTACCCCCACTTTAATGAGGGTGGAGTTAGGGTTCGTGCAAGTAACAATTAGACTCTTATATTGAACATGAAGGATATCTAAGCATGAACGTATACAATTCCTAAATAATTGTCTCGAAAATGAAAACATTATTTCTTGGTAGTAGAGTTCCTCTCCAAGAGGCACTTCATACTATCCAACGGACAAGCGTTAGGCCCTCTTGATAAAATCAATAGTTAGATACTTAAATATTATAGGTATAAGATTTTCAACGCCGAAATGGAAGTTATTCGACAGAATAATAAACACAAAAAATACTATGCGATTGCCGTTTGTTATATACCTACAGGTTGTAAAATAAACATAGCCTGGTAAAAAATAGGCGGTTAAACTTTCTTTAACCCATTGAGCCCCGAACGGCCCGATCGGTCCACGACACAATAGATTTTCTATTGTGTCTGTGATTCCGGGGCCTGAGTTATTAAGAATATTTTAATGGTAGATTTAATATTTTATTAATATTAGCGGAACGTATTAACCATATTTGAACAACCTATCGATATTTCTCATGCTCGTAAAGTTTCACATTACACCCAACCTTCGCACATATCTTAATGATTGCTAAGCAACGTCTGCCCTTTACAATGTATGAAACTATGAAATCTTTTAGAGACTCAATACCATTTTGTGATAGAACTATACTATACTGTATTTAACTTAGAGCAGCATCAATAGATCGAAGACACAAATAAAAGGTAGAGCTTCTATTACCAATTGGTAACTGGATCTGAGTAGCTACCGACTGACTAATAGTTGCGATTTGCAATTAGTAAGTTCTCGAGACGTTTCAACGAAATAACGACTCGCTGTAATTAAGATTAATTAAAAAGAATTGACGGTAATCGGCGCTAAAGTTAAAGAAAGTCAAACAACTCTACTTTTTATTATTTCGTGATTACATAATTATATGGTTTATCTAGGTAATTTAGTAATTATCTACTCTATGGTCGATACAGTTTACCAATATGTTAGAAATAATAAAATAATTTAATGCCTAATTGTTTTTGTTGATTGAATTGTTTTGTAAACATGTAGAGATGTAGAGAAGAGCGTTTCACACATTAGTCCATGGGTTAGGAACTGAATAATATTTGCAATACCTATGTAATATATGCTTAGGTTCAATTAAAAATTTCCATTCCAAAATAATTGTACAATTACAATTTGATAACCCTGCTTTAATACTTAAATAATTAAATTTCACTGTAAAAAAATGTTCCGCTTTTACATTAACATGCATTAAGAGTTCCACTCTTATCTAGATATCTACCTATTAAAACAATTTAGACGGTCATTTAAGATAATATCTACTCTACATGTTGATAATATGCGCGTATTTTGAAGGCCAATCTTACTCTATTTGTTTACAAAATAAGATAATTAATAGGGTCCATAGCTGATAATTCTATACGTTATTTGAATTGATATGTAATTTGCGTAAATATACGCAGTCTTTAAGATTTTTAAGAGTGGATATTAAATGAAATGAACTTATTGCAAAATATAATATCTATCATATAAAATTACGTACCTAATATTGCTCCTGGTAGCGTTCCTGAAAACCACTGCACTGGAATAATATTATTATTTATATTTCGGATGTAGAGCGTGTTTTCTTTCGTCTGATTTAAAGTCCAGATGATGGTACAGTTGCTCTACTACACTTCACTTTACGCTCATGTCCGGTATGAACGCGAGATCGAGTCTTACACGAAGCCGGCTACACTATCTGTTGTCTTTCAATACATAAACAAACCGACTAGCAATCTGAAGCTAGCTTCACATGGACCAGTATAACCATTTGTTCTCCTTTGATAACATCGAGATGTTTTCGAATTCAATCCAATTAAACGTGCGTAAAGCTTACTCATTTGGAAGTGTCGAAATTGACTGACTTAAGAAAAACTATCCGGACGTAAGGTTATGTTTAGATTCAAAGAGTAATTTTGTTTATGAGGAAGACGGGATAACATAAAATGATCACTGAGTAGGGGCTAGATTAACGCTTGCGTGACGTTCGGATACGTGCCGCGGCTGCGCATTAGGGAACGACTCGTCCTTCACATCTGGACCAATTTGTACGCTGCGGCCTTGCAACAGAGTCCATTTAAAAATGCATTGTTTTCTTAAGTATCCTGTCAATATATTGCTAATGGATATTACACTTTAACAGTGGACACGTAGGTGGATTTTTGATTGTGCGATAAATAACTGCAGCCAAATACATCACGTGTTCACGCGGGGGCTGGAAAATATGTGATTGCAGTGAGCTCGCAACCCCATGTTACTACGAGTGTAGGGTTACAATAGACAAACATAAAATTATTCTCATCACGTGTTTTAAAACGTATGTCACAAAAGAAACATGAATAAACGTGATACTTACACAGGAGGAATAAATTAATCAGTGCCATAATTTTTAATTAAAATTTTTACAGCAACTAAAATAACTAGTTACATAAAATTTCAAATTGTTGAAGATTTAACATTACACCACCACACTTATTACACATATCAAGCGATGCATTTTAGGCTACATTTTAAAATGAATAATGGAATACTTTCTTCCGTTGTTTTTCCCAATTTTTTCCTGTATGTTTTCAAATTGAAATTTGCATATTCACTCAATTATAGAAATCGCACATGCTACTCATATTTTTCTATTCCTTGACTGAGCCATAAGCTTGCAAAATTGCAACGAAAAAAATGTTTTACTCAATTCTTAGCCTATGTTAGCTAGCTACTACAAGGTTATTATTCTGTGCCTATGTGAGCCTTTTTACCTATATAATATATATTTGAGTGTAAACATAAGTTTACCAATGAGTTCTTCACTCTTATCCGAATTGAATAAATGTAAAAGAATTAATAAAGACGTATAAAAAGTATCTTAGTCAAATAGTGATAAAAGCCTATAAAACAACATACATGGTACACTTGGGACAATAAAAAATAAAAATACCATTGATAATTTCGCACAATTTATTCATACCTATATAATAATAAATACATTTAAAATACCGAATAGACAATACTATGTAAATTGACACATATAAAATGGCAGCTTGGTCAGGAATACACCACAAACACTATAGATATTAACATGATAAATAGTGCAATGAGGTATGCGCGAATTAAAAGGATTTATTTTTTTGAAGATAGTCATTTTATTAAAATTTGAATTAAATAATTATATAGATAATCATTGAGTGGATTATTATAACGAGAGCAAAATAGGAGATCGCTCCAAATTCGTATATACCCCAAAGCAATTTTATTAAATGTAAATAGATATATTTTATAACTTGAAAACACACAATTCTGATAACATTATTAAAATTTGATAAAGTAATAAAACACGTGATATGATGTAAACTTTGAAATGCCTAGTTACATATTTAAATCTATGGATGCGGGTAGTCTACTATTTTTGAGGGTTTTTTTGTTTAATAATGGCCTATTTGACCACATATAATAATAATTATGCCCTGTATCAGGATACCTGTATATAGGCAAAATACTACGACAATAAAAGCGAGCATAAATTTAAGTACATTAATATTGAATAAACGGAAAGGCTCTGTGCCCTGGAATAAAATTGGAATGTGTATTATATATTTAGTAAATTCTAACAAATAGATCAGGCACTATAATTATAGAAATATCATTAATAAAAAAACTCTCTTTATTTTGTTTAGCCATGTATAACATGGTAAATGTTGAGCAACAGTTGATAAACCTTTTTTGATGAAAGGGGAGGATGTTGCTCGAAACTTTTTTTAATGTTGTTGCTAAACAATACAGTGTTGATAACAACTCCGCAACATATTGATTCAATATTGTTGCTAAACAAATGTTTACCATGAATACAAGGCTTTGTAGTTATCTCTTTTACTCTCACATTATTTGACGAAAGTAAGAGCGTGACAAAACATAGATTTGTTATGATAAAAAGTGAATAAGGTATTATTACCTGTAGAGGCCTTCCCATGAATAGCTTATAATATTTTCAAAGCTAGACTTAATTAACGCATAATATGAATGAATACAATAAGGCAAATAGACATACAATAATTAATTATAAATAACTATTTAACAAATACGTATACACCATTTTTTGACTAGTTTGGTTTAAAAGGTCCCTTTTCCGAAATTAAATTTAAAAAATATATGAAGTCGATTTGTGAATGTGCACAATTTGTAAGCAATTTAAGAATGATATATTATGTACTTAAAAAAATATCCATTTTTGTCAAATATTTCCAAACTTTTGAATTTAGATAATAGTAGTTTTTTTTTAATAACGGTAAAATTACTTTTGAACCATACTAAGTCATAATATGTAAAAATAATAATATAAAACCATGCTCAAACAACTTTTGTGCAACTTAAATCTATAATAATATATAACACTCCAATATACCTATGTATTATAATAAAAACTTGAATAAAAATCAATAATTTATTAATATAAACAATATTTATAATAAAACAATAAAGATCTCCAAAGTCATATGACTAGTATTACCCTGAATTTGTTATATTATGGCATAAAGAAATCATCACTTCAGACCTTTCATTTTTAAACATTTTAAATTGTAGAATAAAAAACGTTAACACTTATCTTAATTAAAGGTGCCTCAATAACTTATTACAAAAAAATGTGTACACATACAATATAATACATAATATTAATATTATTTGCGCGGTAAATGATCTTCTAAATAGGCATATTTAAAAAAACAAAAGAGGAATGCATATAATTGAAAGCTACCCTCATTTCTTAGTAATAAGGTGATATCTTAAACCTATTAATCTTTGGTAAATCACGAGATCTATGTAAATTTTATATTATATCGAAAATGTCTACGAAAATTAATATCAGTCCATTAGAATTTTCCCAATAAATCTTGTCTTTAATTTCCTCTTCAATCAATCCTTAATCTGTCATTCATAATAGTAAATAGATAGATACATTCTTAGCGATAAATATAATTTTATAATTTAATATAATTTTAATAAAATGGCTTCATAATACAATATTCTGCTTAAATGCTTCCTTATGTAAATAAGGACAATTGCTGAAAAATCAATTGATTTTCATTAAAGACAGGATCCGGCCAATATGATAGAAGCATAGCTTTATAAATTTTAAGAGTCTCTTCGAAGTTTTGAGAGCGACGTATAATTAACTAAGTGATTTAATTTTCATTTTTAATGTATTTTAAGCTACAGCTAATGTAAATAATTACCTCTTTCTCTGGGATGAAACAATAATTTAGTCAGGTTTTTCGAAAGCACAATTTTTTTTTTCGTAATTAAATAAATTCATCTCCAGTGCAACATATACAATAATTTTTAATTTTAATTTTGGCAAATCTTCAAACCCTGTCGCTCTAAGAAAGTCAAGTCTTAAGTGAATTGTAAAATGGTATACAATTGTAATGTAAAAAGTCAGATAAATGTTTAGCAAGAGCAAAATTTGTTTTCCTGTTTTGCCTGCAGCTTTTGTAGGGATTGACGGCGACGTCCTGTTGCGCACAGCATCGCGTATTCCACTGAGGATTCCATTCTGAAAAAATAGTTATGTTTTTATGATTAAGCTTGATTTGACCCTTAACTGGTGTCGTAAATTTAACAAACGTAACTGGAATCGTGATGGCCGCGCAGCATGATATTCTTTATATTTAGTGACAAGTTACACATCGAAGGCAACCACCATTTTAAATATTCTCCTTATTTCGCCATACACGACAGGTTCCAGATGTTGAGCACTGCGCCACTTCCAGGACACAAGTATGCAAGTGTTGGGGCCCCTACGATACCAGTTACGTTAGATAAGGGCTACGATTGTAGGATAAACCATAATATATAACCATACAAACATAGTCTAGTTGGATTTGTTCCAATCTTCTCTAAAATAGCATGCTTAAAAAAATTCCACTAGCAACATTGAAAACCAATAGTTTAATATGTGATGTATATTGTGGGAGTAAATGGGTAATATAGGTTGAATGTATAAATAAATTATAAATTATATTATGTATAAATGATTTTTTAATTGAATTGAAGTTACAAAAATAATTAATTATTCAGACACATTTAACCATAAATATGTCTTATTTTATGTTACATTTTTTATTGAAAATACAAACATGACTACACAAAGTACTACACTATACTTACTTTCAAACTTGAAAACTTTTATCAATTTATCACTAAACATTAAAAATTCGAAATACACATACCTGAACATAACCTTATCGAGCAGTATCTCAATCGCGCGATCAATGTTTTGTCCAGTCTTCGCACTTGTCTCCAAGTATGGCAAGTTGTAGTTCTTAGCAAACTCTTTGGCTCGGTTCGGATTGACCAGTCTCTTGTCTTGGAGGTCGCACTTGTGGCCGCACAGTACTATATCTGGATCGTCGCTTAAACTGTGCGTCTGAAATGTAATCCATACTATAATATTATAGATGCGAAAGTAACTCTGTCTGTCTGTCTGTTACTCAATCACGCCTTAACTACTGAACCAATTTGCATGAAATTTGGTATAGAGATATTTTGCTACCCGAGAAAGGACATAGGATAGGTTTTATCCCGGAAATCCTATGGGAACGGGTTTTTCTTTGAAAACGCGGGCGAAGCCGCGGGCGAAAAGCTAGTATATAATACATTTATATCGGATTAATAAGAAGGAAAACTTTGTACTTTTTATTGATTCATGATCTTTGTTATATGTTATATGTAATGATAATATTGAAATGATTGCTGTTATTTAATAAGTCGTAACTATGCCACATAATATTTTATGTGGAATTTGGATAGGAAGTGAACATCCGTAAACTTATCATATTTCATAAAAATTTGATAATGTGGTTTCATAGTATTTTCTAGATTTTACAGAAATTTAATTAAAGATTTTAACGGATTTTAAATGCCTTCTCGCTGCAAAGTATGCGAAACATCGGGAAAATAATATAACAAATAAATTGCATTTAAAATCTGTTATAATGTGATTTCATTATACAATACTAGATATCTACTAGGCACTATAATATCATTTGTTTGCACCTCACATAATCATAATAGAGCAGACTATTTATTTTGTGACACAAATAGCTTGTGTACCCCTCTTTAATGTAACATAATTTTAAATTTCAACAAACTTTTGTATCCTAGTATTATACAAAAAAAAATTCTGCCTTTTTGTCTTGAAAATGGATGATACATATATAAAGTTTCACACTTATAAAATAAGAATATAGTTATGAAAAACGTTATTCAAATACTTAATGTTGGTCACCTACCTTCAATTGCTCAATCCAATTTCTCACTTCTAGGAACGATGCTTCATTAGTCAAATCAAACAACAGCAAAAACCCCATTGCATCACGGTAGAAAGCCGTTGTAAGACTCCTGAATCTGAAACATACAAACATATGAATTGTGAGACATTATAATATTAGAACAATACAAAATTATTCTAGTTAGAATATTAAACAAAATTACACTGAATATACTACTAATTAATATTATAGTTAAGGGTTTTTATAAAACAGTTTAGAGGAAGTTAGCAGATAAATAGATGTTAGAGTTAAGTTTCTTTCATACTACCTATTTATATGCAGACAATATATGGAAATTCTTTATTTTTTAATTTATAATTTTTACTAGATAATGACACTAATACAACAATACCTTTCTTGCCCTGCTGTGTCCCACAATTGGAGATGTATGCGATGTTGTCTCCCATTTTGTTGGTAAACCTAAAAAATCAAACTTGTAAATATGATCATAATTTATCTCCGTATGGTTTGTATGTTTCTCTATAAACATCCATACTAATATTATAAATGCGAAAGTAACTCTGTCTGTCTGTCTGTTACTCAATCACGCCTTAACTACTGAACCATTTTGCATGAAATTTGGTATAGAGATATTTTGATACCCGAGAAAGGACATAGGCTACTTTTTACCCCGGGGAATAGGATAGGTTTTATCCCGGAAATCCCACGGGAACGGGAACTAGGTATGCGGGTTTTTCTTTGACTGCGCGGGCGAAGCTGTGGGTGGAAAGCTAGTATTTTATAAAGTACATTTATATTTTATACAGAAGTAAGTGAAGTCATGTTGCTTTCCAATCGTGGAAAAATCTACTTCATTGATTTAATCGGGAAATACCTACCTGGACATGACAAGCAGTACTAATTTCAAGTGCTAGACGACCTATAGCAGTATAGCTAGGTGTCATTTTCTTATACTGAAATTAGTACTGCTTCAAGAGTCAAGACATTATATACCTAAATAAGCGAAATTGTTTACAGTAGCATATATATGATAATCAACTGTAATCAGTTCATTAATATAGATAACGGTGCCGGTATGTTTATAAATCTCTTACCACTGTTTTTTCGCGGAAATCTATGCCCACAGTTGATATAAACTGGGTATGAAAAACTCCATCGGTGTATTTATAAAGAAAACTTGTTTTTCCAACCCCAGAATCACCAACACACAATAATTTAATCAGATAATCGTAATCCATATTGACTTTTTAGCATGAGATAATAATTAGTAGTGGATTTCTTTATAAATCGCCTTTCCCGTACTCGTAGAATAGCAAAGAGAAAATTTTTATTGTAAATGCATTAGCTGCATTGTAAAATTATGTAAAAAAGATTTTATTCATGTTTTGTTTCCATAAAATAACAATTTGTTGTACACGCTAATAAAAATATGTTTTCGGAAAACATAAAATCTAATTTGATTTTTTCAATAATCAATTAATCAGTTTTGATTGTCATTTGTCACAGTCAATGTCAGATTTGACACTTCTAATTTTTTATTCGTGAAGTACACCAAAGCGTAGACAGAGAAACCAATCTCCAAACTAAACAGCTAGAATCTAGCCCCGTTTTCCAATTACAGCACTTATAAAGCGCATTATGCGGCATAATGCTTAACGTTGAATGTTCCAACTACAGCAACGCTTCACACAATCGAGCACTAGAAAAAGTAATGCTCGTGAATTGATGCGTGCAATCGCTTTATCGTAAGTAATTATTAATTATTATTGTTGGAAAAAAATTTAAAGCTTTCGTTTCATTGTAGTTTTTTCGAAATAATCAAAGTTAATTCAAATTGTGTTAAAAAAATAAATATAAGTATGGATGAAGGTACAAACATTGAAAAAAATGTTAATGAAATAATCAAAATCCAAATTACTTAAAATAACCGTAAATATTTTTCAACCAATTATTATGTATACCACTTTATTTACACATTAATGAGGTTATTGCTAACTCTATGAATATTTTTTTTTTCAACACTGAATACCTGCTGGTTCGTTTCATGTTCCAATTAAGCATCAGCATAATTCCAAATTCGGCATTGTGCGGCACTGAGTCGCATTATGCTCTGTAATTGGAAAACAGCCTTTATCTGTATTATCTGTGTTATCCATAATAAGCGAACCTTGAAGCGAACGTGCATATTTTATTAATAGTCTGTGCTTTTAACCATCAATGTCAAAATTTAAAATTAAATGTTTTTGTTGTCATTCCGTCTTCCGATCAAAACAATAATTTTAAAATATTTTATTTTAAATTTTATTAAATGATAGGCAAATTATCCATCATCTCCCCAAGTGTAATGTATATTCCTGTGTTATCCTTAATAAGCGAACCTTGAAGCGAACGTGCATATTTTATTAATAGTCTGTGCTTTTAACCATCAATGTCAAAATTTAAAATTAAATGTTTTTGTTGTCATTCCGTCTTCCGATCAAAACAATAATTTTAAAATATTTTATTTTAAATTTTATTAAATGATAGGCAAATTATCCATCATCTCCCTAAGTGTAATGTATATTCCTTTATCTCACTACAATAAATAATATTATGATTTTTAAAGTTATTTGAGTCTGAAGATATGGATACAAAAACCACGAAAATAACCACTCATAACAATCCCAGAATAGACATTGAATTCTGGTTTGTATATTAAATAGGTACTTTAAATAATTATCATCGATCTTTATTTCAAATTGTTTCTATTGCTAGTAAAAATAGAGGAAGATTATTGTATATTAAGTGTTATATAATATATTGTTTCAGCGGAGCTTGTGATTATGGAGGTCATTGTTTAGCTTTAGCAAATAGGATCAGAGAAAAAAATGAAAGCGCTAGTGTGAACTGTAAACGGGGAAGACAAGGTCTATTAAACAATTTAATTAAATGTTTTCATTTGAATCAAAACTAGCTTACCGCATAATATTCTATGCTTAGTTACAAGTAAATTACTGTTGCTTTATATTATCTGATTTTAATTACATACGGTCTTATTAATAAAATGTTACCCATTCGCTATTCAATGGATAAGTTATTGCAATAACCTGTCTTGTTTTTATGATTGACGTTTCATGTGAGCAAGAGCAGGGCACAGCTATGAAATGGTTGAAATTTATCCATTGTTTAACTTTTTATTAGTAAGGCCGTAACATTATAACTAACACTTTTAATTTTAGGATCATTTGAAGTGGTCATCAACAATAAATTAGTCTACTCGAAACTGCAGACAATGGCTTTACCAGACTATGACGAGGTGGTTCATGTTGTAAGTGAAGTGTCTCAAGGAGCGGAACCAAAGGAAATTAAAGGACAACAACCAATCAATTGTTCAATACAATAATATTTATTTATATTTCATTAAAACATCTTATATTTTCCCTGTATATTTTCTATATATTATCACATTTTTCAAATTCAATTGATTCATCATGATGATGAATCATTATAATATTTTTCACAAATATGTATGGAATATTTTGCACCTGTACTTAGATGAAGAATCATTATGCAATCTATATCCTAGTAAGTACATGATGGTAACATTAAGAATTCTTATACAATCATTTTTATTTTCTTTGTGCATAATATATTTAAAGATTAAACTAATTTCCCTATAACCTCTGTGCATTCTTAGCAGTAGGCAGTAGCAATGGTTATATGTATAAAGTGAACTAATTATTAATTACATGTAAAATTCATTGAAATTTTGCTAATGGCAAGATAACATTCAAAATAAAAAGTTATTAAAAACAATGAGAAATTACTTTCTAAATATACATATAACTAATACTCAAGTAAAATCAAACACAATAATAACAAAGTATGTTAACACACAAAAAATAATGTATCTATATAATATCTTATTAAATAAATGTAGATTCATGGATTCTAGTCTATAGTATAGGAAATAGCATCATTTAATGGTCTAACTTCAGAGAATATATTTAAACTTGATGAACGAGATCCATTAACTGTACCCACATAGCTCAAGTACACACCAAATTTTAGTTTTCCACCAAATTGTTCAGATATTGTTCTAAGAGGCTCCACAGTTTTTTGTCCTGTCTTCTGATCTATGCACACCATTTGACACCTAGGACACTGACCGTCAACCTAAAACACATTAGAAAATTTTGTTAAAATAATAATACTGCTACAGTTGAAATTTATTGAAATATTAACAATATTATTAATAACCCAGCAAGAATTGGCTCAAGGGCTCAAGCTTTGATTAGCCTGCATAGTCAAATATGACGTATTGAATTTTTTAGCTATTCTACAAATTCTCACATTCTAAATTCTGTCAGTACTCTAGAATACAACGTCTATTCTTACTGTTAGAGTTGATAAATTTATTATATTTTTTGAACTGCAGATAGAATTTTGCTACTTACATTAAACTCATGATCTCCTATGATAACCTTCTTCCACTCCTTTTCAATAAGTTCCTTAGAGGTATCAATAATTATGTTTCCTCTAAAACGATCTGTTAATGATTCCAGATCATCATCAAATAATGCATCTTGGATTTTACCCTTTAACCAATTTACTGTGGCTCTATTAATTAAAAGAAATTGGGCCTGGTTGCTTAAGGATAACAATTTGCTGCTGTCTTCCGATTTTTTCTTCAGTGTTCTATTGTCATCACTTGACTGTCGTATTAATCGCAAGAATGATATTCCTAGAGCATTGGAAACCCAATCAGCTGCTTCATCGCCACAATCAAAACCTTTTATTATGTCAGTACAAACTTTACTGCGACAGAGAGAGGACTCCTGGTAACCATTTTTCAATTTTTGATCAATTGGTATTGTTATGGAAGGCATATCTGAAATATCATTAAAATTAAAACGTCAATTAATATTTTATTCTTATTTCAATATAAAAAAATATGTATATATCTGTTTCTATTAACTCAATCAAGTGCACTTTAAATTGAAACATGGTTTTTTTTCAAGCTTTTTTATATGTATTAACTTTATAAAACATGACAATATGAACATACCATGACAATGCAGTATTAGGCATTTGCTTTCCAAATTAATTTCTGGACGAATAGTGCACATTTCAGGACACTGCTTTTGTGTAAGACATACACCATTGTCTTTAACCACCATCCATTCTCTATCATATTCAAAACCTTTGGGACCTATTTTCCAAGTTGATTTAATCTTGAAGGCTCCACAAGATTTTATAGGAAATATAGCAATTTCTGTTAGGAGCATTTCTGGGTTAAATGTGTATGTAGTGTTGTTATTTATATTTATGTAAGTACCATCATCTAAGCAGTCTTCGAATTTTCTATCATATATTGTCATACTCTTATGTGCCTGTTGTATATTTTTATAAATATTCAGTGTTCTTTGTGGTTTTTCTAATTTGGTATTCACAAAGCATTTACAAATCATATTCATCAATTTATCAACATCATGATATGTGTTATAATATCCAAAAGACACTCTGATCGCACCAGTTGGTTTTCCATTTACTAAATCCAAATCGTCACCACACTTGTGTCCCGCTTTATACATAGCTTTCATACTTTTATTACTGAGATTCAGATGTCTTTGGCATGTTCCAGCGTTACAAAAGCAGCCTGTTCTTACACTAATATTAAATAAATCTGCCATATGCTGAAACTGAACAAAGATTTCATAAGCAAATAACATTCTTTTATGAGGTAAAAATTTTCATGAATGGCTGAGATAATAATAGAAAATATATCATAATGCTAACCTCTGCGTAACCAATAAAAGAGCCATCATTTCTTTTAAGATTAAAAGTAACAATTGCTCCTTGTTTCTGTACGTCAGTAAAATCGGAATCCACATATAAGACCGCGGCCTTCATTCCATTCTCATGTTTAAGTTTACACAGATGTGTATATAAGTCTTGCGCCAAGTAAAATGTGTGATGTGATATGGTTTCCATAACGTCATTGTTAACCACTTTTGGTATTAAAGAATATAATGTATCGTAACAATGCTTCAAGGCAATAATTGATAAAAAGGAAATTGTACCATCTTCAAACCTGCAAAATTAAACCAAGTATTTCAATAAAACCTTCCACTACATTGTTATGCAAATAACTAAGTATTATAATGATACTTGTTTATATTTAAATTACTTCTTACCGTTCATATAAACTCTCCCTTTTGACATGGAAATCTTCATTGTTCAAAACAATATCTACTGTTCCGCCACCAAAATATTTCTTTTCACTTAATACTGAAATAGCTTTGTTATTTACTATCAATGCTCCGAGGCCTGTTGGGTACCCAAATACTTTATAAAATGACAAACAAACAAAATCTGGTTGATGTATTGACAAATCTAACATATTCGTAGATACATATGAAGCTGCATCCAAAAGGACATACCAGTTACAGTTAGTTGCACATAATTGTTTCTTCAAATAACTATTTAAGCAGCCATTTTTAATATTCTCAGTACAATCCAATGGAAACTTATAGCCATTAAAGTTATTTTGTGCCGGGTATGCAATTAGGGAGTTGCCTTTATTGCTCTCTGGTTGGACGCCTGTAGACTTGGGTACACTCTTAACTGACTTTAAAAATTCCTCTTGTGATATATGAATTACATCAACATTCCTCTCTTTAGCTAATTCCCTTAAACCAATAACAGATGTATGATTCTCACTTAAATACATAAAAGATCCTTGATTCAATTCATCTTCTTGGCAATTAAATTGAAATGATTCAAGGACTGATTTTAAAGATTGTGTGGTACCGGATGTAAATATCACAGTATAATTGGATGGATTTGTATTGAAATGTTTTAGTATTAAACATCTTATCTGCTCTATACAGTCTTTGGTATACTTATCAGAGTGTGGGTTCATATAAACATTATTCATTAAATCTTCATTCACTCTCTGAAAGAGGCTCGCAGGATATAATGCAGTTCCAGCATTTTCTAAATAACATTTATCTGGAATATTTTTATCATCATAAATTAATAAATGACAAACATAACTTTAAACTAATTAACTTTTCTTGTTTTATAACTTACTTACCTCGTAATCTACTAAATTCTTTACAAATATCTAACATATGTTCATGGTTTATAACTTTACTGAGGGAAATCATTTTTATTAATACCTGCAAAAATAGAAAGTCAATAAAATTACATACACAACATTGAATGTGATATGATTGACATGAAACAGTGATGAAATAATAGTAATTGGTTCAAGATTACGAGTTTGAAGACCTTTTGCTCTTTAACTCACGATAACAATAATTAATAGTAGAAACTTATCAAAACTACACAAGGCTATATTATTATATTTTGTAGTTAGTATAGTCTATTCCATATTCAGTAATTATAGTATTGAAGGCATACTTTTCATCATATTATTGAACCATTATGCATAATTTATAATTGAACACATTTTAATTACGGACTAAAATTGTACGTTCTTGATACCTAACTTGTTGATGTAAACACAACAATGACAGTTGACGGATTAGTGATGACATTAGACATATGAATGACACTGATGGATTTTTATTTTAATATCTGTACATAACGATGTTTTGAGGATGGAAGTGCTTTTGAACTCAAGTCTTTAGAAATCAGAATACTCATCACGCAGGTTGCACATCAAAACTTATAATTTGTATAATCGTGGTATAATCGGATACTTTTAAGCAGCAGGTTATTCACATTACTGTTTTTTGACCTAGAAATCTAACATGAACCAGAACTATTATCAAACTTATAAGAGGTAACTACATATTATTATTATACATAATATGTATTAATAATATAACATTGTTATCATAGATCCGTAATCTTAGCCCTATCAAAATATATCAATTATGTCACCTACCTAATGATTAGTATTATACAATATTATAATAATATTATATACATAGTTATTTCATTTCATTTCGGCGTGAAATGATTAGGTTACGATTAATATTATAGATACCTCAGATATTATATTTTTCGAATACGATCTTCTGTTATTACCCTATTAATATTATTAAGTATTACAACACAGTCTCACAGATTCAAGACAAAATAAAAAATATTGTAGCATATCCAGAAAAGTAGGTATGCATAAAAACCCTGTAAAATAAAGTTAGATATTAAAAATAACGTTTTTTGTGTGGAAGTATTAAGGAAGCTCGTGAATAGCATTTATAATAATAGAATTAATTAAAATGTGTGATACTTTTGGTGCTACTGCACTTTATTAACAGATAGTTACGCTTTATTTATATAAAAAGAAAATACCTAAGTACTAAAAAGTCTTTACTGATGCAAATTAATTTGACTTTGAACTGAATTGCAAAGAACATAGAGATGAGATTCGTTGTGTGCATATAATATATAAAATAACACGAATTCAGAAGCACCTTCTGCAGCATCGCCTTACTAAATTGAGTTACAGCAATTTAATTATTGCTTTTATGGAAGGCTTTTAGTAGCTTTTAGTAGAAAGCGGGCGTGATCGACTCTTAAGTGAATTGACGTCCGTGATAGAGGACACTCAAGAGTTTTACCTTTGATTATTATCTGTATAATATCCACCGCTATTAACAGCCCTTACATAAGACGAGATTTCCTCCTGTATTTACTATAAGGGGATACAATCCGAATCGATATCGCTTTTTTTCATTACTTCTACGAGATTTTTATTATGTAAAGTTTAAGTTGAAATTATTATCAACTTATGACATGTAGGTAAAATGACCAAGGGATTTTTTTTACTTTTAGGCCGTAAAAATTATAAAAAAATTGTTTCATTTATAATCAATAAAAAAAATCAAACTCACAAAAAACTCTTTGTAAAAAATAATTATGCTTTACCTATTAAGCTTTTATAAAACAAAAGTGCTCTACAAAAATAGAGTTTGAGACATTGTACGAATTAATTTCTGTGAAGGCAGCTATTTAATCGGTAGCTTCTTCTTTATGATTTTCTCCACAATAAAAGAGATTTGGAAAACGTTCAATATCACATAATATTATGTCCGTATAGGAAACCGGATAATATTAGATCACGAAGATAATATTTTAATAGTATATGTACTCTACAGTCTACTACATAAGATATTGAATAAAATAGGAATATCTTTTGAAACTAGGTAATTTTTAAGGCTTTTATCCAAATAAAAACGCCAGAAGGCTGTTAATTTCTAGCGTGATGTAAACGGTCGTAGGTATTCGTACACCGATAATTATAAAATATAACCCCATGGTTTTTCTGACTCTTCATTTCTGTAACTATACCACGTGCCTGTCACAGTTCTACATACATGTTATACTTGCGTTAGTCTAATACTATGTTACAAATACTTACGTGAATCATGCAGTTTCCGCAAACCTTGACACAAGTTCGCCTTCCTATCTACCGTATTATAAATGAGCTCTATTATAGCGAAAACCGATATTTATGGCGCATTGTGAGCATTCAATTATAATATCCACAATCACGTTAATTCCAATGGCTATTTGTGATAGGTAACAATAGCTGTATGACATTTGCTCTCACTTATTGACTGAGGCTCATACGGCATACCACTTGAACTGAAAAGTTTACAAACAACGTGAAATATTTAATTTACGCAGTTGTTTCTCTTGTCAATAAATAATAGCTCAGTGCGCGTAAATAATAAACATAGAGAGTTCAGCTTTATGTTATATAAATGTATTCGCTTTATTACGTTTAAAAGGAGGATTGAGTTATAATGAGTAAGTTATTTTTTTAGTTGAGCAAGCAAATTGTCTAGAACTAAACCTATAAGTAGATATAAAATATAAAATGAGAGCTAGAGCACGCTAAGTTTCTTTAAAAAAATAGTAAGATGTTTAATTTATATACCTAGTTATTGTAGCCACCGCAATAAAAGCGTTGTATGTTGTTATTACAAATATAAGAGAAAATTAAATTGAAGTGGTAAATCGGAATCATGTCATCTCATTTCAGATCTTGATGATGATTGTCAGTCAGGGGTCAAAATCCCGAACCCTCCATCACCGCTTATACATTTTCCGTTCTCTACATTATAACAAATAATGTACGATAGCCTTTGTCATGAAATAAATAATTATTGTATTTCAGAGGCATTAGGAGGTATAACGTAGGTATGCGAATCCCTGTTAAATATTTAATTAACGTCAATAAATCAAAATAATATGATTTTGCGCAGTTACATAAAAAAATATATTTGAGATTTGTATTTATGTACTTTGTTTTCATATACATATAGGTAATTTAGTTTATATTATGTAATAGGTAGTGACCAAGAAAATAGTCCCTCCATAAAATTATAGTACATACCTACCTTGGAGCAATGTAATACATAATTTAGTTAACCATGCCATGAACTCAACCTATTATGGAAGAGGAAGTTGTGAGGAATCTGTTTACGTATAATTGTATTACCTATAAATCTTTAACAGAGTATGGTTACTAAATAAGTGATGTAAATTTTAAATATGTAATTTATTAAGGTGACTTGTGCGGTCTTTTTTTATGTACCGTGCAAGTTACCTTAATAAATAGTAGGTGTTACAAATTTATGCACCTACTGCAAAAATTTTTTTGTATTTTAAGATTGAGGGTCACACAGATTCACAAAGACGGTATTTTTTTTCCAAACTTACCAATCTAATGAAAAAGTTGAATGTAGATTTTAAAAAATCAGGTTTTATATTTTTATTTTTATGCTGTCAAAAAAAAAATCAAATATATAAAGACTTTTAACAAAATAAATATTAAATCTACGTTAAGTTAGTACTAGTTAATTGTGAAGAGGTAACTGATTCCACAGGACCACATCCACAACTTACAGTTAAACGAAATCGGTAACGAACATTCACTTAACTCCATTACTAGAACCGGACGGGACGTAGCCTTCGCCCGAGTGAAATTTGTTTCTCTCCTCGTATCCCTTTTTATTTTGGGGTTTCCCAAAAAGCAAGCGTTGCTAAACCTACTCAATTGAAATCAAAATTATCAAAAATGTGAGAGTAAGTAAATGCTTTTTAACAATAAGCACTATTATTTCAAGAAAATAATCATCAATTATTAAAGTTTAACTGTAGTTTTTATTGGTACCTATCGTATAATTATAAAAATTACTTAAGCAATTAAAAAATCTTTAACATATGCTATTATTATTGCAAAAAAAAATTACGGCACTTGAAAAACCACATAGCCTATAGCTAGATCGGTATATCATCAAAGTCCGGTTGCATATTATGCATGCAAAGATTACGTTATACTATTTATTTTTGTAAACTTATTTCCGAGTCCATATAAATTTGCTCTTAACCAGTTTCACTAACCTTGTTATATTCAAGTTTAATATTATTTACTTGACATTGGCTTTGGCATCGAGGTGGTAATAGCTTCTTCCACTTCTAGCTGTTAAGTCGTCATTTAATTGGCACCGGTCGCGAAAATGAAGTTTCTTTACGTAATTTATTATATTTTTTATAGCGGTCTTTTGAGTTTGTCTTATTTTGTAAAGTGTGATGCCAATGCGGGTGTGAACGGAGAAAACAGTGACAAATCGGATATTTACCTCGATTCCGTTGGGCTTATAAGAAAGTATAATTATCCGGCGGAAGTACATCCTGTAATAACAGACGATGGGTATTTACTGAACTTATTTCGAATACCAGGGCAGGGACCGCCGATTTTATTAGTGCACGGAATTGGAGACAGTTCGGATTCGTGGCTAGTTCTTGGACCCGAAAGCTCTTTGGCTTTTTTATTAGCAAATGCAGGATTTGATGTGTGGTTGTTTAACGCAAGAGGTAACAGATATAGTAAGACTAATATAAACATGTTATCGACTAAACGGTTTTGGAACTTTAGTTTCGAAGAGATGGGAACTCACGATCTACCAGCCACGATTGATTACATTTTAAATAAAACGTTTCGTCCCAAACTTACATATATTGGATATTCACAAGGTACGACAACATTTTTAATTATGTGCAGCTCGAAACCTGAATATAACGAGAAAATAAATCATGCCCTGTTATTGGCTCCAGTTACTTGGTTAACGCACACAAAGTATCCCTTAATGAAATTCTGGGCTCAAATTGTTAATAAACTGATGAACTTTTCTGAAAGTGCAAAGGTTTACGAAGTGTTTTCTTTTAATAAAAAAATAAGAGACTATCACGCTACAGTGTGCGATACAAAATCTGTGTACAATTTTCTGTGTTACGCAGAGTATTATTCAGGCTTTGGTTTAAAAAATTTAATCGATTTAATACCTGGGAGACTGCCTATTATAGCAAGTCACATACCGGCGGGAACATCGGCGAAAACATTTTTTCATTTCATTCAAATTTACGCCAGTAAAAGATTTCAAAGATACGACTATGGGTTCGAGAGGAATAAAGAAATGTATTCATCCGTTAAGCCACCAGAATATAATGTTTCAATGATTTCCGTACCAATTACGTTATTTGTGAGTGAAGTGGATTGGTTCGGTGATACAGAAGACGTGAACATATTGAAAAGCAAATTAAACAGTATTGAACAGGTTGTGGTTATAATGAAAAGCGCCGAATTTAGCCACCTTGAGTTTGTTTACGGTTCTCGTGTTAACAACTATATTAATGAACCAGTGATAAATATTTTAAAAGCAATGTCTTTACGGTAACTAAGTGTTGTATTAAAAAAATCTAGCATGACAAAGTGTGATCGATAGGTGTAAATTTGAGGTCAAAGTCAATTCCGGTGTACGGATTTGTCAAACGAAGGTTGCAAATATATAGCCAAGAATATTTTTTACTTCCGATTAGGATAAATTTTTTATTAAAGGATTTTGTTAGAAAAAAGAGCTATTCGGCTAGAATTTATCAAAAAAATATTAATAAGTTATGGGTAGGTATAGAGTCTACGTATTTCTACTATCTGTGATAATTATTATAGTTATATAAGTTTTTAACCACTGTTTTGTGTAATAATATAATGAAAGTGAATATTTTATTTAAAAAATGTTAATTTAAATTGTAAAAAAGTATTGTTTATTACATTTTCTTTTGTTCCTAGAAAATGTAAAATATTAAAATTATTATTGAAATTATTAAATAAATGTAAATTATTGAAGTACGGATGAATTCTTTTTGGGAACAATTCATGGAATATGAACCTACTGTACCTACCTGTTTATAAACGTTTTTAACTCGGTACTTCTGAAAATGCATTATGGTGTTACATATTAAAATTCCGTAATAAAATTATTTAAAAATGGTAATTTTAATTAAACTTGTCCAAATCACGAAGGCCATCTTATTATAAAATATTCATTTTCCTATTTGTATGAAATAAGTTTGATTGTGATAAACATATTATTAGGTATTTCCTGAATAATATTAGTAGTAGATTTTATATGTTAATTTATTTTTAGTAGATAATATAGTGCTCAATCATAAATCTTTATTCTAGGAATAAAGATTTATGATTGAGCACTATATTACTGTATTATATATTACTATATTATAAGTACTTTAAATTTTATTAAAAACAATTTGTACCTGTTTTGTTGTTTTTATTGCGTTATTTTCTAAGGGGTTAAAATAATTTAAATAAATAATTTATGAAAATAAGGAATAAAAGGTGTAATATTCCCCTCACCACAATCAGTTTTGGTGAACCTGGCGTATGAAAAAATTTAAAATTAGAAATTATATTTTTGGATATTTGTACAATGCAAAATATCCCTAGAATTTGTTCATGTGAGTATGTTAGTATTATCTGTATCATGTATGGATAGTAATATAGCTATAATTAATATGCATAAAAAATATTTCATTCTTAAATTTATTTGTTTGGATAATTATAGGATAGAGTTAGAGTCGTGTTAGTTAGGTAGAGCCTAGAGGTTCCTATCCAGATAACTCAAGAGCGGCTGAACGGTTTTTAATTTTATTTGGTTCCTATGTTTTGGTTTTAATTTGTTGCATTGCATTCGTCTCCGCTTGGCTATGATAATATCTTACTGAAACTTATAAAAAATAAAATATTTAAGCAGGTGTATATTTTACTATAAGGGTGGCGTACGTACTATTCATGCATGTTAATTATTGACTATTGAATGATATATGACGATGTTGGTTCGTCGTTATTGGAGGCAACTACAAGATGCTTAATTGACATACAGATAATATTTGTCTTAGGAGACATTTAGGTAAGCTACGAATAATGTAACGTATCTCTAGGGAACCAGAATGCAGAAACAAAGGTCTTATAATAAAATGATTTTAGTTTATATTGACATTATTCTTTTCACATAATATTACCTATGTTCATTTTCACATACTATTAGATAGATAAAAAAATTGTACATAATCATAAAGTATTTAATAAATTTATCACAAAATCCCTATGGAAGATTTATAAGGCAACTTGTATGACTACAATAGGTTTCATAGGAGCCTAACTTTTAATCCCAATTGAAAAGGTATTGCGTAAGTTTTGTTCGTTTCATTTTCGTTTATCAATTGCGTATGGATTTAACTTCTTTTGCCTGTTGATAAAACTACAATATTCCATTTATTGAACATTATCTGATAGAAAAGCTGCTTCACTAAATTAACGGTAACCTATAATATTATGTTTAGGTAATGTTTTGACTTACCCTATTGAATACTTATACAGTTGTTAGATCTATAATTATTATAAATCTGAAGAGTTTGTTTGTTTATTTGAAGGCGCTAATCTCGGGAACTACTGGTCCGATTTAAAAAATTATTTCGGTGTTAGATATAGCTCATTTATCGAGGAAGGCTATAGACTATATACCTAATAATCATCACGCTACGACCAACAGCGCTAGAGCGGCTAGTCTAATATAAAGTTAGTCTAATGTCCACAATAAAATAAAATTAATTATGAAATATCTATCGAAGCTCTTACTTTTAACACTTATACATTCATTTCAGTAGATACCTAGGTACTTAAAAACCCAAACTAAAACGAAGCTCTTACATAAATTTACCTATCAGTTTTACGCCGAAACAATTTTTCCATCCAAAAAATAATTTCAATATCGGAACCTAAAACGTATCTATAGTCACGAAACTTGTTAAATGTTTATCAAAATTCTGTATAGGATTCAAGATAGCGACGGAGGTTTTAATTGAAAAACGCCTGATCTGTCGGTCGCCATGTCGAGTACAGACAACCAGTTCATATTGCCTCTCAACGCTCAATTTAACGGGAAAACACTCTGTTTTGTTCAGGTAATGAAAGCAAAGTCACGATGGATCAGTGAACAGGCTCTCTATGATTATTTGACAATTATATTGGCAGCTTTTAATTCGAGTATTTTGCGTATGGCTGATTTAATTATTTACATGGCATCAAGTGTAGTTTCTGTGGAAATGAAAAAAATCAGTGTGAGTTATACGTGGTTATTAGTAGGTTATTAGTAGGTAGTACTACTATTGATATTTCATGTGTGTAAGGTCTAATTACATCTCAACGCAAAATATTACTGCTAGGCTCATGGAAGCGCAACAAAATAAATGCAACAGATTATCTAATATCTAATATCTAATATCTAATATCTAATATCTAATATCTAATATCTAATATATATATATTATAAAGGCGAAAGTTTGTAAGGATGTATGGATGTATGGATGTTTGTTACTCTTTCACGTAAAAACTACTGAACCGATTACAATGAAATTTAGCACACATATAGAGGGTAACTTGGATTAACACATAGGATAGTTTTTATCCCGGAAATCCCACGGGAACGGGAACTATGCGGGTTTTTCTTTGCAAACGCGGGCGAAGCCGCGGGCAGAAATCTAGTATTAAATAATTAGTAACTGCTGATGCTACTTATTCCTCAGCACCTTACATCACAGCTTCTAATACTTACCTATTTCTATTGTCTTCATAACACAAAAAGTAAATTCTTTTAGGACTGCCATCTTCGTATAAATTATTGTTCCTTATTATTCCACGTTCTTGACAAAAGGTATCTTTTATTATAATAATTAATAACAGAAAGAGAAAAGTAATTCTATGAATCGCTTCCTTACGAAGTATGATTTTGTGAAGCCGTACCCTTGTTACCTTAGGTACCTATAGAGTTTGTTACTGATATAAGCCTCCAAATTTCCACGTGTAAAAGTGCACTCTCTGTTTCGGATTAACCTTCAAATACCGAAGTATTTGGACATATAATTTATAAACTTGTTGTGTCTTACGAAACAATTTGGTATGCTGGTGTTCATTAATTGAAGTGGAATTTTTTTATGTTGTTCTTATTGAATGACACTGCAGCTTGTTATATATAAGAATGTGAACGCCTTTTATTGGAAAATTTTAGCATATATTTAATTTATTAATGGGATGTGTCTACAAAAGTTTCAGGTATATATAGGTAGTTATTCTGAAATGGCAACATGGATCACGGAATCAACAAATCTCTCTTACAACATAGTTAAGCGTTCCACCAATAGCATTTGAGCTTGTATTACTTAAGAGGCTTTGCTGAACAATCAATTAGCGATACCTCGAAGTGCTTCCATGTTATATAATTGTAGTATAATTTCTATCTAGATAATATTATTTTGGCCAAATGATATTCGAGGGAAACATTTATCCTACCCCTTTGGCTTCGAAGCTTGGGTGGGATATAAGAAGTTAAACTTTTCGTTTATACTTTTACTGAATCTTGCTATTCTTCTTATTTAAAAGATGATTCATGTACTTGGACCGAAGAATATGCACTATTCATATAAAACTTTTGTCAGTCTCATTGCAGTTAAAATAAAATAAAATAATGCAGTTGCTTCGATTTAAATACAGATTATTTTATTTTGTAAAGACTCAGCATCAACATACATTAAAACATACACAATAGTTTTTCAATCTAATATTTACAATTGCGATCTCACGCTTATCAGTTGATAAATCTGCAAAAAATGTTTTATTACCTGGTACTAATTATATATTTAAGTTCTATACTAAAGGTGGTTTGGACTATAGCTTCCTGGTTTTTTAGTCTTCCTAATTATGTATAAGTCATGGGCAATAGCTTGTTTATTTTGCACAAAGATGTTCAAGTAATATCTGCAAATAACGGATATAGTCGAGACAATTGTGATCCCAAAATACAGTTGTCTTAGCAAATTTAGTTCTACCCTTTACCCTTTAAAGGGTTGATTAATACATCAAATATTAACTGATACATCTATTTGATTTGTTTTAGTAAGATTGATTGAATTAGAATAGAAGCTTACCCCAAAAATTAATAAGAAAATTTAGCGTGAGAGAAAATAGGTCCTGGTTAATTATTAATTTTCACATTTATTTTCATATTTTAATACAATTAGTAGAATCTAAAATTAATCTGCTTTATATTCATTTAGGTGAACAGTTTTACTGAATACTCTTTAAAAACATATTGTGCTAATAAGCAGCCACATCTAAATTACAAACTTTCCTTCTAGTACAGAATATCTAAAATGAGCGTCAAATATTATAAAAGCATTATTTTGAACGAGAATGGATACTACATGTTCGCAATTAGCACTCGTGTAACAAGTATGCTTTGTAGTTTGTATACAAGTGCCCTGAACGAGCACACAAGCCAGAAAATAAGCTGGTTGTTTTTGGTCTTATTAACTTGTAATAAAACGATGTTGGAGGTCAGCTAAAAGAATGACGTATTTAATAAAATCGGTGTAAGAGAAGTGTTAATGAAGGAAAATTTATTAGGTTTTATTTATGTCCTTATAAAAAGTTTTATTGGTCACTTTCTTATTAAATGTTTAATTCTTTTCAATTATGTTTGGACCAAAAATCTATCTAGTTAAAAAAATTGAGTAAAATGCATAAATACCTATAAGAGTCAACTTTTTACAAACGTTGGTTAAAAACTGAGATAATTTATAATATACCTTTACTTTGAAATAATGCGAATAATGATGATTTCGAAGTTTTTAGTACATGTTTCTCAGAAATAATAACATTCTTTATTTCAAAAGGAAATTCTTACGAAAATATTTTCTCCGTAGTACCTACCTAACTTGAATTTTATAAAAATCTGCACCATTTTATAAATGTAGTCTTAAATGTAATAAATTGTCCTTGTAATTATTATAACAAAAATAGTTTCTTTTGAACGAAATCTGGCCGTTTAAAGTGGGTCAAAATCACGCCCAAAGAAGTCGGTTACAAACAAACATACAGGTGAAGCTAATATAAAGCGTTTAAAAAAACGTTAGTAATTTTTAATTGAAGTGTTACTAGTTTTTTACATATATTAAGGGAATATTCTAGAATCTAGAAAACAAACAAAAAAGCATATTTTTTCGTATGTTAATCCTTTATTTGACAACCCTTTGACTATTTTCAATTTTGATCTGCTGAATATTTTATCACAATTTTATTCTATAAATTGTAACGCTGCAGTGTGATATCAGATAATGGAATCTAACATCTAAACTCGATTAATCAATTTATATCATAATAGCTGACCCGGCAAACGTTGTTCTGTCCGGACATCCAAATTACCGAGGCAAATTATTGATTAAATAAATTAATATAAATGAAGTTAATCAAAAGATATTTTATAAGAAGAAGAAGAAAGATATTTTATATTTTATAAGATGTTACTTTACTCATAAACGCAAAAAGAGTTATCAAAGTAGATAATATTGTTTACTTAACTGCATTTAAATTTTCAAAACAATTCAAAGATTTAACCTTTCAATAATAAAATGATTGAAAGGATAAAGCGCGTCACACACGGTGAAGATACTACCTATAATATTTTATGTTAAGATTCTTTAAAATAAAATATTACAGTATCTTAAGGTATCCGGTATCAGCGTTCTGACCATCATTTTTCTTTTTGTCATTGCGTACTAAGACCCCTGTAGAACCGCCATCCTGTTACAAATGACCCGAAACACTTACACAAAATTTCGTAATAATATGTATTGTGTATTTTTACTGTACAGACTTCATCTTAATTAATTAACGTTTCGTAAGAGGTTGTTTTATAAAATGGTGCATGGAGGTTACATATTATGC
This sequence comes from Colias eurytheme, assembly GCF_061535395.1. Classification (NCBI taxonomy): domain Eukaryota; kingdom Metazoa; phylum Arthropoda; class Insecta; order Lepidoptera; family Pieridae; genus Colias; species Colias eurytheme. The sequence continues at coordinate 2,846,308 of NC_142989.1, read as the reverse complement.
TGATCCTACCTACTGTCAATTGTTTAACTAAAGATAATATATTTCTAAGGGCCGATTTTTCAATGCTTGGATAAAACTTATCCGTCCAATAAAGTATTACACGATAATATTAAAATGTCATGTAAACTGTCAAATACGGGCAATTAGAATACGTTTTTAAAATGGTAGTTTTATAAGTACATTATTCGACGAATAAGTTTTATCCAAGCATTGAAAAATCGGCCCTAAGTCATCGGTACAAAATACTTAATAGTATCTATCATGGGTATGAGGAATAATAGAATCGTAATAATCATATCCTCACTTTATAACTGACTGAATTCTGGTGTTGTCAAGTGTGTACAGCGAGTCAGTTGAGTGTCAAATAAGGGACATTTAACTTCCAAGTCTGTACGCCCCAGAGACGACAAGTACACGTGCGTCAAGTAATTTAATTCCCAGAATCTAGTCAACGTCTTGCATGCTGAGTTCCAAATCGTACAGAAAAAGATTTGCTTCCTCTGGCTGTCATACTAACATGTGCAGCTAAAAAACGAGGTAAAAGAGTAACCGTAAAGGTAGGGAAAATTAAATGTATGGAGCGGGACAAATATCGTTTTCTTGCGCGAAACTTAAAAGGCTGGAACTCGCCTTTTACTACATGTAATTTCATTGGAAGCTGTACCAGATATTATAAGCGCGTCGGCTTTTATACATTTCATATGACGTTACGAGGTTAAGAACAATGATATAATATCTAAACTATAGAAAATAACTGTATTGCTAACGTACCTACATGTTGTTTTCAATTAAGTAAAATGTCTACTTGGTTTTCGGTCATAGCGGTCAATCAAGCAAAGCAAATTATGCGAGTCAACTACAAAGAGGTTATAGGGAATAATTACCAACATAGAGCAAGGCTTTTGCTATGCTCTATTTGTATTTTAAAAGGCTACAAAAAATATCGCAAAATTACACACGGGTTAAGCCTATTTTTATGCCTAATCCACACGAAATTGGGATTCTGCGATTTCAAAATTTCTATTATCTTCTTATATATAAAAATGAATCGCAAAATGTGTTGGTAAGCGCATAACTCGAGAACGGCTGAACCGATTTCGATAATTCTTTTTTTATTATATTCCTTGAAGTACGAGGATGGTTTTTATATAGAGAAAACGTAAACATATACCACGGGCGAAGCCGGGGCGGACCGCTAGTTACTAATATAAAGAAGTCAATCTTTGTACCAGTGTACTTATATCGAACTACATATAATATTCCTACTCCTTTTTCTCTTGAAACGTATTTAATAAAATACTTTTATAAGATCATAAAGTCTAGTTTTAAGAGACCCATACAAAATGGTTGGAATAAAATACTACATGTTACTTTTACGGCCTTCGTATGTCGCGTCAAATGAACAAAATAACAAAGGCATAAATAATGTAAGTTCTATTAAACAGGTATTTGCATCGTCTCTGACGTGACGCCTCACGCTGCTGATGCCTTGTCGAATCGTCGGCTGGCTTTATTTCCGCCTGTCGCGTGGAAATGTGATACCTAGCGCTTATTTTATTTCCAATATTTCAATAATCGAAATAGAAACGGTGCTGCGGGTTTGTAAAACGTGCCTATGGTACGGAAATATAAACTCAATTTTCTATACACTTGTATTTTCACATGGGTTTAATTCGGATTTGTTTTTGAATGGAGTAGGTTCATCGATTTTAGATAACTGTGAAACATTGTGATAGAATGTATGAAATTAAATTAAAATTACACTAACGCAAATAGTATATTATGAATAATTAAACACTAATTTTATATTATGCTTCGATAGGAAGAATAGTAATAGGACCTCCTCAGTCTCCTCAGCCTTTGATTTCTGCCTGTGATTTCTGCGAAGATTTCTACGCAACGTCACAACACAGAAGGCAACGGCTTGTGTTGTGACTTGTGATCTATTCTCGGCTTTATTGTAAAAAAGAATTATATTATAACGCTATTATTTTACCGTATTGCACGCCTCATAAGCGAAGCGTTGAGCGCCAGAGAGTTGTCACTTCGCGCGAAACATCTGATTTTTCAAACTTAAAATGTCTTTATGTATCATACATTGCACTTGTAAGATAATACATACACACACATATTATGAAAAAACACTATTTTTAACATTCATGATATTTTTGATGTCATTTTTGTTATTTAAACTAGTTAAAAAACAGTTTAAAAAAGTTCTGTCTTGGACGTCCGTGTGTCTGTATGTGCGGAGGATTTTCTTGTTAACACGATAGCGACCGAAATACTTTACTAATCGAGTCTTTTTTTTCTCTTACGCTTGAGTATGCTCAGGAATAGCCCTTTCATTTTTCAGGGTCTGATTCGATGTGGTTTAATTGTTATTAAATAAACAAAAATAATAATTAATAAATAATTATTAAAAAAAATTATGAGGCGTGCACTTTTGGATTTTCCAAACTATTTAAGTTATTATCCAGGATAAGCATATATTTATTTTGTTTACGGATGTCTGTTTCTTGGAGTTAACTTGAATCGACCATAAGGAAAACTCGTTCATTCAATTTTACAACATCGAACATAAATTACTCAATTACTTTTATAATTCGCAAAGTTTGACCAGTGGTGATGTGTTTTTTTTTTAATTCTCTGTATAACTGTTATAGTTGCACCTACTTTATATTACCCAAGTACTAGTAATAAATATCTGCTTTTGGAGAATTATTTTTTACTAGATATTAGACAGACAGATTTACAGAAATTGTCTGCTTTTTATTATAGACTAGATATAAACCCACAAACAAAGGGATACGAATTAAGAACGTCGGTTGCTAAAATAGGCGTCGTGTGCGAAAGAAGCATTAATAAATTGTTCATTTCTTGTTTTAAAACTCATCGTACACATTCAATCTCCATTCGAGTGAAAATTAAGTTTCGGTCAATTGAGCCAATCGAAAAGGGCACGGAAATGGAATATTTACCACGTATTTGCCTATGTCGCTTGAAAGGGCGCTGATTATTTATTACCTACAGATATTGTTGACAAATGTATGATTGTATTTACTTTTTATATTTGCAATATATTTTGCGATCTCTGTTGATAAAAAAGTCCAGAAAATAAATAATAAATATCGAGCCGGTTCTTTATACAGGTAAATTGACAATTGGCTACAAGTTACAACCCGCGGCTTTTCATCAGTTAAAACTTAAAGTCCCATCCTTCGTGATATTCCATTTAGATCCATACATATTTTGTTTCGAATGATTAGTATTAACATATTATCTGTGGGAATGAGATTATATTGAATAGCAATCGCAAACATCCGTTTGAACAGAGACCCTACAATATCAAAAGGACCACTAGGATAGTAGGCACCAGCAGGATAAAGTAATGGCATTCTTACCTCACACAATAATTACATATTTTATAATAGTCAGACTTTTATTGCCTCACAACATTGAAATAGATTACCTCAAAGTAAAAATGAAAATGCAATATGAAAAACGATGCCTTTGTTCTATAATACGTGATAATTTGTCTAACATGCTCACACAGTTCACTGGCTGTGTGAATCTTTCGCCTAATTAACCCTTCTAGATAACTGCCCCACTTCAAAGTGTAACAGGAATAAAATGTATTTATAAAGCATTGCCTATTGAACCGATGTGCTAAGCGAGGTGAACTCTCCGCTCAGATTAACATATAGGTTACTAGCGTTGAAATCTTGTTTTTTACTCTTGTATTGACATAATAATAACCATTCATTTATTTGGTTACTTTGTCCAGTGCGCGCAGGCATGAAGCTGCAATGTGGATTTTGATCAGTGCTTTTTTTCATTTCATACATATGTTATACCACGTTCATGCTTGTTTTATCTCAACACACTTTAAGTTAATTTAAGCTGAGAAAAAAATCGTTAAAAAAACTACAAAACTGGTAAAATAAAATGCAACCGTGGTATGGGAACTTGAATTCTGCAAAGATTTCGCTAAATATTTTAACTATAAATTGGAGCTACAATTTCATAAGGCTTTTATATTTTAAATCTATTCACATGCCAGGAGAAAAAGCGAAGCCAGATACATATTTATTAATTGAATTGAATATTTTTTAATATCAATTTAGTCAGGAAATACATTCCCTGCTTGGCAATTTCAGATTTATTCAACTCCGTATGCAATCACTTTACACAATCCATGATTTTATTGCAATATGCATTAATACCTAGAGCGTACATCGAAATTGAAATTTTATTAACCTTATTTCGTTTCGAAATAGTAAAAACAATTACTGAAGTACGAAACAATGCTGGCGCTCACGTTAAATTTAAAATAAATCAGCTTAAGTAATTTTGGGCGTAGTTATTGGTATATACTTCATTGAGTATATGAGCAATAATGGATTTTAAAAGCTTTCCATTAGCGCCTGATAGTCCATCTTCTGTATACGATATACATAATATTATGTAGTAGGTACATAATATAAAACGGCAGGCTCAATTGATTGATTGACAGATAACGCAGTTACAGATGGACTGATTTAGTTACCTTCTACTGCCGAGGCACTGGTTTGTTAATATACTATCCTAGCTGTGCTCCAGCTAGCTCTTCCAAAGACTCAGATGGCTCGGCCATGTGGAAAGAATGGGGGAAGATCGAGCAGCGAAACGAGCGTACCTGGGACAGCCATCTGGACGCCGTCCGGTTGGACGTCCTAGGTACCGTTGGAAAGACGAAATCGCCAAAGACCTGCGCACCCTCCAGATTGAAAACTGGCAAGAGATGGCGCAGGATAGAGTCAAATGGAGGCTCTTATTGTCGGAGCCCAAGACTCACTTTGGGTCCCTGCGCCACTCTAGTAAGTAAGTAAGTAAGTAAGCTGTGCTCCGGTTTTACCCGCATTGCTCCGCTCCTGTTGGGTTTAGCGTGATGATAATATATAGCCTAAAGCCTTACTCGATAAATGGGCTATCTAACACCGAAAGAATTTTTCAAATCGGACCAATAGTTCCTGAGATTAGCGCGTTCAAACAAACAAACAAACTCTTCAGCTTTATAATATTAGTATAGATTTGAGTCGTGGGGTTAAGAGACAAAAATGCCATTTGGTACCATAACTTTTTTGTGTTTATACAGTAACGAAGTAGAAATCATGAATGAGAGAATTATTATTAAACCTAAATAAATCTAAAATCCGGATACAGTCGCATACATTTTTAGGTTTCCGACCCTTAAAAAGAAAAAAACTGAACCCTTAGAGGATAACTTTGTTAAATAGTGACTAAGATATTTTGTACCTATACTCATATTTTAACATGCAACTTAATTACCTGATATAGATATTTGGTAAATGTTAATACGGTTCGAACTGGTTAATTATGTTGTGAATCTAAACTTTGTGTAATAAAGACATATTCTAAACCACACTATGCACTTAATACTAAAAGCGCTTCAATATGTACATAAACTATATTTATTGAACTGAATAAATTGCATGTTTATTAGGATATAATTTTATAGTAATGAAATTAGGTGAGTAAATGTATCGAATAAATTGCATGTTTATTTATTTTCAAACTCAAAAATTTATAATATTATGTATTATATTAGACTTCTTCTAGAAGCACTTTTGAATAGTCTCTATAAAGTTTATCAACGTTACTAATTTGTTTACAAAGATTGCAAAAGATTTTCTTCTTTTTGCTTCTTGAACTTGTTTTCTTTATATCCATAATACCTATTCTAAAAATGAAGCGTACGCAAGGAAGAACAAATAAATTCATCCCATTGTCAGTGTAAGTTTGTTTATTATTTCATAAATAAGATAAATTTCGTCCGAACAAATGGATCGGTGTCAACCTTTGACCTCAATTACTTAAAAGTAGTCAATTTTCTTTCAGTGTAGGCTCAGCTTATGAAACTTTTGTCACCAACACGACAACACAAGAGTTTATAACTTCCCCGATGGAGACTTATAAAGTCTTTATTGTACTGTCTTTGTATTTATAATTTTGTGATAACAGATGTTTTCATTTATGCTATTTTTGGAGCGCTTCTTTCTTTCTTCTATATAATTTTATTACGCTCCATGATATTGAATCACAGTCAAGTTTCAGCTGTAAAAAGACTCGATAAAATCACCTGATTTGTCCTAATTTAAATTATTAAATTAAACGTATTTTAAAAACAATATATGTACTTATTTATTAGTTACGAATTGGTTGGAAGTCTATGAAGTAGAGATAATTGAATCATATATTTAACAAAATATAATTTTATACCCCTAACTCGGGGAAAGAAAGAAAGAAAATACATTTATTTTAATGTCGTAGCTTATCGTATCACTGTAGGCTGTAGCAATTGTATCACATAGCGATATTGTATCACGGAAAATTTTTGTACAAATTATAAAAAAAATCATTACACGTTGAGCTTAATATGGCAATATGAACGTAAAATTGGAACGAACACAGGTTAAGCCATCTTCATCTTCATGAGGCGACAAGACATGGCGTGGTGGCAGTCAACAGAGTGTAAAGTCGTTTTCTACACACGTTAACTCGAGAGCAATAACAATTTATGAACCGCAGTGAACTTGGATAATGTTATTGTTATGTTAAATAAATTTTGGCTTTGGGGTATTATCTGTTACATAGATCAATGATGGTAAAAATGGTTTTAGTTTGACACAATTTGCTGGCTTGCTGCAAATATTGCTTGTATACTATGATTAATGTATTGAAAGCTTAGTTTGTAGCTTTTTCACACTTTGCCATTATATCTAACAGTAGCAAATTACTAATATTATAGTATAACAGACCGTATGTAAAAAATAGTAACATTTTATTCCTCATCAGATCATTTTGCTCTACCAAAACTATAACAAATTAATACGTATTATTTTTGATTCGTAATAAAAAAATCCATTGGGTAATTATTACTGTTAAAAGGTAAGAAAACTTTGAAGTGTGTGACTTTCAGCACTTTCAGTCAGCGGAACAGATATGAATGCTTTCATATCCTCGAACGAGGACACAACACGTACCTTTCTTGAAAATAACATTTTACGTTCGTGTTATTGATAATGATATTCTGCGAGAAACCATTCGCACGGTAACATGGCTTGTGATATTCTTAACTTCTAGCGAATATGCGCTTTTCTAAGACCGATATAGGTTATAACTATTTTAGATAATTTATAAGTATATAAGTTTACATTTTACGCAAAATACATGGGTTCTTATTTGCTATGTTATCGAATCGGCTGTTTCTTCTACATTCGTAAAATTTGCTCTATGTTATTTTAAAAACAAACAGAAGTAATAACAGTCTCATTTGTATTTCTTGGCAATTTTTGTTAGAACTATCAATATCTGCCATTATTTATTAAATTTCAGCATAAATAATTAGCAAATCATAAAACAATTCAAATCATGAATAACTGAAGAATTCCATACCCATTTAAAGAATATTTAGGGCACGCCCGTGGATGATTTCCGATGTTGAATTGAAATAGTGTTTGTGGAAGTTCCAACGTGTCATCGAGGAAATAAGATGTCACTCATCGTTGCTGGACAGCGTCACGCGTCTGCGTCTGACACCACTTCCATGGAGCATTGTGAATTCACAGGTACATAGTGAATAGTAAACGTTAATTAATGTGGAAAAATAGTTGATAACATAAGATTTTTGTTGGATGGTAGAGGGGTTGAAACATGTGATTCTTTTGATGATGGTACATTATGTAGCGTTCAACCGGGATATAGAAATATATGATTCACAAATAATTCAATTCTTTACAGAGTTGTCGCACGAAGGGATAAGGAAGATAGAGTTGAAATGTAGAGTTAGTGTGAACTTTTCGATATCATACTACTAAAATATACATAAAGCACATTAGTTACTGTTAAAAAATAATGAAGTGAATGAACATTGAACATGCATTTTATTAAATTTCATTACATAAGATATTCTTTGAACTATCGTTTTTTATCTTATATATAAGATTGTCTGTTCGCTTCATTAATCGACTTTTTCCAATCAAATCTTCATTAATGAAAATTTATGAACAAAAATGAGTGTGAGCGCTAGAATATTACTTGCATTGTTTTAAGAATTCCACGAAAAGGAGGGGAGAGATGGTCTTCGGTAAATATTAGTACAAAAATAAAAATTTAATTATTCAGTATGTAATTAAAATCTTTTATAAATATTAATTGAATCTTATACAAGTCCGTAGCAGCCCTCGCTCACTGTAATTACTTAGTGGGTGTATGAAGAATACCTTAATTGACATGTCATGTTCCGATAAGGTTACAAAAGGGGAAAAATTGTATGAAAAATTGAACAAGGTCAGCCTGGATAGACTTTGTAAGAACGGTGATAACTATAATTTAAGATATTGAATTATATGGAAAACTTTTTAAAATTATTTAAAAATATCCAAAAACGAAGGATTTTCATTTTTTTCTTCCATTTATGAGGTACGTAAAGCTTCTACATTTGATAGTGAAGAGCGTAAAGGTTCTGATGTGTCACAGATTATTGTTGACACGTATTCACAATATAATAATCCCTTTGTAAAATAAAACTCGTAGGTATAAATATAATTGTTATGCCATTGACTATTGTCAGGGAATATCAATTATAAATCACAATATTTTTGTATACGTATTGTTCAATCGACTCAATAAACAAATTGTTTTATTCAATAAAAATATATATTGCCTTTCATAGTCAAATAAGAAGAAATGAGAAGCACTCTATTGCTTAATTCAGTAACAAACTTTAGATTTAACAAAATATATATCTTGGATGTAGAGGCACGCCGCACGTGGTATCTCATTATTATAGACTGTTTCTTAACGCTCACTATGACAGTCTATACATAATACATAATTATTAATACATAATTATTAAAACAATGGATATTTAAGTGGTCGCACAGTTTTAAAATTATTAAAATTAAACTGAATTTTTTCCATACATTTAAAAAAAATCTTATCTCGAACTTCATCCCATTTCTTCAAAGATAGCATTAAATTAAAAATGTTACCTACAAAAAATAAACTAATTTTAAATATCTCTCAGAATAGCCATTATTATCAAAGTAGAAAGACAATCTTCATATCATTGATAAGGTCAACCAGGAGTTAGGACATAATCAGAAAATTTTATTTGAACACTTTTTATTTAAAATGCGTGGGTTGTGCCGTCAAAAGTTTTAAGTTTATCAAACACTGTAGGTACTGTAAATATGAAGATAGAAAAAAAAAATCATACTAAAAATGGGAAACACCATCTTCAGGGCTGTTAGGCATAATTAGGTAGCTCATATTATATAGACAATGGAAGAGAAATAATTTAATTTATTCTTTCACATTAAGTTAAAAATGGGCTAAAATTAAAGTCTCTCAATAAGCTTTCAGCTTTCAATTCAACACCATATTAATTGATTACAAACAATATAATTCATTGTGTAAGCAAATCGTTCGTTAAACTTTGGAATCTCGCATTGCCTATTGTCCTTACTTAAAAGCTGATGTTAATTGAATCGGCTCCAGATTGCAGGACGCCGCCAGTGTGGTAATTGTGTTACTAACAAACATGGCCAAGCTCTCAACTCCTAACAGGCCGTTCAATGTGATTTTTTACATTGTAATTACGCCATTCGAAACGTGCCTTTATGAATTTCCAGTGAAAAATTCTAGTGCAACAATTTAGAAAACAAAGGCGCGAAATGATGGGCCGTTAACTGAATCTGACAAAGTTTGATGTGTCCATTAAATTGGAATAATAGTGGATGCCGTTTCTTTTAATTTCGCTTCTAGTTTTATTGAAATTGTATCTCTTTTATAGAATTTTGAAAACTTTTTTTTTGGTGTCATTAATAAACTTTGGTTATTTTATTAGGCAGGAGAAAGTGATATACAACGCATTATGTGGCATTATTAAGTTTTTACAATGTTCATAATTTTTTCCAAAATATTAGTGAGAACATAATAAACAAATTACAGCAAAAAATTGTCGTATGTAGAACATATTCTGTTTATATCGCTCCGTTCATTTTATTATCCATTTACGATTCACGTTGGCGGATGCATACGTGAAACAAGATTAGCTTTCATTCGCATTTTTTATTCCATTAGGTATCTACTTTTTACCAACTCTTGATTTTTATTTTTATCCTTATTTTGTCTCTCACTTAATAAGCGATAAAATGAATTTCATATACTCGCAAGAGTGTTTCTATGCTCATTTTTTAATGAAGTTTATTTAATTATAATTTGATATTAATTTTCTTTCAGAAAATCATGTTATACAAGGTAATTTCTATTTCACATAAGAGAAAAATATACAAGAGGAATATAGGGAAAAATATTTATCTAAGATCCACTCACACCATTTTTCCTATCCTTACACAAACATTAAATCGACATCGTAATTGAAATTATTACCTTCCGAAGTTTATTTTTAAAACTGCATGCAAGGTTAGTCATCTAGCTGTTCATAGAAAAATGGTTACATTAATTAACAATTAATCTCGGAAGATCGCGGGACTAAAGAAAAATGCGATCTTTATCTTAGAAGTGAAGAGGTGCTCCGAATGCCGTTGGGTTTTTCTCTTTTTCACTTGAATAGGGAGAACCAATTATAAGTTGTAAGTAATCCTCTTATCTGAAACTCTGCAAGTCGACGCTACCCGCCACTCCGAATATAATTCACTTTATCCATATTCAATATCAGATCGTGCGACGGCGAGCAAATAGAGCGATTCAAGTGAGAATTATTATTGGATAAAGCTCGCCTCTTTTCTCCTTGTCTATTTTCAATGTTCGTTGGAGCATGATAATTTACGTGTTATATTCGATATTGCGCTCAGAAAATGTGTTGTTTATTATCTGTTTATTGGCTCTTGACTCTGACTTATTGGAAAGTGGGTACGTAAAATTAAACTATATTGCATTTTTCTGAATACAAGGAAGTTAGTAGAAACTACACAATAACGTTTATTCATTTCATTCTTGTTATTGTTTTCCATTCAAGAGAAACGCAGTTCCTTATAATCTTTAATACGTTTTGTATGAAACCAATCGTGCATATTACTGAGAAGTACTTAAAACTTTTATTGATAAATAATAGAGCGAGAAATCGAAGGCAAATAAAGCTTAATTTTTATTAAAGAAAAGAATTGAAAAGTTAATTTTTCCTGCGATATCGTTTATCCAACATTTCATTTCTTACATGTGTCTGTTTGCGAAATATATTTGTCGTGAAAGCATAAAACGTAATTTTAAGTATGAACAGAGGTACAGACACAAGGAAGCCATCAACATGTAGGCAGAGATATTGTTCATGAAGCCTCATACGAGACAAACACTCCATGCCTTACAATGTTTCGTTATCTATTGTTCCCACATATCCCCTGATTGGCCCTTATTGTGACATGAAACACAAATGTTACTTTAATTGTAGGTACAGCTCAAAATGTTGCATTGTAATGTTGATATATGTAATAAGTTTAATTTATTAAGTTTAAGCCTAATCTATACTCATATTATAAAGCTGAAGAGTTTGTTTGACCGCGCAAATCTCAGAAAGTACTGGTCCGATTTGAAAAATTCTTTCAGTGTTAGATTGCCCATTTATCGATGCAGGGTACGCTAAGACAAACAAGAGCGGAGCAGGTAAAACCGCGGGGCATAGATAGTAGTTAATAAATGATAAGGTGCGTTACATAAAATATAGAAACATAAAACGTCCATAAAATACATTTAAATCTTCATTCATTTTTCTTTAATAATCCAACTTCAGTCTGGCTGAAGAGCCACACACATGCGAGAAGTCGCATGTTATCCAGATAAAAATAGACTTTTTTTCTATTTCAGACCATTTCATTGATTCTATTTCAGAGATTCCGTAGCCTATCTCTGTGTCAATTTTAATAAAGAACCGTTTTATATTCTTTACGTTCACAATTAGAAATAAAATTTTCGTTCAGAATATATCTTAATATTGTATATATAAATCTCGTGTCACAATGTTTGTCCTCAATGGACTCCTAAACCACTTAACCGATTATAATAAAATTCGCACATCATGTGCAGTTCGATCCAACTTGAGAGATAGGATAGTTTAAACATGTAGGTACCACGGGCGAAGCCGGGGCGGACCACTAGTGTTATATATAATATTAAGAATATATATTATATATAATATAATATTTTGATTTTTTTTTAAGAATAGAAAAATGAGGGATTCGAATTTGCATCTTTCACCAATAACCATACTCAACGCCTAGGCTCTCGCTCTATAATATTTTTGTTTGGTAAATTAAACTAATTAGTTTACTGATGACTATTCAATGAAAATATAATATTATGTAATTAAAAAGTGCCTTTATTATTCTTGTACCGACTAACAATTTTCTACTATACTTTTAGGTGTACCTAATAATGTTTTGTATTAAATATTGAACTTAAATGTTTGCTTGTCTGAGCATGTTGTAGAAGGAATACGCTGAAGCCATTTTCTGTAAATAAAATTACAATTAATTTATAAAAAGATAATACTATTTACAACTTAACACAAAACAAAAAGTATTTTTTAAATCTTTGACTGACTAAAATTGATATAATTTTACAAAATTAATTTTAGAAATTACACTGTTGTTCACAACACCTTTTTTGCTTCACTTAGGTGAAGCTTTGAAGGTTTATGACGCCGGTAGGTAATAATTTTTCTATGAAAAATAAAAGCTTACAACTAACATACGTACACGGAAATCTATAATTGAAACAGATGTGTTTAGAACTTTAAGTATGTAATGATAATCAATCAGTGAAACATGTAAAACTGTACCCAAATAAGACAATAACCCATCACTTGATTCCAGGTAGACCTCGAGAGTCGAGACTGATTTGAATTTATTTTATACTGAGGTTACTAAAAGACTTAACAAAAAAATATATTAAATAATCTTGTTCAAGAACATGACTTGTAACTAAAATTGAATACTAATAGCGGTAAGTAATTTAGATTAGCTTCCCTGATTGCCGTTAACCGCACTATGTCAATTAATCGAAATCTGGCAAACTCACAAAGCTACTATAATTACCTTTGTATATATATTTTATATATACCACATTATTATGTTGTTAACATCCTCCATTTATCCTTATTAACAAAATTGTTTGAGTTAATGTATGTTATAACGCGTTTGATAATAAATATGGCTATAAAATAGCATGTTCAATTGCAGGAAATAAATGTTGAAAATTTACTCGATACTCGAGAAGACTTAATTAAGTTTTTTCTATTTATTGGTAGTTAGATCTTAGTTCTTAACTAACTAAGAACTAAGATTGGTCTTACAAATCTTAAAAAGCTCTTATTCTTTTTTATTTTAAGATTAAAGAAAGAGAAGCTTAGCCAACACACATAGATAATATAAAATTCGTCATAATTTTTTTCTATTTATAAAAAAGTTGCCACCACTAAAAATAAAATCCAAACTGACTTACGTTTGAAAATGTTTCAATAGATACCTCTTCAAAGCCGGGCGCTTTAATGGGCAGGGGTCGCAAAGACCGTTGCATAATGAGTACTAAGTAGGGGCGTATCACTGGGGACGCTTGCCAAAACGGAATATTCCAACACGCAAAACCAATCGAACTTACCTGGATAATACACATTTATTAATATTTTAATATAATAAAATAGTTTATTTTCATAATACAGAAAATCTCATTGTAGAAAGAGTTAAAATTATTCCAAAGAATAGAGGATATTTTTCCAAAGTGTTCCGATGTACATTCAGCACCTTTTAGCACTGTAGGTGTGTAATGTAAGTAATGTAACAGAATATATTGTTATCGATATTATGTTTTTAACAAAATATAATTTGTTATATTCATACAACAATGCAAATCTTATAAATAAATGTAAGTTGGAAATTATAAGATGTTTTGTCCAAACTGTCTTTAGGATAATGTACAGGATCATAATATAATATAATATATAATATTATGTATGTGACAGAACAACTTTTATTACTGTTTGCAATAAGGATTGTGGCACGTAATATATTTCTTGATCCATATTGTTTGCAAAACGCCATAATATCCTTCTTGTTGTCAATATCCTTTTTTACGTACCGCCTCTGTATGCTATTTCAAAAAATGTAATTTAAATCTACCTTGAGAGACAGGAAATTGCACAAGTAACTCGGTATAAACACGGATATTATCGTTGCAATACACAAGAGCAAAGATATTGCATTAAATTCACCATCTTGAAGTTTCTGAAACAGACAAGACATTGAGCAAAATTTTTTCTAAAACATATTTTTATTAAAAAATTAGCAAGTTAAAAATCTTAAAGCAAAAGATTTCGTAATAAGCTTCTCTAAGCTTTATAGTTCTTAAATCCAACACAGAAAGGTTAAGTCGAAGAGCTTTCCCGCCAAGTGAATTAAAAGCAGTTTGAAGTAACTAGGCTGTAACCTCTGTAGTGCAGTAGGCGCTCAGGCAAACCACGGGTGCACAAACTTTTTGTTCAAACATTAATAATTTCGTGTAAACCCGAGCGTAGTACATCATGAGACTGAAAAAGGTTATTTATTTTTTATTCTTTCTTAGAATAAGTAAAGAAAGAGAATGCACACAAAGTGAAAGAGAGGTAGGTATTTTGAGGGAAACATATCCCTGACTCATTGAAACGAAGGGAGACAAAATAATTTATTACGTCTGCAATAAATCCAGAAGGGAAATATAATCTGGTCCTTGTCATACTCATTCAACAATGCGAAAGTTACTGGACGAAACTTAAATAGACAAATTTAAATAACAAGATAGATTAAAAATAGTCCAGCTTGCGAAGTCAATTTTAGTCTGTGAGAAGTTTAAATAGTTTATTTATAACATACTCAATCATTGAATGATGCATCCGTAAAATCTCAGACATTCTGTATTTGATTAAATTTGAAAAATAATCTCGTTCCCGTTTGTTGACCGCTGGACGGATGCCTTTCATTAGATCTTCGATGCTCCAAATAACTAGGTCCGCTTTGGTTGCAATCTCGCCTATCCATAATATTTGGATCTGCATCATAACTGTTAACATTTTGTTCAATTACTTA
Source organism: Colias eurytheme (assembly GCF_061535395.1). Lineage (NCBI taxonomy): Eukaryota > Metazoa > Arthropoda > Insecta > Lepidoptera > Pieridae > Colias > Colias eurytheme. Next base: position 2,831,168 of record NC_142989.1, on the reverse strand, counting down.
ACAAATAATCTTTGTTAAATAACAAACACATCATAATAAGTATAGGTATCTACAACACTAAATGTTATAATTAGAGAACAATGAGCTTTTCACGGAAATTAGATGAAATAATTTTAGTAACCATAATGTAGGCTTCAAGCGACATAACATAATTAGTGTAGCTGAATTTTATGAACGCGAATTATATACCTACCTAGTTACTGATTTTAATATGTAGGTAGTACTTTATAATTTTATACTCACACAAATAATTCGAAATATAAGCAACAACGCACATATTTGAATAAATCAAGCATATTTCATACAATGGTGTCTTCCCAAAATCCGTTTCAAATGCCCAGAACGGAAAGGGTAAAGGGCGCTTCCCACTTAACTCTGGTTTGTGAAAAGATAAATACCACAATAATGCAGTAATGGAGAATATCATCATTCCAAGCCCCACAGACCCCATGAACAAGATACTAAAGAGGCACACCTTCCAAATAATGAGCTGGTTTTCAAAAAACTTTGCCCTGGAAATTGTGAACGGTTAATTAGAATGTTCATTAAATTTAGGTTCTCATTAAGCATTTCGTTACTTAATATAATGATTATAGTAATATCAGAAATTTAGAAATAATGGTGTATCAAGCTCGATTAACTGTCAGTAAAACGGAATTTCTTTGTTTTGAAAAAGATAAATTATAATATAATATTTTCTTAATTAATAATGAAACTTTATTTTCATTTATTTTGTAGGTAGGTACCTGTACTTGCTACCTTTCTCGCACACATACTGAAAATCTTCTCGAATGATTCTAAATAAATTGTGATAGTCCACCAAATTTGATTTTGTGCACGACATGATTAGAAGCTTATACAGCATGATCAATTCATATGTCCCTGCTTCAGTTATATGAGCTATATCTCTGCTTTCAATTCCATGGTATAGAGATATGGTAAGCATCAAAAGAGCACTCGCACCACAGAAAAGTATGAACGTTTTTAAAACGTATCTGTAAATAAAGATATTAGCGAAATAGTAACGAGCATACATACATGATACACCCATCCTAACAACGTTTGGCTAAAAAAAATGTTTAATAATAGTAGGATTGGATTTGGCACTTTTTTTAGCCAAACTTAGCCTAAATTATTTCTTTAATCACTTCAATTATTTATATTGAAATTTATGAGAGCTGAAAAACATTTTTCATACAATCAAATAAAATGAGGATTTCCTTTTGACGTGAACTTCAAATAATAATAATTCTTACTTACGTCCATTTTGGGATCGGTTGATCCAAAACCTGAAAGGCTTTGAGAAACATATAACAGGTTCTGTGAAACTTAAAGGGGTCCACATAGCCTTGAGAATAATCGAAGTTTTCCTTGTTATAGAATTTCTTGATACTGTTAAACATTTTGACTTATGCCTTAGTACGTGATAATATGTGAATCAACTGTGCTTTTATATAGAAATTTAAACTTCTTTATAAGGAACTTCTATACACATAATATATCAATGCGACTGATTACGTATGGAATTTATTTAACTCTTTTTTTCATAAAATAATATTCATAAACTGAACTATTAAACACAATTAGTCAATTTCAATCCAATCCCTATTATATGAATATGAACTCGTGTGTGAAAACAATTAAATTTATTTGCAAATTATTTCGAATCGCTATCCGTAATCAATCCAAAACAGGAACGCTATTAAAATTATTAAATCGATTATATTGTGTAGGGAATAATATTATGTATGATGTATTATTATATGCATGATTTTATATTCTTGCGCTCAACAGCAAAAAGGTATGGCAAGAAGTTTAAGTTAAGCCCCTTGTGTGGTCTATGGTTTGTTAATAACCTTGTGACGTCCCTCGTAAATTTTTCATAAATGTAATATACGTTAATACGGAATCGTTTCCTTATACAACCGAATATTGCTCATAAAATGGGTAATATTGAAAAGTATTCACTGTAAAACAATGGAAAAAACAACACTTTTTCGAAAATGTTCAGTCATCCACCAGTCAGGATATTGCAATGTTACAAATATGAATAAGATAAATTGACCTTCCTTTTTTTTGCTTTAAAATGTAGGTATTGGTTTTCTGAGCTATAACGATTCCAATTTTCAAGAACAAAATGTCTATCGCGATATTTATTAGAGCAGTAAGCGGTAGCTTATCACGACAGTGATAATTTGCTCAAATATCTTGTCTTTTATTACGGCCATATTTTGCGGATAATTTGAACGACCAAATTGTAGCGTCGTCTATCGCCAGGAGCTCTGTCTTGTACCAAGTAGTTGTAAAAATGTTCTTTCACTGCAATTATGAAACATTAATGAATAGCGACCCAACTTTAGACACCGTAATAAAAAGTTCTACCTTCTGAAAGATTCATACGCTTTTCCTTGTGATTTTTCATAACGATGTTTCAACGGAATTTTTTTAATGTTTTCTAAGTAATTGCTTTCTTTTTCATGAAATGGGGATTTAATGTGAAATTTTTGTGTAGAATAAAATGTTTAAATGTACAATATAAAACATTACTTTGGAAGCAGAGATGTAAAAGTAAGTAGGTACATAGTATATTGCTACAACGCTACACATCTTAACTTTTATTACGTAGAAAATTTCAATTTGAAAAAGTATAACATATCTACACAATTATTTCAACAACCGTCGACGATTTCTTTGTATTTCAATCTATGGGAGTTACAATATGTTCAACACAATTTCATCGCTCGGCGCATTTTCGAATGCGCACTGAGTCTGAATATACCTATGACTGAAATCTAAGAAACCTTATATAACATTGTAGCAAATTGCATTGTAATAGCTAGGACATTAAGTCGAACACTTACAACTCAGTAGACGCAGCTGGTGGCCGTTAAACCGTGGCTTTATGTTACCGGTATTTCTATTAGAGACTTAATTATTATGCTAGCTCTGAATTTGTAGCTCTAAAATGTGGAAAATAATGCCAATTTTGGTATAACTGTAAATTTACCGATGCGACTGTTATGTGTTTTAAACAGCAATATGTATCTATTATTCAAATGATTTCGCTGATGAACAATTATTAATTAATATCATAATAACTATCCCTAGTTTTAAAAATTGCTATATTGGTTATCTAGAAGGAATTGTTAATGTTTTATTGTAAACTTAATAACGAAACATATTTTGGCTGTGAGGCTCTAGGTACTCAAGCAATTCTGTTTTTTATTTAATGTTTAACATTAGAACACGAATTTATTCGGCTAACTAAGTCAGAGTCTGTATCCATTACTGAGAAAAACATTATATAGAGTGATTATGTTAATATTCAAGGTCGGTATAGCAATTAATTAAAATATGAACTCCAAATGTATAGGTACTAATATTATAAAGCTGAAGAGTTTGTTTGTTTGTTTGCTTGAACGCGCTAATCTCGGGAACTGCTGGTACGATTTGAAAAATTCTTTATTTGTTAGCCCATTTATCGAGGAAGGCCAACAGGAGCGGAGCACTGCGGGTAAAACCGCGGAGCACAGCTAGTACCAAATAAAGACGGAGATAAATTTTAGAAATATTTTTCATGTCAGCTCTATCATAATTATAAAAAAAGAAATCTTCATCGTCTCAAGATACACCTCAATCAATTAATATAAAAATATAAATAAATTATTACAGATAGTGTTTTTAAAAATGCCTATAAAATAATTTATTCAAACGTAATTAGATAATACCTTAATGCTAGCTGTGAATGTGATCTGTCGCTTTGTGGCAAATTATGTTGCATTCAAGATGAATTTTAAGGAAATAAAATAAAACATCATCTTAGTTCAACCGATACAGAACTTTAAGCTTAGGAAGCGCATACAAAGTAACTCTTTCTAAACATATTAAATAACAGAGTAAATAAAATCAGCTGAACAAAAATAAACGAACTCTGTTTAACCGTTAATATCCTAATTAGATTGAATGTTAATTGATTTTTTGATATCAATTGCATGAATTAATTAATCTAATCTAAGCGCTGGTGAAAATTAATTAGAGGATGCCGTTTGGGAAAAAATATTGACGTTTTTACATCAATCATTAGTTCAATAACGAACGTTGTATTGTGTTGATAAATAATTATGAAAACCACTCTGAAAATTAATCGTTTATTTATTACTCCATCTTATAAATATGGATTACCTATTGAAGTAGATTAGTTTTGGGTTCATAGTGTGATTAGATATTAAGGTTAATGATATAACTATTGCATCCAATTTAAATTGATTAAATTTTTAATCCTTAATATGTGTATGGAATTTGAAGAAGAAGAATATAAATAGTAATTTACTTTGTACACAAAAATTAATGTAACAAGTATCGACGTGGGTTGGACTATGGAAGATTTATAGCATGGGCTTTATTCTGTTCATCTATGTCTCCCATTGCATCTTAGATTAATACATCAATATTTTCATGTTCATGTTTTACGAAATCTGGTAAAAATTTACACTAATTTGTGTGCCTTTTGATGTATTATTATGTGACTATTAAGACGTAACGTGGTGTATAAAGTTACATATAGTATTTCCGTAGTGAATGGGATTCCGGGTCGATCGTAGTTTCTGACTCAATTGGCAATTAATTTGAGATCTTATGCCGTTGTACGTCTTAGTTGCTTCGTTAATTCGGTATCCTTTGGGACGTGTAGAACTTTTCTTTTCCAATAAAGTGTGTAAGTATACCTAGAGCCATTTTTTTTGTTTTTCTATAATTTAATCCATATAGTTAACAATCTACTACATATTGTTGAATGATACTTTAAATTTTAAGGCGGGATGTAATTTGTGCATAAAAATCATTAGAACCTAACTATAGGCCGTTAATATGATTATTTCTAAATGAAAATTTTAACCTACTCTACTACATGTCTACTACATAAAATAAACATACGTAAAAGTTTATTCTACATAATTTTTATATTAAGCAAACGCTTTATGTTGTCAAATAAGAAAAAAAAACATTGACTAATATTTCGTTTTCACGAATATAGCTAAAATGAAAACCTGAAAATGTTACCTATTTAATTCGAAAAATATTTCGCTATGTGTACTTAAACGTACCTACACATCGCACGAGGGCTTGAAAATTCACAGTCCAGGAAATCCGAGCAGAGGCGCGTAAATTAAGTTGAAAACGGACTCAGTGGTGTAGCGAAGGTGGGAAATCTCAATTATATGCTGGGGGCGGATGTGAAAAATTAATGTGTTCCGTAATGCGTTGTTGAGGCCGGCAGAGAGCGATTGCCTGCCGCCACGTTTTACTGCCAATTATATCATAACACATGTTACCCGCCAATTACTGCAAGGCTTCAAGACTTCGCTTCGTATTTCAAGCCGGCTGAGATTTGATTAGGAACTTCATTTTAGGGTAGAAGATGTTTTGTCTGTTAATCAAGGTATTATACATAGGTAGGCGTATTACAATGTCAATATTTAGAAACGAAAGAAATATGCTATGTCTGTTATTTTAGTAGAAATAGAGATAAAGCAAAACTAGATATTACAGAGGTATTTCTACATAATATCTTATTTAATCTTATTCCTGCGATGTCTTTTTATGAGCGGAATTGAATGTGCTATTTCAGTAAGTGAAATTTTTAGTTTATTAATTGTAATACTTTTTTCCACTGTTCATATATTTATTAGTAGTATGTATATGCAAATATATGTTGATGATGATAAATAGTCAAATAAATAAATTGAGGAATGATATTCAAATTTATTTAAAAACAAAAATAAGAAGCTCTAGCTGCTCTAACTTAAAAATTGCTAAAAATCATTACGAAAAAAATTGTTTTTTCACACATCTGATAGAAAACTGGACACTCGCTCGAACGTGTAGTTTATTTTTATAAATATATATCGTACACTTTTTATTGATAAAAGTTTTTTATAATAGGAATAGAGCGTTGCTTCAACACAAATTGGTTCAGGCTCGTACCGTGGAGGTTTCCACTTAGCACACTCTCTCAGATAATCGGGGTTAAATGCTAGCTCCAGGATGTTCCAAACGTTACTGTTTCTACACAATATTTATATCTGTATAGAAAATCTCCTGTATTATAAGGTATTATAGGAAACTAGCTTTTCGCCCGCTTCCCTCGGTGTGTCACGTTATGGCGTTTACCATACAAATTATTTGCAATCCCTTTTTTTAAGCTTTTTACAAGTCGATTGAAACAAGCATAAAAGTATATTAAAATAGGTTCTGTTTAACTTGGAAGTATCTTGACCAGATGCCATTAGAATCGTGTTTTTAATATTAAAAGATTGGGGATAGATAGTATCTAATTTATAAAAGGTAATGTAATAGTGTGTATTTTGTATTATTTAGCTAACTTTATATATTTAGTAAGTATGCACAAGTAATGCCATTCCAAGCGGTATATAAAACATTATATTATGTGGTGTAAGAGTAAGAGCTTCAGAGAGATTTATGACAAGGTTAAAAATGGACAGAAGAGAAGATAGGTCAATCGTGTTAAACGGTGAAGCATGCTGTAAAGTACGAATATGCCAAGTCAATTATAATCTTTTGTGGAACCGTGATTGATTGGCAGCAGGACGAATGTGACCCAGTTCCTGTTGAAGCATTATCGAGTTTTACGATACTTTAATTTTTTATATCCCCAACTTCAGCGAACACAATTGAGTGCTATCTTCATTATAACTAAAATATGCCATCCTGCAATCAAATTGAATGTAATATCCCGATCCCAAGCCAAAACATAGCATATAAACACACTTGGCTAGTGAATATTCCATCAATCTGCCAGTGTTCTATTCTAGCAAGCCCGTATAAAATATTTAGGCGTTTTCACATACTGTCCTCTCTTGGGGCACGCATATTTATGCACTATGTGTAAAGAAGGAAAGTTGATGAATGTTTTTGGCAGTAGGGGCAGCCTTGGATAGAAACGTCATTGGCCTCGTTTACCGGTCTTTGTATATTCTTCATGCTGTATTCGTTTGCTATGGAACAAACACTAGTTTCATAAATCGCGTTCAAAAGGATGTTTAAAGGCCAACTGTAAACTGTATCGGTTCTCAACAGTTATAAAAAGATTGGAGAAAAGTTTATTTTTTTAAGTATTTAAATACCTAATAAATATCTTTTAACGTTCATTTAGTAATCTTACCTAAAAATATGAATAGCTTTTATGCATTACTGTTAAAAGAAAACATTTTAACAGAAACAAGTAAAAGGTTCTCATGTAATTTTACTTATAGAGAAATGCATTTAAAACGTAAAGCTTGTTTTAAAGCAAAGCCAAAGTATTAAAAGGCTTCAATGAGCTTTCTGAGACATAATAACTGTGTGCAATATTATATTATGATGTTGATCGCGTTTATATTTATTTAATAAAAATTTGTTATTGTAGAGTTTACTTGTGACGTCAAAACAAAAATAACAAAAGTTTTATTATAAATCTGAAATTCTATTAATAAGGTAGGTAAATAAATAAACTTTTTATTTAATAATTTAATGAGCTTCTGTTATGAGTTAAAAATTGATAAGTTACATAGGATTTATATAGGTATCACTTCAATCCTATTTTCTGTAACAGTACATAAACCAATAAATTTCATATGAACTGTAAACATCTACAATACGAAAATACGAAACAATAACTCCGATAAAACGGGCAGTCAAATAAAATCCGCATTGAAAAATTTTTATAGGAACGTTTGGGAGCTTTAGCCACGATGCCATAAATAGACCCTTGCATGCCGTGAAAAACTAATATCAAAAGCTTTCAACTGTACCTGACACAGGAGTAGGTATTAGCTAGTCGTGTAACAAACAATACACCTATCGTTTATGCCAGAGCAGTTAAACATATTCGCGTTTATAAGGTAATCTCATAAGAAGTCGGGTTTGGAAAGCATGGAGCACACAATGGCCTAAAGTTAGCGTAATGAATACGTGACTTATCTTCCCGTCGCAGGCTGAAGAGGTATCACACTCGAGTTTGTTCCCTTTCAGTCGAACTTACCCTGCTGACATGATTAATTTATTAAACTTATTATAACTTAATATTATTGCGGATTATAAGACGTGTTTTCAATTAGAAATCTGAAGGCGTTATTGTATTTTTATAAAAGGAGTATTTGTAGGTTGTAAATATATATTTTGAATAGGAATTGATTAAATAATTATTTGTGGTAATTTTCATGCTTTTGGCGTTGATTTGAAAAGTTTTGTAATATCTTAAGGGTAAATAAGTTAATATTATACCTTGGTCCTTGTTAATAATGGATACGTTTTAATACCGAAAAGAAAAAAATAATTTCGTATCGATATCTTCATAGTAAGTATTATTATAGAAGAAGCATTACCACGATTCTCAATGTAACAAACTACAACAAAGAGAAATATAGAGAATGGAAGTGATACTGGTAAAAAATCAACAAGATTCACAGACTAGTGAATTCCATTTCATTCTCTTTTATCATAAATATCATACCTACATCATGATTATATCTTATTGTAGAGGCATCAAGCCCTCATCGTCGTATGTAAATTGATCTCATGTATATTATAGTCTAATATACTATAGTTTATAGAATTATGGCATGTAGTTTCGTCACTAATCACATGAAACGCAATAATTCTGTTAATTCGATCGTGCAAGCATGACCCAGTTCGCGCTGAAGCATTGTCACTGTCACTTAAAAAATTCACTACGGGAAGGTTTCGTGTCTAGGTCAAAAGCTATGTCACACCCCGGACACTCCATACAAAATGATCGTTTTGACAGTCACACTGTAGAGACTGCAAATGTGTGTGTTAACGCTTTATGGTTGGCACATTTGTGACTAGCGTAAAAAAAAATTCGCGTTTTTCTGATGAAATACATCCGTAAACAGCACAATATCTAACCATTTTCTACGAAAAACGATAATCACAAATCCAAAATAATAAAATTAAATTACTTTAAGTCAATTTGATTAATGTTGTCAATCTTCGTTGCGTATCGTCCTTGCAGAAAAATATGGCCCATTTTATGTCTGATCGCGCGGGGGTGAGGTAAGTTTAATTTTGGCGGGAGGCGGAGAGTGTCCGTTCTGTAGCGTTTAGCTACTATTATGTATTCTGTGGCTATGTATTCACATATAGACCGGGAGATACTGACACAAAATTTCGAGTCATTTGTAACAGGATGGCGGTTCTACAGGGGTCTTAGTACGCAATGACAAAAAGAAAAATGATGGTGTGAACGCTGGTACCAGTGGGTTAGTCGCGTGGGCGTTAGTCGAACTCGTCGGAAAAATAGCGAAAGTCAAACGATTTGTAACACAAAAATTTTAGAATTTACCGATAGCCCATAAAAAAGAAGTAGGCGGTAGTGTCATGCCATACTTTTCCGGTATGACTTACAGCCCGCCATACCGACGCGAATGTGTTGATTTAAAAAAAACAATTATTCAACCATTTGTACCAAGCTAACTTTTGCACAGGTAACCATCGTCGTGCAGCCATTTACGAAAATCGCCATGCCATACTTTTCGGACGATTCCAAATGGTCGCCATACCGCCGAAAATCTGCAAAAATTTTTTATTTCGCCTATCTTTTTGTACCAGTATTGCATTTGGCTTTTTGGAGAGTATTTGATAAAATGTGACCATTATTATATTTGCCATACTTCTAGTAGGGGGAAAAAGTGCTGTCATACTTGAAAAATAAATTTATTATTAATTTATATAAGTGAAGATTTCCAACACCTAGATCTTTGAAATTTTGTATTTATATTCGTTGATCCTCAAACTTACAGGAAAAATAAGTGCCATACTGTTACAAATCGTTTGACTTTCGCTATTTTCCGACGAGTTCGACTAACGCCCACGCGACTAAGCCGCCGGTACCAGCGTTCACACCATCATTTTTCTTTTTGTCATTGCGTACTAAGAACCCTGTAGAACCGCCATCCTGTTACAAATGACTCGAAATTTTGTGTCAGTATCTCCCGGTCTAATACTTTAGTACCTTTTAAATATATTGCGTGCAGCGTAAGTGTACGCAAGGAAGTTAATATTGATTCGCATTTTTGTTACAGTTGCAGTAGTGTCTTTAAAAATAATAGAAAAATATTGACGTCATAATATTCTCGATAAGGTCGGTAAAAAAATAACGCAATGATAACTTTTAATAAGTTTACTTTTTCAGGTGCTTGTATAACATTTATGAATATTCATTTTTATATAACTACAATAGAATCGGAATATATTGGAATACCGCGAGAAGAAGAAACCTGATATTAAAAGTTATATTCTATTACTCTGGTCTAGTTGAATAAATAAATGTTGAGTTTGAGTCCATCTAGTTTAATATATTTATAGTATACTAGAGGTCCGCCCCGGCTTCGCCCGTGGTACATATTTCGCAATAAAAGGTAGCCTATGTCCTTTCTCGGGTATCAAAATATCTCCATATTAAATTTCATGCAAATTGGTTCAGTAGTTTAGGCGTGATTAAGTAACAGACAGACAGACAGAGTTACTTTCGCATTTATAATATTAGTATGGATTAAGAAAATCTTTTTAAATTTAAATATTTCTTTAGTAATTTTAAGCTCAAGGTATAGTTATAAACTGCAAATTTCTATAACCTATTAACAGCAAATCTCTAAGTAAAAGCAGCGAGCGGGCAGCCGCCCCTTGGGAATCGTTTTCTAGACGTAAAAAGCTAGCGACCCTCAATTAACGTCTTTATCCAGTCTTAAGATTTAGCACCACTTATATTACAGATAAAATTTATTTAACCTTTGTCTTGAGACAATTTTGTTCTAGCCTAAATATGTATTCTGAAAACATGGTGTTATGTATGATGTTATAATGTATGTTCCAGTTGTCATATTGAATATGTTTTTGAATTGAATTCATCAAACTTTGGTGACTTGTGATAAAAAAACGTAAAATATTACATTTATTTTATTTTTATTTTAATACAAGCCGCTCCGCGCGGTTTCACCCCCGTGGCTCCTCTTCTGTTGGTCGTAGCGTGATGGTATATAGCCTATAGCCTTCCTCGATAAATGAGCTATCTTACACCGAAATAATTTTTAAAATCGGACCAGTAGTTCCCGAGATTAGCGCGTTCAAACAAACAAACAAACTCTTCAGCTTTATAATATTAGTATAGATAAATTCTTATACTTACGTAATTAGACGTGCCTTTTATAACCAAACTATCCATATAATCACAGAATACTTAATAGAAGCTAACGCTAAATCGTAAAGTAGGTATCAATCCTTTTATGATCGATTTCCATTGTCTCTTCTTATAATATGATATTCCTTCAAATGTAAATGTAACATAAACTGCAAACACTGATAAATTCGCTGTCCGCTGAATCAAATATCTGCCATTTGCTCACAGGAGCTTCATAGTCAAGTTGTTATAACGTTTCTTTGTGAGGAATGTCTCGAGTGGGTTTCCTATACGAGATATATAACGGCACAAGACAAGCAAAAGTTGTTTTTCCGTTTCTTAGAGATGCGTTTGTGTTACTGTATGTTCTTTGAAGTTATGCTATTGCAAGCTTTGATGAGTTAGCTGGCTTGTTTGCGCTGGGAAGCGTGTTGTTTTGTATTGAATGATAATAATTCCTTATTTGTATTACGATTAATAACAAAGCTTGTAAGCTTATATTTTTGAATTACGAAAGTTTTTGAATTTATAAATCGATATTTTTATACGATAAATATGTACTTACTTGTAATTAACAAACAATAATCCTTACAATGAAAACAGGTATACACTTTAAATAAAAATACCTACTCTCAAATCTCAAACATTAAGTTGGGAATAGTCTTCCATTCTTTATATAAAATAGATTGGATGCGTCTTTGAAGTTTCATGATTGTTTACTTTGGAATGGCTGTGATTTTCGTGTTTTGTGACAATGTTTGCGAAACATTATTTCAATATTTTTATTTGATTTGTAAAATACTTTATAGGTAATACAAAATAAGTATCTATTATTTTAACCGCATTAAATTGTAGACTTTACGTGTTCTAAGTAGTCTAATATTTTGGAGGCGTCTTTAGTTTGAGTTTGTAAATTCAGCTAGTCTTAGGCATTCCGTGAATATTTTAGGTCTACACCGCACTTAGCCCGTGACGCGTCCGGCGCACAGCCGGCACCGATCCCGATAGTGTCAAGGGAGTTCACGAAATCTAGCTTTTTTATGACTACCGAGTTTGAAAATTTTATTTACCCTATTGTTCTATAATTATATGCCATGTATGATATATTTTTGGAAAGAGGAAGAAACTAGTTATAGCATAAAAATGTAATCATGACGATATATTTTTTCTATAAAATTATAAAAAAATGATTTTCTTTTGTTTTAATTTTAATTGCTTACATACTAACACTTACATGATAATGCTGAGTCATCAAATGATCATATTCACGTTTTCATATCACTACACGATTGCCAAATACATTCACTTATATTTTCACACATTTAACACAACGTATTTCACTATGAATAATAACAAATCTCCATTATTCACAAACAAGAAAAAAAGCGCCATTTTGCGTCTTCCGCACTGAAAAGTTGAAACACTTTTTCACTGAGTATTCTTCAAATATCCCTAAAACCAATATCATAAACGTATTCTACGTAAAATTTCCAGTAATATACGTCTCAATTATCACTCATCTAATTATTCCTCTCGGCATAATTCACAATCCAAATATTCGTTGAACAAGACAAATGTCACAAACTATGGCCGATGACGCAACTCAATCAATGATTCACTTTTTTTTTTATTTTGTGGTTTTGGTCTCTATTGCCTGTCTCGGAGTCGTGTCGATTCGAATTATAAATGTTTAAGGCATAGAGAAATATTTTTTATACTGGAAACATTCACTAGTAAGAACTACAGGTGACCTTCAAAGTCATTGGCCGCGTTATGAACAGTCGTTGTTACGCAGGACGCTACAGTACCATTTCGAGTTACGATTAACCGTCTGTACATAGGACGCGTCACGGGTTAAGCCGTGTGCCAAGGACGCAGGTGGAAAATTCTTAAAGGTAAATAGCCTACTTACTTTATTTTGTTTCTTTTATAAATTTTATGTAGAACCCTTAACCTGATCGCAAATATTGGATTTTGCTTGAAAAGCCCTCAATTATAAACCCTCAAGGAAAATACTATTACGATCTTTTGATATTTTTTTTAGTCAACATTTCGAGGGTCTTGTAGCAATTTTAGTAAGACCTATACTTTTTGTATTCATTTAAACACGAGGATAAATAATGTTTTCTTATTTTTTGTTCATCGACCGACGTGTTTAACATTATAAAATGATGGTTTACATTTAATAACTTTCAACAGTTTATCGAATAAAAAGAAAGTTTTCCTATGTTTATAAAATGCAAATATATTAAGTTAGTCGCCTTGCTCTTTCCGCGACGTGGCATGAAGGAAAAGTTGTTTAAAATCTGTTCTTGGTTCTTTTCTATTGCGATCACGTGCCACGAGATCTAACCGTCTCGGTGTTAGCCAACAAATTGATATTTTTCAGATACTCTTCCGTACACAGACTCGTTCAAGCTGAAATATACTTACGATATCTTCAATTCAAGCCGTAGATAAAAGCTAAACAATATTGTTTCCAATTTATTTCGGACAACCTCAAAGGTTAACCTCTAAGGTTAACCTGTACTTCTTTGTTTTCTTCGCCCATTAGAGTGATTGAAAAAAGATTTTTAAACACTTATATGAAGAGCAGTTTCATTAATTAAAAAATACATTTTGCGAAATGCCTGCATACCTACGTCGAATTTTAAAAGGCTTTACATTAAATTGATGGCATTTATAAACCAAATTGTTCACGTGGACTGCTTTTTAATTATCCATATTGCTTTTTAATGTCATGCTTAAAAGATATGCCGCCGTTCCCGGGAAATGTTTCCACATCATTCATTTAGCGAATTGGGTCGGTACCTATTATTGAAATTCCTCGATTTGAGACGCGGTGAAGTCATCTAGAAACTCGTACAAAGACAAACAAACCGCGGCTGATACAGGTGAATTAATACGCAATAAACGCCAATTTGAATCCATCTCAAGCTATCGTTATTAACGCTTCTAGGTATTTGTGAGTGGCAATGTTCACTTCAACTCTATTGTTGAGCTATTCTATATTCTAAAATAGCATGCTAGTTTAAATATAAAAATGCTTATAAAATTATAATCATTTTTATATTTTAACTAGCAAATTCTTTCTTGCTTATTAATGCCGTGAAAATTGTTTCTCTAATAAGAAAATAAAATGAATAGAAACAGGGAAGTAGTTATCAATTTAAATTATTTTCATTGTATTGTTGTAAATATAGAATGATAAGGAACGTCCTTTCTCGGCAATGGTAACAAAGATAGTTTATGGTCACGGGAGTAATAATTTTTGTAATGTATTTGGAAGAGATGTATTTGTAAGCTGTTAGAACATTTGTTTTGGAGTACCTCTAGGGACTTTATGCCGCAAATTCACTATTGAAATTATAATGTACTTAATCATTGTAACAAATGTAGCATACATTTTGGTTTTGATACAGAATAATGTGTTTATTTGAGCATAAATGAAATCGACTTCACGACTCTATGATATTTTATGGTTGATCAAATTTTTATTTGAATCCATTTTGATACTTACAACTTTCAGCATTCTTTAGATCGCATACCTAATGCCTCTATTTGCATATTAATTATCTACAAAGTCACACTTAATACGTATTATATGTAGTATATAATATGTTAATTAAATTTATATGAGATCAATGATAAATGTTTAATAGTTACCTATATAAAAATAGGGTGTAGATAATATTAAAATACAACAAAATTAAGTCTCCTCCTTTCTGAAAGTCGGCTAAAAATAGTTTAATCTCGCGGTTTCGCGAAGTAGTGTATTTTTTAGTTCGTAGTTACTGCTTTCCTTTTTGCCGAGTTGTGTACGTTTTAGCTCACCTTTATAAATCCGTTCCGGTTTTTTAATTTTACTTATTTTCTAAAGAACTTTTGGGGTAATTGCAAATGGTGGAGTAATTTAAAATGTTGTTTTGTAGTTTCTTAAATAAAAAAAAATTAAATTCGTAATAACATTAGTTAAGTATTTCACAAAATTGATTACTTACACCCATGGTGTGTTTTAAAACTTTAAATAAAAAATGAAAAAAATCCCGCCATTCACCTAGTCAAGTTTTTATGTAAAGAACATTGTGTTTACACAATTTCGTCTAAAGTTCAGAAGTCTTTAAATAACTTCAACGTGCATGCAGTTATCGTTTCAAACTTTTTTATTTTATATGACAGCCAAACATTGAATATACAGCAAACTTAAACTACATTTTTCAAATAAAATTTGCAAATAAATTTATTTTTACGGAACGCGAAGCGACTAACACGTAGCGAACTTTTAATAAAGTTAAAAGAGTAAGTACACACTTTGAAACTCATGATATCATTACTTCGGAACCAGCGTTGTAGTTTGTAATATTATTTTAGTGTTTCTGTAAAGTTTGTGGCATTATTTCAGTGACAGTTTAACGGTTGTATCAAATAAATTTCGTTTGGAAAATATTGTTTGTTAGTTACATCATGGAAAGAGAGAGCAAGAGCGTCCAAACCACCGTAATATGCCATTTAATATATGTAATACAATAAGAAAACAGTTTTTTATAGAGGTTCAAAAATATCTGTAAATCTAGAATTTTATATACCTAGAGCGGCTATTTCATTATACATATAATATAGTTAAATTCTGTTACGAGGAATATTAGGAGCACCTAAGGGATGATACATTTTTTACCTTTTCCCGAAGAAACGTGAAGTCAGTCTCGCCTTTAATTAGGTTACACTCTTGGAAGACTATCTTTAAACCTTGTTAGCGACTAGGTATTACCAGCATGAAACTCTAGAAGCTATGTGTTCCATTAAATTGTATTTATTTTGCTAAATATCTGTTATGTTCGTAGGTATTCATTAATAGTGTTTCAGAACCTTTTTTCATTCCTTGGGCTTGGCTGTCTAATTTCTTTTTGAGTACCTACCTACATTAACGACTGCAAAGATATTAATTTACAAAACAGTTATCGAACCTATTTCTATTTAAGGTACTGAAATGTGTATTTCACAATTGAAAAAATGTGATATGTTAAATTAAAGCTTTGTGATAATACTATGTTTATTTAAGTTTCATTCATTAATATAAGATACGCCATACGGATATAATCTTATCATGGATGTACTCGTATCTAAACCAAAGCAAAATTATATCTGTACACAAGATGTAACGTCGTCCGCTTCACCAATGCTCAAAATGGCGCAGGAAAACATGATTATGAATCCAATCCGGTTTCAACGTATATTCTGCCCCCATGACTTCGACTAATATGACATATTCTACCAATTTGCTTTGGCCTCCTGCTGTATAGATACATTTACAAAAGACGCTCTTAGTTTAAAACATTTGTTCATCAATTGTAATGTCTAAAGTTGGTCTTAAAAACTAAGCAATCTATAACCTTGATACATTTTCTAAGAATCAATTACTTACCTACTTTACTCGATGGTAAAGAGCGTTTACCCATTGCAATGAAAAAGTATAAGGGTCATTTTCAAAATATTTGTACGTCACGAAATTGTCAGTAAACTGTTTCGTTAGGAAATGTCAGGAAGTTGTAAAAGTAAGGCTGTATTCAGAATAAGGTAATATTACATATAAAAAAGTAAGAAGTCACTAGTTAAAAAATATATATATTTTTAGTTACAAAATAATCAACAAACAGTCAATTTTTATAATTCTCTGTTTGCTCTTCCTTTTCTTTTCTTCTATCATTAGCTTCTTTCCATTTTTGTCTTCGAGCTTCTTTTTCACTGTCATTAAGATCTGATATTTTTCTTTGTCTTTGTTTCACTTTCTCGAGGCGTTTTTTCCTTTTCTTTTCATATTTTTCAGGGTTTTGCTTTTTTAGTTTTTCAATGTATTTTTTTGCCGTTCGGCAACGGTTAGCGGCATTCTGAAACTAAAAAAAGCTGTTGGATATATGTATTTTGAATAAAAATAAAAACAAAAGTAAGCATCACTCGTGTGGGTGGAAAAGCGATCAACACTAAATGCAATAAGGCAAGCGTTATCCCATCAGAAACCACTTGTAAAATTGGAGGCCAAGACTCACTGATCCGCTTTCACTATAAAAAAGTTATCAGATCCCAGGAAAAGTCAAGTCCCTAAGCCCGACTTTACTAACCCTACATCATGGTTTAACCCATTGACCACCGAGCGCCCCGATCGGGGCGCGACACAATAGATAATAATCTATTGTGTCTGTGATTCCGGGGACTGATGGATTAAAAAAGTATGGCCTGTAGTTACAAAAAAATAATCTTGAGAGATTTATTGTTTTTCTCCTTTATTTTTATTCGTTACATTAATTTAAATACTTTACACATGAGACCACAGCTTTACCGTCTACAATTTACTGACGTCAGTAAATGTCAAGAAATTGTTCGTCAGTAACATGTAAAAAATAACCTAAGAAATACTTTTACACAAAAAATAATCACATTTACCATTAGATTGAAAGTGTAATCTATTACTCTAGTCATAATTTAAGTATATTACAATTGCGGTAGGTGAATTCTTCAAAATGTACTTACTTTTGTTGAGAATACGTCGTTAGGAAAATGTAACTAAATTTTTTGCACAGCACACTACAGGACTTCTTCCGTGTCTGGACGACGAACAAAATGGCAGCGCGTTAATGTGACCTTACTATTCGTGACATGACCAGTGTTGCCAATGATTAGAGTTAGATTCCTCCTCTTTGTGATACAAGAAGTTGGTTAATTATGTCAATAAATCAGTGTCACGAAATTGTAACGATTGATAGGGACATTTTTATAATATGTCATTCTTCGTTTATTTAAGGTAATTTAAATAGCTAATCTATCAGATATAACACTTCAAACATTGCTTTTTAATTATGATACAAAAAAATAGGAAGTTTCATACAAAAATTCTGATAAAAATATTGGTTTTCATAGTCGTCCACATAGGGGACAATAAAAAATGTATGGAGCTTTTTTTGTTACTTTATTTTCACATTAAATTTATGTAAGAATTTGAATCGCAATTCATTGCTTTTTATCAGAAATGATATGCAGTATGCTTAAGTTTAGTCTGTAAAACGTTAACAATGATTTATTTCAGTCGTAACCATATTTTTTTCGAAGATTTTTTAGGGGGACAAACATTTTGTAGCAATGTACAATTATTTTGAAAACGACCCATAAATAATATCTAATGTTTAATGAAAAAAGTGAACTAACATAGTATTTGGAAACGTCAATTACAAATGTACCAGTTTTGTGATGTTTACAGTTCTCAATTTGTGGTAAGTAATTACGTACTTTTATCACTTTAATTCGCTATGCCAAATGGATACAAATGACTGCATTTAATATGTTAAATACGATTTCAAATTGTGGAATCGATATGATTAAAATAGGATTACATTTGCCGCACTGGAGTGTCATATAGATATGAGTATTGGATGAATTTTGAGCTAGGAATAAACCTGCAATCTAAATTCATGTGGTGGTGCATTCGAATGGCCAGTCTGTGTTAAAGCTTTTACTTATACTTACATAAACACACATTTTCGATGTAAGTTCTCACATAAATTGGTTTTATGTTTTATTAAAAAGTGATTTAAATAATATGCAAAGAGTGTATTAATATGCGCACCTCAATAACCTGTACATGCATTCGTCGTGTTTTTATTAAATTGTAAATAATTATACAATATACAGCCTGGAAACAATGAAAATATTGTAAGAAAATATTTTATTGACAAATATCTACAGTAGGTACCTACTTTGCATTTGTGTACAAGTGTCCAAAAAATAAGTAAAATAAAAATTTGGTGTCTTTTTTTAGTTACTGGACTTTAAAACTTTTAATTACGCAAAATGTTCGCGTTTGTGTGTGATCTTAATATTAGTATTTTTCGCTGTTTTATGAAACCAACATGTGAAGTGATTATGGCATAATGGCTCATGTATCATTGATATACCTACTTTATTTTTGGCTAGTTCAGGTTGTATGTACTGGACTGGAGAGTTACAGTATCTCTACAGCGCTTTACTTGTGTGTTGGATTTGCATTTGATGTGACTTAATTTGTTCAGTAGCGGAGTTAGGCATGACATAATTTAAGTGAATAAAATCTAAGGAATACGAACGAAGATCTTTATTTATTTTTTCTTATTTTTGGTGTAAACATTGTTTAAACAGGAATATGCAAAAGACAGCAGAAGTCAGCATAAGTATATTTTCTCGGGTCATCATAAAATAAAAAAAAACTTTTGATGACGTTAGACAACCCAGTATTTCGAACATTTCTCAGCGAACGTGATGACAGGCAGACTGTAGGTATTTATTATGTACACTTGAATTAATGTATCTATTGAAAAATAATCGCACACTGTTATATTCTTAACCAAGCTATATTCTTCTCTATTGTATTTGCTCCATTTCTAGATAATAGAGAGATAATAGTGACATCAAACTTCAAAGTTACCATATTGTGCATGAAAGGGAGCACACATCTGATTGAACACCGCTCGGTCGTGAGGGCTCATTGTCCAAACATACATAACTTGTACTAGATAATATACTACTCACATGTATTAAAATGTTTCACTTTATATTAAAAGGTCATGAGGTACGAAGGCGACTTTGTTGAGAGGAAAATGAATGCTTTGTCTTTTTGCTCTCCCGAATTTATACTACAAATATTACTACAATAAATTAATAATTTATCATGCATGAATTATCATTCAAGGATTATAATGTGGTATTTCGCCAATCAAATAGATATAAATAGAATGTTAATAAATAAATGGGAAAATCCATAAGCCCCTTAAATCACGTTTGTAAATTGTGAAACGCGTTATCTTTAATAAGCAGGTAATTAATAGGTATAATGTTAATTGCAACTACAATGTTGACAATAATTATTACGTCTGTAATCGCAATGATAGAACAGTCTTGTGGGCACCTACCACAATCTTCTGTCATTCGAGAATTATGCCCAAGTGTAATTTTCAAGGCACGGAAATACTCAACTATCCGGAGGTATTTGACCGCAAAATACAAGCTCCTTTTAAAGCTTCGTAACTATGTGATACTTCTGGTATAAACCCTATTGATTTAATGTCTAATCAGACAATTACAGGCGCAGTTACAGCCTGAAATTTGAGGAGTCATCCAAATAGTAAATTATAAGAAAATTAGACATACGAGTAGTGCAGGATATACAATTTTTATGGACACAATATTTAACAAATGGAAGTCTTCTACGTTATTGGCGAACCCATAAAATTGTTTTATATTTTTTTTTTGTTAAGTTTCAGAACCTTTTTGAATTTGTCGAGTACGATTTTAGTTCTGTTACCTGTGACCTCACTTTTGGACCGAGCTTGGGCACTTAACTTTATAAATTTTTGCTAATAAAACAATTTTGTATCACACAATTTAAAAGAAATTGTAGAATACGTAGACAAATACTTAACCTCTGCGTCGCAAAGTCGGCACAGAAAAGGTGCAACTTGTAAATCACATTTCACAGAAAATATCTTGTAGTTGGAAAAATGTGATTTTTGCATAATATGATCCCAGCGCTTGCATGGTTAGATACAGGTATAAAAGACGGCAGTTATAAAATACACCTATTGAGAAAGTTGTCGATATATTTTATTCGTCGTGTCTTGGTTTTCTTATTTCTATTATTTCCTGTATTATGTTTAATTTACTTCTGTATCAACCCGTTCTATATATACCTGAGCGAATAAATTTTCTCATCATAAACGTGTTAATAGATATTATAAATATTCTTTAAATATATGTATCGTGCATATGCAGAATTGAGCTTCTTTTTCGAATTACCTAATTCGGTACGGAAGACGCGTACAAATACATCAAAACTTTATTGATGAAAAAGAAAGCCGATTAATTAGCATAACACAGATATAAACCATCATACCTCATAACCAATCACTTTACGCTTGATATACCTAATACCTATACCTAATCACCCACACAATTCAAAATAGAACCTTTATTATGTTGTACTACATAGAAACCTGATTATAATGTTTGCAATAAAGCTGCATTAAAATAATGGGATCGATACCGCAGTTAATACACTTCCATCATAAATTCAATTAAACAACCCATAAGCGTACTCAAAATATGTGGTTTTAACAAAATTTGTGATCAAAAATGTATTTAGCACTTATATAAAGTTTAATTGAGTTCGCGAAACGCAAACTGGTTTTGTTAAATCGTGTCTGTTAAGGTAAACAATGAGGTTGGAAGCATATTTTCAGTTCGGCCAGAAACATTAAGGAAATGTGATTACAAGGCAAGCGGAAGTTAGTTTAACTTCAGCTTCGAGTATCCACGAAACATCCGTTTTGTGGACTGCTACCGAATACCGCTTTCAATGTTTGCTCTTATATTTTGTTCATGATTATTGACTTTTGCAAATTCTTACACACATTTGCGGGAACCTAATTTTGTTCTAATAATTAAAAGTATTGAGTTTGATATGGTTTTACAGATTTTTTATTTATTTATTAGTATTAGGACTTAATAAGATATATTATATAATAAGATTTTACTAATTATTTTTACACAACTCTGATTAAATCAAGTAAATTTAAATTATCTAACCCCTTTTTGTACGAAGGATATATTCTAATCTCCTTTTAAATTGAACTTTACTCACTTAGTATTCTTCAGACTAAATGTAGTAGGTAGTTACACCAAGAAGACAGGATTAATAATACCTACATAGGTACATACCTATTTCGAGACTGTATCCGTAGAACGAATACATAATTGAAAATGATTCCGAGAAATCTGAACAAGCCAAGTCGACTTGTACGAAAGCAAAAATAACTTATAATTTTAACGTACATTACAAAAACATTGAGCAAGATTTGAACATTGAAAATGTATTAAGACTAGTACAAAATGAACGTTAGTATTTGATTGGATTGATACCACGGGACTTAATATGCATTTAACAAAGTAATTATAGGTTACATTACAAGGTATCGATGTTATCGATGTGTGTAGCGTTAACTGCTAACGAATCAACTAGAATATTACTTGGTTAATAATTATTAATCACCTCTCGCTGAGAAATCTCGCGTTTTACCGTATACATTTCAAAACCATTATCGAGAAAATAAGTACAAAAGTTTGTATAAACAATACATTGCTTTTAAAAATAACTACAATTGCAAATAGAATATGTACTCGTAGATACTTCGAAACGATATTGTGGTTGTTTTTGAAAAATTAACATTCTGTGATATACATACAGTGCAAGCGACGCGGACGTTCAAACAAATTCGTAGGCAATTTCGAAGCGATACGTAAAAACGATATAGTGGAAGTCACAATCATTTATTTTCAGCCTAAACTCACTTGCGGAATAACATCATATATTTTGTTTTCAAAATATTTACCTAAAAAGTGAAATTAATTGAAGAGTTTCAGGTATTTCATTTATACTTTGCTTATTAGGTAATAGGTATATCTTTAAATGTACGAGACACAATTTCGAACACGGTTTAAGAAACTTGGATACGAATCGGAATTTATAAATGTGAATGTAAGTTTCATAAAACCTTCATTTACCTTCAGGTTCATATTTGTACATTTTTCAAACAAACAGTAAAATATATTTATACTTAACAGTATTAAGCTTTGATTAAAATAGTTTTTAGTAAATAATATTGTGAGAATAAATTTGTGTAGGTATAGGAAAAAAGTTAAATGGAATATGCGTTTTTGTGTTTCCTAGCTTTAGATAATAATTGTTTTGATTAACATATTCGCGTCATAACGTAATAATTGTTTCTTTTGGTAATAACATATTAGTCAAGACTCCTTCTATTGTGAAGGAAATACAGTGTAATAACTCTGTTACATCGTTATTAATGAACAACAATGTTTTCCTTAATACCTTACGACCCAGACATAAAGTCCAATTTACCCCAGGTTTACAACTTCCGTACTTGAAACTACTACTTCAAATTTATACGCGTTGCACTAAAATAAATACAATATATCATGATGACAAAGTATAATAATTTAAGTAGTCTTTGGAGGTGCTTTTTTTAATTTCCAACAAAGATGTATTTGACAGTTTACGTGACATTTTAATATTATCGTGTAATACTTTATTGGACGGATAAGTTTTATCCAAGCATTGAAAAATCGGCCCTTATGTATCTCGTATTAAACGGTGATAATATTAATCAAGAAAACTTATATCGTATGCGAAGCTTTTTAACAAATACCTATATCCCGAAATAATCACGTTATTACTTGAAATTGTATTGTTACACGAAATTAACATATTTGAGGCATATTTCAAGTGAAACATAATTTAATAGTTTAACCTTCAGTTTAAGTGATGTGCTACAAATGTACTTGAATTATCGATATTTCTATTTTGTTGAAATTGCTTCTCTTCTTCCACTTCCACTTTAATTAAGAAAAATATCTTCTTTTGAGATTTTTTTATATTCTTCGTCGTTTAAAGAATTCTACAAAATTTTCAGTCGTTGTCGGAGCTTTCACGTGTAAAATCTCATATTTGTATCATGCATGAATCCAATAATTATATCCTAACGTAAAAAAAAAGAAACAAAACCCAGCGTTTATAATGAGTGTAAACAATGATACATCTTAAATCACTTTCCTTCATAATTTTAAAATCATTTAATGTAAGCACAGAAAATGGCATAAAATTAATTAAATTAATGGCATAATAAGGAAACATTTATTTCAGAATTTAGTTAATCCTGAAGGCAGCTTTTCTTCTTATAATACCTATAAATTAAAATTATAAAAGTAGTCCCTGTAATTGTGAAAATGATTTGAATATTTATTATTTTTTGCATAAACAGCTTACTATAATTGTTCTTTAAGATTTGAAGGGAGACTAACTAAACAACTATTGAGAATATTTTGCAGTTAATAGTCAAGTCGGAGTTAGAACTGGATTATGTAAAATAATAAAATATTGTTTGCTGCTTACTTTTAATGGGTTAAATGGGTTAAATACTAACACATAATATACCTATGCTTTGTAACTGACGAACTTAAACTTAACAGTAAGTAATAAAAAATTAAATTTGCTTATGTTCGATTACATTATAACAAGACCTTTAAATTATGCAACAAAGCATACCTAATAAGTAATACATTTTAAAATATGTATCTCTCTAAAGAGTTTACTCTACAAAGATACAATAGATAAATTAATATGGTCGTCAAGCTTTTACTCCTTAATCATACTCCTTAATCATATCACTTCACAACTGGTACCTAGAATTAACAAAACACAACAAATTAAAACTTTGTAAAATTGGTTCAGCCGTTTACAAGTGATGATGTTACCAAGTGATACAGGGATTTCTTTTTATATAAAGGCACCCGCCATCACAGGGTGTTCGCGCCACCTTTGGAATATTGTCCAGAGACATTATTAACATTTATTATTTATTTACAAAAACAATTTAATACAATGCCACATACTATGCCCACATAATAAATTAAAAGGGGGATTTTAGATTAATAATTTAAGTTTGTATGGATTAGGGGGTATTAATACATTACGATTGGTCATTATGGTTATTGTAATATAGTAAAAAGACGTGTTGTATTAGATATGAATACATATTCCATATGGATTATGGATGATCAATCAACACTAGATACAAATTGCAAGATGTCATGCCACGTCACGCAATTCTCGAACTATAATCATGGAACTATATATACTACGTATGGAACCCACACTCCCTAAGAAAAAGTAAAGTCAAAAAATTTGACCTTGAATCTTATCGTTTCCCCTCCGTCTCTTTCTAGTTACGGTGAGTCATAATATATATAGTATGTCTATATTTCCGTGGGGTGAGTATAAATGTAAAAAATTCAGGATATTAAGGAAAAAAATAACGGATACATCAATTTTATTCGTATTAAAATTTTACTATAATACTAGATTTTGCCCGCGACTTCGTCCTCGTTGAAGTCATAAAACATAAAATCCCATTTATCCCGTGGGGATTTCGGAATAGCCTTTCTAAGTGCACCTTTAGGATACTCTAGATATACAGAGTGTGCCAAATTTCATGTCTTTAGGTCCAGTGATTTTAGGCTGTGCGTTGTCTGTCAGTCACTAAGTAACGGGAGAGTTTTATATTTATTGATTGATTGATGGTTGATGATTTACGGCGGAAATAAATTACGTAATTGCATTTATTATTCTAATATAGTTACTGTAGAATTTTTGCAAATAGATAAAAAATAGATGTTCAAGTATTTAACATTGGAAAATTGTAATGTTCCTTTCAGCGTTTTTTCATGTTTGCGTCTTCCGTCTTGCATCTTCAGAACACAGGACCGCTATAAATTATGACAACATTTTGCTGTATAATTTGGCGTTACGTCCAGTCATTTGAGGAATTAATGAAGTAAAATATCAATGTGTTTTTATAATATTTATTTATCATTACAATGCCAACTGCCTTTACAAATTTGCAAATTATAAGATAATAACAATAAAAAGTAACGAAATCGGTTCACTGAAAATATTTTTATCATTCCATACCCTTAAGTATTTAAATAGTTTTAAGAGTACTTGAAATATGAGATCGTGGTCTAGCGCTTCCCTATCATACAATAAAAAACAAAATATAATATATTCAGGGTGTAATCGTTAAGTGTGCACAGGTGATTATTCCGTAACTATTGCAGGTATCAAAAAACTTTAAACTGATATCGATATGATACTGATATGATACTTTACCTAATGAGTAAAATAACAATAATAACTTTTTTTAAATATAACAAGAAATATCTAAAAATGTAACTTTAAACCCTCCCATACATTTTATTTCCCGTAACGTATATATTACGTTCCCACTGCTGGGACATGGCCTCCTATGAGGTTACAGCCACATCCACCACACTGGCCAAGTGCGGGTTTAAAATGAATGTTGCATATCTTCACTTTTTCAAAACAGGATATTTTTAATTCTACTATATTTAGCCATGTATTACGTTCCGCTAGATTGGACGGAAACCTGTAAAGAGAAAAGAAGATTATTTGCAAAATATAAAAAAAAAAATGTCATTTAGATACAGATAACACAAAATTTGTGCTGTTGTCTTGTGCTTCTATTTCAGTAGGTACCATATATGTATGTACTTTGAGTTTTTGATTTTACAATATATCATTATATAAAAGTAGTAAACAACGTTTTTATACCATTAACTTTCACGCCAATTGAACTAACTCAAGTGGAGAAAGACTTCTCCTCATATAAAATACCATACCGAAATATATGTACACAATTTTATAAAGTATGGACACCCTAGTCTAATATTTATTACAATCATGAAACATTTAATAATAAGCAAATAACGATGTTAAATGGAAAAAACCTAATCAAAATTAACATTATAATCACAACTTCGATCTATTATTCCAGATTTAACAACAATTAAAGTAGAAATATTACTAAACTACAATTTTACATGAAGCGTAGTTTATGCATGGTTTTTTGTACTTACGAATGAAATATAATATCACATCCTGGATGCCATTCACTTTTGCAACCGCGCACAATATATTTACAACCATTTCTATTAATTTTGGCTCAGAATAATTCCAAAATACAAGAACAAACTCACGAAATGAACATAAACATCCGCCATTTTGCAGTAAACATTATTTGACACCTAGAATTGGGGCTGCCGCGCAACGATTTTCATAACATAATTCAAAATATGGGAAAAAAATTATGAGCGTGTTCGATAAGCAGTCCATTTTAAAAGTTGTAAACCTTTGTTATTTCAATGGAAAAGCAAACCTGCATGAATCTCGTTTAAATTTCATTTTTTTAGCGGATTTTATTAATGATTTATGTCATATAGACTATTATTACTGACAGTCGATTTTTTAATGCACGTCAATAGGGGAAAAATTTACAATCACGCTGGCTACCCTATGGGGTAAACAGGGGTTACTTGCGGTCATTCTATCAGTTTTTTATTTATTCTTAGGAGTTTGGGTTCCAGTATGACTATAGTTCCATGACTATAATCGATATCTATTATCTATTGTTTCTATATCATCGACTAATCACTTGGTAATTTGTTGAAAAGTTTATTACATTCATGAACATTAATAATAATAATTAAGCTATTGCATAGCTTCTATCGCGGGCCTTGAGCGCGGAGACCGAATCCAGAAATTCCGTAACGAAAAACCTCACGCTCCCCACTCTGACGGGCGCGGAGGTGTGGCTTGAAGGCATAGCATGCAATAGCTTTACCGCGGCAGTCCCCGAGTGCCACACGTCTTTTTTTATTTATTAATAGAACATCAGAGGTCCACTTGTAAGTATTACTTCTTAATTACTATGTTAGTTTACATTGTTACACAGTTTACATTGTGCATGTTATAAAATAATCATGGTTAGTATAGGTACTATAAATACATCTAGTATCCTACTAATATTATAAATGTGAAAGTTTGTGAGAATGTGTGTGTGTGTTTGTTAGTCTTTCACGCAAATTCTACTGAATCGATTACAATGAAATTTAGCACACATATTGAGGGTAACTTGGATGTGTTAACATAGGATAGTTTTTATCCTTGAAATCCCACGGGAACGGGAACTATGCGGGTTTTCCTTTGAAAACGCGGGCGAAGCCGCGGGCGGAAATCTAGTAATATTATATACTGTGAAAGCTACATGTAAGCTTTTATAAAAAGTACACATTTATAAATAAACACACACATAGATACACTTTTCATATTAACACACACACGCACAAATATGCAATGTCGAAACATCAAATCTTTATACAATATCGGGTACTACAACCCGTACGGCATGATAATAACTAACCTACCCTTTAATACAGACATTATAGCTATCTCTTGATGGATTGAAAATTTATTTGGCACATAGCAATTGTCTGTTGTTGATACGATCTGTATTACAGATAACAAAATATACCAGTTATCTATAATATTCATTTCAGGCAATTTCAGGTGATTAATTTCTATTAATACCTCATACAATTTATGACAATTTTAATTGAGCAACTATAGTTATTAATTTTAAAGATTTATTGAAGTGAAGATCATGGCAATACCGTCACGTAATGGAGTAAGGCGACAATTTTGGTATCTTTGAATCTTGCCAAAGAAGTTCCACTTCTGATCCTTGTGCACATACTCTCTTTTTTTAAATCCTAAAACGAAATAAAGGATTTAAACTTTTAATATGCGCGGAACAATTTAACGACGTAAATATTTTCAGCTTCGAAAAATCATTGAATTCTAGCCCTCGATTCAACTTTTCGCATATTTTTAATGAAAACTAAATTGATGTCGTTATTGATATAAACGAAAATACGGAAAAATATTTCGGTTTTATGTTATTATTATGCTCTACATGAATTTGGATTTACTTATTTTCAATATTATAAAATAGGAATACAGATAGTATATTATTATAGTATCCCTACATTATGTTCCAAGTTTTTTTTTTCATAAATTTTCAATTATGTATTTATTTTCGTTTACTCTGGATGAATAAATTGAGTTAATTATATAAAAAACTATGTAATGCCTTTTTAAATAATAGAATTTTCGGAGATTCGCAAGAAACATGATTGTGAAATTTCTATCTTAAGAAATAAATCTAAGCTTCTCCCGAATTATATGCACGATATTATGTACGATACGATATGGACATTGTGTATCCATATTATATTCCCATGTCTACGGATATATTGATGTCTCAGGTACGAAAGGATAGAATCGAGTCCTATTTCCAAACGTCGATACTAAGAAGTTCTATTTGGGTGAAGCCTGAAGGATCCCGTTTATATTATTTAAGCACAGTTACAGATGTAACCCAGGGTTCAATACCAGACCATGAAAGCCCCAGAAATGAGGAGCATAGCAAGAAAGACGACTGGAAGACCGTACCAAAAAAACATAAATCTAATCTGAAGCAACTGAGTAACGTACGAGTGGGGAAAAATGCGGAATGTTTAGCATTAAAAGGTATGGAGCGAAAGAAATACTTACATGTTTGGAGATTGCAACCTGAAACAACACTAGAAGCCGTAACTACTTACGTGGAAAGTATATGTGGTTCCGATGCTGGTATTAAAACTGAAAAAATCATTCATAAATCCCAACGCGACTACGCATCGTTCATAATTGGTCTACCAGAGTCACTGTATAACAAATTAAACCAGCCGGAAATTTGGCCAATGAATGCACAATTTAGTGAGTGGACTTGGTTTCGAAAATCAACAAAAAAAGGTGCCACTAAATAGAACTATTAACTTATACTATCAAAACGCAAGGGGTCTTCGAACAAAGGTAACGGAATTTAGAAATAACCTAGGTTTGATGAATGCCGATTTGTTCGCGATCACCGAATCTGGCTGCACTGATTCCATACACGACTTGGAACTTGTACCGGCGGGATACCACATAGTGCGCTGCGACAGGGCTGATGGGCGCAAGCAGGGCGGCGCGCTCCTTGTGGCCGCGCCGCGGTACGAGCTGCGACAAGTATGTATACCGTTCGTGTCTATAGACTCTTGTAAGTTTGAAGTGGCTTGTGCAAACATTTTTATAAATAATAATTATTTGTGTTTGTGTTGTGTAGTATACATTCCGCCTAACAGTCCGGACCGGGACTATTTACTTTTATTTAGAATACTGGAAGAATTTTGTACTAAGTATAGGAAAGTAATAATTATTGGAGATTTTAATATGTTTTCGTGCTCAGTGAATGTTAAAAATTATTTTGAATATTTTATACACTTTTGCGAATTCACCCAATGTAATAACGTTCCGAATAGCTTAGGCCGTCAGTTAGACTTGGTGCTGTGTACGGGTTTCGACGCGGGAACAAAGCCGCCGGTGTGTGTATCGGCGGCGGACGAGACGCTCGTGCCGGTGGACGCGTATCACCCACCGCTCGCGGTGCGCGTGAGCCTCGCCCCCGTAGCGCCCGTTGCGCCCGCCGCCGGCCGCCACCCGACGGATTCGAGAGCTCATGATTTGCGGCCGAGATGGAACTTTTATAAAGCTGACTATAACACGTTATACTCAAAGCTAATGTCAGTAAATTGGGACGCACTGTATAAAATGCACGATATGGAGGATATTCTAAATTATTTCTATCTTACAATTAACAGTATACTAGAGGAATGTGTTCCCAAAAAAACAGAAAAGAGCATCAACTTAAAATATCATTATCCAGATTGGTACACTGTAGACTTAATAAAAAATATTAAAACAAAATCTTTACTACATAAAAATTATAAAAAAACAAAGTTAGACTGTGATTATAGAGAATTTTCACTGTATAGGAAAATAGTAAAAAATAGTATTAATGATGCTTATAAAGCACATGTAAATAAAATTCAAAATCAATTTTTTAAGGACCCCAAGCAATTTTGGCAATATATAAAGTCGAGACGTGGTTCATCAAATAGGGCTAATGTTATTATGAAAGAAGGTATACCTCTAACGGATAAAGAGTGTGCTCAAGAATTCGCAGCCTTCTTTAAAAAGGTTTATAACAAAGAGCCACCAGTTCTTGACACCCAGGTAGCGAGTCAGTGCGGAGCCAGCAGCGCGCGCATAAGTCTAGATGCTCTTAGCATTGCCGACGTGAGGAAGGCGCTAACACGGTTGAAGCCAAAACGTTCAGCCGGCCCGGATGGTATACCAGCCTTTATTTTTAAAGATTGTGCTCGAGTGCTGGCTGAGCCACTGTTGCATATTTTCAATACGTGTTTGAATGTAAATACATTTCCAACACTATGGAAAACTACGCGAGTGATACCCGTGCCCAAGGCTAAATTGTGTACCAGCGTACAAGATTACAGACCTGTTGCAGTACTATCAACGCCTGCAAAGGTTTTTGAGGCCGCTATACAGCACAGGGTGTACGAGCAGGTATCGGGGCAGCTGTGCGATGCACAACATGGATTTCGGCCCGCGCGTAGTACTTCCACTAACTTACTCAATCTTATGGCGAACTTAGTTCCGGCGGTGGATGCAGGAGTACAGGTAGACGTAGTATACCTGGACTTCCAAAAAGCATTTGACACCGTCGACAATGATGTCTTATTGAGAAAGTTGGCGGAAGTAGGATGCACACCGAAGCTCTTGCAATTCTGGGCATCGTATATGCAGGACCGGCAGCAGTATGTCTCTTTTAATAGAAGTCAGTCCGAGCCCTTCTTTACAAGGTCTGGCGTAAGTCAAGGCAGCAATCTCGGTCCTCTGGAGTTCGTTCTAATGATTAACGACTTACCGGATGTTCTGGAGTACAGTCAGTGCCTTCTTTTTGCCGACGACTTGAAAGTTTTTCTCCGAATAAACGAGGAGACGGACTGTGAGCGTTTACAAAGTGATTTGCTAAATATCTTCAGCTGGAGTCAGCAAAACAAGCTACATTTCAATATAGCTAAATGCTCCGTAGTCAGTTTCACTCGCGCAAATAAGAGTATACACTACAACTACTCGCTAGGATCCGTACCTATTCAACGGGTGAATAAGGTGCGCGATTTAGGAGTCTACTTCACACCGGATCTGATGTTTCGTGAGCACATCACAAATATTTGTAAAAAGGCTTACAAAAATCTTGGGTTTCTACTGCGGCACGTAAGGGACTTTACAAATGTAGCAACTGTAAAAGTGCTATACAACGCGTTAATACGCAGCCACTTGGAGCACAACTCCATTATTTGGTCTTCACATGAAGAAAAATATAATGTGATGTTAGAGCGGGTCCAAAATAAATTTGTTAGGCACCTTTATTTTAAACTTTACGGGGTATACCCCTTTTACCCATTAATGTATCCTACCTTATTCATACTGGGTATGGTAGGGTATAATGAACTAAGAGTGCGACGTGAATTTTCCATTGCGCTGTATTTAATCAAGTTATTGCGGGGATTTGCACATAACCCTGGAGTGCTGCAATCCCTCTCTTTATGTGTGCCGGACATGTACACTGAGAAGCGTCACAGGCCGCCGTTACTCTACGTCCCTCAGGCGCGAACCATGCTGCTCGCGAAGTCTCCTCTCGTGCGAGCACTACGTATTCTCAATGACCTCCATAGCAAAGTGGATATTTTTACGTGTCCGTTGGGTGAATTAGCAAAGGTTCTTATGTATATTATTAGCTATTAATTGTATTGTTGTTTTAATTTAGTTCATAGATAGTAAGTTTGTATTGTTTTTATTTTTAGTTTAGTTTTGTGTAAAAGTTTAGTGTAAGTCAATACCGCATTAGGTTAAGCCTGTAAAGGTAATTGATGTAATGATAAATAAATAAATAAATAAAATAAATAAATCTCAAGTTGTTTTCTAGAGACCAATTAAGTTATTTTTTAATAGAATTCTACTACAAAATGTATTTGTGTTTAAAAGTAAATTATTATATAAAACGGTGAAAACTTAAACAATTTACTAAAAATATAAAGCTTTCTAGCGTCGTCTATAAATACGGTGTATATTCAAAGCGAGGTGAACGAAATGCAGTCTTGCATTAAATCCAAATATATGGCAAAAGCTTTGTTCATTTGTTTGTAGAGACGTGGTCATATGAGTAAGAAATATTACTTTGAAGACATTTAGCTAAATAGATGTCATACCAAATGTGTGTTTGTCTATCTAAGTTATTTATTCACTACATCACGAGATGTATTAGAACAACGATAAATCTAGAGCTGTGACTTGTGAACGGTGGAGGAGTTTTGTTTATCTGTAGAAAGCTGTGCATTTTCTTTTACTTGACTGTACTGGTAAACGTCATGTTTGTATTATCAAAAAAAAATTAGCTATTGCTTCGCGAGGCTAACTCTGTGGGGTCCCACAAAATGAAGAGAAACTTTCAGGCACAGGTTAACTGAAACACATACTAGCTATATTCACAAAAGCTCAAATCCAAACTCACATTTAAAAAGTTGTTAGGTTTTATTTAAAATTGCATTAAGCCATGCTCAGTTATTTCCAAAAGCTGTTTGTACATTTTAAAATAAGCGACTAAAATGATACGCTACAAATTTTAGACTTTGTATCATTAGCTGGTATGGACACATCTATGGAGGAATATACCGATATATAATTTATATTTGAAATATAATAATATTATGACTTCAGAACATAAAATTTTGTCTGATAAATAAATTGATAAGTTATAACGTGAACTGAGTTAACATATTTTTATTCTAAGACCTAATCTATTAGTACATAATATATCCACCATTTCAGCTAAACTGTTCAATAACTTTTACGTAAACGAGCAATAAACATTTTTACAGCACATCCACTCTACCTTTAATATTATCAGGACAGGAACAATTGCAATTTTACGTTGATTACTGTATCTACCTATTTAATTTCAAATCTAAGAAATTTATATCATATTTATTATTAAAAAGCCATTTCAATTAATATAAATTTACTTATAACATATTCTAAAAACATTTCGTTCCACTAACGAACTATAGAATATTTTCCTAACTTACATGAGAAAAACGTAAAAATCCAACCTTCCGTGTGCAATATTGCATTTGAAACTGGGAACGAACATTATATTTGACCACAGTTTTAAAATGTATTAAAACAGCATGTTCGCGCTCGATTTCGACATCGCTGTATGAAATAAATTAAACACTTAAAGCTTTGAACACGGTTCGTAGACTGGACTAAATGCCCTTGGTCCTTTAATTACTTTTGAATCCAGATACCTTTGTTGTGATATGTTTTCGTGGTCTTGAATGCAAATGTATTCTCATTTAATATTTATTAAAGTACTACGGTACTATTTGTATATTCTACTTGAAGAAGGAAAGGTTATATTATCACGTTTTTATAAAAAAAATAACATTTCGTTTATGGTGGTGTAAAAAATCTCACGAAAATCAACTGATCTGACTATTTTTAGGGATGTTATTGTGGTTAAAAATATCATGAAAAAATTAAATTAATTAAATTATCGTTAAAATTATATTATGAACCTGTAAATTTTCTTACCAAAACGAATATCAAATTTCACTTCATTTTATCAGGACATAAACAGGCATTTAAGTAATAATGAATATAAAACCATTGTTAAGTATTACAGAACTATACTCATGGAAGTCAAAGATAAACGTAAGTTAATTATCGCCACAAATATTTGGCAATGCTCGCTTTACTACATATTCTAATAATAATTGGTTGTTTACGTTTCTGCAATTCATCAGATATTACTTCTTCGATTGTTAGATACTAAATTATATTCTATACACTTTATTATGCTTTTAATAAAAATTAAGCAAAAGCAGCATTTTAAAATACATTTTATACATATTATGGTCCGGGAGCCAGCAGCAGATTTTATGACCAAGTTCCTCTCAAGCGGTAATTAGTAAAATGCATCAAAGTATAGTATTATGAAGCCTCGTGAACGTCAGCTGGAGCTCGGTTGGGGGGAAGAGCGGTTGTAGCCTCCCGTATCAGCTGACGGTTTTTCCACCAAGATACAGCCAGCTGACATATATATTTATCCACAGTTACATATAAGCTATCATCAGGTAAATTTTTGTTTGAGAGGAAATAACGGAAAATAATTTTTCCTTTAAATTTAACTTTCATGTTCGAGACACCAGCTGACGTATAATACACCATGTTGTAACCAGCTGACTATTTTTTTTCGTTGAGATATTGGGTTAGCTACAATTTGACAAATTTTTAGCTGAGAGGAAATGAATGAATGAATGTATTTTTTTTCCTATGTGCGTGGGAGGCTACAACCGCTCACCCCCTCAACCGAGCGCCAGCTGACGTTCACGAGGCTTTATAATACTATACTCTCATGCGTCTGACGAATTATCTCTTGAGAGGAAATAGTTAACCAAATTTGCACCTGGCTCCCTAACCATTAAAATATTAAATAATCCATGAAACCGAGACCTGCGAAGCACCCACATGTTTGAAAGAAGAAAAATTTGAAACTGCACGCTACAAGATCGTAATGTTGCATAATATGGCGCGTGTTCAGCCAAAGTATTCGTTATGGTATTTGCTACACCTAGCCAACAGGGGCATATGTTCCTCGATGTGACGTCGAACGTCAGGTGTGCATCCCATTGACGGTAAAGCAAAAACATACCTAATTTACATGACAATAAGTTTCACTTTATTTTAACGCAAGCCGATTGAAATAGGCCGTTTGTAAACTGAAGCATAGTGAGCCCTCCCTCTCCGAATGAGCGCTGCCAACAGTGAAGAGCACTTGAGACTCTGGCGAGAACATCCGAGCGACGATATTTGCTGGTCCGAGGGTTCGCTCGCTGCATCCTTTTTGCTCGTGGAACCGCGCGACGTTAGGCGGGCGGGAGGCACCGGCACAGCGTCACTCACGTCGACTCGGTTCCCTCGGTCGTGTGTCCGAACCTCTCCTGTCCGTGACGTACGATCGCTCCAAGCTTACCGGTACTAACTTGAGCTAACCGCGTCCCCGACGTGGAAATTTCGTTCCCATCCACTTCACTAATTAACAAAAATCCTCCCTGTACCCTCTTACCTTTTTAAATTTATTTTAAAGTTTCTGGACAGTTCGCTTACTGTTTAATTATAAAAGTTTTATTTTGTGCATAAATATTGGCGACTATTTTGGACATTGTGGAATTATATTAACTAAATACTGTGGGTGTATAAAAGGTATTCCGGATTGTAAAAGTCGTGAAAACTGAAGCCGGCCGGTCTCATTTACATCTGTCAAGTAGGTAAGTATTTGCCTCGTCTGCTTTTTAATATCCGCTCTTCAAGTAGCTCTTTTTAGATGTCTATACTTTTACAGTCAAAGGGAATGCTTAATTGCATTTACATCATTGTAGAAAGTAACCGTGTTTATTAATAAAATTGCGGAGCTTTTATTCAAATAGTTGCTTGTTTGAATGAGAATTTTTAATTAGCGAATAATGTATAGGGAAAACATTTTTTCCTACACACTGACAATTCATTTTACATGATTTTTTAAACATACTATTTATTTTATGAAAAAGTCATACATAACAAATTCCAACTTTGTAGAGTTACGTATTCGCATAGCATATTGGTTTGAAACTCAGATAAGTACTCTTGTAAAACACAGTTTTATTCACAGCACTTACAAAAAGTTTGAAACTTTACCATTCGCTACAGACAGATGATACGAGCGGCTTATATGCTTATTTGAATTTACATACACATCTCGAGGTAGCCCAGTTCCAACACCCGTATTCATAGTTACGTACTCAAACATCATATCAACGCCGCCAAGTTATATTGTCAAGTTTGCCGCTTTACGGATAGTAATGTATATCATTGCTGTAACTTTTAGTTGTAGATTTATTGTATTAAGGTACTAAGTTAAATGTATTACTTGTTATAATAATTGATAATGGTACATTTAATTTTTATATTTAAAACATAGGTATCCCTAATATTTCCATCGATAGAAGTTTAGAAATATTAATAATTGCCAATTATATTGAGTATAATCATTGATCTTTTAACATAAGGTCGTATAAAAAGCAAACAAAGAGATAAGAGTAAAATAAATTATGAGATGTCTTTAACCGGCGACTGGTTCACTTCGTATGTGGCAAAATAAAAAACAAGGAAAATCTGAAGAAGTAAATACAAATACACTGTTAATCCTAAAAAAACAATATATCTATCATAGTTTGATAAAACAAAATATTTTTGGCCAATTTTTAATTCTATCACATAGATTATACCGGTTGTTTGTATGGAAAATTGCACCGTTTACACTCCCAACAACAAAGAGGACAGCGCTGAAGTGTCGATACATACATTAACTGCCGTTCGTCCACTGAACCGCTTAGAATATATTAAGTAGTAGCGCTCTCTCAGAACTCGGCTCAGAACATGTTGTACCAAAATGACAGCAATAGAAAACACATAATTTGCAGCGCGTAAGGAGGACTGCACTATAAATATGTCTTGACATTTTAATGATGTGCGTTTAGTTTCATGCAATTATTTTGTTTGAGATTATCGTATATTATAGTTCTTGTTTACCTACTGCGAACTGTATTAAAATGATTATGCTTCTAATTATAAAGTTAATATGTACCAAATACACATATATATAAATAATAGAATAGTGGATCACTAAAACAAAATACACCTAAGGGTGCACTCACACACATCAGTCACCGTCAAGTCACCGATGACTGATCGGTGACGGTTTGTGTACGTATCCACAAACACCAGTCACCGTCATGTTGTCCGTCAGTCACGTCGCCGGTTTGACTGAATCATTGAACACATACATCAGGTTAGTCAGTGATTAGACGTGTGTCACGCTAGAGAACATGTAGCAATTGACGGTAGCACGACGCTGACTGAACTGAGACGTGACGGCACCGGGTGAGTGGGGATAAAAGTATGATACATGTATGGAAAGATTATTTGACGTGCCTGACCGGTGACGTCACTGATAATTTCGTGCCGGCGACTGTCGTGTGGGAACAGAGTCATACTAGAACTATTGATACATATTTTTTTTTAATCCTGTCCGGTGACGTGCCGTGACGGTGACTGATGTGTGTGAGTGCACCCTAACGCATGACAATTCTACAACGTTTACGATGATAATATCTATAGATATATGATTTTTTTCAAATGTAATATTGTCCTCTTTAACTAGGTACTTTTATTGCATTAAATTATTTAATCCATTAGAACTCAACTATCATATTTATTAAAAAAATGTCCGAACTTCCTTTTATACATTCGGTCGTGCCCATTTGTAAGATTAGTAAGATATAAATAGTATTACCCGGGCAGAATCGATTTATAATTGGAAACTTAACAGTTGATTAAATTGTTTACAATGTTAGGAAATTTGTGTTAATCTCCGTACATTTGTAATCGACCAAAGCTATACTTTTTAGGTACCTTTAGTATTATTTCCTCGGTGGCAATTGTATTTCTATTTTCAGTTTAATATAGCGGAGAAGAAAAATAAATATAATTAAGTAATAATAACTAGTTAGACTATCCATTTATTATTATTTTTTAGTCCACTACATAATGCCAAGAGACAAGAGTAGCTTAAATTGATATCGGTAAGCCGGGTTTTGGAGATAACATAGATATATAAGATAAACATAGATAAAACCTCAACAATTAAAAAAAAATATAGAATCTATTGTATTATAAAAACCATTAATGATGAGAATATTAAATACTTATAGATCGCATACTCTCTACATAGTAAGCTGCTAATATCGCTTGATTGTAAAACATTAACAAATAATTTTAGATGTTTTATTAATAATATTTGGCTATGATTCGGAACTTTAATTACTTCGTAATCAATTTGTTGAAGATTGAACTTTATCTATTACAAAATTTTGATTGAGGACATTTTCGTCTAACGTTTTCAAATTACAAAACCGCTTATTGAAAAGCAATTTTCTTAATGTGGACTTCAGTTTATAAAACTTTTCAATGCGGTATACTCTCTTTACCGCATTCAAATTTAATTACACACCGTAAAAGAGAGTTTTATTAAAAACCAATACCTTCGAGAAATTAGGTTGAGTACGTAAATCGTTGCCGTGCAAATATGTAAACAAATAACTTTTAATCCTATTTACAAACATTTGATGAATAACAAAAAATGTAGCTTAACCACAGTTCCTCCAATTAGATATAATAATATAATACTCAGTATAATAATTCCATCGGCAATATAATTCAATCATTAATATTAAAACTCATAAGTAGTATAACTTTGCATCTAAAGTGTGAACGAGTTTTCGAAAGTGATATAAGAAAATGGAATGACTTAGATACCCATTAGTGAATTATTAAGTTTCTTTTGCTAACAACATCAATCATTCGTAAACTGTGCAGAGAACTCTGCAAATTGTACCCTTTTGTTTTGTTTATAAAGATCAAATTTAATGTTGTCAATTCTTTGCGAGGTTTGTAATAGAATATGTTGTAAACTAGGATAGTTTTTCTGGAAAACAAAAAATGAATGTTGTTTCAATAGTTCTGTTAGTATGTAATCTAAATTCATGTATTTTAAAAAAGGTTTTTAAAAAGCTCTAAAGCCCTTTTCGTAAAGGAGTTTCTAAAAAGCTAAATAACCTTGTAACTCAAAGTAGAATCTTTTGTTAAATCGAGCTAAAACTCAATCATAACATATTTGTTTATTTAAGTACCTACATCAACCGCCAGATGAGTACGAGATGAATATTGCATATTAAATTGAAAAGGGTTACATTACACTCGTACACTTTGCCCTTTTTCACAAGCCCGGCCAAAACGACTGGCCATCCCTTCACACATTACGTGAGTAAAGTTGTCAACTTATCTCAGTTGAAAACAGAACAAATGCGTATAAACTTTCTCTTTTAGAGTCTCCCCGAGTTAAATTATATACGCTCGGGGGTGCAAAAATTGAGATGTATACCACTATAGGGACTTTGCGAATTATTGTCGTCGACCTAGATGTTCCGGCCGCTGCAAATATTATTGCCGCACCATTCATATTTCATATAGCACTGTGAATAGAATTGTGTTTTATTGAATATCGGTCGTAATATTGATATAGGGTGAAAGTTTGCTTGAGCACCTTTGTATGCGCAATATATATTGTATAGGCGGATTTATACCACGTATCTTGATTTAGTTAAAGGATAGCGATAGCAAATTTAGATATCATTAACGTCTTTAACTGATTTTGATTAAAATGGTTTTCTTAACACTGAATAAACGTTAAATATTTGTTAAACGTAAGACATCTTATTGTTTAATGAACGTATTTTACACCTTCTGTTTAAACTAACACGTTCCTTAATTATTCTATACTCTCAGTTAAATATTGTGAAACATAACCATATTAATATTACGTACACAATTGTGGTTTTAGAATAATCAACGTATTCAATACTATACATAATTTGTGATATGAAAATGTAGACACAGAGCTAAACCTTACCACACCTTACCTACTTCGTGTATAACTTTCGTATTTTTACCAATATGCAATAGACATTCCAATGATTATCTATACAATTATAGGCACCTTTTTTAGACTAAGAAAAAGTAGCTAATGGAAGATCTATTCATAACTGTAGATAACCTCTAATGTCTCGCACAACTGGTGTAGCTAGTTCAGTGAAACCCACTACTGTGAATTGAAAGCCGCAACGCAACTCTATACCACTTTTTCTCTATTGTACCGACA
Organism: Colias eurytheme; assembly: GCF_061535395.1. Taxonomy (NCBI): domain Eukaryota; kingdom Metazoa; phylum Arthropoda; class Insecta; order Lepidoptera; family Pieridae; genus Colias; species Colias eurytheme. The sequence goes on along the minus strand of NC_142989.1, from coordinate 2,790,701 downwards.
GCATAAACATTAATTTACCTTTAGTAAAATATGAGTATGTTCCTTTTAAAATTTCGCTACAATAATTAAATTTTAATACGATTAATTTATAGAAAATAAAATGAGCTGACAAAGAGATCTTTATTATGCATTAATCGAATTTAATATCTACTTTAAAGTAAAATATAGCAAGTATAATATTTTTATTATCTCTGATAATAATATAACGTAGATGCATGTCGCATAAAATGCTTAAATGCAATTTTATCTAAAAAAAGGTTGTTAAACTTACAAGATCCGCCAAAGCTCTGAAGACTTATTTCTAACTAACAAAATTTACAGTTGAAATTAACTCAGTAGGTAAACTGTTTGACTTACCTTTTCGCAGCCTCCAAGCTAATACCGGTGTATTGCTACTTAATTAGCCCAACGAGTACCTACTTTTGAAAAATACTAGTCTATAAACTCTTGAGTTTTCATCACATTTAAGTTCGAAGTGAGTTGTAAAAAGAAATTTTACGACTTTCACATCATAAAGTTTCGAATGCGATGAATTTTATATTGATCAGTCGGTCGGTTTTATCTTATGAAAGAGCAAGGGTCGTCTGAACTGCATTAGGTCAAGGAAGGAATTTTTGTAGAGCCTCATTATGAGCACATTGACTTCACATCTGATTACCATCAGTAATGCGGCGTAATTTTACACACGTATGTTCTAAGGAAACTTGATTTAAGTATAGTGTAGACTATTGAGAGACAAAATAAATTACATATTTTTCTTAATTCATCTGCCCATTTGCAACAGGAACATTGCATATTAGGGAAGAGAAAGTAATATAATTTTCAAAATAATAATATATACCAACTCCTCGTGTTTTCATAGAGCAATTCATCTCATTCATCAAAATCATCTCAAATCTCAGTAATTCAATAAAATTATTTTATATAGACTTGAAAAGGCATAACCTAACATATATAGTTGTATACATGCTCAACGATGTGACAAGTAGGATGGCATGCGGTAATTCCTTACGGAATGTGTCGGGAATGCTAATATCAGAATGCAAGTAATTAGAAAATTTCATACTAATTTAATAGACGTTGCTGGCATACTGTAAACAACGATAGTTAGTATTTCTGCATTCACCTGAAACTCTTATGCAGCTATTATATTATTTAATATTCAATTTAGTTCTGGCTAATTAGTAGCTAGTTAAAATATTATATTGTTCGGATTTGTTGCAAACAGAATATCCTGTCCTTATTAATTATAACATGTTAATCAATACAGACATTTTTATTATATCACTAAATCCTTCTTGCCAACAAAAAGTAGACCGCTTTTTACAGCACTGTATAATTTGATTCCTTGTAACAGTACTTGTAAACTGTTAAATGCAATTATGTATTAGATAAAAAGTAAAGTCGTTCTGGTGTGTAACGGTAAGGGCAGGTTACACTAGATGTGCGACAGTGTCAACAACCTAATGCCTACAATTGCAGTGGACAGGTTCTTTTAAATTTACGGCAGAGTGCTTTTAGAACCAATAAAAGTAGCAACATATATTGTATTATTGACATGTTGGATTTATATTTCTGCGGTATTGTTGCTTATTGGCAATATTTAGAAAAATCTGTAACCAGCATTTATTAATAAAAGCTTTAAACCGTTGTGTAGATGTATTTGTTATTTTTTATTCCCTTTTTGGTCCTGTTGAATTGTAAATATACGAAATTTATTTAGTCAAGCTACATTTTTCTGTGAAAATATCTAAATAAATTCACATGAAAGCATCTCTATAATACAGATCAAATACGGATCCTGCTTGAATCAAAATTTGCAAACAATTCGTATTTCATCGACCACGGGATATATTCGTTTGTTCAATTCACAAACTTTTATGCAGTGCGCCCCACGTATAATATTGAATGTTACACTTGCATAGAGCGAACCAAATACAGCCAATAGAATAAAGGATCTGAGTAGAACTGTATTGAAACATATTTCGTGATAAAAAAGGGGATTGAAAATAACCATGTTTCCGCATGGACAAGGCGAATATTGCATTTTCACTCGGTTGATGTGTCGACTGCATGCTAAATAACTTAGCGAGCTTCGGGCGAATGTAGTGTATTGATTTGAGATATTTTCACTGATGGTAGACCGTAGACTGTTTATTGGGATTCAGGTCACTGGCCATTTGTCTAGTGCGGAGGCGAAGTAGCGAGCATTTGCGTTAAGGAGAATTTGTTAAGCTTTTCATTTATTTACCTCAATATTATGTTAGTCAACATTTCAATTGTTTTTTTTTTTACAGATAGAAGAGGTTTTATCATGGTACAGTCATGAATGTTTCAACATGCCTATATTTTAAGTGTAATGGCGCTTTTTTTTCACCCTCAAGCCTCATCTACATATTTACGTAAAATAAGCAACTAAATTGGATTTTACAAAAAAAGCTCACGCAATCGTTTGCGGTAAATGTGAAGTAATAAACTTATCTAACATGATATTATTTTTAATACGTACGCTTTTATCCGTTGAAAATATGGTTGGTCTTTAAAAAAATAGTAAGTATAACAATTATTATTCCACTTTCCCTGTTTATTTGGAATATATAAAAATATATTTCCAATCCATTTACCTATATTATATTTGTTGTTATATTTTAATTATTTGTTTCGAACGAATTTCGGTTATTTACTTAAAGCTTTTTCGGCAGTTTGTCGTCAAGCGGACAACGGTTAGCGAATATTTTCGTCAGCTGTCAATCCTACACGACTAGAGCGCCCTTTTATAAAAGCCCCTCCTTTCTGCTGAAAACAAATATAAAATATATACGTGTACGATGTTATTATAAATCACCGATACATGTTATTTTTATGGAAATCATAATTTGGCAAATACATTTATGTACATCAAAATTGGGATTGATTTCCGAAAATAAAACCACGGCGCATCAAAACAAACATTTCACTGAAACTGTTGTATGATTTGTGATATTTTGTGTTATAATTCCAACTCAATGTTTTACAGAACACGTGGCAAAACAATTTTAGTAACCTTAACATGATACATACAAAATGTCAGCTTAATAAATATAGCGAGAGATCCGCATCACTGCTGTCTGGGAGAGGAGCCAAGATATTGGCACTACCGCGTTGCCTTCCTATACATATTATACGTATTCGCTTAAATGCTTACATATTTCAGTTGTTAAACGAGGAAATAAATGAACGAAATGCATGTAGCAATTATTTCGGTGTTGGAGACTTGTCCAAATATTATCAGTTTGAACAACTTTATTAGCGCATTGGGGGACATTTGGACATTACTTAATGAATCAACTAGAAGAAGAAATAAATGTGAGACAATGTCGTAACAATATGCTATCTTAGTTCAAATGAATTGAGATTTTGAGGTATAAGATAAATTTAAAAAATTAAAATAAAAGATAGATAGATTTCTAAATAAAATTCCAGATAAATAAAAATTCCAGAAGAAATAAATATTCCAGAAAGAATCGCCAGTACCATTTGATGCAGACAATCGCTACTAATTTAAGGAGAGTTGTGAGTGTCGATTTCTATTAGGTGTTTTTAATGTAAAATTTAATCATTTTATGTTATACAATATGTACCTTTATTGAACCCTTCATTCTAAACATCGAGCCGAATTCATACAAAACGGGATCACCATTACCTGTATCTTCCATTAATACTGCTATAAAAAAAGTTCTCAAATGCTTCGAATTCAAATTCTGTAATGGGTTGGATCGGAAAATACAGCTCCAATCGACGGTAAACAAAATATTACGTTTTATCTTAGCTAAACTTTCTGTTTATTCTGAGTAGCTATTGTTTGCGATTCATCTTTATTAACTTCTTTATGTGACTCGAGTTTCTTATGAAATTGCAAATTTATCATTTGTTTTTCTGATACCTTTTTAATGGCATTTGCAAGAGACAGGTTTAAATTTTAATATGGCAAATATATCGTCTAGTTGCTAATAATTTGGTTTATTTATCTTCATTAGGTATTGTTTAATGTTATTTTGTCAGTTTTTAGATATTCAAAAACTGCTTTACTGCTTGTGAATTATTTTCTTAATTAATTTAGATACCAGTTATCAATATAGTAACTCTCTGAATACGAATATGAATCTTCGCATCGCTCACAAGAAATTACTCTTCAGGCATCATAATTTATTGACTCTCTATTAACAGTTGATAAGATAATACTAAGTCGTTATTATATTGAGGATATTTTATTTATCCTACATATAAATCCAACTAATAATAAATATATTTGTATTAGTTTGAATGTGAACTGTTGTTAGTTTTATATTTACTTAATCTATATGGTTCAAAATGGTAGTAAAAAAATAGTTTTCCGGGTCCCATAAATTCTTATACTGATTGACTGACAACGTTTACTTAATACCGGTAAGTATGGGAGGTAAAAAGTTTCAAACTGATCTATAAGGACCTAACGGATGCATAAATAAGCCTTAATTACTAACCAATGCACTTACGGAATGTGATGCTATTTCTATAAAACCTAATGATATTTGCCATAGAAAAAACATGGGTTTAGTTCCAATATGATGTGTTCATTTTTGATGAATATAACGATATTTAAAATGCAAATTGAATTGAGTGCTTTTTTATTTCAAAATCTAAAATTAGTCATAAAAACAGTCCCAAATTTATTTAAATTTCAAATTGACTTTGTTTCAAACTACTAACACATAATAATAATTCAAATAATGTATTTATTAAATAGAGCAGGTCGAAGTAGAAAGTTGTATCCCTCTAATTGCTTAAAAGCCTTTTACGAACAAATAAACACAACAGGTACAAATATGTACCCACTTATACGCAAAATAAAAGACTCCGATTAAATTATTGGAGCACGTTCAAACGATTCCGGTTGTTTGCTAAAAGACGAGTTCCCTAAGTACGTGAGCGATTTACTTACTCACGACTTTTCTCGCCCGGCTTTGCCTGTCCTCCGATGTTTGTAAACAAGCACTCAGCGCCCGTAAGCGTAAACTGTTTCCGTACTAATTTCCCAGAGATGCATTAAAAGCTCTCCAGCTCCGAGCAAAGTTCGGACGTTAAATTCCAACGGCAAAATTGTTTTCTTTTGTTAACGCTATAATTACAATACTATCGAATCTACGTTAAAAAGTCGGGCTATTAATTTTTTATGAATGTTTTATGCGAGAAATTTCCTTTTGCCATGTTTTAATTTTTTATCGCGGAAAGCCAATAATAGGTTAATTAAATGGTGTTAAGCGATCCTTCTGTATTACGGATAGTCTTTAATGACAAAAATTTTACGTATTTTTGTACTTTATGAATTTTGTTTCACGGCCAATACCGTAGTACGGAATTTAATTAAATGAAGGGACAACACCGCGCAAACAAAATAGAGTCTATAAAATTGTGTGGTATATATATTTACCTATATTTTAACAATATTTTACATCAGTATAAATAGCAGAAAAGATGTACTCAGTATACTGAATTTCTTGGCATAATTTATGATGGTCGCATAGATCAAGTATTAAACGGTTAATGAAAACATTGATTCATTGTGCTTAGTCCAGTGGCGAACAAAGCCTCCTTCTATTTACTTCCTAGGCGGGCGATTACATGCCTTTGTCGAACACTGCCGTTGTATAGCTGATAACAGTCTGACAGCGATTCTGTAAGCCGCACCGTCACGTCACATGCATCGTAGGAAAGCCTAAAAGTTAACACAAAATAATATACAAGTATTACCTATAGTATTATATTAGGTATCATACAAGCTTCTTCGCAAATGATCACAATATTAGGTACCGCGCGTTGCATGTTGTGCATTTTATTTTAAACGTGTGTTTTGAAAAATGTTGATCTACTCTACATACAATGTTTTATCGGTGAATTCAATCGTAACAATTCTCAAACAAATTCAAACTATCAATCGCACATGGACGCACAAAACAAAAGTGTCAAATAGCCCGAATAAAAATATAACTTGTACAGTGAAACAAAAAAAAAGATAAAATTTGCGGTAAGGAATAAAATGCCGCGTCATTAAATTTATTCATCTCCCATTTCATTGACCAGCTTGTGTAATAATATTTCGAGATATTCAACATATTCAATAAGTCGTATATTATAGCGAAGAACTAATAAGAAACTCATATTTATTCTTTCAAAAGTCTTACCGTTATGAGCTCTTTAGAAAGAAAAATTGCCAGATAAAATATGAAAATAATCCTCTGATAATAAATATAAACTTTTCATAAAGCGTATCTATCCTATTTACCGTTCACTAAAAGCGGTCGCATAAAAGTTATATAATATATTTAAAATTATGTAGTACGCTTCAATTTTTAATCTTTAAATTCCGCATTTTTATGCCAAGAAGACGCCGTTAAAGTGCAGATAAAGCCGGGATTGAGTTTCATTGAGTTTTCAGCGTGTCTATAGATGCAAGAGGAATTTTGAAGCGTCTCAATATCACGCGAAGTGAACAAGACTACGTCGCCTCGCCCTCGTGGCTTCATTGCGACTCCAGTGAATTTCATTGTTTTGTAATAGCGATAGTTCCTTGAATAAATATTGAAATAAGCTGAACGGCGAGACGCTTACTTACTATTTAACGGTATTTCAGCGCTGCCACAATGGGAGCTAAATTTGCTTATAGATTCGTTTTGTGCATTGCTGATTTTTGGATATTGATTGAGTGTTTGAAATAATTGTTTGGAGAAACGTTTATATCGGAAGAAATATAACAAATTATTGCATAGAGTTTTATGTGAAAATATTTCTTTGAGAATTTTCGACCTAAGCATACTCTTATCATCTTTTCATGATTATGCATGTAGTAAGCAGCTATATTCTCCAAGTTGGTATATTTTGGTGTAAGTAAATAATTAGTGATTTCATTAAATTCCTCAAATTGATGATATTATGCAATTACCATAACAACCATTTAATATTTTTTATTGCTTTTCATAGAAATATTAGATGCACTATCAAATATGAGTGTTGTATGAAAATTTTCTATGAAAAATGTGTATGGTAGAGACTATGAAAAATGTATAAAAAACGACCGTCACGACTGCAGATAATGGTGTAAAGCTTCAATCAAACTGAGTGCAAATGGAAAACTACTCCAGGTCAAAACGCTGTATGTACATTAGTATGCACGTCTATACCGTACCATAGATACCATAAAATATCCAATTAGTTGTGTGATGTATTTATGTCACAGATAACATAGAATTCCACATTTGATGAGTATTCAACTGCCTTATACTACCTCCTTACTATAATGGTTAATGCGTGAGCGTATAACCAAGGGGTCCTGAGTTCGATTCCCAGTGGAGACGAACAAAAATATCTGGCTGGCAGGATACAGAAGCCACCTACTTGTTCCTAAAGAAAATTGATCAGGGAAACTGATGTATGCAATGCATCTGCCCCATACCCCACTAGGGTATACGGGACTTCACAATACCACATTTATTGGCAACTTATTACACAGAATAAAGATTTTTACAAGTAAACATAGACATACTTATACGTTATACATACAATTTACATTTTATTTTGGGACGAATGTCTCACGAATATGTTGAGATAGTAATATTTTAAAGTATTACACTCGACTGTACGAATGTCTTTGTTCGCATATTCCGTCAAAGCATGCAGCAGGTCAACTCCATTTTAAATAATAACGAAGAACATAAAAATAATGAGTTAATGTTTTAATAATGTCTTGAATAGAACTACGGCAACGTGGAATTTCTCATTAAAAATAAAATCATAGTAACTCTTTTAATTAATGCTCATCTCTATTAGTAATAAAAAATAACTCATTATTATTAATTGACTTATACTAGATTGTAGTATGATAAGAAATGTTTCTCAAAATAATTATATCAAACGTAATAAGTAAACAATATTCATGTCAATACCATTGACACAAAACTATTAATTTGATTCATACCTTTTATTAATAAAAAATAAGGCATTCTCATAATAAAAAATAAGCATTATATAGTCTTTTAGAGAACAAAAAATATTTCAATAAGGTCTTATGCTTTCACATAGCATATAGCAAGTACGGTCTTACCTCAAAGCTGCAATACCTCTTTAGACATTCATTACTAAGTAAAATGTAACTCCACGTCGAAACTTTAGCAAACACGAAGCACAAATATAAGCTACTTACATTTTTCAACACTACACTGTCCATTAGAACAGCCAGCAATAAAACAGTCTAAATTTTTCGTACGTTATAATTTTTATAAACGAGTGTTTTAAAACAAAAGACTGTTAAAATAACGGAAAATTCTCTCTTCATTTTTAGCTGCAATGGCGCTTAATGTAATAATATGATATGGGGAGTAATTTAAAAATTTTATCTTCAAAATTTTTGCTTAATTTTTTAAAAAATTCTGTCAAAACATTTTATGATATTTATTTTAAACTAGGTAATTGATCCACCGAATTTATTATTTGCAAATGTTTATCCAAATACTCTGCTACATTCGTATTTTACGCTAATAATAATAATTCGCCTACCAAATTCATTATTTATGAATTTATCAGATTATAATCTAAATACTCTGCTACGGTTATTAAGAGTTTAGAATAAATCGAGCAATACTAATATAATCGTACCAGATAATCCGATTTCTTACATGCAAATAGAGATTATATAATCATCTACGGGTAATATGATAATTTCAATGAACACCAGAAAATGAAAAAAATACAAACATCGTCACATACACATACGTCTCGCGCGTTGTCGAGTAATTTTTACATTAACATTCAAAATGATTTTCGTCGCTTGTGTGGAAAATTAAGCTTTAATGGATTCTCTTATTGAAATTAAGTGCTTTTTAACGGATTTACAGGTCACGAGAGAATGTGTGCTGTAGTTAATGGTGAATAAGTGGTTGTTGTAGTGACCTTGTTCATCCTATTTGTTTATTACTAATTTTCTATAGTAGGTACCTACATATCTTTGAAACTTATTAAAGGTAAAGGACGCCCTTACCAATTTATTAAAGGTAAAAACTAAGTGGTCTAAGCAAAGATTATTTATCATCATAGTGTAAATCAAATTTAATAAATATTACAATGATACCTAATGATAACATTTATTCTCTATAAAACGGATTTAATTTAAAATGCCGTTTACGAGTCTCTTTATTTCAACTGTATCGATTACACCTTTTTGTCTTGAGCTTCTTAAGTTTATCTTATTGGCAATCGTATCCTGTTCTTTTGTTCTAAGAATCAGGTTAATCGAATAAATATTTGAAACACAGAAGTAAAGTTATTTTGGCTTTTATGATAAAATAAAGCTTAGTGCTTACGAAATACGCTAATAAAATAATTGTTTTGATTCATGTCATAAAATATACACAATTACACAAACCAAGCTAAACCTTGATATACCTACCCATATTAATTTTACTTTACAGTTATAATAGCCTCTATTTTCCAAACAATTTATTTGCTTTTTATTTTTGTCATCCGCGACTCTCACGAAACATTCAGAATCCTGAAAGGAGACGAAGCAAAAAGTAAAAAAAAAGTTAAAAAACGCTACACAAAACTATCAAGTATGCTCCTAGATGCAGAAGGTACCTACTACACTGTATGCATCTATTCACACCTTCGTAGAAAATATAGAATGGCTGTGATAACGGTCTGATGCACTCATGAGATGACAGGACATTTTAGCATGTAAGAAGGTAAGAAGAATAAGATGGTAAGAAGTAATCGGGCGTTGTTTGAATAAATTCATAAATAGATGCTGTATACTGCAAAAAGTGTTGTTTTTATTTAGAGTTATTTATTAAGAGACATTTATAATTTATGAAATTTCGGAAAATTAAAAAATAAGGAACAAAAATAGATGTGTAAAGAGAATATCGTACATATAATGTGAGAATTAGTTAATTCGACCTCAGTAACAAGTTTCATGTAGTCTGGTTTAGTCCTAGTACGAAAGACAGGTACTAGTTTTATTTACGTGGTTCTCTATTTTGACTTGTTTATAGCAGCCTCGGGTAGTTACTGTCAAAGGAGATGCTAAATAAAAATGCTGAAGTTTGCAATTTTATGGATACGTTTTATTTTACAGAATAATTATTAATGTAAGTATGTATTTTTAGTTCAGTAATGCTTTGCAGAATTTATTTCGCTTTAGTATTTATAATATTATAATTTATTATTTGAAATAAATCTTATTCACTTTTTCAGCACTAGAAATAAGTCATTTTAATATTAATGTAAGTCGAAATTTCACCAAGCATTATCCCTATAAGCTTTGCCATAATTATTCGGCAATTTTAAATTAATTTATTTTTGTTTTATACAATAACATTAACTTTATATATTTATCACTATTAACAAACCGTGAGTTGTCTGGAATAATTTAAATAGTTACAAAGTTTGGGAAGAAACTGACCTTCGAACACAGTTTATAGCTAGCTTGAAGGTAGATTACATTGTATCTATTTATTCAGGAATTTATAAAGTTTTTCTTTTATTTATTCTAAGTCTTACAATCTTTTAAATGTTCATTACAATATATCGATTATTAAATGTTAAATATTAACACATTGTGTCTAATAACATTAATAATATATTAAGTTATGGAAATGATGAATTTCGTTGGACAAAGCAACAGTTAGACAAAGCCTTGGTACATCAAGCGAAATCTCCTAATATATGCACCAAATAACACAATATAATATTACTCCCGAACTAGAGGAACATATTTAGTGCACCTAAGTCCTATATAATGATGTAATAGATAGATTCAAGTATATTGCTTTAATCCGGGAACAATCCTGCACTCGGGACTCGTACTAGGTAATTCCACATGGAGAGAACTAATAAAACAAAACTCTACTTAGGAATCGAATCCGAGCCCCAGGCTTTTCCGACTCCGACGATTTTGATCATCGCAATTACACCGTTACATTGAAGTACCGTGTACTTTTTGGAGTTACTGTTTCATCGGTGTTCTGTAAAGAAAAGTCAAAGATAAATCGTTTGCTATACTTGATTATCCTTCTCTACCCTGATTGTATTAAGGACTTCCCGGTTATTGTTCAAAAATTATATTAACATGATCGTTAACACCCGCGCAATTAATATGCACACGTGTGTACTAAAAAAAGATTGTATATGAATAATAAATTCACGATGTATCCTGTTACTCGGCATTGAGTAACGACACACTCCAGCTTCCGCCGCCCTCCGTATCACAACTACTTCGCATACATACGAACCCTTTTTATAGGTCATTAACCTGTGAGCATTTTGTTGATGTACGTCACTGGATGCGATACGCGTGGTTCTTGGATTGCTACAGTCGCAAATATTATTATACATACTGATTAGTTTGTTGCAAAGAGTATGTATTTAAAGAACAATGAACAATGTTACTAAGTCTCGTTGATTACATTGTTCGACAAGTCTAGTAGGTATAGAGTTGTTGGTGATCGATGAAAAGAATGAACGAACTTTGAATAGGTTTAATAAAACCTACCAAGAAGCAAATGTTCTTCTACTTTATTTTAATTATATTATCATTTAAGAGAAGGTCAATAGAGCTTTTGCGTAGATATTACAAAATAAATTAAATCTACTGAAACCATAAATCAAAACACTTCACATATAATATTATTTTAAAAAGGAAAACATAACCAGAAAAAGTATATCCAGGTACGTTAGATTCACGCAACAAACCACGACGACGACGAAATGAGGTAGTGCGGTGAACAAGCAGGTATAATGATCCGTACGCGTCAACTTATCTCATTAGTACCCACGTACTCGCTATTTTGTTTCCATTATTGTTATTTTGAGACCCAATGCCCAATATTATATATACTAAGTGGGTGCGAAAGTGAAAGATCGTTTAATATTATTAAAATAATGTTATTGTGTTTGTGTTTTAATTAATTATTATTCATCATCAGACATCAGCTGAAGCATATAATTATTTTCATTTATCACTCTAGCTGTTATCCCAGACCTTTCCGAGACCCATGATGTCATAGAAAATTCCCATGGGAATGAGATGTTTTTCCGCGACAAAAAGTTTATAATATCACTCTAGTATGTCTCATACCTTTGTCGATCTAAATATTTAGTAAAAAAAATTGTAATCGTTGATTGTGCTATTTTAAATCATTTAAAACCGTTACAGAGATCAATTAAAAGTATAAAACATTCATAGAGTAATTTATTCGTAAAATCATTTTACACAAGGCTCATTGGACACAAAACTAATGAATAAACGAATGAGCCCAATGTCATACCTTTAATACCATGCAATAAGCCGTGCAACAATTTATTATAATTAATTCAGTTGTTTGATTAATTGCGTCCGGTTTCAGCGAGAAATATATCGCATCATTAGCCATTCATGAGACAAAAGCTTTTTTGGATTATGCTTTTTGCTTTATGAATGCATTGGTAGCGCGCTCCGCAGGAATCCCATCGGAACTTTATATTTTGAATGGAGATTTTTTTCTTGCTGTAAATAAATTTCGTTAAGGGATAAAAGACAATAAATGTTTGACAAACCATATTGTAGATGACGATTTTGGTAGAGTTTAATAAATTTTATTTTTTAGAAAAAAAAGTCATGCAACATAGCATTGAATTTTATTGAACTTATTTATAAATGGCTTTACAACGATTTCTAGTAGTTTAGTACATTTTCATAGATAATATTTGCAAATCATCTTCTTTATATTTTTAAAGTAAAACTTGACACTAGATAAGCTTTTATGCTCTAGCCACACGTGCAAAAAAAAACTCCACATGCGATTTTTCAGATTTATGCTAGTTTAAAAAATATTTTTTGTTTCTATTTTTTGCATACACATTGTATAGAATTTCATAGAATTCACTAGAAACTTTATTAATATAGTTTCTCTGGTTACTGTTATTATAGTAAATGAGTCCAGTTATACAAAATGACAGGCAAATTATAAGGGTTACGTTTTTGCCCTTTGATGTTTGCATTTATGTATTTGGGCATTTTACTCATTCCACATAAACCCAGCCTATTCAAATTAATTATGTCATAGTAGAGCAAATTTGGTGATATAGTATAGTAGTTCTAAGTATAGTTACTATAGTATTATATTATCTGTGGTATAGTATATGTAATACAAAACATGTAGTTTGTATTACTTCACTTTGAACTTAATAATAGCCATTCTCTTTATCAAATATGGCTAACAAGCGTGTTATATTCACATAAATATTATCCTTTCTTTTCCCTATAATGCTTGATTCTTACTCCTTGAGAATAAACAACGTATTATAATATTATTATGTCGACTAGTCGTTAGCCATGTGGCCTGCATGTGTTAAGACCTACAAGTGCATCGTTATTTTTATTACTTTTCAATTACATTATCTGAAACACAGTCATACATAATGTAGGTATACCTAACGATTAAATAACGTATAGTCAGAGCTCGCTCGCATTTATTCATAAAAAATAAATTTATTTGAAGATAATGAAAGAATACCAGTACTTAGATACATAATTACTACTTTACTTAAATTATTACTAATAAGAAGTGAATTTTCACGTTTTCATAAAATATTATAAAAGGATTTAAGACACTTCAAACACTGCCGTAGATTCTTCGTACCTATTTGTTATAAGAATTCTCAAAAACGACGAACGTTGAATATAAAAATATTTGCAGACCTTTAAACACACGTCGCTTGTTATCACTTTTTCCATATGCAAAATGCCCATTTGATACCAATCTCTATACAAACAGAATAGATGTTTACAACTCCACCAAATATTTATTTTAGCAATTTTTGATAGAGTGGTTGCATCGGTAGCTTTTATTGTTTGTAAATACAAAAAGCCCTTCTGAAATCTACGCTTTTTCGTAGTAAAAGTCACAAATAATTTGTTTTTATTTGTGTTCATTGTCGTCATGTCTTTAAAAATCCTTCTTTAATTTATTAATCTTTGTAAAGTTGTATGTTATCCAAAATGGTCATAATTAATACATTTGCAAAATTTAAATCCAGTTCCTATTATTTAAATACTGAATAAAATGTGCATTGAAGACTACTTAAACTGTTAGCTTATTAGATAGCTAAGTTTTAAATGAACGAAAGCACTTAGTCAAGTAGACGAACTCGAGTCTAACCTAAGAAGAAATTCCCGAACAAGAAAGTACTGAAAAAGTTTAAAACGCTCGCAAAGTAACATACATAATGGAAAAAAGTCTACTAGTTACAAAGAAAACTCTTAAATGTTATACGATCGTATTTATATTCTGTGGCAAGACTTCATAATGCATAGTTATGATATTTTGTATACTTTTATCAAAAAGAGATATGGGCTCAGAGTTGAAACAAACCATATAGATGTCACATGCCTATAATTTTCATTCCATGAAGGTTGGTTTATCAAGTTTTACTGCTCTCGACAGCTTTGATGTCCTTGCGATTGCTAACCTTAATTTCAAGGGATGATAATGAATAATTATGTTGTTATTGCTGTTTCGAAAAGATATTGATTCTGTTATGTAAATCATTAGTTGACCTACAATTATTTGCTATGCCTCCGCTTATCACGATGATTTAATTTAAGTATCAGAGAAGAAGAGATTTCAATCGATTTAATAGAACATATTTAAACCTATCTCAATATCTAAAATGTTTAAATTATTCCTTTTATATTATTATCAATAAAATGAGCCAAGCAAATTCAATACCTCTAAATTTTATTTTATCAGACCAGAATAATATTTTTTGTGAGCTTGTCGAAACAAAAATGTTATGATGATACACAGTTACTTCTCTGTGCGATAACAATGAAACGAGTTTTAAATATTAAAAGTTAATTTGTAGAGTTGTTATTGTGAAGCAAAATTTTGTATAAAACAACGTTCTTTTCATTCGGATGTTCTCGAGGTTTTATTAATTCGATTAAATTTATAAAACACACTTAATTATAAATATTAATTAATAATTTTATTGTGTACGTGTATTATGTAATTATTTAAGAGTTAATTATTTTAAATGGTTAAATAATAGTTTTCAACTATTAATTGTAAAATGCATGTTAATTAAGATAGGTAAAAATCTAATATAAAATTATAAAGTAACGATTAAGTAATCTGAAAAGTACAAAAATTAAAAAAAGCTTAATGTAACAGATGGAAACCCATTTAAGATTAAAGGCATTAATAATACATCGTATTTAAACGTAAGATCGTTCATTTAAAATAAACAATACACTTTGTGAGAGGTGCAAACAAACCCTTTTCGAATACGGTCAAACCCACAAGCTTTGTTCTCTCAACAGTTATATTATGAGGGTTTCAACAAATACCCGATACCGACTAACCTAATGCCCCCCGACTCTCAGACTCATGCCATGAACCATCTCCTAACAACGTTTGCAATATTAATTATACCAGCTTGCCGTTAGCTTCATATTTAGGGTTAATTCTGTATGTATCATATTATTCAATATGTCAGTCACTATTTGAGCTTGCAATTATTCAGGCATAATTCATCGATAGATACGAATAATCCCTTTGCATTAATGTCGATTGTTTCAACGTCGTCGTTATAGTATTATCTATTAATATTCCCACTGCAGGAAAGCCTATAAGGATTAAGGCTGTATTATAGAGCGCTAATACGTTACGTACTACCTAGTCATCAGTAAAGTCGACATTCTCAAGATATTTGCTGCAAAGGATAGCATTATTATTAATATAATGTTATCTTATAGAGAAGAAAACGACAAACATATTTTAACTATTGGTTACTGTAGTTCAAATAGTTCTAAATAAAATAAAATAAATATTTAATATTAAACTTCAAATACCGCAAAACTATAAAAATATGATAGCTTTGTAGAAAGCTCTGTTACGATCACTATATAATGTGGAATTTCCATTTTTATAATGCACGTTATTCTTGCTTATAAGCAGATTATAAGACATCGTAAAGGCTTTTATGTGAATTTAATATGAGTATTTCATAAATTTAGGTGAGAATAGGCACTTGCCAAATCATGTTATATTATACGCCCTATGTAGGTGTAATATTATGTCTACTAAACAAAAAAACAATATAAATAATAAGAAATAATATGTTAATCATGTTTACAATGTGAGAATGATTTCTGTCATAAACTTAATGTGGATTACGAAAAGCCAGAGAAAATATAGATAATAATTCATATAACTATACCTTCACAACGTTATAATAAAACACATTACTAGAAACCAAGATTTACAATCGTTTCCAGTGCGAATAGATGTTATGAAGAATCAAAATAATGAGCTAGAAAATATTGTAAATCTGTGAGCTCTCGGCCACAATACAGGAACATCTCTTGAATATGAAGATTAAAAATACTTGGAAAAAGTATTTTCAAATGAAAATATTTTCATGGTTAAGTAAGTATTTACCCAAATTCCATGAAACACGCCGCGATTTTTTAAAGACTTCGCTCTTTATTTTAAATTTGAAGCAAGTAATGCAACAACTTTAGATTTTATTTTTATATTTTCCAAATCGGTGGTAATAATTCTGTGCCTCCAGTGAATAAGGGAATAACTCAAAAACAGCACTTTTCAGGAGAGACAAAAAACTGTATATCAATACTAAATCTTTAGTAATTCAAAATTTTAAGCTTGTATGTGTAAGATATGATGTTAGACTATATTTTTACATAGGAACAGATATTGTAACAACCCCATAAATATACTTTTTTCGTGTTTTTTTGTAGTTGTGGCCTTATGAACGAGTACTTCATGGAATAACTCAATGTATTCACATAATTTTTTTTTTACTTTTTGCAATATAACGACTTATGCTCTTATGCACTATGTTCATAATCGCACAACACGACTTATATTATTGCCAGTTTTGGTTTTATAGAAATGATGTGACTTATTATGCTTGAAATTTGGTGTACTTTATGAATCAATTGAGGCATTTTAGTGGAAAAACTATGCACGTAGCTTGAAAAACGAATGAAATCAACGGGTTTTTTTTCGTTATTAGATAATAAAAACAAAGCAACATTTAGGTATTTATGCATTTAACCCTAGAAGTCCAATCTACGTAAATTTGACGTATGAACTCTTCTATATTTACCATCGAATCGCTGCAAAATCCAGAACCAACTTATTAGCCGTCGAGACCTAGCAGTACATAGTTGGCTCATCCAGGTAAATTCCGCCATTTGGTTGTAAAGAGGATGTTGTGCGTCATTTTGACGTATAATTGGGCTTTTCGTAACTTTTAAGATTGTTTCAAATTTTTATTTTGTGATTTATTTGAATAATTTTTTTCCAAGTCACGTTTCACATGATATCTATAGTATTATACTATAGATTGTATATAAAATGGGATCCAGACAACTTTTATACTAGGACGAAAAACCTTCAATTTTAGTAAATGACGATTATTGTCCTCCGCTGGATTTGGACTTCAAGCAAGGGGATTGGGTGGCTGAAGATGTTGTCCGGAGTAAAACCGAATATGTTATGGGGTTTTGTTACCCATGTATAATGAAAGTCGTAGATTGTAAAATAAACGTTTAATCGATCTTTCAATAATACAGTACTATGTTGTTAATGCTATACAGTGTTTCACCAGTCACCACAATGAGCCTAGTCTGTACAGGTTAGCAGGAGACAATCATTGAGTATTGGTATTAAATACGTATCAACTGCGTATTGCGTTTTGCGTATTAACTATTGTCCTAGTGAAAATTAATCGTCGAATCAATTTAAAATTCGATCAAGTGCGTTCCGTTTCGTAAAATATAGATAATAAAAGTGGCAACGCCACAATGTCATGCTGGTATACATAGAGGATACAAGCACTATAAAGAGATAAGAGAAGACCGAAAACCATATTCCTGTATGTTCAGTTAATACAGGAAAAGTTATAGGTGGTCAGTGGCGATTTTTTACGGCATGATATAGAATTTTAACAATGTCTATATCATATAATATCAATATAATGTAGATAAATAAAGAAAATACAATGAGCCGCAAAGATTTTATGCAAAATTAAGCACAGATTTGAAGGTGCCTTGGATGCAAATACGACTTGTGGCACGCACTTTGAAGAGACTCTACGTGACAATAGCCCCATTTTTTCAAAATATGTGGTACCAGAGTATCCATAAAATGTTTACGAAAATGCAGGTCCAAAGAAGTATCGATATTGCGGATTTTTTTCCTATAAAAAAGGCAAATTACCAAAGCACAGTGGCTAAAACGCTATATGCGGAGAAAACAATATTCATAATTATTGTCAAGCCTGGTTATAAATACTTTTTTTATGCGACTATTATATAGACTATAATATTATTGTCTTGATTATTGTAGTAAGATAATTAAAAAAAAATTAAAAACGAGTTTTTTTTTTTTTAAACTTACCCAATTATTTAAGAAGAAAATATAAGTTTAACATTTTTGTTGGCTTTTTTTAGATGATTCAATTATCGTTCTGTATTTATATAAACAAAGAGTATAATATCATTAAATGCACTTAATGTGTTAACTGTATTTTTAATATCTATTGCAAAAAATAGTTAATTTCCATAGAAATATATTAGTATCCCAAGTTAACTGATAAATACCTTTTTTAAAAAATATAAAGATTTGTTGTTGGAGATTTATTGAAAAAAACGATTTAAAAATAATAAGGAATAGGTATGGTGTGTTGTTTCCGTGCAGTATTCAATTAATAGACCAATAGCAACACGGCATTAATGCCAAACTGTCTCATGTCATCACTTGAACCAATGACACTAAAAGAGTTGTTCCTTTATGCTCATGTTAGAAAAATGACACAAATGTGTTTATACTAAAATAGTGTTAGGACTGATGGAACAAAATGAATTAAGTCTTTATTCAAAAAGTATAACTACACATACGTCTTTGTGTTCGTGGGTACTTTTGACTCGAGACGAATAGTTCCTTTGCGATTGCCTAAAATGATGGATAAGGTAACTTATACCGTTAATCACACCCTACTTATACCGTTTGGGTCATTCGAAAAAATGGGTTAGGACGCAGCTAGAGATATGACCTTTTGATATGTTGTGTATTTTGACGAGCTGAATCCAATGGTGCAATAAAAACCAAAGGGAATAACTCGTCTTACTCCCTTATTCACTGGAGGCACAGAATTTTTGTGTGATAAGTATAACTAATCAAAGGCGCATTATACACCAAGTATAGATGAATAAGTTAATTTATGTATTTGAATTTAATTAGTGTGTAATTAAACAGGTAACTCTACAAACTGCTTGACTCTCGCCATTCCCAATGCTACAACAATCTACGAACTGACGCGTATTGGAATCTAATCGAGTGGCACCCTTCCCAAATCAATTAACTTGTCAAACAATTCTTTTATCCCAGTATTGTGTCAACTGCGCCATGAAAATCACGGCGGCTTCATCAATTTTGAGGAGTATAGGGGATATTATATTATCTGGCTATTTTGTATGACACATTAATCAGTTGAGAATGATTAATGAAAGCTAGCGATCCTGATCGTTTGATGGATTAGCCCCCATATGGCTGTGCATAATTTTCTGAGTGCCACCTGGGCCTTTGTTTAGCTGGCTACAACACTAAGACTGCATTAACATAATCGGATACAACTTTTAGCGCGGTGTAATTTAACTTTTTTGTACTTTCTGTGTGCTTTTTTTTTGAATTGTTTATACATAGTAAATTAATTATAATAATTAATGATATATAGTAACGAATTGATACCGGCCGAATTAAATTAATTATAACAAAATAAGATCTACGCCTAACTTCGTTTCACTTGAAATACATTAAGCATTTATTATTTAATCTCTACTACCTATTCATTGTAATTTTAATGTTTCAAATTTTATTATGTGAAAAAATACTTATTACTTTATATTTTTCCTTGTTTGACCTGTTTTTCACGAGGTCTGTTAACAAGAAATACGTATATTTTTGTACCAATGTATTCAGTTGCCTCCAGTGGTTAGCTGGGATCGGCACCCTCTAAATCCGGACAAATCCTACATACCAAAGCCTTTCATTTTGAAAAAAACACAATCGCGTGAAAGTAAAGAAAAACATTTGCCTCCATAAAATTATATTGTGTCTACCTAGAACTTTTCTGAGAATTTTCATTTCTATTTACCCATAAGCTATTTGATATTTGCTAGAAACTGATGGCAAAGTTTATTTAGTTAATCATGAAATAAATAAAAAAAGACCAACTGTAAACATAAAATTCAACATGCGAAAATTATATTATAAATTATTTATGAATAACCTTTTATTTGATTCCAGATGTGATTTTCTTCTAATTAAATGGTTCTAATTAATGCCACTTATGCGAGATTTCCTAACAGAGCCGTTAAATACCGCATTCGGTTTAAAAAGTAAATAACGCGCACAAAACATCTCAAGTGAAGTAACTAGCTCGGAAGAACGAGAAAGCTGGTTATGGATATTGTACCTGCGTCATTGTTTTGTAGCTTAATGCTACGAAAAGTGGGGACTACGCTCCGCGTCTATACAGTTTTCTACTATACTATTTATCAAGGTGTAGGTTGGCTTCTAACGTAGAACAATGGTCTGTTGATGTTGATCTGGTTACTTATGTATGGTAATCAGCGAAAACTCTTGTTTGTATTATTTAATGAACATTTTAACTAGTTAAATAATACCGAAAAGAAATAACAACGTATAAGCATATTATGTCACGCAGGATAACAGGTACTGAAGCTTTCTACAGGATTTTCATGCTTATAATAATGTTGTAATTATGTTAAGTGTTGTAACGACCGGAATTTATCTAATTACATTGTTAGGAATTATAATTTATAAACATATTGATAAGTACATCCTGTTATGAATATAGCTTTATGTCCGTTCAATACTTTATGCCATGTTAAATCCGTTTACGGACAAGATAAAAAATGAATGGACATTCGAGCTCGTCTTATTCCTCTATCATATTTTGGGTCGGATTCGCACCTCAAACGTACATGGGTCTGTTAAATATTATCCGTATCTTCTGTTTGAAAGCAGTAGTAAAACAAAACATCCATACTTAGTACAAAGGCGTTACAATTGCGAGCATTGCGCGACAAAAGCTTTGAGCGTTGCGAAGCTACAATTACTATTATAAACACGATGGTTTTCTAGCGAGCACTAAAAGTGACCGAGTTTCTTCATGCATACTCAAAATAAAATTGTACCAGTTAACAATTTCTCAATTTACTTTTCTGTTTCAATCATTTCCACTTTGCTGGCGAAAACAAATTAAATACGATTTTTATATCAAACATTTTCGTGTTTCGCTTCCTATCTTCTTTCATAATTTCCGATGTTAGAATTTATATAAATTAAAAGGCTGTCATTTGAATATCTTTCAATCTTACAAATCTGTAAAATTGAATGCTGAGCGTATTGGACATTTATTTATGCGATAAATTGATCCAATAAACATATAAAATGAGTTATTAACATTTATAATTCATTTACGCTGTACATGTCATTTATTTTCTAATTTCACATCCTATTACCGCTTAATAATTGTATTGAGTTAATACAATACTGAGCATTGACATTTGACCTATTTGAAATACCTGACTTCATGTCCAGATGTCCATGTGTAGTCATAATTAAACTAAGTAATGGATAGCTCAGCTACGTATGTTTGTTTTTACATTGAACACGTGGATTCGAGTGTCTATATGTGCTGAACAGCGCAAAGGCGCCTGGGTTAATTAAATGTCTAACAAGCGTTTGTAACTTTGTAGTTATCGAGTGTTCATTAAAGATACAGGCTTATGAGCTAGCCGGCGTAGGGCAAATGAATAGCCGTATTACCTTGTGCATAAACATTGCCCTTAACATTATAATTGATACATAAACAAGGAAACATAACTGACGTGTTGTTTTGTTTTGCTAAGTTTGGTATTAATGCGGTTCATATTACAATTTCTATATCAGGCTTTGTCTAATTATCAACACATATACAATTATATGTATATGCTGATGCATATGTTATTTTATTTTAATTAAACATTATCTAGTCATAAACAAAACTAAAATTGTCTATCAATCAAAATAATTACGATTTTTAAGTAAGTATAATTTTCCCAAATGAAAAGTAAATGTTTTATGTTGATCAGAAACAGGTACACAATATGAGTTTACAATTATTAAATTAAATTATTCATAAATGACTTCTGCCGGGATGTCGTTCTTTTTCTGACATGCTCGGCACAAATTTGATTGCCACTCTTGCAAAATTTTCCACTACGCAGTTCATAAAAATGTAAAATAAGAACAACATCAATATATTTCAGGTAGCCATGTACCGCAAAATTATTTATAAAACCTATTTTGTGTAAGTAAATGTATTTTTAAAATAACACGAAGAATAAAGAGAAATAGATAGCTAGAAATAAATAGCTACTTACTAACAACAAACCTAGGTATGATTATCACACTACATAAAGATTTTAACAAAAAAGTCCTAGTCTATCTACATGATATTGTTTGTATCATTATTGCAACATAGCTAGCAGGTTATTCGTTTTTATACCAAAGGTATTGGATGGAGTCCTCTAGGAATAAACGTGGTCGAAATAGCGAGATCTTTGCTTTTAAAAATTCATGTTCCATAAATATATATTTTGAACCTATTGCGTCGTAGGTAATATCACCTAGTAACATCTAGTTTATATTTTTAATAAGGGTATCTATGTTTATTTTATTAAATATAACTACCTACCTTTGATGCCATCTACTTGTTTATTTAGAACCCAGATAGGGAATGGAATGCTTCGAAAATTAAATAAAATTTTATGAAGTGAAATAATTATTTTAAAATTTATATTCTATGCACATTGCACAAATTGGGTCAAAACTCAAAGCATAATAAAATCAGTCTCAGAAGCCTAGTTTAATTTTAAATCATAATATTATAATGTTCGATACTGATCAATTACATGTACTTCGGGAAATAGAGACTTGTTTATACGTACCTAGTCCTTTTTTTCATTTTAATATTATGTATTCTACAATCTTCTATTACTATTCTCTATTTTTCTATTTACTCTACGATATCATTTTCAGCCTTTGGCCATCGTGGCCGGCCATATTATGTAGTATTCCAATATGACTGCTAACCAGCAGCCAGCATTTACTCCCCACAACTTTCATCAAGTCCTCATCGTCCCAACAATTTTCACCAAAATTTATTTAGAAACAATTAATCTACTATGAATGATTCTTGATTCTTGGCACCCATACCGCAATTCTTAATTCATTATATTAAAACCTGATTCAATCAAGCGTTCATTTGCAAAAAATGTGATACTTTTCCGAACTCGGTGAAACATTTTCCAAATGGAAGTCCTGCGAATGATAACGTATTGATTGAGAGCAAGTTTCTTCGGCAGTTACTTAAAGTTGCTCGTACTTATTTAATAAAACGGCTACGGCTAGTTTTGTTGCATTCTCGTTTGGAAACTTTTGATTACTTTCGATATCGTCCTGCACTTTATTTTCATTTCACTTCATCCATCTCATTTCTGTTTACTATTCCCCTCTGCAAATTAAAATAGGTTCTGTTCATCGTGACCGCTGAAGTTTAACGAACGCAGCATTCTGTTAAATTAAAAATTGTTCTAGCCATTAACCACTTGCGTTTGTGGACTTATGTTTCAGAGATGTGTGCATTGGAAAAAGTTATCAAGAGAACGTCGAATTATTATAGTACGAACTGTAGACGAGATTATAAAGCTTCGTTTTACAAAGGAGGCTTGTGAAGCGTTGTTTGTTTTAATGTTGGATGCTGGATTAAGTTAAATACCTTATTTTATTACAAAGATTTGTCATTGTTAAAATTGTTTATGTTTTCTTAGTGATCTTCGGGTTCGTTTTCTACGTAGAATTGTTACCTTGCTTTTATAGGAGTAAAAGACCGGATTATGGAAATTTCTAGTCCAAACTTAATTTATTGTTATGAAAACTTAATTATACGAAAAGTTAGGTTTTGTTAACTGTTACCTAATTGTTAATGAATATTAATGATTCTAATAAATCTGAAAATTTGTTTTGAACTTTTGAATCAATTTTGTCGTTTTATGATCGGGAATAATATACCAATACAGCATTGAGATAATATTACTACGTATGGAGGAGACACCACGAACAAAATCTGTGCGCCATTTTTTTGCTCTAACTAAGTTTTAAAAATTATTATCTAGTTAGGTACTTACCGATGAAAGTTATTCCTTTGCACTTTTCCGTATTGTTTGTATTATTTGTGCAATATCGTAACACACACGAAGGCATATTTGATGCGTTTCACTTTAAAACAAATAAAAAATGAGCGTGCAGTTACGCCATATGGCGTATGTTGAGCGGAACATAAGTGATGTAGGCGGTGTCGTCTCCGTCTGTATATCTCAATGCAATACAGTTACCGATTTTATTCAGTATAGAGACACACATATAGAGAGATTTTGTTCAGAAAATATATTTATGCTTTCAATAAATAAGTATATTCACTAATTATAAATCTCCTTATGATTAGTGATATTTTTTTAAAAGGAAGATATTGTTTGCTTAGTTGTAGTGACTAAAATTACAATGTTAGATGAATAATTATATCAAGTAAACTAAAACGTAACATTATTAGATTATTTTTAAACCTTCTTCAGTTCTTACCAAGTTATCGTATTATCAAAATTCACTGCGATCTTTATTCAACATTTATCTAACACAAAATGGTTTTCCTTGTTTATTCTAAATTCGTGAATTTAAAAGTTACCTTTTATCCACTGCTATTAAAAGCTTAGTGCTTTTTTAATTGAGGCATTAATTAGAAGATTTATCTAATGAGCTAAATGTTTTTATAAGCCATGTTTAATTGACGTCTAAATGTATGTACCTATTTAGAAAAAAAAATTGAAATGGTTTATATGAATATTAATATATTTTTGTGTTATTTTTATTTTAAGCACATTGAAATACAAATTATTACATATTATATTAATTAATAGGTAATAGAAATATCTGTTTCCTAAAAATGACTCTTTATCAATGATTTCATCACAAACTTACCTACCTTTAGTGTGTTTGTAGGTATTTATTTTGATTATTTTGTTGCACATAATCTTTATGATTCCAAATTATTACCCAAAGAAAGTATATAAAAATATAAAATACATGTCAAGAGCTCAATTTATTATTTTCATAATTACTCTATGTAATAAAAAATTAACTAATTGATGAATTGCTCTGTTGTAATGGAACAGAAAGTTGGTAATATATTTATATATATATAGATATATTTATATATATTAAGATATTACTATCTTAATATATATAAATCTCGTGTCACAATATTTGTCCTAAATGGACTCCTAAACCACTTAACCGATTATAATAAAATTCGCACACCATGTGCAGTTCGATCCAACTTGAGAGATAGGATAGTTTAAACATGTAGGTACCACGGGCGAAGCCGGGGCGGACTACTAGTAGATATATAAATACCAACCGTCGCCATACAGTATTGGCTCTACCTATACCTATATACAAATAAACATTTGACCCCTTTTGAATAAAAAGACTTAAATATACAATTATTTCGGGCATTTGTGCAAAAAATTTTGGTCCTCCTGGGACAGATCCTAATTAAATAGATAAAAATAAGTTCGACAAAACATCCATACGTCGCAAGGCCACCGGTGATTAGAATCACATTTTATAAATAACGTTTTCATTCAAAATAGAACAGATAAAAAAGGGTTAAAGGGTACAAATTTTTTCCCATTTATAAAGTAAAAAAAGATCTCTTTACATTTGGAACGTTTTTTGATAAATTTTGAAGAGACGATTTCAAAGCGAATCTCTAAATATTTTATTACTTTGATTAGCATATTTTATGAACTCGCAACTCAGTAGACTAGAAAATTTCCTCTTTTCATGCATATTTGACGCTTTAATGTGATTGAAAATTCAATATCATACAGTTTAAACTGTGTCGCTTTACATTGCATGTTTTACTTCAGTTTAGTTCGTGTATTGAATATTAATTAGATGCAATGTGAAGCTACTCTAAAATATTGAAAATATTTCTTTATTTTATGCTATAACTACCTATATAAATTATTATAGTTTGTACAAAAGCCTATTGCGAGTATTGATATAAAAATAGGATTTAAGTAATGAAATATAAACAATATGCGTACTTAACTGAAAAAAAAAATCCGTTCTGTTAAAATTCACTACAAAATCGTCATAAAATATGAATGTATTCAAAGAGATATTAAACACTACACAATCATTAAGTAAATAAATACTACAACATTAGTTTAGTGATTAATCGCACATAGATGAAGTACATTAATTTGTGGACGTCGCAATCATTACTATAATAGTGTACCTACGTGTCGGTCATATTACAGTTTCGATGCATATAATATTATGGCATTGGTTTGAGGTCTGCGGTCAGCCACAGGTTATCCGAGAGAATACAAGTCTAGTGTTAAATAGGAAATAGCTTACGTCACGGTAGACACGTATCAACATATGAAAATGTATATAGTCTCTACCCGCTACATGCGTGTGACTTATAATGTGTTTATGATTCAGACTATACACAGACAGACAAGCTATAACTTTCTTTCAGTTATTGGGCATGATATTGTATAACAAAAAGTGCACATACAAGATTTGAGATTTTCGTGATTAAAACAGCCTTATCCTTGTTCCTCTCCTCTGTAGACTAACTTGATAGTATATTTTCTCCCATTCCTTCTGCCAACTTAAAGAGAGAACCTTTAATAATGTCTATTTAAGAAATATAAAATCCCTTTATACTCGCACTTTCCAACGCCATGTCAGGCAAGTCCGTGTCGATATCCACTTGAATCGACATCAAATAGACTGAAGAGGTTTTGAATTTCATCACCTCAGCGAACTGTTATTGGATTCTTAGGAAGCGACTACAAGAAATAAAAACCTTTTAAAGCATTGTATAGTCTCTTTTGTAAGAGCTTCTGTTTTATGCAGGGCAAAGTTCACTTCGTTATTTATTTCACAAAGGTACGTGCTTCCTATTAAACGGATTGTTTCCAACTGAAGCATTCCTTTTGTCCCAAATTATGCCCTTAAAATGCACGATTGTGAAGATAGTAACAGAATAGATGTTATTTAACAGTAACCAATTACCTAACAACATAATTAATTTCTTCACATTGTTTCTATTTTTGCGAAGAAAAGAGAAGATAAACTTGATATTTATACTTCTTTTGGTTATGCAAACTGCAAATAACTTGCAGCAAATACTTCGTCTGAAATTTTCCAGGTAAACCAGTGACATATTTGGCATTTTTTCAAGTCTAACTCCTGAACAACATCATTCGACATTTTTCAAATGAAAATTCAGATGTGTTTGCATTATTATTATCATTGCCTCATATAACGAGTATAAATCACAATTATGAGAAAGCGTATTTGTTAAATGCGACTTACATTAGACTCATACAGTTGGCACATTAACGACATGAGCATTATGTTGTTATCCTCAGTGTTTCTTCGAGTTGGTAGGTAGTTGTTTTTCCGCAGCGTACCGTCGCGGTCGGACTAAGTGCGATTTATATTAATGTCGTCATATTTTCGCGTTGGTTAGCCGCATTTTCATATTAAACGATGTCCGGGCATCCACCATAATGCGAGCGCCTCACCTTCGTCATTTGTTTGCGAGCTGATTAAATTTACATGGCTAACGTGGCTTTCGGTTAAATTAATTTAGCAATTTAAAGCCTACCTATTTACGACTATATTACATTGGTAATGGGCAATGGCGTGTGTGTTTATGGTAAATTAGTTTGTTTAGATAGGTAAAGCAACATCATGTTTTGTAATGACTCGAAACTTTGGCCTAAATTTGTTTCTATTAATAAAAATATACATAACAATAGTAACTCTACAATCTGAAACACAACATCTTTTAATAGAACTTTTGGTTTATCTTCCAAACCATAACATAAGAAATATAAAATTTCACAAAATGACAACGTAAATAATTTCTGCCATCAAAGTAGCCCTCATGAAAACCGGGAAAAGTTTATTAATGTTTCGTAGCAATATAAAAGGCATTCATGTTGGTACAATGGATTTAAATCCTTAAGAAGTCGCTCAAAAGGAAGAATGGGAATTCTGAATGCATAAGCACTTTTCAAATTTCCGCCAAATGCCACGCGTGATTCCTGCAATATATGTACCGTTCATGAAATGAATGAATCTATATATATAAAACTCAAAGGTGACTGATATAGTGCTCTATCAACGCACAGCCCAAACCACTGGACGGATCGGGCTGAAATTTGACATGCAGGTAGGTATCCCCTAAGAAAGGATTTGGATCAATTCTACCCCCAAGGGGATTAAATAAGGGATGAAAGTTTGTATGAAACTATGTCAATTTTATACCGATTGGGCTGAGACTTTGTTAAGTTTTTACATACGCTAAACAAAAGTACCAAAGCCGCAAAAATATACCTAATTAATATTAATACTTCTTAACGCGAGCGAAGCCGCGGGTAAAAGCTAGTTAAATATATAATGTCACTCGATAAATACAATTTTACGTTTGATAATAAAATATCCAATTATTATTTAAATGGCACGCAATATATTTTATTGCATTAAACATGCTGCGACATAGTTAAATTGTTAACATAATATCGATATATTATCGCCAATGATAATACTGTCAAAGTTGGAAAAAGTTCGTCATATTATTTGAAACATGTTTTTGCGGTTTTGTAGGTACTAACGACGTCATCGGTCGATATAAATTAATTATTGCAACATGGCGATTGAACTAGAGTTTCAATTTAATCGTAATAACAGCAGTTAAAAAAAAAGTATAGTCAGTTGTAAGAAATTTTAAATACGATTTAATTTAGAGCAAACCCCTTAAATGGCTATTAAGACTTAAGCATTACTTCAAACGGCCAGTCTCCACTTCCGAAACCTTAAAACGCTTAGGTAGCTTCTTTTCCTTATTTTGTCAAATGGATTATTTGTTAGTGAAGTGACTCAAAATGAAATTGCTTACAACCGGGCTTATTTAAATCGAAAACAAAATTATACGCAACGTCAATTAAATGAGTGGTTTATTGTATATTAATGGGGGTTAATAATCAAAATTGAAATGAACAATTGCCGACCCGAATTCCGAGAATTCGATTACGCTATTCTATTACTTCTCTCCAGTTTTCTTTTGCTTTCCCTCTGATTGGTAGCTCGTACACAAATGAATTAATTTGGTTTTTCTTTGTAATTTCTTACATTATGCGATGATATTTCCCTTCATTAAGTTTCATCGTAAGGTAGCAAAATACACAAGCTGGAAAATATCATTTTCTAATAAAAATACTAATTAATATTTATGGCAATATACTGATGTATAATGTTGATGAATTTAATATTATGATGATATATTTAAGAGTCGAAATGAAAAATTATAGAAAGTAAATATATATTGTAATGCCAAGGCAGTGGCAACAAAAAGTTATTTATTTAAAGTTTTGTATATGAAATAGTTAACAACTTTCAATATTAAGTTTAACACAAGACATAATTATATTCTACTGTAAACTTAAACAAAATTTATTACAAGCCACTGATTTAATTATACGTAGGTACGTGTACCAGAGCTAAAGTTAGTTTTCTCGTCAAATGCTCAAGAGAATTAACAACAACATTGATTTTGTATGCAAGCTTCAAACTAGCACCAGTTACTGTTGTAAATTAATTTATCTTTCGAACCTGCTCATAAATTATGACAACACCTCATTAAATACATATATAATTTTATTGTTTTTTTGTTGTATTTACGCGAGACGATTTATTCTTGAGGTATACATTGCCTAGATGGAAATTGAATCAATCTTTTTTCTAGTAATTTCACTTGCTTAGTATCTACATGTAGATTTAAAGCAAAAGTTATCATAGATACAGATTGAAATTAAATTGTTAATTATCTGAAACTTTATAATAATTAATCGAATGGTATTTTTTAATCAAGAATAAAAACTCAAAGGTTAGAGCCCACAAAATATACAGAAATGGAATTAACTGATTGTTAATGATTCAGTCTTCTAATTAATTATAATATAATTTGATATTGTACAATACAGTCATTTCATGTATATATTACTGATTCATTTGAAATGTGAAACTGAAGTCATAAAATTTCATCATGTCAATAATTATATTGAATGTTGCTTTCAAATCTGATTTCATACGATTAACATAATAATGACCTATAGTTGAAATAATTCCAACATGTTTATGGAATACAAAGAAATCTGATAGCTTCATTACGTTTATATATTTAAATGTTAAAATATGTGATGTCACTTTTTAGAAACTAATGAGGGAGGCGTATTGGTGAAAAAAGTTGTTAGTAATGCATACTTACGTATGTACCTATTAGATGCAGAGCTTAAAACTTTTAGATTCAGTTGGAAAATAATATTAAGAATCATAATTATTTTTCAATTATAGTTATCAATTTCTAGTTATTAATATCAGCTCCTCAAAATCATTAGATAATGAAAGTTCTTCATAAAATACCATTATAATAATTAAGCAATATTTTCTATGTCCAAATCGGTCACTAAAATTCATCCCCAAGGATATTGTGTAACTCAAAGTCAAGTTAAAGGTAAAAGTTATTGGTTATTTACCCAAATCCTTTGCAACTATCTCAATAATTTATGTGAATGTTTGCACGTTTATTATTAGGGATTTTAATGAAATTTGACACAAACTTATTTAACACGTACCTAGGTAACTTTTAATATCGGTAAAATGTTGAAAAACAAAGGCTATTATAGTATTGGTATGTACATACCAAGTTCAAAAATAAATAAAGAAACTAAGATACAAGGAAAAATCTAGTATGACAATAATATTAACGTAGTTACGTAATTGTTACTTAAAATCATTAAGCAGCAGCTCTTCAGAGGTAAACAAGGAAGCTGCAAGTAAACACAATTTGATACTTTCCTGTTTTTCATTTTACGCGAATGGGGTTAGTAAATAAATAGGATTAAAAAATAATTCCGCCCGTGACCACGCTCACTTTAAGAGGCTTGAAACATCTATATAATACTAATGAATAAAAATAAACTAAGTATTTTAACAAAATGTAAAAAATAACTTCAAGTAGAGTCGGTGCCTTAAATAAGTAAAAGTTAAAACGTTTAACTTGATACACCAACTTAGTTTTGACGTGTTTTATACTTTTTAATTTTTAATATAAACCTTACCTTGAATTTTCTGTTGTTAGATAAAACCTCCTCTATTTTTCAATAAATCGGTTATAAAAGTTTTAAATGATTTGAGGAGCATTTAATTCGAAACACCTCATACTAAAGTCGGTGTACAAGTTATATATCGTCGTGTGGACAGCATAATTCATTTAACTGGTAGGTCGGGTGCAGGACACGAGGGCTTACTGTCACGATCCCGCCTGCCTGTGACATCTCAAACATCCCATTTAAATGTAAAAGGGTCCTCTGTTTTAAGGGTTTTAATTCGGAAAGAGATAATCAAATTATCGCAGAGAAATCTTACTTTGAATTAAATAGAAAACTGGGTTATCCCGCTATTATAACGCACTTAAGAGCTGAATATATTTGACTTGTATTTATGCAATACTTTAAACCGATCCTTTTTGTATGATAGAGTAAGTGTATACAATATATTAAATACCTGTTATATTTATAAATTTAAGAGGTTTTTGGTTTTATAAACTAATTAGTACGGGATAACATTAATTAGATTATATTTAATTAGTTTAGAAATGAAAATAGCATATAATAATTATGTTAATTATAAATGGACGAAACTGTATAACAAAATGAAAAAGTTGTATGCGTGATATATAAAATACGTGATGCCTTTTCGCTTGATTAATTATAACTTTATGAGGAAAAACAATTATACCCGTTCCAAAATATCAAGTAACATTTAATTCCACGCTACCTGCAACTTTATTCAAAATAGAAAGTTTTTATAAAGAAGGATATCATTTTCATCACGTAAATTAAAATTATGACATGAAATAAGAGACGGCGAGTGAAGGGAAATTTCAGAGTCCGTTGAGAAACATTCGCCCTTTAATTTACACGTACTAATCTCTGCATCTAACTTTACCATTAATTAGGGTTCCTTTGCGAGAGTATTTAAGTTATTTGTTTCTCTGCTGTCAGATTATTTAGAGTTGGTTAACTACGGCAAAGCATTAAGCAAAAGTTTGGACTTAAATTACGGTTATTAAAAAAGGGAATAATGCCTGTTTTGTGTAAATTCTTGCGAAACATTATTTTAAGTTAAACTAAACATTTTTTTAGATCATTAATATTTTTTATTCACTTAGAATAAATTAATTATTTATAAACGCTACTTCATACGTATATTCTGTGTTATTGTATTGTAAACATTTACAAAGAAATGCATGACTATAACAACCTCTTCTTTCGTACTTGACAATTAAGCGGTATTTGGAAGGGATAAAACTCCACTAGTGCTAATAATAGTATTTAACTAAGCGGATTTAGGAGGAAAGACAAGTAAATAAGAAAACGACCTTGCGTAATCTGTTTGAGTGTTTATCGTCGCTAACCATCATTAACTCAAGAGGATATTATTTTTGTAAATTGTATTGATCTTATCTATACTAATATTATTAAGCTGAAGAGTTTGTTTGTTTGTTTGAACGCGCTAATTTCGGGAACTACTAGTCCGATTTGAAAAATTATTTCGGTGTTAGATAGCCCATTTATCGAGAAAGGTTATATACCATCACCCTAAGACCAATGGGTTATGGTTAAACCGTGGGGCACAGCTAGTTGCTTAAGACTAACATTTGTAAGAGACTCGAAACTAAATGGCAAACAATTAAAACTTAACTATATCAACG
This sequence comes from Colias eurytheme, assembly GCF_061535395.1. Lineage (NCBI taxonomy): Eukaryota > Metazoa > Arthropoda > Insecta > Lepidoptera > Pieridae > Colias > Colias eurytheme. Next base: position 2,757,635 of record NC_142989.1, on the reverse strand, counting down.
ACGAGAGACAGTGTTCAAATAAACATTCGCGAATAACCTATGCAACATTTATAGGATAACAAACGAGGTCCATAAAGCTAATCTAATAAATTCATTAATAATACCTTTTTGCAATAACACTTAGCGGAATAATCGCAAAGCGAGGCCATTACTACATTAATATTTTAGTCCATTTGTAGCTCGCTATGAGCAAGTAAATTAGGGATTGTTCTGTGGCTGTGTAATGCTGTAATGGCTTATGTGTTCACTGCGCTCCGACCAAGGTTTGTCAGTAATACAAATTTACGACTTGTTACCCGCCAAATTGAACGTTGTCAATTGACCAACGTGTAATGAACCACAGATGGCTCATTCAAATCAAATATTTGGGTAAGTATGTATAATACAATCCTCTTTTTCGTTGGTATATAATTTTCGTTATAATGAATAAAATTACACAAAACATTAGTAAGATGTGAATTTAATTTCAAAAGGATGACAATCTTTCTTTTCTAGGAAAAATTTTAATAAAAAACTTTAACCGTCCAAATTCTAAATATTATTAATTTACAAATCAAAAATAATTACTTCAAATTCTGTAGAAGTAATTAGTAAATGATGTTACTTGCTATTTTGATTCTATGTAGGTTTTAACCAATACAAATTAACATAAGTTGATAAATTTTAGTTTCGTTGTGAACTGGTGTATAAAATAGTTTGGTCCTTTATAAAACAATTCAAATAACGTCAAAAGGGTGATTCAACCCCATTTTCCTTATGCGTGCCGTTTCTCTTTGAGTATTTACTAATGGCAAATACAATATAATATTATGTTGACTTAGAATTGACCACAGCGATTTATTTTATAAGCTTTTTTTATACAACTTCTTTAGTTATCTGGTAAAATATTAACGTGGGACGGTGGGTTTTATTAAAAATATTTAAAGAATTGTCTTATTGGATATTAAAATAAGAAATATTCAATTCTACCATTGAGATAATATTAATAAATTCTACTGAAGATTAAATTATTCACAAATAAACAATAAAACATTTATTTTGCAAAGTTCATACGAAAACATTTATAACTGACCGCCTGCAGCTACATTTGACTTGTACCTTGAACATTTTCAAAGTTCATAGAAAATTATAATGAAACTGATTCAGGATATGAAATTCGTAGAAATAAAAATAACGCTTACAAGAGTGATATTGTGACAATGCTTTTAAATTGACTATTAAAAATATTCTCCTTAAAAATACGTTCGTAAGAAACTGTAGACATTAATTAGAAAGCCTATTAACGAGACTGTAAAAGATAATTAATGTGTCTATAATAGGCAAAGATAGTGACGAGATTTAGTGACGTTGTTAGACCGTGTGACCCCATTAATATAGATGCTGAAACGACCATTGCTTTTAATAGTTAAAAGGAATTAGGCATAACACCCGGTTAAGCACACGCCTAGTTATAGCATACCTCCTCAGATAATCTGCACAAAGGGACAACAAATTAATAATTTACCGAGGTGTGAAATTGTCTACGTTGTATGCGGGAATTTATTTATGTTTTTTTGTACACTAGGGAAATCTTCAGTGATGGCAAATGGGCTGGTGGATGATAAGTGATCACCGTCGCCTATCCACTGGAAACGTGACAAATGAATCCCTCACTCGAAATGAAGGAATAAGAAATATATTCAAATGCTAAATGACCTATCATTTAAGACCAAGGAAAAAGTAATACAGCTTAATAAGGACCTAATTTTTGATCACAATTTCGCAGACCGTTCGTTCTACAATATCAACAATTATTACGTCTCAAGTTGTTTAATAAATTCCCTACAATAATCCTAAACAGCGAACACAAACTCCATGAGTAAATAGAACTCGATTCATAACTTTGAAAGCTGTAACTTACGAATGTGGTGTGTTCTTGACGTCGTCACTCCACGTAACTTTATTAGTTGCTATTTGTCAATGCAATTGTGCAAGTTTAAAGAGGTCGGATTTGTATATCATACATTATACGCGGAGGTCAAAGTTAAAGCCTTGTTATATTTTTGTTGTGAAGTAGTTTTACTATTCGTATATATGAAGAAACTGTTTTAAGATGGATTACTCAAGACTAAAAACAACCTTTAATTGAATATGATCAACGAAAATTATAATTTCATGAACATTTCATAAATTAAACGTTTAATTTGAATTTAATAGTTTCATGTCAAATATATCTAAAATCCTGAGCTAAAAACTATACATTAGTAATAGGAACTAGATTTCAAACAAAAATCTGTATAGTTTTTTAAATACTTATCCAGCCACCATAGAAGACAAATTACCTTGGCCCAAATACATAATTGCACCCTCAAGAATTGGATAAGGGGCATAAACAGTATTGTATTGTTTCGCATGAATGAGCGTGAAAGAAATCTTAACCCTTGTACTTTCTCTTTCTATTTGTAACTCCCGTTCAATCCACAATTAGCTTCAAGATCCACAATACATTGGAAACTAATTATTGCTGAACGGGTTACGGTCGATTGACTTAGCTACGAAGCATGTACAGCTACATCAAGGATGAATACAAAGTCACAAGTATTCTGTCAATGTACAATTACAAATGTATTTATACGTATAAGACTAGTACAGTATGTAATATATTATCTGTGCTTTTACTTTACTAATGTTCAAATTTTGAAGTGAACCTTCATTAGGCGCGTTTAGAGTAAAATTTCAAGGTCGCTTCATGGCAATACCATCATGGAGTAAGGCACTGATTTTGAATCTTGCCAAAGAGGTTTCACTTCTGACGCCTGTTTGCAAACACGCTCTTATTTTGTTAGCTCTCCTTTCTTTTGGTAAAAATCAATATTCTATATTTATTTCCACGTGAATCATTTACATAAAAATAGAACTAAATATCAATTAACTACGCCGAACAAATATTATTATTATTCACAGATTAATTAATTGTAAATTGGTTTCGTTGTTAAAATTCATGATTATAATTAATTTAAAACAATTGAATTACTAAAAATGATGATTTTATTTTAATTATAAGCTGTAAGAAGATAGTTAAACAAAGGTATAGTACATTTTTGAATAAGAATAAGATATAGAAAGCAAGACACATCACCAAAACTTTCCTTAGCAGTGTTGTAGAAAACTTTGTAGAATATAATATGAGTAAGTACATGAATGTACCTAGTACTCACACATAAATAAATAAATAAATAAATATTATAGGACATTATTACACAAATCGACCTAGTCCCACAGTAAGCTCAATTAAGGCTTGTGTTGTGGGTACTAGGCGACGATAAATATAATATTTAATAAATACATATATAGATAATAACACCCAGACCCAAGAACAAATAATTGAGTTCATCACACAAATATTTGCCCTGACCGGGGATCGAACCCGGGACCGTCGGCTCAGTAGGCAGTTATTTTACCACTGCGCCAACCACGTCGTCAAATGAAACATTTATGCTTCAGTATCAAATCTTTGTGATTGATATTCCCTGAAACTCCTTTTAAACAATTCACTTGATTCCCATAAGGGATCGCTTAACCTTAAATTGTTAGAGAAATTGCTACCCCCGAGTACGGCGAGGAACAAAGCAGTTTTTTGTAAACAAACTGCGATGGGAGCTGGTAATGAATGTGGCGTAACAAAGCGCCGAATGCAGGCCTCATTAGCTATTCACTCGTTGTACCTGCCTTAAAAATCATTTAAAAAAGTCTTGATGAATGCTAGACCCCGTATTTCAGGCGCCGACACTCGCCGTACAAAATTATAATACGAATTATTTGCGATTTAAATATGTATTATAAAAGGATACAGCATTGTGAAGGTTGAAAATTTGGTGGTATTTAATGTACAAATATAGGTAATCCAAAAATCAATGTTTAAATGAATGTGTTTTTTTTTCTAAAATGAAACATTTTACACAATCATTTTACTTACACAGTAGGTACACACAATAGGTATACATAAGAAGAACACCAATAACTTAGTATAGATACGTATCTATAAATCTTTATGTCTTAACAATACAACAAATTTACATATTAGATGTCTCATTGCACTTGAAATAATCAACAAACATGCAAAATAAACAAGGGAAACGTAGAGCCATACAACAAAGTGTCAAAATAATATATTACGTATTATATATTCACGCGTAATTGTTTAATTAACTGCGAATGTTACAAACGGAGCGTGCACCTTTAATATGTAGAACTGAAACTTAGCTAGCGTTATATAAATACACTTGCTTTCCGCCAGCGCCTTCGCCCGCGTAGTCAAAGAAAAGTCCCGTTTCCGTGGGATTTCCGGGGTAAAACTTATCCTATGTCCATTCTAAGGCTCAAATCTTTGTACAAAATTTGAAGTTAATCCATTCAGTATTTTTTGAGCTTAGCCCGGACATACATACAAAAAACTATACTTTCGATATCGTATATCACGCCCCAGCATTCTGTTAAAAAAATGTGTGCGTGTACACACGTAAGAAGTGAAACTTCTTTATGACCTTATTTTTCAAAAAATAACTTACTATATGCAACTTTACAGAAGTACGTCGAATCAAAGATGGCGCGTAACGAAAAAATGTTACACTAAATTTTTTTCCAACCCCGATAAAGAAGTTTCACTTCATAAATTATTGTACAGTTTTGACTTTCCAACGATTTCATTATACCTACTATAGATTTAGTCGGATCAGCGAGCGCAAAATTCGGGAAGATTTAAAGCCGTACATACAATCAAAATTCAGCACTTAGTGAATTATACGAGTTCCATCGCAAACCTCTGTTATCTGACGTTTACCACACCACGCTCTCGTGTGATGGGTGACTGATTTATGCAACGCCGTAAACAGTTATAGGAATGTTTGTTGATATAACAATAGTTTTTTTGCAATGTTAGATAAGTGACTGGTGACCAAATATAAATTTGTATCTATTAAATATTGTTATGTTAATTCCAAGTCATTGAAATTACTCAAAACACAAGTTAAGGTCACCTTCATATTATACTGTTAAGTAATGTTAAAGCTCCATAACATTTCTTTTAGCAGTAATAATACCTATGGAGTGACAATCTTGTACCCTCATTCTTATTCTATTTGACGAGCGCGAGGTGAAACCATGGTGAGACATAATGAAAATTTATACTCAATAAAAAATCCACGTTCATCCTTCACAAAGTAGAAAAAGCATCATAAAAGCGGTAATTAAGACTCCCAATTTTATTAATTCCCATTGTTTGGTTAATTGTTCCTTGAAGCGGGATTAATTAAGATAAATTATGATTCAAACGAGGATTATTGTCCCAATGGAGCACGTAACAGACGAGCTCAAATACGATTAAAACATCTTCAGAATTATAAACTTTTTATACTTGGATTTTAATTGTTTGACAAATACTTATGGGACACTGATTTCTTCGTTTATCTAATTGCTTCTTTTGTTTGATATGTTAAAATATAAAAAATTACGCACTAATTTTCTACATAGTAATATGGCTCTACATTAGAGAACTATTGTAAGAGGAGGCATTGATTATTTTCTATTCAGTATAAATATTTAGTAGTATATAAAGTAAATAAAATCACAGAAAATTTCAACACTAGGGAATAATATGACCTATGTTCTGAACCATCGTACAGAAGGAACTAGAAATACTTTGCCCATAATTTTCAACAATTCTTACGTTCTTGGTGCCTTTGCCAAAAACATATTTATGCAAATAATACAAATGTGACATCATCTCATTAATTCGACAGCGACAACATGGAATATATTTATCTAATATACAAATACTGATACATAAAGAAAATATGTTTATTAGAGTATTAAAGTAAGGACATTCTGCAGTATTGCAAAAATATGTAGTCGTATCAAGATCATAAAAACAGATAGTGTTAGGTCGAACATCTTCGGCCCTATGCAAATGTAACGATAACACGTTTTAAGAGCCAATAAACTGTTACCTACTCTCTTTTACGACATGATAAGTATATTGCCAGTTTTATGTCTGTTTCTGACTTTTTTGACCCAATTGTTGACTTAGAATATTATGTTTTGTTACAGATTTGCAACGCGCGAGGACATCGTTAAGGTAACACCAGACATCACTTAGCACATCAAAAAAAATACGATTTAAACTCTATTGACATCGTTCATTGAAGTCTAATGTAATTTTTGTAGATGCTGAATATACAAACATATTTGCTCTCAATAATGCGGAGTGTGGATTTATTTTGAATATTTTTAAAGGTTTACTTAAGATGATTATAGTTATAAGATTTATATTATAAATATCGGAATAGTACATTCATTTTTACATTACTTAAATTGTAGGAACCTATCTATTTTCTTTTATTTTGTTATCAGAAAAGCTGAATAAAAAAGAGAAACTTTCATTTGAAAAAAGGGGTTTAAGACAAACAAATCCTTTATATTCTTAACTTACATTAATTGATCTATTTTATCTTCATTTAATTTGTGCCCACGTATAATGGAATGTTTATTAAATCTTTTATCGATAATTTTTAGGAGTATGAATAAAGCTTTAATTAGTTTTAGTCTTCTGCTTGAGACTTTTCTATTACCTTTACTTATTATATGATTTTGTTAATTTCAGGCAACTTCGAATGCCTTTTACGGTAAAGGGTAACATTTAAACTTGAAATATTACAGTTATAGAGTCATTGCAGGAAATTAAACAAGCTAACTCTAATATTGAAAATGCCTTGGCTTTTCTAACATCGCAAAATGAAGAAATGAAGAATAAAATAGAACAACTTGAAGGAAAGATTAAGGAAGATCGGAAATATATAACAATGTTGGAGGATAAAATTGAGAGTATTCAACAAGATAGCAGGAAGTCAAACTTTGAAATTAAAAATGTGCCTTTAAAACCCAATGAAGCTAAAACGGATTTAGTAGACATGGTTCTATGCCTGTCTCGGACTATTGGATGTCAGATTAACAAGTCTGACCTAAAGGATGTCTATAGTGTACGTGCTAAAAAAGATACACCTAAAAACACTACAATAATAGTTGAGACCTCATCTACCATTTGTAAAAATGAAATGTTAAGATTGAGCAAGGCATTCAACATAAGGCAGAAAACAAAACTTTGTGCCAAGCACCTAGGCTTTACTTCATCTGCCGATACTCCTATATATATATCAAGTCAACTAACTGCCAAGGGAGCTCGTCTTCACTTTCTCGCGCGAGATTTGGTTAAACGCAAACTCTACAAGTACTGCTGGACAGCTTATGGGAAAGTTTATTTAAGAAAAGACGACAGCTCAAAAATTATATTAGTTAGAAATGAGGCACAAATCCAAGACATTTCACTCAAAGAAAAATGACTATGCCGCAACTTCCGCTATTCTTTAACATTCAGCTTGTTTATATTATTAGTTAGTTTAAGTCTTGCCTTTATTGTAATAGTAACTTCCTACTCAACCAATCAAAACATTCACACTTACACAATAAAAACACACACACACATAAACAAATATTATAAACTCATTAAGTACATTTCTAAACAAACTCTCTTGTATAAAATACATCTACATGCACAACATTTCTCTCAGTCTCCCTTAAATAGGTTATTAAATTATTATATTTTATATGTTACGTCTTTATTCAAATACACTAATATTCCCTGTACCAACATGCATACACCAACCCTTTATATTCTACAAGCATGGACAGAAATATAGATACATTGCAAGATATAGATAATAGTGAAGCAGCTCGCGTCACAGTGTGATGTTGAGCAACTATCCAAACATATAATTAAAGAAAATCATGATTTAACCATAATTTCTCAGAATATTAGAAGCGTATACAGCAATTGTAATGACCTTTATATTACACTTACTCAACTGAAATGTACAGCAGATATATTGATTCTCACAGAATGTAGACTTACACCAAACAAACCTATTCCTATATTACAAGATTATGTCTCACATGCAACCACGAATCATATCAATCAAAATGACGGTGTAGTAACTTATATTAGAGATTCTTTAGATGCTACAGTAAAAGAGATTAAATTAGATCAAGCTTCCTGCCTACAAATAGAATCGAACAACTACACAATCCTAGGAATTTATCGCTCACCGTCTAATACTAACGCAGACAAATTTATAAACTCTTTAGATAGTCAATTAACCTCTTATAAATCTATTAAAAATACTATCATAACTGGAGATATTAATATAAACATAGTGGCTAAACCAAATGAAAACAATAATGAAAAGAATAATAGAATACGGTATTTAAATATGTTGACAATGCAAGGATTTTTAATTGGGCACACAATACCTACTCGCGAATCTAGTTGTCTTGATCATTTTATGTTAAATATTGAACGAAACAAAACCTGTGCCCACATAATTATTCTTAATACGTCTATAACCGATCACCTGATGATATTTTTACACCTAACTAAAATTTCGTATAATAACTGTCCTAAAACTCTAACAAAAATAAACTTTGATAAAGCTCTTATCGATCTTGCAAATATTAATATCTCAGAATTATTACACTGTGATGACCCTTGTTTATTGACTGATCATTTGATTCAAAAACTTACAACCATCATAAAAGAAAATACAGTGACAACGACTATCTCAAAACAAAAACAAATAATTAAACCATGGATTACAGCAGGTATTTTACGCTGTATAAGAAATAGAAATAAAATGCAAAAGAAACTTAAAATGGATCCTCATAACGAAATACTGAATATTACTTATAAAAGATACCGCAACCATTGTAACAAACTTATAAAAAAACTAAAACGCAATTACGAAAGACAAAATTTAGAAAAATCAACTAAAAATACAAAAAATCTTTGGAAAAACATAAACAAAATTACAAATTTAAAACAGGGAAAGTCGGACAACACAACATTATTAAAAATTAAGAACACACCCCTAGAATCAGTAAATTATGTAAACGCTTACCTAGCTAATATCGGGAATAAACTTGCGGACGAGATAGGAAAATCTAACATAGGTGTAAACACGCTTGATGACGAAGATACAAATTTAACTTCACTTTGTTTACTGGATACAGATGTTGATGAGGTTCATAAAATTATATCCAATTTAAAAGATGACAGTGCTCCCGGATGGGATGGTATCTCATCGAAATTTTTAAAATTAGCTGTAGTAGAACTGGCTCCTATTATTTGTCATTTAGCAAACCTATGCTTTCAGCAAGGTGTTTTTCCTAAACCACTGAAACGATCGATCATTACACCAATATATAAGAGCGGCAGCAAAAGTGATCTCAATAACTACAGACCGATTTCTGTCTTACCCAGTATTTCAAAGGTCCTAGAAAAACTATTAAACGTCAGATTACTTAATTATCTTAATAAATTTAACATACTAGCAAACAACCAATATGGTTTTAGACCTGGAAGATGCACAGAGGATGCCATTACTGCCTTAAGCACACATATAGTTGACAAATTAGACGTAAAAGACAAATGCCTTACTGTCTTCCTTGATCTTAAGAAGGCATTTGACACAGTTTCGGTTCATTTACTTATAAATAAATTAGAAAAGATAGGTATTAGAGGAACTTCATTAAAATTATTTAAAGACTACCTACAAAATCGTTCACAAAGGATTAAAATTGGAGAATACTACAGCGATGACACAGATATAACTACTGGAGTTCCTCAAGGAAGTGTTTTGGGCCCTACTCTCTTTTTGGTTTACATAAACAGCCTCTGTAAACTAAAATTAGATGATGCTAAAATTTACTCATACGCTGATGACACCGCAGTAGTATTTTCGGAGAAATCATGGGATGCCGTACGACAGAAAGCTGAAGTAGGTCTATCAAAAATTGCTACGTGGTTACAATCGAATCTACTCACCTTAAACGCAACCAAATCAAATTACATTTGCTTTTCAATAACTAATAAAACTCAACCTTCTATCAACTTTAGTATTCAAATCCACAATCAATGTAATCTCACTACATGCCATTGTCCTTACATAAATAGAGTCACCTCAGCGAAATATCTTGGAATACAAATTGACCAAAGACTGTCCTGGCATCCGCAAATAGAATTAATAACATCCAGAATTAGGAAAATAACATGGACTTTTAAAATACTTCGCCATGTTGCTGATAAGGATTTGCTAAACAAAATATATGTGACACTAGCGCAATCAATTTTAACCTACTGTATACCGGTCTGGGGCGGAGCCACAAAAACAAAACTTTTGGAAGTAGAACGCGCACAACGTGCTTTAATAAAGGTTATGCATTTTAAACCATACAAATATTCTACTGAACTCCTTTACTCCACCACGGGCCTACTATCTATACGCAAACTATATATTCTTGCAACTATCCTAAAAAAACATAAGGCTATTACATATGACCCTAACATAACGAATCGTAGAAGAAGAGACATTATTCCACTGTTTCATAAAACGAACACATTATTTAGTAAGCGTCAGTACAATAGACAGTCAGAAATTTTATACAAAAATGTAAATAAAATTTTAAATATATATGGAAATCGATATAACGAATGTTAAAAACATACCTTAAAATGGCTTAAAGAAATTAGTTATACCGAAGCAGAAGACATTTTAAAAACATGTAAATAGTAGGGAGTAATATGAAGATGTAAAATAAAATAAAAAATCACATTGTTTTTAATTCTTGTACATTACACAAACATAAACATGCGAACACACATACACACACACACACACATACACACACACACACACACACACACACACACACAAACACACACATACATCCATTCTACCAATTTTAGAGTATTTTTATGTTAACATTACCTTATTTTTTAAGCTTTCTTTTAATTGTTAACGCCTAGTAATTGTTATGGAAGAGAAGCGCCTTCTAACACAAGTGAAATTTATCACTTAAATGAAGGCACTTACCTCCAACCCAATATGAAAACTTGTTTAAAAGAAATAAACAATTTTTATTTTTATTATTATTATATAGAATTAGATTTAGATTCCAAACCTAAGCATTTACATAATTCAAACATTTCTAAAAGTGTGTACCTATTCTAAAAAATCTTTCAGAAGTCAACCGTTTTCACCCTGTATATTCCAAAGTTGACTTAAACAAACAGGGAAAAAGGAAAACAAATAATTAAACAGCCGTTTAATATTTCAACAGAGCATTGCGGTATTCATTTTTAACTCCAAGGGCCTAATTTGCAGAGCAGCCTCGAACTCAACCAATTCTGAAATACTGTTTATTAATTAATTCATTTTTATAATAAATTATAATTTAATTTTTATAATAAATTATAATAATTTAATTAATAATTAATATAAATTAAGTAAAATCACCAACAAATTATGAAGATTTTCTAAGATTGCCCTCGAAACAAATAAGATTAATCGAATCCAATAAGGAATTTCTTTCTAAAAGGCTTATTTATTGAAATTGTGATAAATGGCGGTGTTAAACGTGGGATAATATTTTTAATGCTACAGCGCTTTCGCTCCCCCGATAAATTATCGATATTCCTACTTAATATACAAAATTTACGATTATTTATTGGAATTTATTAGTTTTCCTTAGCTATAAACACTTCGCATGTTTTTTAGTTTTTAGCATTCTTTATAGTACCTATTTCTGAATACAATAAAGATTACTGTTTTTTTTAATGAATTGGAAAAAAAATATTTATCAAGTTTGGTTACGATAAACATAAATCCTTAAACGAGTCCTTAGTATATTATTGTAATATTATAATGATTCAAAGTCAATTTTAATCTACACTCCAAAACGCCATTAAACCCTCCATCTCGCTAAACAAACGTTTCTGTTTTATATTATGATTTCAATTACGATTTAGTATTCGAGATAGTAAGTTAAGATTGTATTAATGAAATCTAGTGTCGACAGTGTTGTAAAGACAAGCTCCAATATTACGAATTTCGGTTGAGTGAAGTCTTTTAATTAAAGAGGGTGAAATTTGACATTGCCAAATGTGGGTGGATCTCCCCATCAATGTCTGCTTGACTACTGATTGTTGGAGCTAAGCTTGTTAGCAACACTGGCCCTACAAGGTACTTATACCTTCAGGGGGTCCCATAAGCAAGACAGAACTTATTGAAAATACTCCGCGTCAGAATAACGCCGCTTTAATTTTAATTATTCTTGAAGCCTTGTCAACTTATTCTAAATAATACCAGCTTTTGTTGTTCCGGTAATTAAGTCGACGTAAGGGAAAACAATGAGGTATTCAATGTCGTCATTAACAATTACTTTTATGTCATCAAGTGGGTTTGGGAATGCGTCTTGCGGAATATCGAGATCTTTATACAGTATTTTTTACATTAATTATTATTAATATAATGTATCGTTACTTCATAAAGTATATTCCATACCTTAATTATATTCATCGTTATAAATAAGGTTTAGAAAGCTACTACGATTGTAAACAAAATATATATATTTATTATTTCGTTGTTGACAGTTAGAAATTATAAAAATACAACAACAATTTATACAACAATAATTTAAAATGCTACTGTCCATTGTCAAGGCAGTTACCGTAAAATTGAGCAAAATTGACAATAAAGGTGATAGTTAGGTAAGAATTTTATTTAACGGTAATATTATAAAGTATTTCATTATCCCTCGGCAATAAGAAACCTCAAAAAGCCTCATGGCTCGGCGCACCCTTTACTCTGAGAGTCGCTAAAATGCTGATCATAGAATTTCCCTTCCGAGAACAATGTAATAAAAAAGTCGCGGTTTCAGAACAATTTCTTACTCATATTTTTGTTATGTTCATAAGAATCTTCGACTTCTAAATTAGATATCACTTTGAAGAGTGTTTTTGGCATTCCCCAAACTTTTTCTCTGTTTCCTTTTCACATCAATCATGAAGTAAATAATTTAACGTTTATTTTTTGTATTATCAAACATAATATATTTCATGTTTAAATTTATTATAATACTAGCTGCTCACTCTGGCTCCGTCCTTTTCATGATACGTCTCAAGTAATCAGCCTATCTGGCATTTGCCCCTTGAAATTTTCATAAAAGAACAAAAGGCGACCTAAAACACTTCCTTAAAGTAAGGTCAGTTGTAAATCTTTCGTGAATAACCTTAGGAATTACGCACATGAGTCACGTAGGCATATGAACCCGGGCGAAGGTCAAGGGACCAACTATGTTCGAAGTCAAATTACTTGCCAAAGCTGATCTGAGTTACACTATGCATACTGGATAACAATGTGATTATTTCTTTGAATCCATTGTATGTTATAGAATTGAATGCAAAGCCTATGGTTTTGTTGTTTGTATAAATTTTACACTGCGACTGGTTATAAAACAATTGATGCTGTGACATAATGTGAAATGATAATGTTACGAAAGATGCAATTATTCTTCAATTATTAATCAAATCTAATTTTCAATGTTTTTTTTTATACTGTCGCACTTTTAAAAGTGTACCTTTAGTTTGCACAAATTATGTATAAATAGATATATAATGATGCAATGAGGAAACGTCACTCCGTACTAGGTATATGATTCGGAGATAAACTTTTAAGGTAATAGATTTATCATTTACTGTCATTCAGCTATAAAGTAGTAAAGTTTTTGGACAAGTTCACATGATTTTATTATCTTTGTTTTCCAAACTTCTATTATGGTTACATGTTTAATTGTGTGTGTGTTATAATATATTATCATCTTTGTTCTTAATAAACATTAATACATTCGGGCCTAAGATCCTTGCTTTTATAACGTGACCCCTCCGCCTCCACAACATAACAATGGAAACCACAACTAGAAATTTAGTGTAATCCTAATAGTAGGTAATCTTAATTATATCGGTAGTAGCGGGATAATAGCAAAATCGTGTACCAAGAATACCCCAAATCCATTTGCAATGTAACGAAACACGGCCGCAAATGAAATGGTTAGAGATAATTGTTTGTTTTCAGTATGAAATTAGAGTGGAATTGTGGTGTTCAGTGAATGCGGTTCGTGGACAAACCGAATATTAGGTCTACATTATGTAGGTATATGGGACGCAACAATAAGTATTCTTTGGATACGAATCTTTTAGAAACAGATGTATACAATAATGTGTTCTTTGAATAGTGTAATAGATTTTTATTGATACGATATAGGTATTTAGAAAATAAATTAGCTTTGTAAATTGTAATGGAATGGTAACTAGATAGTATACATATTGTGTACAATTCTTACAATAAATAAGAAGCAAACATTTGGTGAAATCTAGTGTATTATTATTCTGTAGTATTGTTAATCAATGGACATCTATTATAGGTAGTACCTATACTACAGATTAACTACGTTATCAACATAGAGAAAGATATGCATATTGTGTTAAAACCAGTGTATTTTTCATTCCGATACGTCTAGTATATGTTACAGTTTTTAATGTTCATCGCACAATGAAAACAAATACCAAACATGCAGTGCTGATCCAAATTGTTTTTGGAATTGTTTGTGATTAGTACTGCTGCTACGCTGTTTGAAGTTGAAAACGCGCTTGTTTATTTTTATGTAACTAGCTTCGAGTTCATTATTTACATTTCATTCTCGTTCCACTCATTTCGTATTGTACAAGCCTTCCATAAGTAATAGAATAAACCACAAACAAATGTAGATTGAACAACCTCACAAATATTTTGATTTAGGTAACAGTGAATCCGTGAGAATGCTCAATATTTAGCTTACTGCATCGGTATCGTTGGGCGGGAAATAAAATACGAAAGGCACGGCTAAACCGTTGTACGAAAGAATACTCGACAAAATGTACCAGCGCTGCTGGTAATCGGCTCAACTTAGTAGCACTAATAGCCATTTACTTATTTCTTTTCATTGTTACATCCGATCTGCTCTAATGTAGCGTCATGTTCGACGAAGCTGTAAAGCTGGTATTACACAAGTACAAGTATAATTATATAATGCCTTGTTTTATGCAAGCCAAGTCGAAGTATTCTGGTACTCCTTTTGATAGACGTTTAGGAATAAAAATCGTTAATCAGTCTTGTTTTTTTATGTAGTCAACATTTATTTTTATTCACGACTTGTTATTTTATTAAGGGCTGATTTTTCAATCCTTGGTTAATACTTATTCGTCGAATAACGTATTAAACTACCATTTCAAAAACGGATTCTTTGCCCGTCTTTGACAGTTTACGGGTGACATTTTAATATTATCGTGTAATACTTTATAAGGCGGACAAGTTTTAACCATGGATTGAAAATCGGCCCTGAGACGTTTTAAAAACAAAAATTTTGATAAAAAAACATATGTCTATATGTATTTATATTTATGTATCTATTTTAACAAAACCATTTATCAATACACAAACCCATTCTAAAATTAACATCCAACGCAAAATACATACAGCCCGTATTATTTTGAATAAACCATTTGAGATTCCATTACTCACAAAATTATCATGAACATTGTATAAGTTGCTAGAAAACGTCGTAGTCATTCAGTATTCATTTTCTTTGTAAATATGCCAGCTCCATATGCCTAGCGGTGTAGACGTTAGCATTTATAAAAAATAGATATAGGGCTTTCTCACAATATAATGTTATGTAAATTGAGCTGGATATCAAATTTTTCGTTAAAGCATCATCATGGCGACACGTAATAAATATTATGAAAACAAACGACAAAACGTTGTGAGCTTGAAGAAAACCATATTATATCTACTTCTTATTATTCTATCATGAGACTATAAGAATGGGTAACCTGGTATATGGTAAGTACCTTTTAGGTTGGGCTCGAAGGACTAACTTGAAAGGACTACTTTAACATTTATTATATATAAGAAAGAAAGAAGAAAGTAAGGTTTGTTTAAATGCTTTCATGGTAGTGATTCAAAAATATGATCGTGCGCTACAATGCTTGCAATACAAAAATGTACGACGTAGCTCGTAAAATAAATTACCATTCATCTACTTTACCAGCATTAACGCAATAAACAAAGTTTAAAAACATATTTAAAATTTTTCATTACATCCTGCTAGATTAATCTTCATAAGAGTAAAGGCATAGATTACTCATATATATTACAACAAAGGAACAACAAATTACCGGTCAGACGGCACAGCGCCTGCCATTCTCACTTTCATTCAGATAATGGCTCAAGTCTGAAAGTTACCTCAAGTAATTAAGATTGATTCGGTCCTCTATTGACATTTAGTTGGCTTTCAGGTGCCCCAAATTAAATTACATCCCATACAAGTTGGCCAGCATTCGCTTGAGATCAACTGATGCTCGAATTAAGATACGCTATATTTTCTCTAATCAATCCCTCGCTTGAAAGGGGATGAATAAAATAAAAGACAAGTCTAACACCGAAGTAACTTAACAATTTGCTAAATTGCTTCTGTTTTATTGTAGATTACATTTAATTTTTAATAGATTATTTTTTTATGAAGAAGAATAAGTTTTGTGTTCCAATTCTCGCCTTGGCTTTCAAGTTTTTTTTTGTTAATCGCTGAGAGGGAAATAATCATTAATCTAAGTTTACTTTTGAATAATGAAGATTCTGTGGCATCTAAAATTTATAAGTGATAATCTTTCATATAATCTTAAGTCTAAACTAAGTTTTATTATTCTGAATTGATATTTATTATATTTGAAACGCCCTGAAAAAATTATTACGTTATAGCAGTGTAGTTGTTTCTTGATTATAATATGAATTGAAATTGCATTAAAAGTATCTATATAATATATGTATAAATACTTGACCGGTAGTTTAATTTTTCTTTGAGGTTTCACTACATCAAAATTTTCTCTTTATTTACATTATCAATGAACATGTTAAGCTTTCGTTGGTAAACTATTGGGCAGATTTTTATTTTATTAGGAACGGTGATAGTATAAGCCCCGAGGGACAAACGAAAGGTTGGTTTTCAGCGTAAATCCGGGCTAAATACGGGAAGACTACCATGTAAATATAATGGAAAATATTATAAACAGAAAAATTTTCCTCAAAAATATACATTTGCGGTGAATGATCACAACATTCGAAATTGTTATTATGGATTTACTTGTTAAGGGCCCTTAGTAGGTGAAAACGGAAAAATGGACTGTTTTCTATGAGCTATAATTGAAAATATTGAAGTTTTTTCGCACTGAAATTTCTAATATGTATTACAGAACGTATGTGTGATGGGATGACTGTTTCTAAAACACGATTGGAAAAATTTTGCTCGATAAAAAAAAATCCTGAAGTTACCTCTAAAATATCATATAAATTCTCATTACAACTGTATTTTACGATAATAATTCGTATAAAATCACAAATACATAGGTATTTACCTTCTCGATTTCGTGACTGTTTTAGATTTAGAAAATACTGAATATTTTCATTCACTTTTTGATAAAAATGTGAATGGCGCTTACGATTTTCAGTTTCGAGCACGTTGATTCCATACTAAACGCGGATCCCCTCACCGCTTACCTCAGGCCCGAATAGCTGAATTTTCGTTGACCGCCTAACCCCCCTTAATCCTTACTTTTAAACTTGTAAATACCTAATCACTGAAATTTATAGAATACAATAATTATTAATGTTATCCTTATCGTAGATTGTCGTAAATTAGGTTTCTATGACATTACATTTGTCGCAAGATTCGAGAGGGTCAATGGTCATGTTATTAAACACTATAATAATACTAAGTATACTGATCTCTCCATTGAAATAAAAACTCAATGGAGAGTCAGTACAGTCAAAACGGTCCCAATAGTTATCTCCACTACAGGAATCATACCAAAATCACTTCACTTAAGCCTCAAAACATTAAGCATTCATAGTAACACACATATTCTTTTACAAAAGGCCGTTATTTTAAACACGTGCCGTATAGTTCGCAAATTTTTATCTTTAGATTAATTAAGTTTGTCTGTTTGTCCCACCCATTAAATATAAGCTTGTATAGGGCATCTTTGTTTGGCCAAAAGCCCGCAAAAATGTTCGAGTCCTCGATTATGAGAGAACTTATAAAATACAAAAAAACATAAATAATAATAATAAAAGCCTTTATTTGTTCCTTTTCTTACATCCAATTACATATTATTTTTTGTTAGTATTGTTAGTATTTACATTATTCTTATTTCTATTACAATTCTATTTTTAAATATTAAATGAAGTGTTAGTAAATAATAAAACAGTATGCAATTAAATATATTATAAAGGACCGCTTTTTGCGGTAAAAGCCTCCTCCAATTTTTTCCACTCATCTCTGTTTTTGGCTACTCTTGTCCATAGGGCACCTGCGTGGTTTTTCAAATCATCACTCCATCTTGCAATTGGTCTCCCTCTTTTCCGCTTTTTATAATAAGGTGTCCAATTAATAACTGTGTGTGTCCATCTGTCATCTCTCAATCTGCACAGGTGACCTGCCCACTTCCACTTCATTTTACAGACATACCTTGCTACATCTCGAGCATTCGTTCTTTTTCTTATAACAGTATGTCTTATTCTATCTCTCAGTTTGATATTCATAAAGCTTCGTTCCATACCTCTTTGACAGATGCTAATTCTATTCACATGTTTTTTTGTTAGAGTCCATGTTTGGCATGCATATGTGAGACATGGTGTTAGACATATATCCATCGCTTTGGCTTTTAATGGGATTGGTAACTGACCTTTGAAAATTTCTTTCATAGCCCAATATTTGTTCCATGTTTGTTTGACTCTTCTTTCAATTTCTTTTTCGTTGCATAATTTAAATGAGATGAGATGTCCAAGATAGATATAGTCTTCAACATACTCAATGGGAGATTCATTCAATGTGACAAGTAGTTGGGAGCTGTTAGTTATAATTTTTGTTTTTTCCTCATTTATATTCAAGCCAGCTATTTTGCTATATTTATTGAGTGACTCTATCATTATTTGTAATTCCTTAACATTTTCTGACAACAAAACTATATCATCTGCAAATCTGAGATGTGATAAATATCTTCCATTGATTTTGAGACCATATGACTCCCAGTTTAGTTGGCTGAAGATATATTCCAGTACTGATATAAAGATTTTCGCTGAAAGTGGATCTCCTTGTTTGACACCTCGGTTAATCTTAAATGTTGGTCCCTGAATGTCTAGTTTTACTCTCGCATAGCTGTTTTCATATATAGTTTTTATTATTGATATGTATGTCTCATTGACACCTTGAGATTTTAATGCTTGCCATATAGCACTATGTAAAATAGAGTCAAATGCCTTTGCATAGTCAATAAAGCATATGTATAAGGGTTTATTGTATTCGTTATATTTTTCTATTAACTGTTTTACAGTATGTATATGGTCAATTGTAGACATTCCTTTCATAAAGCCCGCTTGTTCAATTGGTTGCTTGTCATCTAAGATATATGACAGTCTTCTTAGTAGAGTTGAGGTAAATACTTTATATATGCATGGAATTAAGCTAATCGGTCTGTAATTACTTATAAATTTTGGATCTCCTTTTTTGTACAATAGTATTATATCCGAGCATAGCCATTGTTTTGGGAGCTTTATTTCTTTTAATACGAGGTTAAATAAATGTGTCAGAGGTTTTATTATATGAGATTTGCTCGCAATGATCATCTCGTTTGTTATACCATCGGGGCCGGGACTTTTCCCTGTCTTGAGATTTTTAATAGAATGCTCTACTTCACATTCCAAGAAGGGTGGGACATCTTCAAACTGTTCATTATTATGTGTGCTGATGGTCTTAAAATTTTTAAACATGTTACTTTGCTCTTGATTAATATCGTTGTATAGGTTTTTGTAAAACGTTGTGGCAATATCCAGTAATTGTTTTCTGTGTGTGGTAACAGAGCCTGTAGGAGTGGTCAGATGTGTCATTAATTGTTTTGTTTTCTCTAAAACCTTGTTTGCTTTTTTTATGCCACCTGTTTGTTTTAAATGATTTTCAAATATTTGTAATCGATAATTTTTTAAATTCTCCTTTATTTTTTTATTAATTGTTCTATATAGATATGTTAGTTTATATTTTTCTTCACGAGTTTTATTAGTTTTATTTCTTAATATATGTTTCTGTTGTTTTAACTTAATAATCTCCTCAGTAATTATATGACATTTTCGTGTAGTTTTAGAATTTACGCTTGGTTTTTTCAAACATTGAAGCATGTTTTTTTCGATATCGTCGTAGAGGTGCTGTACCGTATCATATTCTTGCAGACATAGTTTAAATGGGCTTTTTAATGTATCATATTCAATATGTTTTGTTGTAGATTGCGAATAGCGTGAACGCGATATTTTTCTTGATTTGGTACATAGGGTCATTCTTACCATGCGGTGGTCACTCGGGTGTATAACTCGACTTAATACACTCAAATCGCTCACATTTTTGTGTATATTAGTAATAATAAAGTCGATTTCATTTTTTACTTTATTATTGGGTGCCATCCATGTCCATTTTAAACTATTCGGTTTTTTATAGATTGTATTTAATATTTTAAATTTATATTGAAAACAAAAATCTATTAGACGTTGGCCTCTACTATTCCTTGTGCCATAGCCATATATACCTCTAACCATTTCCTCGTTATCTTCTGTTTGTCCAATTTTTGCGTTAAAATCGCCCATAATTATAACTTTCTTGCTACATTGAGATATTGCGTTTTCTAAGTCAGTATAAAAAGTTTGGAGCTCTTCTTCACTTGAGTTTTCCGTAGGCGCGTACACTTGTATGATAGTATATAAGGTAGATAATATTTTAATTTGCAGTAATGCTATTCTATCAGATATCCCAATGAAGTTTATAGTTTCTAAGTAACTTTGTTTTTTAACTAGGAATCCTACTCCTCTTTCGCCTTTTGTTTTTCCGTAGTAATATAATATGTAGCGACCTCTATTTTCAATTTTAAATCCGTTTCTTCTTACTTCCGAAATACCAATTATATCCCATTTTATTGGTGACAATGCATACTCTAACTCTAAGAGCCTGACTTCACTTGCTAAGGAACGTACGTTAAACGTGGATATGTATATATTTTTTATTTTCATGTAATTTGGAGGGTTGCAGTCTACTGCCCCCGCGGTGACTAACCGTTGTGGGGGAGGTGTATAATTATTAATATGTTGAGGTAAATCTTTACTATTTGAGGGGGTGAATGATGTTTTTGTCAAATTGGGGGGCTTTATTAATTGTTATTCCGAATCTGATGAGATAGAAGTTGTTGGTTTGATTTGGGGTGAGTTTTTATTTTTGTTAATTATATAATTTTTCATAGAATACTGGTTACTCTGAGATGGATAGGATCGAATCTTGTTCTTGGCGATTTGATGTTTCTTATTATTATCATGTCCGCCTGAAAGGTAAGGTGGTGTAACTTCTAGCTCTCTCTTTTTTGTATTGTTCCCGCTGTGTTTAAAGTTAACTTTGTCTTGATTGTTTCTGTTACTTGGTTCTTTCACAATTAATTTATCATAACGAATGTATGCTATTTTACCGTTTTCTCTCTCTTTATGAAGTTGTTCCTGTAATTTTTTTCTTATTTCTAATATTTTTGGTGGGAAGTCCTCCTTTATGTAAATATTTTTTTCTTTTAGATTAAACACTACTGAACGAAAATAAATTATTGTAACTTATTGTAACAAACATAGAAAACACAGGCACTATGGGTATTGCTTTTTTATTTTTATTCACCACCAGTTACGACGCAAAAATTAACCCACTCTTGATATAAATGGAATGTTTCTTTCTTTATTATATTATGTAATCTTAGGAAGTAGGAAATGTATTCGGATGCTAGAAAATTTTTGCTCTCCTATTTCATTAGGAAACAGAGAGGACAGAATACTACTACGCCTCTTAAGTCTTAGAAGCTGACAAAAATAAATAATGGGTGTATAGAAAGATAGTCGTGTAATGAATCCGCAGTATTTATTGAATCAATATATTACCTATTTAAATATATTCTACGTCTACCATTCCACACAATTCGTATAATAATAATACCGCAACAAATTATATCCAACTAAAAGGGTCTGTAGTCAAAGAGAAATTAATATATTTTTCTCATAAATCCCCTATTTACGGTCCGATGTCACAATCAATTTTGCCAGTGAATATTTTTATGAAATTTAGAGGATAGATATTCCAAGATTGTGAGGTACTTTGTAATAAATTATAAGCATGCGAGAAAGCATAACTTTGATATATAAATAAAAGGCTGTGACCATAATATAGATAACTACGATTTAAGAAGTGATATTTAAGATAACCATATTTATTAGAAAGATTTACTTACTTATGATTTTTTTTAAGTTTTTAACAATGAACTTCCGTCTTCTTCTTTTAACTAACGTATACAAATAGCATAATTCAAAATAATTGAGACAACCCAAATTAATGTTATCCAAATAATGGCGGCAACTCATTACCGACCATCAAACGTAATCTCGCACTCATTAATCTGTATTTTTGTGCGAGTTACGAGCTCATTTATCGAGAGATCTTATGTCATGTGCCTGCTAACAAGATTTACTCAAACAAGTCTCAAATCAGTGAGCGTATCCGTGGAAATTGACATTTAACGCTCCAAAAGTCATTTACGAAAACAAATTTTCATAATGTGCTAGATTTCGTCGTGAATTATTTAAGTGCTCTATAGGTACTTCGTATTGAAATTAAAGCAGTTTACAAATAGGATTAGGTTTAAACAAACTTTTGATGTTAAAACATGTTTAGAGAAAAGAACATTTGACGAGATTATTTTTAATTAGTTTCCATATGAATGACGTTTTAATATTTCTATTCAAATAACATTTAACCTTTACATTCAGAATGTTATTTATCTCAATGCATATCTTCAATTTCATATTAAATTATATAAATACAAACATCACGTAACATTTGGCAAACGGCCCGGAAATTGTAAGTCCATCTGGAATCCTAGGATTTTACTTCCTCAGCGGCTAAGCACTGATAACAGTACCCAATACATAGTATGAACAAAGCAGTGAAATGCCTGTCTATATGTCTGCCTAATCTCGCAAGTACGGAAGGATTTGTTCAAACTTCACCAACAGGATTGTACATTTGAAATGGTTTCAGTGTTTATGGACTTACGGCCGTGTTATTGTTTAAATAGAGTATTTTTAGTCAAATTAATTTGGCTTAAATTTACTTTTTATTTTCGGCACGTGGGTGAGGTTTTCATAATTTAATTAAAATTGTAATTACGTGTAAAAATAATATTATAAGTAAGACACGTAGAATGAATTAAAAGCCTTAATTATAAAAGTATTTAGTAATTACGAATTACTTATAGTTCTACTCGTATTCTAGAAAATAACAATTTGATTATTCAAAGGGATAAAATAAGTATAGAGGTGGTATGATAGGTATAAAAACTCTAGGATTAATCTGATTTGAACAAACATATTTCAATTCCAAAATTGTACATAATAAGATTTCGTTAAGTACACATTATTTACTTAAGAAAGTCACCAATTAATTTTCAGCAGAATTACTTACCTATTTATAAGTATCAATAGAGAGAAAAAACGCGAATTCAAACATTTTGTATTTAGTAAACTTATTCTATCAAATTTAATCTTCTCAGGCGGACCTGACTCGTGAAATTTCAGGTTTGGTGGCGAAATGAAAAAAAGCTGAGCCAACCCTAACTATGGTCTAAGCCTAAGTGGTTTATTTTTATTTCAACATTTGTGTAAGTACTGTATTACAGTTACAGAAAATATTCATTACAGTAACTGTAATGTATATTTTCTGTTATGGAATTCTTTTATTTACCTTGCAAAACATATTTAACGTAACTTAACTTTAAAAATAAAGTAGCTCTACAATTTAATATCATTGTTATGTTTTGTAATTTGTATAAAAAATAAAATACCATTACATTTATAAATACAGAAATTGTTTGGTTTTCTGTTAGCATTAAGAATTTATAGCATATATTATAAAACTCATCAGTTTAAAATAAATACGCAATATATTAATTCCACACAAATAAACATGTTACACATATAAATCGGTAAACAGAAATACAAAGGTATAACAAATAAGATAGAAGAACGAAAATATTTTAATAAAAAACATTTCATTTCACATGAAATAAAGAGTGTACGGTTACAATCGTGATTTGACGCAATGATAAATGAACTTCATATTTCAGTTTTCTCTCATTAAAATAATTCTGATATCAAAGCATATTATATAAGATATAACTATATCCATTGCCTTACAAGTATATTAATACATTTTAATCAGTCTAACCTCAAAATCAAATCCACTATTTTTATACAGTAAGTCTGCATTACATATATCATGTATATTTATTTATTTATTTATTTATAACACTTTACTATGCTAGTTATACAAATTACTTAAAACTAAAAATTATAGCTAAACTAGCACAGAGGGCGGCCTTATCACTAAAGAGTGATCTCTTCCAGGCAACCTACTGTGTGAAGTGATAAAGGAGGAGGTAGGTCAGAAGTACACAACTACATAAATAATAAATACATACACTTATATATGCATACATATTACTAATTCATATAAATACATACTCATATGCATAAAATATATGAGGATATGTATAATTGTATATGAGGAGTTGATGCTAAAACCAAACTGCCAAGATCGATCAACTTGTTTGTAAATAATAACTACCCCCTAACAAGTAAAAAATGCATAGAAGGACGTAACGTTGGTATAGAGTCTAAATGACAAAGAAAACCTCATCAGCATTTCTATTTTTATTTCCCCCAAACTGGACAATTGTGGTTTAATAGATATCACGATTTTCTCGTGTTGTTTTCCTTCATCGTATGGCGTATAGGTAATGGGAATAACGTGGAGGTTAATTGAAAAATCTATTCAATTTTTGCGTGTCTAGTTTCGAACTAGACTCTTCCGTTTTATTTATTTACAGAATGCATTGCAATCGTTACTTTTGTAAATGCAGAATAGTTTTTTAATTATTTATATTTTTTTTTCACAATAATATTCGAATAACGCAGATCCATGTTATCCATGTTAGTAAAATAAAAAACTTAATATAATTAATGATACCAAGAAGTTTTGGATATTAACAAATTAACCTCAATTTTCACCTGGTTGCTACTAGACCATTATGTATTATATTTAATCTTTATAACGTTCTTGTATGTTATTAATAAAATACATTTGAGTTTGTACGAATTTAAAATCAGTTGACCATAAACTAATTCGAAAATAGCCGTAGTCTTAGGGAATCCAAGTGAACACAGGCTCAAATCTTGTATGTGTGACGTAACAACACATCAACTCGGCAGGGTGAAATGGTTTATTGATTCATAGCGGTTGAATTTATACCTGCCCTCTTGCTCTAAATTAAAACTACGCCAGACCGAACCAAATTCTGTTGAACAAGCTCGGTTTGATACGACCGTTGATGATAATTTTCTTTTTTTTCCTGGAACTCCTATACCTATATTAAATGGGAATTTTTGTGGGGAAATATTTACCCTTATAACTTTAAAATAATCCAGAGAAACTAGTGCGTTTTTATCTGGCTTATTTTATAGCTTATTTTTCATAATTCAGTATAATTTTAGGTTAACCTATTTCGGGCCCTTGGAAACGTTAAATTTTGTCTGTCACTTAAGAATATAAGA
Organism: Colias eurytheme; assembly: GCF_061535395.1. Classification (NCBI taxonomy): domain Eukaryota; kingdom Metazoa; phylum Arthropoda; class Insecta; order Lepidoptera; family Pieridae; genus Colias; species Colias eurytheme. The sequence goes on along the minus strand of NC_142989.1, from coordinate 2,731,947 downwards.
TACTCTGAAAAAAATATTAAGGCAATCGCAAGAAAAATAACTTGAATTTGTTTTTATTTATTTTTTTATTTCTATGTTATATGTAAAATTTTACATTGTGTAACTTACACAACATCAAAAATCATATACCTACACTTATACCGTATCCAAAAGCGTACCCAACTTCATCCACGACGAATAAATTCACCGACCAACTTCGCAAAGAGAACAAAAATAAATCCACCATTCAGACGCAAAGGTGACAAAGCAATCAGAGAGTTAAAACAAATAGTTTAAACCGGTAATTAGTTTGCTCAGTCTTCCAAGGGAGCTGTAACGCTAAATACGAGATATACCGTAGTTTTACGCTATTGAAACCGTTATACAAGGTATAACGCCACTAAGTCAAAGGTCAATCGTAAAATATCTATCTGTTAATAATATTGAGTACTCTCCGTTTAATTTAGACTAAGAAATTAACTGAGAGGAAATAATGCCGTGGAACGAAATGGTTAATGTTTGTAATTTTACTGCTTAATGTTGCTGGTTAAAATGGATTCTCGCAATGTTTCAACCTGTGTATAATGTATAAATCAAATGCGGTTATTATTGTTGTTACCTACTTCTAGCTTACAAAACTACTTTTAGCTGACAAAAGTATAAAAAAATTCGCTTTCAATGAAAAATGAGAAGGAAATCTAATATTGTAGTCTTTATTACATTAATCTTATGCAATTATAAAAGTATTCTATGTTAATTGAAAGTAATTTTGGGTATAAATTCGTTTGGTTATTTAAATTAGCTTGTAACGAGAAACTTACTAGAGCAAATTGCCCTCATAATCATCTACGCATCAAATTCTCATAGCTGTTTCCGAGAAGTGAATCTTATTAATAATTTCAAGCAAATTTTAGGTCTCAAACTATTACTAGATTACATAAATTTATGCTTTAACCCATTTATATACTTCGCTAATTCCTGAAATTTGATAGCAATGAACTCTATCTGCGAACAGAAAGTTAATCATTTCAAATTCTAACAATCAAAAATTAAAGTTAAATAAAATTGGAACGTTTAAAAATAAAGCAACGGTGTTTAAGGTATTCTCGACTGTCAGCGTTTGCTGCTACCTTATTCATAACTTGAAACAAATTAGACATGCTCGATGTTGGCTTCATTTCACAAATTCCTCATTCTCGTAAGTTCTGAAGAGTATTAAATTTTCACGAAATTGCTTTCAAACTTTTCCTCTCTCAATACGCTCTGAACTCAATTTCCGAAAGGCATAGTTTGAATCACACTGTTAGCTGTTGTGTTTTAATTACCAACACTGTTATGTTCGTAATGCGTCTTTTTACAAAATGTACGTTTTATTATAGAACATAGAGCACTTTCTGTAATATTGAAAAAAAAAAACTTATATACATACCAACCTTTAAGTTCCAGGCAGACGTACTAAGATAAAGTAGCATTGAGTACAATATCTAATAAATCTACAGCTGATCCATATGCAAAAGCTATTCGCTAAGTACCAACAGAACTTGTGAATATGCAGCGGGCGTATCATTCGGTTGTTTTAAATTATCCGTTCCGAACGTTTGTTGGCCACTTTATCCGGGTGTCGGAATTGAAAATGAGCTGGAGCCGTAAATGGACTATTACCCCTGTATTCGTCGACAGCTTGACTGCGGCCATAGCGAATATAGCCAGCCGGAGTTGGCTTAATAATTCAACATTGCAATGCTTTTACAAAACCTGTCGACGTCAGTCCTAATTTAGCTCCGTGAATCGAGCCGCTTTCCGAAAGTGTCGCGAGGAAATTGTAATGTATCGTCCGAAATAGAACACAATACGAAAAATACGTAACTAATAATAGTAATTTTTCTTCTAACTATAAAGTATCAATTATAGCCTAATAAAAATTTATCTGGATTATCTCATTTGTTCATTTTCCTTGATAACATTATTTTTTCTAATTCTTATGTTTGGACTTGAAAAAAGATATAACTAATAGCAAAACATTCGTTTTTTCGAAGAATTTTATTTTGGTACCTTTGATTACGACACAAACAGAACCTTAAGGTATTAAGGTATCCATTTTTATCTTATCTTTGAAAAACAAATTAACAAGTATTATGTTTCTAGATGTTATTGAAGTAACATGAAAGTCTTCAATTCTGTTTTGTGATAACAATCATTGAAAAGGACAAAAGAATTATAGTAGTTTCTCATATGTATTAATGTAATCTTCGTAAATAATATTATCTGCCTCTCCCGTTCTTCATTATAATTGAGATAGCAAATGTAGGTATAGCTATAATACACTCATACTAATCAGAACACCGTCTATTTCCAAAAGCGAAGATTACATAAAGCGCTACAAGTAACGATTAAACTATTAACAACTGCAACTATTTTCATTAACTAAATTGTTAATTATTACCCATAAGACTCGTCGCAAGTTAGCCGCCTGCTGGCTCAACTTGCAATGATGAGCCTTAGATTACAAACTTGATGCATACTTCACACCTGCATGTTACAGGCTCCTTCTCTATTAGCATATACTATGCAAATAGCTATACAAATTTGATATTTACTTTCAAAGCATTCGAATTCTTTATAGTTAAATTAGAAATTTTAAAGATTACAAAAAAATCTGTCACGATTATTTTTTACATTCAAATAAAAATTATCTGAAATATCATAAGATACCCAGCCATCATGACTTTGACTTTACTAGAACGAGATCAATAATAGATACCTTGGAATATAGAGAAAATTTTAAAGTTTTGTAAAACGGAGATTGGCATTGTAATTTGACGTGTGACATTCTGGGAATTCTATTGTGACTGTTCGATAGAAGTTAAGTGACGGTGACTGGTATTTTTGTCTCTCAAAGCTCGAAGCTTTAGCTGTATATTACTAGAACCTATTACAAGAACAAGCGAGATTGTTTTCAAAATAGACTAGTTAACTTCGAAAATTTCATACAATTTGTCAAAGAATGTCACTAAATATTCCTTCATAATCATTAAGCTCTTAAAAGCTTAATACAACCGTCATATTATTTCCAAATCACGTTTACCAAATGCTATTAAATACAACATCGAAAATGGTCCAAACATGCTACCAGTCACAATAAGATAATGAATCTGTTTCAAACAAATAATTATTGCTTATTAAGTTGTCAACAAATGTTTACGTGAATTTCGGATATAAAGGGTCGTTGTGACGTAATCATTTATTGTTTGTCACCACAAACATTCCAGCGGGCATCAAATGTGGAGAATATTCGCTTATTATGCTGTTAACGTTCATTATTCGTGGAATTACCTTTGCATTAGATAGCATAGTATCCGATACTGTACGCCTACTACGAGTTTCAGTGATCTTACTCGCTAGCGAATGCGTGAAGAAATTGTATGAAAAATATAAATATATGCAGCTCCTCTAGCGGTAACTAAGAAAACTTATTTCAGTAGTCAATCTTGAAGTCGAAATCTTACCACTAGCAAAGTCTGATCTTGTAGCGTCTTCTTTAGATATGTGTTTACCACGAGTAACTTATTTGAAGGAATATAATCTAAATAAATACTGCTTCAATTCACGCTTACTCACTTTCGAATGCAGTGAACGCAAGATTCAATTGCGAACCCATGGTAAGGGTAATGATAATTGCCCTCTCAACGATTCGAATGGTAACCGTATTCATTTCAGGGCGACTTTGAATTCACTTATATCGATACTATTTTGATACACGTGTACGTCGAAAATTATTAACGTTATGTGGTAATTATCACATACAGAAAATGAACGTCATAATGATGTCATAGCAAGAAGTTTGGAAGTAGAGCGTTCTATCTTCATCATCTCTATGCTACGTAAATTCTATTATAACATTAATCAATTAGCAATAAATAATTCTTTGATGCAAGTATGATTTTCAGTTGGCATATAGGTAAGCATTTGCACTTTTGTACATAACTAAGTGGCAAATATGTACATAAATAAATAAATAATATTAGTAGTTAAAAGTAGTTAAAACATTGTATTAACATTTAAATGAACGCACGGGTCTTTAAATTTTAAACTGCGCTAGACCAATGAATATGCACCAGTTACTGGTAAACACCAACATATTGGTTTAAAAAACAACTGGTTTCAATTTGGCAAAATATTTACATATATGCAACCAGTAAATGTAGGTTTGTTTTCGATTCACAGCGCCAGCGCAAAAAAGATCTAGTTATAATTGCGGCTCTTTAAAAATATTATAAGTTAAGTATCTGTATTAAATTAGAATAAATGAAGATAAAAAATATCAATCGACCTTGTATTTTGAACATCTGAAACAAAAATGTAATGTTCAGAATAATAACAATTCTGTATATTTCAGAACATAAATATAGCACAGTAGTTTCTCATCGCAGCTTGTTGTTAATTATATAATTGAGTAGTATACAATACAAAATGATAATTAACAACTATATCCATCGTAAATATAATGCGATGAGATGTAACGCGACACAAAAGCTTACGCTCCGGGACACAATGAGGTTGCCTGTAGAGAAAAAAGAGGGATGCTTAAGTGCGCTTGTTACTAACAAACCCTCATAATTTGAGAACTTTATGTCACTACGATATATGTTTGTTTCTATTATTTTTATTCACGCCTCAAACTATCTTGTCAGCATTTTTGCCTTGGACACTTTCCCTGACACTTTCTAACGAAAGAAAATATACAAAAATGCTGAAGTTATAATCGCGTTTAAATAATATTAAGAGCGCGGTGATACGGCTTCAACTCCCAAAGTACCAGATTATAACTGGCACAAACCGCAACACAATCTATTGTCCATACCTCAAAATTAGTATCAGTTTTTAGCTATTCGAAGCCGAGATACATTAGGTTTATTTTAGTGCTCGTACACAGGTGACCAAGCTTCGTTTTGGTCGTTACTATAACGCGTCCCAGCGGCGATTGTCCGTCACTCTTGCCTGTAAGTAATTGCAGCTATAACATATAACATGGCAACTGCAAACAATCTATTTTGCGTATAAAATACATCGAAGCCGACACACGCGTCTGTATTGCTGTGTGTGGCAACACTTGAATTAGACGTATTAACAGCTATAGATACAGCTACAGAATGCAATAAAACGCACAAGGAATTACAATTAAGGAAAAATTAATAATGTTCCTAGTGTATGCTTGATAATATACCTAAACATTGTATTATTAATTAATATGGCTTCTTAATTTCCCTCTACGATGTTATGTAAATTTCAGACTGTTACATGATATTATATGAATGGATATTTTATTTTCACGAAGGCGTCTCATCTCTGATATCTTCAAAGTGCTTCATTTTTATACATAAAAGTATTACAATGTTGTAAAGTATATCGTTTAAATACTCTTAAACGTTTGTAGATATTGTTGTGGTATTATCTTCTCGGTATAAGATCCATTATCCCCTGGCGTACGATTTGAGTTAATGTTGTTCCTTGCCGACCCTTCACCTCTCACCATTAATAAAATTAGATTGCGGAATGTAGATTTAAAATCAATAACGTAGACAGTGTGAATATAGGTGTGTCTATGTTTTATTGATGCTGTAGGACTTTTTATGCATTTTAAGGGCTTCTATTATAACGGTTTTGCGCTCATATTATGTAAGTATGTCAACATTGTTTTTAATCCTCTTTGTATATATGTCGTGGTCATATCGTAGATTTGATCATTTCATGATATGAGTGGCCATTTCACGAAATGGTCGCATTTCATGAAATGGCCAACATGGTTTGATCAGATCGTTAAATCGTCAACGTTTCACGATATGGTCATCCACATTTGGCCAGATCGTATAAAATATATAAAGTCCATAAAACATTAAAAAATTCTGAATATTTTTAGAACTTGTTTATTGTCATATAAGTTAGTGCCACGGCAGTGGCCGGCGACTGCCAGAAGCGAATGGTTTTTGCAATAGAAAACATTTAGGTTAGGTTAGGTTAGACTTTAATAAAGAACGCACGAGCCGAGCGAGCAAAGCGAGCGTGCCGCGGCAGCGGCCGGCGAGTGCCAGAAGCGGATCGCTTTTTAAAAAACAAACAATTATAATACTTTAGTAAAAATGCGTCTTAAATTATTTTAAGACGCATTTTTTCTTCAATACATATAAGATATCCACATTTTCCATAGTACTCGAACCGTCGTAAATTCTTTGCTATGACTTTCTTCATATTGTTATTAAACGAATTATGAAGTTTTTAACTGCGAATAATTAAATTTTCGCCAGCGGCCGCCATCTTATCACATAAACACAGAGCTTGCAGCGCCTCTACCAATGATTAATGTAACTATTTTACGATATGATCAAATAATTTTGATCATTTCATGAAAAAACCGCGCGTTTAGTTGGCCATATCGTGAAACGATTTCTTATCATTGATCTGCTCAAGCCACATCATGATGTGGCCAAACTAAATTGGCCATTTCACGAAATGCGACCATTTCGTGAAATGGCCAATCATATCATGAAATTACCAAATTTACGATATGGCCACGACATATATTTAATTGAATATGAACTCCATTATAATTTCGAATATTATTGCGCTGGTTTATTTGGTTCAATAAGACGATGTGTGTTGATCTTGTTGCTAATAATGTATGTACCTACTTGCTTTACCAATTTGCCTGAAATTTTATGTACCTACCTGTAAATAGTTATATTGGGAGCAAGTTGAAAATATTATATTTATTTATATAGTCTTTATTATAGAGAAAGGTACTATTTTTCATTTCATTTCACAATTCAGTCAAAGAACATTATTCATTAATATTTTGACGACAGCTTTTCTATGACTTAAATATAATAAACAAGGAAAATAAGTTTTTCAATAAGATGACTTTTATATCATACAAACCAGGAAATAAGTTAAAAACATAACGCAAAATTGTGCAAACATTAATCAAAGGCATTTCAAATACACAGTTTTTAGATTAGACTTACAAAGTAAGTAGGCATTCTAATATTTTTTGGCATTTTCAATTACCTGTCTGAAACATTTTAAGGGACAAGGGTAAGTAAATTGAAACGATTTTAATTGTTTCATTGTCTCTGAAGTGAGACAAAACCTAACTCATTCGTTATTATCTAACATTCAAGAAGTTTGTTATTTTGATATTAAATAATTTATGATATGTTAACGTGACTTCTAAACTACATTGTAGTTTATTTATTTTATTTATTTATTTGGTCAACCAACATATAATTATTATATAACATATAGTTCTTGCGATAAAGTAATAAATAATTTGATTTATACAAATGTATCTCTGAATGTATGAAGAGGTTATAGGATGGATATAGGAGACAATCTGAATATCCAAATATGCTTTATATGGGCAGTGTGGAACAATTCGTTTTAGTTGACCTCAAATGAAATTGGGGATTAACGCAGGCTGGTTTGAGGGACGAATGTGAGGGATATTGGCCTCAGGACTTGCCTTACCTCGGTCGTGTACAACGCATGACGTACGGTAAATATTCTCCTGCTTTGTCGCCCCATAGTATGGGGGTGATTTAAACTTCCCTGTGTGTGAGAATCTGGGTACATTAAACTTGCATTTACATGTACCTAATAGGTTTTTTTTGTATAATATTGTGTCATGTACTTATAAAATGTAATTTGTATTCGTGTGTTGTATCTAATAACATAATATTTTCTATCTAGAGAAGACAAGCAAGCTTGAGTAACTTGTGCAACTGTGATTTCGATTTGACGGAGTTGATTGCATGATTTATAGAATCAAATAATATTTTTCATACATTGATAAGAAACCGCAACGACATTTACAATGTATTTTAATTATGAAGGCCGAACGTCGACTCTTCTTTTTGATAGAAACTCTACTGAGAGCGCCTTTTTTTTCACAAAAAATCTCAACAAAGTACCTCTGTACTAGTTATAGTGTTTTATACGCCATCATTTTTACACGGCTATGCAGGTGCAGCGCAATATTGGGCAGGCGCCATGGCTACACAATAATGTTTGTCTGGCAAACACATTCTGCCTAGTTCACCTACGGGCTAGTGAATACAGCAATAGATTGTATTTTGTGCGCAAATAATTTAACGTCTGCTTTTTATATTATGTGTTTAGTGTTAAATTGTGTGTCAATGTTACAAGATTATAATGAGCAAACGATTAGTTATATTTTTGATTAAAACTTCTGTAAAAATAATTATTTTACGATTTTTCTATTAAAAAGCCTTTCTGAAAATATTTCTCTTTTCCCATAGGTAATTAAACATACGTACTTACCTTTATGAAATCCTTTTTGAAATCATTAAAAAGAAAAGTCGTTAAAAGGAAGCAATAATGCCGAGGGATACCAGAAAATGGCTGGATTGCGAAATTTAAATTTACAAATAGATTTTATTTTGATTTACATACTTACTCTTCGAAATGCAAATTTTTCGTCCTAAGCAAGCTGGCGCTTAAATCGGTGAATGAGGGTGACAGAGGTCGTATTTTTAGTTTATTCTTTTGCATTTGTTGCTTTTTCATATTGAATTTGTTGTAAAAATAATTTTAAGCCATGTGTTTACCTCAACTAACTATAAAAACCAGTAAATTGCGAACATGTTTAATCTCTCACGCGTCCTACTATACCTAACATACTGATTTAGTTACGAGCAAATAATGTACGTAGGACGCGTGAAGCTTTAATACAAATTGTTCGTATTAATCATATTATTGTTATGTAGGTAATTAATGCAAACATAATTAACAAACAAGGAAAACGAAATCTATTTTTATACCCGACGTTCACCAATTAATTATCTAATAAACTAATTTGTAATTAAGATGCAAAAAGCACAACACGTTTTCTTATTAAAATTTTAGTATAATATGAAGTTAATCCGTTCCCAAAGTTCGTACAAGAAACACGTTAAAACTTTTATACCATAATACCCCTCATTATATTATACTCACGTAAATTTCACCTGCAATATAAAATGTGTTTTAATTAAATTGCCTGTTCGAACCTTACTGAAGTTCAACACATTTTTAATTATACAGCAATAGCTGACAGTTTATTTAAATTAAGTTTATATTCTGATCCCAAAATATTTTAAAAGAGACGTCGATATAAAAAAAATGTGTGCATGTACACACGTAAGAAGTGAAACTTATTTATGTCGACCTTATTTTTCAAAAAATAATTTACTATATTCAACTTTACAGAAATACTTCGAATCACGCGTGGTAGGGATAAGAAAAAGATGGCGCGTAACGGAAAAATGTCACGCGTAACGAAAAAATGTTACACTAAATTTTTTTCCAACCCCGATACAGAAGTTTCACTTCAAAAAATATCTTATTCTACTAAACATGTGTAACTACTTCTACTAAATATTATGTAAGTGAAGGAATGTTTATTTAACTACATAATAAACGATTATACTAAAATATTTCTTTTGGTTTGGTCTAGTTATTTCAGTATTTACAGGCGCTACAAATATCGTATGTAACATCGATATTAATTACACATTATAATGTGTCTAAATTGGAAATTAACTACTATTAAGGCACTTACTAGCAATTAATTGTTTCAAGTGGCATAACATCTTCATATCCGCATTACCTTTGATCTCAAACCTGGGCTTATTGAAGTAAATGCTTTTAGTTAAGTATGTAGCCTTCCCATCCCTACACCTACATAATTAGGAAGTAATGTGAGGAACTTCATACTTTGTACCTGCGATAATATATTCTCTTTAGCCCACGCAGCTGTTTTGGTATGAACAAAAAAACAATCAATGGCTTCTTTTTTTATTTCTGCCTAAATTTCAACAAAAATAAGAATGTTTTATGCTTTATAGAGACATAAGGAAACTCAACATTATATTGGCTAGCTACTTAGAAAAGATATAGGTACCTATTAAAAACTAGGCTTTCACAAAGTAATAACTCTTGAATGTAATATTATGCACAAATCGAAATTTGTCAACGTTTCATATTTTATGATTAAACCTCAACTAATAATCACATTACAAATGAAATATCACACAATAAATTTTTGCGAATCTGCAGCGTCAATAAAACGATACTACACTTATTCAATACAATGCGAAATTAATCTAGGAACTTATAAAATGGATCAGGACCTTTTAACATAATCAAATCAAATCAATTATTAAAAATATAGTATAAATAATAGTAGAATAAACATATTAATACGTTAAAATTTGGCAAAGAAACTCTACAATACTTATTTCAAAAACAAAGAAATAATAGCTATAAATTAAAGGAGTTTGATACTTACAAACTAATGGTACAATTACCTCCGTTGTTTTATTACACTTTGCAATATTTTATTCGTGTTCTTAATAAAACCTAATATGACAGAAAACCGATAGTTTCCAAACAAGTTTCACGGCAAAGCATTTGTTCAATCTATTTTTGTTTGCAGAAAAATTGCACTCTAGTGGATGAGTTTAACGTGGATATACAAGGCCAAATCTTAACACATCAATTCTAATACAAAATACTGTTTAGTAGATCTAAAATACATGAGGAGAGACAATTATTATTGTAAGCTAATTTTTGTATTACACATTTTAAGTAGATGCTTTATGTGAGGAGAGTTGGGCCCAAACTTCCAAACACCTTTTTATTACAAAGAATAAATGTAAAATAATCAACTGAATATTATGTAGAGCAAAAAGAAAACAAAGAACTTAATGTTGATATAACACTACGTTCCTTATGAACTTATGACTTATGGTCATAAGAAAGTTGCAATATATTTATTTAAGTACTTATTAAACATAATATTATAATTGAACAAATAACAGTGATATTTTGTTTGAAGTGACACTTATTTAATTAATAATATATAGGTTTTGTTTTTAACCATTCGCTTTTCGACACTTGTTTAAAACTTGCTCTACTTTTCGCTTTTGTTGTTCTTTTAATTTAATTCTACATTGAATGGTTTTGTGAGAGATTGTTTCAAATGTCACTGAGCATTAAAATGATAAAGGTGCTAGGATAGCAGGTTACATGCCAGGCCCAAAGTGAATATCATGACTCTGCAGTTGGCAGTGTTCCTAGTTCTCTTGATGATTTATTGGTAATTGATTAAAGAGACAATAACATATCTCCTACACATATTATAATAGGTTTCAGGGCGTTGTTTGAAATAACTGTTTAATTGATTAAGGCCGTTTATTGTGGTAAGTAAGTTATATCTATTTTGCTTTACCTGACTCCTTAAAAGGCAAACGAAAGTCATTAGAAAGCAATATACAACAATTTATGTACTATTAATTGCACATATGCAAATTCAAACGAAATTTAATAGATATTTTGGACAAAACGTCTAATACCTACTAGTGATAGAGCTATACTTTACCCATGTATTTTCTCATTCCCTTCTTTCTAACTAGTATTTTTATGCCATTCAGTACATGATATAGTGTGTGAGGGATTAAAAATACTTTTCAAAGAAGCCTAGTTGACTGTATAAATGTTTCTATGTGAGCAAGTACGACCGCTTTATATCAGCGTGTGACATGTCTGCATGCCTTCCTGTCGATATAACTTGAATATGAGGTAATAATTGAAAGACTCGCACCGCCAAAGACTAACATATATTTAATACATATTTCTACGCATTTACATAACATGATTTACATTGCATTCTATACCTATTGTCTACTAGCTTTCCGCCCGCGGCTTCGCCCGCTTTGTCTAAAACCTAATAAATTATATTATTATACTAAAACCTTTCTCTTGAATCACTCTATCTATTAAAACCGCATCCAAATCCGTTGCGTAGTTTTAAAGATTTAAGCATACATAGGGACAAAGAAAGCGACTTTGTTTTATACTATGTACTGATGATATACTCCAACGCGTACTACGCAATATGCTGTAGACAAAATATGTATGCATTATTGCAATTTATTGTGCCACACCAAATACCATATTATGTATCTGTAGTAAAATGTGGCAGATGTAGATCGCAATTGCGTCACCATAATAATAATAATTACATAAGTGGATTGTTATTTACGCATCAGCGCGATGACCTTTCTGTCTATCTATCCTTTCGCTCCACATTTGTAGGGCTTCTCTGGTTGACATGGTTTTATTTCATGGAAAATATGTTAGTTCCACTGTAGGTATATGTTGTAGGTGGAATGCAGAGTCGTATTGAGTTACAAAGGAGGTTTACAGTTTAGAAATGGTACTCTTTAAAAATATAATAATTGTATAGTGTTATAATTGTAGAAATCGAAATTACTTAATACTCAAGTTAAAATTATAATTGTCATAGCGAAAACCTGAAATAATGTTATTTGGTTATATGCTATGCAGTGAAAATAATCAAATAGAGATTGAATTAAACCAGCTACACAGTATACTCTTAAATTGAATAAAATAAAGTAATGGATAGAAATATGCACGTGAGTATAGCAATAAATAATGTTTAGTCTGTGCCCAACGTTATGAGCTTGCTAGTGCTTGCAGAACTCGTTTACGAACTAACGGAAATGAGGGAACTCTCTCTTACCTGAAGTATATGAATCATTGAGCGTTCTTTTATTTTTAAATGACCATTTTTTATAAATATTACAGGCTGCTTGGTATCGTTATTTAAAAGAAAAAATTTCAAGCATTCCATATTTAAAACAAATTTCATTTGTAGTAACTTCGATACGATAAATATAGAAGCTGAAAATGTAGTAAAACTGTTCGTACGTTATAACATCGAAAAGCAAACCGGCGTCAAAGCCGGAAGAGTATTGTCAAACCACCTGAACATTTTAATCCAATCGAATGCGGGAGTCGGCTGATTTATTGATTATTGCTTAGTGGTGAGGTTAAAGTGTCTTTTAGCTCCGATATGTTCAAATAATATTCTAATACACTTATTCCATCGAAATTCAATTAAAATCGCAAGACGAAGAGCGATCACGAATTAATGAAATTGGAAATCACTCAATCCTTATCTCAATTAACATTCATCGATATTTATTAGAGATTCAAAATAATACTTTGGTACGTAATAAATAACGCCTACTGGTGTCATTGTAATCTGTTCGCATAATATATCAGAGTAGTTGGAAACAGTCCATTAGCGACATAGGTGCAAAATTTCAATCACAAAAGCGCGGCGCTCTAAATACGAAAGTACACGTTCAATAATAGACTATGAATTTCTAAAACTATTCCTGGAGCACACCGGTGCCAGCTGCGGGGTGCGGGGGGCGTGGTGGGAGGGGGGGTGGCGTCTGAAAGCATTATATTATTGCCAAATAATAACGAGAAGATCAGACAACGCTCCGCCGACCGTTGGACAATGCTATTGTACAGGTGTAAATACGATTAATTTATGCGAAGTTTTGGATACTTTTTTTTAGCGTTTTCAGGATACTTATGGCGCAATCTGTGGTATATTTTTGTCTTATGTCTGTATTTATTTAATGGATCTTTAAGAAATAAGTAAACTTATACTTATATGTTATATTTCATTATTTATATATTATTTATATATATTTCAGTATCTATATTATGCTATAAAAGTAGTATAAGCTGATTACTGTTTCACTTGTGAAGTTATTTATGATTTTATCTGTCTAAATATTCATACTTAGTACATTAGGAAATCAAAGAAGAAAGAAAGGGCATAAATCTTTAAATAAACTTGCCATTTTATGGCTTTGTGCCATGTGTGTGAAAAACAGGCTGATGAACCGATATAGGTTTTCTAGCAAACAATGACTTGTGTATCAGTTGCTAGCAAAAACCGATACATGCAACTGTGAGAGCACATGTATGACAGAAAAAGGAGATGATTCTGAATATTATTTTAAAGTTAAAAATGGAATGTTTAATTCAAAAAATAATATTGCTGACAAATCTATTGTAAGTATTTTACTTTATTTGAACTCAAAGAAGGGAAAATTAGGTATTCATCCAAATCAATTAAAAATACACGAAGGCTTAATTAACTTACTATATTTTCTTAGTATACCTGATCCAATTGACCCCATCTCACCTTATACACATAATTAGTTCAACACATACTATATTACCAGCATACCAGTTCGAATTTATTCAGCAGTGTAATAATTTCACATAAATTAAATTTATGTCCCTGTCAAAATGTGCGACAGCGAGCACTTATGGAATCACCTCGACGTCACTTCCTATGACATATGAAGGAAACAGGAGCAAATATTATAATATATAGCAGACATTTGTCGGCTGACGACTGCAATTTTAAATGCATCTTTAGGCTAAGACAGACAAATTAAGGTCGTTCATCATCACTAGTTATGTGTAAGTAATTTTTGGAACTACTGTTAACTATTATAATAGATTAGTACAAATTTTGAGTAGCAAAAGTTATCCAACGAGACAATTTTACTTGGGTTCCGGAAGGGCTCCAGTTTATATTTATCAAACTCAGCCGTATCTTTTGAACAATAGTGTAAGGCAAATTTTTGAATTCGCAAACATTATATTATTATTAGTAGAAATATCTATGTAGAGATAATTTCACGCTATAAGTTTTAGTTTATTCAGTTTAGTTTTATGTACTTAAAAGCTGTTTCTCAGTCCATTTATAATGTATGAAAAAATATCCAATCTATTTATTTAAGGTAGGGATGTAACGATACCGATACCGATACCGATATATCGGCCGATATATCGGCAAAGCCGATATATCGGTATCGCCGATAATAAATCAACCGATACCGATATTTTTTTATTAAATTCTTTCTTTTCTTTTATGCTTTTGCATTGTATTCATTCATATTGTTTTATTTCTGTTTCTGTAATAGTGTTAAGGAAGAGCGGAACCTCCTGACACAAGCATTTTATTTGCTTACTAGGAATGTTCCAATCACAAAGGAGATGGTCCAAAAAAAAACCCAGAGTCGATTTAGACAAATTGGGTATCAATGGCTTTATTATATTACACAATTTACCCCACCGAAAAATTTATGCCCATATCCATGGGGTATGAGTGTTATAGGCTAACAAAGTATATATGGAAAAATCATGAGTAACTTGTTATTTTTACCAGTTTTTACAACAGCAGTATACTATTAAACCATCCATCAGCCGAAGGACGTCAACTGCTGGACATAGGCCTCCCCTAAGGTTTTCCACTGCGATCGGTCCTGTGCCACCCGTATCCAGCGGCTACCCGCGACCTTCACCAGATCGTCGGTCCACCATGTGGGGGGCCTACCAACACTACGTCCTCCGATTCGCGGCCGCCATTCGAGGATCTTTCCGCCCCAACTGCCATCGGTCCTGCGAGCAATGTGCCCCGCCCAGTGCCACTTAAGGTTTGGGATTCTGAGAGCTATGTCGGTGACTTTGGTTCGTCTCCGGATCTCCTCATTCCTAATTCGATCACGGAGGGAAACTCCAAGCATAGCTCTCTCCATCGCCATCGGTCCAGTAGTTTCGGAGCCTAAATAATTGAAATAAATAAATATATTTCCCACCATTTTCTTTTTTTTTTAATAAATAAAAATAACTGAAAAATAATATGAGACAAAACAGGTAAAGCCAACCGTAAAAAGATGTTACACCAAAAGGAACTAATAAGTGTCCAAAAAATCTAAATCATTAAATGTCTATTTTTGTTATCAAATCTTTCTGCGGTTGACTGTACAATGAGCTACACAAACACACACACACACACACACACACACACACCCATGCAGACAAATACACAAACTTACATTGACATGTCTTGTAAAGTGGTAAAAATAACAAGTTACTCATGATTTTTCCATATATACTTTATTACCCTATAACTGTTATACCCCATGGATATGGGCATTAATTTTTCGGTGGGGTAAATTGTTAAAATAAATAAATAAATAAATAAAAATCATTTATTTGTTTCATAACACAGTGTAGTACAATAAGTTTGAATACAGTAAAAATTGCATATTAAAATAACGGGCACGTAATAGAGATACACTAGTCCCCACACTAGGATCCCCTGTGTTGTGGGAAACTAGTCTCTTCCGTTGTTACAGAAATATATTTTGATTTTTTTTTAAATTTAAGACTATTAATTATTATACATTGCAGTGTAAGAAGTACTTATAAAGAAACAAAAATAAAATACTTAACAAACTCCAGTGTATGAGTGAGTGAGTGTGTGTGTGTGTGTGTGTGTGTGTGTGTGTGTGTTGTGTGTGTGTGTGTGTGTGCGTGTGTGTGTGTTTTATTTTTCACTGACAAGCAAAGCTTCAGTTTCACTATAATTTAAGTTAAGGTTGATGTTCCGACCGTCCCTCCATACATTTTTGATTACCTCTAAACACTTAACACAGACACTATTTCTTTAAAACTAATCATTTTATCACTTCTCTATAATGAAATGTGTGCGCGTTCGACCTTTTTAATCAATAATTTACAATATTTACTTAGAAAAACAACAGTAAAATACCGGAAAAATTTGACACTTCTACAGTAGTGTGCGTGACTTTTGCCAAGCGAAACACGACATAAAGCACGACATCTAGCGCATAGACTATATACTTATTACAGATCTAGCGCGTCAATGTCTAAACGAAAGGCGATGTTTAGACATTGACGCGCTAGATGTCGTGCATTCGCGTTCGTTATCTTATGCATAATGAGCATAATTCTAATAAATCAAAGTTCTGTGTAAAAATTGAGTAATTTCATTTCCAATCGTTCAAAGAAAATAACAATAAAATAAAATAAAACTAATGACCTTAGAAACTATGTTTTTTTTTATTTATTACTCATTATTGTTCGTCCGTCGTAGGTCTGTAAACTGTATTGTACACTGAAGGTAAATGGTACTGTAGGTACTTTAGTTCGGCGTCGTCGCTCGTCGGCTTGATATAAAATTACATTCTTGATTTCATTGACACGCGCTATGATTTGCGCGCGGAATTTCTTGTGTTGTGAATTTATTTTTGTATGCTATGCATTTTAATTGATTCAAATTGCAATGTTTCTCTAGTATGCATTTGAGACTATATTGTAAATTGTAATAATTGATCGTGGGTATAGTAATTAATTATTCTAATAACGCAATTAGTAATATATGTATTTTCGGTGGGATTCAAAACAAAAAATTGGCCCGTGATTTTTATGAAATTTCACCACATTGCAAATCACATCAATCATAGTTCATACACATGTATGACGAAAGTGATTAGTATTGTGGCTAACATTGACTCATCAGTTCATCACTGAAACCAGTGATAAATCAGTACCTATATCATATTGTGTTTGAATATTTTTAAACAATGATATAAGTATACAATTATTATAAATCGGTAAACTATCAAAGTAATCACAAACTTGCAAACATTGGTAAAATGTCCAGTAGTTTATGAGCCTATTCATTACAATCAAACAAACAAACAAAGTTTTCCTCTTTATAATATTAGTGTAGACAAACACTATGAATACGATCACGAATGCAAATTCGGGGATTTTCTAATTATTGCTAAATAATAATTGAATTCTTTTTGAAATACTCTATAATTTTTAGTGTATAAATAGACATTTATAATGTGGTGCTCATTTTTTTTGTACTGCTAACGCTATTGTAGGTACCTATTTTCGTTGTTTTATTTCAAGTGAACACGGCCATACAATTTTGTCACGAGCCGCCTATGATTGTAGGTACTTTTGTTAGGCTCCTTCGTCGTCCGCGTCGGCTCGAAAGTTCTTGATTTCATTGTCACGCGCTATGATTTGCGCGCGGATTTTCTTGTGTTGTGAATTTATTTTTGTATTATTATTATTTTTTATTTATTTTTTTATTTTATTGATTCAAATAAAATATTTCACTAGTATGCATTTGAGACTATATTGTATTATGTATAATTTATCGTAGGTATAGTTATTCTTATAACGCAGTTATATTTTCGGTGGGACAATTTGACCCGTGATTTTTCTGAAATATCACCACGTTGCAAATCACATCAATCATACACACGTATGACGAAAGTATAGTGGCTATAATTGACTCATCAGTTCATCACTGAAACCAGTGATAAATCAGTACATATATCATATTTTATTGTGTTTGAATATTTTTTAAACAACGATATATACAATATTATTATAAATCGGTAAACTACCAAAGTACTTCCGAATTTTCAGACAGACAAACAAGTAGTTTGAACACGCAGTTTTCTTATACTAGTAGCAAAAATCAAAACCATAATATTATGTTTCCCTACTATATTTTACTAAAAGTCGAGTGCGTCGAAATCGTAAATAATAATATGTTTTTCACCTTCCTGGTTATTTTCCCATAGTAAATAGTGTTTTAGGTTTGTTGTTGTAGGTAGGAATAATAATAATTATTCTTACATGTTGGTTATGAAATGTATATTGAAATAATTTACTTTTACAAATCATTAGTGATATAAGTTTTGAGTGAAAATGCTTGGATCAGCATAATATTATATGGTACTTCAAATACCTACATGTTTTGATAAAAAAAACAATAGTGTAATAAAATAAAACTGCGTTTTATTGTAATCAATGTTGACAATTTTAAATTCCAAAATTATTGATCAATAAAATAGTTTACACCAACAAATATAACTTTTATTTTTATAACAATCGTTCATAATATAAACCGTAGCAGGTGGCGTTTTGAAGTTCTGTCTACTCATACAGAAAAATGGAAAACTTGTTTTTTTTGTAAACAATTTCTGTGCCTCCAGTGAATAAGGGAATAACTCAAAAACAGCACTTTTCAGGAGAGACAAAAAACTATGTATCAATACTAAATCTTTATTAATTCAAAATTTTAAGCTTGTATGTGTAAGATATGATGTTAGACTATATTTTTACATATGAACACATATTGTAACAACCCCAGAAATATACTTTTTTCGTGTTTTTTTGTAGTTGTGGCCTTATGCACGAGTACTTCATGGAATAACTCAATATATTCACATAATTTTTTTTTTACTCTTTGCAATATAACGACTTATGCCCTTATGCACTATATTCATAATCGCACAACACGACTTATATTATTGCCAGTTTTGGTTTTATAGAAATGATGTGACTTATTATGCTTGAAATTTGTGTACTTTATGACTCAATTGAGGCTTTTTAGTGGAAAAACTATGCACGTAGCTTGTAAAACGAATGAAATCAACGGGTTTTTTTTATCGTTATTAGATAATAAAAACAAAACATCATTTAGGTATTTATGCATTTAACCCTAGAAGTCCAATCTACGTAAATTTGACGTATGAACTCTTCTATATTTACCATCGAATCGCTGCAAAATCCAGAACCAACTTATTAGCCGTCGAGACCTAGCAGTACATAGTTGGCTCATCCATGTAAATTCCGCCATTTGGTTGTAAAGAGGATGTTGTGCGTCATTTTGACGTATAATTGGGCTTTTCGTAACTTTTAAAATTGTTTCAAATTTTTATTTTGTGATTTATTTGAATAATTTTTTTCCAAGTCACGTTTCACATGATATCTATAGTATTATACTATAGATTGAGTATAAAATGGGATCCAGACAACTTTTATACTAGGACGAAAAACCTTCAATTTTAGTAAATGACGATTATTGTCCTCCGCTGGATTTGGACTTCAAGCAAAGGGATTGGGTGGCTGAAGATGTTGTCCGGAGTAAAACCGAATATGTTATGGGGTTTTGTTACCCATGTATAATGAAATTCGTAGATTGTAAAATAAACCTTTAATCGATCTTTCAATAATACAGTACTATGTTGTTAATGCTATACAATGTTTCACCAATCACCACAATGAGTCTAGTCTGTACAGGTTAGCAGGAGACAATCATTGAGTATTGGTATTAAATACGTATCAACTGCGTATTGCGTTTTGCGTATTAACTATTGTCCTAGTGAATCATTTTCACTATCGTCGAATCAATTTAAAATTCGATCAAGTGCGTTCCGTTTCGGAACGCCACAGATAATAAAATATAGAAAATAAAAGTGGCAACGCCACAATGTCATGGTGGTATACATTGAGGATACAAGCACTATAAAGAGATAAGAGAAGCCCGAAAACAAAAGGAATTATTTAATACAGGAAAAGTTATAGGTGGTCAGTGGCGATATTTTACGGCATGATATAGAATACAATTTCTATATCATATAATATCAAAATAATGTAGATAAATGCTAATGCTTCCTTCTAGGGAAGAGCGCTCCATCATAGGCCACATCTCAGCTTACCATCAGGCGAGATCGTGGTCAAGCGCTTCCCTATCACACAATAAAAAAAAAAAAAATAAATAAAGAAAATACAATGAACCGCAAAGATTTTATGAAAAAATTAAGCACAGATTTGAAGGTACCTTGGATGCAAATACGACTTGTGGCACGCACTTTGAAGAGACTCTACGTGACAATAGCCCAAAATTTCAAAATATGTGGTACCAGAGTATCCATAAAATGTTTACGAAAATGCAGGACCAAAGAAGTATCGATATTGCGGATTTTTTTCCTATAAAAAAGGCAAATTACCAAAGCACAGTGGCTAAAACGCTATATGCGGAGAAAACAATATTCATAAATTGTCAAGACTGGTTATAAATACTTTTTTTTTATGCGACTATTATAGACTATAGTATTATTGTCTTGATTATTGTAGTTAGATAATTATTTTGAAAAAAGATTAAAAACGAGTTATTTTTTAAAAACTTACCCAATTATAAGAAGAAAATATAAGTTAAACATTTTTGTTTGCTTTTTTTAGATGATTCAATTATCGTTCTGTATTTATATAAACATAGAGTATAATATCATTAAATGTACTTAATGTGTTAACTGTATTTTTAATATCTATTGCAAAAAATAGTTAATTTCCATAGAAATATATTAGTATCCCAAGTTAACTGATAAATACCTTTTTTAAAAAATATAAAGATTTGTTGTTGCAGATTTATTGAAAAAAACGATTTAAAAAAAATAAGGAATAGTGTGTGTTGTTTCCGTGCAGTATTCAATTAATAGACCAATAGCAACACGGCATTAATGCCAAACTGTCTCATGTCGTCACTTGAACCAATGACACTAAAAGAGTTGTTCCTTTACGCTCATGTTAGAAAAATGACACAAATGCGTTTATACTAAAATAGTGTTAGGACTGATGGAACAAAATGAATTAAGTCTTTATTCAAAAAGTATAACTACACATATGTCTTTGTGTTCGTGGGTACTTTTGACTCGAGACGAATAGTTCCTTTGCGATTGCCTAAAATGATGGATAAGGTAACTTATACCGTTAATCACACCCTACTTATACCGTTTGGGTCATTCGAAAAAATGGGTTAGGACGCAGCTAGAGATATGACCTTTTGATATGTTGTGTATTTTGACGAGCTGAATCCAATGGTGCAATAAAAACCAAAGGGAATAACTCGTCTTACTCCCTTATTCACTGGAGGCACAGATTTATTACTCATGTTGTTTGGCAACTCGAAGCGTGGTCGTCCGTCGTAGGTACTTTTGTTCGGCGTCGCGTCGTCGTCCGCGTCGGCTTGATATAAAACATTCTTGATTTCATTGACACGCGCTATGATTTGCGCGCGGAATTTCTTGTGTTGTGAATTTATTTTTGTATGCTATGCATTTTAATTGAATCAAATTGCAATATTTCTCTAGTATGCATTTGAGACTATATTGTAATAATTGATCGTGGGTAGGTATAGTAATTAATTATTCTAATAACGCAATTATATTTTCGGTGGGATTCAAAACAAAAAATTGGCCCGTGATTTTTATGAAATTTCACCACATTGCAAATTATATATTATACAATTACAATTACAATTATTATAAATCGGTAAACTATCAAAGTAATTACAAACTTGCAAAATATGCTTTTCCGAATTTTCAGACAGACACACAATTTTATTAGTTTGTTTTAGCAAAGTAGGTACCTATACCTATACGCTTACGTCGCGCGTCGCGTCGTCGAAAACGGTGTGCCCAGAAACAAACATACCTAATTCAGTTACAATCCTTTTTTTGTTCCGTAATTTATTGTATTTATTCTAATACGATTTTTTTTATTCGTCGGCCAGTTCTACTAGGTATAAAAAGATAAAATTGAAATATAATTATTGTAGCGACAGCCATATTATGTTACTATGTTTTCGTAAATATGTTTTTCACCTTCCTGGTTATTTTCACATAATCTTATCTTATATATAAAAATGAATCGCAAAATGTGTTGGTAAGCGCATAACTCGAGAACGGCTGAACCGATTTCGATCATTCTTTTTTTATTATATTCCTTGAAGTACGAGGATGGTTTTTATGTAGAGAAAACGTAAATATTATGTACCACGGGCGAAGCCGGGGCGGACCGCTAGTCTTATATATAAAAATGAATCGCAAAATGTGTTGGTAAGCGCATAACTCGAGAACGGCTGAACCGATTTCGATATTTCTTTTTTTATTATATTCCTTGAAGTACGAGGATGGTTATTATGTAGAGAAAACGTAAACATGTACCACGGGCGAAGCCGGGGCGGACCGCTAGTCTTATATATAAAAATGAATCGCAAAATGTGTTGGTAAGCGCATAACTCGAAAACGGCTGAACCGATTTCGATAATTCTTTTTTTATTATATTCCTGGAAGTACGAGGATGGTTTTTATGTAGAGAAAACGTAAACATGTACCACGGGCGAAGCCGGGGCGGACCGCTAGTCTTATATATAAAAATGAATCGCAAAATGTGTTGGTAAGCGCATAACTCGAGAACGGCTGAACCGATTTCGATAATTCTTTTTTTATTATATCCCTTGAAGTACGAGGATGGTTCTTATAGCTAGAGAGCTAGTTAGTTTAGTTTTAGTGCAGTGGCAGTGTAAATGTTGTTGTTGAGGTTATGTAAATTTAACACTTTAGTTAACTACCAAGATATAAAGAAATGAGGATAGGACACAATAACTATTGGTTGAGGTATTTATAAACTCATAATATACTTTAAAAAAAATCACGTTTTAATAAATTTCTAGAATTAAATTAGAACAGCTGATTCAAAATAGCCTAAAAAATCTTAATAATAATAATTACGCTTCACAGCAAGAAGAAATGTACCATATGTACCCGCACAAAGTCGATATTGTGTTGCCTACCGTTCGACTCAATGGCTAGGGTTGTAACTACCTTTAATAATTATTACCAAACTAATAAACCGAGTGATGCGAAATAACCATAATTCTTTTAGAGTTTGATAAAATGATCAGGCAGGTATTTTCTTTAATCCTCTGAATTCTCGGTTACTAAATTGTATCGTTGAAATTATTCTTAATCGCGTAAATTTAATAAATAATCATATGGAAAACACTTTTCATTTGTTTTTTTACTTTCACGCCCAACATACAATAATTACGTTGTTTCGGTATTTTGACGAGAAAACGCAGGAAACATCCGTTGTATCATTTTAGATAGATTGTATATTTTGTATCTGTAGAATTGAAATCAAAGCTATGTATATGTTGTCTCCATTCTTTTCTTATCGGATTGTTGATCCCAATGCGAATGCGTCACTTAAATTTTATAAAAGACAATTAAGAACATCAAAAATAAAGTGATACGTAAATATTTCACAGTGCAATATATTATGTAATTAATAATAATTATATATTTATGAAAAAATAATTACATCAGATTTAATAATAGCAATTGTTTTGAATGTACATAATATGAATAAATGATTACATCATAATAGTAATAATCACAATTGTTTTATTTCCCATTTGTTGCAACCCTAGCATATTTTCATGTAGCAGCAGAAGTACCTACACTGGCGGCGCGGCGGCATCGTGCGACATCAAAGGCATTGCCTTACTAGGTAAGTTTATAATGACTCATTTCTTTTATTATATAATTTACGTTTTACTTTTACAGAATCCGATTCAATGGATTATGAAGACGAGTCACACAACGCCATACGATAGTGATGATGAATGAACATTTCAATAAATGCATGCGTGTTTTTTTATGTTGTTTTGTAATTGTTAATTGTTTCTTAAATAAAGAAATAAACTAAATATTTAAATGATGATTTGTTATTTGCAACACAACTTTATATTTGAGATTCTTTACAAATGTATATTTAGTTTTGTATCATCAAATTTATAAATTTTATTCCATAGTTTTCAAAATTAAATGTAAATGACCATAAAAACATTAATTAAGTAAATCATTGATGTAAGGTCAGGGAACGTAATACATATATACATCTGACCATGTAGAAGCTAAGTCTTGTTGACTGCTGAAGTCTGTAAAGTTTTGTTGTCTGCTGAAGACCCTAATAAATAAAATATATGAATGGCAGATCTGGTCAAATACTTTCAAAATTGTATTTTTTTCAGCACTTTCATAAGTGTCTGCCAGAATGTTATCCGCGTGATAATGGTCTGCCATTGTTATTTTCCGATAGTAATAATAATCTATTTTCAAATATCAAAATGGCAGACGTGGTCAAATGGTTTCAAAGTTCGCCAAAAATTTCCACCTGTCTTACCTAAGCGCGCGCCCCGTCCACCACTCTGGGCTTAGTGACTCCTCATCTCATGTATAGTAGGTATAGGGGAATCAACACACAAAAATCCAGGTCTGGTCAAATACATACAGGTAGCTTTGCGCTAGCTCTCTAGCTATTACTTCTTATGGAGAGAAAACGTAAACATGTACCACGGGCGAAGCCGGGGCGGACCGCTAGTAAATAATAAAATAATAAATAGTGTATTAGATTTGTTATTGTATCTTGTATACCTACGAATAATTATTCTTACGTCTTGTTGGGAAATGTTCAAATACCTACCTATTGAAATAATTTACTGTTACAAATCATTAGTGTTATTAGTTTTGAGTGAATAGGCATGGATCAGAAATTCAGAATATAATATGCTACTAACTACTCAAATACATACATGTTTACACAACAAACACCACTGACCTCTATAACTATAAGTTATAGAGGTCAGTGACCGTCAGTGACAAACACTATGGATACCTACGCTCGCGAATGCAAATTCGGTGATTTACTAATTATTGATACCTAGTCATTGAATTCGTTTTGAAATAGCCTGTACTTTGTAATTTTTAGTGTTATAGACATTTATAAAATGTGGTGCTCATTTTTTTGTAATAAATCATCCCGAACGCTATTGTATTTTCGTTGTTTTATTTCAAGTGAACACCTATACAATTTTGTCACGAGCCGCCTCAGCTCTGGCCTCTGGGTGAAATAAACAAGTCAAATGATTTTTGTTCTAATTGTATTTTGGTAGTAGTTTGTTTAGAATTTACATTACCATTGTTTAATTTTTATTTTGTATTTGCAGTAAAATAAAAAGATGAAAAACTTCATTAGGTATATTGTACGACACCTCACTCTGAATCGCGCTAGCGAAATTTTTTCGTTACAGAGCACATATACAACTTTCGGACAATCTTCATTGAGGCCGGCCGGCAAATCGAGTATGTCGAGAAACTTCACTTATTCGATGGAGGTATTCTACCTTCCTTCCTCCACAGTTGTGGGACCCCGACGTGCATTGAACACGACGCAGCTTTCTGATACTAGTAGCTAAAATCAAAACCACAGATATGTCTGTGATCAAAACCATAATAATATTTTTACCTATTATTTTACTAAAAGTCGAGTGCATCGAAATCGTAAATATGTTTTTCACCTTCCTGGTTTTTTTTCCATAGTAAATAGTGTTTTTGATTTGTTGTTGTATGAATAATTATTCTTACTTGTTGGTTATGAAATGTATTTTGAAATAATTTACTTTTACAAATCATTAGTGATATTAGTTTTGAGTGAAAATGCTTGGATCAGCATAATATCATATTTGCTACTTCAAATACATGTTTTGATAAAAAAAAAACAATAGTGTAATGTAGGTAATAAAATAAAACTGCGTTTTATTGTAGGTAATCAATTTTGACATTATTTATTTCCCAAAATTACAATAAAATAGTTTACGCCAACAAATATAACTTTTATTTTTATAACAATCCTACTTCCTACTAATGCGAAAGTTCATACATGTTTCAAAAGAAAAACTTTTACTTTTACTATTATTTCAATTTATCCGGTTTAATTAAGACTTAATATTGATACATATGATCATTATAAATACAAATAGGAATTAACAATATAACGAATACGTGGCACAACTAAAATTTTACCGATACCACCCGTGGTCATTCTCCTTTGTGGGTCATTTGTAACAGGATGGCGGTTCTACAGCGAAAAAAGAAAAATGATGGTCAGAACGCTGATACCGGATACCTTAAGATACTGTAATATAAAATATTACTAGATTAGATAAAATATTATAGGTAGTATCTTCACCGTGTGTGACGCGCTTTACATTCACGCCATCTAGAGTTAAATCTTTATCATTTTTGTATACGTCTGTGTGTGTAAACGACCCTGTATGCAATGACAGATGTTAAAACGCATAATTTTACCGAATTGGGTGGATTTTAAGGCAATGATATAACATATTTCAATAAAATATAATATTCAGTAACCGCCATGACTATTCCTAGGTTTGATGACTATTCCAATTACGCAAAAACTCAAATAAACTAGAAATGTAGAATTCAGCGCCATCTAGCGGGATATTGGCTGGGAACAGATCGTTGCAATCACCTTAAGTAAAAATTGTTCTAATTTCTTTTTAAAAATATATATTGATGCATTTACTATATTTACATTTAATCTTTTAATAAACTTATTGTAGAGGAAAGGGCCCCTATAACTATAAAAACGTTTGACAAAATAGGTATTACATTTCGGAAGCGTGAAATTGACTCGTCTTGGGGCTCTTGATATTGGTGCAAAGGTTTGCTTTGACATTTTGTGAAACTTTTGTGCGGTAGCCAGAATGTAAAGTTGACGGACTGACAGAACTTTTGCGTCGGCGTATAGTGCAGAAGTAGCGTACCGAAAAGGTTTCTTGTAAGCAACTTTGAGTATTGCCCGTTGAGCGCGCTCAATTTTAAGCATCAGGGTGAGACCACCGCCTCCCCAGACTGAAATGCAATAAGAAATAATGGATTCGCAGAGTGCTTTGTAAACTAGTTTTATTGTATGAGCATCGGCAACTGAACGTAATTTTTTAAATATGTGTATAAGCTTTCTAATCCTGGAGGATAGTGTATTTATCTGAGGTTCCCAGGAAAGTTTGGAATCAATAATGACTCCTAAATATTTGATTTCGTTAACTTCTACAATTGATGGACATGCACAAAAAGAAGAGTTTGTGCACGAATGGATTCGAAGATCTAGCGTCGTAGGTGGGGCAGAGCGACTCGTTATACTGAAACTAATGAATTTAGTTTTGTCAATATTCAAGGTTAAAAGGTTGTTCTGTAACCAAGAAGCGACAGTAAGAAGACCATTTTGAGCTACAGCTTTTACTTCATTCCAAGAGTCAGAATAAAATACGAGAGCTGTGTCATCAGCAAAAGAGAACAAATTGGTATATATAAGGGAAAGGGAGCAGAGATCGTTCATGTACATTAAAAATAATTGTGCAATATAATAAAGCCAATGATAACCAATTTGTCTAAATCGACTCTGGGTTTTTGGTCCACACATTTTTGGACCATCTCCTTTGTTTATGTAAAGGAAAGAAATAAATAATTTTGAATTTTTTTTAATTTCTAACGTGATAACGTTTTTAAAATCGTTTTAGTCGGGTGACATGTTCATAAACTTGTGTCACACCAAAACCTCACGAGCGCGAACGCAGGTATAACGAGAGAGAGACGGACCGATCTCCCGTTTCATCTCGAGCGCTGCCACTGCATTATGTTATCACGTACGTAAACATCTCGATCGTAAACCTACTTTACAAACAACCAATTTTTTTGATATCAAAAAATTCAAAAACCCGCGCCCAATGAACGATGCGGGAGGCCGGAGGCCGCCCGCGCGTGCGCACTTTGTTTTCTGAAAAAACTCTACCAATAGTAAGCTTTTATTAGGTACTGATTGTATGTGTATTACTTAAAGTTTAGCTGACTTTGTAAAATAATAATACTAAAATAAATGGTTTTGTTGTTTTTTGATTTGGCATTTTTATTTAAAAGAATACGATTAACAGTTGTCTCTGTTAAATGTTAGTAACTTTTTATGCATAATTCACTATTTATTTTTCTACCAAGCCATCGATATCGGTATCGGTATCGGTATCGCCGATACATTACCACAAATATCGGTATCGGTATCGTATCGGCAAAATCATGTATCGTTACATCCCTAATTTAAGGTAATAGGTATCACCTTCTAAAATATATGAGTTGGTGGGGTAAGTCCGGACATGGGGTAAGAACGTAAACATCAAAAATTCGGCGAATAAGAGTGTATTTATTTACGGTGGTAAAATTCTGTACGTAAGTAAGTTCTGTAAGTAAGTGTTGTTTTACACGCCTTAAAATCAGAAACTGTTGAGTTTATAAGAACAAACTTATTATAGAGCAAAGCGATGCTAAATGAATTGTCATTTACATCAGTTTTAAGTAGTAATTCTTGAACTAGTGCTGAGAAAATCGGGCTTTTGCTAAACCTACGTCTAAAATCCGTCCGGTTTTACCCCAACTCACTATAATAAACTAACTATAGGCATCGTTGTGCTGTTCTCTTTAATTTATATCTCCATGATATAATTGTATAAAAGTAATAAAATAATAATTTATTTATGTACATCTGTCACGTCATGTTCACTGCTCTCAACCACAATAATTACACTAGTAAAATATTTATAATCCCGGTATTTATTAATGCATAAATTACTATTAACCAGCAAAATTACTTCATCGCTAAAATACATATTATATTAATTTTACTGTATTCGTATTTATGATGCGATATAAAATTCAGTTGGATCATAGCTTCATAATTAGATTTACATACTATAATAATAAAGATTTATGCTGTAATAATATCCCGGTATATCTCCTTCTACATTTATACACTGCACAAATGTTATACCTACAGACTTGAATACCTACGTCAAAGCGACATCCAAACTAACACCACATATTTTCATCTCCCGTCAAAATTATTGAAACGTCTATTACCAGATGATTCACACGAAAAATTTAAGCTGTCGAGTTTAGGTTGACGCGCCTCATTCCTCGACTTCCGAGCTTGTCAGGCACAAAATAGACCGGAGCTTGAGCCTTTTGTACTTTTAGGCTTTGTGTGCAAAGTAAGACCGACGCATCTGTGCGATGATGAAACTTGCCAGACGTCGCTTCTAAGCGCGCTTTATATCTTGAATTAAAACTTTACAGGAGGAAATTAAACGGCGGAAAAATGCGTATATCACTTGTCATCCGCGTCGCGTGTGACTCGTGCGATGTCTACACGATATCACGACAAAACAACTCGTTTTCACGTTTGTACCTCTTTGTCATAACTTAGGATGGTTTCTAGACTTACCTACATGATAATATAGTAATTACAAATATTGATATGTAATTGTTTTGCTTCATTTTATTATGTATTTAATTAATTATACTTGTACTCGCTGATGAATTTATTTAAAGTAATTTAATACATGACTGATAATTAATTAAATGTTTATATTGTTAGTTTTATTATCAGTGACATTACAAACTGCGATGAATTAATTAATTATTCTCAACGAAGTTAACACATTCATGTGAAATGTTACATGCCGGGTTGTATAAAGTCTATTAATAATTAAATATGGTTTCAATCGACGGGAATATTCATGAGGTGTTTATTCCACCCTCTTACAAAATAAATTCCACTTGTCAAAACGTTCACGCTACGTTCACGGGAATCACAAAGCGAAACATTTACAAAGAGCGGCTCTTACAAATTGTTCTGTCAGAAAAGTTGCGTTATACGCGATCGCTATTATCTCTAATATGCTTACGTGGATCACATGCGATACATTCCGACCATGAATCTCCATTTAACCACACACGCCACTATTTTTCTTGATTCAAACGTCTAACGATAGCTCCGAAACTCGTTAAGAGTTCAACTAAACTTTATAGCTGAAGCCCATTAATCTGGACAAGTGATGTCAATATAATTAAGGAACAAAACTCATTAAAGATCGGCTCCTTGTTGTCGCTCAAACTTTATACTCAAAAATGTTCATTGTTTACTTGTAATAAGTAAACATTTTGTTAGGCTAACTTTAATCAAATAGAGCAAAACGTTTCCAAATTTTTACAATTACGAATTACTCAGACAGTTTCTAGATATTTTATTATTAAAAGGAGATAAAGTTTTGTAGGTAACAAACCCGAATTAAATGTAAAGTAATTGTCAATTTCCCCAAATGTATGTTTCACGTGTACCTATTATACACGTGTATGAAATATCTTCTCTAACTTCTAAATACACAGTAGCAATGTCCACAAAATAATTTTATTCAATTTTAGATACGATTCACGTTACCAAAGACCGTTCTGACGCGACGGAAGAGGGAAACTTGAGTCAAGAATGAGTTCTAATATCGCGTTGAATGCGAGACGGTATCTGAACATCTATTTTCAAACTATATGTGCCTTTTGAATCTCCTTTTTATGTGGTTCAAGAAGTGAACGCCTGTGCACATATTAAAAAAAGAACTGTAGAGATATTTAAGGATTAAGCTCTAGGAGCTTTTGACGACCTTCCATGTTTCTAACTCTTTACAGCGATAGAAGTTCATGAGTACCTTCACTCGTAGCTTTTGAAACATCGGTTATATAATTTAATTATGATGAATACATCGCGATTTCAATAAGCTTTAATGATACTTCTAAATGTATAGGACTCTTATCAAATCAAACAAAGCAAAATATACAAGGCATTTCCAAAATTGATTAAATTCGATTTACACAGACATTGAATCAGAATACTATTTGGCAATTTGCCATTAATTCCGTAAGTAACAATATTTAATTCTAAATATCTCGGTCCCAATCGCTCAACTACCAATCAATTTAGATGACATCAAACAATTGGTGATTTAGATTATATTGTTCCATCAGTATCCAATATTAAAGCACATAATACAATGAGTTTATTGAGAATTCAATTCTCGGGTTAAATACCATTCGCTTCATTTGAATGTGACAGCAACAGGAGAGTGATATAGGAAGGCATTCGGGTAAACGACACCTCAATATGTATAATCCGGATTTAGACGAAACCCGACACAATTGCTGTAACAAAGTATTGTGTTTATTTTTATAGAATAAACCTACCTTTTTCTTGTTAAGCAAAATATACCTCAAAATCTTGATTACTAATGTAGGATAGAATGACTGTGCCTAATGAATTCTTGATACTCATTCCAGTCTTAGAAAAAGTGATAGGTATGTCGATAATAAAAATAATATTTATTTTGGTGCCTTTTCCTATGTGTCTGAAAATTCCATTTCAAACCATGCCATATTTTCGTTGTATTTTTAGACACATACCTACGTAAAATACATTTAAAACTTAAATACAAATGCTAAAAAACCTGACGTTTCTACGAACAATCCAGCTTTTGAATAGTTCTACAAACAAGTTAGCGACGTCCCTATTGTATTGTCCTTACTCGTATCACAAGAGAATTTTAAAAATAAAGCCTTATTTTTTATATACCTTCAAGTAATTTGCAATGAACAACAAATGGCGTATATAAAGTAATAAATTTTAATGTATTTCTGCAAATAACAAATATTATTAACTAAGTACTTGAAAATCGACTGCGTCATCAATGAATAAGTATTTATAATGTGTTTTAATATAGATTATTCAAGAATATTAAATAAATATACAGAGAAAAATATTTCTGACATAATATCGCTATCTAATCCGTATTTTTAATGCCCTTAAAATTACGTACAGCTATCGATTTAACAAAGTTTGAACGTTATTTATTCGTGGTTGGTAGGACTTGAATAAACTAAGCGTAACGTAATTTATCCGTCTTCCTTCATAAGTCCCTGATATAATATTTACTCGTCATTAAATATCACCCCAGCGGGGTATCATGATATAACGCATTAAATTTACAATGTTACACGATGGTATAGATTACTTTTAATTATAGCTTACCTTAATATTATCTTCGTTATAAACAATCACCAACAAGGAGATTTGTCACCAGTAAACCTGCTTCTTTATTGGGAAAATGGTTGTATATTCCTTTATATTATTTACTCGAATGTTCTAAATGTATACGTACGGGAGCTTTATACGGAATTTTTATAAGTTAAGAAAAAACAACATCATATGCATATTCACTAGTTTTCGAACGTTTGTGTGATTTTATATCTTATTTTAAATATACGTTTTTAAGTTTGTGTTAGAGCCAATAAAAATAAAAAAATATCATACAAACCAAAGAAGTTTAAATCCTATTTATTTTTAAGTTAATGAAAGTAAAATTGAACAATGAACATACATTGTGTATGTCTGTCTCTATTTCGCCAAACAATTTATATTCAAACTGTTGCAGAAGTAGAAATACAAAACGTGTTTATAAAGTGATTTATCGTGTAAATACAAACTGGACTAATAGAGGTCTTTCCTAGTTTTTCTTCGTTTTCTATCGACTTCGAAAGTTACGCTCTCGGGGTTTCGCACTAAATGATTCCGATTTATTAAACACACACGCTTTTTCGTAACCTAGTGATACATCGGCAAATTTTAAAGAGATCTGTGATATTAACAAAATAATTAAAATAATTTGTAGAGCTATATATATAGTAATTCCTGTATTTTGTTAAGTACTTAATA
This sequence comes from Colias eurytheme, assembly GCF_061535395.1. Taxonomy (NCBI): domain Eukaryota; kingdom Metazoa; phylum Arthropoda; class Insecta; order Lepidoptera; family Pieridae; genus Colias; species Colias eurytheme. The sequence goes on along the minus strand of NC_142989.1, from coordinate 2,699,106 downwards.
ACCAGTTAAGTGAATTTCCATTTACATTTGTCAGATTCCTTTAATAGTCCATTGAATAAAAAGTTCTAGAGTGCGTGAGTTAGTAACGTAAGATGTTTCTTCGGAAACATGTCAAGAGTCCCTAGGTAATAAACATACTAAAACCCCGGGACACTAGGAGGAGCCCCGGAGTGGGGGGAGGGGGGGAATGGGTCCATTTTTTCATTTATCGCTTAAATCTCAAAAACGGTACATGTTAGAGAAAAACTTTCAAGGAAAAGTTGAAAGGCCATAAAATTATCTACAAGTTGTACCTAGATCATTTTTTCCTATATCCTACCGTTTCTGAGTTATACGCAGTAAAAAATGATTTTGTCTCAAACAATTTCCCCATACTACACATCAATCGATCAAAAAATATTTCTTTCTTCCAAAAAACTCAAATGTGCAAATAAACACATTCCTCCATGGAAGCCTTTAGGAGGAATCAATTGTCAAAATATTATATTAGGGTAGTTTGAGTTACTGAACTTGATCTTTTTATTTTTTTCTTCCAAAAAACTCAAAAGTGCAACTTGTGACCGCTACAGATAGATTGCTCATAATTAGGTCTATCATTGATAAAAATACCAGATTCCACCACGGTGGCGTTTACGGGGAATTGAATTTTATTAGGGTAGTTACGATACTTGAACTTTTTATTTTTTTTCTTCCAAAAAACTCAAAAGTGCAACTTGTGACCGGTACTGATAGATTGCACTTAATTAGGTCTATAATTGGTAAAATAAACACATTCCTCCATGGAAGCCTTTAGGAGGAATCGATTGTCAAAATATTATATTAGGGTAGTTTGAGTTACTAAACTTGATCTTTTTATTTTTTTCTTCCAAAAAACTCAAAAGTGCAACTTGTGACCAGTACTGATAGATTGCTCTTAATTAGGTCTACAGTTGGTAAAATAAACACATTCCTCCATGGAAGCCTTTAGGAGGAATCGATTGTCAAAATATTATATTAGGGTAGTTTGAGTTACTGAACTTGATCTTTTTATTTTTTTCTTCCAAAAAACTCAAAAGTGCAACTTGTGACCGGTACAGATAGATTGCTCATAATTAGGTCTATCATTGATAAAAATACTAGATTCCACCACGGTGGCGTTTACGGGGAATTGAATTTTATTAGGGTAGTTACGATACTTGAACTTTCTATTTTTTTTCTTCCAAAAAACTCAAAAGTGCAACTTGTGACCGGTACCGATAGATTGTTCATAATAAGGTCTATCATTGATAAAAAAACCAGATTCCACCATGGAGGCGTTTAGGAGGTATTGAATTTTATTAGGGTAGTTACGATACTTGAACTTTTTAACTAACTACTCTAATAAAATTCAATTCCCCGTAAACGCCTCCATGGTGGAATCTGGTATTTTTATCAGTGATAGACCTAATTATGAGCAATCTATCTGTACCGGTCACAAGTTGCACTTTTGAGTTTTTTGGAAGAAAAAAAATAAAAAGTTCAAGTATCGTAACTACCCTGATAAAATTCAATTCCCCGTAAACGCCGCCGTGGTGGAATCTGGTATTTTTATCAATGATAGACCTAATTATGAGCAATCTATCTGTACCGGTCACAAATTGCACTTTTGAGTTTTTTGGAAGAAAAAAATAAAAAGATCAAGTTCAGTAACTCAAACTGCCCTAATATAATATTTTGACAATCGATTCCTCCTAAAGGCTTCCATGGAGGAATGTGTTTATTTTACCAATTACAGACCTAATTAAGAGCAATCTATCAGTACCGGTCACAAGTTGCACATTTGAGTTTTTTGGAAGAAAGAAATATTTTTTGATCGATTGATGTGTAGTATGGGGAAATTGTTTGAGACAAAATCATTTTTTACTGCGTATAACTCAGAAACGGTAGGATATAGGAAAAAAAGATCTAGGTACAACTTGTAGATAATTTTATGGCCTTTCAACTTTTCCTTGAAAGTTTTTCTCTAACATGTACCGTTTTTGAGATTTAAGCGATAAATGAAAAAATGGACCCATTCCCCCCCTCCCCCCACTCCGGAGCTCCTCCTAGTGTCCCGGGGTTTTAGTATGTTTATTACCTAGGGACTCTTGACATGTTTCCGAAGAAACATCTTACGTTACTAACTCACGCACTCTAGACCCCCCTTGGAGGGACTCATTCAATGGACTATAAGTTGAACGATAAAACAAAGCAAACTATCCACAGCATCAAGAGACCGAACTATTATGAACAAAGAAAAACGGATAATTAAACCCAAGCAACGTGAAAAGAGATTTTAATGAACCTCAACGTTCACCACATAATAAGACTTTATTATTAATATAAAAACGTTCTATTAATTTTTAATGAAAACAATAAACCGTAGCATCAAACAAGACAACGTAGATACGTTCAGCTTTAAAATTAATCCACGTTGAAATTGTACATTTTCCATGCCTTCAAAAACATGTAATCCAATCAAAAGATAATACATTTAATCCACATTTTATCGTTACAAATCTTTTGATATACACTCGAATGCTTTGAGAAAACTAATAGAATTTTGCGAGTGCCTAACGTCAAAGCTATCTCAAAGGCAGCCTGTTTCGCATATAAATTGATGAATTTGCTTCCATTTACACCTTTCTGTCATGCAGCCAGGTAAACCATGCTCTTCTTCGTGAGTAATTTATAATCGTTTCCCTTTACACACACGACTGCGTCTCGTACATATTCGTATGTGCTCTGAAAAAATGTATACTTTTAAATGTAGTCGATGAATTGAAGTATTCTGGAGTCACTGTGAAAAGATTTCCAATCGTTGAAAATAAGACACCTGCAATCTAAAGGCTACAAAATATATACTTATGAAAAGCAAACCTCTAATTCTAAAGGGAAATTTGTCATTAAATATATTTATAGCTATGAAGATATTATAATAAACAAATTATAAATATATAAAAAGGATCCCAAGAGATTGCGGGCTGTAAACGTGTTCAAGTATCAAATCGTGCTGGTCCATAATAAGGGGTGCCATCATCAGTGTATTAGACGTCTACTAATGTATTATTTAAATGTTTATAATAAGAATCAACCCAGAGAAAAAGCCTCCTATCACAATATTAATAACAGTAGAAAAATAAAAAAATAAATATTATTGCGATTTTGAATTAGTTAGTAAGTAAATACCTAGTGTATCAGATGAATAGGATTTTTTTTTTATTTACACACTTAAGTTTGTGATTTGTCTCAATACGTAGGTACCTACGTTGAAAAATTTAAATAGAAATGATAGTGCTCAATATCTAAGCGCGTAAAATTACTATTTATAACATCATAAAATATATCATTTAATTAATAATTAATTTCATGATATCAAATCTAGTATAATTTATCCATTATCTCAGTCTCGCTGTTGAAGACATAGGTATTATCTTAAAACACAATTCTGTATTATTACGAATCGTTTTCAAGCAGTATAAAACAAATTTACTGAACTATTTAAAACAAGGTTAGATTATCTGTCTCAAGTTTAGAATATCTTGTTTTAATCATCTGTCTAGAAAGCTGGAATAATGAAATACGAGCATAAAACATGAGATTTAGAATCTTTGCAGTAGGCTTTAGAATTATAAATGATTAAATATCAACTCTATTTCATTAGAAATAGAGTCCATCGTAACAAGATTGCGAAACTATAACAAAATGAAAAGGTGTACCCTTCTAAGTTGAAATTATTATAATAATAACTGAACAAGCAATAAAGGTTAAGATCGTTTCTATTCTACCTCTATAATTTATATACATTTGTAATAACGCGTATATACACAAATCCATTGTCATATTACTAACCTCATTCTAGGAAGTCCACTAACTTCACTTCAATAGTCTTCATAAAACCTTGTTCATCTAAACTATCGTTAAACTGACATCTACTAACCTCACTTCATTCCTACGCACGCTAATTAAAAAGTCATTGAACGTAGATTTTTAAGTGCCGATTTTTCAATGCTTGGATAAAACTTATTCGTCGAATAATGTATTAAACTACCATTTTAAAAACGTATTCTAATTGCCCGTATTTGACATTTTACGTGACATTTTAATATTATTGTGTAATACTTTATTGGACGGATAAGTTTTATCCAAGCATTGAAAAATCAGCCCTAAGTTGAATATTTCGATTTACCGATAGATTTCAATTTTGCCTTTACAATTTATGGTAAAAGCGCGTATTAATACACAAAAAGTAACATTCAAATTACGAAACTCATTCCATGAAGTCCGCTCACTTCACTTCACTAGTCTTCATAAAACCTTGTTTATCTACCTAAATTCTAAACTGTCGTTAGATAAACATCCACTAAACTTCACTTTTTAGCTAAACTGTCGTTAGACGCACGCTAATTAAAAAGTCATTAAACGCAAATTTTTAAGTAGAATATTTCGATTAACCGATAGATTTCAATTTCCCGTAGTCACGTGCCGGGATATCGGATCCCGTGGTTCGCTCAGTGGGTAATGAGGGAGGATGGCAATTTCGCTTGATGAGCTTTTGGTTACAACACTTTGTTTTTTACGATGTGAAGCGTTATGTTTCAATACGTGTATGGTAGAGAATAAATAATGGGAACGGAATATTCTTTCTGGGGATTGTTTCTTAATTTCGAGGTTATGGTTTAAGTAAATTATAGATTAAACTGAGTTTAGATTAAGTTTAATTATTAATCATAAAAATAATTAACTAACATAATATGCTAGCAGCTCATTACTTTGTTGTATCCATGTTACAAAATCAAAATCAAAACGATAAAAAGAAACAAGGAAACCTGTAAATCTTAAGACGGCAGCTTGAACACTGATTTTCAGTAGCCCTTATAAACGATCCTCTACTTTACGATCGAATAAAGATCACAGACCAAGTACAGGAAAACCATTCATTTAATTTAAACCCTTCAAATTTTGTTTTTATCACACGAAATAATTTGATAAAACAAATGAGTGCAATAATTTAGAATATATTTTATTAATTTAATGAATAATACTAACACTTATTAACCGTGAATTATGATAAATTAAAACAAATAGCTCCAGTTTTATTAAACAATTTCATAATAATTATAATATCGACTAGAAAGCCTCGCATCCCAATAGATTATAAGGATCCCGTTTAAGGGGAAAATGAACGCCTATTAATTTGCCGAAAATGTGCCGTAATTAAAACTGCTCAACGGTACTACACTGATTATTTGGCCAATTATATCCTGGAAACGAAGACACAAATGATTTTATATTTTTCCTCTAAACTTACCTTAAATACCATAATGATTATTCATTTGTCCTTCCTTGCTTACTATTTATTTGTTTGCTTCTTTGTCCTTCTTTAACGTCATTGAGCGACATTCAGAGAATATTATTTTAGAGTCCGGAGACAGATTATTAAGCTAGAGATATAGGTAGTCGACATTTTACTGAAGCAAAACATGTCATTGCCGCGGGCAGAAAGTTTGTACTAAGTAATGGTTTTTTATTAAATTGATTAACCAGTCACACAACTAAAAAAAGATACGAAAACTATATTCGACCTAGTATAATTATATAAAAAAAATCTTCATTTAGTATAATTTATTAATCTCAAGCACTGAAAGTCACTAGCTCACTAGGCCACATCAGAGAGGTCGTCAAACAATTTGCTAGATAATATTGATAAAGCATAGAAATGAGGAATTAATTAGGGTTAAGCCGTGCATAAGTGGCTTGTCAGCGGTTCCATCGCCTCCACTAAGCGAATCTTCGATCTTCACAAATGTATATATTTAAAATTAAATTCAACTAAGACTTGCTTGACAGCGTATTTAATAATGGACCTTAAAACCTTAAATATATAAGCGTTTGTTGGCTGAGTTACATTAAATAAATTGCAATGTATATCACCGTACGAGTTTCGTAATTAACATCACATTTTAATGTTACTGTATTGTTTGATTACATACATTGTATATGCATCTATTATTAATATTATAAAGTTATAAATGCGATAAAAAAAATATTTTATTGTAGTATTACAAGCCATCAATGTCTACATTACCTAATTTTTAGGGTTTAAACACATCCTTACCAACAATAAAAGATACATTCATAAAAGCAAAACACATTGTTCACTGCGCCTTTTAATATGTATAAAACATTACTTTATTTAGGTGTATCACTGTTATGTGTTTAAATTGTGTACAATTGTATGTCTCTAAAACAATAATATCTTAAAAAGTATCATCATAAATTTATTTCCATCAATATAACCTCAAGCCCAATGAAGCGGTGAATCCCAAAAAGCTCATCTCGGTAAACTGTTATCCTGGAAACTCATTATCGCCCTAACCGGCCGAGAAATCTTATTAATCTTTGGCTCGGAAATTGAAAACCTTTAATAATTGAATATATTGTATCAATTAACACGTATTGATTGCGTTCTATAAAAACAGTCTACGAGAGAACACTTTGCGCAAAGTCTACGGGGAGAAGAAATTTAATATTCAAATAAGGGGCTATGATAAATAAACAGAATCATTAATAGCTCGAGTAATTTTATGCAGGTGCTCGGAACACGGCATCTCTAGCGACATTAAACAAAGTGGTCTGCCGGGTTTTTACACCAAATTGAATGTGAAAATATGGCCATCGCTTTAAGCTGTGACATCGGATACTTTGCACTTTGTATCACATTTAAAATTCCATTTCTTTAAATGTATTTATTTTGGTACGCGTAGTTTTCAGTTTTTAAAAACTATGCTATAATTAAAAGGCATTTAAAGCACAGCAATGCTTTCCGTCTAAAATGTACATTCATGTGAATTTCGTGTAATAAAGACTAGTAGGTATGCGCAGTAATTTGACACCTGAAATTTTAAAGCAAGTTTCAAATTGCCGGAACAAAAGTTGCCGAGTTAGGAATACTTTCGTCTCTATTGTCTTTACGATTAAAATGATCCCGAGCAAAGAGTTTAAAACGAGACCTCAAAGTTATGCGCCGTAGTTGAAAATCAGGTTCGAAGACGCAAAATAAACAGCTCGGCTCTAATGTAAAAAGTTCCGTAGCCTTAACGCTGTTTTGCTTACTTCCTAAACATCAACAATTGACTCATATTTTAACATTGTTCTTCTGTGAGTTTAACGGTCTCAAATCTCTATTTATATTTCCAGTTGTTCTTAACCCATATTGGAAAACTCTGCAACTGTGTTTATAAAGTCGACTTGTTCTGCTTTTATTGCGGATCGACTGATTGATATTTGAATTGAACAAACTTATAAAATTAACTAGGCGTTCCTAACAGTCGTCAACAAAAACAAAAACTGGAAAACTTAACAACGCGCTGTTCTAATAAGATGAAATAAAGTACGGCTTCTCTAGCTTTGTAAGTATTCATTTCTATAAAATGAATATGCAAGACGGTCTCTTCATACGTATTGTCTTTTGGAATGCAGCCAACAGTTCACGAGACTGTAATATTTTTTAAATTCAATTTAGGTACAGCCACAATGCTCTTTCTAAGGAGTTTAATGTACACCTGGTGAACGATTCAGTGAGGAATAACAAGATATCTCCCTTTATTTATCAGTATGATTTCAAGATATATATTAAGGACTTTCAGAAAAATAATAATTAGAAATTAGAATAGAAAAGGATTGTGTTCATTGAATTGGTTAATAGTTTATTTTAACGAATATTTATTGTTTCTATTAATACAGCTATAAAAATTGTAAATTCTTACAAAAACTTAATAATAAATATTAATTCGATAAAAGTATATTCCATCTTATTAAAGTTTTTATAGGGTGTTGGTACACGTTTATTATAAATTCTTACTTAAGCTTCGACTCAACGCATATGAAAGTTAAATATGAAAAGCAAATTTACGCGCTACCACGGTAAACGCTCTGAGACTATGATTGTAATAAAACATTATTAAAAATGTATACAAAATAGCCTCTATAACGCGATATAATCTCTTGATGAGCAAGGGTACGTGACCTCATTAAATTCTTCAACACGCTGCTTGAAGAATGTTCTCCGTTATGGTTCTATGAAACTTTTATAGTGCAATAGATCTCGCTCCTTTCTCATTGAATTGCACCATGATACTTTTATTTAAGAGTTTATTTAAATGGAATTCATTAAAAAGTAAAACGATTGCGATGTCTGGTTCAAAAGATTTTGTTTATATTTTGAGTTGCGTAACAAAATTGAAACAATGAGATCTTGATAATTTCATCACGTCTGGGTGGTTCGTGTGTTTACGATATTACACAATAAACTATGAAAATATTGATTATATTTTTGAAATTAATGTATATTTTCTTCAAATACACATAGTTAAGATTAATTACATTCATAGGTAATTATCTAACATTAATAATTTTCGTTGATTTCAGTAAAGCGTAAAATCTTAATAATCTTAAGATTTTACGCTTTACTAATAATCTTAGAAGGAAAGGAAAGATGAAAAGAAAATTTATTCGCCTAGCTTATACATTAAAATATTAATTTACAGAATACATTAATAAGAAAATGTAACTTAAGATTTAGAAATAAGAAATTTCAATGAAGCAAATGTGCTGCTACTGAAAGTAAATGTTATTACAGCGAACTCATCAACAAAAATCAACATAGTACATTCCATTACTTCACATTATATTATTCTCACATAATTATATAACGTCCATTTGCACTAGAGTGTGTTTTATACCGAGTGTAAAATAATTAAAAATCCTGCTTCACATTAAGCACCTGACGACGTCGTTGCGTCCAGTTTTTATTCTGATAACAAAAGCATAGTTCTGTGCGCACGTCGACACAACAATCCCATAAGAGCTAGCTCGGGGGTCGGTTCATCGTGAAAGCCACCTTAATTACGACTTTTCGCAGCACAACACCGCTCTAGTTGAAAAATAAACTATCCAGAATGCCAACCTCTATTACATAGTTTAATGTAGTTTAATCCTCAGCAGGTGAGCGTCGGCGGGAGTCGTTCCGACGCTACCTCGACCGCCCGTTGACTGATTCCTGCAATTGAAATTAGAATTTTTCTCCGCTGTTTATTGTTTAAGAAAACCCATTCTAGTTCATGTCTGCAGCTTTAATTGCACTTGGAACGAATGTGCCACGATTTATTACTGCGAGTTTCGAAGTAAAATTCTCGTAAAACTTTATCAATGCTCCACTCTTAAGTACGAAAGTGAGTTTACAGTTTGCGTTTTAAATATTTTTTTAGTACACGCGACATCACTAAAGTACCTAAACATTATTGTAGGTCGTTTGTCAATCCTTCATTTGGAAATATATATAATATGAAGACTTTTAATATTTTGTAAGTATTGTCGGATGCATGTCACAATTTAATATTGCAATACAAACTTAATCCCAACATAATTTTCATTACAAATGATCTTCAATATAAATAAAAATTATAACTAATTACCCATATAAAATAATATTTATCATAAGTTGCATAGATACAGGGTTTGTACATACATAGGTATGGTTAAATGTCAGAGCTATTATAATAATATTGGATTTTCCACGATTTCACCCGTTTCGTTTTAATTTAAACACATTTTAAACCTGAGAATGTTAAATTGTAAATAATTGTAATTATATAAATATGGATATTGTGTCTAAAATAAAGATCTATTTATTTATTATATACCTAGTATTGTGTTTAATCCAAAATCTCAACCGTTAGTAACATTATCAATAAATAGTAAATGTATCCCTGAAAACAAAATATAATTAATATCATAAAAACCGCCTTTTATAAATCCATCTCAGATTTCTCGTTAAATTGCGCAAAATAAATGCGGTTTTAGCAAATTTCGATTCATGGAAAGCAAAGTTCACGGCTCAACATTTCCAGAAAATTTCATTGTCGTTGGAATCAACCAAAAGGTTTTATTGAAAGGTTTACTTTTTATTTCAAAAGGGTGTTTTCGTCCTTACATTCAATGTTCATACAACATTTATTCCCGAATTTCTGTTTATGTTTCCCTAACAGTGAGCTATTCATCTAGAAACTTTATTTACCTGACACACAAGGAAAATTTAGTGACGTTTAGGAGACAAGAAGAAAAAATAATGTCTGAAATCAAATGTACGGGGCGTTGAGCTTCACAGTCTTTGATGTTTAAATTATATCGACCTTTAGCGTGATAACTAAGGAAATAGTTATATTATGTGTATCATATTTTAACATTTTTTTTTGTAAGCGTATTTTGATAGAGTTTGTTATTTTTAATTACGAAATGCGCCGTCCAGTTTAATGTTTAGGATAGCATTTACTTAAAATAACACGATACGTATTGGAGATTTACCACTAATAACATGCTAAGAAATATTAAATTCAAAGTAATTTTTAATAATTATGGTTATTTAAATATGCTCCCTGTGAATCATCTCGTTACGGCAGCTGGCGCTATGCGAGTTCGTGATTTCTAAGAAATAATTCCTCTGTTGAATTTGAACAAAAACTATTGTACTGATTTGAAACATTTTTGAGACAACATGTCTTCGGATTCATATAAATTTAATTAATTAAGCATTTTATATACAAATATAAATAAAAATTATCATACGAATCACTCGCCCCATCGCTATTTGAATATAAACAAAAAGTTTTCGTCAATGTATCTGTAGTCAATGTAGAGTAATTTTGGAGCTTAGTTACAAACAAACAAAATTATTGATCTTTAAATCATAAATTTTTATTTTTAAAAATAATATGCTTATAAGTTTACGCAAAACCGTTTAGCTAGTATCAAAATTACCTTAATAATTTGAAACAGTACGAGTAGTCTAGGACATACCGTTTACCGTTAGTCGTCAAAAAGGTCTTAAAAGTGCGACAATTAAAACAAATTTCCACGAAAAGTTACATATTTTACACTGCAGCTACTTAACCCTTCAGGTTCGCTTCCGTAATTTTCATTCCACTACACTGCTTTCACGAGTTGTTGCATTCAACATCCATATTATTTTTCAACTCCAACTTTCTAAGTACACTGTAAATGCTATAAGTAACTGAGAAAACTTTTTAATTTGTATTCAAATAATCAAGAGAGGAGAATAACAATTGGAGGGAAAATCAACTACAACAAAAGTATTGCTTACGTTTAAAAATTAGTGTTCCTTTCATATTCCTTTGTTCTATGATATTGTTATAAAGTACCAAAAACTATTAAAGCTTAAAATAGCTAGGCAGTCAATCTGTGTTCTTGTTGTCTGTGTAAAAAAAAAATGTAATTATCTTTATAACCATAGCTATACGTACTCTACACTCCACTAAGCTGCTTTATAACGTCCATAATAGTGCGATATGTCATCACTGCGCTTGATTTCCAAATCGATTTTCAATTACTCGTATTTTGTGAGTACACTCCGGTCCGGTCATTGCGTAAGAGGTTATGAGCGTAGAAATGCCGCAATTATGACGTAGGTAACTTGCCAATCTGCCACCCTATATCCATTACCGTAATCATAGTACTTTTTGGCAAAACCGGCATTACTATTAGCTAGTGGACGCAATGGTTTAGGGCAACAGCTGTTATCTGACAGATTAGGACGTATAAAGAATTTTATATTTTGTTACCTATGTGAAAATAAGTATTGGAATTTGTATGCAAACAAAAGAAAAATAAAACCAATGTCGACCGGCCCGTACTGTGTAATATTAAAAATTTATATAGATTTTATAAAATTATAGCCATTCAACGTTTAAATGATAAAAAAAAGAAACAAAAAACAGTTTACAAGTTGGTGAATATTTTTGGCTTTAAACTTATCGCCAATGAATCCCGAATCATTGGCCCGTTACAGTTTTCCTTAACACATATAACTGATCATTTTATAGCTATGATAAAATACTTAAAGTTATAATAAATATCTTCCGAATAAACACAACACGTATTTAATAATTTTATTTAATTGTTGTGCTTAATAAAGTTTTTAATTCGCAGGTCAGCAGCGGTGACAATGGGGCTTAATAAGTTTGCTGTTAAAACGATTTACTTTTATGAAGTCATGTGTTTTTACAACAGTATTTACTCTAAAAAATTATTGAATCAATAATGAAATAATGAAAACAAGGCAAAATTGAATAAAAACACAGACTGAGATTATCAATGTGTTGGAGGTTCGTTTAAAAAGCTATTTAACCTTTTTATTTCAAAGTTAAAAATAATATGTAAAATAATATATCAAATTTTCTAAAACAAGTTTGTGAATGTAAAATAAGGTAAAATATAAACGCACAACTAGTCTATTTTCTATAAACAATTTTATTACATATTAAATAAATATGTTAACCATGTATTCTGAATTAATTTATCGTATTTTAATTCTGTAAATCCTCAAATACTTCATTCAATTAAACATATTTATCGGTGAAAAATAATTGTTGAACAAAATAGTACCATTGCTTCAAATTGCATCATGCATAATTAGATACTGAGATAATAAATGCAAATTAATGATCGGAAATACATGTTTATTGAAAAACAATCTGACAACGACTCAATAGCAAAATGAGGCCTAATTTATCTATGGATTAGTTAACATTAAAACGTATTTCACGAAACGGGTGATGATATGAATACAATTTAGATAAACATGTATGCAAAACCTACGGAAGCCAGACCCCAATCCTACTAAATGCGAAAGTTTGTATGATCGTTTGTTTGTTGCTCCTTCACGCAAAAACTGCTAATCCGATTTTCATGAAATTTGGCACACACATAGTGGTAACTTGGATTAACACAGTTTTTATACCGAAAATCCTACGGGAACTATGCGGGTGTTTCCTTTGAATACGCGGGCGAAGCTGCGGGCGAAAAGCTAGTTTGTTATATACTCGAAGGAGAACTTTCACAGACCATTTTTGGAGGATGGTATTATAATACGACGATACGAGTCGTTATGTCTCGGACAGAATGAATCATAATCTGCAGGCCGTGCTTCACAAAGAAACGATCGTAAGATTTCAATCATAATGGTCTACAGAATAATGAAAAATATAACAAGATTCAGGAAACAATGAAAGGATTGTTTTGATAAGTTTTAATATAATAATTTGGTAGAATCCTGCACCAGAAAATTGCTCTATTGCAATATTTTTGGCTGTGTGTTCCGGCTGAAGTCACGACAAATATAATTATTTTTTAACTATAATATTAATTATTTATTTATTTATTACATTAATTGCTGCTATTAAAATTACAAATATTTTTTTGGACCTCTACGATCTTTTAATTAACTAATGAATTTTATGTCTATGCCCTAGTATTACAATATTACGTTAGTTGTCCTATAAGTGAATAATTCAATAAAGCATAATATAATATTTCGATAAAGGTTTTCGATTCACGACATCGCCAGCGAGCAAAGCTCGGTTACCGGGGAAGTTTACATAGGACCCAACTCTGTCTGGAATTTCATTCACTCACTTGCCTCTATTATTTGTTCAAACGTGAAATGTTACGTCTATCTTTGATAGAATCACCCCTTATAATTTAATTTTCAATTTACATGCTCAATCTAATAAAGTACTTGTAGCGGTGGAACTAAATCCATACTAATATTATAAATGCGAAAGTAACTCTGTCTGTCTGTCTGTTACTCAATCACGCCTGAACTACTGAACCAATTTGCATGAAATTTGGTATAGATATATTTTGATACCCGAGAAAGGACACAGGATAGGTTTTATCCCGGAAATCCTACGGGAACGGGTTTTTCTCTGAAAACGCGGGTGAAGCCGCGGGCGGAAAGCTAGTTTATTATAAACAACGTTTTATCGAGCATGAAAGACGAAATGTCATTGAAATTGGAGTTGTTCAAAAAAAATACATTGTTAAAGGTTCTGACTTTGACCGCACCAAAGTATATTAATTAATAATTTGGCTCTACGATAAGGAAAAGTGACAATGATTATATTATATTATTCATAATAATTTTCGGATTGTAGGTAATTTACAAGGACTTATTGTAATGAAAATTTTGGCCCTTTTTACTCTGGTCTCGGAGTAGATAATAAGGCAATTTTATCAATACAGGTAGTTTCGTCAGCTACCTTGATAACAGTCGAATTGAGAACCTCCTTATCTTGAAGTCGGTTGACAATATTCTAATACTAATTACTAAGTAAATACGTGTACAAGGAAAATGTAAAACAAGTTTTGTTGTTTTATTTTTTGTTAGGTTCATTCGCAGTCCATTAGGATAATTCGTGGACATCACAGTATAAATGTTGTGAAAGGGTCACAGTGATAATTATTTTTTACTTGGAAATAACTACAAGAATTCCCAACGAACTCTTCACTAGACTCGGTTTCTGGCTCTATATTGTAGCTTGCATCTTTTATTTTTAAGCTTAATTCACAAAAAGAATTATAATCATTTTATCCTTCGAATATGCTATTACTAATGAGATATTATTAAGTTTTATAGATGCATACAATAAAAATAACAATATATCTAAGTATCGAATTTTTTTTTTACAAATTAGCGCTTGATCAAATCTGATAAGGTACATTTAGCAAGAATAATGATACAGTTTATTTATTTATTTATTGCAGTTGATAAGCTTATAGCATAATTTCTATTCGAATAGTATGGGATTGCGGAAACAGAATTAACCTGTCAGAAATTATTTCACGTAATATATCGCATAACACCATATTAGTTTCGTATGTAATTATCACGTACCTACATTCAATTCAACATTAATTTACATTTGTGAATCTAATCCTTATTCATATTAATAGCTTTTCCGTCATTATCAATTAGTCATAATGATTCAATTTATGTTTCGAATTCACAAATTATAGCACGTATTCTATCAGTTTATCTAGTTTTTCAGAACTTTCGCATTAAAATGTTCTCTGCGGAGTGTCCATATTATTAACTATGTATTATAGGTATTATCTATACAACGAATAGCCTTGTATTATTTTTACATTTTCCTTTGTTATTGAGATTACACTTTCCTCTTTCGTAAACAAGCAACGAAATAAAAATAAGCTCAGTTCAAGAACGCAGAAGGAAGCAAACGCAATTTGCCGAAGAAATGTCTATCAGCCCCATTGGTCGGCTTGCAAACACTTGTCAATAGAAGTGGTTTACTTAGGACTCGCGATCAACTCGAAGAAACTTGCACAGATTACGCACTTTACGTATCAAAATATTTGGCCTATATTATCTGTTTGACAACACTTAATAAAGATGTTCACTGAACGTCTCTATAGTTTTCTCTGTTCTCAGTACAAAGTCGGAATGTGATATGAAATGATTCAAACGGAATAAAAGTTATTTGAAACGAGATCAATATGCAATTTATTTTTCTATATTCAGTCGTAGCCACAGACTTTTATTTCCATGCGAATCTCACAATATTTTCAATACTATGTAATTAAGTATGCAGTTCAACTTTTCTGCATTTCTATTTATCATATTTTTTACTTATTCGTTTAATAAGAATAATTAGAATTTATTGAATCTTTTACTGGAAAATAAATACTCCATAGTGTAACTAATTAAACAGAATATTGGATAGCTATTTGCACCAACAATTTTTTTTTCGATTTTAACTATTTTACACTCCTGTGGTAAATAAATATCGTTAGTTCGATCGGTAAATTGAAGTACAAACCTTGTCGTGACATTATCTGCTATCCTTCCAGGTTCCATTAGTCTTGCAAATAGCTGACTTGCTTATTCGTTTATGTGCACTTACGGGCAATTTGCCAACCGTTCAATTGTGGTAGACACTAGATTACTATAAGCTATAGAAATTCTAGAAAATTCTATACATATAAATAAGTAATTAATTTGTTTTGTTACAGATATAACAACACAGCTTTGGTACCCTGTACGAGGTAAGCAATTTTCTGCATAAATAAATTCTTCCAAAAAACGAAACAGAATAATTGTATTTGTGTGCTCATAATAGGGCATCGAGGGTCTGATCCCCTTCCAATTCATACAAAAGCATTATCTGCGTCGAAACGTATCCTAAGCTGGTTTTATAATTATTTTCCCATAATATTTTCCTCAAATATCGAATTGCTTTGAAACTGTATTATGGAGTAATTACATTGTGTCCTAATTCTGGCTCGAGCGAGGAAATATTTTCTGCCGTTATTTTTACAAATAATATTTTATGTTAAGTGTATCTTTGCGCAAATTAAAAGAGAATTTCCGCTTTCAAACGTATAAAATGACTGTTACAGTATTTAAACGGTTGTTATTTTACGAAAATACAAGAACGTTTTCATAAAAATCTGTTTTTTTATACATCAAAAGATATTGGGCTGTTTACAAACTCTTTTAGAATTATTATATATAAACCTCTATTCACTGTCGATTCTTTAAAAAGATTAAACAATTTAGAAAAATAAAGAAAAGTATAACAAACCGTATCATTAACGAATAAACATTGTACCTACAGTTTACGAGTATATACTATAATTAAAACTCCAATTAAATAATTAAAGGAAAATCGATGTATAAGTACTTTTACAATAAATTTATATTCACACAGAGCTCTACAAATCTACTTTACGCTAAATGAAGATTATATTACGTTAGCATAGACTATAGAACATAAAACACAAAGTGTGAAGTTTGCGATGGGCGAACTTAGCGGTAAGCATGCACATGGCACTACTAAACCTCACTTTACCTCAATATAACTCGGCTAACAATGTTTGCTACATTACACGCGATAATTACCGTGTTGATAGCCCAACTGGTTTACGGTAATTCGAAATAATCGAGCGAATACATCTTATTGGTGAATGACCACAGATCGTCTATATCAAAGGGTTATCCGAAGCTGAAGTAAATGGGCAATCGATAATTATTGCAAGACAAAAATGTTAGTATGTAAAGAGAAGATTTTTCTATTTTGAAACCTTTATAACATAAGCAAGATTGAAGAATCAGCCCCCCCTAGTCAAGTGGCTTTCTGTTAGCGTAGCGTTCAATAGAATAGACTACGAATGTATGAGATTGACGTAGGCTGTAGATAAACGTATCTATAGGTTACGTCAATCTCATACATTCGTAGTCTATTCTATTGAACGCTACGCTTACAGAAAGCCACTTGACTAGGGGGGCTGGGGAGATACCGTAAAATAGAATTGAAATGGCTAACTCCAAAAAGTTAAATTTGCATTTTAATAAAGAATTTAGTTATTTTACACATGTTTTATATAAATTTATATTGTATGGTACACGTTTTATTTCATATAACAGCTCGTCTTCAATTTAATTGAATAACATCATCTTCCTTCTATACCTTTATTTTGGAAAGGAATGACAGCGACACCGTTTCTCGGAATATGCTCATATTACTGTCTAAGCAAAATTTACACATATGTAGTATAAAAGAAATTGTTTACGATACCAAATATGTGGGTAATATAATTTTATACAAATTTATACACCCCTACACCTCTTGGAAAGCCAAACCCTGTTATAATCTATAATTCTCTTTTATTTCACATACCACAATTTAAAAATTCAGGAATCATGACCAGTCCGTTTAATTACGCTACATTTTTAAATGTGAAATAATTCATCACATACTCGAATGTACAAAAATTGAAATTTCGACGAGCATTTCAAATAACCGCACCTGGTTTAATTGGCGTAAAAATAACGATGTAACTGAAACTCATTCGTATTAATTTGATAAATATTTTTCACGATATTTAACATAATTAAAAGCTATACGTATCATGTTTTCGCTTATTTGTGGTATTCAACATTCAGCAATCATTTTCATGATAGAATGATCTGCCTCTGTGCAGATAAAACTATTTTATTTTCACGGAGAATTATTCTCTTTTATTACCCAATTAGGCAATTTTCGCGTAATCTGACGCTTCTAAACCCTATTACTATGTTTAATATAATCCGTTAGTAAGATAATCTAATACCAGCCGTTTATTAATTTTATACTTTTAAGTACATAATATTAGTCCTATAAATTCTATGATAAATATTCTTATAGGTAGAGAAAGACTAAAGATCAACTTTATATTATAGCACTTACCTACGAAGCTACGTCACTCGTAGCCCGTAGTATATATTCATACAACTTAAAAGTATTAACGTGCTACGATAAGTTTGAAGTGGTTTGAAATGCAGCCCTATCCCTATTTCATTAACAATAGGTACCTCGAGTGTCTCTTAGACACGTATAATGAATAAGAGGTCATGGGGAATATCCTCCTCATTTTTATGTAATTTAAAAGTTACTCAAGAGGTTTTGAATTGTACTCTGTACAATATATAATTTATAACAATAGAAAACCAATCATTGCTACGCATTACTGCGTTATAGGATTTAGGAAATTGTTATAAATTGCAAAAGTGAAATAAATAAATTATGAACTTAAAAAACGACACTACACACGCACAAAATTTTAAAACCCACAATACCACAAAACCGTAAGACAAAAAGGAACAAATCACTCTCAGGCCATGAAATATGTATTATATTTGTTACACTTAAATGTATGTGGTTCGCAAAGACCCTTATTCAGCAGCAAATACGTAGTGCGGCTTATCAATTTTCAAGCTTGAGAGCAAGGTGAGTGCTGCGTTAGGTAAAATTGGATGAGGCGAGATCCACTCACGATGCATGCACAGAGATTTTAACCTCATATTGATAAATATTTTCCGTCATATTATATTACTCGTATCCCTTTTTCGTTGAACAATGCGGGAGGAAATAATCTGCTGATTTACGAGGCGCGTTTTGAAGAATATTTGCTTTAAAATTTGTTTTTATTGGAGTGTTTGCAAAGAGGTACACCGCATAAGCAACTAATTTGGAAACTCAATAGAGTTTTATAGCATTCAAATGCTTTAGAAATTTCTCAGATTTTTTAATAGGTAGGTTCTACTAATTATTATTATAGTAACTAAGTAGGTAAGAAAAAATAAGAAGTTAAACTTTTCTCAATGTAAAGTTACTTTCTAGTATAGTAAAAACGAATTAAATAAAGAAAGGTTTTAAGTCAAAATCGTTATATATGCGACAACTCTAGTTTAAGGCTATTTCTCTTAAGCCAGCTTATCCTTGAAATGAGACAGGCAGCAGTCACATTAAGCAAGCGAACGGCTAAAAGTTTTCCGAAGCAATATTGTATGACATATAGGGTATTAAATTATGTTGTATTATTATGTTTAATATTATTGTTTTTTATGTAGCTTTATTTATTATTATAACATTTAGCTTCAATCGTGATATATGATTGAAAAAAGCTTTTAAGCTATTTATTGTTATTGGTGTACCTTTTAATTGGCGTATTGAATTGTTAATGTAATACCTAGTGTAAGTTTAGCTGTAAGGTACCTTTACATAAATAAATAATAAATAATAATAATTATTTACTAGGTTTCCGCCCGCGGCTTCGCCCGCGCAGTCAAAGAAAAACTCGCATAGTTCCCGTTCCCGTGGGATTTCCGGGATTGCGTCATTTTCCCGGTATAAAAAGTAGCCTATGTCCTTTCTCGGGTATCAAAATATCTCCATACCAAATTTCATGAAAATTGGTTCAGTAGTTTAGGCGTGATTGAGTAACAGACAGACAGACAGAGTTACTTTCGCATTTATAATGTGTATATGGGTTTATGTTCCATAATACAATCAAATTGTTTCAATATTTTAAGTGAAAAATAACAATTAACTGCTTTACATATTATAATACACTAATATTATATTCACAACGATGTAATAATATTGATTTATATTAATCGTGAAGGAATTTCTGTTAAGTAGATAAGGTTAATACATTTAATGAATCACTGTTATACCAAAGCGTTGAAAGCTCTTTATTGCCCAAAAATGCGTCTTAGATTAGTTTAAAGATGGCTTTGTGTTAAACAAAAGACAAATATTAAGGAAATTACAAGCTTTTGAGATTTTACGTTTAGTGAAATGTTTAAGAACCTTTGGAAATTTGAGTAGAAATTATTTCAAACTTTCGACGCTCTTTTGTGTTCATGCCATAGCTTGGTCCAAACTTAGTTAGTGAGGTTGTCCGATGACGTTCCATAAAAGTAAGATTTGCCGCAAAAACAAAAAAAAACTAATGAGAATTTTGAGTGTCAGATTGCGACGTTCCTAGAAATAATTTTATATTTTCATTAAGTTTGTAAATTTAATCTTAGCGAATCGTAAAACGAAGCAAGCAGCCCTAAAAGTACGTCAAAAACTTATTTGCAGCTTTTTTCCGGAATGCTAAAGGAAATACGATTTAGACTCAAAAGTATATTTTTAGCGATAATGGATAAAATAAAATTGTAGTCTTCACTAATCTTTACATTTATACAACTACTCGTACCTAGTTTATTTAATGTGATGTTGAACAACATCATTTTGAGTTAAATTAATGAGTAATCTATATTTAAATCGTATTGAATTTCAAAAACATTCCACATTAATAATCCGGATATTTTGGTTTCGATAGTGAAAGCAATTACGACATGCTTTTGGTCGTGTCGTTAACATCAAACTCAATTTCCACTTTATTCCGACATCAATACTTAATGTTAAACACAGGCACTGGTAATTCCAGAGTATCTAGAATGTTCGAGGATTTGAATATTTTAAATGTCAAAGACCGAGATGTGAATGTGCAAATTTGAAAAGCATACTTAATTTTTGTACACGCTCTTCATTGTGTGGAGCAACTTAAGCAAGATTTCCCTAGACTCAGCGGTTTATAATCTAGCGGGTTTTATTTACGTCCCTGCATTCCTAATAAATCGTACAAGTGTGAAATCCTGTAAAACCTCTAGCTATTTTATTCCTGACATTTAGTCAAGCGAAATACGAGTGTGCGAGATTCAGTTTCTAAGTCAAATCATTACTAAAAACTGCTCACAACAAAAAAAACTAGTCTTCGATATCATTCGTGTACACCGTACATTGTAAGAACCTTAAAATCGCAAAATCACTAAATGCATGAATTTTGTCTCCATATTTTGCTGAAAATGCAATCGCTAACAATGTACCGGAATCTTTTACGTCCAAATTTTTGAATCATGATTTATTCATTCCTGTAACTATATCTACGTAATACGTTCTTATAAAAGACTAGCAATCCGCCCGCGGCTTCGCCCGCGTTTTCAGAGAAAGACCCGTTCCCGTAGGATTTCCGGGATAAAACCTACCCTATGTCCTTTCTCGGGTATCAAAATATATCTATACCAAATTTCATGCAAATTGGTTCAGTAGTTCAGGCGTGATTGAGTAACAGACAGACAGACAGAGTTACTTTCGCATTTATAATATTAGTATGGATATACAGTTACTTAGCACAACCGACATACTAAGACAATATATTCAGACATTTTGTGGGTGCTTAGCTTAGGATTACATAAGGATTATCTTTTCAATCTATATATCGACGTGATTCGTTCCATATCACAGATAACTCAGTTCAATATATAAACCATTTACATAAATCCTAATTCCTAAATATAGAACTGTTGAAGACACCATATCAACGCTAGTATGAGACTAACATGATTCGAATAACTAGTTGCCAAAAAAGGCTTTAGTAATATTTTAACGGAATTTCGAGATTGCAGTGGGATTCGATGTATAAACAATAAGTTTTCCAATCTTTATTGAGAACGGCTTGAGACGTAATTTTCCAATAAATCGAGACAGTAAAAAGCTTAAACTTTTCATGAGTTGCTTAAATATTTATTGGCCCACCCTTTTCAAGGATTTTAGTATCGCATAATACAAGGTATTTATTGCTACGTTCCTTTCTGTAATTGAAAACAAAAGGCTTAACGTTTTTCGTATAATCCCAAATGTTGTGAATACGGCTTAATTAACAAATAATTTGCTTTGTTTTCCAATCCCTTTCTACAAATTATGTGACGGAATTTACGTGAATTAATTGAATGAGAAGAAATGTAAACAAAGTTTCAAATTTTTTCCACATTTGTTAACACGCTTTATTCTCCCTTGATAATTCGAAATAAATTTTACACCTATTTTTTAATAATAAGAAGTCGATTAATTATAGATGTACCTATAGATATGCTTTGTTTTATAATACAGATAGGTAAATGGTTATTTTAATTAAATATAAAAAAGTTTGTTACATATTTTGTTTGAATAAAATACTGGCCTAGTTTTATTGACCGCTAGATGGGGTAAAAAATTATATTTAAAACATAATCGTCATAAATTTTGATAATCACGGGTGTGAAATTGTCCAAGCGGGGAGTGTTACACGGACTTTGCAGCGAAGAGGGATAATCCTATTGAATGATTTGATTTTCCGCCAAATTACATCTATATAATGAACACTTTCCGAGAATTCTATTCGGCCCAGACGATGAGGAAGGAGAGAAATTTGTCAGATTGATTTCATACATTTTGTACTTTATATTGCATTACGCGTTGGCGATTTCTATATGTAATTGCAAAAATAATTTATTACGTTCTTCGGCACTAAAACTTGTAACAATATTAAAGGATTTTCACAGAGGACATCATCTGCAAAAAATTGATTCAATTTTAGTGAGGTGTCAAACTACGTTCGTTGATTTTATTTTGAAAAAATTAAGTTGGGTAAATCTTACGTAAATAAACGTCTTAAAATTATAAATAGCAAAGACGTAATTACAACAAAACATCTTAATTAAATTCACAATATACATGCAATGCTTACAAGGCCAGTTAATAAATCCCCGAACTCCTGTGGGTTTGTTAGTGTTTCAGTCAAAGCGAATACTAAATATTAATAATAAAGTTTAGTGCGAAGTGTAAGGCAAGTTGGAGCGGAACGTTCCGCTCGATCTGGTCAGAAGCCACCCTCGGAGTTTCATTTGAACATACCTCTTATTCGATTTGTGAGCGAATCAGCTCCACGAACCCGATTATCTTGCACGTCAGAATGTATATGCTCACTAGAGTGCCTTTTGACTCCGCCACTGAAGGTACTAGCGTTATTTTCCGTTTGTCATACTCAATAAACTACACAATAACATTGCTATTCGGAAAACTTTTGGTATCCCTGTGCAATATTGCGATTTGAAGCGACAGTCGCGGGTAACCAAATATTTTGCTTTCTGACGTTTACGTTTTAATATCCATGTTGCTAAAGCGTTTATCTGAGTCTATAATATTATGATGTAGAATAAAATTTATAAACGAGTCCATATAATTACTTAAATATTACAATGTCCTACTAGTACATAAAATAATTTATAGGCGTTGGCAATATTATGTTACACATCTCAAAACTGATCTTTTGAACTTTGCGCTAAACTGCGAGTGGGTATTTCCTGGATCAGTAATTTATTTGGAGAAACCTTTTTTATTCTCAAGCGCATTCAGAATAAACAAAGCGAAAAAATTTGAACTTTAACTGAAACTGTAGGGATCTTGCTCTTGACTTAACTTCATATTATAAATAACTTTATATTTATGTACATAAGTAGTAGGTACCTATATATCTATAAAATTACAAGATACCTTAGGGTATATTATAATATTGCTCACAAATCACTTCCTTTGCTACCTACCAATTCGTATCCCCACACAAAATTCGCACGTCATATTGGGCATGGCCGTGCTCATCAGAGAGCAACTATTACTTTCAATAATGGGTGCACTTGGCACATGTTCAGCAAGAATAAGGGCCCACTCGGCTCCGTACAAACATTTACCCAATAATTGGGAGTCGAGTTACGCCCCTGGAATAAATACCATCTTTCCCCGTGAGGAATTTGCGAGACGCGGTTAACTCAAAGCATTTCTATATTAGACAAAAATCATGACTTATTGTTTTATTAGCGAATTCTTGGAACGCTCATGTTTTGTTTGTTTAGATATCGAGATGTGTGTGTATGATTATGAGCGTAAAATACATGATTATAGCGTATTAACGTGTTGTTTACTTGGAAACGGGAGGGTGAGGTGACCCACTAAGAATATACATAGCTTTATTTTGTTAATTAGAATGTATATTTTGAGTAAGGATCAAATTCTAATTGTATTTTCATCTCACCGAAAATATTAATTCATCTAATATTATACGAGGATGGTTCTTATGGAGAGAAAACGTAAACATACCATGGGCGAAGCCGGGGCGGCTAGTTAATTATAATTTAAGTTATAAATTTGCTAGATCCATCATTACGTGACATCAGCATAAAATAGCTTCAGCTGTTTAAGCCCTGACAGGCTAAGACTAGGCTTGACTGTAAACATAATGTTAACATATACGTGCCATCTGTTATATCATAAAAATATTTTTTTTATGCAGGAATACAACATCTTTTAATTGTATTTCCGTTTGTATAATTCTTTCCTATATATTTTTTTATAATTCCGACACCCCCGGGGTTGACACAAGGAAACTGATTTTCTGCTCATTGATCGCAAGTAGGCAAGGCCGGAAATGTTATTTTCGACAAGGCAAAATATTTATATCCAAACTCCCATAATACGTAGCATTTTCAATTAATAGTTTATTCTAAAATAACACTTCATGTTAATAAATATATAATACATTTTCGTATTCGATGTTAAGTTTACCTAGTGGCTACCTATAGAATAAATACTAGCTACCTCTAGATGTACCTATTCGTGGCTGTAAACAAGGAATTTATGTCTCTGCTCCAAGTGTCGACTTGACACATTTAATAGTACTTTTTAAGATGCCACAAACAGAAGGAAAACAATTAAAAATAACGTTTAGCACGGTCTAAATACGAGCAAGAATCGCTTATCCATGTAACAGCTGGCTGTAAAATAGGCCACCATTAACTTTTTTCGATATTTCGATGTTATTAACTAATAATTAAGTATATGCTATGGAATTACGTCATTTAAGATAACATTAATTTTATAATGGATTTGATTTATTCATATTATTTACCAGTTTTGTTATTTTCATAATTCATAGTAAGCCTAATCGAGTACTTACCTTGTTTTTTTCGATCAAAATCTCATCAAAAATCGAAAGAATAGCCAAAGCCAAAATCTTAGAGCATTAAACTTTAATGCTCTAAGAAAAAACTTCCTTTCGAATCAAATATTATACAAAATTTATCGAAAACCATTCTAAATGTTGGTATGTTATAAACTTATTCAAACCAATGAAATTGTTTAATGGAAAACGGTAGAACAACTCAGGTTCTC
This sequence comes from Colias eurytheme, assembly GCF_061535395.1. Taxonomy (NCBI): domain Eukaryota; kingdom Metazoa; phylum Arthropoda; class Insecta; order Lepidoptera; family Pieridae; genus Colias; species Colias eurytheme. The sequence continues at coordinate 2,673,877 of NC_142989.1, read as the reverse complement.
AAGTCACATACCTATGCAATCGGTTGAAATACAATACTCCAATATTACTCAATCCCCTACGTAGCAGTAGCCACAGTAAACGGTCGATTTAGGGAGATAGCCAGCCAATAAACAATGAATAACAATCAATAGTCCATTCTAGATATAGGATCCTATCCATTATAACTACGTTACCTTACCAAAAGTGATATCGATGAAAAATAACAAACCTTCCAGCGAATTCATTAAGAAACATATTACCATTGAACTAAATCGTTCGGCAAGTTAGTCTCAAGTAAAGTTAGCGTTTAGTATCAGATTAAATTGGTTTTGCGTACGACACGAGGGCGACGGCTTCGATTGTCTCATGTTTATTTATCGGATCTCTCACAAAGGATTTAATGGCATTTAGCTATAAATTCTCCTCTAAATTATAGTTAGCATAATACCTTTGTGTCTTGCTTTGCTAAAAACGTCAATGTAATCGAATCCGAAGATGGATCAAATTGTCTTTAGCACGATATTTCATTTCACTAGCGCAGATTATAATATTAAATTTAAAAAGTAATCTATTAAAGTCCAAGTACATACCTACTCAAAAGTGGATGCAATTTACTGCTATAATTTCCGCACACCATTCTTGAATAAAAACAGTACGTGTTGATATCAAAACAAACACCAGAAACAGAACATAACAGCATTTCATGGTATGAAATTCACAGTTTACAATAGCGGTAGTTTTCAAAAGGTATCAAATCGCTATTTGAAAGGGAATTTCGATTTGCTTATTTAGCGTAGACGCAATATGTTGAATGCTATGACAGTGAGAAGTGTTTCCGCGTGTCCGATGTTACGCTAACAAAGACTGCCCATAGCCACTATCACATTACAAGTGTCTTTCTATGCGATTTGTAAAGGCTTCCTCCCGGTCTAGTTTGATATTATCATAGTATCCAGGCCGGCTCTGTTATTAGAGATTGACAGCATCCGTCCGTACGCAATGCTACATACAACCTTAATAATGGAAACTTTCTAACAAATAGGTGAATACAATGTGACAAACATTGATATATTTCGCGATTGCAAATAAACTTTTTCAGGATTTCAAATAAACTTCATTAAATTCATTTTTATCGCCATCCATAAAGTAAAGTCAAGAATACAGAAACCGAAGTTTTCTCATTGCAGCAAACAGACAAGTTGGTAATTATATGATGGATTCGCTGTAGTATTTTAATTGAAACGTAACAACTGAAATTCCAAGTACGCTTGACCTGCTAGTGAAAACTTATTCCACTGTTTTGTGGTTTATATTTTTGCCGCGTTATTAATATCTGCATAAAATATAACACTGCAATAGAATATTATGTTTTTTCATTGCCTCAATTCAAAATTTAGTGTTGATATTTTTATGACGTTGAATATTCATATTGTCGGATAAATATTATTTGTCCTTCTTTTTTAAATGTCACCACTAATGTGAACGTTACGGAACTTTTTTTAAAGTTCCGTAACGTTCACATTATAATAAAAGTTCTTCTATCGTAATGTTACTCGTCCTTCAACATTTTTAAAACTCGATTCTTTCAAATAATAGCACGTAAACAAGTTACGTCTCGCATGTCACATCTCATATATATTGAAGTCGGCAATACGTCTAAACTATTTTCATTGCAAATTTGTCAGCGTAAAGTTTGTTGAACAGCACCTGTTTCGCTCCCGCATTTGTGCCATTAAAACCGTGATAGTTCGGTCATGTTTTGCTGAATACTATTATATAATAACAAAAGTGAACCGGACAGGTTAATTGCAACTTCGCAGAGCAAGCGATATAATTAAGGTTCGTCAATAACGGTCTAGCTTGCAAGTGGTCGTCGCGAAGTTACCTGCCGACCGAGCAACTCTGTCAAACTACTGAAAATTAGTTTCCGAATTCTGATGAAAAGTTTAATTGGATCTTCAAAGCCAATATGTGCTTCTGTAACCACATATGAAAAGTCCGCGTGGTCTTGATATGGCAAGGAGGAAAATTCAATTTGAGTTGAATGGGAGTACAAGTTGTATGACCGCAAATCCGTTGTTACACGCACTATCTAGGCTCAGTATCTATTTTGTATTCAGAATATTTTACTAGTTTGCCAATAATCAAACCACTGATATGAAATTTAGTTTTGTGCGGCCAATAACGTCGTATTAAAACTTTACTAATTACTTATATACCTATTTAGTGTAAAGTATTTGTATCCGAACACAAATATTTGAACGAATTTTACTTTTTAACAAATAAAGCAAAACTGTTAAGATTTTTTCATTAAAAATAATAATAGTTTAATAAAACTAAAAAAACACGCTTTTTATAGAAAACCGAACTAAAAAATAGAAAATTTTATCAAATTAGTGTATTGTCATCGGTCCTCAATAAATCTACAAAGTTTGAACGAAATCTGGCCGTTTAAAGTGGGTCAAAATCGCGCCCAAAGAAGTCGGTTACAAACAAACAAACATACAGGTGAAGCTTAATATAAAGCGTGTAATAAACGCTAATTGTTTTGAAAATCTTGAAAATATTTTTCGTACGGCTATCCACTACCTTATGATAATGATTCTCCCTCCCTTGATAATATAACAGGCTTTAACTTTTGTTTATCACTTCGATACCTTACCAAAAATTAATAGTTGTGACCGCATCAATTTTCCGGCGCAATAAATAAAACGCGACAAAAATGTTTATATTAATATTCCTATACACACGTATTACATGCTTGGAACGGCTATTGGGTTACCTCGCTATCTTTGTTTGGTACGCCATTCTTCTCGGCTACCGTCTCCTCCGTGGAATCTTATTAATAGCTGTAATATTCGAGCACGCTAGCCTGTATGAACCACAAGAATTGTTCCCCCAATGCGCCAGCTCGCTTTCTGTTTCTGCCCGTTACTCAGCTTGCCTTTTGTTATTTATATTTTATTGTTTCATCCGGACATGAATTTTAAGTTACACAGAGAATGAAAATAAAAACTGTTACGGAAGACTGTCAAATAAAAATGTACGGTGAGAGTCTTGAGTTATTTTTAGTGTTGTGACGTAAAAATATGTTATTTCATAATAAATATAATGTAAAATATAATATGAACAGTTTATTCAATTAATATTATACCTATGTAGTTGCTATTTACGAAGTAATATTTTGTTCTCATATGTAGTAAGTAATGATAAGGTTTCTGGGAAATGAAATACGAATAACGATTGTGATAAAATTTCACTTAAAATCAAAATTAAAAATTATGATCTACATATTACAATATATTACTTCTCTACAGACATAAAAATTAAATGAGCAATGTAATACAATCAAATCAAATACAAATATAATATTTAGACAATAAAATACAAACAACAACAACAAATAATCAAATTCTCAGTCAACCACTTTATTATGTTGTAAGTCAAATATCTCCTAAGTTCATTATGTTAACCAATCCATGTTTGAATAGATTAGTTGGCGAAGGGATTGAGGTAGAGTACCCACTAGACAACTTATTGCTTCTCCAAACTACGACTCGCCTGTCCATCTCTCCCCAAATACTAAATAGTGTATAAGCGGTATAAGCTAACTCCGCCAGGATTAAACATATTCCCAAATTTAACAAAGGATATAGAAGCAATCACTTTGTGAAGCGGTATTTGTTTAGTGGTCCCGCGGGATGAAAGCCTGCTAACGATAGCTTATATCTTCCAATTTGCATCATTAATGCGAAGGTAATTGATTAAATATGTAAATTGCGGTATAAAAGTACTCAAATCGAATCGGACACATTTCACTGTTTGGATTTACGATGTGGAAAATAAAACAGGTGTACACTTTTATTCAGATTTTACCACTGCATGTGCATTTTATAGAGGTCGTTTTGTTTTTAATATTAAAAATACAAGTATGGTTATTGTGCTACATAACATTATAACTTTTTGTATAATTCAGTATAATTATTATCAACTTTGAAATGTTAATACACAAAAAGGTAACATATTGTTAGTTTCATCATTTTGGCGACTCCTATTTGTCGATTTAGATTAAATTCCTATAATCGAAATAAGAAAAAAGGCACTAAAGAAACAACTACAATAAACATTAACATTACATTTAATAAAAATAAACACCAAATCGCCAATAATATTATGTACCAAATCTCACACAAAACAAAGCAAAATCGAAATTTTATTTAAAAACTCTTAAATCGGATAAGCATTTGATAGTCTAAGATCCCACCGCAGGATCAGTGCGTTCATCGGTTTTTTGCTGAAAACCGAATTTTTATGTATATTTATAATTAGGAGAATATATTATATCGACTAGGTTGCCAGTCAAAATTTGGCCGCAAGCATGTTTAATTAAAAATTTTCTAATCGATTTTTGGGAAAAAAATTCGTTCACTTGTTTTTTTGAATAAAATGTAGTCTACATCACGTCAAATGATATAAAAATTCTAAAAAATCACGGTTGCCGCTTTTCACCTGGCCGCAACATCTTGGCAGCCTGGTGCAAACAGGTATGATTTCGATTCATTTTTACGTTCATAACGCACATTTATGAATCATATATCAAATTAAAGCTAATTTTTTTCTATTTATTATCATATATGGTTGCCTAATTAAATCCCACCGCAAATAAGGGTTGCTGGATTTTAAAAATTATAAATATAGGATTAGTGCGTTCATCGTTTTTTGCTGAAAACCGAATTTTTATATGTATTTATAATTAGGAGAATATATATCGACTAGGTTGACAGTCAAAATTTGGCCGCAAGCATGTTTAATTAAAATTTTTCTAATCGGTTTTTGAGAAAAAAATTCGTTCACTTGTTTTTTGAATAAAATGTAGTCTACATCACGTCAAATGATATAAAAATTCTAAAAAATCACGGTTGCCGCTTTTCACCTGGCCGCAACATCTTGGCAGCCTGGTGCAAACAGGTATGATTTCGATTCATTTTTACGTTCATAACGCACATTTATGAATCATATATCAAATTAAAGCTAATTTTTTTCTATTTATTATCATATATGGTTGCCTAATTAAATCCGGCCGCAAATAAGGGTTGCCGGCTGTTAAAGATGTTGAATATTTAAGGTTGAGTGTAAACATGCTTGCGGCCAAATTTTGACTGGCAACCTAGTCGATATATATTCTCCTAATTATAAATACATATAGTTGCATAAAAATTCGGTTTTCAGCAAAAAACCGATGAACGCACTAATCCTATATTTATAATTTTTATAAGCCAGCAACCCTTATTTGCGGCCGGATTTAATTAGGCAACCATATATGATAATAAAAAGAAAAAAATTAGCTTTAATTTGATATATGATTCATAAATGTGCGTTATGAACGTAAAAATAAATCGAAATCATACCCGTTTGCACCAGGCTGCCAAGATGTTGCGGCCAGGTGAAAAGCGGCAACCGTGATTTTTTAGAATTTTTATATCATTTGACGTGATGTAGACTACATTTTATTCAAAAAACAAGTGAACGAATTTTTTTCCCAAAAATCGATTAGAAAATTTTTAATTAAACATGCTTGCGGCCAAATTTTGACTGGCAACCTAGTCGATATATATTCTCCTAATTATAAATATACATAAAAATTCGGTTTTCAGCAAAAAACCGATGAACGCACTGATCCTGCAGCCGGATCTCGTACTATGATGTCTATCGATAGGATTAAGCGACTCTGATTTCTATTTTCCACGCTGGCAATATCACTAACAAGTTATTCGATTTGCCTGAATGGATGATTGCGCAATAAAATACCCTCCATTATTTTATTTATCCATAAATTTTTGAAAGCTCTTCTGATAAAGTTATAATGGAATGAATCATTGTTAGTTTTGGAGTGTTTATAAAAATAATTAATCAAATAAATGTTTCATATTTTGTACCATTATTTGTATGTAGCATAAGGAAAAATAAGTTAAAATGTAAATCGGCAGCATTGAAATTCTTTATTGGTCGGATCTCAGTATACATTCACAATGAGGACGGTGTTATTTCTTTTATTCCATAGACATCTGTCTAGTTCCGGTCCCTTTTTCGACCCTTGTCGAATTTCCAACACTATTGCTTGTCAATGTCTTCATAGTCTGTCAATATTTTATTTCGCATATTTATATTTTTTATGATATCAAATAGGAAATTGAAATAAAGAATTGAATCAAGCTGTTTCACTCACGATAACCTCATAATAGGCTTCAAGGAAAGCTTTTAAAAACCGAGAAAAGTATGTAGGTATCGGTTTGAAGAACCTTCAATATAACTAGCATGCTTATACATAGCCTCTCTGGTACATAGGATTTTAGATCTTGACAGCATTTTACGTTAAGATCGATGTTTATATTAAGTTCTACCTAGGAATAAGTAAATCTATAATATAAAAATGAATCCCAAAATGTGTTGGTGAGCGCATAACTTGAGAACGGCTGAACCGATTTCGATAATTCTTTTTTTATTATATTCCTTGAAGTACGAGGATGGTTCTTATGTAGAGAAAACGTAAATATGTACCACGGGCGAAGCCGGGGCGGACCGCTAGTATTAATATATTTTTAAGAGATTATATTATTACCTACCCGATCATCTATCAGCAAAAAGATTAAAAACTTAACAAGTAGGGAACGAAGTTAATATAAAGTTTATCGCACTTATTGTCGCCTTGTCGTTATTTTTAAGAAAGTTTTATCTGTCCCCAAACTCGAAAACCACTCTCGAATGGAATGTAACCCGCGATAAAATCGAAAATTTATTAATAGTAAACGGAAAAAAATAAAATGCATTTACCTAATCCCTGTTATGAAAGGTTCACAGTGGCCGCTGCCGTGCTTTGTGTTACAAAGGTAAATTGAATCTTTTATGATTGCAGCTTCCCGACGACGTAAATAATGGATACACGAAACATATGAAAAGTTTTTGTTCAACAAATTTTGAATATTGTTTCAAGTCTTGAATTTTATTGCTCAAAAAGATTTTGCAATTTAATACTGCTATAAATATTTCAAATATGGTATTTTAACGTTACCACATAATATTATGATAAATCAAATTCTGAAAATTTATACTTATGCATGCGGCTGCCCCGGCAGAAGTTGTTAAACCCTATTGCCCCTTTTTCGGGTTTTCTCTTTTCTCTTTCTCACCTAAAACCTTCCTTGTGCCTTGACAAAAACTTACAAAATTCCCGAATCGTCAAGTTGAATAAAATACAAAGATGTACCGTACTAAAAAGATAAATAATATAAGGAAACATTAGTAAATTAATAAATTGTATTAAATGATTTGACAACGTATAAGTTCGCTACTTACGTATAGGTACTATATCGCAATCATGAAATATAATCTCCTTAAAGTAAAATATTTGATGGTTGAATTGAATGTAAACGAAAAAAATATCAATCCGAAAATTATTTTGGGACAGCGATGCTTATCAAAGGAGCTCGGAAGGCTCACGAAATATGTTGGCATTAGTACAAAAGAATTTTCCTTCAACGGTTCTCCTTGAAAAGGTTCAAGTTTTCAAGAGCGCCTTACCATGAGTGATTTTACAGTACACTGTGAAATATAATTCAAAGAAAAAAATTCATAAACATTTTTCATATTATAAATAAACGTTTTCGCATTTTCAAAGAGAATTAAAAGAACAAGCAACTATAATATCATATTTATATATACCTACCGACAATCATAATTCCATCATTCAAAACATCATCTACCCAAGAAGCTTTGACTTCACGAAAAACGATACTACTTTCAGCTTTTGTAAAGTACTCAGCAGAAACCAATAAATACCTCTAATATTAATTTACATCTCGACTTCGCAATAACTAAATGCTTCAACGAATTTGATGTTATGTGGTAAAAATGAATAAAATGTTCTAGATACGTCTATGAAATACATCCCGTTCTTTCGCAAAATTCAATCACAATGTACGAAGAATATTATAAAAATTACATTATTATTAGAGCATTTAAAAACTAACTACATTTAGAACATGCAATTAAATGGCATAATCAAAAGCACCTAAATAATGTATGTAACACTGAAGGGGCTCATACGCACTGGTTGCCGCGGGCTCTCGCTCCAAATTACACGGCCCAGATACTGGTCTCTTTGTCCCCAATTCTACTTTCTTATTTACACAAATAAATTTCGATATCTCCATCATTTCACATTCGTCTAATGTAACAAATAGTTATAGGCTACCTATTTATTTCATATCATTACGACGTTCGCATATTATTCGTAAAGACTACAAAAGAAAAATAATTAAGCTACCTAACAATCAGATTATTTCCTATACAAGAATTTTTTGCTCACAAATACGAATATCTTTTCTCACGAACAATCATTACAAAGACCTACGACGTAAATAATACTGCAACCAAACTTGTAAAAGAAAAAACAAATTTTATTATAAAAATGTTCAAGCATTTTTAGTTCAATGTAAAGGACGTTTTTTGCTTTGAATAATATGAAAACGTGGAATCGATAAAATAAATTAAGAGAGCTTTTGAACAGACGGGTTTCCATTCATTGGTTTTAGATCTGTTATAAAGATCGGATTCAAATATAATAAACTGGGTAAAGATAAGTTTTAATTGATTTTAATTAAATCAAAGTTTTAATTGATTTTAATTAAATCAAAAATGAAGGCAAAAGATTCAAAGTGCATTTATTTCAAACTGTAAAGTCGAAAAAAGGTAAAGTAATATAAAATAGCTTTCAATAATTGTATGACTGAATTCAATTTAAACTGTAATTTACATTTTTCTGATAAAAAATTACAATGGTTTACCCCTGTAGTTTCAAAACGTTTAAAAAATTCACTACCAACACAGAAGTTTTTAAACAGGAAATAAGCCATCCTTTTGACATTATAATTGTTTTGTTTTACACGACATCCACTTAAGAACTCTTTGACGTAGGTTGGATAAATTAAAACAACACGATTCACGAAGGCTCAGTAAGTCAGTACAAAATATTGTTACTTAACACTTTTAAATGTGAATTTTAATTAAATTCTGTCTACATTTTTTCAATTTAGCAAGCTTCACGTTATAAAAAGTAATGTTAATAAGACCCGACCTCGTTTAACGTTGGTTGTAAATCAAGGAGCTTTTCATTTCGGCTGAGGTGTCTGTCCATTTCTTTCCCAAACGCAACTGGCATGAGAAGAATTAAACCTGCCTATGGGTAATTATCCCATCCTTTATTTAATATACGACGTTCGCAGGAACGTTTTCCCTAAATAACAAATTCAATTACAACTGAGTTATTTTTAGGTTCGTAACAAAGGAGTGTCACTGAATAATCTAAATTGAAAAATAATAGATAAGAAAAGTCTCAAAAGAAAATCCTATTTAAAAGAATTAAGCTACATTATCGCCTTTTGATATTTCAATTTGGAATATCAAAGTATTCTCAAGGTCTTTCACCATCCAACATCTTCTGGAATTCGTCAATCGCGTCACCGCTGACTCTCTGGACTGATATGTCTAATCCGATTACTCCACTCCACAGTACGAAGCTACGACGCGAGGGAAATATGTCTAAACACCACAATCTCTTAACAGACCGCTAACCCGCTTACAATTTCATATAAATCATGCTTTATATACAGAATCCCTATCTATATATCAAAATCTATGCTTCTAGGAATTTATTGTAGAAGGCGTAGCATTATTTCGTAGCATGCAGCTACGATAAATAAAATCCTATAGACGAGTAATGATTTAAGTGTTATAATTTTTCTATGAAACAATAAACACAAATAATGAAAGTAGTAGTTATTAGTTAGTAGTAGTTAATCTTTGAATTAAGTTTAATTTTTAGCTAATACAATAATAGTGTAAACATGCTCACGCTTAAATTAACTCCGGGTCAGCTTGTTTACTTTAGTTACGCATGTAACAAACATTTCGCTATTTGACGAGACGACATGTCAACAATGTAATATCTTAATATCTTAATCTTAATACTATTATAAAGGCGAAAGTTTGTAAGGATGTATGGATGTATGGATGTATGGATGTATGGATGTATGGATGTATGGATGTTTGTTACTCTTTCACGTAAAAACTATTGAACCGATTACAATGAAATTTAGCACACATATAGAGGGTAACTTGGATTAACACATAGGATAGGTTTTATTTTATCCCGGAAATCCCACGGGAACGGGAACTATGCGGGTTTTCCTTTGAAAACGCGGGCGAAGCCGCGGGCGGAAATCTAGTTATATTATAATATTATGTACAATATTTGTTAATTCGGTGAAGACATAATTCAGGTTAATTAGACGATTTCCTTTTAACATCCCATTTATGATACGAAGGTATTTCTTAAGCCTTCTTTGAAACCTTATAAGCTTTTACTTGATCAACCTGCATTCACTTGATCGTATAACATTCTCTATTAATAAATTTTGAAATCCTTAACGCCTATGCCGGTAAGTACGTTTTTAGTACTCGTTCATAAAGAAAATCATCGGGACCAGTCAAAAATAAAACCATAACTAATGACTTATAATTTGAATGAAAGTACTTACTATGTACTACCAATGTTTTTACAACAACCCAATTTTCATGTAGGAATAATTACCTAGTCAAAATACAGATGGAAGTACCTACCTAAAACAATGTTATGTTATTTAAACTCGTTAAAACAACGCGTCCTTCAAATTAGTGCCAGGATTTCGGAAATTAAATCGTGGCTATTGGCTAAACATGTTTACAAATACGTTATTCGAACCCAAACAACCGTCGTTAATCAAAACTTCGGAATAAAATTACTTATCGTAGTCCATTATACTGAATAGGCATTAGCCAAAATTTTGTTTTACCAATACGAGAAGTACGATCCATCAATTTTCTTTCATTGTGCAAGACTGATTGCCCCATAAGGAATATTAGCTTGGATAAAACTTAACGAATAAAACTTACGATTGTTGAAGAAGCTTATTCTGTTTATGTTTTTGAAGTAATTCTGAGGTAAACAATTTCATAAACAAACATATTAATATATTCTGTCACTTTTCTGAATAACTTTATACAAATTGTATCTATCTATATCATTAAGATCGCAGTTACTCCTGAAAATTCTCAAAGATGTTCATAAGTTATGGTCTCTAAGCCTAAAAGATAATAATAGATAGATGCCACATGTAACGAAGATACATATTCTCTATCTAACAAGCCAACTTCATTAACATTCTGTATTGCAATCAACTTAACAGCTATAATCTGCTTAGATAAAGCTATTATATTACCAAACAGATAACCTAAGCTAGAACCGTGTATACAGCAGGCAGGAATTCGATATCTGAATTCAGCACTGCGTTTAACTGCTCACACGAATTCCTGAGGTCTACAATAGAATGCTACATTACAGTGACTTGGCATCTTACGATGGATATGTTGCTTCTCAATTGATCAGCAGATTACGCCCACATATCTCAGGTCTGTATTATTTGTTAGTAGTTATATCGTAATATTCAATACTTAGTAATAGCCTACATAAGAAATACTTAGTCGTCAATAGTAGAAATAAATTAAAGGTGAATGGTAAAAGTAGTTGTTTTACAGAAAACGTATTCAAATTATGTAGTTTGATCCTTCACGTTTTTTTAGCTTATTTTCTATTATCTAGTGAAGAACAATAATTATTTTAATTGATTGGATTTTGATAAATATGGGTAGGTATATATTTTTACGTTTCATTTATATAACAAGTAATAGAAATGGCACAGTAATACAATTTCTAATAATTAATTGTAAGAAGGGAAGCCCGCTGAATGCTTAGGCTGATTACCTAGTTCACAATAATGCTTTAATAAGCATCACTGTGGTCTGTGTACCTAAGATTATAGTAGCACATTACCAACTATTGTTTGATTCTGTTTTTAAAACATGTCTTTAACTATGAACTTAAACTTTTAGCTATATAGAAATGCAATATCAAATTTATTTTATTACGTACATAAACAGGTACTGTTACCACACACAAACTGTCGTCGTTGTTAACGAATTATTCCATTGTTTTATCACTTCTGATGATATTTCTTATGCTATAAGTAGCGAACAATGATCAGAGCTATTGACTGTTGAGGTTTTTACATATATCTATTTATTTAAGTCTCCCAATGCTTACGATATAGGTATGCTAGTTCATTCATCACATCTGGATAAGCAAAAAACATAAAGAGAGAAACGGAAAGCTTTTGTTTACATTGAAATCTGCAAAACGATTAAGAAAAATAATATTTTCCCTGCAAAGATCCGTGCCGTAGTTATTCTAAGAGATTTGCATGAACGCCACACTGGAAGATAAAACAATGAAATCCACTGACTTAATTTAAAAAGTGAGCTCTTTATATTGGAGGATTATTAACTTTAATTAGTTTAAGAAACTGCTGAGAGAGAAAACAATTGTATTTAAAACGAATTATCTCTTGGTCTTGAGTTTCTTCCTGTTCGTCTTTATTACGTGTGTATCAACAAAACATTTGCGAGATATTAATAGATTGATTATTGTAGTCCTTTATAATTTGTAAAATTAACGTCAGACAAATCGACAGACAGAAAGATATTGTTTCTCGTGAACATTTGTATATATTTGAACTAGATTCCTGCACTTTTAGTATAAGGCCTACCGGCATAAGTAGGTTACTATAATAGATAATACCGTATATTCCACAATTATTTTTACACGACGTTTCCCTAATATAATGAAGAGAAAGTAGAGGCTTTTACGATAACAAACGTTCATAGAACGTAGAATTAATATTAATTATTAAAATAAGCCCAAATGACAAGCGTCGTTAGGGTTTAGGTACCTACTTAAAGTTTTAACGCACCGTCCGGGTCGCCATCACATGTCATATGGAGGGATTTTGTTCTGAATAAATTGTAGACTGTAGTCCACGTTAACCGTTGTCATGCGATTATCTCGTCATATGGAGGACGGGTCATTATATTTTTATAATATCGTAACATACCCGCATAATCCAGAATTAAAAGTAAAGAAAAATCAAAGCCCATCACTGCAACTCTATGAGATAATGTAATGAAAACTTGTTAAACATATTATTTTACAAATTAATACATCCCCTGGATTACATTATTATTCTGAAGAGTGTAGGTATAATTTAATGCGAGCGTTGCTGCAGTTATAATGACTTGCTATAACATAGATATTATTTCATACAGGGTATATTCAATAGGAGACTTTTCCTTCAAATCTCGCATAAAATACATAAAACAAATTTCCTCGAGGAGATAAGTTTGTTTTGAAAAATTTATTTGAATTTCACGAGAAGACGTCGTTAGATACACTTCGCTTGTGATCCTTCAGCGTACAAACAAGAAATGAAGCAGTCCATTAGTGTGGAGATCCTCGCTCGAAAACACCCTGCATTTTTAACAAATATTTATAGCACCGTCTCCAGCTAGGTACCTACTGAGACCCTTTCAGTCACAGATTAAGTATCTTTCAGTTTCGTAATAAAAGTGATATAATTACGCTCAGTTGCTCGGCAACATATTTTGTAAGTACATAAATAATGCTAAGCATAGAACACACCGTTAAAAAGTAATTTATTAATAAGTATTATGAATTTCGAATGCTATTCATATAGAGAAATGTACAATTAAACTATATTAAATTACTCCTTGCAATCATAACAATAATTATTATATTGCAATTCAGATAATATTATGGTAGACCCACTAATACGGAATTATGTAGGTACACAATATTATTATACCAATGTATGCCCATAATATAATAAAATTAACTTAAACTTTTATAATAGGACAGATTTAATGTTTTGTTGTTTGAGGCGATTTACCTATCATTATATTTTTATAATATCGTAACATACCCGCATAATCCAGAATTAAAAGTAAAGAAAAATCAAAGCCCATCACTGCAACTCTATGAGATAATATTGTAATGAAAACTTGTTAAACATATTATTTTACAAATTAATACATCCCCTGGATTAGGTACATTATTATTCTGAAGAGTTTAGGTATAATTTAATGCGAGCGCAAATGCAATAACCATGCAATAACTAATATTGTAATAATAAAATATATTTCTTAAACAAAGAAAGAATACGGCTAAAGCACTATCTAAAACCTAAACGAAGACGGAAATAGCGATAAATTTATGATGATCAACAACACAAAATGAAAAAAAAGCAAATCCAAAATGTTTCTACAAAAGTTAAAGTTAATAATTTATTAATAGTTCAAGCATACATTACACATAATAATAATAATTTTAAGTACAGTTTCAAACTTTCGAAGCTAGTTAACATACGTAAATATGGTAGGATATAAATTATGATAATTTAAACAACGTTAATTAACATGATCAAAATAAATTTAATAAATTTAATCCGAAAAATAATCATCAATATTCAGTGCCGACGTACCCTTAAATTTCTTTTTCCTCACATTATCCATAGCCTGTCAAACCTTTCCATCTGACAACTAAATGTAGTCTGTGCAAATAAATCTGTAGTCTATAGCACATAAATGACAACGTCACTCGTCAGTAAAGAAAAGACATCGAACTAACTTCACACCGACGCGTCATCTGCGTCGGATTTATTAGTTTTATATATATTTTGTGATTATAAAAATTGTGATAAGTGTAATTTTATACACAATCGGGTGATAATATTAGTGTTAAGATTTGTTATGTTATTGTTACACGACGCAATACTTTACGAGGTAAGAAAGAAGAAAGCTTTCTCGTGAAAAATTGTTTGGGATCTCGGGATCGATAACCCGGGCCGTCTAGCCATGAGGCGCAACGCTAAGGTTATGTCGCTAGCCAGTATCAGAGTTCAAGTAACGGTTCTTCGGGCCGGCCTGAATCGGCTCGCGTTGCAACCACAGAATCCGGTCGTACCTGCGATCAATTAGATCGAAATAGTGTTTAGAACCTCATTAGCAGCCCTCATTCCGTTGCGCTTCTTGCCAATAGTCACTGTAAATAAATAAATGATACTTAAAACATAGCTTTGCTTTTAAATACGAAGAGTGCACATACCCTATACCTTTAGAACGCTCGACACCTGTGAACTTTCCTTTTGAGATGTGCGCCTGTTTTCCAGCTTACCCTGCCTGCAGTGCGTGCCAAGAGCCCCAGAGTCCCAGCCATTAGATTGAGTGGAGTGTCCCCTGCCCACACGTAGCCCTGTACGCAGCCAAAATTCCACGAGATACAACGGATACCTCCTCCAGCATGGAACTGGAGAAAGCCTCTTCTCTCCATGAGGAAGACTCCAAAGTTACCCTCACTATCAGACTGATTATGCAGGGGAAGGTAAGAAAACAAAAATTAACAATAAAATTATTGCAAATTGGCATTTTCATGTGGTTGTGTTTTTGTTATCTTTCTAAATTCTGTTATTTACCTTCTTCTAAAGTAGTTTCTATTAGAATAAACCCCTGACATATTTTGCATGTTTAAACTTTTTAAGTATTATGTAGCATTTTATGTAATTTGCTTTAGTAAACAAATTTCAATCATATACTATGAAAGCCTTGTATCAGCATATTTTGAATATGATTACATTCATATTTTTATGTAGATAAATTTACATTTTTTTTTTTGTTGAACATACAGTATATTTATGCAGTACCTAGTTACGCATCCACCCCAACCCTCGGTATTAGGTTGAGCAATAGCCTTCCGCTGGCCTCAGCAAGACCACCGGAGAGTTCTTGCAATTTAGCATAAGCGTTGCAGTTATTGAAAAACATTTATTTCGCAATAAGGTATCGATTGTATCATTGCATGTAATTCTGGCATTAACATTTGTGACTCCAAATCGTCCACTTGTTATAGTTAATAATTAAATAAGTTTAATTTTAATTTTATTTTTTTTTTTTAAAAAGTCAAAACGCTCCCGCAAAGTTTAACTGGCGCAGCCGGTAGGATAGCCATATAAGGTCTGCATGTCTAGAGGTCTTCAAAATTAGCCCTAGAACATTGCTATAAAGGCCGTGCTATCCTAAAAGAACCGAATTATAAATTTGTTAAACGACCACGACGAGGAATAATGGGATCGACGATCGGTTGGTGAGTAAAACTTTTTGCCATCCTTTCTGATATATTCCCATATCCTTTTCACGAGAGTGTAATTTTGACTTTTAACTATTTTTAACTGTTATTTTGGGATTGAACGTCTCGCATTATAACGGATCTGGTTTTAATATGAAATTCTATTAAATCAGTAATTAGTTAGTTATACGTAAGAAATATCGTATTTAATTCTAAGAATTGTCTTGCATAAAACTCTGCACAGACTAATTAACTATAGAGTGTAACTTAATTAAAAGTTTTAAATTAGAAAATTAAATGATTTTTGCATAAAGAAATATTAATATTAATTGATTTAATTGATCTCAAAATCGATCGTAATTCAATTAATGATTTTTATATTTTATATGTGATTTTATAACTTATTTCAAGTTTTAATTTTTATAGTAATTGATAACATATATTTCTTTTATTGTGCTATATTTTAAGAATTTTTATTACTTATATTGTGTTTTAAATTGATTTCTGTGTGTGTGATTTTTATAATTCGAAATTATTGTAATTGGTTAAAGACTTCAGAACTTTAATTACTCTGTACTTATTTAACATGGAAAGCGTAAACGTAATAACAATTCCGAGTGATATGTTAAAGCTTATTCCTCTTTTTGGTGGAGACAAAAGAATTTTGAATTTATTCTTTCGAAAATGTGAATATATAATTAATAAATTTAGAGGGCATGAAGAGCAGAATATTTACGTTTTACATGCAATAACTAGTAGATTAATAGGCGATGCCGCCGCGTTATTATCCGAGCGCGAAGATATTAACACTTGGCCCGCGCTAAAAGAATTGCTGGAACAACATTTTGGTGATCCGCGAACTGAGGATTGCATAAAAATCTCTCTCGAGTCCTGTAAAATAAAATCCGGGGAAAGTTATCTTGAATTTTGTAATAGGATACAGAATATTAGATCGTTACTAATATCGAAGGTTAATTTATCGGTAGATACGGAAATTAAACGCGCGAAAATTGCGATTTATAATCATACAGCCCTGAACGTTTTCTTGTATAATTTGCCCGAAAGCATGGTGCGAATTGTTAGACTAAAATCGCCTAATACATTAGAACAGGCTCTAGAAATTGTGTTAGAAGAAGTTAATTTTCACGAACAATATCAGTCGCGCAATCGTACCCATAATAATACAACGGTGCCCCAATTTTTACAAAATCCTCAACAAAGATTTAATTTTGGGACACCAAATGTACCTCAAAAATTTGGTTTTAAATTCACACCCCAACAACCGTTTAATAAAAATCACCAATTTGGTTATAAGCCACCGTTTAATAAAAACCCACAGTTCGGGTATAGGCCTACATTCAATCAAAATCCACAATTTGGTTATAGACCAACATTAAATCAAAATCCACAATTTGGTTATAGACCAACATTAAATCAAAACCCACAATTTGGTTATAGGCCTCCTGAAACTTTTGGTATGACGCCACATAATTTCGGTCAAAGACCTCCTCAAAATAACCGCTTTGAGTCTACTGACGTTTCCATGAGGACGGCACCCCCTCGACCACAAAATATAACTCAGCCAGGTTTTAGAGTGAATGAAACCGACTTACATAATGACAATTCACTATATGATAATTATTACTATGGCTATAATCCTTACGACTATACGAATTATTATGGCTGTAATCCTTACGATACGAATTACGAATACGTCGCGAATGAGATTTATACACCCACTGACGATAATCAAGACGTTAATGTGCTTCCGTCTGATGAAGAAAATTTTCAAACGAAAGCCTCTACAAGGAAAAAATCATAGAATTAAATTGCGATCCAAATCTGAAATTTCCACACAATTATATTCCTGAAACTAATTCCAAATTTATGATTGATACTGGGAAGCAAAATTTTAACGCGGACGCTTTATCTAGAATTAGAGTTAACGCTACGCATTCCGATAATGAAAACGAATCTATGGTTGTTAATATAGGCAATAGAGACAATAGGCCAAGAACGCGTAACGACTCTAGTACAATTACTATATCAGAACGCGATTCTAGTGAAACGATATCTATTCCCGACTCTGAAACTCTATCGGCGCTAAGTTCTCCTAGAACATGTGACTACCCAGGCAGGTCACCATCTGTAACGTCAAAATCGGATACAGTCCATTCAGCTAATATAGTAGAATCGTCCGGTATACCTATATTACATGAAGCAATAGATACGAAACACAATCAAATTTTAGTATATACGTGGTTTAAGAACGAAATGCAAGGTCACGGCCTTTCACGTGAAAAGCAAAAGGTAAAGGATAGGAGAGGTGGTCAAGATCAAATCAGTCTCCCTTCAGGAAAAATTATATTTGCGAAAGACGTTAATAAGCGAAAAAGCAAGGATAAGCTGCGATTCCATAAAGCTAAGGTTATAGGTCAAGGTTCAAGGAACGTTATACCGATAGAGATTAGTAAAAGGAAGACTATGGCCCCTATTAAAAATGTAAAACGCCTTCCGCGTTGTGGTGTTGGCTGATAGTGATGAGGTCCGCGCTGGCCCTTCAACTACAACTTTTTCAACATAACCCGGGAATTTATCCTGTGAAAGAAGGGCAAGCATATCTCCAAACAGACTATTGGACTATAATTAAGGTTTTAAATTTAGATAAGATAAATGATGACTTAAATTTTATTATTAGCAAATACAGTGAATTCGATAGTTTAATTAATAAGAATATTTCATACTTACACGATTTTCAAGTGGCAAAATATCACGCTGAATATATTCGCGACATAACGGTTCAGAAATACGAACAGTTAGTTCCACACAAACGCGTCAAAAGAGGTATCCTCAACCCTCTGGGTTCCTTAATTAAAATTATAACGGGAAATTTAGACTATAGTGACGCAATTAGATACGATAAACTTACAGCTAAACTTGAAAACGATCAGACTATCATTAGAAATAAAATTACCTTAATATCTAAAATGCTCGATAGTTTTATCAATTCTACTGAAGTCTTAAATCAAAATTCTAATATATAATAAGCGTTTAAAAATTGTAGAATCTATGATTAAGGAATTAGCATCTAAGGATAATCATTGGGTTTATACTACTTATGTTGTAAGCCTTTTAAATTTATTTGTTAGTAATTTTCGTTCTATTTTTATAAAATTAGGAGAAATAGAGACTGCTCTAGCATTTAGTAAAGTATCCATATTACATCAAAGTATTATTAATTCTACTGAGCTGTTGCAACATTTAATTCTTATATCTCAAACTGAAAATTTAGTGTTTAAAGCGAGTGAGGCAAATTTAGTAAAACTAGAAGAAACTATTAATGTTAAATCGTATATTAAACAAAACCAGATTACGTTCATAATGGAGGTTCCAATTACAGATAATTATACTTATAACTATTACAAATTATACTCTATACCTATGTACCGTGAATCCGATAGTAATACCGTTTCCATTTTTCCTAAATATCCTTACCTGTTGGCAAAGGGGATGAAATACTTACCGGTCGTAAAACCGTGCCGATCGCTCGCTGCTGGAGAACAATTTTTATGCGATGAACAAAATCAAACGCCATATCCTGAAACTACTTGCATAGAACAACTGCTTAAATTTGAAGGAAACCCAATGCACTGCGAACAACAGCTAATCAATATAGAGAATGTGAGAATTCAAAGAATCACACCTATAAGTTGGATACTTTTCTCAAAATACAGAAATACTCTGACTCAAATTTGCAATGGTGATGTCAGCAAATATCCTGTCGTGGGCACATACATAATGACCATCGACGAACCATGTAGCATCGAGATCCAGAATATAACGATTCGCCCTCACCAAGTAATCACTGAGAATGATCCTGTAGAACCAACAAAAATTATAGTTTTGCCGCAATTACCTGTGAATAGAACTCCAATATTATCCAGTACACGTGTACTCAATATGCGAGGCATCAACTTGGACGAAGTTAAATATATGTCAACGATATTAAAGCAATCAGTGTTCAGTGATAGTGAAATGGTTAACAGTGAAAGAAATTTTAGATTCAGTGCTACTTTAGGCTATACGTCTCTATTTTTAATCTTTGTACTTGTAATTCTATTTTTACTTTACTTACTTCGTTATAAGATATTAAATGTAACATGTCTGCGAAATCATCGGATAGTTATTAAAAATGAACAAACCGATAATTTCGCACTTAAGGAGGGAGGAGTTACGCATCCACCCCAACCCTCGGTATTAGGTTGAGCAATAGCCTTCCGCTGGCCTCAGCAAGACCACCGGAGAGTTCTTGCAATTTAGCATAAGCGTTGCAGTTATTGAAAAACATTTATTTCGCAATAAGGTATCGATTGTATCATTGCATGTAATTCTGGCATTAACATTTGTGACTCCAAATCGTCCACTTGTTATAGTTAATAATTAAATAAGTTTAATTTTAATTTTATTTTTTTTTTTTAAAAAGTCAAAACGCTCCCGCAAAGTTTAACTACCTATTGTTAATTGTGCTAAAAATGACATACAGATTTTATAATTATTACAGTTGTACATAATATTATGAAGACATACAAAAGAGAATTTATATTGTTCACATTATTGTCCTTAAAAAGCATATTTTCAATGAAAATTTTTAAGGGAATCATATCCATAGATTTAATTATTTAATCAAGTTTTTGTAGCACTCATATTATTCTTGTTATTGTATTTTGTTTTGATTACTCATATGATTATATAATATACTAGTGGTCTGCCCCGGCTTCGCTTGTGGTACCTACATGTATAAACTATCCTATCTCTCAAGTTGGATGGAACTGTACATGGTGTGCAAATTTTATTATAATCGGTTAAGTGCTTTAGGAGTCCATTGAGGACAAACATTGTGACACGAGATTTATATATATATATATATATTAAGATTACAAGGGAAGAAATTTATAGTAATCGCAATACATATTAATAATTTTAGCCTTACAGTTTATCAAGTGATGTATAAAAGATTAAACATATTTTATGTATTTAAAATACAAATACTTATTACTATTATGTAATTATAATTTGATTTAATTAAATATTTTACATTATATTTCCTGTGAAAAATTTTTTTAATATAATAATTCTTTGTTGAATGAAACAAAGAAAATCTCAATCCAATTTATACAAAAGCGAAAGCATACTATATAGAAATCAGATCTCATAATATAATAAAACTAAACATTCCATAGAATTGTTTATACTAGTTTTCTTTGCTTTAAATTAGATATCACTAATGAATTCTTTTGTTCATTATGTAAAATTCTGAAATAATTTAAAATTTATTAGCCTGATTACATATTAGTCATTCATTATATGCAAAATTTATTACCATCACAAATAAAGCTGATGTCCGTGCAAATAAATTTCTCGGTCATCATAAGATATATTGATGCTAGTACTTCCCTATAGGATAAGATTAGATATTTACTTTTAATTGGCCGTAATCCAATACAAAGTATTCTTGGCACTCGGCCAGTCATTAGCACTTGTTCTGTTCATCAAATATGTCGATTTGTATCTTTTTGTTATTTACACAATGAAATTTTTGATTTACCTTGCAACTCAGCTTACACAACTTCTCATATTTTCTACAATTTAGTAGTTTCATGAGAACCCCCAAGCATGCTCTTTGCTATTTTTATATTTTACTATCACTACAATATCCATACAGTTGCACATATTTTCAATTTATAGTATTCTAAAATGTATCATGTTATTTTTGTCTAAGTTCTTTGAACTCATGTGCACTTGCGTCTTGAGTCGTCGATTTTGCTCAGCTATTTGTGTACAAAGATTCGCGGCTTTGACGCCTAGACAAACGCATTTACATTGGCCGCATACTGCCGGAGTCAGCTGGCTGCGACGCCAGGAACTGACTGATGTCTACAATGCAGTCAATAAAACTGTCCTCATGCATCCCTGACGCGTCTATAAATGCAAAGACTCGACTTGCTCGTGCTATTGTTGGATCTTAGAGGCGACTCTTTTGTACGTTATAAATCTCAAGCTGTTGAATTAATTACGTATGCATTTGCGGTGCGTTGTTTGCCAATAGTGTGAACTGCATATTTCATTAACCCGCTTTTTTATTTACAGGAGGTTGGCAGTATTATTGGTAAAAAGGGAGAAATTGTAAAGAGATTTAGAGAAGAGGTGAGTCATTGTAATGTTTTTTTTTTTTTTTATACCCAATATGGATAGACTAACTATTTAGGGTTCTTGTTTAAATACATTTATATTTTCTTGTATGCATAAAGCGTATTACGCGATACTTGATGCGATTTTATGCATCGGTAAATATTACTTCACATCCATAATATTGTGTCAGAATCATTAACCGCTGTAAATTCGCAAAACTTTATTCAAACTTGAACTACAATCTCACTTATAAAGCAATTACCATTGAAAATATACAAAAATACTTTTAATTTCAATAAACAACAAAAAAGAAGTCATGTTAAGTTGCCTATTGTTGTACAATTTATTTTTTACTCAATGTGTCATATTTACCATGATTTATTTACTGTTTGTATGACATGCATGTGAAATCTTAACGCCTTTCACGACGTCTCTTACAAAGATGGGTAGCCTAATATCTACGAATAGGTAAATGTATTCAGTGTTTTTATGTATCAGAATTTTTTTTGCTTACGATTTATATTTAATTGTTTCAGTCTGGAGCTAAAATCAACATATCCGATGGATCGTGCCCAGAACGCATTGTCACTGTCACTGGCACTACAAGTGCTATATTCAAAGCATTTACACTTATCTGCAAAAAGTTTGAAGAGGTAATTATTATGTACATTATATCATAAACATACCAAAAATAAAATGACATTTAAATAATATATTGTAAGTTAAGTTTAAAGATAGATAGGTAGGTTAGTAGATCAAGTTTAATCAATGAAATACTTACATACTTGGTTAAAACCAATTTAAGTTTCACTACAAAATTAGATCTTGTGTTAAATTATACCAGCATTTATTTTTGCCAAAAGAAACAACTATTCTCACCAATTAAAGAAGAACAGGTTTCAAACAGATTATTTAATGATAAATTGATGCAAAGTTTAAATCAAAGCTGTCACTGTTTGATATATTTATAACAGGTTATTTGCATAATATTAATTATTTCCTAATTTATTATATACCCAATCCATTTTTTTATTGTATGTATTTTTTTGAGTTAAAAATTAACCTTGCTTGAAATGATAATCTCTACCTATATGTACTCTTTTAGTATGTATTAAATCTTAAGGCAATTACACGGTTCAACGACCTTAATGATTCTGTCACTACATTTGAATTTGTTTTTTTAACCGCCCTCTATAAATATACATCGTTGTTGAAGTAAAAGTGACCAAAGATTATGGAATTGTATACTGTATCGTATTGTATCGTAATGTGTTAGTTGGTTTCTACCTAATTTATGTTTTCTCTGAGAGGCAGTAACATATTACATTTATGAATAGTAAATATTGTGTACTATGTATGTTGTAAATGTAATGTAGGAAGACTCATCTTTCAACATTAACCGTTATAAGCAAAGTCTCTACTACATGACCCATTCTGGAGACCTTAAGATGACTAAGCAAGTAATTATAAGTTCTAGAGTGGGGAACAGTTAAGAAAACACCGATTTAGAAATTAATTTTATTCAACACGGACTCTACTATATTCTGGAGACCTGATGATGGCTAGGGTGGAGAACATCTCACCTACAGAGATATAAAAGATGGAGTACATTATTTGACGTAATTCTATAGAACGGCCTCTACCATGTCATGGTGTATCGAATGGTAATGGTGACCAGGCAAATGTATTTAGCGTTCTAGTAGGAATATATGCATGCAACCTACACACACCGAAAAAAATAGGGGAACGGACAAGAAATCACGTTTTTTTCGACTTGTTATGTATTTTGTAGTTAGGTAGTTTGGGGTTAATTTTTGAAAAACTCGCATAGTTCCCGTTCCCGTGGAATTTCCGGGATAAAATCTATCCTATATTACTCGTGGATAAAGTAGCTTTTGAATGGTGAACGGAATTTTTAAAATCGGTCCAGTAGTTTATGAGCCTATTCATTACAATCAAACAAACAAACAAAGTTTTCCTCTTTATAATATTAGTGTAGAAGAAATCATCGGTTCACCCAGTTAAAAGTGCGGAGGTAACGGAACCAACAAAAAATTCAGTTGAATTGAGAATTTCGTCCTATAATGGCGTCGGCTAAAAATGTTGCTATACGTTTATGTCAGTTTTGACTTTCCTACGATTTTATACAATAATATAAAATTAAATGATTTTATACAATATTAAAAAAAATTGCTGATTTTCGGCGGTATGGCGACCATTTGGAACTGTCTGAAAAGTATGGCATGGCGATTTTCGTACATGGCTACTGGACTATGATTACCTGTGCAAAAATTAGCCTGGTACAAATGGTTGAATTTTTTTTTTAAATCAACGCATTCACGTCGGTATTGTGGGCTGTAAATTACACCGGAAAAGTATGGCATGACACTACCGCCTACTTCTTTTTTATGGGCTATCGGTAAATCCTAAAATTTTTGTGTTACAAATCGTTTGCCTTCCGTAATTTATCCGACGAGTTCGACTAACGCCCACGCGACTAGTCTGCCGGTACCACTGTTCTGACCATGATTTTTCTTTTTGTCATTGCGTACTAAGACCACTGTAGAACCGCCATCCGGTTACAAATGACCCAAAATTTTGTGTCAGTATCTCCCGGCTTTGGATTGTTTTGGACCCTTAAAATATACGATAGAACAGCAATTAATCTTTTTTAAAAAATATTCAAGGCACAGGGAAAATCTGGTTACTGTTTTATAGGTAGGTATGTGTTTTCTGATAATATTTTAAGGTCAAAAATTATCAACACTGGATATTATTCAATGACGCCTTTCAAAAACAAAACTAATTTACAAACAGATTTTTATATCTTTACATACCTATTTTTAACTTTCATTTCATGAACTGCTCATGTAAATACCTATTACAATCTGGTTTAATTTAACAAAACATTCAATTCGGTGAATTTTAGCGTTATTTTGCAAAAAAAACCGCACGTACAGTCCCCCGTCCGAGTCGAACTGACACCGTCAAATTTCGTCGAAAATATGCAATAGAGGTGAGGTTTTATGTGGGTTTTATTATAAATTCGAGTTTTTTCTTGATAATTTAACGATAATAATGAAAATTGAAAAAACAATCAATACAAATTGTTACAAATATCATAACATATTTTTTGGTATAAATTTCATGTATAAATATTTAGCCGTTTTCCTAACAAAATGCGTTTTATGTTCAAAAAGGGGTCGATTTGTATGTATTTTTTTTATGTTTAGGCCGTTCTAAACTGAAAAGTAAACAATACACTTTGTTAATTATATCCTTGAGTATCACATATATTTTTTTTAAGACAATCGTACCAACAGTTTCCTCAACAAAATTCAATATGTATAAGGTGTTTTCCGGTTTTGACCATAGTAATCCCCTTAATCTGTTGACTGCTTTTCACTATTTTATATATTTACATTTCAAATTTAAACGTTTTAAATACTATATCAATTCAAGTTTTTTTTTCTGTTTGATAACATCATAACAAAAAAAATTGGTTTTCTGTAAAGTCGGTTTACTGACGATAGTAGAACGTGACTACGTCCGATTGTGCTTCTTTATCGTTCGTTCCGCGCTCTCGCTTGCTCTTCAAGCCTTACATGGAACGCCTCAGAGCGAGGTAACGCCGCATGAGTCATGTTTATTCGTGCGTGCAGCCGGCTCTATCGAATTATAAGACGTTGTCACGTCAAAAACATATTTCTATATATTTATCGTATATAACATCGTTGCAGTGGTGCTCGCAGTTCAACGAAGGCGGCGGCGGCGGGTCGCGCGCACCGATCACGTTGCGTCTCATCGTGCCCGCGTCGCAGTGCGGCTCGCTCATCGGCAAGGGCGGCTCCAAGATCAAGGAGATACGTGACGTCACGGGGGCTAATATACAGGTCAGATTTTTCATTTATTGATAGGCTAGCTCGCACAGCTAGAATAGCCATAGCTTGTCCAGGATTGATCGGGAAAAAACGACATGAAATATAGCCAAGGCCTATTAGGCCAGTGGAAATTAACATTAAATTCGCAAAGCACGATGTAGATTTGAATTATTGGTATGTTGTTTGGATCAGTTAGGGTGATGTAAATCCCAATTTGCAACTTCGAAAAAGTTGTGCTCGCTGCGCACCACGTGATAAACTGCGAAAATTTTGGACTTTTTTCACTTTTTGCTCTAAAAGTCATAAACTATGCGTTTCCGACAAGTATGATTCAGTACATAAATTAAGGTTATTAAATTTGCAACAATTTAAGCCTAACCGCAGCTCTCTAAACCTTATAACGACTAAACTGTGGCCATTCGAAGATGGTTCATTTTTCCCGAAATATTGAAATTTTTAGTTTTGCTCCCGTTTGAAGCAAAATATTGGCAAAAACCGCTCGTTCTATGAGAAGTTCGTATAATAAAGTTGTAGTGCATTTAATTTTCTTTCATAAGAGCATAGAACAAAGTCTGTGAGACAAATATTTCACACACAATATCTGAAAAACAAAAAGAAGGTAGAAATAGATTTTTAAAGAATTGGAAACTGAGAGCATATAAAATCATAAAAAGAATAATACTTTTTCATTTGCAGGATAGGTAATTAACAAAATTACAAAATATGGGAAAGTAGGAAAAAAGATTATACGCAAATAATAAACTGCGAAAATTTTGGACTTTTTTCACTTTTTGCTCTAAAAGTCATAAACTATGCGTTTCCGACAAGTATCATTCAGTACATAAATTAAGGTTATTAAATTTGCAACAATTTAAGCCTAATTAAAGCTCTCTAAATCTTAAAGCGACTAAACTGTGGCCATTCCAAGATGGTTCATTTTTCCCGAAATATTGAAATTTTTAGTTTTGCTCCCGTTTGAAGCAAAATATTGGCAAAAACCGCTCGTTCTATGAGAAGGTCGTATAATAAAGTTGTAGTGCATTTAATTTTCTTTCATTAGAGCATAGAACAAAGTCTGTGAGACAAATAGTTCACTCACAATATCTGAAAAACAAAAAGAAGGTAGAAATAGATTTTTAAAGAATTGAAACTGAGGGCATATAAAATCATAAAAAGGATAATACTTTTTCATTTGCAGTATAAGTAATTAACAAAATTACAAAGCTAATTAAATTTGCAAGGGCTTCAATTCAAACAAATAATCAAGTCTTTACTCTTTATAATATCAGTGTAAAGCACAATATAAATCAATACAATTGGATCGTGATACAATCAAAAAGTTGTCTGAAGCAAAACTCTGCCTACGCGTCTTTTAGGCAGAATTGTCTAATGAGCGAAAGAATAGATTTTGATCATTACTGAAATTTACAACCCTAACCCCTTTAGTCTACAACCCCGCTTAGATACTTTTGGCAACTTTTTAATACGAAATTTTGTTTTGTCTATGATGTAATTATTGCCCAATTAAGAAATCAAACCCCAATACAATCTCATAGGTGTATAAAAAACAAAAAAAAGTAACAAGAATATATTATGTTGCAGGTTGCAAGTGAGATGTTGCCAAACTCGACTGAAAGAGCAGTTACAATCAGTGGCACTTGTGATGCGATAACACAGTGTATTTATCACATCTGCTGTGTTATGCTTGAGGTAAGAATATTCACCAATAAATACATATAATATAAGTAAGAATAATCACATTGGAAATGATAGTGATATGTAGAATAATATGGAATCCAACATGTAAATAAATATATTTTATAAAAATAAAAATAAGTTGGTTTATTGTTTTTTACCACTCTGATTGATTTTAAATTAAATAGAGACTATTTACATCGAAATTTGATATTGATTAAAATTACAATGTGTCCGGAAAAGTTTTACAATTTCAATATGGTTAGGGAGCCAGGTGCAAATTTGGTTAACTATTTCCTCTCAAGAGAATTCGTCAGACGCATGAGAGTATAGTATTATAAAGCCTCGTGAACGTCAGCTGGCGCTCGGTTGGGGGGGTGAGCGGTTGTAGCCTCCCACGCACATAGGAAAAAAAATACATTCATTCATTCATTTCCTCTCAGCTAAAAATTTGTCAAATTGTAGCTAACCCAATATCTCAACGAAAAAAAATAGTCAGCTGGTTACAACATGGTGTATTATACGTCAGCTGGTGTCTCGAACATGAAAGTTAAATTTAAAGAAAAATTTATTTTCCGTTATTTCCTCTCAAACAAAAATTTACCTGATGATAGCTTATATGTAACTGTGGATAAATATATATGTCAGCTGGCTGTATCTTGGTGGAAAAACCGTCAGCTGATACGGGAGGCTACAACCGCTCTTCCCCCCAACCGAGCTCCAGCTGACGTTCACGAGGCTTCATAATACTATACTTTGATGCATTTTACTAATTACCGCTTGAGAGGAAATTGGTCATAAAATCTGCTGCTGGCTCCCGGACCAATATTAGAACGAAAATCTATTCAAAATTTTACAATTTAAATATTAGAACGAAAATTACGTAGTTAGCTACATAATGGGCAAAAATATTTCAGAGCCCACCAAAAGGAGCGACAATCCCATACAGACCAAAGCCGAATGTGGCCGGGCCAGTGATATTGGCCGGAGGACAGGCGTACACTATACAAGGAAACTATGCTGTGCCTGCGCAAGATGTAAGTTTTTATAGAACTTATTTATTTTTTATATTTGTGTTAAATGTTCTAATGTTTTAATCAGAAGTGAACAATTATGAGATGAAAACCATTACAGATTTTAGTTTAAGGTTATTGGAATGTAATAAATGATGCAATGCAAAATTTTATACAGCTAAAATATTGCAGGTTAATTTTTTATTTATTTGTAAAGATACCACGGTGAAAAATGGTATTGTGAAAAGTTTTCAACTTCAGTATTTTATTCATATTTACGTAAATGCAATGAAAGGCACTCTTTATTATTTATGTTAGGGTCATCAATATCACTCACATCACAACTCATCATTTATTTTCTGCTATTTATTATAAAGACGCGGGTATTTTCATTCCTTGTCAAAGTTTTGGACCACAGATACTTGTACAATATGTAAGGCAAAAGAGGTAAGATCAGGAAATATAGTTGATTTCATAACAATGACCTTATTAGCTGTGCAAGAGTAATATGATACAAGCTGTGCAAGAGTCATACTGTGAAGTTTATTAGTACTAAGAACCAGAAAGTTTTTAAATGATAGTTTTATTCAAACATTTAAATTAAAAGCAAACATAATGTTTGACTCGTGTTTCAATTTCGTTTTAATATTCCAGCATTATAATTTTATAAAATAGGTTGAATGTAGGTTGCTTTCTTCCAATTCGAAATAGAAACAACTTAATCTTTGTTAAGTTTCTCGAAATATCTTTAGTGCCGCTGACACTGTCGGTATATTTGGAACGTAGGTAATTATTAAATTTCGACGCCTCCGTCTAAAAGAGTTGTATAGGCCGCAGTTAAAGTACAGGTGTGTTAGGTAAACGAAACCACCATTCAAAGAAGTGGAATAGGGTGCAGTCAGAGCGCAGGCAGTTTGTAGCTAATCGACTCCACCATTCAAAAGAGTGGGATAAAAGTATTGAAATGAGAGGCCTACGACCATTCAATCGAGTGGCATAGGCCGCAACCAGTATACAGGCAGGGTGTTAGCTAATCAGAGCCGCCATTCAGTCGAGTGGCAGGCCGCAGTGGTACAGGCAGTGTGTTAGCTAATCGACGCTACCATTCAAAAGAGTGGCATAGGAGCATCGAATCTAGTGGTATAGGGCGCAGTGGCATAGGAGCATCGAATCTAGTGGCATAGGGCGCAGTGGTACAGACTACAGGCAGGGCGTGGCTAAGCGTGTGTGCCGTTGGCAGGCGGTGTGCGCGCCGGTGTTCCCCCTGCTGGAGATGAAGCCGCCCCTCGCGGGCGCGCTGCCGCCGCACCACCTGCTGCCGCCGCCGCTGCACGACCACCTTGTGAGTGCCCGCCGACCTCATAGACCCCGCGACCCCGCGACCCCCCGCGGCCCCGCGACCCCGCGACCTAACCACCTCGCTAACTGCTCTATGACTATTTGACGCTCGATGTTCGTTCGCGATTGATTAACCGTCTCGATTAACGTTAAATTCGATAGGGATTACGAAAAATTGCATTATAATTATATATATACCGATAAAAGTTGTCATTAAATTCTGAGTAGGTAATTTTCGATTAGACGAGGTATGATCAAAACAAAAAATACTTTTCTTGACTAACATAATATAATTGCTTGGTATCAGTAAGTTAGAAGCCCTATAGGATCTTAATATATATATTTTTTTAATTATAGTTTCCAATGTATAGTCGTAATCATAGTACGCGTGAAATTATTACACCGTGAAGAACTGCGTTGTACTCGGACTCGGACTTCAAACAAATTGCGAATAACAAGAACATACGGCGTAAATATTCATTTAGTAACTATCCAAGTATCCCCCATATTGTTATGTAAATACCGGTATTAGAAAAACTAGTAAAATGGATCTATGAGGTTGTGTGGTATGTTGAGTGCATATTTTGATTGGTGCTGCCCCGGTTGCCCACAAAATGGATGTTTGGTACCAAAGCCCCTGTAGACAGCCCCTGTGACTAAATTAATAGACTTAGTTGTCCCGGTGATGTGGTCCACAGTTGTAATTTATTGCGCTGCAACCCCGTGCTTTTAGGATCATGAATAATCCTTTATATTTATTGCACGAGATCCCTGCGCCTAGTATGTAGATCCATCCCTTAGACAGCTTTTTATTCTTTTCAGCACTTTACGCATATTATAGGATTACATGTTTATTAATTATATAGAATATTATTATATTCACAGTAAGCTTTATCTGTTTGTTTTCTGGCATCGCCGTGATAAATGCTTTTACGTTATCGTCTATTCACTCGCGTTTTGATTATGTAATAATCATATAAGCATTCCTCTATTGCACCTGTTCTTTACTTTGCCTTTACCTCACCTTATTCCACTGTTTTATTTTTGCTCCTCAATGATTAACATCCTCAGAACATTGAGCGCATGACTGTTATGCGATTAAATTTCGTCGTTAGATTCATCAAGTCATGTATCCTACTGTTGTCGGTGCATAAATTAGGGCAGCACCACTCCTTAGCTCACAATGTGGTTGAAAATATAAGAATGAGCTGAGAGCCCATACTATCCAAATATCCAAATTGAACCTTCCTTTTACAGTTAGCTGATTTGTTGGAGATATTAGAAATGTAATAAGTTCAAAAATTTAAGGGAACAACATATTTTATATTTACTACTATATTTTAGTGTCGTTTTTACCCAGGTATCCTATCCAGCGATCCCATCCCGGCCATGTCAGAAGAAACGAAAACAAGCAGCTGAAGCTCTTTAACGTAAAAAAGTCTTGAGAAAAATGGGAACTCTTGTTTCCGCGTAAATTTTAAACTGTATAAAATGTGATCAATTGAAAATATAGATAATTTATCAATTGGTTCGTTTTTAGATGGGAGGATTGGCAAAATCTCCACTTGCTGGTTTAGCTGCTCTTGGCCTGGGAGGTCTTGCACCGGCCAATGCGAGTGGCCTCAATCCTGCAGGTAAGGGTTAGTTCTATCCAGTTACTTATTCTATCGTTGGGTTTTGGCTTCATGTCTGTGAGATGCTTCAATTGTATTTGTAGGCATTTATTATGAAATCTCGTTCGACTATTATTATTTTATGTGTATGTATGCGAGTGTGTTTGCTTTTCATTGTACGTTATTTATGTATGAAAATTTGCTTTTATTTCTTGGAAAATGAGTTCGGTGGATGTCTTGATTATTTTTTTATTGATGATATCGTCTTGATTATGATTTTATTGATTAATACCGAATAAAAGCAAACACTAGGAAAGAAACCTATTACAAATTTCTACAAGTGATGGAACCTCTCGCTCTGATAATTCAAAGTTCACATTTTAGAAAGCGTATAAATATTTTCATAAAATAAACTTCTGTAATATGCACCAGCAGCACTAGCTGCGTTGGCGGGATCTCAGCTGCGCACGTCGAACCAGGGCCGCAACCAGCCCGCCTCCAACCAGCAGTCGCACGAGATGACCGTGCCCAACGAGCTTATTGGCTGCATTATTGGCAAGGTGGGTAGTTGTAGTCTATTTCATTTGTGGAAGAATTTAAGCTCTTCCATTGTTTTCCACTTCTTGAACTGTCACTAGTAAGTAACCATTTCAGATTACATACTTTAAGACTTAAAATTATTTAAGTAATAATTTTAAATCTTAAATTTTAATAACTTCGCTAAGTGTAAATTTTTGTGAGCTGTTTGACACGTTTCTGTAAATAATAAATAAGTAATTGAAATTTTGTCGTAAAACTTATTTGACTACCGCACATAGGGACATCCCTTTATACCACCACTATAAAAATCGTCCAATTCGTCTAAGTAGCTAATTAATTGTTTTGTAAACCTATCCTTGACCACACTACCGTAACTGTCTTCAAGTCGACACTCGTAAAACGTTCCAGGGCGGCACCAAAATCGCGGAGATCCGTCAGATATCGGGCGCGATGATCAGGATATCGAACTGCGAGGAGCGCGAGGGCGGCTCCACCGACCGCACCATCACTATCACCGGCAACCCAGACTCCGTTGCGCTTGCGCAGTACCTCATCAACATGAGGTATGTACCCCCATACACCCCCACACACTACACTAACACCAACACTAACCCCACTACCGAATCCCCCGATTTGATACTGAAATTTACTCCGATTCATTTTTAAACCTAGATCTCATTTCTCCTCGCTCCCCGATTTGTAATAGTAGAGGTTACCTGATCACGTCCGTTTTATAAATGCCTAGTCCGCCTCGAATTTTTTAACTCTATCCCTTGATTTTCCTTTAATTTTTCTGTACCTTGGCTGGGGCGTTTCGAAGTGCGTTTGTAGATCGATGAAAATTAATAGCAATCCGAGATGACGCGTTGCTTTTTAAATCATAATTGTACTCGTACTAACCAATTAGATTTTCCAAAAAAAAATTGACAATTATATTAGAATCTACATATTGATATATTTATGAATATGCGTTTTACCGACGTTAACGTCTAGTACCCAAAATATTCAGCAATCATGTACCATGATCGGTCTTAAATTATGACGAAATATCATTTCAGTGTGAAAAGTTAACAAGAATCCATGAAATGAAATCCAATCAGATAGAATAAGAATAATATGATGTTCAGAAGACATACTAAATGAGTTTCAACAAGTGAATAAACAAATACCTATACTTATTATTTGTTATAATATTATTTAATTTAATAGCAAATGTTGATTTGATATTCGATTTGTTGATTGTCTTTATTATTGTTACATATATGTATCATTGATTATTTATCAAAATTGATAATATCTATAGTTTATGCGTTTTGTAAAATAACTCAACTAAATACATTTATAAAACTGTACAAATCACTATGTTTGTTTCATTTTAAAAACCTTGTCTAATTAATTTAAATAATGCTTATAAAATGATATGAAATCCAAAAGTAAAAATATTCAAAGAAAATAATGGACATTACTCTGAATGTCTGAATATAAAACCAATAATCACGTTACGTAACTTAAATTGATAAATATTGAATTATAGTAATTATAATAAAAAGTACGGTCGTCTCGGATCGATAGTTAAGAATGAGAAATTCCGCCTAGTTCTTTAGTTTGTTCTCCTAAATAAAAACAATGAAAACTAAGCATAAATATATTTAGTTTATTGACGATTAAATCGATGAAAATAATGACTAATTCCTACGGATTAGTCAGATATTTTATCGAAACTAATGTGTTATTGTTGCTTTTTGATATGAAATAAAAATATTCTATTTCAAAAGGCAAATACAGACTAATAAATTTGCAGAAGATTAAATATAATAAAAGTGAAAAGAACCACTTTCGAAACTATAATTATTCAAATATATCGGTTACCACAGCTCACAGTGCAGCTCGGATATCTTTAATCGAAATTGTAGATAGTGCTTCAAAAATAAAATATGAATTATTAGAAGGAGTAAGTTGATGCCAAAAGTTTCAAAAGATGAGGCAAATGTAAATTTAGCCAAGAAAATAAAACATGATAAATAGACAATAGCGTAGAAAGAACTAGGCGGCAGTCGTAAGAGTAGGTTTTTATTGTACATATTTAAAAAATAAAAGCACATAATGTCTCTGGACTATAATCCAGAGGTGGCGCGAACACCCTGTGCTGAGGGGTGCCTTTATAAAAAAAAAAGAGTAGGTCGCATTCGAAGCGTCCCACGGCCCGCCTGACCGCGTGTTCCTGTCCCGCCCCAGTGTGGAGCTGCAGAAGGCGAATCTCGAGGGGGGGTCGAGTTCGGGCGGGAACACGAGCCCGCTCGCGTCGGCCATCCCGCTGGCGCAGTTGCTCAGCAAGAGCGGGGCGCTCGGGGCCCTCAGCTCGCTGTCGGCGCTGGGCGGGCTCACCGACCTGCTGGCCGGCGGGCCCGCGCCCGTGCAGACCACCGGCGTGCACCGCGCGCACAAGCCCTTCCGCCGCCACGACGACGAGCCCGCCAAGACCTCCAAGGAGCGCAACAAATACAGCCCCTACTAGGCGCTAGCTCCCCGCTCCCGCACCCCGCACCCCGCTCCCCGCACCCTGTACACTGTATGGATGCGGCTTAGCTTGTGGCTCAAAGTGACGGATCACAATAAAATATTGCTTACAATTCGAATCTAGAGTCGTAATCACAGAACATATAAAATAGGTTAGAAAGGCCTTGTAGGCGGGGCAGACGCGCCAAGGATATGAGCACTGCTCACATCTTCATCATGCGTATGATTCGTTCCATTTTAAATCGCGTGATCGCGCGGCGCTATGATTGGCTAGATTTGAAATTGCAAATATGTGCGTAAGCGGACTTGCGCGGACTTGGCCACACCCACAGGCGACACCGGTTCTTATAGGAACGGCGAATTATTGCCATTCTAACCTCTTTTATATGTTCTGTGGTCGTAATAGTGAATCGAGTATGCAGTGATATATAAATATCGCATAAAAACAATATAACGTGGTCCAAAGAGTGTTCTATTTTTCCAAGAAACTACAATTTTAAGCGTTCTATATAGTGTACATAGTGCAGGAGTAATGAAATGGTTGGTCACTTTAAAAATGTTCGGGATTGAATTATGAGACTTGCGAAATGTGAATTGTAATCTACATAATTGATTCCTAATTTTTTTTATGTTCTGAGCGCCGTCAAATACGCGCCTCGCTGTCAAAAAGTATGTGTAGATTCGCAACTTCGCGACGGCCGTTTTGTTCTAAGATTAGACGTATTGAAAATTCTTTAGTTTAGTCGAGCTTATAATTAACAAATATGTTTGAGCTCAAGTTATTACACGAGTGCTCCGAAACTCGCAGTAAGTAGAGCTTTTGGCTCTTTAAAACTTTTGTATGGCTCGCAATGAGTCTGTGAGGAAAACTAAAAATTTGCGTTAGTTTGAGCGTGTATTTAAAACGCGATGTTATTGTATGACGTATAACATGTCTAACTTGATTAATAAGTTATATTTATTATCATAATTAGTAGCTACGGTCAGTTAAGGAAGGAATATATGCGCATAAAATCATATCTATAAAATATTATAATTATTTTATACTTTTCAGTATTAACCAATTTTTAATGCAAACTTACATGGACAATATTGCACGTGTGAGCATTGTATATAAAACTATTCTATATTACTTTGCATTATTTAAAACGAACAAATACAGCTAGTTGTAAAGTTCACTTGTGATAGAAACGTGATTATTTTTCTATCTATTACTGAACGCAATATCATAATTATTATAACTCATCTCTGATACTGGAGCGTACAGTTCCTACATAATATGTCGTTTTACATTTATAACTGTGCTATTATTAATGTATATATTTTTATACTTTCTTGGCTGATCGTAACTAGATTCTCACTTTATAGTCGTTTGTGACTAAAGTCATAGTTTTCGATATCGCTGTTAGGTGATGACGAATTTGAACTGAACTCATCCAAAGAAGTCGAGATGTTTCATAAGTCCAAAAGGACACGCAGTTTTATTTAGTTTTAAGTATAAAGTCTTATTTCAACGTATTTATTATATAATTATGAAATTATCTGACCAAGGAAGAAATGGAAATCTCTTTGTTGAAAAGGAACGGTTATTAGATGTGAATATTGTAAGATATACTTATGTCTGAATATAAGTCCAATACTATCGATTAAAGGTTATTTTGTTAACTCAAAAAATGATAATGCAATAAACAAGGCAATAATTATACCATTTATCTATTCACTTGGTTGTACAATACTAATGTTATACATGAAAATATGAAGTAATTGAACATTTTTCAAATCAACATCCAGTCATTTCTTACATGTCAATTGTCTCGCAGAGACAATAAAAATGAGTAAAGGCAAATATTTTCTTTATTATTAAATCGAGGACAATCAAAAGTAATATGACTTACAATGACTAGGGATCGTGACAATAGTAGTAATATACATAAAGGAAAGCTTATAGGCTGTAAAATTTACAGAGCGCTTCGTATTAGAGTCTAAATGAGCCGAACTACAGGGTGTATAGTAAAGACATCAAACTATACTTCATTAAATTAAATGGATATGGTATGTGAGCATTTGTGAGGCATACAAGTATTACTGTAGAGTAATTTAGTATTTTATGGATGTTATGACCAAAATTGTATTTTTTAATACGTATATAAACGTAATACAACTTTCATTTCTTTAGTTATCTGTGGCGGGATGAAGAGAAATCAATTTTTATTTATACAATATGACAAAGTGTTTTACAGTTGAATCGTTTAAAGTATCTTGAAGTATCGTTTGGTGACTGCAAGTACATGTTGACTCTGATTATTTTTAAATTAAAGATGTAGTTTGTATTGAAATAGTTTAGAAATATGAAAATACGGTTGCCGTAAATATTTTATATTTATAACAATCCATTATAATAGAACAAGTGGTTTGGTTGAGACTCGTTTATAAGAATATTTTTTTTAATAAATTGGCATTGGCATGGCATTTTAACATTTCATTTATTAATTTTGAAACCACTTATTCTATTGTAAAGGGAAATAATTTGCTGTTTATTACATAAATCGATCTTTTTCTTATCGTAAATAACACTTTAATGTTTATCTCTTATATTCACTTAATAATAGTTTTATTATTATCGTGTGTTTGCACAATGATTGAGCTGATTCAAATTTTTACATTATTTATAATGGTATTAAGAAAAATTCATATAGAGTTAGTACGGAATATTTTGTATTCCGATGAGTAAAGGCAAGCGAAGTCACCGAGTTAGTGTGCATTAGATCGTTAGCGTTAGATAGTCGTGCCTTCGCGTTGCCTTTATCTCATCCGATAAGTTAGAACTAACATAAAATCGAGGTCCAATTCGAACGTGTTTAACATTAGATGTAGATGTGACTAAAAGCAGATTATTTGCCTGCCAATGTAATTTTATTTGTAATAAAAATCATGTTATTTTTAAGGTAGTAGACATTTTCATAACTTTTCAGGAATCTTATTACTCGCTAGTAAATTTAAGGAAAGATATTGTTTTTAGTACATACTTAATAAAATCATAACGATAATTGTGTTTTTATTTCCCTCTGACTAATGCGTGTATTCGTCAAGCACAGGTTAAGTGTAATAATGTAAATGTAAAAGACTCCTTCAAGACCCACGCCATTTCCTGCCTACTCAGGCACAAACACTTCCCGTGATACCTGAAATGCTGAATTTTGGTTCACCGAGAACCCACATCCTACAGCTCACCGGACACCCACATCCCGGTAAGACGTTTCCTTTACATTTTAATTTGCGTCCTAGTTATATCCATTAATCTGATCACGCTAATCTTTTAAATCACATCGACACCGATTCAATTCTCCTACACCAGTTCGATCCATCCAATGCAGTGTTACTAGACGTGTTCTCGACGCCGCGTGCGGCATCGTTAGATTATTAGATTCACTATGTCTATCGGAGGTATCCCGTTGATGTTCGAACGGCGCTGGTGTTTCAGGATCACGATGGAGACGGCCGGCCTGCCGCTGCCCGGCTACCACTACATCGCGCCCAACCACATAGTGAAGGCGCCGATCCATTGAATGGGGCTGCGCGGCGGGGGGGCCCCGCGCCCGCCCGCACCCCCGCCGCCGCCCGCCCCGCCCGCACCGCCCGCACCGCCCGCCGCTCTCACTCCCATCTACTTCTTCAAGTGACACGATCCAACGCGCGAACAAATATTTTCTCTGGGGGAAGCGATCGGCGATAGCCGAATGTATGTTTACATTTGTTACGAGTTTATAAGTATTTTAGATATTCTTATATTTATTCTCCACTGTTCGATCGATCGGAGGGCGACGTGTCGGTCGCGGAATCGATCGTCTGAAAGTTAAAAGATAAGATTTTTGAACGTATTATTTTTAAATTTGAACGACCGGCGCCCGACCGGGGCCGGTGAACGACGCCCCAATCTCGTTCACCGCTCACGGGCCGCGTCGCGACGTCGGTGAGTTGATCGAATTTACTATGGATTTAAGCGATCAAGTGTTTCAATCGACGGCTGGATTCTTTTTAAAACGGTCGGCGAGGTGCCGATCGTGATCGTAATGTTCAAATGATATTTATTGAAGCGAGCGTCGGCGTAGGAGTAGATGCGTTACAATCGACCTCGGACCCGCTGACGTAGCGTAGTGTTAGAATAGCGAACAGAGTGAGAGGGTTAAAGACAATATTTGTATTAAAAATAATTGTAATGACCTACAAATTTAGGTGTTACATTCAACATTGGTACGATCTGGTCATACATCGTTGAGAGTTGTTGAGCTCTTGAATCCTTGTACAAATATCCACTCGACGATATAGTTATATATATGATGTGAATACGGCTATGGCCAGAGCGTAACAGATGTCTAACTGCTGCGTCGACACAGAACTGCGCAGTTTTGCAACCGGTGGGATCAAATCCTTTAAGAAACTTACAATAAAAGAGGGGACAGAGAAGACAAACGTTAACAGTATATCGTTTTATTTGTATATGATCACAAAAGACATTAGGTATGTAAAAATAATGTTGCTAATTGTGATAGTCTTCTAACTTATCGTACATAATAAACAGATCTCTCATTATAAACGCGTTGTCGGTATCGGCTTCTGAAAATTTAAAGTCGAACAAATACTTAATATTGGTTTAGGGATCAAAGCCAAAGATTGTTAAAGTTTTTTTAAACATTACGAATGTTGTGCATTAATACTAAATTATTCTCAGAGTAGTAGAGTAGTGACTTATATGTATGAAATTATGTTCGTTTATTTTATTACCCTCTCCAGACTGCTCATTATAATATTTAGATCGACAATGTAGATAGTTCAGCGTTAAGCTATATATTTCTCAAATAAATAAAAACAAAAAATTAAAAAAAAATATTAGGATAGTATTAATTTAAGAATAAGACCACAATACACTGATATCCAATGAGAGGAAATTGTTTTACTAAACTAGTGCCACATCACAAACGAATGTGCCAAAAATAATGGGTAGCTGAAAAGTACATGGTATTTAAGAATCTTATACCTAGTAAATTAATTAAAACTATTTAATGTCGCGTTGTCGATGACATATATATATATTAATATGTAAGTAACTAAATGTTATTAATTTAAACCACAATTCATTATTTTGCACCGTAGATATAAGATCTGTATAAGTAAGACTCACATATTTTAAATACATATCCTTCGAACATATTTCTCCCTTAAGTCTTCCCCTTTAGTATTTCAATAAAAAAATAAGTGAATTTTTATTAAAATTGTGCCAAAGTTGAATCTAAAAGAAAAGTTTGAATGTGGCGTCGTTGTATGTGAAATTGTAAATTGTGTTGAAGTCGTCGTTTCGTGCTAGTCAAATTGGTCTGATGATAAAAAGCAGAACAACATTTATTATAATCTAGTCAAAATTTATTTCAATCGTTAATAATTACTATCATTATTTAATTCGTGCAAATTATCTGAACTTTACGTTCGACATTATAAAAATTATTATCTTTACAAGTTCTTTGCTTAATATTTTTACATTAGCAATAAAGATGATAAAATCAATTATTTATATTATTGTGTATTGATATACAGAATTGCTAATTAAGCGATGTATGGAGCTTTGTACATGTAAGTACCACAGGTATAAATAGAATTTAATCCGTAGAAATAACTTTTTATCAGGAAAGAAGTATGTGAATAGAGAGAGGAAATTTTATAGCTGTGATGAACGTTTTGGTATGCACTTTTGTGCAAATGATGTCAGCTTAAGTGGTCGGTAAACGTTAGTGAGGGTAGGCTCAGACGCTTTGTGCAGGCTTGTCATCGGGAGCGTGTGATCGCACATTGCAAATGTGTAGTACAATCGTTGTATTATCGGGTAATTCATGTAAGACACCTTTTAAAAATTGTAAAATCTTCTACAATTTTTTCTTACACGGTCTTACTAGATATAATTCTAAAACTTCAATTATCCCCGAAGATATTCTACGTAATAATAATTGTAACATGTGTTACTTAAATTGGTGTTGTTAAATGGTGTATTTAGTACAATGCAATTTTAATATTGATAGGAATATTAGTGTTAATTTGATATGTGTATTACGTTCATATAGTTTTGCAATAATT
The DNA here is from genome assembly GCF_061535395.1 of Colias eurytheme. Lineage (NCBI taxonomy): Eukaryota > Metazoa > Arthropoda > Insecta > Lepidoptera > Pieridae > Colias > Colias eurytheme. The sequence goes on along the minus strand of NC_142989.1, from coordinate 2,632,862 downwards.
ATAGCAAGGAATGTAATCATATTAGACTAGATGTTATTCGTTATTGTTAACGTTACTTTTGATTTGCTCAATTATTTAAATATTTATCTAAGCGTAATTTGAATTTGACATTATTTGTATACGATTGCTTTATTTTGAGATTGACGTGGAAAATAAGGATAGTTGTATACGCAAGTAGCCCTGATAGTAGCTTTTTCAGGAGGAATTTGTAATTGCTCAGTGTTCATGTATTGTATTGATTTGTATGTATGCTCACAGAGATGGCCGTTTAGGGGCTTTTCGTTTCAACAGAATTCATGTTTCAAAGTTGCAAATTTATTCTTATGTTGAATGGATAGAATAATTAACAGTTTTTCCGATAAGTTTTTGATTTCGTGCCTTTATTGTTTTTGTTACATCTAATTTTTATTATATTAATTAGCCTTTATTGACAGGGTCTGTTTTCGCCATAATATTATAGTATTAAATCCAATTTTAGCAAATATTTATACATTAAATGTATTTTATTTTAAATGTTTTTTCTTGTTAGCACTGAAGTTTTTAATTCGTAATGCACATTTTTAATCATCTCCTTCGGAGTTTGTGGTTGTCGTATTAGAATGGTTGAAATTAAAAAGAAAATCTTTAAATTTAAGAACCAAATTGTTGAGATAACCTTATTTACTCCATCGCAGAGTATTTACAAAAGAAAAAAGAATCGCTATATTGTATTTTACAGAAATGCAGACTTTATAAGTTTGGATAAAAGAGGGTTGTGTAATTTGTTATTTAACTTATACAATATATAAAAAAAATCGCTGTATTCTTTTCACAGTAATTACCACTCAGTAATAATTATCCAACGGAAGTAGACCAGGGTAAATTCTTTAGCAATCACAAAACACTCATAAAATGTTTAAAATTAATATCTGTATCGATATAGTAATAAATTTCAGACCATTTTCTTTCACATAGACGCATTGTGAACCGGGAACAGTCAACGGTATAAGCTTATATATTGTGGTATACGAACAAATTTATGATTTTAATGAAGTGGGCTGTGGCGTCTCGTTTTCCGTTTTAGTATTAAATAATGACTGAGTATAGTAAGAATGTCAAATTGCTAACAATCTATCAATCTTATATACTGCTGCTATTTAGATAAGCATTTAACTATTTATTTATCACCAGTTTTTATAATGCAGTATTTATATATGCGTTTATTTTTATATTAGAAAGCCCACGCACCCTACTGATTCTAATTCAAATAATGTAAGTTACAATACGCTCTGAAATTTTTGGTATTCTGACATATTTAATTGATGTAGCATAATAAATATTGAGATAAATGTATTTCCTTGCATGTGCAACAAAATGTTTAACGTAATTACACTCACTTCGTAGATTCTTCTTTTAATAGTGCAATCGATGTTCACTCGTCATATCTTTATTAAATATCAATGTAATTGTCGACATATCTAATCGTTTTGTGAATTGAATTGATTCATGTTTATAAATATAAATGTTGTACTTACGGTTACAGTATACTGTCATTCACATATTAAATTGTTTGTTTTCATTATGTTATTTCAATAAAGTGTGTACATAAAATATATTTGTTTTATTTACGATTTAATCTTTCCTCCTTATTAGTATAAGAGGGTATTAAATGAAATTGTGTATGACCGGAGTAATTACCGGTTTCCTGGAGATCTTTCTTTAGGGTGCACTCACACACATCAGTCACCGTCAAGTCACCGATGACTGATCGGTGACGGTTTGTGTACGTATCCACAAACACCAGTCACCGTCATGTTGTCCGTCAGTCACGTCGCCGGTTTGACTGAATCATTGAACACATACATCAGGTTAGTCAGTGATTAGACGTGTGTCACGCTAGAGAACATGTAGCAATTATTGACGGTAGCACGACGCTGACTGAACTGAGACGTGACGGCACCGGGTGAGTGGGGATAAAAGTATGGTACATGTATGGAAAGATTATTTGACGTGCCTGACCGGGGACGTCACTGATAGATTTCGTGCCGGCGACTGTCGTGTGGGAACAGAGTCATACTAGAACTATTGATACATATTTTTTTTTTAATCCTGTCCGGTGACGTGCCGTGACGGTGACTGATGTGTGTGAGTGCACCCTTATTCATTTATGACGAAATCAATGGGAGTATTGCTTTTTTGATTAACTTAACTTGAAACTTCACTATTTCAACAATACGGCGTGGTGTAAAAAAATCTGAGTCTTCAAGTATTTTCATTAAAAATTTCATCTAAATGGGTCTTGTTGTTTATCCGTAAAAGTGTAACCAGTAGACTGACAGTTAATATTATTATCAGGTTACTACCAAAATGCTCTATTCATAACTGCGCCATTTAGGTGTGTGACTTATTGAAGGATAGATATACTTACATTACACCACAGTGTAGTATATTACCTAGTAAGGGCAGACACAATTAATGTCACCGATTGTGTGTCAGTTTGTTGCCGTGTTGCCGTGAATAAAAGTGATTGCATCACCATCCTTGTGTTTCAATCTAAATTAAGCCTCAAATACCATAATTGGCGACGAGGAAATAGTATTTCACACATAATATAATATTATATAGTACAAAATACGAACGTGTCAGTATTACCCCCAGAATAAGAATAAAATTGCAAAATATTGTTTTTATTCACAGTTCAGACTCAATTACGAATAACAAACAAGTAACGTCTCTTTCACATGTAGTATTTTGATGATACTTGGCAAATAAATAAATTTTTAGAACTCGTTGGTACGAGTGAATATTGTCCAATTGCTATTAGGTAAAATAATTAATCTTTACTAAGAAGGTACTATTTATTATTAATTCGCCTACCCAGGAGAAAACTACGAATCGAAGTGATTGGAAAATATATACTTAATATGAGCTGAACCGGTGTTTTGATGCTCAGACAATTTTTATTAATTAGGTATATGGATATATTATATACCAAACTAGCCGCTCCGCGCGGTTTCACCCCCGTGGCTCCTCTCCTGTTGGTCGTAGCGTGATGGTATATAGCCTATAGCCTTCCTCGATAAATGAGCTATCTAACACCGAAAGAATTTTTCAAATCGGACCAGTAGTTCCCGAGATTAGCGCGTTCAAACAAACAAACTCTTCAGCTTTATAATATTAGTATCTATAGATAACCAACCATAAAGTTAACATCCGTTTAAAAAAAAAGTCGTGCGCCTAAAAGAATGAATACCACAATGAATACCATAACTAATAAGGGCTTGACATATTATTTCGTTTGTATTACAACAGATAATACTTATAATACTATACCTACTATGTATCAGATACCGCTCTAGTAAATAAAGCATAATATCATGAATGTGGGTAAGACGTTGGACAATAAATAACATTTCTGATAGCTTAGGTACTCCTATCCTACACACTACCTAAAAGTATTCATTCAAATCCGTTACATAACTGGGTTCATCTTCTCACTATAATCGCAAACCTTGGCTGGTAATATCTTCTTAACTCAATAGTTGGAAATAAATAACGTCATTAAACTATAAGTAAGTTACTTGCCTACGCTGTACAGCGTGGGTATAGAATGAAGATGGTAGAGCATTTTGTAACTTATAGTATCTACATTTTTTTGGTAAGAAAATTCTTCAAGCATCTTATGACACGACGAAGATTCTGAATAAAAATTAACATAGCATATTAAGTATAAAAATTAGGATACATTATTCTCTCGTCTCCTTATCCAGAAACAAAAATCTTTCCATAAAATAGCTCAGTCGCAACGCATATGAAAACCAAAAAACACATTGCGTATTTGTAAATCCTGCATACAAATGGAATATGACCCTGAGGCCTGACTCGCAATACGTCTTAAAAACTTTTTCAGCAAACTGAATCTCTCATGGTATAATACAGTTTGATTCTTAAGTAACTACGTACAATAGATGTACGTATCTAATATATGGATTCAGAATAAAACACAACATTATGTAAACTACAGTAGCTACAAAATGTTACTAAAATATGTTTCAAGCTGAATTTGAATATCTACGAATATAGGTTCATACTACTCGTATGAAAAGAAAAGCTTTTATTTAGAAGACAAAGCAGAACCCGAGTCTACTGTTACAAGTAAGTACCTAAATCTTTTACAATTCAAGTTTCAGGCACATAATTTTTTGCAATTACTAGATATTTAAATTAGTTTAAAGTATTAGGTTACATCCCATATTCATATGGGAAATTTATTGAAACTGTACTTTTGAAATATTTACGAAAATAGAGCTAATTTTACATTCAAGTCAAAGTCAGAACATGTGCGCGGTCGTTACCCTGAACAAAACGTTAGAGCTTTTCTCTTAGCTCCAAACGAAGTGCACTTTCTACGAATGAGATTGGATGACGTCAACGTTTTCACATTAAGGTCATACAAATTAGTTCTTAGTCATAATTCTATGATTGTTTTAAGACAAATGGTTAAAAATAGAGTTTTGTAGTTAGGTAGAGACATAATTATTTTTAAATAGATACAGACTTATCCAATGTTTATAGAGTAGGAATGTTTCTTTGTTCTCATAATAAGTAGGTAGGTACCCCACTATCAAACCGGACAATGTTGATCTAAACCTATAATGCAGCCTGTATATTTTATTAATATTAATCAAGATAGTGGCAATTTCAATTATCGTATATAACTAGACTTGTCCAGTGGCTACTTACCTACTAGTGTGTACTCCACAGTTATATTAGTACCTACAATATTATTTCCTATATAGCTATTGTACTTAATACTGTGCTAATACAGTCTGTAGCACTATGTCCAATGATACAAGTAGGTACCTAAATTTTACGTTATTTTATGAACGTAATAAAATAACGTAATAAATAATTCACGTCCGGAGCAAAATATGAATATGAAATAATAAAAAAGAATTTAATTCATAGATACTATTATAATGTATTAGTGTGCAAGGATGGATATATCTACCCGTATCTGCTTTTCATACTAAAATATCCAGTTAAAGCAAGAATAAATTATACACTATCGCACTGTAATTAACTAATACAAATGGAACTGTAGTAGTTATTATTATTGCCAGTAGGCAAATGATTACAACTCGTAGGTACTACCTACTATCATAATTAATCTTTTACAAAGGACGATCAATAATTAATTATATAGGCAATTCGCCTAATAAGTAACTAAATATGTCCGAATATTAAATAATGATCGATTTCTTTGTAAATATATTTCATGGATTGCATGGTGCTTTGTGCTGTAGGTAGGTAGATTAATATGGTACAAATATTATTAATAATGGTTTGTACTATGTGCCTACTGTTAAATCATTTTAATAAGTAGGTACCTATTTCTACAGACATCCATATAATACAGAAATTCACAATGAAAAAACAATACCTTTTTCGCCTCGCCTTCGGCCTTGGATAAAAAGGGTTTACAAGAAATTCTTACATTGATATTAGACTTAGGTACATTTGGATTTCCCGTATTAAAGTTAATTAAATGCTTAGGAACTGTTGATTATTTATATGTATCAAAGTCACCTTTTTACCACAAAAATAATAAACCTACAAGAAGAAGCTTATTCGATCCCGATCAAAAATTTCTGCTTAGAAATATAAAGACAATATTATGATAAGTCGCATGGTTTGTCCGTATTGTAAATACCTACCTATTTGATGCTCTGAAAAGCCAGTTTCTACTGATTGAAGCGTTTCCGCTACAACAACCGAATAATTTATTTTATTTGTTGGTTTTACTATCACACACCTGCATGAACAATGTATCCTACAATTATAGAGGTTACTACAATTTACCTCCTCAATTGTAATCTACATGATTTTTAATTTATCTTTAATTCCTGTTAAGTGGTTGGTATATAGAAGATAAGTCCGAAGGGAAGGAAGTACCTAAGGTACTAGGTACAATCAATAAAATAATTTATTCAGTTGTAAAATTTATCTTTCGACCGGTCGAATAGTGACCCGAATCACCGACACGAGGCTTTGATTTCATATCATAAATAATTAATACTTTTATGTAATATTTTATTCAATTCAAAACTTTCGAAAATTATAGAATTAAAGATATTTTTAATTATATTCATAGAGATTATATTCATCGTATTATTTTCATTCAGTTGTTTCAGCCTAATAAATTGAAAACTAGCGTAGTTATGTTTCTTAGCAATATACTTAGAATATTATTATAGAACCTAGTATTTGTATTATCAAGCAAAGTTCCACTTAGAAAATTTTGTAAGAATCGATTGTCGTAATGTTTATTTGTTCCCACATCACGTAAACGGCTTAACGGGATCCGACCAGTCTTAGCACAGAGGGATTTGGGAAACCGAACTTCGGGCGATATTATCATCAATTATAATAAACTTATCGAAAATCTTACGATATTTGAAAGATTGTGTCTATTCTCACTAGTTAATGAATTCTTTGCTTTTTTATTTTGTTAGGAAAGTGCTACGCAACAGAAATTCTTAAGACAGAAAATACTCTACGAAACGAAGTCCTCAGTCGTTTATATTTGAATAATACGGAGCATGATAACAATATTTAAAGTTTCATTCCGTTTAAATAAGAATTTTAAATAAAAAGTTCTATTTATTCGATATCACATAGAATCATTGATTTCATGTATAAAATATGCGCACAAATAAAAGCTCCGAGGCCAAACATTGTAAGTATTCGCCTGCTGTTTTGCCATTATTGTAGTTCACGCGAGGTCTTAGCAATCTAACCTCTACAATGCTCTACTATTGACTTTCCACCACCCTCGTATGATAGTAAGCAGACGTCTTATTACTATTAAATTCAAACGATATTCATAACTAGAACTCAATTATTTCTATCTCTATAAAAATATATACCTAAGTACATGTTACGTAAACTGAATATATTAAAAATGGTAAAGAAATCAATGATCGACTGATGTAACGACAAACTCAGTATTTTTCTTGAAAATAACATCATAGAAGAAATGACATTAATCACGGCGTTCTAAAAGAAACTTCAATGTTATGATTATAATAAAATATTGTCTTGTTTTATAATAAGGAGACGAACAAAAGAAGTGTATCGGGATGTGAGTGCGCATGCCCGTCACTGCGCCACTCGGCAGAGCGCTGCCCCCTGGCGGACTCACGACGCAGTGAATTGCGTAACAAAGCACACTCGCCTTCAAACCTTACTGAAAACTTTCGTTCCGCGTGTGCTAACGGATCGCTGAAGCTTAAAAGGACAAAAAAGTTTTTCGCGACGCGAAACCTTCGTTTGAATCGAATATAATACGCAATTTAATATTTTGGGTTTCGAATTATTTTTTGTTATGGAAAATATTTCGCTTTTAATCAATTGAATACTGTGTAAAGTGAACCGATGTGTATTTCGCCGGTCGCGTATATTTTAACAGTGCTAACGTTTTGAGTGTGCGTGCTATTTGGTTTTGTTTCTTTTTGCTTGTAAGCGAGTGGTGGCAGCGGCGTCCGGTGGGACCGCGCTGGTGGTACGAAGGAATCGATACTGCGGTGGGAGCGGCAAAGGTAAACTTTTAACGTCTTCTAAGTTTTAAATAAACTGTTATTTAAATTATGTTTTGCTTATTGTATTGATAGCTGTTGTGGTAAGTGGCTTTTTGTTAATTTATTTAACGCTCTTTTTAATTGTTTGTAGTTGTTACTTAGGAGTTCATGTAAATTCGCATTTTTTTTATTTTTTATATCAATTTTTTATGAAAGATCTACTTTGCCTCTTTTTAGCCTTAGAATGTTTATTAATATCCTAATTTACGGTAGTATAAATTACTGTGATAGAGTGCTCGAAAAATTCCCTGCAAAACGTCCGTTTTTAATGAGACTTGCCTAAAGTTATGCGTATTACAATATTTTGTCTGAGCATCAAAGTTTTATTACGTATTATTACTTGTCTATTGACATAAATTGTGTTTTGTAGAAAAATTGGGCTTAGGCCAAAGTATGACGTCAAATATCCTCAGAGATTTAGGTCACAAACAGGTCTGTCTGTGTCGATATAATCTTAAAAGGACAAAATAGTACCTACTTATGTAATTCGCTTGTTAAACTTTACGTAGAGTTTTTGAATATCTAGATATTCTCAGTTTCAAAACATGATTATCTGAATTTTACTAAACTACTGCTTCTTTAGGATCTTAATCATAATATTGGTGTTTTGTAAAATGAAATGACCAATTGAATGTATTAAATGTACCGAAACCCGAAAATTTATGGTGAGATTAAGTACCTCATACAGCTTTTACGAGTACTTAGTCGTAGTGGAGAAAATAAACGGACGACTCAGATTTATTGTCAAAACTAGAAAATGTTTATTGCTGAATTGTAGCTACAATGTAGTACTTCGCTCGAGGAATAATACTTCATCTATAAACAATAGATAAACTAAATCTATGTATACTATCTTCCCAAATTTGTAATTGTATTTAACCTTCTGCTTTTCTTTTTTTGGTTGCTTAGAAGAAATTGCTGTTAAGAAATAAAGCCGCCAATTGCTTCTGCTTTTGCCTGCTTTTGCCAAACTTTGTGTGTGGAATATGTAAATAAAATAAATAAATAAATGTAAAGTACATATATACAGATGAAATATTAGTTATTTCACGGTCTTTATAACTATTTACAAATTCAAAAATTGAAATTTCTTAAAATAGGTACACCTTTGTTAAAAAGTGTAGAGACATATTCGTGAAACTGTTCACTGTTGCTGTGGTCAATTCGCATAATCAGATCAATCTTATTATAACCATATCTCTAGTCAATTTTCCCTTTTTGGTGTGGACTATGAACTTATTCTTTTGGGTTCCTACATAAAGGTCATCCAATTTCAACCAAAGTACGCTCCAATATCGGATAGAAAATTAAAGCTTCCGAATATATCTAGGTCTCTCGTTACAGCTTTTAAATTTTGCTGTCTTGTTCTTTTTGGAAATTCATATTTTTATAAGATCTACACAACTGAAACAGATTAAAATTTCTAATTTAAACGTTTTGAGCTTAGTCTGTATATTAAAAAATTCTCTTTTATTACATTTATTCCATGAACCTATTTAATTAAAAATATAAAGTGTTATTGTAAACATTCATAGTTATCTACTCATTACATCAGGAAGCTTATGTTCATTGCAGATATTACGAGTATAATCATTTTGATAGTAAATTTAATCTCTAAAACGAGCATAAAAACTAGCTCCGGATACAAGAGGGATTATGAGATTAAAAAATTAATTGAAAACACAAAGAAAGTAATAAAAACAAGTTACTATGACCAATAACATTTCAACCACACATTGTATTAATATGCAGGTACGATGGAATGTTTAATGTTTATTTTGCCGTAGAGAGATACTCGGAAAATTACGTTGGTTTCGTGGAAAAAGTACGCATACTGTGTCATTTATTTATCGCCTCATCGTACTAGCAGAGTAAATTCGATCGTTACCTTAGAAGTGACATAATTTCATAAAAAGCTATAGGTACTTCCGATAGAAGTGAAAGCACGAAGGTAACAGAATTTTAGCAGGGAAATTTTAATTTTCGTAACATTAGCATGTCGGTGTCTAAAACCCGTAAAATTTTCTCCTACCAAAAGGCTGCTCGATGTGGTTAAAGAAGCTTTCACTGATATTATCAGTAATTGGCCCATATTCAGCCTGTGTCTATGATAGTGTTTTGCGAAAATAAAAATAAAAATTTATATCTCTTGTTTTTGTTTTGTATGCAAAGTTTAAATTTTCTAAGAATGATAGAAAATTACAAAACTCACTTTCATTTCAGTTGGGTTACACAAAAAATATAACATAATATACTAAATGGATGCTATGAACCACGCTCTTACGGAAAAATAAATAAGTACGTACAATGTACATACCGAATATGTGCAATTATTAACATGGTACAAATTACTTATGTTAGTATTCCACGTTGGAATGACATTTCACGCATATTGGTCCGCCATGTTTTCATGTTATTTTATTACGTCTGTATTTTTGCCCACTGTTAGCGTAGAATAAAATAAAAACAGAATTTAAAATTAAACTGAGTGCATTTTATTTAAATAACCAAATTGAGTTGTGTGTTTTTGTTGTGTACCTTTGCTTTACTTCTTTGATACCTATATATTGGCAAATAGCTGAGCTTTTATATTCACAAATTTTTTAAGAAAATAATCAGAAAAAAACAATATAACCGCCTACTTGCTTTCTAGTGAAACACAATATAATGATATGTATATTTATGTCTTTGTATAACGGTTAAGCGGTGATGCTCTATTGTTTAGTTATTTTTAAAGAACGTACGATCTACCAGCCCGTTCTATATAATTTACTACCTTTAAATTAAACGTCACATTTCCATCAAAATATACTTAAAGTCGTATTTATTTTACAGGATCATAAATCAACGAAAGAAAGTAGGTAAATTAAATACATCGATAATCGCAATCTTTATGAAATGTCAAATACGACGGACCTAGGTTGATCCAAAAGTAATGATAATTGGGTATTTCCTGTGCACATAAAAATATAAAATAAATGTTTTTTGCTTTCTCATGTACTCACTAAGTTATCACAAAAAAATCATATCAATAGGCCACGTTTCCAAGTATTTATATTAATTTGAATGTGAACCGTGGGTGCCAGAATGTTTCCCGACGAAAAGAAGAAACAGCGATTCGACATTTAGAGGGTGAAATTTCTAAATTTTTTATGAGATCAGGATAATTTTTTTGTCATGATTTGTGATCATGGATGTTACCCGGGTTCACCATGTTTATGCTGAAACCAAGAAACAATCAATAGCCTGCAATGGGAGCTTCCAAAGTGACGATGAAGAAATTCAAAGTGAAAATTGGTGGGATAGATTAAAGCGTTAGTTTTTTTGGGACGCTGAAGGAATAATTATGGTGGAATATTTTAAGAAGGTAGCCACTATATTGGGCTCTTACTACACAGACCAAATTAAAAGATTGCGGTAGGTTAATAAGGAAAAGAGACATGGTAAAATTTCGGGCTTGAATGCTGTTTCACCCAGACAACGCACCAGATCACAAAGCGTCAGTTGCAATGGCTGCCATTCAAAAATCGGCATTCCAAATGTTTGAACACCCACCCTGTTTGTTAGATCTAGCTCCTAGTTATTTCTATCCCTTTCTTCGGCACAAGAAACACCGTCTTAGCAAGAAATTTTAAGACGACAGCGAAGTGATGGCCGCAGTAGAGGGGTTTTTGTTGATGAAGTCAAAGTTTTTTTTTTTTAAGTTTAGGAAAAAAATATCGAAGTATATTATCTAGTTAGAAGACTATCTAGAGACATACATAATTATTTTAACTGTAATGACCTTGCTTATTATTGATTATCATTACTTTTGGATCAACCCATGTATGTAAATATGTTTGACATTTTGGATTACCAAGCTATTTCAGTTCGTATTTCTGAAATTGTATATTTTTACATTGATTTAGTCACGTTCATTACGCATTTAAAAATAAAGATGCAGTGTAATAATGTCTATTATTGGATTCGGCCTGAGCAAACGTCATACGTACTAGCGAATACTTGCTGACAATTATTCATTACAATCAATTAGCATTCCTCGGCCTAGTAGCAATTTGGTAATTAAGCGGTAAACAAACCATCATTTAGGAGACCATTCAATATTTACTTTCATGGCGACAATTTACCTAAACATTAAAATATGTATCAAACAATTTCGACGAAAATAGTCTATAATATTTTTTTAGCAATAATAGAACTCTTCAATATTTGAACAGGTTATTGGACGTTAAAATATGTGCCATACGTTCAATAGTGTCTAAGGTAGACAACGATCAGAATTGATTTCATGCAGGCAATAAAATGAAGCAATAATAGCGTATATATGAAACGGTAGCGAATGTATTATTCAAATGAGTATTTATAAAACTTTGTAACGATGAATTTTGTATTGGTATTGATTTAAAGTTCCACGAAGCCACTTTCTACTCAAACGATTGAAAGGTTGGTCTATATGATTAAATGATAAATGTTTCAAATGATCAACCCTAACAACCAACTCTACATTGCAAGATTACTAAATAATAGGGTAACCATTGAAAGGGTCAAACAAATTGCTTCATTAATCGATAGTCTCTACAGTTAAATAGGTGATTAGCCTTATTTTTCCCGCTTGACTCAGACTTTCTTCGTTCCACTGGGAATCGGAAAAATCGGGACAGTTGTACTGGCTTTTGTGCATGATTGCTCTCCTTTGAAACGGTTACGTGCAAACCGTTGTAGGTCATATACTTAAATCTAGCTATCCTAACGTTTCATAAAACTGACATTTCAGAATAATTTGTAATAATGTGAGTCTATAGTGTGTTTGTCTAATGAATGATTGAAGTTGGTTTAAACTATTTTATTAATATTTTTACCATTACCAAAAAATTATTCGAATATGCGACAAATGAAATGATTTACAAAGAACCTAAGTACTGGTAAGTAATAACGATCGATGAGCAAGTCTGCCTTTAGAATATATCATGTGGTCCACAAAGTCGGAATTTATTTCCATTTTTCGACAGTTGCCGGGGTAAATTTGGTCATTTGATTTTGTACGGCATCTGTGTCATACTATTTCTATACTACTTTTAATCAATTATTCCGCAACGCCGTACAAAAATCATGGAGACAAGGGGAGAAAATCTCTACCTGAACCTTCGAATTCTCATCTGCACTCAGGTGGACAGCTTACAAGTGACGTCATAGTGCTGAATCTTATTATTTTATGCTCTTATATCATTCTAGATAGGTCAGGTGGTGGGTCAAATGACCCATAATTTTTTCAACACGGGCCTGTAGTCTATTATTACGTCTTAATAATTCCAATATAAAACATTTACATTCTAGATTTTACTTGTAGTTTTTAGCTCCATTAGCAGAATCGCATGATAACAATAAAGATTACATTTTCGTTTACACTAAAAGATCACGAAATAATGCGCTTGCTCTATCTCTAGCTCTACGTTCGTTAGATGTAAATACACCGTTATCGCAACAGAATCAAACTACGAAAGAATAAATAGATAGTTAAATAATTAATGAAAAATAACAAATTTTAAGCTATTGCATAGCTTCTATCGCGGGCCTTGAGCGCGGGGACCGAATCCAGAAATTCCGTAACGAAAAAACCTCACGCTCCTCACTCCGAAGGGCACGGAGGTGTGGCTTGAAGGCATAGCATGCAATAGCTTTACCGCGGCAGTCCTCGAGTGCCACACGTCTTTTTTGTCACTGTAAGTACATAGTACGTTCACGATTCTATCCCGAATACTCATCAAACAGTGGCTTCATACACTGTTTGCATTAATTGTCTTGTTAGCACGCTCATTCTTTGTACAAGCTAAAAATAATACTCGTGTCTATATTTAGGCGAATGGTGTGTTTGTTTTGTTTAAACTTAGGCACGTTCATCCTAAATTATATATACTTACATGTCAAGTTTTCACGCCAAATTGTCATTTTAGATGATAAAACCGGGGTAGTTATAGTGCCACAAACTTATCTGACCCGGTGACAGTGTCACTGATGTCGCTTTCTTTTATATAAACAAAATATTCCGTATGAAAAGTCTGTGAAAATGTGACATTTCAAAATGGCGGCACGTAGTTCCAGTTTTTGCCACCGGGTCAGATAAGTTTGTGGCACTGTAGACAGAATTAGGTACGTAGGTGTTAGAAATAGTATCAACAATAATTTTGTAGTATTTTCTTACTATAAGCTTTTAAAAGATGTCAAATTAAATTAATCATAACGATACCTTGTAGTATACCGACGTTTATAATTTAAAAGACGAATACAATATAATTTTATATGCTACAATAATCATACATTCTACGTAGCCCGAGGTGCGCGCCAATAACTTCAAAGGAATTGTCTGTAAATTATAGAAGAGGTTAACTGGAACTACTTGTGCATTGAATTAATACGTAACTTCTAAAAATGTTATTTGAATTTCATTTAAATATTTGCTTATATTTTTCAACATTCAAAACGTATAAATTCGTGGAATAGAATGACATTACAATAATCTACTATCGTACAAAGTTCTTAAACAAAATTAGATATTAACTACTGATATAAGAAAACCAGATAGAAGTTATGCATAAGCATCAAAGTTTTAATTAAAATGTCAGAATCGTACTGACGATGAAGTTTAATGAGTTCCTAGCTCCAAAAAAATAAGAACGAAATGTAAATAAGACTATGAAAAGAGAACTTGACCCTTAGGGCTAGCTTATGTTTTGGAAAGCCAAATACTGAAATTGCGACTAAACTCGTAACTGCATAAAATATTCACCATGGAGCTGGTACTATTCAAATTACACCAAACCTTATGAATAAGATATAACGAGACATCGAGATGAGAGAGTAGGCAAATGAAGTGGAATTAATGATAGTCATTATTTAAAGTTATCATAAAATGAGCAAAGGAGCTGTAGCGACCAAATACAATTACAGGACTAACATTGCGACCGCGGCTTCGCATTCCAGCTTGCATTTTATGCGTGTTGTAGATAGGTATATCTACTAAATTCTTTCCTCTATTTCGTCATTTAACAATAAAAAATTGTTTGACTGCGTATCATATACCTAAGTCTTAGATCATTACCTAAGTTGATAATCAGTTTAGTATTTTGGGTTAAAAACATAATATAAGTTGGATTAGGATACGTATTGACAAACCTGTCTATCTAAAATGTTGCATAATAGATTTTTCATGAAACTGAGCAAAAAAAAATGAGTAAGAAAGCTTACTAAAGAGAGGAATAAACGGTATTTACGTCGTATTTTGATCTGATAGGTATCATTCTAGAAATAGAGTGTGAATTTTATAATCCGTGAGAACTAACTTTCATTACTAATTCCTTCATTTTTATACCGCACTAACTTTTCAATCTCCGCCGAGGTTAAGTTTAAATTTTTCATCTGCAGTTGAGATTGGGGAAAAAAGATTAAAATTGCCTGTCGAAATGGGTCGGCCTATATTGGTTTCCACACAATGTTTTTTCCGGCGAGTCTAACGACCAAAAATTTAATAGCTACTCCGAGGGTACTTGTGTTAACGATGTTAGCATTTACCTCATTTTGGGTATGGTGGGAACTGCCATCGTCACCCTAATACATTATACATACATATATTATATAACATTGTTTCTAATTTTATCATTGTTTGTTTCGAAAATACAACATAAAGTATGTGTAAAGATAAGATATAACGTAAAACGTTTCGTGGAAAAGTAAAATGAAAACCAAACTGCATTTTGATTTTATATAAAGGATACAAGGGGATAAAATATTGGTTGACAAATAATTTTAACTAAGTGTACTTATTTAATAAACATTATTTTCTTTCTAGCAATGATTCTTTGAAAATTTTCGGCGCAAAATGTACAAAACCAACGAATTCTGTTTCGTAACGGTCGATACGCTGTGTTCGTGGAGGCTTAGAAGCTCATAAGCCTGGCTCCGTTCAATGAGTAAACGTGAATTTGATACAAAATTGCTTTGTGGTCGAACTTTACGATTATTTGTTATTCTTTCTTGTTTATGACACTGCACGAAAATAATTTCGTGTATTGCTTTTATTAGAACGAACAAGTCAACTAATATTTTACTTATAAATATTTTTTTACAAGGAAATCGATTGGTCTTTTATATTTTTGGATAGCCTTTAAGTGGAAATTTACTCGATCTGATCGATCTTTCAGTCAGTCTTACCTTATTTTCACTGCTTGTGAATAAACCCATTACATATTAATTCGATCAAGTTAAAGGAGTTCCTCTGACCTTTTCGTTAAAGCCTCGAAAAAGTAGGTACCGCCCTCCTGGCCGACATTCGGTCACTACTAATTTTATTCGAATCCACCTAAATATTACACGCCAATTTTGCACAAAGAAAAATAAACATTCGTAACTACGATTATATCGATTGCTAAATTAAAAATATAAATTGTGAGTTGTACCTAGAGGTACCTTCATTACGTTAAATATTGTAAAATTATACTTATTCATCAAGTAGGAGTTTCCATTTCAATTCACACGATACTGAAACTCGTTCTTTTTCATTAAACTGCCATAGATTGCAGAATCCCAAAGATGTTATTTATTTAGCCGGTTATCTGAGAGTATCCGGCTTTATTTTGAGCGCGGTAAACATTTGCTTTATAATTCAGGCCGGTTGTAACTTTTGTTCCACACCGATACTATTAAATCATTTTGATATAAAGACAAAAATAAATTACTAAAAAAGAGAATTAAAACTACTTCTACGAATCGAGCTTCAGTTGACCCAGCCGCCTAAACAATGTAAATTATGAAGTCCCTTGTCTAAGATTCAGGTCAAATAAAACTATAAAGGTATAGGTAGCCACGAGCCAACCAATAGTCCATTGCCTGATAACCTATATAATGCTAACGAATTGAAAAATATAAGTATCATACAATTGTTGATGTGAAGATGTGAATTTACGCAAACATAATATAGGTAACTGAATCTGCTTTAAGTTTAGCTCTAAGATCCCCGACTGTTTAAAGATTGTAGTAGGTATTAAGGCTGCAGTCTAGCAAAATTGCGTTTTCAACAAGTTATTTGACAATTTTTTCCCGGCTAATGAAATGATAAACTGAATTTTTTTTTTCTTGTTTATCAATTAGTGTTATATACGCAATGCGCGTGAATTTTTTCACATTTATAAAGTTACTTTATGTTACCTTAATCAGGCCTTCAAGATAAGTCTCTTTCCCCCAAAATCATTTCGAGCTAAGTTTGTGCACTCACTACGTTGCAACCGATTACAATTTACATAATCTGATCAGCGCATTATTATCCTTATATAGTCGTTATTAAAAACTGCTGAATACAATTGCCGAAAAACTTATGATTTTCTTAATTAGAGCGTTATAAATTCATTAAATTTCCCATTTTTTGCCTTACAAAATCGATTGATAAATACTGCTAAAAGTTATTTTTTCCATTAATTTATTCGAGTTGGTTGAAGATCAATGAGTATTAATCCTTTAAAAATTTTTTTTTTGAATTTTGATAATTCTTTAAATATTAAAAAAATATTTAAAATAATAAGGAAAAATCCTAGCGAATTTCTTTAGTCGCGCTCCTTGGGCCGGAGCGTTCTGACGTGTGCTCTACGCTCGATTTTCCTTCATACCGAAGTGAAAGTTGCTCTACTTCATTAAATTTAATATTTTTGTTAATTGATTATTTTTATCTTAGTTTTGTGCAAATATTCGTATTTTTAAACATTTGATTTCGATATGGAAAATAAACGAAAAAAATACGCGTGTAACTAGTAACTACTAGAAAAAAAATTATCTTCGAACATATAGTTAATGAAACCAAATAGATTGCAAAGGTGATTGGCAACAATTTCTTTATTTTACGGGGTGTCAGTAAAGGGATGTATATTTCTTTAAAACTAAAGTAAGCTCATAAATTTTCTTATAATATAATTTTTTTGAAGTTCCAAAAATGTTTATTTTTCGTTTGAGAAATACAAAATATAATATAAACTTGTATTGAGAACTTGAACTTCCCAAGTTCATCCGGGGAAATCCCCATACGGGGAAAATGATTTGTTTACTCCAAAATTGATCCGAGGTGTTTTAATTTTTTCTTTTAGTCATTTTCAACGTAGCGGCATGTTGTTTGATTATTAATTTTGTAACTTAAATACAGGATGTTGGTTTTATATTCTGATCTTACAGACGCGCTGACAAATTTAGTCCACCATTTCTAGTTTAGTCTAACTACAAAACTACCAAAAAACTCTAAGTACCAATATTAAAACAAATGGATTATCATCACATCATCAAAATTCAGTGGGGTTGAGAACTAAACAAACAGAAGTAACAGAGACGCGAAGAATAAAAAAAGAGGACGAAAACGATAATTCGTTGATGCTTTCCCTTTTCGACGTATTGTTAGGGTACATCACCAATCTGCAAAAAACAAAACTGATGATTCCCAATTGCTGATTAAAAATGAAAAACAAATAATCGACAACAGTGGTGAAAATTTGCTGATCACAATGAAACATCCTTCAGTGGTAGCAGATTTACTCATTTAAAATGTATCGGTGAACAGCGTAAAGGAGAGGAGGACAGGAAAACATTATGAATGTGGATGGTGGATTGTATACAGGGTGTAATCGATAAGTATGTGCAGGCGATTATGACGTTATTATTGCAGGTATCAAAAAACTTAAAACTGATATCGAAATTACTTTACCTAATGAGCAAAATGACAATAATAACTTTTTAAAAGTATAACGAGAAATATCTAAAAAATTTACTTTATACACTCCCATATCAAAAAGGGAAAATGGGACTAGTAGAAGTTAAATGTCTAATTCCGGCAAAAGACATGAATGCGGAAGATGCGGTTAAAAAAAAATTTAATATTTGAAATACAATGCAAAAAATAACACTTTTGTCATAGATAAGAATCATGACTATTTTTTCCAAATTCAGGGACAACTAAACGTTGCAGAAGCAGAAGTCTGCTTATTTGCTGTTTGGACTGGAGTGAATCATTCGTTAAAAATAGAATATATAAAATAGAATATATAAAATAGAATATATAAAAAAGTATGTAACGTTTAGGCAAAATAAAATGATGGACCATTATTGGATTTTACATAAATTGCCTACTGTCAGAATTGATTGATTCGAGACTTCAGCATTCGATGCCCATCAAGGACCCATCCTATATCATTCAAGCGATTGAAAAAAAAGAGATAAATCCAGTGCAACCGATAAAGCATCAGAATGCTAGCAAAATATTTATTAGGTTTATCAATATAAATCTATATATTATACATAATATAATAAATCTGTAGAAGACGCGAAGACTGACATCCGCGCGGACGGAGTCGCGGACGGAAGCTAGTCAGAAATAAATATCTTTTGTTTTCATTTGCGTATTTTTCTATTTTATAATTTTTTAACACAAACATTACATTTTTTTTATTAAATACAAAATTTGTTTATCCGTTTTATTAGTTAAACTGAACAACTTTCACTAAGAAACTTAGGTCGAAAAAAATGTATAGAGTTATGCATTTTGTATGGAAAGCTTATTTTTTTTATATTTCGTACAAATTTCTTTGTAAAAGTTGATCAGTTATATAAACATGAAGTTGAAGATATCAATAGAAAGTATTCGCAAATTTTGTGTACTGATAAAAAAAAATCACCCGGTGTAATTTTCACGAAAATTGTTTCAAATTGTCATTTTTGGTACTTATTACGAATATTAAATTATACGAATGATTTAATTTTTAAAAATGAAGTGGAGCAACTTTCCCTTAGTACATTTGTATTATTTACATATAGGATGACAGGATGCATTTGTTTGCACTACTAGACCAAGCCCTTAAGTAGAATTTAATTTAATCAGATCTAATATTATGTAAAATATTATTAACTAATTACAACTATATTAGGTAATAAATATATATATAACCAATTACACAATTTAGGAAAAACAACGAATATAAATACAATTATTTATATTCGTTGTTTTTCTGCCTACCTCTTAAAGGTTACAAACGGGAAACGAAGTCAATAAAAATGGCAAGTATAATTAATCATAGTGAAATATTATAAAATGCAAATATCTGAAGCAATGCATATTAAATTTTAAAGTTGAACAACACATCCATCAAGCCAAACGGCGTGGAAAATAGTGTTAAACGATAGAGCGAGCATTAACATAATAATATTTCCCGAGGGAACACACGCCAGGGATAGATATAGGACCACTAGATTACCCAGATGGATTAACCCAACTTACCAACTATAACCAGCTATTGAATAGATTAAAATAATATTATTATGATAAATAACAAATCATAAAATTTGTAGTCCTATGTAGCAAAGCTTGAAACGGATACTAAATATTCGTCCCTGTAATTTTTTAATTTATTTTATTTGCACATGATGCTACTTTATAGCTTTAAACGTTTCAGTTTTATACAGTTCGAGAGTTGTAGAGATAGAACTAAAAGTTACAATGCGCTTATATTATATAGTTTCATGGTAATCTAATACTTACGGAAAACGTTAGAATAACCTGATTGAAGTGAAAACTTAGACTTAAATTACGTTATTTTAATTTAAAATACTTACTTGTTTTTCAAAATATTTGGTGCACCTGTGGGTGCACCCCAGTAGATAAGATGTCTTCACCCTCTCTGTTGACTATGGTTGACATTTTGTCGGAAAGTGAAGTGATCCATAATGAAGGTTGATACATTTATTGGCTGAAAGGTTGTAATAACATTGTTAGCACCGTATATGTTTTATGTAATAACAAATCGTGCTCTTCTGTATATGTAGACGTGATTTTCTTTCCCTTTATAAATATACGTTGCTCTACCTAAAAAAATAAAATGCGAATATAAATAAACTGAATTAAATAAACAGGTATATTATTTAGTGCTTTATCGCGCTTTCTTAGTTTTAGTTTAAAAGAAGATGAAACATGATGTCTCTCTTTTATACCAATAAATAATAAATCTAAAATGAGGAATGTCTTTTATCTTCTATGAATTCTCGGAGCGAAGATTCTTAACAAGTACCTAATTGTCTTCTGCTATACTATAACGTCGAGTAATTTTCTTTAGAAATCAACCCTTTCCTAGGTCGGTACTTTATGCAAAAGTCCTTGAGTCGAACATTTTAATTTTTAACATTATTAATCATAGTTTCAGTTAACAAATCATAATTTGCCATCTATACAAGATTTAGGTCATTATTTATACTTGTTAAATGTAGGAAGTTGGCACGACACCATGCAAATGATCTTTATCGACTTACCATACCGCTTTCCGGAATATGCTTACTATCTGGGGCATGCGACGGGCGAACTATAATTAATTCACATTCGTATTGTACGTGAAGCCTACTTCAAGATATTTTGCCGATTGTCTAAATGCATTCTCTTTTTTCATCGTCCATTGTAGATATCGCTTGTAAGAGTTATTATCATAGAATATACAGCCGCGTTAATTACAGGGTTATAAATAATTGTGAATAAGTACTTATAAAAAGAATACCCAGAGGATCTGGATAGTAAGTTGAAATACAAAAAACAACATAAAACGAATACTCACCATAAATAATGTCATTTAGTTAACTCCCTGAGCGGCCTTGAATTTAACAATAAATGTTTGTTCCAAAAATTATGGCATTTATTCAACTGTAGCACGTTTTATTAACATTAGATAATACTTTACTAGTGCATGTGTCGTTTTTGATATTTATATGTAATGAAGTTGCCCTATTGAATCATGCCTGAGCTCTACCTACTCTTAAACCTTTTTCCGATACGCTATCAACTACAATATTCCCCGCTGCATAGTATCTACCAAACCGCTTACACGTAATTGCAAATGTTTCCTGCAAATTGCACTATAAACACTAATAAACAATACGTTGTAAAGATTGTGAGAAAGCTATTGCATGTATGAGATCGATAAAATTAGCTACGCAATGTTGCCAAGTTGGCTTCTGCCCGTGACCGAAGACGACGACGGTGTTCGCGTCACCTAACGCTTGTCATAAGTACAATAGACTCACAACATTGCCTATTATTAATACCCTACTGACTACGCTGTATATCAATATCAAGGATGCTACTAGATTTTGTCAGCGCCAAAGGTTAACCACCAATGCAATGGAAAACATTTCCGTTACAACACAAGGTGGGAAACTTCGTAATAGTCGAACGGACATAAATAAATATATGGTGATATATTTCATCGATTAATATACTAGAAAATAATTGACGGTAACTTTAGTTATTATATCTTTACCTTCTGCACTGACGGAATATCTTATCGAAAATGGAAAAATACTAAAGTTTAAAAGTTTAAAAGCGCCACGTTGAGGCAAATTTAAAAATGTTCCGCATTCAGATAAAAAGAGAGATATTTCTTAAGAATCTTCCGTTCTAATTACTCATGTAAATTTAGAAATAGTCATTCCGACATTCCTTTGCATCGACTTATAAATATACCTATATTTGTTAGTAGCTTGAATATAGTAAGTCGTTCTGTAAGAAATAAGTACTCTGCCATCAAATTATAAATTTCTGCCGTAATTAAGCCTTCGTGTGGAGTGTCAGTGGGTCAACATGGTTCTATGTGATACATACTGATGATACTGAAGCATTAACTGGATGAATGATGGCTTACGTCGTAAATAGCCACTAATCATAATGAGGGTCTGCTATGCAATGTCGGGTGTTATAGTTCGCCTGTCGATCATTTAGTCAATAGCGAGCGACGCCATTTGCGCCGTAGACTGTGAAATTATATTAGAGAGTGCGTAACGCATTATGTAGGTATCTAGCTAGTGCCTTGTTTGTTAAATATTAAAAAATGTTAAGCACTTTATCTGACAGCTTGGTATGCACGAAAATTTTAGAGGCTTCAATTTTACGTTTTATTTTTTAATCTAAATCCTTATTAATATAACACACACACACACACACACACACACACACAATCACATCCTACTTACCATATCTTACTTAATTTTACATTAAATTGGTTTTAATTTATTTGAATTCGAAGATATTTAAAACATTTCCTTTCTTTATAAATACTTATTGGGCTTGATCAATGCTTACTTATACCTACAAAAAATTAAAATCTTTTCTCTTATCATTTGTAAAATTCTTATACTAGTATTTGTTCACATACGTATATTATTTTTACTACCTATTGGTGTACCTTTTAATTGGCGTAGCTTAGTATTTATTCATCTCAAAAATTGTATCACTAGCTGTAAGGTACCTTATCATAAATAAATAAATAAATAAATAATAACCCGCTACGCTGCCTATTCATAAAGTTTCCCACGCAAAAATAATCCCCAATGTTTATGCAGGACGTGGTGTACCTACGTATCATGTTTCATACGGGGATGTGTGAAAACAACAGCTGTAAATGTAGGCCTTATGTTGGTGGCGTTTATAAGTAATAAAACCGAGGTTATTTATAACTTTTTTACAAACGACGTTGCCTTTATTTTCTGACAGATATCGACTGTATTATTTATTCCCACTCGTCATGATTATAAAAATAGAAAAAATAAAAGGATCTTGACAATGATATATTACAAAATCATTTTGTACACATTGAACCTTAATTTCAAGTGGTATTATTGGAAACTGGCTGTAACAACTATGAGAAAGGTAAATAAAATATTATTACGTTTATCACCAATTCTAAGTTAAGATGAAAAACTGAAGTGTGAATCTACCAGTTCAGAAGAGCCAATTAAGCGAACTCGCAACTTGTAGAAACTCATTCCGGTAAATTGAATCGGATAAAATTTTTGTTTGAACAATCTCTCCCAAGAGAAAGGAATACGTCGAATACAAATGGGCAAACTCGTTGGGAACGTGGCCTTAAATAATGGTACTAAATAATTCAGCCCATTGTAGCCAGGGGACATTATATAAATTATTCTCTATTTTGTTATTAGGTACTTCTAAAAAGCAATTGTTTAATTTATTAAGTAATATTTTAACTAAGAACTCGCACATAAACAGAAATATGAATGAATCATGCGAATTGTGAATCTTTGTGTAGTAGGCAGTGATTGAAAACATTTAAATTATACATTGATATTCATAATATGTAACTATACAAATATTGCATTAACTATATAAAACGGTATGTACAAAACTCAACAATTTTTAAAATTTAAGTATAATTTCAACTTTCACGTAATTATACAACTAAACTAAATTAGAAAAGTAATTATACCCAGCATATTTTACGTGGACGGAGTGGCAATGGCATCACGTGAGTTATATTTAAAGCTACATTGCAAGCTGCCGCTTTTCACAGCTAAGTTTCAAAGGATTAATTATTTCTAGTGCGACGAGAAACCTGAAATAGACATGTTACTACTGTTATTTAATTACAACGTAAATTGACTGACGCTACGAGATTCACGGCCTTCGTAGCTCTTTTAAGTAGACCTTACAGAACTCCCCTCTCTTAGCTGACCTTCTCCTTAGCTAGTCGCATCTGTTAGATTTCATTTATTCACTTAGTTTGAGAAAGCAAGATGAAACATTAATACCTACTATTGCTATAGCCTATACGAGTGAAACCGACCATGACGCTACGAGTTTCACGTCACGGCCGACGTAGAGCTATTAGTTTACGTCATAAAATTCCCATTTCCTGAACTAACCCTTTGTGCTGGTACATTTCATTTGTAAAATTACACTGCGAAATAGGCGCGAAACGTTAACACTGTTATTCAATTAATGTTGAACTGAATTGTGGCTCTACGAGGTTTACATCACATATTACGTTATGAGTTAAGTTTCAGTGACAGTTTGCATAATAATTGAATAATAAACAAACATACACTATTCATAGATATAGGTCCTAGTCTGTATTCCTCCAAAAAAGGTGTAAAAGCCGAATGTTGTTCGATGCGTGTTGTTCTCCTAAAACATAAGGGTAATTAGCAAAGAGGACATCGCATGCAAAATATAGCCGTAATAAACTTAGTTTACTGAGTAATTATGTTCTGCTTTTGCAATCTTTTATGCTTGTAGTCACTATAAAAAGGCATCATTAATCGCGGTTTAAATGTTAAGCGCCAACGGAATGTCTTATTACATTTAAACAAATAGTCAGTGCATCAATTTACACTGATGCTCACAATGCAGACCACGAGTCTAGTGTGGACTAGGTGCGCATCTTGGTTCAAATAATGTATACTTACTTTACTGTGTTAACAGCCTTATTGCCATAAGTATCAACGAGATTGTGTACTTAATTTTTTAATAAATATTTTTTACACTTTGTGGCTTTTTATTCGGCGTGGTTCTGACGATATGTGAGTAAAGTAAACAATGTCTAAACGTAACATTGCTGACCTCGTATCCATTCGCTTCGCCTGCGACCACGCCCATTATTTCCGCACCATTACATTTCTTGTAGCTGTTACTGAAATCGTGGAGAAAAGTGCACATTTGGTACATGGGAGCTTAGTTTTTGTTTAGTTAAGAAAATATATTCTTACTACGACAAGGGTAACGCACGTAAGTGCTTCTTAATGGCGCATAAATAACGAATGTCGACCTCACATACTATACTCTTGTACGCATAAAAAGTAAAAGTATGAAAGCTATGTAAATCACAAAACAGATACATATGTTTACTAACAACAATAATTTCTGCTGGTATGTAATCTCACCTTTGTTATATATTGTATGTGCCTACAAAATATATGCTACAAATAAAGATTTTTTGCTAATAATTGTTCGCATAAAACTGTTGATACGTTGTTAAATTTTACAATCTCCATTTTGCTAATATATTTTATAACATCATCAAATAAAGTAATTTATAATAAGTAAGTAATATTTTATAGTGTTATTAGTCGTGTAAAATTAATAAGATTTACCACGATAAGTAGGTGTTTTTTCATGAAAAAATAACAATGTTATGGCTAGAGAAAAAAGATTCAATGATAAATTCGCGCAAATCCGTTAAACCGTTGTCTCAAAGATTCTCATATTACTGTGTTCATATAATATCAGGTTACCGTAGCATCAGAGGTCCCACACGCTCCTTCCCTAGCTCTACCATTATAACAGAATCCATTTCCTTTTAGGTTTCTATTTATTTGCTTATCCCGAAACACAATTTTATTATTTATAATTAATATAATATTAAATATCTAAAGGTTCATTATCATTAAGTGAGGCTAAAATAAAAGTTTAACATTCATTTTCTTAAACGCTTGTTTCAACCGCAACAATGGCAGTTATTATTTTTTATTCTAACGTTAAATACAAGCGTTTTGCTAAGATATACAAAGAATATTTAAAACAAAAGAACGTTGAATTCGCTATAGATAAATAACTGTGGTTTTATTGCTCTTTTTTTCTTATGAATACTAATTTATTTCTTATTTTAATCTACATTATTTTTCTCATTTCTAAAGGCAATCTCAGCGACTTGAAAAAAAAAATCGTTTTCAGTCAACATATAAGTATTTAAAGTATGTAGTCATAAATCATAATATAATTAATAATTTTACCTACGTATGGTAGACATAAATAATTTGGAAAATCCAAAAGTGCACGCCTCATAATTTTTTTTTAATAATTATTTATTAATTATTATTTTTGTTTATTTAATAACAATTAAACCACATCGAATCAGACCCTGAAAAATGAAAGGGTTCTATTCCTGAGCATACTCAAGCGTAAGAGAAAAAAAAAGACTCGATTAGTAAAGTATTTCGGTCGCTATCGTGTTAACAAGAAAATCCTCCGCACATACAGACACACGGACATCCAAGACAGAACTTTTTTAAACTGTTTTTTAACTAGTTTAAATAACAAAAATGACATCAAAAATATCATGAATGTTAAAAATAGTGTTTTTTTCTTAATATGTGTGTGTATGTATTATCTTACAAGTGCAATGTATGATACATAAAGACATTTTAAGTTTGAAAAATCAGATGTTTTGCGCGAAGTGACAGTAGTACCCACCTCAACGCTTCGCTTATGAGGCGTGCAATAGTCCTATATAACAAAACTGTCGATACTTTACACACAAATTGTTTATGTATGTAATGTAATTACATCTTCCGTAGTTAATATAAGAGAGCTATCATTTATTTATCATGTCCTATTTATATTTGATTTAATTAAATACCAGTATGACCTTAATCCAATTCCTAGAGTCATCACAATTAATCCCTAATCTAGATACAAATGGCAAAAAACTAGTATAAATCCTAATCCTTTGAAGGTATTTTCCGTATAATACAACACGATCCAATCGCATCAGGCAAGCTTTTACAGATATTGAATGAATCCCACTGATCCCATAAAGCATGTTTTGTTTTAAGGTAATCTCTTGTCTATT
The DNA here is from genome assembly GCF_061535395.1 of Colias eurytheme. NCBI lineage: Eukaryota > Metazoa > Arthropoda > Insecta > Lepidoptera > Pieridae > Colias > Colias eurytheme. The sequence goes on along the minus strand of NC_142989.1, from coordinate 2,605,819 downwards.
TATCTTGCTCTCATATTGTTATTCTGTAATAGAGGAGTGGACACATAGTAATTTTCCATAAGCTCCTTTAATAAATTGTAGTCATAAGTCATTAAGCTTTTAGTATGCCAATAGCGATGCTATTTCGGATAAATATGGATCAAATCTCAAAGACATTTCTAATAATAACTTCATAACCACTATAATATTACTGTGGTATAAAATAAATCTTTCAAAGCCATCAATCAAACCCCTGATTAAAATCTATTTAACAACATATTCATTAACCACAGAGTATTTTGTGTATGTCAAAACCACAGATAGAGAAAAATTGTAAGTAGCTACGATAGTTTATGTAGGGATATGAAAACTTATATATGATATGGTACCCTTTGAATATCTTTCAAGGATCAGGGTACATTATCCAATATATCAAATTCAAAAACTAACAGAAACCTCCCTAAATTAAAAAAGTGACGATCCGCTTGTAATAGCTTCACCAAATAAAAAATGAATGAAACGAAATACTTTATATACAAAAGAAGTCGCTGTTTACTTTGCTTTTGCATTACCAAAGGCTTCCCAAGCAAACATTTTCAAATAACAGATCCCAAGCCTCGTTTAACTCGCGCCGAAACAATTTGAGTGCGATCCGGACAGTAACAAAACAGTACATTACGGAACAATGGCTGTGTTGTGGCCCATCTTGTTTGTAAGACGGGATGATTTAATTAACTGTGCCTGTAAAATATACTACAACTTTCATAATTTCCAGGTACAATTTACATGTTTACGTGCTGTGAAACTAACCTAATGATTATTATTAGCCTAGTTGGAGATTCAGGTTTACGTTTTATAAATACTAATTTTTTTACCTACTTCTCTTCCCTGTTATATAAAAGTTATAATTTTCACATCTAAAATAAAGAGCCTGCTCCAAGAAACTATACAAAGAATGGCTGTTAAGATGTGGCACATGTAGAAATATTTAAAATATTACCTTCATGTTCAGGGTGTGCGGTAGGAATGGGATCAGAATTTTGCATACCTTCATCCCTTACCTTAAATATTTAGAATTCATTCCAAGAAAATATTTCATGACACGAACGTCATATTATTATTTATTCTCATATGACATCCACTGAATGACCCCTCCTAATTGAGCTATTTATTCTGGGAAAAATATATTTTTTTATATTTTTTGCGATAGATGATTATCAAAATAAAGACCATAGTTTTAGGTAATACAATTATAGTGAATGCCGGCCGGCTTCTATTATATTTATTAAATATTGAATGATAGGTGAATATTGGTACAATTAACGTAAATAACAATTATTGTAGATATCTACGCGTGCGTTACAACCTACCTACCTACCAAACGACGATATATAGATTTTAAATAAAGAATAAAGAAAATAAATGTACGCAGTAAAAATAAGCTATACATAGTCATTACATAGTGGAAAAAATATTTATCACAAAACGCAGCAAAGTCTACAAAATAGCTACAATATTTCCTAAAAATTGCGATCTCATACGATATTTCTAAGTCACGTTGTTGGTTCTTATTATGAATGTACGTGACTCATGTGTTAATATTGTGTATAATAAAGGCACCAAATTGCTCCGTGTACGTTTAACATGTACGATATTTATTTATACTACAATAATATGAATATAGTTGTTAGTAAATAACAGTGCCAACAGCCGATAGGTGAATTTCGTAGCACCGTAGGCAAGTAAGTAAGTAACATTCAAGATTGAAATTTCAAATAGCTGTTTCAACTCGTTTTCATTTTATGAAAGTAAATATTTTATCAGGCTATTTCGTTCCAGTTTCTTTTTGAAATAACAATAGGAAATAAAAAGAGTGTCGAGTACAAAACGAAAGGGTCAAGATTAAAATTAACTCAGAACATTACATAAGAGTTGCGGAAAGTTTTGATAAGCTAAGTGTTCTTGTGCAGCAGTCGAGCTTGGAAAATGCTGACTAAAAGCCCTCTTAAGACTTTACTAAGAACCTATTGACGGAAAGTACATAAGTAGTTTGACAAAGATTATATTACAAATTGTCTGACAACCTGTGATGTTTAGATATTTTATTATTTATTACCTGATGATCGTTAATAAGCTTATAAACAATCATCGGGTTTTTATCGATAGGTACTAATACATATTAAAAAGCTGAAGAATTTGTTTGTTTGTTTGAACGCTCTAATCACAAGAACTACTGGTCCGATTTGAAAAATTCTTTCGGTGTTAGATAGCCCATTTATCGAGGAAGGCCATATATTATATCATCGCGCTAAGACCAACAGGAGCGGAACCACGCGGGTGAAACCGCGGGGCACAGCTAGTGAGTTATAAAGTCTGTTTTACTACGCATGAAGATTTATAAACCTAGTGGGAAGGCAATTTTTATTGATTAACGAAATTCACTGCTCAATGGCGACACAATGGCGATCTTCAAAAGAAAAAATTTCAGATTCTGAACAGAAGGCAATCATTTGTTTACTCTATCATCCATCGTATAAAACGTGACCACATTATGGCCAACTAAAATAAGGAAATCGTTTTCCGACAATGCTACCTACAAGCAATAAATTTGATTTGTATGTACCTATGTATAATAGGTAGGCCGTATAAAATTAATACATATTTCATATACCTACATAATTATTATTGGCATTCAGTGTGGTAAAAAGAAAACACATTCATAACTTATTTTAGTCACTAAATAGATTAATGATCCCTTATCATTCCCTTAACATTCATATAACATTTCAGAGAAAAAGTTTACCGTACAATATTTTATACGGTAACTTTTTCGCCAATATAAACATGTTGTTAAATATTAAACAAAACTGTTCTGCATCCAAATAGAGCGGACTAAATTCAGAAGCAATTACAGTTGACAATCAATCGATACGATGAATCTTTAAACGACTTCGCCGACCTTTGGGTCGAAAGTGTAACGAATGCGGTATTCTAAAACAATATGTCTTAAATCTTTTTGAACAAAATCAATAAGCGTAGCTAATCGCTTTACTTATATTAAACGACATAGTGATTAAACATTGACAAATAGGTGTTGCTTTCACCTACGAATTTCGAAGCGCTAACGCTAACAACCTTATTTTTTCAGATACATATTATATTATTATAAATAAAAACTAAATCATTAACTTCGTAGGTTAGGTAGGTACTAATTGTGAGGACTAAAATAGTATGAAAATTTGCATAAACAAATGATTCAGTTTCGGACAACGTGACTGAAGAATTTGAGGCAAGATTTGTGTCAAGTCACCCAGTCTGTCCGTGTAGAGCCCTTTTTGGACTATTATAATATACATTTTCTTATTTCACAATGGACCATTCCTATAAACCGCATCGGAACATCTCTCCTAGTATTACCAAGATTTCTTATTGTACTTATAAAAAGTTCGCAAATTGATCAACGTTATATATTTAATAAACAGATCATTTTAAAAGTATCATCACAAAAAATTTTATCGATGTAAATAATTAACTTTATTTCGTATTCTAAACTATTTTATTTCAGAAGCTATGAGTAATTAAATGTTAGTGTCATCTTTGTCAAAATAATATTTACATAACGTGACTCATGTGTACCAAAATTATTAATTGCTCTTTCAATGTTTTAACTTTTAGTATTATTTTTAGGAATTAATTGTGTTGATTAAACCATTAATTTAGGTATGTTCTTTATGTATCGGTTTGTCTGACATTTTATTAAAATTAATATAGATTATTACCATTCAGTTATTCAGAAACTTTATACAATTCTGGAATTATTCATATGGATAAAATACGCATTTATCATAGGATTTCTTTAACAGGCAACACGAAAATGCGATGCTATAAATCAGCCGGAAACGTGGGATTTCGTTTCGTGAGGTCGTTTGTGAAAAAAGCTCCAAATTTCTATCCGTACCATAAAAGATCTTTGATATCACGCTGAAGGAACTATTTTTTGCGATATCCGTTGAGATTGGCCGCTAAATTAGGATCGAAGTTGGGTCCTTTTATACTAAAAACGTAACGTACTATTCTATATTTTTCTTAATGAGTTTGTTAGTATTTGTTTTATCTATAATTGATATTGTCCAGAAATAGCTCAATGGTGAACTATCGTCTTCCTAAAATATATAGATTGTAGGTACCTATACAGTTTTCCGTTAATATACTTCTAGAATTATATAAGTTAAATAAAGTTCTACGTAAAAAATAATAATAAGGTAATAAAGTACTAAAAATGTACTTACCTAAAAGCTTTTCTGAGTCTAGGTCGATAAGAGAAGGGTAGAGAAGAAATACTGAAATATTAATGCGAGATTACCTCTTACAAATGTATAAAAATAACTCTACATTTCTTCAAAATTTTCTTGTGTGCTTAGATGCTAGCAGCTTCCATAAATTATGTTTTGAGAGGAAATTACCGTTTCCATTGATGGCACAAGTGAAGCAAACGAATCCAGTTGGGAATCGAGTTACGCTTTACTCGCTAAATTAAGTTCAGCGTCTCAACTCCAAAGTTTAAATTTATTAGATACGAATTAGCTACTTCAAGCAAATAGGCTATATTTGAACATTTTCAAATAAATCCAATTGTTTAAATGATTAAGAGCAGAGTTAGGTAATCCAATTGCGTTTGACTTCAAACATTATTACAGAATTAACTAGGCACCTGTTTAACATTATCAGATTTTAGTCAAGACAATATTCATAATAGACGATAGTAGTACCCATCTATTGACCAAAACATTTAGTGAATAATAATTCTTTTACGCGGCGCACACATATTCATCACAAAATATTGTATATTTTCCAGAAAAACGAAATAAAACGTTTATAATTAGGTACCGATTATTTATTGCAGATATTGGTGAAAACCTTATAACTGCGAAAATTCCATAGTTTTTCGCATTCAACGGGGCATTTATTCATGTCTTTTATCGGTGTGTGGAAAACATTAAAACACAATTAATACAGTCGCCTTGAAATCTTATAAATATCTCATAATCAGTCTCAATCAGAGTTCCACCTATTAATAACACTTAGAAATTATTATAGACGAATCGCGTTTCAAACGCGATTAAAGTACTAAATGTTTTATTTAAATAAGCTGGTTACCTAGGGTTTTGTTAGCCTAGAAGTGTACAAGGACTATATTTGTAACTACGTTATAAATATAAAGTTTATAATCTAAATACAAAATCTGTGTAAAGAACTTATTTGTTGCGAGTGTAATGTGTATTAATTGTAAAGCTTATATTATAGGTACCTAGTTATCGTCCTATCTGTGTCCCGAATCTAAAGATACCTACGTGCCCCATATAAAGGTTTATGCCAAAATCTACTACAATAGACTAGTACGGGTTGATGGATGTCATAGAACTTTTTCTGTGTGTGACATGTGGATTTTGGGTCGCCACGATGTTTTCCTTTACCAATTCGTATTCCAAGCGGGAATAAGGTTGATGCCGAAATATTGAAATATCCGTTTATTTTTCTTCATCTACCGATCGCCTGATCTATTTCATTAAAGCGGCGTCGGAAGCCTTAATCAATTAGCCACAGCTACTTCCTATTCTTTTAAGTGATCGTTATTGCAGATGTATAAAATCAGTCATATTAATAATATTATGAATAGTGTCGTCTTTTACACGAGGAAGTTCATTCCTGCGTAATACAATATGACTTGAAATTACGTTGAGTAAACTAGTGACAAAATTAAAGCAGATATGAAAGCACTATGGGAACATTAAAAGCACTCCAACAGCCCCCAGCACTTTATTGTTATAATGTAAACATTACAAACCACTGAAACATCAAACAACTTTATCCCATACTGAATAATAAACTAGCTCTGTGAATATCTTAAGAGTTAAAGCCGACGTCATCATTATGTAAAGAGCATTTTGTAGTTCAATGTATAAGTAGCTATCGCTTCTTGAGGCATTAACTTTCTTTTAAATTCTATATTATAATTTGTACTGACGTGAAGTTGCACAGATTTAAATAAACTCACTTTTATTAAAAATCGAGGAGATAAAGTCAAAAGTACCCAATAGTACCTAGAACTTAAGTCGTCGCAAATGTAGAGACGGAAAGTCGGACGTTAAGGTATTTTTCTTTTGTTAGAATTTTCAAGTATCTCATTTAGTAGGTAAATTAAATTAATAAAATAATTAATAAAACTAAACTCAAAAAATATATTTAAAATAGTAGACCTTAAAATATAACTTGAAACAAAATCTATCTACATTAATACAATATTCAAAACGGAATTATTTCCGCATTTTTTTCAGTGAAATGATTCACTAACAGTCCTAAAACTGTTATCTTTGATATGATAAATGTTCACAAGATATACACTCAAAAAATTATGACACAACGAGCAATTAAAAATTTGTCACCAATGAACATCAACGCCAGGAAATAAATAGTTCAAGTACACGTTCCAGTTGGCCCAGTTTGTTATTTTAACACTAACCCAGATCTTACAACTTGCCAACATTTCAGCTTATGAGTGCTACTACGGAACCACTTTTCCAATCACGTATATAACGACATCAAGACTACAATCGTCTTACGTAATCCTTTGTTACTGCACAGCGGGCATAGGCTTATTGCTTCTACGTAGAACACCCATACAAATGACTATATAGTGTAGGTGTACAGTATTGCCACAGATAATGTCAGTATTGCTACTGAAGTTCAGAGACAGTTTGGTACAAGATACAGACAACTATGATGAGGTCACTGGACCCTCACCGTAACGTAATAATTGAACACATTTACATGGTTAAAGTTTTGATTGAATCTGTCATGACATTTTAATAAGAAATAAGAGAAGGTCAGGTTATTATCATCCCAATTCCCATTAGGAATTAAAGATGTATTTAAACATAAGAATTGGCTGAATTGAACTGAAATTTCGAAGCATAAATTGGAACAAACGAAGTATTACCTAAGATAATAAAATAAACAATTAAAACAATATTACTGGAAACATTGTTGCAAGATACAAGTACAGTTAAGAATTATATTTTATGCGTGTATCTAGATATTGCCTTTGTTACTAAAATTAAAACAAGATCCGTTCAAGTTCGCTTTGAAAAGGCTTCTTTCTTTAACATTGAGAATAGTATTATCGTTGTAAACGAGTTTATAACGTAAATGTAACACTCCTTGTTATTTATAACTACTCAATACTCCTATTAAATGTGTGAATTATAACCAAATTAACGCAGAACATGAATACAATAACCAATTTTAGGTTAAGATCTTCGAAGTTAGTACAAATCACACTACTAGCAATATTATTTTTAATGTAATTAAAAAATAATCATAATGACTAATTTCAATATTTTCAGTTAATACAGTCTCTAGGGTCATAGCGTGCATTGCTTAAACGACATGATAAAGACTGTTCACCCTTGGATTAAAGTGAATTATATTTTTCATTTACAATGGACGATAACATTGTATCTTAATGTCGTGATATTTAAACGCAAATTGTTACAATTAAAACATTCACAAAGTAATTGTCGAGAACACAATAGAGGAAACGAATCTCGGTTGAACACATTGTTAACACTGTCATTGTTTTAAAAACCCGGAACGTATGAAAAGGGCTTTCCGCTACTTTCCCGCCAAACCCATTTTATTTACAGTGATAACATTTTTATATTTTTAGATAAACCGCCATGTGGGTGAAGGCGAAAAAGGTGTGGACAAGTTAAGGGATTCACATGCCGACAATATTCTGCAGTCAGCAGAAAGGTAAGATTCATTCAAATATTTATGATACGGGTAGAGATTCTGTTGTAAAACTCATACTCAGAATTGTTTCCTTTTGATTACGAGTGTTGATACAGAAATCTTACATTTTTTTTTAAAAGATTGGAAAATAAAAAGACGACGACACACAGCTTTTAGCAAGTATACCGCTGCTTAAACATAGTAACTAAAAAAACTTCAATAATATTAAAGGACAACACCTCCAAATATTATTAAGGTATTTCACAATATTTATAATTGTATGTTACACTGAGTTGCTTTAAGTCTAAATCCACAAACCCAACCTTTAATTTTGGTAACATTCATTTCCCAGGGGCTTGTCTACTTTCATTTTAATTAGAAGGTTGCGGGTTAGATGTATCTCCAACACCATTATGAGTATTTTGGGAACTCACGGTTATTTGCGTCTGCAAGTTTTTGAGTTGTTTTGTTATCTCTGCCACCATCTTGAGTGGAAAAACAATTGCAGTATTTGGAACGACTCATAAAAATACTGTTGTGTCAAACGGTTAATTAGTACCTAATTTCATTAACATATTAAAAAATATCCTACAAAATATTTTACTCCGATTTAAAATTCGAAAATAATACAAATCATTTCAAAAGAAACATGGCGCGTTTTCGCGCAAAGGTCGGTTCGGAAATGTTTTATGGAACGGTTAGTAAAAGCTGTATTAATAGCGGCCATCACAACAAAAGCACGAAGCATTCACGTTAAAATTTGTTCGTAGCAAAGTCTTTTAGCTGACCGATGAAAAAGGATTCATTAGGCCGAGTGCCCGTTTCAGCAACTCTTTTAATCTATATAGTTTCAAGCGTATATTTAATAAACAGTGCATTTATTGTGTTAATGGCTTCCATTATTTTGATTTAATTTTCGCAATTCATGTGATGAAAGTAGTTACGTTGCTGTCTTCGTTATCTATTAGATAAATTATAACCTAACCACGGACAGGCAACTATTAAATTTAAGTTTATAAATTTCTAAAGAACCTGATTCATTTAGATATTTTAATATTTGACATAAATTATCCAACTTCGAACTGTGTTTATTTATTTTTATAATATTTTTTTACAAGGTACTTAATGTTTCTACAATTTAACGCTTGATTTCCCTGTTAGAGCTTAATTGACGTCATACCATTTCATAGGTTCAAAGTAGGTCACGTATTCAATTTCAGGTAACATAAAAACACGTTAGAGCCCCCGCAGACCGCAGACTTTTTATCGGCAGATAGTTTGGTCGGGCTCTTAATCAGTACGCAGATATAAGCAAATGCGCACACTATGACGATTAGGTATCGGCCGATAAACAAGTTTGATGGGCTTCCCGATTCAATTCAAACTATACTGTCGGCAAACTATCGGCCGACTGTATAATCAGTATTGGCTCCCTACCACACGCGCAAACACGACGATTTTTTAGTCGGCCGACTAGGCCAATAGTTCAGTTCGCTCCGAGCTTTGACAGCGAATGGTCGGCCGTGCATGTTTTGTAAAATGGCGTCGCTCAATTCTCAGTCGCTTATTTCGGAATTTTCGATCGTAACTTTGATCGAGGAAGTCGAAAAACGCCCTCCACTTTATAAGAAAGACTTACGCCCGTAGCACACCTCCGCTGCGATACCATGACCGCGGAACCGCTAGATGAATTCCGCTGTGATCAAGTGTAGTTTGATTAGTGGAACCGGCATCGGCGAAACCTCATACGAGTCAGTCAAGAATGTGGTCAAGAAGCAACGATCGAAGCGAAATGTTTCGTTATCGGAGTCAGAGGAAGAAGAAATATTATTGTGGACTTTAACATTGAAAAGACATAAAACTCGTAGAAATTGGGTGCATGAGATTAATAAAAAAAGAAAGAAATTAGGAGAAAACCTACTATGTAAAGAACTCGAGTCCCATGAAGATCGTTTCTATACATATACATATGTATTTTTAGAATGACCCCTCAGAGTTTTGATGATTTACATACTCTTTTACAAAAATAATGTAGTTCCGCGTTTTATTTTTTTCGGTTTTGACAAACACAGGCGAATACAATGCGGCACCGCAAACAAATAGCGGCGTGAACGCGGTAGTGTGGCTGGCGTTAGAAGAGATCGGCGAAACCGCGCGAAGAAAGAGATAAAAAATAGTTAGATGTATGTGTTAGAACAGGCAGTTTCGCTACTGTTCCGCTTCTCATACACGGGACAAGACAGAGCGAAACTATTGCGGTTCCGCTGTTGCAGTTCTGCAGCGGAGGTGTGCTACGGGCGTTAAAAGAGTAGGTACTCTGTATTTGACAAGTTGGTTGAAGCTAGTTATGCTCATTCGATAAAAGGCGAAAATTTTTTCGGGTAATGGAGTAATTTGGAATGCATAGTGTAAAATTTTCCATTTTAATCTATCACTAAAGATAAGATGCACCCAATACTCTCGGGCTCTCTTTTTAATTTTCCTCCTCCGGTGTATGAGAGCAATAATAACAATTCTATACAATGTTTTATTAATTTTCATTGTGCGGTGTGACCACTCTTTTCAACAGTTGGTTAGAAACTAGCAAATAGTCGGCAGACTGTTGGATAGTTTGCGCACTCATAACCGACTGAACTGTTTAGTTGGCTCGGTGTGCGTACTAGCAGGCCAACCCGACTAAACTATCGGCCGATAAAAAGTCTGTGGTCTGCGGGGGCTCTATTATACAAAGTGACCTTGCCACACGCTATTGCCTTGCGATTCTATTATACAAAATCACAATAATTTAGCATAACAAGATCCTACTTTCTTCAATCGATATTTGCTGTAACATAAACTGCGAAGTGATCAGATGCGGCACAATCTCACAAATATAAGGAAAAAAATATTTTGGAAATATAATTATAACGTAAAATAAACTATATCACTCATTAAATGATTAAAAAGATTAAAACTTTGGCAGTCTCTGCTGCTCTGATGTTACAAGCCTTGGACAATAAGGGCGTATTCAGAAAGAAAGCTTGAAACTTATAAGCGCTTATAAGCGCTTATCGGCGCTTATAAGCGCTGGTAGCCCGCGCAGGAAAATATATGAACATGCGCTTATAAGCGCTGATAGGCGCCGACAAGTTCCAACAAGTTTCAACAAACTTGTCGGCGCCGATCAGCGCTTATAAGCGCATGTTCATATATTTTCCTGCGCGGGTTACCAGCGCTTATAAGCGCCGATAAGCGCTTATAAGTTTCAAGCTTTCTTTCTGAATACGCCCTATAGCTTTAACAATATTTACGTCGGTAGGTACCTAATCGTTATAATATTATGATACAAACAGTTATTTATAGCTTTTGAACAAATTATGAAATATAAAAACGTCAGGGAATATTTCCCTCACAATCTTTATTTTTGTAAAAAAAATATACTTTATACAAACAAACAGCTTTTTTTTCAAACGTTATAATATGTCATTTTCGTAACGGTCTATTATGCTATGAGGAAAATCGCCATGGAATAGATCAGTGAAATAGGTTAATATAATCAATATACATATTATTGTATACATGAAACATACGACATAATCTAATGCCAACCAAATGATTCGATCGGTGTAGGCACTTGACAGCTGAATGCTGATAGGTTTGCTGCGTTGAATCGAGGGAACTCCGATAAAATTTCATTAAAATACCGAAACGCGTTGCAATATTCACATGCAGTATGAAAAGCCAAACAAAGCTTGAATAAAAGATAAAATTGATTCGTCGATAACTTGCGAATTGTTTGTCGACATATTTTATTTACTTATAACCATAAAACTCGACAATTTAAAGTAATCTTACGACAATATTATGCACAGTAACATTCTAAAATATTTCTGATAATACCAATTGCGTACCTATGTTTGTTTAATTATATTTTACCGTCTGTGTTTCACTAGTTGAAAGCTTCATTATTGCTGAGTTACGTAAAATATTTTTTTACCCGGGTCAAACCGAGTGAAGAATGGAGGAAGGCGAGGTTTTGAAATAATTATATTTCAAATTAATGTAGCGAAAAAATAAAATACAGTCTATGAATAAAGTACCACTTATCATTCCTTTCCTTCATGTTTTATACAGCAAAAAGCTGTTAGCAGGCATCGATTATCATTAAGCTTATGGTATTTTTAGCTTTTACGATGAACGTAGAAAAATACCGTACGCTGTATTTTCTGAAATACTACTCTTCAGTTCTTTTATAAGACTATTAATTTTTAATTAGTAATAGCGGGATAAAGCTTCTTTACCAATGCCAGCTACATCTATGCTATAATGTATAAAGGTTATATGAAAAGATTGTTGTCATGTACTGAAATAATTACTGTAACGTAAGTAACTTTTTTTTTCATCTAGATGTCCTAATATGGGTTGGTTATGCGTGGTGGCACGCGCCGGAGCCTTCTTCCTAATGCTCACCAGAGTATCCGCGCTAACGTCCGACATGTAAGTAATTACATATTTTATTCTACTATTACTCTAATAATTATGTAGTCCAAGAGCTAAAATTAAAAAATCAGATAAATTGAGCGTACATTAATGGTTAAGTGGAAGGTTTTTTAGGTATCTTTGTTACCTGTTTTTATCGTATCAAATTTGTAGCATTATGTTTTCAATGCACTTAATCAAACTAACATATTATTAGGTATCTGTAGCACATCATGTATTACTTTTTCCTGCAGTGGATGCTACTTTAAGGCAATATAAAACACGCTTTTAGCTCACGTAGTCCTATTAATGTAAAAGCTGTTCAAAACAATCTACGTAGAAAACTAAATGTAAGATTCGTGACGTAAAATACATATTGAAATCTACTGCGCGATAAAATATCAAGCTTCACTTTATTAAGGAACTCATATATTTTCCCTATCTCCAAAAATTACATGCTGAATTTGATCGTAAATATTCTCACGAAAACGTCGTGAAGATCATTTAACGAGTAAATTTATGCCGTAGAGATAGCACTCGTAACATGGGGTTCAGAAATATCACAACTCGAGTTAAAGACCATAATGTTATATGAATGGCATAAATGAGAGCTTGGAAGGACAGGCGAAGGGTGGCGAGGCGTAGCTAACACGGTCTCTGAGGCCGTTCAACCGTGAAGTATTATGATACATTTATAGAGCCGGGAGCATGAAAATACCATAAATTACAACGCTACTCACTACGTATGAAGATTATTCTAAGTTTAAAAAGACCTAAACTGAGTGACGTTGATAAATAATGTCAGTAGTTGTCCTACTGAGAGACGATAAACAGAAAAAGCTTCATACGAAAAACACTATACATAATATATTGGAGTTCATAATAATGAAATTTATTTTTATAGCTTTGCAGCGGGAAAGTCGGACAAAGAGATACTGGACAATCTACTGAAGAACTCCCGCTATGATAAAAGACTGCTACCGCCAGTAGACGGTAATTACTTAATTAATTGATAATTCTATTTTTGCTTCTCTCATTATAATGCACATTACCAAATTTTATATAGGCGTAGCTTTGTTAGCTATCATTTAAAACTTTTAAATAGCCAACTCAAGCTTATTACTAAAACAAGAAAATACTCTTTTCTTATTTGTTCCACTAATTTAGCTACGCTTATACGCATTGTCACATTGCAGATCCAGTATTCTGTTGTGGTCTTACGACGCCGAACGACACTCTAGCGCAGAATAGAGTCGGCCTCTCGTCCCTTCGGCCCCAATCGCACAACCGTGGTGCGTTCTGCTTAATGTTTATGAAAAGAGAAATGTTCTAGAACCTTTCGTTTTGTGTGTTTACTGTTCACTCCGTACGAGCCCTACTGCACGTAATGTTTAATGTTTAAATTTATTCTTATCACGCAATGTAGGTTGCTTTAGATTAAAAATTTATGTACACGTACTTTTACTTAATTCTCTGCACCTATTTATGTCCTCTGAAACACGTTTGCGTCACTTAATCTATGGCTTATTCTCGTTTCAAAATAATGTGTATTTATTGTGTTGAATAGTTATAAACGCCAAATGTTATTTGTGGAATAAATATAAACTGTTATTTTTCTCTTTTCACAAACATTTAGTAGATATTTCAAATCATTGGCATTTTTAAAGTAATAAACCGGGTCTGCAATGGTGGTTTTCTCATAAACTTTATCGACACGGGCATTATGACTCACGCTTTATAAGCAAGTCTTTCTATTTCATAACTTTCTCTCTTTCTTAGTTAATCCTATTAGCTTGTATACTTTTCTAGCTGAATAATTTACAGAAGTTTATTATAATCCCAACACGTTTCTATTAAGTTGTGCATGATTGTATTTCTTTTATTTTTGGTGTTTCTAGCAAATGTTAGTTAATGTATTTACCTATTTTATGTATAAACAGTAGTGCGATGTTAAATTAATCAAATACTTTTAAAAATGTTGTAATAATGAGCCAGTTATATGTTATATGTAGCAATGAAGGGCACATGAAATATACTCAATATGAACTTACTGGTTTTCAGGTGTCCTCACGGTAAATGTTAGCGTGCTACTTCTTAGTTTAGCATCACCAGATGAATCTAGTCTCGTAAGTCTATCTTCTGATTATCTTGCATGTTAATTTTCCACTTCTCCTTTGTTATTTATATTAAACGTATACATATATTAACTAACGTTATCCTTAACATTTATTTTTTCAGAAATACGAGGTCGAATTCCTTCTGCAGCAGCAGTGGTATGATCCTCGACTTCGTTATTCAAACCAGTCTCATTACGACTATCTAAACGCTATACATCATCACGAAGACATTTGGTTACCAGATACATATTTCATTATGCATGGCGACTTCAAAGTACGTCTTACTGTTAGCGATATATTCTCCATGTAGTTGACCTAAAATTTGATTTTAGGATTGTATGTAAAAACAGTTTACATTTTAATATTCCATTGTCTTTCAGGATCCAATAATACCGATGCATTTTGCGTTACGGATTTACCGCAACGGCACAATCAACTATTTGATGCGGCGGCATCTCATTTTGTCCTGTCAAGGCAGTCTCAACATTTTTCCATTTGATGACCCATTATGTTCTTTTGCACTAGAAAGTAGTGAGTAATAATTTACATGTCGATGTTTATAACTCTTTATTTATTTTTCTTATGTAGTTGCATAACGCGTTGATGTTAAATTACTTTTTAATTTCCATGGCCAAAATGGTCATCTATTTTCGGTGAATATTTCATAAGTTATAAGTTGTTCTTTATATTTTATTACCTATGAATTAAGATTGAAATCCTTTTGCGATATGACTCTACGATAAATACTATTTGTGGGTTAAATATTAATATGTTATAATTGATGAATGAATTCTAAGTATCATTGCCTGATGTGGTGTACAATAATCTAGCTGGAATTATTAGAAATGTATTAGGTATATAGTAAAATATCAAAATGATTTCAGTTTCTTATGAGCAGTCAGCAATAACGTACGTTTGGAAGAATGACGAGGACACGCTGCGGAAGTCACCGTCGCTCACCACACTGAATGCATATCTTATACAGAACCAAACCATTCCTTGTCCTATAAAAGCTAGCTGGAGAGGTAACAAACACTTTTTTATCACTAAACATGCCAACATTGCTTCAAATGGAATTATTTACATCAAAAATATATATAACCGCAGTTGTGCCTATATATATCGGCCCCAAATTATGTAGCTTAGTATCCCAACATCAATGTTTTCTTTGTTACAAGCACAACCTTATTCTTTGCACAGGGGAGGATATCGTGAATCAATAGAATATTCTGATTAACTCTTTTCAGCTTGGTCTTGTTTCGTGAAATTTTACTTTTAAGTTAATGCATTATAGATTACATTAGATAATATATTAGAGTGTATTTTTAATAGTAATAGCTTTCAAAAGTATCATATGGCAATAGAGTCGATGGTTATTTTGTATATAGCGATTGGTTAGTAGTGATCGATTGTCGCATGTTCATTTTTCATCCAGACACTAAGTATATGTTTATAAATTTCATTTATTAAATATAAATGTTGCATAAAGTGAAATAGATATAGAAAATAAAGAATAGTTCGTTCACATTTTTGCAAGCAGCTGATGGTATTTCACTTTACGAGGATGACGAAGAGCTGACATGTAATCTTTGCCAGAGACGCTTTGAGGAGCAAGGTACTTGAGTCGCACCGGATAAACTAAAAACGAGTCCGGTGATATCGTTATTAAATTATATAGCCCGCTTATGTACGAGTAAATGCGCTGTTGTGTTAGCGAGGAAGTCGATCGAGACGGGGCTAATAGTCAAACTTTTCATTACCATTTTCACTTGACATTTACGTGTTATTATTATTTTTTAATCGTGTGCACGTAACTTTGTGTAAATGCACGTGTTAGATTCTCGTTTTATTTTAATTGGATACTAAGACATTTCACAATAATGCTGACACACTCAATAAAGTACACAACACGCATTACTCTTACAAGCAGGATTGTAGAGTTTGTGAAAGTTTTTTTTGTTTGTAGTAATTCTGTAATACAAGGCCACTGAATGGAGTTATTTAGAATTAATAAGCATTCACAAGAATTTTAATTTCAAGTGTAATAAAAAACGGGAATCTTTTGAGCATGTTGCAGACGTTACGAAAGCTATTCAATCCACAGGTAACTACAGCTGCTTAAAGGTGGATCTAATTTTTACAAGAGACCGAGCATTTTACTTTACCACAGTTTTTATTCCTGGCATTATCCTGGTGACCTCCTCCTTCATCACCTTTTGGCTGGAATGGAACGCAGTACCAGCCCGTTCCATGATAGGTAAAAATGGCTGGCAATTGGAATGTTCTCGGTCTTGAAACTGTTGTCTTCTTCTCTAAGTATGTAGATGTGATGCGGCTGCCATAACACGCTCCTCTCTCACAGGCGCTCGATGCTTTATTGTTGGCAATGTAAAGTAGATGTACATCTAGGGAATGCCTTAATCACGAACGTAGAAAGTATTTTAGAAATTGCTTCGTATTTTAGGTAATTACAGCTGCCTCAGGGTGGACCTTATCTTCACACGGGATAGATCATTTTACTTCACAACAGTTTTCATTCCTGGCATCATTTTGGTGACATCATCGTTTATTACTTTTTGGCTGGAATGGAATGCAGTGCCCGCTAGAGTTATGATAGGTTTGTTCAGTTCTATTTTATTTGCTCATTATATATTGATTTCAATTTACTTTATTATTATTACCTATCTACACTTCAAGACCTTCCAATTAATTAGTAGCTAAAAGGTTTGGCTTAATTAGAAATGTACTTAGATAAACTTTAAATTTTGCATGATTTATTAAAAATTTAAAGTGCTTGAGCACCACACAATTATTTTCTTATCTCGAGTGCAACATGTAATTCATTCGCCTGTAAAACGCAGAGCGCTATGCTATTTATTCGTAGGTTAGTGATGTTACACCATCAATCGGAGACTTATTAAAATTTATGTATATGGAAACCTCTAGGTGTAACAACCATGTTGAATTTCTTCACAACATCCAACGGCTTCCGCTCCACATTGCCCGTGGTGTCAAATTTAACGGCCATGAACGTGTGGGACGGCGTCTGCATGTGCTTCATCTACGCATCTCTACTGGAGTTCGTGTGTGTCAACTACGTTGGCAGAAAGCGGCCTCTTCACAACGTTGTCTACAGACCAGGAGAAAATCCTGTCACACAGGTGAATATACGTGTTTTACGCAAAGCTGCTTTTTCTGTAATTAATCCCGCGATTGGTGTATTCTGGCAACTCATTGTAGTGTTAAATTTGCACTCGACGAATAGTGATACAATAGGCACCACGTTGAAGCGACTTATAAAATAAAACTGAAGACAGTTAATTTTATATAACTTTTTTTACTATATTTTCATATTTTTTTGCTTAATCCTACAAATTAATAGATTTTGAGAATTTTAACTAAATATTTTGAACAATTATATAAACATTTAATAGAAATTATAATAGTCGCAAAACTAGTTTTAATAAAAATAAATAAACTGCAGTGCACTAAATACTTCGCTATACCTCACAATTCATACGCAAAGGATTTAAAAACTTAAAAAAATTCAAACTAGTTAGTAACTTGAATAGCTACGAAATATAATAATATTTTAATATTTTTTTCCTTCGTGGATGATTTGCATTTCTTTCTATAATCTTTGCAATGTTTTCTTTTTTAACTAATCCACAATTCAGCATGGTTAATTGTGATATTGGTTTTTACGCATGTTGTTTTTATTTTATTTAAATCTGCATGCCATCAATTTTTGTTTTTATTTCTAAACGCAATTCGTAAAAAGAATAAACATAAAAATACATATGGATTTAAAGACTATTTTGTGTGGCCGCAGCAAAATTTTTTCATCGGAAATTTTACATTACTTTTACTCAGATCACATTGTAGGAAAAATAAAACATTGCAAAGATTATATTCGATGTCGTGAATACTGAACTTGTGATATATACGCGTAGTGATAAATTTTATTTGTGAATCAGTGTGCTCTTGTGAATAATGTTTGTTTGGCCACAACAATCTAGTCTTACATTCACGTTTGCACATCGTTAGACCATCTGCCACGAGTGAACAATCTGTCTGTATAATGTGTTCGCAGCGTCTACCCGCCGTTCTGAGCAGAATTGGCATTATACTGGCCAGTCCTTTGGTAAGAATTATCGCCATTCTCATTGGCACGATCCAAACACTGTTATATTTCTTGTTCTATAAAACACTGTCCTACTTTTTTAGTTGATTGAATTCTTATGGATTTAACGAGCTTACTTCATTAGATAGGAATGTTCTGTACATAAAATACATACCTACTCTGAAATCGAATACCGCTCCATTAACAGAGAAGGTTGGTTAGGCTTGAATGTGGGCTTGAACATTGTCGATGCTCTCACCTCGTGGTTAATATGTACTAGGAAACTTTGTCACATTGCAAGCACTTAACTAATAAAGTAGGACTAGGGCTCGTATTATTGGATGTATGAATGTAACTTAAAAAAGTATTAAGAGAAAATATAACAGGATAGTCTCTCATACCACCATCACACAAATTAACCATAGTCGCATGAGTAGTTTATGTAATTTGTAGTTATATTTCCTAGTTATGTAGTTCCCTGGTAAATAAAATGACTAAAAATAAATAAAAACAATAGGAAATATAAATAGGTTACTTCACAGAATTGGCAATACATATTAATGTACTGTAGCTAGTAAAAACTAGTTTTATTTTTCAGCTTACATAGAATGTATAGTGAACGAAATTCACGTAATATTTTGCATGTAAAATTTGGCAACGTGACAAAATTTCATAACCAATCAACCATTTTAATAAAAATATTGCTAATATCGAAGAAAATGCTTCGTTAAAAACATCGAGAAGTTTTGCAGCTTTTGCAATTCACTTATAATGAGCTTGCTTTGTCATAATAAATCTTAATATTCATCTATATAGGAGGCGATGGCATTCCTCCATTGGGCCAAATCTGAAACCCCCCAACCGGGATCAAGCGGTGCTGTAAGTGATGTCACTGAAACATCAAAAAAACCATTCGCCAACCTCCATTTCATCTTAGACCTGATATCACAAAACTAACGCATACTTTTGTTTTAATGCCTCTTCGGATTGCTACAGCCTGTAAGTAGCCTATCATTTAATTTATGTAGAGTATAATTTACATGTATTAGCTATATCGACAAGTTAAGCTTTACTTTTCACTCGTCACGGTCCTGTGGACTCACATAACTCAGCACCTCGATTATCCAAAGCATTCAGTAAATGCTATTAGACAGTAGGTGATGTGTTAGAATTCCAAGGGGTGTTTTAATAATTGTTAATTGTATAGGGTGATAAAAAGCGTGAATCAACTGGTGCAGCTGATTTAGTGACATGTACGACATGCACCGGGGCCCCCGGCTCTTGTACACACACGACCAATAACGGGGGCGTCACTGAGGTAAAAATACTTTATATATGCTTCAAGTCACCTCAAAGCTTCTTATGCTTACAAGATTTATTTTAATTATCAGTAAAGAACTTTAAAAATGGGGAGCTTTAAGGATATTTTGAAGGCTAATAATCATAATATATGAATAATATTGAATATTTAATATACTTTTAAGGTGCAATCTATTGATAATTTTATTTGCTGCCATCATTCATTTACGAAATAATATTTTTCAGCAATGTTTCGTCCAGGTCCGTAAAAAGGAGCCCCCTCACCCCATCCGAGTGGCGAAGACCATCGACGTCATAGCACGCATCACCTTTCCGACTGCCTACGCCGTGTTTCTCATATTTTTCTTCATCCATTACAAAGCCTTTTCTTAATGCTGCCTTAAATCCCTCGCTACAAGATGCTTTGTACAAATAGACCTTAAAAGCGTCTTAATATTTTTCTAAATCCCCATTTATCACCGCTATTTGTACTTTTAAAGAAATCACAATTTATAATAAGATATTTTTGATGAAGATAAGCGAGCACTTACGTATATGAAGTGTGTTTAAGTGACGAACAATTATGTTAGTTGGATTAAGTTACAATCAGAAGAATCATTCGCTTACTGTTAAAGTATATTTGTGATAGAAAATAAGAGGCGTAATTGGAGTTTATACAGGTTTTGAAATAGGTTCCATTACTTAAACAAAGGTCGATTATTAATTTAATGTGTATTTAAGGTAACGATAGGATAACGAGGGATCAATGTAATAACAATGTAAAAAATGATCTCGGATGCGAGATGTTCAAATGGTTATGTCGTCCTTGTAGTAAAGAAATCTATTTCAAAACTAAATTCAGTCCAAAGAAGTATTAATAATAAACAGATTAAATTACTAGCATATAAGAGACTATAATAATTTTATAATTATAGATTAAGAGATCACCGTTAGTTGTAGTTGTCATGCATGATACACATACATTGTGATATTACGTATTCATAATGACTAAAATACGATCGCTTTATGAAATCACGTTGGTACAATTACAATTATTATTTATAAACACCCTGTTTGTACTGTAAAGTCGATTTGTAATCCATTAGTTTTAGATATGGAACGCTCAAATTGTTATTACGTGTAAAGTTTACGCTTTAAATTATTTTGCATTCAAATTCAAGTCTTAATATTATGTAAATGGATAAACCATGAACATGCCTTCTAATGTAATTAGAATCATTTTGTTTTGCTAATCCTTACTCTTATATCTTAAAATTATTAAGAAATAAGTAACTACATAAGTAGGTAAACATGTTTGATCGCAGTCGTATGTTATTGTTACTATTTCTATTCAAATATGTTTAACAATTCCTACAATATTATACAATATATTTTATGTTCTACGTGTATATTTATTTTATGTAATATGTTTTATATATAATACCTATAAAATCAAAATTATTATGTCGTTTCAAAAAACGTTTACCCTTGAGCAAAATATAAGCGTAACTATAGAGTAACGATAGATATATTCTAAATTCTTCGAATGTATAAATATATATTATATACATATTTAATTCTCGTTCCCTCATAACGTCCAATACTTTAATATCTAAATGTTATTAATTTATAAAAAGCAGTCAATCTTTTGTAGATTTTTTTATACATGTTTAGCCAGCCAGACAGACAGCCTGCGCACCTTATATTCTAATAATTCCTGACATTTGTTTGATAATGTTAAAAATTATAAGCTATATGTAAATTGTATAAAGATGATGTTTACGCTATATATATACGCCGCTTTTATATTATATGTACCTAATATTTGTTATTGTACTTGTAGTAAAATTATATAAACACGGTTAGAACATCAATTCCCATCCTAGCGCACACTGCTATAATTAAAGACAACGTAGCGTTGATCATTTCATTTTAAAAAGGAAAATCCGAATTCTGATTAGAGTCACATTATGAGATATTTTAAATCCGTCCAACAACCTTTCATTCGCTATTGCACGCCTCATAAGCGAAGCGTTGAGGTGGGTACTACTGTCACTTCGCGCAAAACATCTGATTTTTCAAACTTAAAATGTTTTTAAATTTATTGGTTATTGACGGTATAATCTCAGACGATCAAATAAAATAATTATTATGTTATAAAATAATACTTAACTCACTAATCAATGAAAATGTGACAAAAATATAAGAACCCCTCAATTTCTACTAACTCCGAAAAATAAGACTTTATTAATAATTATATTATGTGTTTAATTCCTAACTTAGTTTAAACTCGGGTGCTTCTTTACGGCCTTTAAAATTTTACAAGAATAGGATATCACATTACACAATTATTGTGAACTTCATTCACACTGTAAGAAAAAGTTTCAAACGTACAAAAATGGTAATCCTTATTAAATTATTTTTGTTCGCTTTTCCATAAACGTACCTATAAATAATATGCTTGTTTATATTGCCCCTGATTTAACCAATAATATTTCTCGTTCGTTGTAGAAGCACCATACAGCACGTAGGCACCTATACTCGATTTTGCTTAAAATTTATGCGGACCAAAGAGTCAACGGTTTAAGATATAAATATTTGGATAAATCTAAAGTAATTTATATAGTTTAATCTTATCTATGTAATAAGAACACGTTTTGGCTGTGCTTTAAAACATAATTTATAATATTATTATATCTATTAATATGAGCCAAAGTTTTTCTGTACCCTGTCAATTGCTGTCGCAATTTGAATTACTTATAATATTGAATTGGTACTTATATAGTAATAGTAAGGTATGTCGTAGGCAAATTGTATAATTTCTTCGTTTCCAAATGGCTTCGTTGGCTTACAAACGCTCGGCGTTTTGTAAACCGAGAACCGAGAATTGGGTAAGGTTCGGTGTTATTTTAAAACTGGTACACATAAACAGGAGCCCCACTTCTGAGAGCACTATCTTCTCGCAACCGGTGGAAAAGTAAATGCTATATAGGTAAAAGATATATTTGAATGTAAAATGCTGAGCGTTTGTAAAGGTGAATTTAGGTATTAACAATTTGCCTGCTACAGATATAAATTTAAGTGCGGCGGTTGCCTTTATACATTTTTTTATTTGAAATTGGACATAATATTACAATCTAATGAAGATTAAAAAAAATGCAGTAAATCTAAGATTGGACGCTAACAACAAAATTGAACTAACTATTGTACGTCGACAAACGTATGCATACAAATATATCTAATATTATTAATTAAAATAATTCGCTAATTTGTACCTACCATTTATTTAGTGAAGATACACAAAAAGCGATGCTTTATTTTATTTTTAGCAGTCGATACCTATCTCGATAATATTAGCAAAACCGCTGCTTAAAAAGATAATATCTATAACCAAATACTTAATTATGTACATTGGGAATGTATACGTAAACTTTATCATATACATATATAAGTACCAAACTTATCTGTTATAAAATATATATTTGAAACAATAGGTTGCAGACAGCATTCCTATTTCCTACATAAAAAATACAATTTGATTGGCATATTTTACTAATATTAAATTGATAGATAAAATTACATATCATTCGCTTTATAAGACCGATAATAAATTATTAAGTACCTTTTATATGTATGAAAATTATATAAACAATATGCTTACTTATAAATATTTTTTTTTTCTATAAAAAAATCTATAGTTAAATAATCATTTTATTTTTATAATGTATCTACTTATATTCTAACTAATAGATAATGAATAATTATTATATTTGACAATTGTTTAAGTTTGACCTTTAAAAATTTAAATTCTAATGCAAGTTAAAGTGTTGATGTTAAACATCTGGAAAAATTTAGTACAACACCAACGAAAATTGTTTGTTTACCTTAAGAATTTTAAGCAACATACCATTTATAGATATTTATAAAGAAATTAGATGTTAAAGCATGTCTGCTTTCTATATTTTAGGAGATGAATAGGTATCTATTCTAGCATTGCTTTAAATAATCATAAGACGGATATTTTTTGTTATTCATAAAAAAAACTTGACAGAACGAATAAATTGGCTCATCCAAATTCGTTCCTATTCATATTTTCTTAATACCCTAATTTTTAATAAAATTACAGATTGAGTACCTTACCTTATTTGTATTCGTTCATAGATTTAAAAAATATATTCATGCCTTTGTGCTTTACTAGGCTAATTTCACGAATACTGCGCATGCAATATGTCAAATCGATATAAGTATATAAATTTAAGATAAAAAAAATTAAATTGAACAAACAGAAATGACAATTATTATCAATATTACACATTACAGATGCATCGTATCACATGCAAAAATTGTATGGCACCAATACATATACCTACTTATATTTAAGGGTACCTAATTAAGTACATATTATATCAGTATTCTCTGACCTCACTAAATTTTCTGAATGCTAACACCAAATACTAGGTACTGTGTTATTTAAAAATATGTAGGTATATGTATTGTATGTAACTACTGCACTAGGGCTAGCTTCGATTCAATTTACCTACACGCTTTAACTTAGCCTTCATAGATTAGTTCGAATTTCAAATACATACTAGTTACAAACCGTCTCAAATTCATATTTAAATGATTTTGGAACATTATATTAAATAATAGATATGTTATTTTTTAAGGAAATAAATAGATCTTCTCATTTATTTTATAGGCTGTCCTATTGGAATTGATTTACCACATTTGCGATTATTCTAATTCCAGCTTTGATTCGGGTGCAAAATAATGTATGTAGGTCTAGGTAGTAATAAACATACCTAGTTAACTTTTAGAATTTTTAGGTTCTAATGTTGTTCATTATACTTAATTATGATGATTATTCAGGATCACAAAAGACATTAGTGAGATAAATATGAAAGCTTACGTAGTTTAAGTAAAAGTTCTACACACTTTTCGTCTGTGCTGTGCACGTGTATGGATTTTTTTATTATAGTGAATTATTAATGGTAGGCATTTTAATTAAACCCATATTATAAAGGTTTTTTATTGAAATTGTTTTATTTATGATTATGAAAGTGATACAAATATTTCTTGAGAAATGTAAAATAACATATTCACGAATTGTTGAGCTAATTGACTTAAATAGTGTCCACCTGCCAACCTACAAAATTTTTTGCTTGTATGAACATAATACCTGTTTGTTATTTAATTTAATCAAGTAGTGCCATACACTTATATAGACAAATATCTGTGCGCCACACTTTTAAATATTTTATATTTAATATTTATTCACTTATTATTGTGAAGTTGTGAAAGTTTGTGTTAATTATTGTCAAGTTTACGTATGTTGTATATAAAGTACGCAAAATGCGCACGTCAAATTGTATATGTATTGTTGCAGTGTAAATAATTTTACTGTAAAGGTTATCAATTTCATTAAATAAAACACAAGTTCGAAATAAAGGCTGTCTTTAAAATTTGGTTGAAATATTATTTAAAATTAATTACCCTTTCCATAAAATATGGACATTCATGAAAATTTAACGCGAAAAGACGTCAATCCTATCCTATTCTATCCTACTAATATTATAAATTATGCGAAAGCACAGAATACATAATATGTAGTAGCTAAACGCTACAGAACGGTCTTGGCCTCCCGCCAAAATTAAACACTTACCTCACCCCGCACGATCAGGCTAAAAATGGTCCACATTTTTCTACAGGGACGATACGTAACGAAGATTGACAACATTAATCAAATTATTGACTTAAAGCAGTTTTATTATTTTGGATTTGTGAGTATCGTTTTTTTAGAAAATGGTTAGATATTGTGCTGTTTACGGATGTTTTTCATGAGAAAACGAAAACGATAATTTTGTATGGAGTGTCCGGGGTGTGACGAAAGTTTGTGATGATGGATGTATGTGTATATGTATGTATGTTTGATTGTACGATTAGGTACATTGAAATTTAGCACACATATAGAGGGTAACTTGGATTGGAGCGCGTATGCTCGGCACACACGCTCTTTTTTTAACGTTGGGAAATGCATTTACGCATCCCCTCGGTAGTTTCACTATTCACGATGTTTGCTTGACTTACCTACCTATATCATTAATTATTAATTGATCTTTATTTACAGCGTTACATTAAAGCGCTATAGCTAGGTGTCATCTATTGGATAGGTGGATCGCATTGTTGTACCCACATTGTATAATGTTATACCTGATTTATAAAGCGACATGTTTAATCACATCTCCCCTGATATCTCGATAATCGATAACTCATAGAGATTTGCCACCACGAGCCGATCACTGAACTCTTTGATAGGCTTAAAATATAAACCAAGTCATGAGAATATGTTTATTATACCTAGCGGGGCTACTCGAGCTAGTCTGTAAAAAAAATTGGCAATGCTTTGCTAGACAAATAGAACTCAATACAACTATTTTGACTATGGGGCCCAGTCAGTATTGCGCTTAGAATAAAATTAAAATAACTAGCGACCCGCCCCGGCTTCGCACGGGTGCAATGCTGATACTAAATACACTACAGAAAAACTGTGAACGTTGTCTAAAAAACATAGCGGCCCGGCCGGCCGGTACCGCCGCAAATGCTACGTCCCGCAATTTTTAAATCTGTAATATCTTCGAAAATATTCATTTAAATCATACGGTGTAAAGGGCCATATAGATCTATATTAAATGAACAATGTATTCAAGGTATTTAATTGGTTAAGAATTAATGCTGTATTGGTGAAAATCGCTTCGAAAATTAGCTATTATTTGTCGTAAAAAGTAAATGACAAAAAAATGTTATTGTGGATTATCCATAAGAGATATACCATCGCGGACTTTTCTGTAGACCTTTTCAATGTATATAATACTTAGTACATTATTTTGATAAAACTCGTAGGGTTTAGCCTGCGTTTGCAATATAAGCGGAAAAAATGTAATTTTTTACGACATCACATTAGAAACCTCAAAAATAACAGTACTTCTCCACTATTTAATGGATGTTATTATACATATAAACCTTCCTCTTGAATCACTCTATCTATTAAAAAAACCGCATCAAAATCCGTTGCGTAGTTTCAAAGATTTAAGCGTACAAAGGGACATAGGGACATAGGGACAGGGAAAGCGACTTTGTTTTATACTATGTAGTGATAAGCTAAAAGCCTAGTAAGTATTACGCTTAGAATAAAATAAAAATAATTAAAATAAGAAGCCTTCCTCCTTCCTTCGTCTAAATAATCTCTCGATTTATGTATTAATTCCAAGGCATGTTAATAATTGTGATTGGATTTAATACGGGTAGAAAATGCACATCATTCTAACGGTTGTACCTACTACCAACTTTACCAATGTACTAATACTGTATGGAGGGTAGACGGTAGACCGACGGTAGAAGTAAGGACGACCACCTCTGATCTCAGTGTATTGAAAAGTGTTCGTTGATAGGGAGCGCTACAGTAGCATTATTTATTTGTAAATATCAAATAAAAAATAGTATTGAAGAATTAGGTACCGAAAAAAAAATTGAAGTTGAAAAGTAAATTCTCATTTAAATTTTTCAACTCAGGATACTTCACTCTGTTTAGGCCTGTTTAGGCCATGTTTAGGCCAAGGCTTAGGGCCAAGGCATTAGCTACTATTATGTATTCTGTGGCCAAGGTTAGGCGAAGTTCTGAATGATATTATTCCTACTTTCTACACTAGCGCTATTTCGTTGACAGTACGAACAATAATAATTTGCTTTTTTTAGAAAAAGCAAATTATTATTGTTCGTACATACTTAGGTACCTATGTGTTACAAGTGGTCACATTTTCGACTAATCCTCCATACAAGACAGTCCTGCTTACTCGTGTCCTTACTTCTACCCACCTTCTGGCTTCTACCAATGCTTCTACCCTCCTCTTCCAATTAGTGTGCTAGACAAAGAATAGATAAGTATATATGTACTAGATGTATACGTAGGTATAGGCATTAGGGATAGAATAACCGAGATATAAGATTTTTTATGATATTAAGTGATAAAGGGTCTGATGAGTCGGTACTGTGGTCGGTACAATATTTTAAAATTTTAACCAATAGTCATAATATTATATTACACTGGTCAACAATGATTTTGTTACCCTGGATGTGAAAGTGTTTTCAAATAATTGAATGCATATAAAATATAAATCTATTAATTGTTTTGGTAGATTGGCTCTAGTTTTTTTTTAATCCTAATTTTCTTATTAGACCATAAAACGCACCATGAAATAGAAGGTACCTATATTTATTTAATATCATTTATTTATCACAAAGTTTTACTAATTGTTTTGTTTTAGTTTTTAATTAATTTAAATGGTTATAAAAATACAGAAAAATCATTAAAACTTATGAAATAGTACAAGGAAATAGATTTTATAGGCTGCCCTTCTATAGTTAATTTGGGGACAATAGTATCTTAAGGACCAACAGTAACCTATATAGTTATATACTTTTATTCCATAATAATTAGTTCCTTTTCGATGCGTTCTTCCTGTTTCTCACAGAAATGTCCAAGATTTACTGGAAATCTATCTAGGAGACTGTGGGGAAAGTGTAGCTTTATGCTCGTATTTGCTCATAGAATATTGAAGTTATTTATTTATTTATTTAACAATTTTATGTACCATTACAAATTTTACAATCATATAATATTTACAAAAAAAAAGGAAACATTCACAGCACATAAGGCAGTTATTTTAACAACTTTTACGCAATTTCTTTATGGGTCATTTTCAAAATATTTGTACGTCACGAAATTGTCAGTAAATTGTTTCGTTAGGAAATGTCAGGAAGTTGTAAAAGTAAGGCTGTATTCAGAATAAGGTAATATTACATATAAAAAAGTAAGAAGTCACTAGTTAAAAAAAATATATATTTTTAGTTACAAAATAATCAACAAACAATCAATTTTTATAATTCTCTGTTTGCTTTTCCTTTTCTTTTCTTCTATCATTAGCTTTTTTCCATTTTTGTCTTCGAGCTTCTTTTTCACTGTCATTAAGATCTGATATTTTTCTTTGTCTTTGTTTCACTTTCTCGAGGTGTTTTTTCCTTTTCTTTTCATATTTTTCAGGGTTTTGCTTTTTTAGTTTTTCAATGTATTTTTTTGCCGTTCGGCACCGGTTAGCGGCATTCTGAAACTAAAAAAAGCTGTTGGATATATGTATTTTGAATAAAAATAAAAACAAAAGTAAGCATCACTCGTGTGGGTGGAAAAGCGATCAACACTAAATGCAATAAGGCAAGCGTTATCCCATCAGAAACCACTTGTAAAATTGGAGGCCAAGACTCACTGATCCGCTTTCACTATAAAAAAGTTATCAGATCCCAGGAAAAGTCAAGTCCCTAAGCCCGACTTTACTAACCCTACATCATGGTTTAAAAAAGTATGGCCTGTAGTTACAAAAAAATAATCTTGAGAGATTTATTGTTTTTCTCCTTTATTTTTATTCGTTACATTAATTTAACACACATTTTAATATCTTATTTTCATACTTTACACATGAGACCACAGCTTTACCGTCTACAATTTACTGACGTCAGTAAATGTCAAGAAATTGTTCGTCAGTAACATGTAAAAAATAACCTAAGAAATACTTTTACACAAAACATAATCACATTTACCATTAGATTGAAAGTGTAATCTATTACTCTAGTCATAATTTAAGTATATTACAATTGCGGTAGGTGAATTCTTCAAAATGTACTTACTTTTGTTGAGAATACGTCGTTAGGAAATTGTAACTAAATTTTTTGCACAGCACACTACTGGACTTCTTCCATGTCTGGACGACGAACAAAATGGCGACGCGTTAATGTGACCTTACTTTTCGTGACATGACCAGTATTGCCAATGATTAGAGTTAGATTCCTCTTCTTTGTGATACAAGAAGTTGGTTAATTATGTCAATAAATCAGTGTCACGAAATTGTAACGATTGATAGGGACATTTTTATAATATGTAATTCTTCGTTTATTTAAGGTAATTTAAATAGTTTAATCTATCAGATATACACTTCAAACATTGCTTTTTAATTATGATACAAAAAAAATAGGAAGTTTCATACAAAAATTCTGATAAAAATATTGGTTTTCATTGTCGTCCACATAGGGGACAATAAAAAAATGTATGGAGCTTTTTTTGTTACTTTATTTTCACATTAAATTTATGTAAGAATTTGAATCGCAATTCATTGCTTTTTATCAGAAATGATATGCAGTATGCTTAAGTTTAGTCTGTAAAACGTTAACAATGATTTATTTCAGTCGTAACCATATTTTTTTCGAAGATTTTTTAGGGGGACAAACATTTTTTAGTAATGTACAATTATTTTGAAAACGACTCTTATAAATTGGTGCTTTAAATTTAGCTTAAATTTCCAATACCTACTATACCTCTCCATAATTTACATTCAGCATCAGTTATTAATTTTGTTAAATTTTCATAATTTTTAATTATTTTCGACTCGTCTGTCCTGTAGGGCCATCGATATTCTTCCTATACTTCTAGCTAAATTCTCATATTTATTAATTATTCCCTATGAATTTGCTTTTTCTAATCCCATTAATAAAAACCACAAGGGAATTTGGTGTACCTAGTATCCACTTTTCTGACCAAGTGCTACTCAGTTGCTTCAACTCAATACAAACCGTACATTGTTATTCATAAAAATTATTTTTTAAAGAAAATAATTATTATTCTGATATTCTACATTCAGTTTTATAGAAATGGGTTATGTCTGAGCGAAGAAATGTGCAGAAAACGTAATTCACCAAAAAAATAAACACTTGTTAGTAACCCGTATTCTGAAGAGCCGTAGGAGAATTAAATATATGAAAATCTAAATTAATAAAAAACTAGAGCCAATTAAATAATTTTAATGATTACATTCGCAAACTGGGTACTTGAAATATATAAATCTGTAGAAATATCCAGGGCAACAACAAAAAATTGTTTTTTTGTTGAGCTGTGTTAAAAAAGCTATGCTCCGTTATAAAATTTTGAAGCTATCCACCCTGACGAGACCCTGACAATGACATTGACCAGTGACCACTAGAGATTGACAGCCAATGTCATGAAAAAAAGATTAAATTCATAATTCAACGAAACTTGCACCAGTGATACATACAACCATTCTTATTTTATTGATGATTTAGTTTATAATTCAAAGTACTTCTTGTGGTGATAACAGATAAAAAAGATTGATATGAACGAGGCTTAAATTCCAGATTTCCTTTACCCATAATTGTGTACTTTTTGTTTGGCAAGTTGTTGCTAAGGTAATGTTTGAGAATTCGGAAGAAATGATATTTCTTCAGAAAATATAAATTAAAATGGTGTTTTTCAACCTTTGGACTGTATTGCATTGGTATTTAAGACCTTTCATAAAGTGGTTTCTTCGGAAAACAACACGACTCTGCGAGTTACAAAGAATCTGTTACGGTGATAAACTTGGAGCGCAAAGAACTTGCAATGTAGAAAAGTCATTAATGCTCTCACGCACCAGAGATATTAAAGAGGTCATCGCTTTTTTAGATGCTGTAGTCATTGAACGCAGATTTATTCCTATTAATTTTGACAATATATTAAATCCATCAATATCTATAATCATCCGTACGAAACAAATAAACACAAAATTACATCCTACCTTTAGTCCGACATTTAGATACTGTTTACAACAAATATGGTGCTACAGACAATTATTAGATGAAGTGGAAGACCTTAGGTGTACTCAATATGATAGCAAAAATTTACAACATGAGGAAAAATTGTTGACGCTATGGAAATTGTTGCAACCCAATGAGTTATTAGAAGACAGAGTGACCAAACAGTGGCAGAATATAGGTTTTCAGGTTTGTAGAACATTTACAATGATTATAGATTTGTGTTTTATTATAATTTTTGCTAACCTCAATTTTTTTGTATTATTTTTAACAGGGAGATGACCCTAAAACCGATTTTCGAGGAATGGGCCTGTTGGGTTTGGAAAACTTGTTGTTTTTTGCTTCAGAATATCCACAGGTGTCAAGCCATGTATTGAGCCACTCACATCATCCTAAGTATGGATATACTTATGCAATCGTTGGAATTAATTTAACATCAATGGCATACTACCTTCTGAAAGATGGATCAGCAAAGACATACATGTTTAATGCTAAGCAATATATACCTAATATAGATTTATTCCATAGATTTTATTGCTACCTATTTTATGAATTTGATAAAATGTGGATAGAATCTAAACCAGAAAACATAATGGAATTTTCTATGATATTCAAGAAATTTGAGAATTCAATTCGATCTCAACTAGCTGATCCAGCTTCTGTATTTAGAATAAAGATAGAAGTTGATACTATATAGTTGAAATCTGTTTTCATTGACTAACTTAAATTTACAATTGTTGTTCATAACATTTTTTTGTTTTATCTAAAACCATTTAGACTAATTTATTTTCTTTCTTAAAATAAAACAACTTAAGTATGAGTTTGGAATAGAAAGTATGTTTTGCTAATTAATCAAACAGTATTTTTTGCTTATAATAATGACAATGAATATATTTTTTATGAAATAGAAAATGTAGGAAGTTTTTAAAGCTCAAGCTTGATACATTTTTTATAGAAATATATAAAACTAGCCTTTTGTTAATTGACAATACCTACTAAAAATAAAAATTATCTCAGTTTACTAGAACAAAATAATTTGGCAGTAAATTTGCCTTTATTAAATTAATATAGTACCTAGTCAAAACTATTTATTTAGTTAAATTTTTATACATTCTCAAGATGGGTAAAAGAATGTTATCTTTATTAAATAAATTAATCAATAACAAAAAACAAATAAAGCATACCAGTAAAATAATTTACCCCATGCAATGAAAAAGCACACAAAAGTAGTAATTAATAGTTTTTTATATTAAAATTACATCACATATTTTAGCAATACAACACATTATTTTTATATTAAGTAGCTATATGTGTATTTTTGTAATAGGATTATTGTCTTTAGATAATAATTAATTGAATAACTTATTAAACAAAATACTGAGATGTGGCATTATACATGCTTACTAGTTAGTTAAGTTTTATGTCTTAAATACACCATGACATTACTTACTTCTGTTTAGATTTTAAATTTACATTAGACTTATAAAGAGTAGTTTTTTCATCTATACTATCATGTATAGTTTGTAGATCACTTGCAATATGAGTCTTGTAGTATGTAATGCTATAATATACAGGGTGTCCCAAAAAGAAGTGATGAACGAAAGCTGGGAGGTAGAAGACCAAGAGGGCTATCCGAATCACCCCCATGTGTGTTATGCGATTTTTCGTATTTTCGGAGTTATTACATTTTTTTCAATTTTTCATCTATCGCCGAGTACGATGAGATTTTTATTTATGGTAACGTGAATTATTGCGCTAGATGCTTGATTTTTTTTGTGTGCTAAGCTGAAAGATAGGCCAATTCAGTATGGTAACATTTACTATCGTTAGATCTTCGAATGGAATAAAAAAAAGAATTAAATGACAAGAAAGATAAAATTACCCAGTATGTTCATAATTTCAAGGGCCCATAAAAAAATAAAATCACATAAAAAAGGTTTTCCATTTGGCTTTTAAAAACTTGCTCTATCGATCAGGTAGCTACCCTAAAAATTTCATTTTATTATTCTGAAGGCTTCAATCGAAAAATTGAAATCTAAATGTGGTAAGTGCAAAATTTTTATTAACATGATGATCATTAAAACCAATAAATAGGTGTTTAATTACCAGAATTTTTTTAAATAGCCCCGCTGTTGCTCAGTGCAAGTGCGACATCACCGTAAAAAGTTGTCTTTTAAATGTCTGAATGCTTTTTTATCATTTTTAATGGTTTCTTCTGCTACTATGAATTTCCGGGTTATTTCGTCCAAATTGGGGCATTCTCTCAAGTAGCCGAAGTCTTTTTAGTATCCCCATTGAAACAAATCAATGGGGTTTAGGTCGAGGGACCGTGGAGGCCAGGCTTTAAAGCAGGCGTCACCGGCGCATGCGCAGGCTGCAACGACCAATCCATCTTTCAGGGTATTTTTGCCCTTTAGCCTGGCCTCCACGGTCTCCGGACATAAACCCTATTGAATTTTTTCCGTGGGGATACTACAAAGACGAGAGACTGCCACAATTTGGACGAAATAACCCGGAAATTCATAGTAGCAGAAGAAACCATTAAAAATGATAAAAGAGCATTCAGACATTAAAAAGACAACTTTTTACGGTGATGTCGCACTTGCATTGAGCAACAGCGGGGCTATTTAAAAAAATTCTGGTAATTAAACACCTATTTATTGGTTTTAATGATCATCATGTTAATAAAAATTTTGCACTTACCACATTTAGATTTCAATTTTTCGATTGAAGCCTTCAGAATAATAAAATGAAATTTTTAGGGTAGCTACCTGATCGATAGAGCAAGTTTTTAAAAGTCAAATGGAAAACCTTTTTTATGTGATTTTATTTTTTTATGGGCCCTTGAAGTTATGAACATACTGGGTAATTTTATCTTTCTTGGCATTTAATTCTTTTTTTTATTCCATTCGAAGATCTAACGATAGTAAATGTTACCATACTGAATTGGCCTATCTTTCAGCTTAGCACACAAAAAAAAATCAAGCATCTAGCGCAATAATTCACGTCACCATAAATAAAAATCTCATCGTACTCGGCGATAGATGAAAAATTGAAAAAAATGTAATAACTCCGAAAATACGAAAAATCGCATAACACACATGGGGGTGATTCAGATAGCCCTCTAAGTCCTCTACCTCCCAGCTTCAGTATATCACTACTTTTTGGGACACCCTGTATAAAATCTACT
This sequence comes from Colias eurytheme, assembly GCF_061535395.1. Lineage (NCBI taxonomy): Eukaryota > Metazoa > Arthropoda > Insecta > Lepidoptera > Pieridae > Colias > Colias eurytheme. Next base: position 2,571,174 of record NC_142989.1, on the reverse strand, counting down.
TATATAATATTATATATGTACCATGTTGTGTGTTCACTTATGCATTTTATCGAGCTTCTGTATGTACTGTTATAAGTAATACATATAACAAAAATAAATAATTTTAAACTATACATGTTGTATTATTCACATAAGCGAATTCCATTTATATTGAAAAACCCTAAAGCTGAAGAATTTATGCTAATTTCAGGAAATAAATACTTAATTATTTTTGTTAATTTATTGATGATGACTATTTGTATACATATAATAATTATAATGTTACATCATGCTACGGCCAAAAGAAGCAGATCATCAAACATTAAAGAATATGGGAGAACCTTTTGAAACAATAAATAATGAACATGATACTTAGTTACTTAGTAATTTATTTTTGTTTTCTTTATACATGTCTTAACTATAATATTTAATCAATCAATATATGAAATTGAGTATTTCATTTTATAATTCTTAGATGGTTTAGATATTTATGATAGGTACCAAAACAAATAATTATTGAGATGATATCAGTGTATCATCAAATTAAATAAAAAAAGGAATAGGTTTTAAGAAATTAAAGTACTCTTATTAATTAAAAGTGCCAATATATTATACCAAAAGAACTATAAAAATATAAATATTATGTAGTACATAGTGTTTGTACAGTGATTAGGATATTAATTATTAATTAGAGGAAGGCAAAAGTTGGTAATCATGAAAATTATGTATTTAGACACCTTTCTTTAGTATATAGTATTATATTTTAGAGAGACTAGGCCATGATTCATTGTTATTATATATTTTGTTCATGAAAAATATAATTTTATAATAGAGATCATAGTACTTATGATCAAAGAAGTTACTATATTATTATAAATTTGTTTCCATTTTTTGTATTCCTCTAAAAAAATCAAACTTTCTCATTAAAAAAAGTATAAATAATTAAAATTTGTAGTCCATAACTATTTACATTGGAATGAACAATAATGGACGGACTTTCTCAAAGATATATAGTTTAAGCTTAGAAAAATTTATATTATTACATTAAGTATTGTGTTTTGTACTTTAATTTGATGTTTACTTCTTCTTCTTGTCTTTTTTCACTTCTTTGGTAGGTTTTGGTTTCCTTGCTTTCATCAAGGCTATAAGTGCTGTTATTGCTACCAACCCAAATCCAGCTACTCCTATTTGCCAAATCCAAGGATGTTTCGCTAATATTTCAAGTCCAAGTTTAATTGAAAACTTAAGCATTTCCACACACCAATCAACTACATCATCACTGTAAAAGAAAGTGCTAAATTTCAAGTCTGAATGTGGGAGTCAAGGAATCTTCGGCATGAAGTAGCCAAAACACATCTTTGCATGCCAACTACACAGCTATTTAAAAAAACAAATATAGTAAATACTAAATATGTATAAAATTAAAAATACTTACAATGGCGATGATAAAAGTGGTACTGTCTCTGCTTTCACATTTTTGTACCAGTCTTGAGCAAATGTTACGAAAGATTTAATATCATTTTTAGGTAGATCATATCTGTACACTTTGCCTAAACGGAAGCTAAAATATAAATGAATTATTGTTACTTTATTGGAAAATCTATTAGAGATATATAATCAGGGTGGGTAATTGTGAACAGAGGTGACTGTAATAGTCCGGGATCCATCGCCCATTTTTGCAAGTGATTACTATCAAGCTAATTTTTCGTGAGTAGCTTTATTTTGATGAGATGCCCAATAATTTCATGTACGAAACTCTCGATTGTGGTAGCTACCAGAGGAAACAAGGATAAAATATTTTGATTTGATGGTTCTCAAAAATTAATTACTAACTGAATGTTTTTTTTTTTGTTTTATCTCAAGATAATTATCTAAATTATTCGAAAAAATAGTTGTCCTACAAAATCTATGGTTTGATCAAAGAGTCCCCCATTCCAATGTGTATCGATAACAAAGTCATCATAAATGATTACTAACCAGCTGATTTTTTTATTTTCACTTATTTAATACTTATACAGGGTGTCTCATAAGTACCCAACGATTTCATGATGCAAAAAATTTAACTTTTTATTGGTTTTAAAATATAATATTGACAAATTTAATAGAAAACAAAAGGAATTTTTATTTTTTGAAGCTTACATCGTTGAGATGGCGTCCATTACGATGCCGACATTCTTCGAGTCTTTGGTGAAAGTTTCTGAAAACTTTCTGAAGAAGAGGTCTATCTACGGACGCAATTTTTTCTCCGATGTTGGTCTTCAAGTCGTTCAAAGTTTGCGAAGAATTTTCATACACATTTGACTTAAGATACCCCCATAAAAAAATCGGGTAGCGTCAAATCCGGGCTTCTGGGGAGCCATTCAATGTCACCCCTTCTTGAAATGACTTTTTCGGGAAACAATTGGTGTAGGGCTTCAGTTGAGTGGTTAGTTGTATAGGATTTGGCTCCATCCTGTTGGAACCATGTCCTGACATTATAATGCTCACATTCTTGAAGCTCTGGCTCGAAAAAGTTGCGTAGCATGGCCACCTAATGCTTATTTGAGGTTGACGTCGCACCGAACTTGCCACCAACTCAATGTTTTCATCCGTTCTTACACTTCTTGGGCGCCCAGATTTCTTGCTTCCTGTTGTGTTTCCGGTAGTGTTGAAACTCCGGATCCATGAGAGTATGGTAGAGTTGCTGGGCGTTTCATCAATATGCCTCAATCGATAATTGAGACGATACAGGCGCCGTCGATTTATTGTTTTGAAAATAGGCGCGAACGCAAAAACCGCGTTGCTCTCCCGTGAACGACATGGCGGCAACTAAAAATCCTTGGAACGCGCTAGCTAATGCCGCACTCACCGCTCCCATCAGTTGCGCCGGCTAGTCTAGACACGCTTTTGAAATCGTTGGGTACTTATGAGACACCCTGTATAATTCAACAGACATATTGTCCTACAAATTGCGTAATAAATATTTGAGAACCGTCAAATCAAAAATTTTTATCCTTGTTACCTCTGTAAGCTACCACAATCGAGAGTTTCGTACATGAAATTATTGGGCATCTCATCAAAATAAAGCTACTCACGAAAAATTAGCTTGATAGTAATCACTTGCAAAAATGGGCGATGTATCCCGGACTATAAACAGCTAACAAGAATTTATTCTATAATCATTCGGGTGGATTTCCAAATGTTTCAAAAATCGGATTTATAGAATTAAACATTATAACATATTATACAGTTGTAAAAGAACATTAATTTAGAATAGGACGTATTAAAAGTGTAAGGGTAGTGGTTTCCAATCACCCCTGTTCACAATTACCCAGACTGACTCTTCTTAAAAAGTGGTGTATTTATTACTTACAAAAGGAATGCTGGTAATTTCTGAACTTTAAAACGTTTAGCTGTGAGAGCACCAGCCAAATTTGCGTCAACCCTTGCGACATTAACCCTGCCGCGTAGTGTTGCGCCCACACCCTCCCAAACTGCGTGTAGCCTTTGGCATTCAACACATGATGCGCCATAACTGTAAGATTTAATAGCATATTTATTTGTTTTAAAATATTGTTAATATTTTTGGCAATATATTTATTTTATGTTAAATTTCCTATTAATAATATCTAACAAGATAAAACTTAACAATAAATAAAATTTACTTCTTGAAATAACATTATTTGTGATCCTGATCTCATTTTATGCATATCTTTGAACTAGCTGCTCCGCGCGGTTTCACCCCCGTGGCTCCTCTCCTGTTGGTTGTAGCGTGATGGTATATAGCCTATAGGGCTATAGCCTTCCTCGATAAATGAGCTATCTAACACGGAAAGAATTTTTCAAATCGGACCAGTAGTAAACAAACTCTTCAGCTTTATAATATTAGTATAGATATGATTTTGTTCATACAAATATAAGATGCCGTAACATTAACATTAAACATTTACATTATTAATTATGAAAGATTTAAGTAAAAATAACTTTGTCATTTACTCACAACATAACAAACCAGTCCCCTGTTGTGGCCCCAGTAGCGGCCTGCGTCATGTGTTCAAATATTTTATCTGATAACTCTTTAACTGATGGAGACTGGTTCTTTTCCAAATAACCATATACTTCGCCCTCATCAGCCGCACCTGGAATATTATGTTAAAACTATAAAACCTAGGTTACTATAAATCTATAACACACCATTTTATTTGATATTTTTAATTTTGTATTTAATTTATTGTCATGTACAATGTATGACGAGTACAATATCGGGGCCTTCAAGCATAGAGTGAACAGGTAACTTCTACAGAAGCGCGTACCATCTTATACCACATCTCAGCTTAACATCGGGCGAGATTGTGATCAAGTGCTTCCATATTCACAATAAAAAAATATATTGTAATTATAATATTTGTTCTTTAAATTCACTATTTAGCATTGCATATGATAATTTTCAAATAAAATAACATAAGAAATATCATAGAAATATAAATAATGTCCAATAAATGTTCCAGAGGTGGCACGAACACCCTGTGATAGTAAGTGCCTAACAAAATTAAAAATGTATGCGTATACACACGTAAGAAGTGAAACTTCTTTATGACCTTAAAAATGTCATGCGTACGGCGTAACGCAAAAATGTCACGCGTACGGCGCAACGCAAAAATGTCACGCGTACGGCGTAACGCAAAAATGTTACACTAAATTTTTGTCCAACCCCGATAAAGAAGTTTCACTTCAAAAAATCTATAACACTTGTGGTTACGATCAAAGATAGCATGTAACTCACAACATGAAATGTCATATGTAGAAGAAGTCATCCCCTGTCTTTATTAAGAAAGAACAATACAAAGCATAACCTGTAACATTTAAAGTAGTGTATTACCATCATAAAGCAAAGGTACTCCATGTCTGAAAAATACAAGTGCAGGTTCCTTAGTGGGACTGTATAGTCTAGCTAGATGACTATTCACAACCTTCACAGAAGGTGCATTTAATTCTTTTTCAAAGTCTTCCTGTAAAATGTCTATTACTTTTTCTAGTTTGTCACATTCCTTACAATTTGGTTTATCTGAAAACAAATGTATACTTTAGTTATTGGGTTCTTAACTTAATATAGCTAAATTTTTGTCTGTAGGTACTATTACTGATATAGAAAGCTCTATAAAATTTATTTAGATATTCCATCACCTGTTACATACATTAGGTAACAGTTAGAGTATTAGATCAAGAATTCACATTATCATAGAAAGGTGTAGCAATTGCAGTGTGAGCAGTGACATGCATGCGTTCGTGGAATGAACCTTTGAGGTGTAAGAGGCAACTTTTATTACTTTGTGGGCTAAATTTTTGTAACTCTATTACCCTAGGAGCTAGGGCATCCTGGATATCATTGCATCTCATAGTAAAAGGATTCTTGAATGTGAAAATATCACATCACATTCAAGAAAACTATCCACATTGAGCTTATTGACTATGACACTTTTTAAGAGCTTTATTTATTTAACATTATGCCGTATCAAAAAGAAAAATAATACTTACGAAACAATACTATAAGTTTTTCTTGCTCTTTTATAAGCTGTAATAAATCATCATCGCTTACACTTTGTAGGTTTTGACTGCTAATAATATTAATGTTAAAGAAAAAGGTCAATATGAACAGTTTTAGCAACATTTCAAAAAGTTATAAAGTATTCCTGATGGAGTAAAACTTAGGAACCGGCTTTGACTATGAAGAGACGTTAAATCAATTCCTTCCTTACGGCAGCTTTAATTATTCTGAAATATAACATTCCGCAAACTATAATTTAATCTTAAAGACTAAACCCAATAAAATCGTGAAAGAACAAAATAATTATCATGGAAATCGCGTTGCTGACCGCTTACTTGGTAATGACAAATGACAATGTCAGTAACAGTACCAAACTACCAAACCGCAAACGTCAAAAGTCAAAACTCAACATAAAAAAGATAGTGTTGGCCGTAGAGGGCAGGGAGAATGAACGTGTTGGCATTTGACAACAGGTGAAGATTTGGAAAGAAATGCAATTTATTTGGAACTCTGGAATGATACAAACACAGGATACAAAAATGTCCAAAAGTATTTAATTAATTATCAATAAACGAAACTACATTCAAATTAAACGAACTAAAACAAATTGAAATGAGATCTCACTGAAAGAACCAGTGGAAGTTGAGATCGTAGTATTATTATTTATTATACCAAGATTATACCACGCAATGGCACCCAATTAAAAAAAATCACACCCTTGCGAATCGAACTTGCAACACATAATAAAGGGAATGGATCCGGTTATATGCTCCAAATAGAGCAATATACTTAAGTGTGGCTATGGCTTTGTATGGGGGAGGTTTTGGGGTAAATTATAAGATTGAGATAATTTGAGATAAATTGAGATATTTATTATTAATTCACTATAATGAGATGAGATGATGTAGCTCCGCCCGGTACGGAATCCGATCACCGATGGCGAACTGACTTATTGTGTGGTAAAATAATAATTAATATACATTATAATAGAATATGCAACATCGATGCATTGCATTCCGGGAACATGTATTGTCTGTACGATTAGGTAATCGTACTGGCTTCGTGCAATATACTTAAGTGTGGCTATGTCTGCACTGCATAACATATTTCACGTGTTTTACACGTCGTGCAGAAGATCCATCCATTACACATCACATGTCACCAAGAAGCATAGAAACTGAAAGTTTCCAGTCGATAGCTAACCACAAAAAAAAATTACGACTCCACTCGACGTCCTATAAACTATAAAGTAGTAAGTACCGTTCATCTCTGCGGTTCATGTTCATCATGTGTTCATCCGAATATTTTGCTGTGTAGCGTAGCGTCGCGTCGCGCCGCTACGCTGCCGCGTAGTTGCGTCCACGTTGCGTCTAGTGCGCTTGAACCTTTAGTAACATAATACATATGCCATTATTGTCATTTTTGACACTAATTTAAAAATTGACAATTGGCAAAATACGAATTGAAAATAGACTGCTCCACTTTTTTTAATTATTTTATAGTAAACATAATATATTTGGTGCTGATATTTAATTTACAGCTATTTATTTTATATAAGCGGTTCTTCCTTTTGCTGTAAGTATATTTTCCTGCTTCAAGGAAAATGAGTCTGCGTACTCCTTATCATAAACGCCCATAAGTTTGAAAGTTGGATACATTGATCTAACAACAAATGTATATTTACTGTGCATTTAATCGCTCCTTATTATTTATAACCTTGGCTTACAAACATGCTAGTAAAAGCTCTATATTATTGACGTTCGCCTCGAGACATTAAAAAAGGACAAAGTTTATGACTCATCTCTGATCTCACTGTTAATTTGTTTTCAATAGGATTCCATAAGCGAAAAGTAAGTTATTTTTAAAATGGCTGAAATTGAAGAAAAAGTGGTTATGACTCCTAAGAGTAAAACACCTACATCTACAACTTTAATTGTGGAGAGAAAGGCTGTAGAGGCTGAACCCAGTGACAAAATACATGTAGCAGGTGGTGACCATACAGGCATCATTATAAACAAGGAAAAAGTTTATGGTAAGCTTAACTTAATTAGTCTTATCACACCTACTATGTTCTGATAACATTATTGTATCATAACTAATGTATTAAAAAAATTTTTCTTACAAATGCACAAAAAATTGTATGAATAAACACAGACATTTCAATAAAACATGTAAATTATTGTTTCAGTTATTTTAATTAATGTGTAATATTGATATTTCTTTCAGAAAATGGTCTAACAGAACCATGTCATGCCCAATTGGAGTTTTGTGTGTATTTAGTGTCGTCTGTAGATGGCACACACACGAGGGAGGCGCGGGCATTACGTTTCTGGTTCAAACCGGAAGTATCTTTGTATGAATGCCCACATGAGGCTCAAGCATTTTTCAGAGAACTTGTCAGTCCCCAAAACTTCCCAAAAGGTATGTTATAGTTTATTTATTAATTGTAAATATAATTTCGAGCTTTTTCATGTAGAAGATTTATGATATAGTAATGATTTTTTACCACATAAGTCAAACTAGAAATGGCCATACTGTCTAAAAAAATAAATTATACATTATGTAAAATATTCACCAATAATTAAGTAAAGAAGAAGGCTAATTCAACTTTAATTATTTTATTCAGATTATGTTGGATTCATTAAGAAAATAATAAAATTGATGCAGAACAAGTATCATCAATTAAAAGTGCTAGAAGTTGAACTCAGACAGGAAGGAAGTGGATTACCACCACCAGGTAAGACATAATAAATACAATAATTTTATACTTATACATAATTTCTTTTGTTATTCAAATTTTGTGATACACTTGGAAGATGATATAAATATATACTAATATTATAAAGCTGAAAAGTTTGTTTGTTTGAACGCGCTAATCTCGGGAACTACTGGTCCGATTTGAAAAATTCTTTCGGTGTTAGATAGCCCATTTATCAAGGAAGGTTATAGGCTATATATCATCATATGGAGCCACGGGGGTGAAACCGCGCGGAGCAGCTAGTAAATTATAAGACTACACACTGAAAAGTTTAACAGGCAATGATAAAAAATAAGTCTGAATAAAAATTGACTGACTGAAATTTCATAAGGCCAAAATTCATATTATGCTTGTGTATTTTTTTTTCACAGTGAAATTTTCTTATTAAGGGGTGGATTTCCATTATAAAAAAATAACTTTTATTAAATTATGTTATTTATGGGTTACCTATCTATATATTATATTTTATATTTATATGATATACCAAATTATTGTTAATTGTATACTATTTATTTATATATTATACTTATTTAATACCTTTAATTTTATATGGTACAGAGGCAAATGGTGTGATAACGAGTAAGGATATTGTAAACAAATTATCTAATGGTAGTATGTATATTATTTTATTTTTAGTGTTGGCATGAGTTTGTCAAACGGTTTAACATCTTAACTCATTAAATTTTTTGTTTTATTTATTCACCCTATTTGGAAACTTAGCAACTAATAAGCATTAACTTTAAAGTTTGTACATTTTTTGTGTGTCAAAATATCTAAAAAAAAATACTAATAAAATCCAAATTACATTGTATAGCTCACTCTTAAATATCAATAAATACTATATTTCTTTTAAATCATTATTAAACCTGAATACAGTGTGCAACCATAAAATACCAGAATTTTATAGTTTGCAGTAACTTAGTAAGCACAATGTTTTTATAGTTATAAAAACATTAGTTTTAGTGGACCCCTTATTAGTTTTTAGCTCTAATTTCATATTACCTTCATTATAATATGCTATCATCGTGAGTAGTTTTTCCTACGGTATACATATTATACATCAAACAAAAGCATGTAGATTGATGCATAGAATTTAGGAACTGCGCACTATTCAACACATGTATATACACATGCTAATGTAAAGTTTTACCAAACTTGCATGTAGTGTACATTAGCCTTATAAATGTATAAATATGAAGATACTAATAAGTTTCATATTTTCAGCTTTCATGGAAGACAGTTTTGCACACCAAACACGGTTTTCGGAGCAAAGAGTGCTAGATATGATTGAAAATGCTTACCCAAATCCTTTGAGCGTTGATGATTTTGTTAAGTAAGTGTTTTTATGTTTTTTTTTTCGTGAAGTCAAAGAAAAAACGTATAGTTCCCGTTCCCGTGGGATAAAACCTATCCTATGTCCTTCCTAAATGTCTCAAGCTATCTCTACCAAATTTGAAGTAAATCCATGCATTACTTATTACAGACAAACAGACAATAATTCTTAAAACTATATTTTTGGCTTTGTTATCTATTGTACATCATGCCCTAAGTATTCTTTTATAAAAGATTTCAATGTACAGTTTTGACTTTCCGACGATTTTATTGTATGTATAGATTGTAATTAATAGATTTTGTAAAAGTCTGTTCTGAATTGAGAATTTGAAGGGCTTATAAAGTTATAATAATTTAAAAATATATCCAATGAGCTTTTTTAATATTTCAATAATGTAATTCATTAAACAAAATAGGTGAGTTCAATTTTGAGAAATGTATTTCTTTCTATCATAATAATATACCTACTTAATATGGATTCTATTTGTAGTGCCGAAAAATGGTCAAAAGCAGAGGTAAAGGATGCTTTAGAGTCGTTAGAAGAGAAGGGCCTGACTCGACCTCTGTCAGAAGGCTTATACATTCGTCAGCATAGTGTTGACACACAGGTATGAAGTATTCTTGTTAAAGCATATATAACTACCTATATGATTATAAAATAATATAAAACTCAAAGGTGACTGATATAGTGATCTATCAACACACAGCCCAAACCACTGGATGTATCGGGCTGAAATTTGGCATGCAGGTAGATGTTATAGGACGTAGGCATCCGCTAAGAAAGGATTTCCCGAAATTCTTGCGGGAACGGGGAAAAACTGGGATGCACGTACAAAGTCGTGGGCGGAAGCTAGTTATAAAATAAAATAAAACATTTGGCGTTGCGTGAAAAATGTTAGACATATAATTTTGATATACCAAACATACAGATTAATCTAACAGCGACTAAAATTCATTTCGCCGCGCCGTTTATTTGACGAAAGAGAATGCCAAATAAATTGACATTAATACGCTTCACATTCGCCCTTCGTCAGCCTATCCCTACGAAGACGTCGACGAAGGAAAAAGAAAAAAAGAGCATGGCATTCTGGTGTAATAATGTATCAGGTGGCCCTAGTGCACTATATTATATTTTATAATATACTAGCTGCTCCGCGCGGTTTCACCCCCGTGGCTCCACTCCTGTTGGTCGGAGCGTGATGATATATAGCCTATAACCTTCCTCGATAAATGAACTATCTAACACCGAAAGAATTTTTCAAATCGGACCAGTAGTTCCCGAGATTAGCGCGTTCAAACAAACCAACAAACTCTTCAGCTTTATAATATTAGTATAGATATAATATCTTCTCTTTAGGTTGTGAAACAAATGCCCACATTGAGTTCAGCCCGGCAGCCAACAATCGCAGTGGTCACAGCGCTGTATTGTGAAAAGCAAGCCGTTGACGCTATGATGGATAATCAAGAAACATATGTGCGGTATACAACTGTCGGTAAGTTCTTTATATTCTAATTTACTTAAATTGATGCTATAGGTCCGAAATTGAGGAGCCCGTTTATCGATCGTTTATTTCAATGACACGTGCAACCCTAATGACTGACGTCACTGGCGCGTTTTGCAACTCCGCATGCCACTAACGTTCTCGTCGACTAGAGTAAAAATACTGCTTGGAAGAAGCTATAATACGATCCAACTAAGAATAGGTATGTCAATGCCCTTTATGTGTCTATGCCTTATGTTCGTATGAAATGATTTATATTTACTTAAAAAAACCTCCTTGCATTTTAATAACAGCATTTTATTTTGCCTGATTCTTGCATCAAATGTAATTGCTTGATTTAGATTATTAATAATTCATTTGAGTTAATACGTATGACGTCACAAAATGGTGCTGAATCGATTCTATTCTTAGGACTATTACTATTGGATCGCATATTACAAGCTCAAGTGGCCGGTGCTGTTCCTCCAACTTCAATCAAAAGTTGGGGCCTAGATATTAAACATAAATGCTATACTAAAAAAAAAGAGCGCGTGTGCCGAGCATACGTGTCAAAAGTTAAACTTCTTTGGCAAGATACAAAGATACTAAAATCGTCGCCTTACTCTATAACATGACGGTGTTGCCAAGAAGTTCCACTTCAAAAAAAAATGTTGTGTGGTTTTATGAAACCACGGTAAAAGTGAAACTGTTCGAACTGTTCCGAACACTGCTTTGTGTAGCGCATGTCGCGTGACGGTCGGCTGCCGAGTAGGTATACCTACTCGGCAGCCGCGATACACGCGACATGCGCTACACAGACCAAAAAGTTTGAGACGATGTAATAAAAGTTTCACTTTAAAAAAGCTAAACTAAATTTTAAACTTTAAAATTAAGACGGAAAGGTTTTTTAAAATAAAAAAATGCTTTTATTTATCTGTACTTTATTTTGCATATTAAATACGCAGGTGGGACAACAGTATTATTCTTTATTTAAATAAGAACATAATCAATAGTTACTAGTCAATGACAATAAATAAATACGAAAAACATCAAATACGCATGTGCTGTACATATATTGTGATTTTAATTATAAAAATAGGCAAGTAGCATTAAGGTGATGTAAAATGTAGGAGGCATTTATTTTAGGGGCATTCGTGAACGCCTACTTATTGTGTTGTTATTTAATGTAACACATAGAACTAATACTAATACATACATGGCTACAATTAAGCACTTAAAAATAAGAAATTTCAAAAAACAGAATCAAATGGACGTTAAATATCTAATGGACTTAAAAACACACACACACAAAATAGATGCAGTTTATTCCTATCTTTAAATGCGATTCTGCCATGAAGACAAACATATTAAATCATAAATAATTATTCAAATTTACCAGTTACACATCAAGAGTATCATTGTTAGAAATAATTTTTATGTATCTTTCAAAAACTCAAGTCAGCTACACATTACAAAAAGTAAGGTATGGTACGCATACAATAGTATTTATATATTTTCATTATAAACAGTAAATTATATTATTCCATAATATTATAGTTATTATACATGTCAATATTAAATAGAATGAGATACAAAATTAATACATATTTATATAAAAATTACATAAATAATGAAGTTACACTTCTAAGCTAAATTCTACTAAAAATAATACTTATGTATCATTGTGATGGACGGGTGTAAAGAACCCCATGACTGAACAGTGAACACACCTTAAATTTTGATATTTGTTGAAAAGATTAAGGCTCTTGTGGTAAACATTTGTTTAAAAAACTACTGGTGTTCAAATGACAGAATGTCCAAATATGATTTTGACCAAATAGATGCCAATAATATGTACATCCGTACATGTTTACGAATATAAACAACATCCACTTTGCAACAAGCTATATTGCCAGCATTATTTTCAAAGAATCTTATATCTTGTTTCAAATTTGTTGCTAAACAAATGTTTACCACAAATACAAAGTTTATAGACTACAGGCATTCTATCATTAACTAATGGCAATATTCATTATTTTCCACTTTATTTTCTACATGGGAAGCAAATCTCTATATAATAATCTTAATAGCCATATCAAATGTGTCAGTTTCAAAAAGAGAAGTTTAAATTACTTACTTTTTCTATATCATTACTCAGACTTAAAAATTTAATATCATCAATATTATGATCGAAGTCAAAAGGTTCCAAAATGGTGTCGCCTTGCTCACCATCATCCTCCATCCTTGATCCAACGCTTATTAATATGGATGTTCGCCATATTTTAAATTTTAGTTTGAACTGCGCTTCTGTAACAAAAATATAGATACAAAATTTGTTTTTCATTTGATAAGTAGTAAAAGATAGTGTAGATATTGTATGCAATTTGTACAATAAATATATTGGAAATTTAAAAGACAACCTCCACACATAAATATATTTAAAATCTCACTTCACTATGACATTTTCTCAATTTAGTAAAAATAAACCGTTATTTGGTACTTGTAAAGTAGGAGCATTGAAATCAATGTGTAAAAATTCTGATTTATATATTAATTGGAATAACTTACTTTCAAAATACATACCCATCAACAAAGATGAAGATGATATATCTCCAACTATTTGTTCTTGGGCAACACCATTTATTATCTTTCTTAGTTTAATGCTTTCTTCTCCTGTGAAATTAAATTCCACTTCGCAGGCAACATTGTTATGATCTATTTTATATGTGCCTGTAATTAATGCTACAATTAACCTGAAATAAATTGATAAACATTGAGAAATAGTTCATAATTTATAAATTTTTATGATCATGTGATTTTAACTCTGTGAAGAGTTCTTCATTATGTTAAAGTCTTACCTTCTGCGGTCTGAGGTCATATGTCCAATAACTTCAAATTCATCTCCTTGCTTCAATTTTGTAGGCAAATTGAAAATGATCTCATTTTCTCTGTTTGCCATTATTTCTCCTAGTGCCTGACCATTGATTGATGTTCCATAATCAACCTCATTCTGAGTTCCATTACTGTGATAAAATTAAGAATTAAAATATACATATTTTGTTTGTGCTATTATAATTTATACATTTAAGAAAGTCAATTAATTACTGTGTATAGAAAATATGTTACATGATTAATACATACACGAAAGGAATAACCTACTCCATATCTTCACTTCTATACTAATTGATCCTATCGTAAAACATATACTTAGGTAAACAATAATATTACTCCTAATAATTGAGCAAAAACCATTTACCTGAAGCCAGTGCCCATATTCCACATTTAACACCACAGTTATATGAAATAAAAGTACAAAATATACGCATTAATTCCAATAAAATATATTTAAATAACACACATTTGATGCGCTATTTATTTTTCGCTACTTCTGTTGATCATTCATAACTCTAACCTTGTTACAAAACAGGATTTTTAGAATTTGACATTGACATTCGAATCTAAAGAGGTTCCTACGCAGGCGTACAACTTGTTAGACTATGTTGTCACTTTAGAATTCCCAGGATAAAATATACAATGAGAAATCGTTAATACGCACTGTACTTATAATAAAAAAATACGTATAGGTAATTGCTACACACTTAATAACTTTATAACTATATTAAATCTTACCCGAAAATACATTCACAACACACTTTCAACATATTGAATAATTACTTGTTTTCCGAAAAAAGAAACGTTATTACAATCCGAACCACGGATCCGAATCGACAGCTTGTTTAAAAGATTTTTCAAGGCGTATCAATAAATGATTTAAGATGGAATGCTGATGTCTGGTTAAGATGACGTAATGACAAAAACAAACACGCTGACATACTAACCGCTATATAACTACAACACCTTGGTTCTAAATTTTCACTACACAAGGAACACAGTTAGTTTCTTTAAGACGTCCATCGACTGTGCCGCTTCAGCACACGAATAGTTCGTAAGAAGACTTGGGTTGTAATAGAATAATATAATGTTTACATACGTTACTTTATTGGCACCTCTCTCGTGATTATAAGCATTTTAAAGTCAGTCTGGTTAAAAATAATTTGTTCCATATTCTAAGTGGTTCCTTATCATTTGCGTTTGATTAGGTACACGGCACAGTCACTGGGTTTTCTCGTAATTTATATTGAGGTGATAAAGAGGATTGATAAGTCATACCTAATACAATTATGCCCTTAAAAAGGGCAAGATATGTTAATCCACGCATTTGTTGATTTTAGAACACATAGCGAAATAATTTTTCAAATTGGGCCAGTTGTTCCTGAGATTAGCGCGTTCAAACAAAACTCTTCAGCTTTATAAAATAAAAATAAAAAATAAAAAAAATTTCTTTATTTGTTTCCAAAAATTAAGTATAAGTACCTAAATTATAAGAAAAAATAATAAATCTAAGTATGATAACTATCTTTAGGTTATTAATTCACTAGCTGTTCGGTCGCGGCAAAGTCCGCGTCGCAAATTTCCCATAGGAATCCGATATTTCACTAACCCCTCTAATTATCATCTTTAGACCCAAATTTCTTATCGTAAAATCGCCTCGTTTTGTATACTTTTATTAATTCATAAATAACATATGGTTACCTACCTTTTGTATTTATTGTTGATGAGCGGCATCAGATTTGTATTGCAAATCTTACGGTAGAAATATCATTCATCTAAAACACGCACTGGGGTTAAACTTTCTGGAACATATTTCACAATATCACTCCAAGACGCTTTGTTTAATACTGTTAACTAATATAAAACCTGCGTATAGGGACTTTCCTGTTAGGGTCTGTTATTTCCATAGTCTGTGAGTCTCGCTTTCGTCATTGGAAATTCTTATTAAATGCAAGATAAAAAAAGTCAATATAGGTCATTAAGCATAAGCTATTTAGAAATGCAAGGGCTTAGGTCAGTGTTGCGACTTGCGATCATTATAATATTTGAAGAGAATCTCAAAACACGGTCACGCTATTTGAGAATCGGAAGAACGTATAACTCAAAGTATAGAAGACTATACCAAGTAAACAGTCATAACAATAAAATGATTAGATTGGCCAATGATACCAAAGCGATATGTTATTCAGAAAAAATATTGGAGTATGCCGACTCTAAAAAAAAATGATAAGGTTCGTGAGTAGTGCGGTTTACTAGCCGCACTACTCTTTCTTCTACTAAAAGGAGAAAAGTAGTAGTTGTGATAATATATTTAGGTTTATTTTCGTCGTGCACTGAAATTATCTTTCCGTTTGGGGATTACGTAGTAGGGTTTTCGATATTACCCTTCTCCGAGGGTCTAAGTACGCGCAAATACATTTTCCACTTAAAAAATGGATAATCTTTAAAAGGTATTATTGCTTTGATAATGCTAAATAAATAATTCGACTTTGGTGCGCCGACATTTGTCTCTACGACCTCAATAATGTCAATTATATTGGGTATTGTCTGGCTGTGACTGTGACACGGCTTGTTTGATTCGACAGGTCACTTTGGATTTAATTTGTGGCGTAAAAATAAATATTTCGTTAAATTATCACTTTTATAGGACTTAAAAATTCACGTTAATTCACCTGGCGGTATTTTAGTGATATTGTTTTTTTACACTATTTACCTATGTACACGTCACACACGTACAGATGCCAGAACCTTAAAATTAACGTTTGGGTAAACCACAAAGTACATTCATATGACCTAAGCATTTCCTTATTGTAATATAAAGAAAACAAGGATAATAAAGTTATATAATACGACATTTTATTAACAACTTAACAAAGTTCAAATATGACTAGAGGTTGTATCACTTCATGATCTTTTTAAGATCACTAATTATTGAGCATTACTGTTCTTTAAAATCAAAGCTCAGTCTTTGAATGTGTGCAGAGCCTATAACGTTGATTTCCTCCAAGTGGCTCAGTGATTGAAATTCACATTGTTCGATAAAAGTTTCACCCGCCTCATTGCTTTCGAATAGTATTGAGATTATGTCAGAACGTGAAGAAATTCTTGATGTCGCTATCCATCTTATGGTAAACGTTACAAACTCTGAAACTAAAATTTATATTATTGTATCACGTATCAAAATGTGACAACAGTTTCTATTCAAAATAAGTACTTAGATAGGTACTTAAAGGAGGAGAGCTTAAATTATGGGAACTAGACAAGTGATAATCATGTTTTCATAATGAGTATGTTTTAAACGTTAATAATAGACACTTTCAATATTTAGGCAGTAGGCTCTACAACAATAATTATGCCTCTGATTTACGAGTTAGGGTCATTAACCACAAATTAATCAAATAATAATATGCAAAACCTATACCTGTTATTTGGCTTATATTATATGTACTGTCGTGTATGATAAGAGTTTGCGACAAAGCAACGATTTTTCCATCCTTTGGGCTGAATATGATACTGCAAATATTTTCGCTCATTGTTTTTGATATTAAATCCACTTGTAACCTGTAAATGTAAGTATATGAGTAGGAAAGCCACACTGTCTGTGGGAACTACCAGATACTTGTTACAATATATTTAATTTGACATGGAACATGCTTTTTTTTCGTTTACCACAATATATGGCTCTAGGATTTGTCGGATACCTCCATTCTTCATAGCGATACGTGTTTTGGTTCTCAAACCATACTAGTTAGTTTGATTAAGTAGGTAGGTACTAGGTAGCGCTTAGTTGAATTTCAACGTTTCTCGTCGTTATCGTATTATTTAAATAACAATAACAATAACTTTATTTCCAAAATATAAGATAGGTACATATGTAGAAATTCAAAACCCTTGCTCCCACACTAGGATTCCCTGTGTCGTGGGAACAAGTTTCTTCCAGTGGTACATTTTACTCCTTAGGCTAAAAATAAACTATTACATTAAAATCTTCTATATAAAAACATATATATATATTTTTTCATTACTTTATAACAAGATAAAACATATAAATGTATAATTACATAAAGGCCATTTGGCATATTTGACCCGGTTGATGAGAGGTTGCGTACAAAAGCCTAAAGCGACGGCCTCACTATACATTTTAGATTTTTTTAAGTGTATGGAGACAATATTCAAGTAGGTAACTATTATTATTTAAATACATAATAGTTTTCATCATCAATTTTCCGTACCGATAGGGTAAAAGGGTCCCGAGTCCCGACTCTATTATTGAAACATCGCTGTCCATACGTCTGTCACCAGGCATCATGAACCGTGATAAACATAAAAAAATTCAGAGACAATTTATTTCTGTTGCCGCCAATTATAACAACAAAAACATAAAAAAACATATAATCAACATTTGGGGGGGATTCCCGTACCATATGTGTTTTTTTTTGTTAAAAATAATTATGTAGTTTAAAATCGCTGTTTCCATTTTCCAATTTACGTGATGTACTTATACATTGTTTTGTTACTGACGTGTTTTAGGAATTCTATTGTTTCTTAACACCTGGTAGTCATCAAAATTTGCTTAACTGAATATCACTAGGTATCTACTCGTTAATTTGCATTAAATTTAATAATTTTGGCTTTTACGTAGGATCTTGCTTAAATACCTACTTACGTTTCAGAAAACTTTATTTTCCCAAACAAAGTTATGCTAGTTCCGTCTTGTAAACTCGTAGGGATTTTAAAAACTTTAATATCATTTTTGACATCGTTGTTAACTATTGTGTGGACTCTTCGTGGTTGCACATTCGCAACGTCAGACACTATAACACATAACACAAACACAACATCACAAACTTTCAATACCATTGTTTGATCACTATATTCTGATTTATTTATTTGCATATAATATTACGGCAAAGGATCGAACAGTATGTAATAATACGTGCTTTACTTCAAATGAATTATTGTGATCTGTTCTTACAACTTACAAATGAATCATCATTAATAATGATTGGCTATATAAGTAGTTGTATAAAAATTCAAATTCAGATAGTTTACGTTTTTACACCTAAAAATGGTTATGTAGCAGCGAATATAGGAAAATTTAGGCAGGTATACGAATATGGTAAAAGACATCAAAAAGGAGCGACTAATAAAAATGATAGGAGGAAAATATCATTTGAGAACTTTAAATGAATTCTTATTTACAAATTAAAACTGATGTGAAGATAGATATTTACTCGACGTAGTAGTGACGTTTTTTGAGCTTTTTTAAATAGAATAATTCTCTTTCAGGTGAATCAAATGTGTACACGCTGGGTACCATAGGAGCACATCGTGTGGTCACTACCAAGTTGCCCTCTGTAGGCCGTACGAGAGAGGCCATGACAGCAGCCGGTAACACTACTACGAGATTACTCGGCATCTTTCAAAAGGTAAATCGAAACGTTATGAAATAAATTCAGCTAAACTTTAGATTAGTATAGATTACTATAGATATAGATTAAGTATTTTGTGACTATAGTCACAGAATACTTAATAGTAGCTAACACATAGTGTAGATCGAATAGTGTGAATAGTGTGGTTTCTCGCAGTAATGTAGGTTCCAATGGAATATGGATAAATATTATTTTTAATAGCTTCAGATTTATCATATTCATGTAAAGTATTGGTATTAAAAAAAATCTTCTTTGTTTTTTACTATTTGCAAAACAAGCGTAGAATCACTAGAAACGTGTTATTATGTACCTAGTTATCCGTGTATCTATAGGTTGTCGGTATTTCCCCAATACGACTTACGAGTTAATTCTGTTATGTGATATAGGTAGGTATTATTACCTTCTACAATTGTCACAACTATAATATTTTAATAGTACCTATATTATATTCTATTCTAAGTAACAACAATATAAAATATAAATAATAAATCAAACAGTTCGCCTTGTGTGCATCTCAACTACATAATATAATAATATTACCCTCTTAAGTCTTAACCATGTTCAATGTGCGTATTATGAAATTGTTTATTGTAAACATATACCCATTCAGTATTATTTTACCTAATATAGATATAAAAAACGTAAATGTTTTCAGCAATATAACATGTTATAGGTAGTAAGTAAACAATCATGATCTGAATGGTGAATGAATTTATTGCAAATGCAATTGACCAATCATGTCAATAAGGTGCAATTGACCTATTATTATAGGGTCGCGTAATTTTGACGTGACAACGTCTTATAATTCGATAGCGTCGGCTGCACGCACGAAAAAACATGACTCATGCGGCGTTACCTTGCTCTGAGGCGTTCCATGTAAGGCTTGAAGTGCGAGCGAGAGCGCGGAACGAGCGACAAAGAAGCAGAAACGGACATTGTCACGTTCAACTATCGTCAGTAAACCGACTTTACAGACAACCAATTTTTTTTTGATACGATTTGAATTGATTTGAACAATTCGTCACATAACCAGACAACGGTGAAGATAAGGCGCCATTGGATCTGATGGAATACTTGACAAACATAATATTTTTGTTTTCGTATAATTATGGAGACTAGATAGTTAATAAGGAAACAGTTTCAGGAATTATTTTTATCATTTGTTGATATGTGTTATGCTTTCACTTTTTTACTCGGTGCATACCTACCTAACTACTTTATTTTAATATGTTGAATGTTTTCTGACCAAAAATTACGAAAAATATTTTTCATTGGCATTGTTAATCATCGATTTATCTTATCACAAATCGAATTAAATAATTGTGTAAAATGTTTTTTCATTTAAAATGATTAATCTTCTTAAATAGTACAAATCTATACTAATATTATAAAGCTCGGGAACTACTGGTCCGATTTGAAAAATTATTTCGGTGTTAGATAGCTCATTTATCGAGGAAGGCTATAGGCTATATAATATCATCACGCTACGACCAACTGGAGTGGAGCCACGGGGGTGAAACCGTGCGGAGCAGCTAGTAATATAATATTATCTTTGAAATCACGCGAACTGTAACCACTTTTCGCTTTTTGCTATTACATTCCCATTAAACACAACAAAAATAGTTTATTTACATTAAAAGCTTCCGACTCCAGATTCCATTCGTCGGGTTTCAATGTATTTAATGATTCAAAATATGTTTGCAATAATATTATCGTTTAAGATGTCTGGAGATATTTTGAGAGCGTTGAATAAGAGAACCATGTCTGAATTCCATGTTCTTTTTTTGGATTGGTTACAGAAACTAAATTTGTAATTGTATGTCTCATTGTAATTTATAAACGCAGCATAAAATATTATTTCATAGATTTTGAATTGGCAGGAATTTTAGTTTCGTTACAAAGTATGATTAGATGAAGATGAAATAGTTGTGCGAAAATAACTCAGGACTTTTAAGATACCCCGAAATAGAAACAGACGGCTTACTTTCAATCATTCACGAAACGATAAATATGAAAACATTATTGCCAATAGTTCCAAATTCCATTCTATAAATATATTTGATCGATTCGTTAGTAGTTAGTTGGTTAAAATAACTCAACTTTTTTAAGTTGTCCCATTCGCAAAACGTATGATAAATAATAAAACATTGTTTCAAAGGAGAATGGCGAATATGTTCTATCCCATAGAACAGGTCTATAATTGTTATATATTTATAGAATCAGTATATTTTTATCTACATATTTAATCCCCCATATATCATCAGTGTAACGATCAGGCCCAGAGTCCTATGGGAGTTTGCCATTCTCCTTTCATTCTATGAATAAATTTGATCAATTGGTTAATCATATATGTTTAGTAATAGGATTTTTATTGTTTTAGGTGGAATATGTGTTCCTGGTGGGTGTCGGTGGTGGGGTGCCACATTATACCGACTACAAGAAACACGTGCGCCTTGGGGATGTGGTGGTATCGACTCCAGCCACGGATCTGCCTGATAAGTATGTTATATAATATGTATGTCCGTAGATTAAATGAAAACCGAAGAAAAAAGGTTAGAAATTTTTTTAAGGTATAATAAATAAAACACTGATTTTAAAGAAAATGAGAATCCAGACAAATCTTGTTAGCTTTTCGTTCCCTGCCATTACTGGATAAAACAAATTAAAAGACTAAATAAAAAATTAAAATAAATAAAATAAAAATCTATCAGGAATTGCATCTAAATTGTTCTCAAGTCAATATCAAACAGACGTCAATGTGAATGTATGGTATAATTTTATTACTTATTTTTATAGACGTATTAAATTACCTTGAAAAACGTCCCACTCGATTTAAATGGTTCATCGACTATGCGGTAACGCCATAAAAAGAAAAACCTTGAGTAAAATTATCGTCAATATACAATAGTTGTTGTAATCACCGTTCCATATTTCTAATGTGGCACTATAAAATATTTTGTAAAGTTAACTTGAAGTCATAAAAATTTTTATCGTTGAAGACGAAATTATTTATTATTTGCGGACAGCTCTGTCACTCTGTGTTTTAGTTTTGAAAGGACCTAACTTATCTCCCTCCATTTTTAAACTTAAAAACCTAAATTATCAATTTTGGTGCACAGAGATAAAGCTACTTTCGCATTTAATATCAGTACAAATATGAGTCACTAGTTACATTGTACCTCTTCAAATCAACACAAAATCGGTTAATTAGTTTACGCGTGACCTTGCGCTCGTGTCTCTTAGGTTAAGTACTAGGTACTTCGGTGATATCACATTCAGGCGCATACGCACGTCACAAACGCGACGAAACGTGATATATTCCAACTGGGAATTTACCTTATAATGTATTCATTCATGCTAACATTGAGGATTATCTGTGTTCTTGTTACGACTATAAATAGGCGCATGTAATGCATGTCCTTTGTTTATATCCTCGTTTAAATTATAGTCCTAAACAATTTTGTAATGATAGTTTTGTATTGAAATCTTTGTATTTGATAAAAATGGATTTTTTTTGAAGTGAAACTTCTTTAGGCGCGATGAGGGTAAAATTTCAAGGTCGCGTCATGGCAATACCGTCACGTCATGGAGAAAGGTGACAATTTTGATATCTTTGAATCTTGCCAAAGAAGTTTCACTTCTGACACGTGCGCTCGGTATACACGCTCTTAGTACTTAAGAAAATACCTAGTTAGTTGACTTTTACTTGAAAAATACCTATGCCACAAGAAGTATTTCAAAGTGAAGTAAGATTGATACTATACATATAATATTGAGTTAATTTTTATGTAACACCGGTTATATGTGATTTTATTGTTATGTTTGTTTAAAAACGAGTATTCTGTGACTAATATTATCAACATAAATTAATAGTGCGCATTTAAATAACTAGGCTAATATGCTTAAATACATATTATTAAAGAAGTATTTCTTTTTATATCTTTCTCAAACAATTTAAAACTGTACATAATCTGATTCTCGAGTCGAAATGCACATGACACGCCTGTGTTAATAGAGCTAATTCAGTTAATCATACCTTGACTTTGTATGTGTTTTTTCACATGTATATGTTACAGTTCAAACTCTTTGTAGGTCAAAACCACATTTGACTGCAAAAAATAAAAATCAGTCAATCATCAGTTTATTTTAATGCTTAAAACTAGACTGATGAGACTATGTACTAATTATGCAGGTACTATGTATTTCCGCTTTTCCTAAAAACGATTTTGACTAAAGGCGTCAGTCTAAACCACATTTGACCGCAAAAAAAATAGTCAAAAATGTTTTTGACTGAGGGCATCGGTCAAAAACGTGTTTGACTGATTTTTGTATACAGGGTGTAATCGCTAAGTGTGCACAGGCGATTATTCCGTAACTATTACAGATATCAAAAAACTTTATTCTGATATCGACAGCCCTTTACCTAATGAGTAAAATGACTATAATAACTTTTAAAAATAAAACGGGAAATATCCAAAAATTTTACATCAAACACTCCCATACATTTAGTATGAGATATGACCTATCCTCAACATGTAATATGAAAGATTTTGGTTCTTTTTTTGAATTTTTGCTTAAATTACTTCGCAAATTTTAATAAAAATTCATTTAGAAACTGTAAACAGAGCTCGATGTGGAATACAATGGTATTCCAAAACGAGGACATCACTTCGAACATTTGCTTTGAACACAAAATGTATGGAGAATTCAATGTATGGGAGTGTTTAATGTAACTTTTTTGGATATTTCCCGTTTCATTTTTTAAAAGTTATTATTGTCATTTTACTCATTAGGTAAAGGGCTTTCGATATCAGTATAAAGTTTTTTTATATCTGCAATAGTGACGGAATAATCGCCTGTGCACACTTAACGATTACACCCTGTGACCCTGTATACAAATGGTTTCGACCGTCACTGATTTTTGATTTTTATTTTCATACTAAATCTAAAAATGTTGCCATATTTCAGATACGTCTACGTATTCTGTGAAAAGGCAGAACGCAATGAAAAGGGTGGCTGGGACTATGAGGTGAAACCGTACAAACCAATGAACTTTTTGCTTCAAGACATCGCTCTTAGAGTTGCTAATTGTAACGAGTTGTGGACATCATATGTACAAGATGGTAAGAATTTGCCTATATCCATGATAAGTTATTTTTCTTAAACGGTAGCTTGATCATATACCTAGTACATCTTCATAAACAGCTCCATCTATCAATTCACTATGCGTTAATTGTAATATGTTTTCCAATTTATTAGGTACTAGCGGTGCGCCCCGGCTTCGCCCGTGGTACATATTTCGCAATAAAAGGTAGCCTATGTCCTTTCTCGGGTATAAAAATATCTCTATAAGTACCAAATTTCATGCAAATTGGTCCAGTAGCTAAGGCGTGATTGAGTAACAGACAGACAGACAGAGTTACTTTCGCATTTATAATATTTGTATGGATTT
This sequence comes from Colias eurytheme, assembly GCF_061535395.1. NCBI lineage: Eukaryota > Metazoa > Arthropoda > Insecta > Lepidoptera > Pieridae > Colias > Colias eurytheme. The sequence continues at coordinate 2,546,324 of NC_142989.1, read as the reverse complement.
GTTCTATTATTCAGGATTTGCTTGTCTTTAATTTGTTTCTTGGTTTGTCATTCTAAAAATGTATAATTTCAGCAATTCTTACGTTATGAAAGATACTTCAAAAATGAAGAATGTTTCAGTATCGCCATGTCTTTACTTGTCCTAATGTAAAAATCTTATATAAGTAAATATTTCCGATACAAAGTAAAAATTGTCCTTATTCTCAGTCTCATCTTGTCCAATTCTCATTCTTGTATAATTTACTACCTTACATGTAATTAAAAAATGTCAGCTTTGATTAGTCGAGTCCTCAACCATTTATAACACGTATAAAATCCATTACTAGAGAGGGCACCACGAACAAAATCTGTGCGACAAGCGCGGCAGCGCGGGGCGGCTAGTGATACACTTTGTGGATATTCTGCCTCATATTACTTATAAATTAAAATCAATCAATGTAACAAATAAATATTGTTTATCTTATTAAAAAAATATGAATAAACTTATCAATTAAAACCAATCAATGTAACAAACAAAAAAATGAGTTTGAGACGATTGACTCTAACTCGTGTTAAAAAAAGTGTAGTACCTTACCTAGCAATGTCCTCTCTAGTACGTAAAGTCCATTTCAAGAAAGAAATCCCGCAGGTGCAGCGCTGTATGCGCGCGTAATAATTTTGGCAGGGTTAAATGTGGAGAAATCTGTGGGGGAAATTATGTATCTTTCATTTAATTTCATTTTATAACCTACTACGACTCGAATATTTAGATAAAAAAATTGATATAAGTAATGTATTGGCCGATCTCCCCATCTCTTAAATTAGTTCCATAATTGTCCGCGGGACTTCTTTCTTGAAATGGACACTAGTACGTATCTCAATGATAAAATGGCAATTTTGCAGGTCTAGCCCGTCTAAAAGGCATCCCCGGTCGGTGGGAGGCGCCCGAGCAAGGCACGGACCGGCTGTGCGTGGACGTCGGCGACGGGGCCTTCATCGAAGTGTCGCACCCCGCGCCGCACGGCGATCACACGTGAGTGCTGCAGTTTTTTGTTATAAAATACTGTTGACTGTTGTTGTTATATGTAAGAAAGTTGGATCTTTTTCTCATGAAATCAAGAGCTGGGGCGGAAAAACCAGTCAGGGGCAGTATGAATTTAAAAAAATGATAAAATTAAATTATTTTTGACGTGACAACGTCTTATAATTCGATAGAGCCGGCTGCACGCACGAAAAAACATGACTCATGCGGCGTTACCTCGCCCTGAGGCGTTCCATGTTAAGCTTGAAGTGCAAGCGAGAGCGCGGAACGAGCGACAAAGAAGCATAATCGGACGTTGTCACGTTCAACTATCGTCAGTAAACCGACTTTACAGACAACCAATTTTTTGTTATAAAATACTGTTGACTGTTGTATGTGTAAGTTGTTATATGTAAGTGGGGAGGTTATTAAGAGAGTTGGATCTTTTTTCATGACTTCAATAGTTGGGGCGGCAAAACCAGTCAGGGGCAGGATGAATTAAAAAAAAATGATAAAATTAAATTATTTTTTATATTAACGCGGGCAACCGAGTTTATGGTTCGTTTGATGGTAAGCGATCACTATCGCTCTTGATTATTTGCTGAGATAAAACCTCTGCAAATGCGTTTCCCGCCTTTAAACGGTAAAGGGTAAGGAAAGGATTGTCGACTTCTTATAATGTGACTTATTCGGACTAATAATGTTAGTATAGATATTAGATACTAGATTTCCGCCCGCGGCTTCGCCCGCGTTTTCAAAGGAAAACCCGCATAGTTCCCGTTCCCGTGGGATTTCCGGGATAAAACCTATCCTATGTGTTAATCCAAGTTACCCTCTATATGTGTGCTAAATTTCATTGTAATCGGTTCAGTAGAATTTGCGTGAAAGAGTAACAAACATCCATTCATCCATACTTACAAACTTTCGCCTTTATAATCTTCTTATATATAAAATTCTCGTGTCACAATGTTAGTCTGCATACTCCTCCGAAACGGGTGGACCGATTCTCATGAAATTTTCTGTGCATATCGGGTAAGTCTGAGAATCGGCCAACATCTATTTTTCATATGTACCACGGGCGAAGCCGGGGCGGGCCGCTAGTAGTAGTATAGATATGTAATCCTAATTGAAAATATGTAGTAGGTAAAGCAATTTTGTAGTTCGAAGTAATTTTGTTGAATTTTGAAATTTCAAATTTGGTTTATATAATTATCTATTTAGTAGGTATACAGGGTGTAATCGTTAAGTGTGCACAGGCGATTATTTCTTAACTATTGCAGATTTTTGATATCTGCTATAGTTAAGAAATAATAAGAAATAATAGTTACGGAATTATCATCTGCGTACACTTAACGATTACACCCGGTATGTAATACTAGATTTCCGCCCGCGGCTTCGCCCGCGTTTTCAAAAGAAAACCCGCATAGTTCCCGTTCCCGTGGGATTTCCGAGATAAAACCTATCCTATGTGTTAATCCAAGTTACCCTCTATATGTGTGCTAAATTTCATTGTAATCGGTTCAGTAGTTTTTACGTGAAAGAGTAACAAACATCCATACATCCATACTTACAAACTTTCGCCTTTATAATAGTACTAGATTTCCGCCCGCGGCTTCGCCCGCGTTTGCAAAGGAAAACCCGCATAGTTCCCGTTCCCGTGGGATTTCCGGGATAAAAACTATCCTATGTGTTAATCCAAGTTACCCTCTATATGTGTGCTAAATTTCATTGTAATCGGTTCAGTAGTTTTTACGTGAAAGAGTAACAAACATCCATACATCCATACATCCTTACAAACTTTCGCCTTTATAATATATATTAGATTAATATCATCATTTAATATTATACAGTCACGGTGCACGTGTGCACTGCGCGCCAGTAGCGGGCGGTCGCGTGGTCGCCGGTGCGGGCGAAGCGCGCGCGGCGTTCGCGGCGCACGCACGAGCGCTCGCGTACGACTGCGAGCTGGACGCCGTGCTCGATAGCGTCGTGGGGAACAGGAAGGACTGCTTTGTTTCTATTCGAGGTGAGACACACATATACAGGGTGTAATCGTTAAGTGTCCACAGGCGATTATTCCGTAACTATTGCACATATCAAAAAACTTTAAACTGATATTGAAAGATATTGAAAGTTTTTGGATATTTCCCGTTTTATTTTTAAAAAGTTATTTTCGTCATTTTACTCATTAGATACAGGGCTTTCGATATCAGTTTATAGTTTTTTGATATCTGCAATACTTACGGAATAATCGCCTGTGCAGTGTGCACACTTAACGATTACACCCTGTATAGACGCACACACAGATAAAAAATGCGCGATCTGACACACACACGTGTATATGCTTACACAGAGCACGCGTAGAAGAACTCTCGCTCAGACATCACACGCACGCGTACAGTAGTTGTACTACAGTCAAACACACGTACATAATTACATACAAAGTAACAAATCACAATAACGCAGACGAGCTCGAACTGCAGAGCCAACAAGAAGCTATTTAACCTAAAAACCATGTACAATTAAAGCTCGTGGAGCCATCTAGTTATATGAGTTTGTGATTGTAGTATTTATAAAATTCAAAACTGTCGCAATTAACATATTGCTCTATGAAGTAAAAGTAGTTAAAATGTACCATTACAAAGTTTACCTATTTTGACATTCAGGAAAATGCTTGTTTATACCTTAAATCTTAATTCGCATTTTTAAATCAATTTTTCAAGGTATATCTGATTATCGCGATGGCACCCGCGGCAAAGAGTGGCAGCCACACGCAGCTCTGACGGCTGCAGCTGTCATGAAAACTATCATCGCCGCTATGGACCCGCCCACAGATTAAAAATGAGATTTTAACCTACAATTTCAAAAACGTAGAATTTACCCATTGTTCTGCCTTTATATATCATAGATATATCATTAGATTTCTTAGTATACACTTTATTAGGATTTTAATAATCTCGAGTATGTAGCACTAGCATGTCCTTTGAGAATAACATAGAAACAACATAGAAGATTGAAAATCTTTTATGTACAATGTTTAACATAGAAAGTTACAGGTTGACTTGCCTTATCTTTGACCCGTTTGTTATATAGAGTTGATAATAATTTATATACATTTTTGAATTTATACACCTAAAATATGTTGTTGTCTCCCCTTTGATATTTATAATGTTGAGAACATTAATTATTGTTATAGGTGTCCTATAAAGTTGACTATTTATTTAATATAAACAGGGCTCAAAATAAAGGGCTTATGTCCTAGCATTTTGTTTTTAGCATTCCGTTGTAAGAAATGTAATGAACAAGTACACTTTTTATTCCTAAAGTTACGGGCTTTCCTGCTACTACTATAATTATTATTTCTCTAAGTATTCACTGTTTTTGTATTACACATTGCCAGATGTTAGAGCTAATCTTAGATTTTGTCTAGATGTTTATACATTCACTGCCATAACGGCCTATTTATTATTATAAGATAATGTTACATAATATGTTGACCAATTTGTTGTGAAATATATTCTAAAACCAAAGTAGATTTTTGGCTGTTTTTAACAGGTCTAGTCACCTGAAATGTTTTATTTACATCTATTTAAGTGATTGCGTAAATCACGCGAAACACATTTTTTACATTTTTAGAATTAATATATTTATACAATATAGTAATGAATAGAACTTTACTCTAGAAGTAGAATGCAACTTATTTCCAGTTTTTGACGTCTTTGAAGTGATTAAATTATATTATTTGCCATAACCAAAATGAAGGTTTTGTTATTTTTGTTTGTGTGTCTTGATTGAATTATTTGTATATTAGATTTATGTTTGACATTACTTTGCCTGTGTTTCTCTATTATTTATTTGCACAAATAAAGGATCTAAAAAACTTGTTGTTTTACTTACCGATACATAATTAAACAACATAATATATACTGTTTATTAAGATTGACTAACATTCTTATGTGATGTTAGATTTACATTTAAACCAATAGAAACAGTATATTAAATGCTGGAATAGGTATTTAATAAACCTTCTTCCACACATTCTGCCTTTTTATATAGGGTTTTTAATTAAAACACTATGTTCATTCATGTCTTTTATTATAACTTATTTTTCACTTATATAAACTCCCCACAAACTGCTATTCAGGCATTTTATTACCATTTTGCCATAAATATTCTTGTCTTCATCAATCTAAAAAAAAAAGTAATATAAGTTAATATTCTTGAAACTGATTTGGATAATATGTAGGTATATTATGTGTAGGTACTAGGTGGTCTCTTGAATCTAATTGAATAATTTAAATTTAAATATTTTATAGTCCACTCAAGATGTGTTTTTATCTGTTTCATTTTTGAAATTATTTTACAAGAATGTTTTTTACATAATAGTTAAATATATTTTTCTCCAAAATACTTTTCAATGAGTAAATATTCCTTGTATTATTCTGTATACTTACAATATTTGGTCCATTTTGTAAACTATCATCACTCTGAAAGAAAAAAGTATATTTATAAATTATTTAACATGATTTTTCATACATGAACCTCACTGTGACTGTTAATTCTAATTGGTATATTCATTACCCATTTATTTGTCTAAATAGAGCCTACTTTGTACACTAATTCTAATGCATAGCCCCCTTTATTTACTTAACACATTTTTGACGTGACAACGTCTTATAATTCGATAGAGCCAGCTGCACGCACGAAAAAACATGACTCGTGCGGCGTTACCTCGCTCTGAGGCGTTCCATGTAACGCTTGAAGTGCTAGCGAGAGCGCGGAACGAGCGACAAAGAAGCACAATTGGACGTTGTCACGTTCAACTATTGTCAGTAAACCGACTTTACAGACAACCAATTTTTTTTTTAACCAAAAGTGCTTACAGTTAGCTTTTTCTACTGAAAGGCTAGTCAATAGAAGCATATTATAATGAAAAAGAAATAGACTTTAATACAAATTTACATTTTTATAAAAGGCAAGATACGATTTTTATTATTAATACAAGACTTAAAATGGGGGTGATACTGCAACTCAAACTTTATTTAAAAGTTCTTTTTTTACTTATGGAAGCTAATATAATTTTAGATCTTAATTAAATAAGTATAAAACTAGACAATAAGTATGTCTATTTAATAAAGTAAAAACAGTATGTTTTGCTGTTCACTGAAATTTTTGTTATTTGTCAACTAAAATTTTTATTATTATACACATTCTTGTACAATGTACATGCTATATTTAAAACTAGTATCAAGCCTGTTATAAATGTTACACATGCCAGCAATGTTTGCAATTCCATTGTCAAGCCTTTCAAAAACTTTCAGTAAGTCAACAATAACACAAATACAATTTTCAAATGGGTTAGTCACATCTGTTTGTTTTGCTTACAAAAGGCCATTAGTACAGTGCACACACAGAAGCAATGTGTCAATATGAAAATCATTTACTTGCATCAGTCTAAGAAGCATGAGCAGCATTTTGTCTGCCAATACTATTGTTGATCTTCTATAAGTTTAAAAGGGTTGTAATTTTAGTTGATAAGTTTATTGTAACTTGGCACATTTATTGATTAAATAATTAAATCATTCGCTTGCAAAATCAGAAAATAAAAACAAAATATAAAAATGTTAAGATAATGGTTGATTTTCAAAAACTCCAAAATGCAAATAAAATTAAACAAATTTTGAACTTACCAACATATTTAACCTCATCAAAAGCTTTTCTAGCTTTCTTAAGTTCCTCATTCATTGTAAGCAAGTCCTTAACACGAGCATATTTACGAAAATCCTTACGAACTAAGAAAATTATATCTTCAACTTGCACTCTGCCTGGTCTTCCAACTTCCATTGCTCTATAAAAATAATTTTAGTGTCATGAGAAGTTAAATGTTATTAAAACTTAAATTCATAACAATCTTTTACTATCTTACCTGTGTGTAGTTTCGGTTATAAACTCAATAACAAGATCTTCTAAAAAATCCACACTTTCAGTGTACGGATTTCGATCGTCACCAAATCCATACATCATACACCGAAGCTCTTTACTAAATAGTCTCTTTCTGCCAGAAGCTGTTGCCCCTAATTGTTGATCTGACTCCTCGTCATCAAACTAGAAAAATAAAGATTGTGAAGTTATAATTTCATCAACTATTCTGATACCAACTTTCATTTATTTCATCCTAACCTGGTCGTATTGTTCTGGTGTATCGGGAGTTGGAGTAGCCATGTTATTTAAAAAAAGGAAAAGACTTAATTAATATGTATTCACAAACAACAATTTAAAAATCAACAACAAAATTTCTGTATGAAAATGAAAACTACTCTATGATGAAAACTCAAAACCAAGTGTCAATTCATCAATTGTCATATTTTTTGTACCAACCTTGACGCGTTATGACGTCACGAGCGCTTTTTAGTGATGGGAATTTCATTTTACGCTAAATCGATTAGAGACGCCACTCACACAATTTCATTTAAATAATAAAAAGTGTTCTTAGCATAGATGAACAGGAGATTTATTGTTATTAGATTAAGTAAAAGAAGTAATGAAAGTAATTTTTGCCACAGAAGTAATGAAACAGCAAAGAGAAGTCATTAGATTAAGGATTTTACAAGGTTACAAGCACAGTATTACAATATTATTTCCTACAGTAAGGAATCGCCTTTGATGTCGCGCGATGCCACCGCCAGCGTAGTAGGTACTTACGCTGCCACACGAAAATACGCTAGGGTTGCAACAAATGGGAAATAAAACAATTGTGATTATTAATATTATGATGAAATCATTTATTCATATGTACATTCAAAATAATTGCGATTATTAAATCTGATGTAATTATTTGTTCATTCATAAATATATAATTACAGATATATTGCACTGCTAAATATTATTTACGTGGACACTTTATTTTTGGATGTTCTTAATTGTATATTAAAACATTTAACTAAGTAATGCATTCGCATTGGGAATTGGGATGTACAATCTGATTAGAAAATAATGAGGACAACATATATGTACATAGCTTTGATTTTAATTCAACAGATACAATTAATACAATCTTTCTGAAATATTGTTTCCTTCTGGGATTTCAATGTAGATTTACATCCGTAAACGGAACAGTTTGTGCGCGCCATAATAGAATATGTAGTTAAGTACCTATGTATAATTATTACACAAAAAACACGACTGCGTCGCGGTCGTCCTTTCGCGCTAGGTAAGGCAAACTAAGCGTGTTTGCCTTACGCTGCCCGCGTCGCCCGACCCCCGCCAGTTCCCCTCCGTTTCTCTAAACAAGTACATTCGTCGCACTACTGTAGGAAATATGGTAATACTGTGGTTACAAGTTTGTAGAAGAGCACAATGTGCATATATTGTAAATTCCCTTTCATTCAATTCCTATAGTAATCGCATAATTCTATAACAGCTATCATAATTTCAATTCAGAACCTAACTACCTAGTTGTTGTGTTTAACCTAGATTAAAAATACACAATAAGATAATTATTGTATGACTTTTATTTAAAATCTATACATATAATAAATCTGTAGAAGGGTCAATTATTCTGTACATTGAAAATATTGAAAAAATAAATAGCAACTGTTAATAGTGTTTATAGTGTTAATAGTGTTACTGGATCGATACCAAACCCAAATATGTGATTAAAAAAATTTTTGTCTGTCTATCTGTATGTGAAGACATCACGTGAAAACTACCGGTTCGATTTCGATGAAACTTGGTATAATTATACCTTATTATCCTGGGCGTAAAATAGGATACTTTTTATCCTGGAAAAATACGTAGAAAAAAATTAATCTTAATTTTTCAGTTTTATCCAAAGACGTTGTTCTGTAGAACCGCGAACACACGTTGCGTATAGGCCTAGCCGTATTTGGGTCCAATAGATATTTATAAAATGTCATTGTCAGAGTTACTCAAAATGGAGAAATAAACCATCCACACGAAGACCGACATCCGCGCGGACGGAGTCGCGGGCGGAAGCTAGTCTTCAAAATAAAACTCTTTAAAATAAATATATACAGTTTATTTTGAAACCATAACTACAGTCTGTGCGGTCAGTCTGTATTTGCTGCAGGTACAGTCCCTGCAGCAAATCAGTCAAAGCAGTTAAATGGAAATATTCAGTCCTTTGATTCCGTTTGAATCAGTTAAATGGAAATATTCAGTCCGAAAATTCGAAATATGTACTTCCATGAAATGCAATTACCATCACCATCTATATCATCATATTTTTATATGTTTGGAGACAATATCTAAAAAAATTCAACGGGTTGTTTTGTTACTGGGTGTTCAAACGTTGTTGCCATGTGCCCTTCGGTTCTAATTAACAACCTAATATTTCGGCCATCACTAAATTAGACGGACACCCATCAAAAGTAGGACCAACTATGCATATATTCGATTCTTTTAAATGTCTCAGACACCAGGTCAGTTTTTTGCTGTCCATTTGCCCCATCTATTAAAAAACATTCAACCGGAACCTAAAAATAAAATGAATCAAATCACTAAAATTTGTGGATCCGCACAATAAAATTACATAAAAATTAAACAATAAAAAATTACTAGATCACCTTCCACTTCGCATTTATACCAATGACTAAAAACACGAATGCTTCCTTAGCCTCAGGAGCTTGATCGGTATCTAAAACGCCTCCAAAATCCACATAACCAACAATTTTATTTCCATCCCATTCTATTTTTCTTCTTATCGCCATTTCGTCAATCGTGAGTGTAGATACGCGTTCACTGTCGTATACGCAGGGGATGGGATTGGCTCGTTACGTCGCCAGTAATTAGGGTAAACACACGTCCGCTCACGCCGAGGGCTGCTGCGTGACTGTGCTCCCCACTACCCGCGAACCCGAGACATCCAGGGATATAGTACCTATACTTTACTCAAACACTACATCCCTTCCTTATTCTATTTTTTTCTTTTATTAAAATATAATCGTTTACAACATACATTATAGACATACATTATAGAAAGCTATCAGACTGATTTAGTTAGGTATTTCATTAGCGGTATTCTTCGCTTTCATTTACATCACCGTTGTCTCCACCTTTATCCTGAACTTTCTGGACCCCTTCCATTCCATTCTCCCTCTGTTCTTATTAAGTTACATTACTTCTATGCTTTTGGCTAGTATCCACGTTTCTGATAAGTACGTATCCACCTTCTAATCGTTCTACACTGTTTCGAGTTGGTTTAAAGTTTGCTGTCAGTTTGTTACGCTTTTCCATCTCCTTTACATATTATACTTTATCACTTGTTATTGACCTTAAAATCTCCTCTTTCTATCTGTATGTTATTTTCTATTGTTTTTTAACCCCTTTTTCTAACATCGGAATTGTCAAATTCTTGTTCGTTATACAACCGAGAGGAAATTTTATCTTTATTTTCTGTCTTCCAGAGAATGCCCTTGTTTTCCAAAAGAATTTCATTTCATCGTTTGTTCTTCGGAGCTTGTTTGTATATTCCACTTTCCAGCTTGGTTCCGCAGTTTTCCTACAACTTCTCGAATATCTCTCCTTCTTCCTGTTTTATTTGTTGAAACATATACCTTTCGATAAATAAAAACACAAACTCAACATTTACTCATTCAATAAGACCTCTTCTAGAAGCTCCTTTGAACCGTCGCAACATAATTTCACGCTTTACCACCAATTCGGAAAGCATCATCCATGAATGGAACTGGCAAGAAACCCTTTAGCTATTCCTCTAACATCATGACAATATTACATTTAATTTAACATATAACATAATGATGATGCCAAAGAACTATCCCGTGGATCCCACGCGACAAGCCTCCATGGCTTTTTATTCTCCATAATACATATTATATTCCTTAATGCTGCAATAGGCTCACTGAACTAATACGTTTTATATTTAAGTTTTAAAATTACCAATACTAAACTCTTTAATTCTATCAGGAGTTCTATTGTAAAAGAGTACAATATCTTGACCTATTAGATAGCCGGAAAATAGCATGTCAATTTTATTTTGTTCCTTATGTGATAACAATGTCCATCTCCTTCTCTTGCGTATTATTGCAGTATTATTGCGTACATTTATAACGTTATTAAAATTTAATTATATACTGTGAAGTTACAGTAAGGATGCCAGTATCTCTTAGTGAGTCCCGCGCACGCAATTTATATAAATGCGTATGGGCCATTTGTGCAATATAAAAACAGTTTCAATATCTGCTGCCAAGCCCCATAGTAACCATATGTCATGAAAGTAGTTAATAATCCAATCTAGTCGTATCTTTATACGTGAAATGATGCCTCATGTTCCGAACTGTACGCAGCTGAGCTGGTCCTAGCAGCGGCAGTGCTAACATAGACTCCCCATTGTAGCTTCTCGTCTTATTTTCCTATAGCTGTGGCAAATAACTACACCGACTCCTTCAGAATCAGTTACATATATTTCAGGTAGACTGTAAATAGTCTCCTGTAACTCAGATCCACCTAACAATAACAAAGTGGCCCTATTTTTTTCGGTGCCTTTCGCGCATCCAAGAAAATCCAAGAACACCTTTTCCATCTTTTCCAACAAAAAGCAAGTGTTGCATTGTCATCTTCTAGGTCGAGTATACCAGGAGGGAAAGTAAGTTAGTCATTCTTTAGTCCAATAGGGACAACCTAAAATCAGGTTTGATTTTATGTGATAACACCGGTACGTATTTATTTATTTATTTATTATTTATATAAGGCACAGTTACAGGATATAATCCACAAACATTTACATCAACTTACTAAATTAATCAGTATTAAGATTACAACCCAATTAAAACTGCACACAACATTTAAATCATTACAATAACATAAAAAGTGAATACAGTAACTATATACCATCATTAATTATTAAGTCAAATGTTTTATCAATATATCACACAAAAAGTACTCATTAAAATTACAAGAAATGTTGTGTGGTTTTATGAAACCACGGTAAAAGTGAAACTTGCTTTATACCTACTCGGTAGCCGACCGTCACGCGACATGCGCTACACAGACCAAAAAGTTTGAGACGATGTAATAAAAGTTTCACTTTAAAAATGGTCTGTATGCTTTACATTAATATAATGAAGGCTCATACTGCCTACTGCTAACAAACAACATACTATATTATACGTATAGTTTACATTTTAAAATGAGGCCTATACAGCCATCGCAAATTTAAGACGAATGGTTTACAAATTTACGAAGGCCCGTCCTGCCCACACTACTTTTACATAAGGTTTGGAGGGCCCGTACAGTCTACATAACCAATTACGCAGGATTTACAATTTATGAAGGCTCATACAGCCTATATATACAATTACGTACAATTTACCATTTATGAAGGCTATATAACAAATAACGCACGATTTACAATTTATGAAGGCTCGTACAGCCTATGTCACCAATCACGCACGATTTTCATTTAATGAAGGCTCGTACAGCCTATGTCACCAATCACGCACGATTTACATTTAATGAAGGCTCGTACAGCCTATACAACCAATCACGCACGATTTTCATTTAATGAAGGCTCGTACAGCCTATACAACCAATCACGCACGATTTACATTTAATGAAGGCTCGTACAGCCTATACAACCATCACGCACGATTTTCATTTAATGAAGGCTCGTACAGCCTATACAACCAGTCACGCACGATTTACATTTAATGAAGGCTCGTACAGCCTATACAATAGGGTGGAGTGAAAAATATTTTTTTTCATTTTCGTTTCGGCATACCTGTAAAAAGATGTCATTATTGCTCATAAATACACATGCAAAATTATACTTTGCAGATGATACATTTAGAGGTGCCCCCAACATCATGAACTTTCAGAAATTTAAAAAATTTAGTCGAAAATCATTAAAGTTTAATTTTGACAAATTAACGCTAAATCAGATTCTGTGTTATCTCGTTGGTTGCCAACGGGAAGACACAGAACACATAATATTTCAATATATAAAAAAGAGGCTATCGCTGGCTACCAGTGGCTCTGGTCGGTGGCCCGTTTGCGCCGACTCTTATTGTAGGAAACGTTGATTTTGAACAGTGCCGTTAAGGAAATAACACTAATGTTAGTAATATTTCTTAATTATATTTTACACGTAAATATAATTAAGATCATAATTTAATATTTTTGATGTGAGTTCTATCCATAATTTCGCTTTGTTACAGTAAAGTGTTGGAAGTCAAAATCGACAAACGACTTGTTGTCCTGTATTTTGTTTACCAGAGAAGTACCCAGTGTCTCAATTACCAACTTATACTGATGCTAAGAAACTATTTCCTATTTATTAGATATGAATTTAAACCTGATAAAATAACAAAATTCATGATTTATCCGAAAGATTAGCTACGGAAATGTTTGATGTGTGGCGAAAAGCATCGCTTCCCACTATTAGCTTTAATAGAGTACTATAACTTATTCGACACACCATATTCGATTAATATAGACGCTTATTAAAACCTTATCAAGACCGACAAAGTAACAAAAAAGAACAAGAAAAGATAACTAAGTATTTTGTCACTCAGTACCAAAGGTTATTTGATATTTGAAGTTGCAAATGCATTTTTTTTTAATTCTCTTGTACTTGCTCAAAAGATTATACCAACTTAACTATGTGGCAAGAATGTAAGAAAACTGAGCCTCTGACTTCTAATTTATCTGAAGAAACCTTAAAAGACATCGTGAAAAGCGGTTTGACTACGTTTCAGAATATCAAAGATTTTCTATGTCTTGCCCAGGCCGTAAAGCATATTATCAAATTGGTGACATAAGCTTCAAGTGCAGTTTGCTGAGAAAGTAAACAAAATGATTTTATAATGGCAAGAGCATCAGTATCACGACTGCTGATGCCTAATTTTGAAAAAAAAACAGCGTTATCTATACTAATATTATAATCTATACTAATATTATAAAGCTGAAGATATTGTTTGTTTGAACGCGCTAATCTCAAGAACTACTGGTCCGATTTAAAAAGTTCTTTCGGTGTAAGATAGCCCATTTATCGAGGAAGGCTATAGGCTGTATATCATTACGCTTAGATTAACAGGAGCGGAGCCACGCGGGTGAAACCGCGAGGCAACCGCAAGCGCAGCTAGTACTAAATAATTACTTATTTCTGATATTTTCATTCCTCTATAATATCATTTTCATTAATGAAATACGTTAAAACAACTAATCAGGCTATTATTTAGTGTATCACAAAGAAGTTTGTTATATAATAGACTTGAAGGCCATAAAAATACTGTGATTAAAAAATAAATCAAAGTTTGCGAAAAAATCATATTTTTCTAATTTTCAATTGGGTTGGGGCACCTCAAAACATCAAGACAGGTAAACAATATTTTGTATGCTGAATTCACTCATTAAAAGGCACCTTTCTGTCGCTATGCCTTTTGAAAAAAAACAAAAAAAATTTCTTTCATACATTATCACTCCACCCTACTATACAACCAATCACGCACGATTTTCATTTAATGAAGGCTCGTACAGCCTATACAACCAATCACGCACGATTTACATTTAATGAAGGCTCGTACAGCCTATCCAATCACGCACGATTTTCATTTAATGAAGGCTCGTACAGCCTATACAATAAATAAATAAATATCATAGGACATCATTACACAAATAGACCTAGTCCCACAGCAAGCTCAATCAAGGCCCGCGTCGTGGGCACTAGGCGACGACAAATACAATATTTAATAAATACATATATAGACAACACCCAGACCCAAGAACAAATAATTAAGTTCATCACACAAATACCTGCCCCGACCGGGGATCGAACCCGGGAGGCAGCCCAGTAGGCAGCTACTTCACCACTGCGCCAACCGCGTCGTATACTTCTTGCATAAACCAATAATTTTATTCATTATTATTATTTTAAATTTGATTTGCACCCCGTGTGCAGTCTCGTCTAACTTGAAGATAGGATAGGTTACATTTCAGTTTATAGTCGCAAAAATATATATATATATTTTAATTATTTGACAGTCAGTTCTCTGTGTATCTGTTACTTCCAATTGATCCTTACATAATATGGCGGTATCTATTGACTGGATTGAGTAAGTATTCAATAGATGGCGCTATTTAATAATTAGAAGACTACGCGTTTGACCGTTCATATTCATAATTAAGACAAGACAACGTCTGTCGGGTCAGCCAGTATGTATATATTTATCGAATATAAAAATAATATTTACAATTGCATGATTAATATTAAGCGAAATACGTAGATCAAGCGTAGATCAATTATAAAGTTATATCTTTCGTTTGGATACTACTTACATATTATTTTATTTCATTTAGTCGGTACACAATTCGCTATAAGATACTACAGTTAATATATTTTGTATCCAGTAAGTATAAGTTGTAGTACCTACATAAAACTTCCGACTAAATACTCTAAATAGTTTTATGGCCATACAAATGTGTACCTACAGCGGGTACTGTGCAGTGTGCACGCGTAAAGAGTGTAATAATAATAAATAATAAAAATACTTTATTGTACACACAGATGAAGTTGACAGAAATACAATAAAACAGCAAAAAAGGTCAAGGTACAGTAGGCGCCGGATATTATACGAATTAAGTATATTTGAACAACTAATACGTAGAAGAGGAATTAGTTATGTCTTCATTTACTTTTTACGACAACATTTTATATAAACAAATATATCTCTGTCTCTATCTCTGCTAGAAAAACACACTGTCATATACGTATTATTTATTAGTAAATTATTGCATTCGTACAGTCACGTGGTCTCCTCAGAAAATCAGTGCAGCAATACCCTTCAATTAACCCTAGAAGCCTAATCTATATAGAACGTACACAAAGCCTTAATATACGTCTCAGAGGCGTACACATATAAAATGCCTTATTTTAGGTATATTGTTTAATTATTCTTGTTTTAATAAAGCGGAAATTTGAATTTGGGAAATAAACTAAAAATAAAACCACACTGTTATCAATTATAACTATAATTACAGTTGTTTGTTACAACATAAAAAACAATATGCATAAATTGGAACAAAAAAATTAACTTCTTCAAAATCAACTAAAAGATATATTATTTTTATAGAGTATCAATTTTTTTTACGCTAATTATATAATATATATTTTTAGATCAAACATTACAATTAACCAGTCTTTAGAGGACTAGATTAACTTTAGGAATAGACTACACATAAATCAACCTTGTGCTCGCCACACACAGAATTTTTTACATTTATTACACACTAATTTTGATATTCATGGTTGGATTAGTTTCTTCAGAGGGTCCAGATTCTTGTAATGACAAAACGAACTCAGACACCTCAATATAACGTAACGCTTAAAAAGATTAATATGAAAATTAAAAGGCAATATAATGCGTATAAATTGTACGTGCCGAAAAATAAATTAAATTTATTTTTAAATGACACTTTTTGGCCTAACGGCATAACTTTCAGGCGCTTTGTACAATATTTAAATAAAGCGAAAGGTCGAAGTCCTACTGAAATTAAATAAAAATGTTATTAATATGGATTCAGAAAGTAAAATGTATTGTAAATTTACTACTTTTAATTGTAAATCGATTAAAAGGTCTATTGATAGTGTTCGTATGATTTGTAGTGATTCAGATTTGGTAGCCTTACAAGAGACATGGTTACTACCTCATGATATACCGTTTATTGGAACTGTTTGTAATAACTTTGAATATACTGGTAAATCAGCAGTTGATACATCAGCCGGCTTACTGACTGGTAGACCTTATGGGGGAGTAGCCATTCTCTGGAGAGTTGGTATATTTGACTCTGTAACAGTAATACAGTGTAGTAGTTCGCGGTTGGTTGCTATAAAAGCCACAATAAGGGGCCGCGCAATAATTGTCTTTTCTGTTTATATGCCAACGGACTCGATACTTAATCTTAATGAGTTTACAGAAGTCCTTAGTGAAATAAATGCAGTCGTAGTGAGTAGCGATGTTGAATGTGTATTTATTCTAGGAGATTTTAACGCCCACCCCCAGGAACTCTTTTATAAAGAGTTGATTAATTTCTGCACGGATCAGTCCTTCATATGTGCTGATGTGATTAAATTAGGGGAGTCTGCGAGTAACTACACATTCATCAGCGAGGCTCACGGATGTAGGCGGTGGTTGGATCATTGCGTTGTATCTCAGTCTGCCTGGCATACAATTGTTAGCGTAGGAATAGACGAGGGTGTGTATATGTCAGACCATTTGCCTTTATTTATTAAATGTGACTTAGGTGCTGTGAGGTCACGGCACATGACCCGCGACATGAATCGGAGTTCGGTTATTTGGGGTGAAAGAAGTGATTCTCAAATTGATAGTTATCGCGAGATATGTGACGACCGTTTAAAAGAAATTGACCTCCCCCAAGAGCTGTTCAGTTGCAGTGGAGGGTCGTGTTCCTTGGCTGAGCATAGAATTGTTTTAGATCGACTCTATAGTAAAATTGTACAGAGTCTATCTGATGCGGCGGTATTGTCTTGCGAGGCAAGGCACCCTAAAAAAGATAGACGAAATAAATTATGTGGGTGGAATAGGTATGTGAGAGAAGCTCACCGGGAGGCGAAACTTAGTTTCAAGTTGTGGGTATCTCATCAGCGTCCGAATTCTGGCCCTGTTTATAATCAAATGTCTCTTACTCGAAAAATTTTTAAAAGTCGACTTAAATGGTGTCAGAATAACCAAGACCAAATTAAAATGGACATTATAGCTGAACAGCAGGCTTCAAAAAATTTTGTTCAATTTTGGAAGTCCACTTCTAAACTTGATATTAAGCCAAGTTTGCCGGTGAGTGTAGAGGGGCGTAATCAACCTGAAGATATAGCAAATATGTTTAGAGAACACTTTAAAGTGCGGTCACCTTTGGGGCCCTCAGCCGCGGTTTACGAGGAGCCCGGCAGAGGTGGGGATGAGCTTCTGCTTCATGTCTCTTCTAAGCAGGTTGCATCTATCATAAAGAACATGAGTAGAGGTAAATCTCCGGGACATGACGGGCTCAGTGTTGAACATTTAAAGTATGGGGGGTGTCATTTGCCGAGAATACTTTCCATGTTCTACACCTTATGTATTAGCCACGCCTATCTTCCCGCGGCTCTCATGAAAACTGTAGTCGTGCCTGTGATTAAAAATAAGACGGGTGACATCTCCGATAAGGGAAATTATCGCCCCATATCGCTCGCAACGATTCTAGCCAAGGTGCTGGACAGTGTGCTTGATGCTAGTCTTAATGGCTTTTTAAACCTCCATGACGCTCAGTTCGGCTTTAGACCCGGACTCTCCACTGAAAGCGCTATTTTGAGTCTAAAGCACACTGTTCAACACTACAACAAGCGTAGGACTCCTGTGTATGCTTGTTTCCTCGACCTATCCAGGGCATTTGATCTTGTGTCGTATGACGTCTTGTGGGGGAAGTTGAGGGACAAGGGTATACCGGTAGGCATTTTAAATATATTTAAATTCTGGTATGCTAACCAACAAAATGTTGTTAGATGGTCTAACTCATACTCCGAAGTGTATGGGCTTGAGTGTGGTGTTAGGCAAGGCGGACTTTCGTCTCCCAAGCTATTTAATTTGTATATCAATGACCTTATTGTCGGGCTCAACAGTACGCATGTCGGTTGCAGCATTGGAGGTGTCTGCGTTAATAATATCAGTTATGCCGATGATATGGTGTTGCTGGCTCCGACTGCGTCTGCTGTGTCGGAATTATTAAAGGTTTGTGAGAAATACGTTGAGGCACATGGTCTGAAATACAATGTAAATAAATGTAAATATGTTGTTTTTGGGGACACCGGTAAGTATCCTAAATGTACTTCCACCATAGCTCTTAATGGTGTAGATATTGAAAGAGTTAAACAATTTAAATACCTTGGGCATATGCTTACCGATGACCTCCGAGACAATGTGGACATTGAGCGGGAGCGACGAGCGTTGGCGGTTAGAGCCAATATGTTGGCTCGTAGATTTGCTCGTTGTAGTAAGGACGTAAAAATAATGCTTTTTAAGGCGTTCTGTCAGAATCTCTACACGAGCAGTCTATGGGCCAGCTATGCGGATCGATCGCTAAATGCTCTTCGTGTCCTGTATAACAATGCCTTCCGAATGCTGTTGAAACTGCCACGCTTCTGCAGCGCCTCCGGGATGTTTGCTCAAGCACACACATCGGATTTCTGGGCCGTCATTCGCAAACAAACAGCTTCTCTTTTAAGGAGAGTGCGGGGCAGTTCCAACAGTATAATAAGGACCATCGCGGAGGATGTAAGTGCGCCCATCATGGGACACTTTGTGCGTACACTTGTTGCATCAAAGCGACTTGTCTATGCGTAGAGTGTCCTATGGTGGACTTAGTTATTAGTTATTAGGACTTAGTTTTTAGTTTTTAAGATATAATTATTAACACTAATACTTAGGTTTTTTTTTTTTTTTTTTATTTTACTAACAAAATATGGATCTGCGATATCCGAATTGTATGCAAATAAAATAAAATAAATAAAAAAATATTTTCGTCCTCGCTTTGAACGTCGTCGATAATCTGGTCATCCTCAACTTTGGAATCTGAATCCTCGTGAGGACTGTCATCTCTGTTGAAAATTGCGATAATGTCGTCTTTATTTAATATATTGGACCGTAACATATTTATAACTGAAACGATGCCGAAAAAAGATATAAAATACACGAAAAACAATCAAAAGTAAAATCACTTAATCTTAGTTAAAAGTTACACAAAGCCTAAACATACGTCTCGAAGGCGTGCAACACTTCGATAAATCAAAAATGGTGGGACTTACCTTAACGATACAGGCACCGTCCTTTAGCTCCCGTCGACCACTGAGATAACTAAAGAGTACGACGCTCTAGCTTTAACCGTTAGAAAGAGACATCTGATATTCGAAATCGTGTACGCCTCGCAGGCGTAGATTAGGCTTCTAGGGTTAATGGTTGCTGCTTCGCGGTAATCCTTTTTGCCGCTATTGCTATCTCTTCTTTTTAATTTTATTAGATTATTAAGAATTGCATTTTTTCTTTATGGTGGCAAATAAAGTCTTCTATTTCGAAACAAATCATCATGTCATATTTATTAATTGTTCTGATACCGACTATTATAAATCATTATTATTTATAATAAGTAGTTACAGCCCTATAAATGTACATATTATTTACTATTATAAAACAGAGTGCAGCAATAACATAATTAAATCATATTATTTAATACAATCTACAAAATTTATGGTACAAAATCATTGGCCGCTTTGTTTGGCTTATTTAACCTCATGTTGGTAATTATAATAACTTTGGCAGACAGTGCACGTACTTAGCACCGCGTAGCTTTAATGTCACGCTCTGCTCATGTCACACAGATTGACTAACGTGCCTCGCTAAGCAAAGCCTAAATACTCGCAAACCATTAACTTAAGAAACTATTGCATTATCACCGATCCCTGATAAGTAGGTATGCAGATACTGAACCAAATCTGCCCGTTCATAACGGGTTAAAATCTAGTCTGAAGGACTGACTTAATACAAGTAGATGAAGCTATTAATAGCATGTTATAAAGAGAAATCATTTAGCAGAATATCATCGTTTGTATCATGAGTATATAAGTAAGAATTATCATAATACAATACTTTTGTACACGCTAGGTGTTTTCCTAACTAATAATATCAGTTTTACAATAATTATGTACTCAAATACATTAAAACGCAAATATTTCGTCGGACGCTTATATAACTTTTATGAAAATTATAACGTTAGACGTCAAGCGTCTGAGTACCTACACCCAGCGCTGGCGCTTGGTAGTCTGTTTAGCAGTATAGTTACTACGCAGTACAACCATAGAAAATATACTGGTACAACGCGTTTGACATATTATTAGCGCGGCGTCAGGTTAGTGTTACGTTAGTTTAGTGCCTTGACGTCGCGTACGTACGCATCCTATGTGTCAAACTCAAAGCCTAAATCATGATTGTCGCTTACCACTTGGACAAAAGAAAAACGTAACGTAATTAACATTAGTAATCTACCTCCCTTATTTTTATTTTTTTAATTATTTAAAATTATAGATCTGACCTTTATCCTCGTCGCCAAATGTAGATACGCGTTCACTGTCGTATACGCAGGGGATGGGATTGGCTCGTTACGTCGCCAGTAATTAGGGTAAACACACGTCCGCTCACGCCGAGGGCTGCTGCGTGACTGTGCTCCCCACTACCCGCGAACCCGAGACATCCAGGGATATAGTACCTATACTTTACTCAAACACTACAGTGAGGCAACAATATAGAGGATGCTTTGATTTACTCGCTAAGAACTTTAAAGCTACTAAAGTCTAAAGACTCAGTAGTAAAACCAGGACTCCCGTTTATACTTTTGTACCATTTTTGAATGGTGTGGGGATGTGGTAGGCACAGAGTAAACACTTTTTAACCGACTTCAAAAAAAAAGGAGGAGGTTATGTCACATAACATTGTAGGCCAGGTATTATTCAACCAAAGTTGAATTATAGTGTAATGTTAAAGCGAAGCTCCGCAGTGCTGGGGAATATTTTGACGTGCTGACTACGTTTTTATTCTTCAACTGTCTGGAGAAAAGTTCTTGAGTGGTAACGTTGGTTGTTTCAAGTGATCTAGCTTGCTCATACTTGAGAAAACATTTCTGTTCAAGCACGAAAATAACGTCATCAGGGATAGTATTTTTACTTTTTTTCGACGGTTCTGTTCTCTCAGTCTTTTTATTTCCTTGTTTTGTCTTTCAATTTTTTCCTTAGCAACATGCAGTTTACTTAATAACTTCGTCTTTTTTGGTGTGTTCTCCACTAACGATTCGTAAGTATCCTGCAAAAAATAATATATGTAGGAAAGCGTCAGTATACCTATCTCTATCTATACAGGGTGTAATCGTTAAGTGTGCACAGGCGATTATTCCGTAGCTATTACAGATAACAAAAAACTTTAAACTGATATCGAAAGTACTTAACCTAATGAGTAGAATGTTCTTAATAAATTTTTAAAAATAAATATCTATATAGAAATATCTAAAAAATTAACTTTAAACCCTTCCATACATTTAGTATGAGATATGAATATCCCATGTAAATTTAATATGAAAGATTTTAGAATATCCTTTCTTTTTTTGGTTTTCTGCTTTAATCACTTAGCAAATTTGAAGGGAAGTTCGTTTAGAAACTGTAAATAGAGCCTCAGTGCACAATGAGGATGTCACTTCGAAAATCTGCTATATATGGGAAATAAAATGTATGGGAACGTTTAATGTAACATTGTTAGACATTTCACGTTTTATTTTTAACAATTTACTATGGCTATTTTACTCATTAGGTTAAGTACTTTCAATATCAGTTTAAAGTTTGTTGATATTTGCAATAGTTACGGAATAATCGTTTGTGCACACTTAACGATTACACCCTGTATAACTTAAGTACCTGTTCTAAAATTCTCTTTCTCGGTTGTGGCGAAGGATTTCTTGGGGGTGGTGGTTTTGGATCATTATTTTCGTTGTTTTGTTTTTCAATTTTATCGTGAGCAACATGCAGTTCCACTGACGATTCGTTAGTATCCTGCAAAAATAAAAATTTTGTTGTGAATATCTGGAAAATGTACATACTCACACGAACAACACTATCTACATTATAATATGGAGGAAAGCGTAAGTATACCTATCTCAATGTATAATAACTAAAGTATCTGTTCTAAAATTATCTTTTTTGGTTGTGGTGAATGGCTTTTAACCCATTGACCACCGAGCGGCCCGATCGGGCCGAGACACAATAGATTTTCTATTGTGTCTGTGATCCGAGGACTGACGGATTAAAGAGTGGTTTTGGATCTTTATTCTGTAACATTTAAACAAGTAAAACATGTAGTTACTAATTAGACATGTAATTAAAACAATATAAAATTAATAAAATAGAGTAAAATTTACGAAAATCCAATTCCAGATACAAATCCAAAATTTACAATATTCCAAAAGACACAATTTTTGTAAATAGGTACGCATTTCAAATGCCTAAAATTATATTTTTTATAAAGAGCACACTAACCTCTTCATCAGTTATCGTTTTCAGTATATCAATTGTCGGATAGGCTGTTTTTATCAATAGTCGAAGCTTTTTTCCTTTAACAAAGCTGGATTCACTAAAATGTTTAGAGCAAATTGTGCTAAATTTTGTTGGAAACCAATTGTTATGTCCTGTCGCCTCGATCCATTTTTCTTTTATATTCGGGTTCCTTGGAAAACTGAAAAAAACAAACAGTCTTAGCAATAAGGAGTTTTCTTAAAAATACTCCCAAGCTGACAACTAGATGGATGGCGTCCATGTCATAATATTTATTTTTAGTAAGTACCTCTGTATTAAAATACTTATAAAAATAATAAAGTAGTTATTTTTATTTAATACTTTTTAGTGTATTTTTCAACACTAATCAACCAAGCCCAAACTCGATAAAATTGAGTCCATTAATTACTTAGTTCCTATGGCCACCTTCCGATTCCATCACCAAATCAGCTCTATGTCATGATAATTTTCCAATTTACATACGTATATACAAAATGTAACCTCAATCGGTACCCGGGAAGTGAATCAAAGTTACTTGCTAGATTTTCAATTAAGTCATCGAGATCAGACAAAACTTCTCATAAAATAAAAACTACTAGGCCTAACTGAACAACTCAAAACCATTCCGCAGCAAACAAAAAAAGGATCAGTAAATCGGTTCATAGACCTCGGCGTAATCGGCGTACATATACATAAAAAAAAATATACCGGCCGAATTGATAACCTTCTTTTTTTGAAGTCGGTTAAAAAGTTGTAGGTCAAGTTGTCACAAAAAAATCTAGGCTAAAATGTACCTTAAGGGCCATCGAGTTGGGCAACCAAAATTTTTTTGGAGAAAGGTCTATGCCTAAGTAACTGACCCGTAAAATCTTAACCGGCGGAGATTTATAGTTTTTTAGAAATTAATTATCAAAGTTTCATAATTTTTCATACAATTTCGAGCAACCATCTTGACATTTGTTTTTTTTGTTGCGTTTCGTTTTTGCAAGTACAATTCTTGTAAAATGTAATTTTTTTCAATGATGGAATATTATGTATTCAATATTAAGCTGCGAAAGTCCGAATCTAGCTAAAAAACGTTACGCTAAAATAAGCATTGCATTATCATAAGACTTGCCACAGAACCGAAGCTGTCAACCCCGAATTCCACGTGGTCTTGTTTGCCCTACCCCTAGAGTGTATGTAAAAAGCCGGAGGCGCGGAGGGAGAGCAGCCCTCGCCCGCCGTGACAAAGCTCGGGAGCCGTGGCGGGCGGACGGGCGACCGTGCTTTGTCACGCAAGGGCGGAAGGGCTGCACTTCCCGTAGCGCCGGAGCTAAGGCAGTGTCTGACACAATATAAAAATCGATTTCTGAAAAATCGATTTTTTTCAAATTTGTATTTGCAATGTAAATATAAGTCCATTTTTATGTAGCCCAAGAATGGTACCATAATAAACAATCTCTGGGATCTCTTATCAGTAAAATCAGGATTTTTTTTAGTTCAGGGAATTCGATAATATTGTGAGTACATTCCATTAATTCTAAATATTGCACGCCTCATAAGCGAAGCGTTGAGGTGGGTACTACTGTCACTTCGCGCAAAACATCTGATTTTTCAAACTTAAAATGTCTTTATGTATCATACATTGCACTTGTAAGATAATACATACACACACATATTAAGAAAAAACACTATTTTTAACATTCATGATATTTTTGATGTCATTTTTGTTATTTAAACTAGTTAAAAACAGTTTAAAAAAGTTCTGTCTTGGACGTCCGTGTGTCTGTATGTGCGGAGGATTTTCTTGTTAACACGATAGCGACCGAAATACTTTACTAATCGAGTCTTTTTTTTTCTCTTACGCTTGAGTATGCTCAGGAATAGAACCCTTTCATTTTCCAGGGTCTGATTCGATGTGGTTTAATTGTTATTAAATAAACAAAAATAATAATTAATAAATAATTATTAAAAAAAAAATATGAGGCGTGCACTTTTGGATTTTACAAATTATTTTTTTTTTACCATAAAAGAAAAAATCGAAAGTCGATTTGAGATCGAGCACACCAATTGGGTTAGCCCGCTTTGAGTAGCAGATCTGAATCGGAGCACCCTGACTTGAGTCAAATTAGGTCACTTTGAGTAGCAGATCTGAATCAGAGCACCCCAACTTGAGTCGATTTAGGTTACATTGAGTAGCATATCCGAATCAGAGCACCCCAACTTGAGTCGAGTTAGGTCACTTCGAGTAGCAGATCCGAATCGGAGCACCCCGATCCCACGTGGTTTTGTCTGTCACACAACTAGAGTGTTTTTGTAAAGCGAGGGGGCGACGAAGCGAGTCTTCTGGCGAAGCCCACTCGTTTCCCCCTCCTTAAAAAAGTTAACATTTTCACCCGAAACTATTTAAAAAAATGTCAAAAATTACTGTATTTTATGTTGTATTCTTATCCCCCCTCCTTTTTCCAACCCTCCCTGCCAAATCTCCTCTCCATTATCCCCTTTTTCCTATTACATTTCGTAACATAACCTCAAAAATTGTTATGCATTTTTTTCGAAAAGGGGGGGGGGGTCCGAACCTCCCCCTTCACAAAGGGGGTTCCTCTCCCCCCCTCCTCACCTCCTCCCCCCCCTTTACCCCCCCCTTCAACGGCCCTTAAAGTACATTTTTACCAAAATCTATATTCTATGCCTCTTTTTCTGGAAATCTGCTCATTCAAATTATCATTTTTCTGTTATATACATATAATACATATATTCTGAATAGAAAATTACTTACCGGTGGAAGGAAACATCTTCGTTAACTCGGCCACTCACTGTTGTGGAGTTTCTACAGTTTATAACTGCGCAATTCGGCATTTTATCAGTTACACGTCTTTCCTTGGCGAGCTGCAAACGTGCTGCAAGCGCGGAATGAGTGTAGGGCAGCGTCAAGTAAGTGTTTTATACATACGTATTATGGACACGCGAAGTACATACACTCGCGTAGTTTATCGCGATATTTGGTTTGCGGAATGTTTACTGTGTTAATGTTTGTTTTATTTGTTTTCTTTTTTGGTATTTTCCATTTGTCAACACAGAGTAGTGAGTACAGAGTGTCCCTTCGTCCAGCATACTCACCACAACTCACCATGGAATCCTGATATTTCATGAATGTCAAAAAACTGTTCTGAAATAGTGCTAAATAGTGCCCAAAGGAAAAAAATAGTGCTCTTGTACTTGCGAAGTTATAGCCATAGTTCGATGAGTATGCTGGACGAAGGTTTCGCCCAGCATACTCACCTCCGTCCGGAGAATCTGTATACGCTTCAAACATAATTCATACTTCAAAAAATAGTTCCCAAATAGTGCCAAACGGTGCCCAAAAAGAAAAAACAGTGCTCGAATAACTTCGGAGTTACAGGCTTCGTTCAGTGAGTATGCTGGGCGTAGGTTCTACGCCCAGCATACTCACCTCAGTGCGCGAATATCGAACGAGCTATAGGTACAATTTACGTCTCAAAAAATTGTGCTTGAAATAGTGCCCAATATCAGTCCAATTTTTGCTTGACTTTTGACCTAGAAAACCATTAAATTTGATTGTAAACTTCTACATACATTACATTGAGTACAGTCGAATACAAAATTATTAACTTTCTTTCTAACAATTTTTGTCTTGTGTAAATTATTTGTTTTGTTATATTGTCTATGTAAGGGAGTATTTACTTTAGAATCGCAATATTATTAATTACACATTATTTTAATAATACTTTATAATAATATGATTAAGCCTTCGCGCGTCGCATGGGACCCCGGTAGCTAGGAACAATGATTTTATATATTTGTCTAGATCACGGCGCTTGAAGGATTAAGATATCAAATGAAGTAAATCATGCATGAAAAATAAAGTTGCTGTTATTAATGCTTACAT
The DNA here is from genome assembly GCF_061535395.1 of Colias eurytheme. Taxonomy (NCBI): domain Eukaryota; kingdom Metazoa; phylum Arthropoda; class Insecta; order Lepidoptera; family Pieridae; genus Colias; species Colias eurytheme. The sequence goes on along the minus strand of NC_142989.1, from coordinate 2,519,322 downwards.
TAGTTACAACTGACAAAATTATTCAAAATAATCATTTTCCGGATCAAGGACGGTACCACAACGTTTACGGAATTGACCTGTATTCCTCATGTGATAAAGTTCAATATAGTGTGGCAGTAATGGATGCACGTACGGTCAATAGGTATGGGGCTTACGACGCGCGGCGCCCGCGACGCTAAACATTTTTTTATATGTATATTATATACATACAATATTAAAACTACAATTTTTTCTATTTACATTGATTATATTATGAATGTTAACAAAAGCTGTGAACTAGTTAACTAGAATTCTGATTACTTTGGCCCTTTAAATAGTAATAAATAACGTAAGTAATTAAAAATGTTTTTTATTGCTAAACCTTTCATTGATGAAACTATTGGAAAGAGTTTTAAAAATTTGTATAACTATGTCACAGTACTAGTTTTGACTGGTTATAAGTTTTGCCTGCAACATATATACAAAAAGAAACTGTATAATTTCCTTTTTACAATTTTTCAAGATATTAATTTTATTGGCTGCAAATGACTGTTTTTATTCAGACAAACACACAATGCAATGAAGTAATAGACTTCATTTACGCTTAAAGTTTCATTCATTTATTATTATTTATAAAATATATAATAATGCATTTAATCGAAAGTTTTTGACATGTGAGAAAATACCATAATTATTTCCAATAACATGAAGTCTACAATTAGAAAGTTTAATATTTTTGTCCAAAAACATGTGTCGACGACTGTACCCCATTTTACGTTAGTATGTAGAAGTTTACATTAAAATTTAATGGTTTTCTAAGTCAAAAGTCAAGCAAAAATTGGACTGATATTGGGCACTATTTCAAGTACAATTTTTTGAGACGTAAATTATACCTATAGCTCGTTCGATATTCGCGCACTGAGGTGAGTATGCTGGGCGTAGAACCTACGCCCAGCATACTCACTGAACGAAGCCTATAACTCCGAAGTTATTCGAGCACTGTTTTTTCTTTTTGGGCACCGTTTGGCACTATTTGGGAACTATTTTTTGAAGTATGAATTATGTTTGAAGCGTATACAGATTCTCCGGACGGAGGTGAGTATGCTGGGCGAAACCTTCGTCCAGCATACTCATCGAACTATGGCTATAACTTCGCAAGTACAAGAGCACTATTTTTTTCCTTTGGGCACTATTTAGCACTATTTCAGAACAGTTTTTTGACATTCATGAAATATCAGGATTCCATGGTGAGTTGTGGTGAGTATGCTGGACGAAGGGACACAGTACAGACCACGTAAATTGACGTAAATAGTAATTAGTAATAAGTTGTCAATGGTTGTCAATGTCACTTGTCACATTGTTTATGGAAGTTATGAACACAGAGCAAGTCGAGCAAGTAGGTAATACTTTATTAGAGTATATATGTATACTATCTATAGAGTGCGAATAACGAAGTGGGAACAGTAGGCACAGGTGGAAACAATTTATTTTTATTAAAATAAAACGAGAAATATCCAAAAATGTTACATTACTCTACATTTTATTTCCCATACATTTTGTATTCATGGCAGATTTTCGAAGTAGTGTCCTCAAAATATGTGCAATACAATACAATATGATTTTCCCTTCAAATTTGCGAAGTAATTAAAGCAGAAAACCAAAAAAAGAAAGAAAAAATTTTGTGTGGTTTTATGAAACCACGGTAAAAGTGAAACTGTTCGAACGGTTCCGAACACTGCTTTGTGTAGCGCATGTCGCGTGACGGTCGGCTGCCGAGTAGATATACCTACTCGGCAGCCGCGGCCCGCGATACACGTGACATGCGCTACACAGACCAAAAAGTTTGAGACGATGTAATAAAAGTTTCACTTTAAAAGCTAAAATCTTTCATATTAAATGTACATGGGATATTCGTATCTCATACTAAATGTATGGGAGGGTTTCAAGTTAATTTTTTAGATATTTCTCGTTTTATTTTTAAAAATTTATTATGGCCATTTTACTCATTAGGTTAGGTTACCAGCCTGCGCGGGTTACCAGCACTGACAGGAAAATATATGAACATGACAAGCGCCGATAAGCGCTTAGGGAGTATTCAGAGAGAAAGCTTGAAACTTATAAGCGCTTATCGGCGCTTGTCATGTTCATATATTTTCCTGCGCGGGTTGACAGCACTGACAGGAAAATATATGAACATGACAAGCGCCGATAAGCGCTTATAAGTTTCAAGCTTTCTTTCTGAATACGCCCTTATAAGTTTCAAGCTTTCTTTCTGAATACGCCCTTAAGTACATTCGATATCAGTTTAAAGCTTTTTGATATCTGTAATAGTTACGGAATGTGTACACTTAACGATTACACCCTGTATAGTATCTATATCTCAACTGCCTACGATGCGCACTAAGCAATTTGTGCAAAACACTCGCTCTATATTATTGAAATATATTATACTCGAAGTAATATCTCTCGGCAGTTACGGATATTTCAAAGTCAAAATCCATCAAATTCAAATTAATAACTGAAAAAAACTTTCGGTAAAAATTCATTTCATCAGGCAAACCACTGGTAGCTTGGTTGTCCGCTCTGCGGTATCCGATCATTAAGTAATGGATAACACTCGCAGGCGTTTCCCCTTTTGCCGAGGTTTAAGATTATTCGAATCGAAAAATCTTATGCTTTCATAAAAACTACTTGCGTAATCGATTACAAACACTCTGCGTATTCGTAAAACATCGAAAGGACGTCTGCGAGTGCTCCGATAAAAATGCCGTTTTGCACTGTCAAGTCTTGCAGAAGCAATTCAAACATGTCGAATATTAAAAAAGATGGAATAACCTTTCATTTGTATATATTTTTGAAGGGAAAACTTCTTTAGCGGCGTTGGGTATAAAATCTTAAACTCGCGTCAGGACACGTGGCCTGATCGAAAAAGCGTAAGAGCGTATACGCACTATGCGGGTAGCCGCATTGCGGGTAGCCGTCCGGCTGACCGCAAGCACAATTATGTACGTAATATTCATTTCTATGCGCACTGTGCGGTCTGCGGTAGCCGCATCGCAGTGCGCATAGAAATGAATATTACGTACATAATTGTGCTTGCGGTCAGCCGGACGGCTACCCGCAATGCGGCTACCCGCATAGTGCGTATACGCTCTAAGACGGATGTTTTTTTTTTTTAGCCCTTATATTCCATGCGTAAGACGGATACCATTCCAATCGTAGACAGAGAATCCAATAGACACCGGCAATGCGTGTCGCAGAAAGAGATAAAAAAGAATACGTCACAATATTTAGGGTTACCATGTGAGGGAAAATTTACCCCGCAATTTGTAAGATACAAATCTCTCAATATCATTATTCACATAACATAAGTGGATAATAATGAGATATCCACATTACATACTTACATGTTTATACTAATATTATAAAGAGAAAATGTTTGTAATTATGTATGTACATATGTATGTATGGTTTTCGGAGCGCAGCTAGTATATAATAAACATATTACTTTTAGGTGGGTAATACATATTATGTATATACACCTACCTATATATTATATAACTCTGTCTGTCTGTCTGTTACTCAATCACGCCTAAGCTACTAAAACAATTTGCATGAAATTTGGTATGTAGACATTTTGATACCTGAGAAAGGACATAGGCTACCTTTTATTGCGAAATATGTACCACGGGCGAAGCCGGGGTGGACCACTAGTATGTATAATATATATCATTATCATAATCCCATATAAAAATGTGTATGTAATGATAATGTAGATGAAAACTCGATTGTTCATTATTTTTTATAAAATAAAATAAAAAAAATAAAAGAATGTTTATTTTCGTAAGTATTAACAGATACACACGTTAATTATATTGACCGACCCGCGAACGCGCAAAAAAAACGAAATTTACTTAATAATAATTTATTGTAATAAAAAAATTACATTTAAATTATCTCTAACTTAATTAACTACGTCCCTCCGGTTCAATGTTGGAAGTTGGAACCAAGAGTGTCCACTGTCTTCGGCGGGGCAGCGTCGCGGTGGTGGTGATTGCCGTAATACTTTCTAACCTTCGGTTTTGGTTTCCAATCTGTTCATCCTGTAGCTACAATCCAAATTTGTCGTAAATTATCCGGTTCAGGAAAACTGGAACAAGCCATTGAATATTTCAGATATTTAATTAAATACACACTGCAGAATATATATTATTATTTCCCATAATAGTGGGTAACAATTTGTAGAAAAGTTGGCAACACAAATTTTTTTAGGTTAAAATTTATAATTGTTATTTTTGTGGTTTTTAAACAATGTATTCAAGTCAACAGCACGTGATACACAATATATTAACACGCTGAAATATCATGAAGGCCTATAAACTGATAAAGAGTTGTATACTTACGAGTGAAAAGACAATCCAGGCATTTTCGTTCCACTATCACTTTAACACCCTTTAACGCTACACCGCACCATGGTATTATTTTATAAGGTATTAACAGTAAGTCTAAATCATTAAAAACCAAACATACCATGAATTACGTAACTTAGAACATATAAAAACTATATTTTTAGGGAAGACGATAGTTAGCTGTCAAACTTTGTTTAGCAAAGTAGGTTTCTTTTCTTGAAAAAAGTGGCACGCTGGGTGAAACAAAAAATTTTATCGTTCTCTCTCATTTCTTTACACAACACCGGCATAAGTTGCTCTTTTTCTTGTGTGAATGCGACATAAACTATCAATTTGTCTATTGGTTTCTCTGTCTACGATTCCAATATATCAAACATGCTGAACGTTAATAATCAAGTTTTCACTTCTGCCGGCACTCCCGGAGTGCAACCCGTCTTTTTTTTATTTTTTTAACGTACATTTCTTATTAAATGCAATTTCTAATAATCATCGATGTATCGTTTAGCGATAATATGATCAAGACAAATAATCGAGTCATGTTTACTCGATCATTGATGCGGCTCCACGAGACTATCATGGAAAGAAAATATACAACGCGATAATGAAACGCATTCCTTACGAGACTATCTTTAAAAGAAATACAAATTTAATCTTTATGTCCCAAGTTATAAAGTTGAATTTAGAACGCGATATTGAACCGCACTCCCCACGAGACAACTTGGAATGAAATACAAATTTTATCTTTATGAACTTAGGGATAGAGTTGAATTTTAAAACTCGTCGCTTAAAAGGTCGTAAATTTTTACGACTTTCGTGACACAAATTATTTTTGTGAATGTGTGATTGTGTTTCAATCTCAGAGCAATATGAGGTTTCAATAGTGTGAGTTACCCTCCCCGCACCAAAATCAGCAGAAAGTTTAGTTAGAACATTTGCCAGCGTACTACATCCATTACTTAATGATCTAAGGCGCTATCTAATCATTAATTTAGTCGTCCTTTATTTTTTGGTTTCGTATTGGTGCAATTGTGAGTGACCGGCATTATAGTTATAATAATCTGTAGCTGTGCATATGTCAACTGTAGTCTGTATATTCAAGTCAATTGTCAAACTTCAAACTTCAAAGTCAATTTACAGTTTGTATTTGGTTTGTATTTTGTAAACAGCGGCTGGCGGCTGCATTTTACAGGCATGTTACGAAGTAAAAATAAAATAATTTTGTCAATTGCAAGTAAATTGCTTGAAATTTAACAAAAATGAATCCTATGACGTGAGTATTGAGTATAAATTTTATTTATTCACTGTTTAATTCCTTAATCCAAAAATGTTTTGCATTTTGTTACCTTCATTTCAGAAATGTGAAAAACGTTTTAAAGCTTAGTGAACGTGAACTTTCTGGGAATTCGAAGAGTTCATGGCACGACCAGTATAAAGACAGTGCATGGGTTTTTGTTGGCGGTCTTCCATATGACTTGACTGAAGGAGATATTATTTGTGTTTTTTCTCAGTAAGTTTTATTTACTTTAATATAACCAGTCTGATAATCAAAACGATATACTGTGTTACATTTATAGTATTTTTTTATTATTTTTAGGTATGGAGAGATTGTTAACATTAATTTAGTAAGAGACAAAGCAACTGGTAAATCAAGAGGGTTTGCCTTCATATGTTATGAAGATCAGAGATCAACAATACTTGCAGTTGATAACCTCAATGGAATTAAGGTATTGCCACAGAATACATAATAGTAGCTAAACGCTATAGAACGGACACTCTCCGCCTCCCGCCAAAATTAAACACTTACCTCACCCCCGCACAATCAGTCTAAAAATAGTCCATATTTTTCTACAGGGACGATACGCAACGAAGATTGACAACATTAATCAAATTGTCTTAAAGTAATTTTATTATTTTGGATTTGTGATTATCGTTTTTCGTAGAAAATGGTTAGATATTGTGCTGTTTACGGATGTATTTCATCAGAAAAACGCGATTTTTTTTTACGTTAGTCAAAAATGTGCCAACCATAAAGCGTTAACACACACATTTGCAGTCTCTACAGTGTGACTGTCAAAACAATAATTTTGTATGGAGTGTCCGGGGTGTGGTATTGCCTAGCTTTTAATTATCAATTTTATTTGATTGCAAACTAGTGTTTTGATAGATGTTCCTGTCATAGTGCCTCATTCTGTCAATTCAACAGGAAGGAGGAAACAGATGACTATATTGCATTAGATGAATTCTTGAATTGGACTACCATGTCAATTGCTTTATAACTATGTACTATGTATATTTAGATTTTAGGACGCACAATAAGAGTGGACCATTGTGAGCAATATAAAGCACCAAATGCTGAAATGAGCAAATTAGATGAAGTGACCGCCTCATTAAGAGTAGAAGGTTGTGCACCACAAATACAAATCCCAGCTGTTCTTCCAATAAAAAAGGTATTATTCCTAGAAATATTTAAAAATATTATATGTACATATACTCAAAATGTGTAGACATTAAAAAATATAACCTTATAATATTATGGTACGGGAGCTAGTAATTTTTTAAAAAAAGTCATTTTAGTATAGTTGGGTTTTTGATATACTGTTTCTCTTGCTATTTTGGTTAGAGTCTGGGTTGTCTGGCTGATGGTAGTGGTTGCGTTTATTAGTGCGCACAGGAAAATATCCGTAATTTAAAGTCATTTATTAACACGTAATTTTTAATCTTTTGCCTTTAGATAGATTCATCAGATATAAATTTTTTATGTATGGGACATGTTTGTAGTATTTGATAAAAAATGTGGATTAATAGTTATATTTTATATTCCCTACTTATTTTGATGAATTAAAATATTTATGTTATAATGAATTTTATTTTTAATGTAGTTTGTAGTTTTAAACTGAAATATGTTTTTTTCAATATTACAATTTATTTTGGTTATAATCGAAATAGTAATTTTATGTAATAAAACATCTATTTTTTGTTGTCCGTTAACAAGCTGTGGCAACTTGTGATTAAAACAACACTCCGCTATCTATTTGTAAAAATTTTTATATCTGCAAGCATGTAATGGTGTAGCTGTTTTGTAAGTTGTCTTAAATAAGTAAGTACTAATATCTAAACCTTACTTTTAACAGGAAAAAGAAAAAGAGAAGAAGAAAAAGAGTCACAAAGAAAAAAAGAGTAAAAAGAAGAAAAAGAAACGAAGCAAAAGTTCAGATTCAGAGAGTTCTAGTGATTAAAGAAATTTGTGTAATAAATTGATGATAATAATATCTGAGTATTATTTTTAAGAACATTGTAAAATACAAATATGTATACAGTATATTATTTAAGCGTCACCTCCTCTGAGAGGATCTAGTAGCCGCGCTCTTACAGTATTATTCGGTAGTTCACGTTTTCTTTTTCACGCTAAGAAAGACTGTCCGTCCATATTCAAATTAAGTGGAAGAGAAAGGAAACCTAATAATATTACATATTTGATATTACATTATACGGCAGGGTCAGGAATCTGAATTTTTTTTAGCTATGCACATGCACCTGCGTCCTGCAAGACCACGCAAAATTTTAAAATTTATATCTGTAATTTATAATTATTATCTTTAATAATAAGTGACAGTTGACAATGCTGTATCACAATGAGCCTCTGCTTTTCTTTTGACATTTTGTTTAAAAACAAAACTTCAAATTTAATTTAAATTTTTATTATTTAATTCAGTGTTTTCAGGGTTTTTAATTATTATAAGCTGTAGAAAAAGATCAAGAAAAATGACAAATATTTTAGAAACTTTAATTTACGCCTCGGAAAAAGCCGCTCGTATAGCTCGATCCTGCTGTAACACTGGTGAATCAATATTGGTAGCTGAAAAGGGCGATACTGAAGCTAATCCGCGTTTTGAAAAAGATTTTAAAACTATTGCTGATGTATTAGCGCAAGAATCTGCTAAAGAGTTTATAGTGTCACGAATACCAGAATTAAAGGGTGAGGTACGAGGTGAAGAATGTTCTGAGATCGGCGGCATTTCAATAGCATTACAGGAGAATTCTGAGGATACGATCGATTTACTTAGCAAAATATTACCAATAGATACCGCTAAATGTATGGCTGAAGCTGCCCATAGTGATGTTGAGCAACTGAATTATGGAGAAACACTTCCAGACATTCCGAATATAGATTATTCTGACTTGGGAGTATGGATAGATCCTATTGGTGAGCGTATTCTTAATCAGTTTTTATGTACCTACTATGTGTGTATAAAAAAGGCCTTATCATGTTTTTGTATGATCAATTTCAGATGGAACAGCTGAATTCATTTCTGGTGTTCGAGGTGAAGCAAAGCCTGGGCACGGTCTGCCTTGTGTCACTGTTCTTATTGGAGCTTATTTGAAGTCTACAGGACAACCAGTTGTCGGAGTTATCAATCAACCATTTTATGATAAGTAAGATTTTCATACTTTTTGACTATAGTTAAATACTTTTTTGGAAAAAAGAGCATCAAATACGCACATAATATAAACTTTGCCATTAACCATAGTAGAATATCAGTCTTAGTCATAAAAGGTTGTTGCTTATTTGCAGATTTTTCAACATTCAATGTTTTATTTTTCATTTGATTAATATAATTTATATTTACAGTGGTAAAGGAAGAATTGTTTGGGGTGTTAAATATGGAGATACACAATTATCTTCTCATGAAAGCACAAGTAGTGAAAAAAAGGTTATTCTCATGAGTAGTGCCGAGAATGAGGAGGTAATAAAAAAATTCAAAAACATTGGATGGGAAGTACAATCTGTACCTGGAGCAGGACATAAGTTGTTGAAGGTTGCGTTAGGTAAATAAAATAATATTGAACACAAAACAGTAAAGTAGTTTTTACAGGACAATCACATACAAATTGCCAACATATATAAACATATGTATAAACTATCAGTTACAAAGACAGACATTATGTGGTCACTCTATAGTGAGAAAGTATCTATCTATCGAATTTAAATTATAATTATTATTTAATTATATTTATTATTTATTATTTTAATTTAATTTATACATTTGAATGCCATAAAACCAAAAATATCAATTTCAAGTATCTATCTACTGAAATGTCGTGTTGAGTCACTAATAAAACCAGTTCGCTAGTTGTTTTAAATATATCCAAACTATAACATATAACTTATAAACTAATTCCAGGTGAGGCGAGTGCATACATTGTATCAAAAGGGACAACTTTCCGCTGGGACACATGTGCCCCACATAGCATTATTTGTGCCAAAGGTGGTGATGTTGTTTGCTACAAAAATCACACACAGTTAAAATATAACGACCCACAAAACATGGATACTCAAGAATATTGCAATGAATTTGGAATAATTGCATTTACTGATTCGTCTGTTTTTGACGAAATTAAAGATGTTATTAAGATTGATAACTAGAATATGAAATGTTTTCTGTATGAGCTCTTAACATGCAAAGATAAATTAATTTTATATTTTACCCTTTGGTATTAAGTCTAGTCATAATTTAACAATTATATTTATTAATTTTTTTTGGGATTCTTGCAATTTGCATTTTTTATCAGAATATTTTCATTTTTTTTAGAAAATAATAGTTTGTAGAACATAATTAAATATAAATTAAATCACCTTAAATACCAGGTTTTAAATCCACAAGTCCCCATAAATTCATAAACATTAAACTATGTTCCTATATTAATGTTCTATTGACACTTCAAAAAATGTTTGCATGGATCCTTCTAACGTGAATTCGTGTGTACCTGAATATTAATGATCTCATATTATTATATTTACTCTAAATAGTAAATATTTTTTTCTTAAAATATCCAATACATATTATTGTTAACTAATTTAAGTATTTGATGTTTTTGCCAATTCTTGTATTAAGTAGATGTTTTGCATAAGTTTAAGTCATGGACGTATAAAAAAAGACGGACACCGTATTACGAACAAACAACGTGAAGCCACCATAGTAAGCTAGCGATCGTGTAAAGACAATAAACACGCACACACTCTCACCATAGTAAGCTAGTCGGCCGCCATTACGTCGTGAACTACCGACTGATTAACTGCGTCACTGTTTCACAAAAAATATTTAAAATGCCGTCTTGCGTGGTTAAATGGTGTCGCAACAGTACAATTTTAAATAACAAAACACAAGGGATCACATTCCACAGGGAAGCAAGTTATTTCCTTTTTATTTTAATGACAAAATTATTACGGCAAAATTTATAGAAAAAAAAATACACCCGCCATTGTCATCAGGACATCTGTTGCCATGGCAACATGGCACACACACATGGATGTTTCGCCGCCATTACTAGGCTTCACTCAATGTTTAGGGTGCACTCACACACATCAGTCACCGTCACGGCACGTCACCGGACAGGATTAAAAAAAAATATGTATCAATAGTTCTAGTATGACTCTGTTCCCACACGACAGTCGCCGGCACGAAATCTATCAGTGACGTCACCGGTCAGGCACGTCAAATAATCTTTCCATACATGTATCATACTTTTATCCCCACTCACCCGGTGCCGTCACGTCTCAGTTCAGTCAGCGTCGTGCTACCGTCAATAATTGCTACATGTTCTCTAGCGTGACACACGTCTAATCACTGACTAACCTGATGTATGTGTTCAATGATTCAGTCAAACCGGTGACGTGACTGACGGACAACATGACGGTGACTGGTGTTTGTGGATACGTACACAAACCGTCACCGATCAGTCATCGGTGACTTGACGGTGACTGATGTGTGTGAGTGCACCCTTAGGCGATATACCGTCCGTCTTTTTTTATACGTCCATGGTTTAAGTGTTGAAAGTAAAACTGTATTTTCCGAAAAGAAATATTATTGTATTATTATATTTAAATGCATTAATGTAATATTATAAAGTATATTTTAAAAATACAAATTTCTTTAATTTCATACCTAGTCCATTTTGTAAGTGGTTATTGTTATAGAAAAACTATCTAAGAGGATGGAAAATGAAAATATCCACAAAATATTAAAACTAGCGGCTATCTAGTTTATTTTATCAAAAAATGTAAGTGTACCTAATACAGACAAAAAAGTTATAACACAAGTATAATATGTAATATAATAAAGTAAAGTAAATTGTATTAGATACGATAGGATGGCTGTTTCATAATCGATTATAATAGATTTTCCTTGTATTGCGTTAATTTTTCACATAACCTTCGTTTCAAGGATTTTTACGAAAGCCTTCGCGGGTATTTGTCTAAGGAGTGACTTTATTCTCTTGACCTTTATAATTCATGTCCTTTGAGCACGAATCTCAATTTTATTTTTACATAGCTAGTAGCTACGATACAAATGCCCGTGGTTTCCCACAGTTTCCCATACGTAGTAATAAAAGCGGTACCTATAGTTAGGTACTTGATCAACTTTTATCGTCGCACAAAATATGTACCTACTAAGTTAACTACATACTCTATAATAACTACTTTACGGCAATTTTATTTATTTACCAACGCTATTTTTATTAAAACTATCTTTACCTAGCTAAAGATAATTTGTTATTGCTTATTGGTTAATAGATTACTTTAATAAATGATTAATTAACAATTAGAATAATTTACTATCGACCGCGACGTAACTAGGTATAAAGCGTCAAGGGGGGACGCCCTTGTGCATGTCGCTACCAGGGTGAACCTTCAGTTCACCCCCGCGTCCGCGTTAAAATGTAAAAGCCCTTCTGGCTAACATTGAGAGACACCACACAAAAAAAATAGGTAGGGTCAACCGGGGCAAATGCAACTAAAAAATAACAAGTTTCAAGTTTGATCGGTTGCAGTTATCTCCTTTTATATTTGGTCATTTATTTGACCCATTTATTATTTTTTGTATTTATTCAAGATTATTTTAAACCAATCAAGCAATACAGTAGTCTTATAAATAACTGGTAGTGAGAATATTTCCTAAAATTGGTAGAAAAAGTTACATTAACCCCTAGTCGGGGGTAAATGCAACTAACTGCCATAGCTCTTCTTCTATTTCATATAAAACAACGAATATAGAATATATTTATGAGATTTCATGTTATTCATAGGATTTTGAACTGGATTACCGTGTAGCAAGGACGAGTTTTCAGGAAAAATCTTATTTTTCTGATTGTGGGGCAAATGCAACTATTTGTTAGAGAATTAGTGTGGGGAATGCAAAAAACTTATTCATCGATATATTTTTATTATTCTATATATATATACAATAACGTTATCTATACAATAACGTTGCGATCGTAGATGGCGCCGCATTATTTAGAGGAAAAACTCATGTACCTACTTTGATTTACCACTTTAAATCGCAACAAAAAAAAATAACAGTGTACTACCTACTAAGTCAATTTTAGTTTTTGGTCAGAACAAATAATATTCTTTGTGTTAAATATTGTTTAAAACGTAAACCAAACAAAATACGTTTATTAGTTAATCAACCGTCTACTAAAAATTACTTGAACAATCACAGAACTATCCTACCTATCGTTTTTAGTTACTTATATTCTTTAACCACGCTTTATCTAATTTGAATTTTACTTATGAACCCGTCTCTGGGTATAATATCGAAGAAATAATCGATGGTTCTTCTTTAATTAATCATAAAGAAAGTATATTTTGACTACCAAGAAGGATACATAATAAAAATATCGACACTGTCACATCACTAGTGTTTTTAGTTTCATACAAAAATATAAGGGGCTATTGTAACTAACCTCACAGTTGCAATAACCCCACAGTGAAATTTTCATGAGGCAATTGTAACTGCATCAATAACACAAAATAGAGTCAACTAACGCACTAAAAATATAAATGAAATAAGCTTAACGGCTTGTGATAATCGTGTCCAATCAAAAACACCTGCAAAAAATCACTCCTAAACAATTTTTTTGTCTGCAAAACTCGACACCTGTTTTTACGCACACCAACTTCAAAATAGCGGTTTGACACAATGGCCTATAAATCAAATAGTTTTCATCGTAGGGGCACCATTTATTACTTGTAAGATTTATTAGTCGTTGAGTTATTGAATCATAGGTGGCGATTTATTACAACAACTCTAATAAATTAGTTATGATAACTAGTTGCAATAGCCCCATAGTTGCATTTGCCCCGGTTGACCCTATATAATAATATATAGGTAACTTTTGAACCAAATAATAAACTCAGATATGTAAAAATTACAAAAGAAGGTGCATTTATAATTAGTTATAGAAAAAAATCACGATATAAAAGATCCATTATCACTACATAGTATAAAACAAAGTCGCTTTCTCTGTCCCTATGTCCCTTTGTATGCTTAAATCTTTAAAACGACGTAACGGATTTTGATTCGGTTTTTTTAATAGATAGAGTGATTCAAGAGGAAGGTTTTAGTATATAATTTATTATGTTTTAGACAAAACGGGCGAAGCCGTGGACGGAAACCTACTTATCTTATAAAAATGAAGTTGTAAGAGATAAAACAACCTATCCCACTTTTATTCATAAGTATTAAACCTATATGAAATATTTATTGAGAAAATTATTTATTTTTATTTATTTTATTTATTTATTTGTTTATTTCAGGCAACAAATGTAGTTACAGTTAAAGGTCTTAATATACCTAACTTTAAAACTATTATTATCTTCGCCATATCTACTTATGTCTTTATTCTTTACCCAATAAATTAGACCTTGAGATTATAAAAGTGAACTAACTACCTACTACTTAAGCCCATGAAATTTGAATGACAACTCACAACGCACTGTCAAGGGTTTCGTGGTATGATAATAGAAAAGTTCACTGAACTTATATCAGTAGGAATGTAAATTTAGGTCTTAAATACACGTCAATATGTCCAACCGTACGTAAAGTGAAATGAAAATGGACTAAAATTAAAAGTGAAAACCATTAAGTACCATTTACCTACCTATCCTATTTAGTTGTGTGAATATCTATATAGGTACCTTACCTAAACATTTTCGCAGGCAGCTAAAGTTAACAATTAATTCTGAAAAAAATTACTCTTTGGAAAAGCAATGTAAATAGCGATAATCGCTCTTATGGCATTGAAAATAATTAAATAGGTACCTACCATCTGTTTGTTATTATAACAGGTGATAGAAAGTTATTATATTACTAAGTACCTATTTATTTTTGAATTAACGATGGGAATCAAATTAAAACCAGTGCCGGACATATATATATTTTTTTTATGCAGATCAATTTTTAATCATTATCATGATTCGTGTCGAAGCTATGGTGAAAATTAAACATTGTTGGAATAATGCGTATTGTATTATGACATTCATAGATTTTATTATTAGAAAGGTAAACAAAACCTAAACAATTATAATCAACGTAGATATTGGATGGTATTCTTTTAGATTTTTTAATATAAGTATTAAGTAACTACATTTTTTTTTTTTTTTTTTTTATACATGATAGGCAGGCGTTTGACCACTATCCCGCCTGATGTAAAGCGGTGATGTGATCTATGAAGGAGCACGTCTGCCTAGAAGAAGCCTATTCACTCTAGACTTGAAGAGCTGCAGATTATAATGGTCCGGGAATACTGACGATGGAAGAGAATTCCACACCTTCGCAGTTCGAATGAAAAATGAATTCGCATAACGCTGAGTGCGTGTGTGCGGTATATCGACTGTGAAGGGATGGAACCCCATTCCACGCCTGGATGTTCGATAAAGAAATGGAGAAGGTGGAATAAGGTGGTGGAGTTCATACGCACATTCACCGAAATGTATTCTATAGAAGACCGACAGACATGCAACTTGTCGGCGGTGATCTAAACTTTGAAGGTTACGACGAATCAACGAGGGATCGGCAATAATTCTGCAAGCTCGTCGCTCGATGGAGTCCAAAGCTCCAAGGTGAGTTTTGGCGGAACCCGCCCAAAGATGACTACAATACTCCACACACGACCGAACTTGGGCTTGATAAAGTTTTAGAAGCTGTTCCGGTGTGAAGTATTGTCTCACTTTAGCAAGTATTCCAAGTTTTTTGGCTGCTATATGGGCTTTGGACTCGATGAATTGTCCGAAATTGAGATTTGCAGAAATCGATACACCAAGTAGATCAAGGCTGTCAGTTAATGAGATCGGTACATCACAGAAAGATGGAGTTAGATGGAGAGAAGTCCGTTTGGCAGTGAAAAAACACGCTTGTGTTTTTTTCGCGTTAAACTCTACCAGATTAGCGTCGCCCCAACTAGCGACATCCTGTAAGGCTGAGTTCATACGCGTAACCATAGCCTGCCGCTCCGATTTGGTGATGATTTGGGATGCTTGGGCATTGGACAGATACCTCTCCACAACAGTAGTATCATCTGCATATCCGAACATGTTGGGTTTGAGAAGGTCGTTTATGTGCAGAAGAAATAAAGTTGCAGAGAGGACGGATCCCTGAGGAACACCGGCATTAATAGTCATTTCATCTGATGAACAACCATCAATAATGACACGTATCGTGCGTTCTTTCAGGAAATCTTCTATCCAAGCACAAAGGACATGGGGAATACCGTACGCTGGAAGCTTGTTCAGTAAGCCAGCATGCCAAACCTTATCAAATGCCTTGGAGATGTCTAGAGAGACGGCCAACGCCTCTCCATGATTCTCCAAGGCTTCGCCCCATTGGTGTGTAGCGTGCGCTAGAAGATCGCCAGTCGACCTCTTTTTGCGAAAGCCGTATTGGCGGTCGCTGAGGAGGTCGTTGGCTTCTAGGTGTTCGAGAAGTTGTTCATTCAATATACGCTCCATAATCTTAGAGAGTATGGAGGTTATTGATATTGGCCGATAGTTCGTGGGTTCAGCACGATTACCTTTTTTGGGTACAGGTTGAACGTTTGCCACTTTCCAACTCTTGGGAACTATTCCGGATTTTAAAGATAAGCGGAAAAGGCGTGTGAGGACAGGAGACAACTCTGGTGCACAGTTCTTAAATACTACCGCAGGCAAGCCATCTGGTCCGCTGGCTTTATTCACGTCTAGATTACGAAGGGTTTTAAGAACTGTCTTTTGTGTTATATGTATGTTAGACATATATGAGCCACAATGGGGAATTATTGGTGGACATTTATTACCAGAATCTAGACGCGAATTATTTGCAAAAAGTGATGCCAGTAAATCGGCTTTTTCCTTCGCGCTATGTGCCAACGAACCATCAGACTTAAGTAACGGTGGCAGTGAAGGACGACAGAAGTTTGACTCGACAATCTTGGCAAGAGACCAAAAAGCCTTACTACCTGAAGGGTAGGATATCAGTTTCTTGCCAATACTCTCAATTCGGTCGAATCGGGCTTTTTTGAGCACCTTTTTGCAGTATTTGGCGGCCTTATTAAATGCCCTCTTTTTCGAGCGCAGATCTGGAGCTTTGCGTAGTCGAGCATCGACCCAGGCTTTATAAGCTAAGAACTTCCGTTTCTCTGCGGTGATGCAGTCGGAGTTAAACCAAGGTTTAGCTTTGCCATCGAAGTTAACGTCTGAGAAAGGGATATAATACTCCATTCCCTGACGAATAACATCAACGACATTATCCGCGCAGCTGGAAGGATCGGCCGACGAGAAGCAGACTTGTCGCCATGGATAACTTGCAAAAAAGTGACGCATCTCTTCCCAATCTGCTAACTTGTATTTCCATACTCTCCGCTTATAACTGGTGGTAGTGTCTGGAGGAGGATAGTTCGATACAGTCTTCACCAGACAGTGGTCAGATGATCCTAAAGGTGCAGAGACTGATATTGAGTGTCTGTCTGGATCTGTTGTTAACAGAAGGTCGAGGCAGTTTGCTGTGTGGTCTTCGATGTCAGGAACACGTGTCGCTTCTTGAACCAGCTGGGAGAGGTTATGAGTCAGCGCAAGGTTGAAAGTTTCTCTACCCGCATGGTCGGTCTTTTGGAATGGAAATAGCCATTCGGCGTGACAGGCGTTAAAGTCTCCCAGAAAGACCAATTCTGCGTCAGGGTACCGACTTCCAATCACATCAGCAGCTTCACTGAGGTAGTTAAGTAACCTAGTTGTCTCAAAGTCACCACTGTGCGATCGATATACACAGGCATATATAATTTTATGAGTGCCCATGTCCACCATCGACCACAGGACTGAAAAACTGGGCTCTTCAAGTTGACGAAGACGCAAAAGGCAAATATCATCGCGAACATAAACACAAACTCCGGCTTTTGGCTTGAAATTGTATTCAATAGAATAGCCTGGATACTTCAG
The DNA here is from genome assembly GCF_061535395.1 of Colias eurytheme. Lineage (NCBI taxonomy): Eukaryota > Metazoa > Arthropoda > Insecta > Lepidoptera > Pieridae > Colias > Colias eurytheme. The sequence continues at coordinate 2,501,685 of NC_142989.1, read as the reverse complement.
GTATGTTGCATCAGCGGGGTTCTTAATTTGCGTCTCCGTAAGGAATAGTAGATGCGGCTTCTCTGTCTCAAGATGGTGATGGACTGAAAGTAGATTAGAGTGCAAGCCTCGGATGTTGGTGAGGTGCACTTTGAAAGAGAGGAAGTGCAGCCGCTGTAAAACCTTATTTCCTTTATGAGACTTTTTCATCTTTACTTTTATTTGTTTGGTAGAGTGAATAGGCAGGAACTGTTGGTAGTTGAACGAGGCTTTGCATATAGAACCACCCGAATGCAGGCAGGATCTACATTGATGGGGTCTAGTTTGGAGACTGCGGGGACGCCCGAAACCCCCCGAATATTGCCAACGGGTCCTCTCATCCGGTCGCCAACCGGCACGTTGGAGCCAACTCGGGATTATACACAGGCGGCGGGGCAGCCTTTCACGGGTGGCTAACCCGCTAATTGGGCCCCCTACAACCTGCGGTCGGCCAGCGGTAAACCGTTTCTTCGGATCCCGCTACCCTCCAAGACTAGACGCCAGATGCAGAAAAGCACTGCTGCACTGGATTCGGTTCTTAAATGCAAAGCTACTGTTCGGACCCAACCATTCACCAGAAGGGCTTCACCCAACATCATGCCGGAACACGACGAATCGCTTGGCGGCAAGGCTTTGTTGGGTGGGTGGTAACTAGCCGGGACAACTGTCTTCCACCAGAATGTTCGGTTACTCGTTTGGCACAACCCGGGGGACACGTGTAGGGAATCGAGAGTTAAAACCTACGGACGCGAGTAACATCGCCCCCCAAAATTGTTTACCTAAATACCCAGCTATCCGTAATTTTGCCCTGATAAGTGGACAATTTTCCTAGGTCAACAAAAGAAGCGTGACAATAATAAAGTACCTATAGAAAATCCGATCTCTGCTTTTTCTTTTTACCGTTGCGTTACACCTTGACCGATTAGACATAAAAACACACAATTAAAACCAATTTTAAACAAGATGCTCGGGCCTCGGACTCAGGAAAAATACCTAATAATATTGAAGAAATATAGGTTTTTAAATAGAAAGATAAAAAATATATAAAAAAAAACAATATTATAAATTTTATGCATATAATTAAATAGTATATAATACCTAGTATTCAATGTACTTATAGGTCTTTCACCATCCTGACTCATGAAAAAAAAAGCAATAAAGAATGTCACTAACTACATACACCTATTTGTGTTAAATTAAATTGAGTTTATTTTGAGGTCTTTCACCATCCTGACTCATGAAAAAAAAAGCAATAAAGAATGTCACTAACTACATACACCTATTTGTGTTAAATTAAATTGAGTTTATTTTGACGCGAGCTAACTGTGTTAGGCAAATTAAGGAAACGTGATAAAACGACGTTTGGTACGAATTTAGTTATCGCAAAACTTAGATCATTAAGTCGCAAAATAATCTCCGAAGGAATGTTAAATCTGCGTAATATTAGCGTAAAAGACCCAGAAATAGTTACATTTGTTTAAATAAAAAATATTATTCCTTGCTCCGCGGTCTCACCCGCGAGGCTCCGCTCCTGTTGGTCTTTTCGGGATGATATAACATATGTGTATATTGTATAGCCTTCCTCGATGAAAGGGCTATCTTAACACCGAAAGATTTTTTCAAATCGGACCTGAGATTAGCGCGTTCAAATAAACAAACAAACTCTTAAGCTTTATAATATCAGTATCAAAGATAATGCTTTAAGGTTCCTTATAAGTAATAGATAACTAATAAGTATTATGTAGGTTTGTCATTCCAATCTGTGTATAATAATATACCTATTATTTTATCCTATCATAATATGTGATAAAAAAATCATATCTCTCTTTAATATTTCTGATACCTAATACATAATTGTTGAATAATCATCATCACTACATAGTATAAAACAAAGTCGCTTTCCCTGTCCCTATGTCCCTATGTCCCTTTGTACGATTAAATCTTTGAAACTACGCAACGGATTTTGATGCAGTTTTTTTTAATAGATAGAGTGATTCAAGAGGAAGGTTTATATGTATAATAAGATCCATTAAGTAGTGGAGAAGTACTGTTATTTTTGAGGTTTCTAATGTGATGTCGTAAAAAATTACATTTATTCCGCTTACATTGCAAACGCAGGCTGAACCCTACGAGTTTTATCAAAATAATGTACTAAGTATTATACACATTGAAAAGGTCTACAGAAAAGTCCGCGATGGTATATGTCTATCTCTTATGGATAACCCACAATAACTTTTTTTTGTCATTTACTTTTTACGACAAATAATGGCTAATTTTCGAAGCGATTTTAACCAATACAGCATTAATCCTTAACCAATTAAATACCATGGATACATTGTTCATTTAATATAGATCTATATGGCCCTTTACACCGTATGATTTAAGTGAATATTTTCGAAGATATTACAGATTTAAAAATTGCAGGACGTAGCGTTTGCGGCCGCCCGGCTATGTATTTTATACCCGTGGCCGTGCGATGCCGGAGGCCGGAGCGGGCCGCTATATTTTTATACCTATACAACGTTCACAATTTTTCTGTAGTGTATTTAGTACTAGCTGCTCCGCGCGGTTTCACCCCCGTGGCTCCACTCCTGTTGCCCGTAGCGTGATGAAATATAGCCTATAACCTTCCTCGATAAATGGGCTATATAACACCGAAAGAATTTTTCAAATCGGACCAGTAGTTCCCGAGATTAGTGCGTTCAAACAAACAAACAAACAAACAAACTCTTCAGCTTTATAATATTAGTATAGATCAGCATTGCACCCGTGCGAAGCCGGGGCGGGTCGCTAGTAATTGTATAAATTAAATTTATTCGTATATGTTATCAGAATTAACCATAATAAGTAATTATCTGCATTATACTGGATTGATAGTGCTATTTTTTATACCTACTATAAAATCTAGACATTTAAAGATGACCTCAGCGGAGATATGGAACATCCGAAAAATATTATGTCATTAAGTATTTACTGCTGTTAAAAGTTTTAATGCTTTCTGCGTAAACCTTGCTGACACTGAACAATTTTTATCAATGAACAACGTTACGAAAAGTGATGAAATCGTTTTCGAATTGCACTTATACCGTTAGAAAATTTAGTGTCTCTATAATATTTTTTAGATCAAGGTCCATTTCGTAGTAAGTATTCTTTGGTGAAAAGAACAATTGATTGTGTTCTGTGAGTTAATTCTCCGTAATCATGAAACATTAAGCAATTTTAATACGATAATAGGAAAAAATGTTCACAAGTAAAGCACCATGAACAACGGCACTTTTGCACCAGATACCTATTTTAAATGAAAATACATTTTTTGAGGTTCTCTTCAACTTAAAATTTACTTCTAATACTGAAATGTTATGACGTAGGTTCCTCTCAAAACCTTGACTATCAATTTCTTATCTATCTTCTATCATTTTTCTCTACTTCTCCAAATATTTTATCGTCTTTATTTTTTATATAGTTATAATTATAATAAAAAAATATTAACAATCTCAATTCACTAACGAACTCTAAAATTCTTGAAAAAAAAATGTCGAGCTATTTTTAAAAAAATAGCTCGACAATTAAGAATGTTATGGTTTGCGTCATAGGGTTACTTAAACATTTTTAATTGTTGTTCAGAAAATAAATTCATTTTTAAATTTAAATTGTTTTAATAAAACTGATGATTTTAATATTTCACGAATTTGCACTAATTGGTCAATTTGAAACATGTTTCGGCAGAAAACAAAAACTAGTTAAAATGCTAGGCTAAGTTTAGATGCTAGACGGTTTTTGACGATATAAAATTTGCAATTTCTAGTATTTGGGTGTAGCTATACGCAATGTGAGATAACACAGTAACGACTTCCCTACAGTATCTACCGAAACTAACGCGTGCAAATAAACGCCGCATTAAAAGACAAATGACTTATAAAGCGACTATTAACAATAGCGTATATCATTTTGCAATTGTAAGTTCTCCACCTTCGCTGCTTTACTTTTGTATCTTAGTGGCAGGCGCGCGAGCAGGTCCTAAAAATTATCGACATTGTTACAAAATTCGCGAATCGAAAATGTGCCGCGTTTGATCTAGTGCATGTACAGATAATATACATTCATACAAAATGATACTAAGATTTTTCGATTGGTAAGTCATTTGCTTTCATTAATCAATATGGGTGCTCCTGCCTCCTCTTATTCTTAATTTAGAACATAAACTTTAAAAGGTTAAAATTTTGCAAAAAATAAAAATGCTAATTTATCTCATACTCATGTACCTATGTTTGAGATTTTTTCGTACATGTAATCTTTCATTTCCAACAAAACCAATTTAACTGATATCAATTTTTACACATTATAATTTTAATCATATTAAGTATGTAGGTAACTTATTAATTATAGCAATATATAGGATCACTGTCGGCAATGTAGATATTTTAAGAAATAAAATTAAAAGTAGGTCATTTTGATTTTTATTTATAACAAACAATTAAATATTGTAAAGCAAAATTTATTGGCTGTTTCTACAAGGAGTCCTTTAATTGAAGATTATCACGAAATGTAAAGAACAATAGTTTGATGTGAAACAATGAATAACTTTGTTACTAATAAACTGGTGTTATAGGAAGTATATTAATTTAATCGAAAATTTCAAAAGTTTAAAAATGTTATTGTAGTTTAAAAATGTTAATTCCCAGTGCCCACTTGAGGTGTTCTGAAGGTTTGCACCAGGAGAGTCAAGAGACTCCAACTTCAGACTTTGGCACCCCCCAGAATTTGTCGCCCTGGGCCATCGCCCCCTCTCGCCCCCCTAACGCCGGCACTGGGTATTCCCGTGAATAGTTTCCAAGATTTTCGAATTCAAAATTCTTCACTAGAAGATATACCTACCACATACACAATCAGTTAAAAAACTAAATTAATTAGACAAAAAATGTCACTAAATTAACGTCACAAATCGGCCTTCCATACTATTTTCCAGTGAATTTTCAATGGGAGCCGCGACAAATTTGATTTATTGACGCGACATCCTCGTTCTGAAAATTAAATGCCCTTTCTATTGAATGTTGTGTTTATCGTCCTTTATTGGATGTACTATATTATTACCAGTTACCAAAGATAGCATAATACTATACTAATTAATACGTAGGTGCTCATACGAGAAAGAGTTCTTCCACATTCAGTTTAGAAATTGGTACACGTAAATGATATTATCTACATAAACTGCTCAATTAGTCTTAATGTCATATCCTGAATATGTAAGTATTATGTGCATTGTTTCTGTTTTATTGTCGCACCTCGAATATTTTTTTATGAATAAGGTTGCTACTGGCTGCAATAAAAATAGCACTTTATGTTAATTACAATCAAGCATATAAGACTAATAACATGAATATATATTCTATGCTAATAACTAATAAGTAACTTTAGTCTTTATCTTTACCTAAATTTCTAATTTTCTAGTTAACTAACAATCATTTTCGTGTGATTTTTTTAATAAAACACCAACTTGACACGAAAGATTTTAAAGGTTTTACAGTTACATACTCAACATCTAATATTCTAAACTCTACATTGAGTCTGTATTCATATATTCTATGTTTTTTTTTAAATCATATGTTTAGGTATTAGAAATAAGTTCTTATTATTTTATTGTTATCATCCCATTTTACATATTAACTTGTAATTCAAACTTATGTGAAATACTTAACGATCCTTAAATTTTATTAAAATACTAGCGGTCCGCCCCGGCTTCACCCGTGGTACATAATATTTACGTTTTCTCTACATAAGAACCATCCTCGTACTTCAAGGAATATAATAAAAAAAGAATTATCGAAATCGGTTCAGCCGTTTTCGAGTTATGCGCTTACCAACACATTTTGCGATTCATTTTTATATATAAGAAGAATAGAGTCTAAACTTATATTATGCTTCGCCGCGGCCGTTGGGAATCATTTCAAATTCTGTATGCTAAATAAAGTGCACTGAGTGGTAACTCCGATGTACATCGCATTTTGAATGTTATGATACTACTCTACAATTTTCGTTCAATCATAGTTCAATCGTGAAATATATTGATCAATTGATCTATTGTTTATATTTTTGATTCTGTTAATGCTGATATTTTTTTTTATAATTTTAGGCAAAAATGGTGGTTACTCCTGGGATTTTTTTCTGTATCAGCCAGCGATTACAATCAACCATTCGAACAACCCAACATACTTTTTGTAATGGTTGATGATATGGTGAGTTTATATAACATTTTGTTTTTTACTTGTTCGATAGGTAATAAAAACATAATGCTCTGATATTACCTACTATAGATTACTATCTATATATGATATGAATTAAAATATAATCGTAGGCAGGAATTCAATATAATACCTAACCAAAATACCTTACAATAAATATATTTAATTTATGTAAACCAACACACTCTACAATTTACTCTTTCATGATGTGAAAATAACGTATCCATTAATCGATTTTACAAAAAGTTGTTGAACAATCACTTGCTTCAATCGCCAGCACCAGTGTTTTAAATTTTTACAAAAAAACCCTACTTATGTTCTAAGATCTGTCTCTATCAGTTTCATGTTGGTTTCAAGTAATTACACCCAAGGCAGAAGGAGAAATAAACTAGTGATTTACCTTTAAAATTGAATACTTTTTTATCAATTTTATCCATCAGGTTGTTATTAAACCGTTTTTTTAGAATGAATTGTAATAAGTTATGATTGAAATCGGTAGAATAATTGAAGCGAATTTTGAATTATAAAAATACATTATAATATTCAAATTATATAAAGTGTTATAAAGTAGATCCGTCGAATTTAATTCCGTTACTAATTAAATATGCGTGTAACGGTTTTTTATTTATAATCTATGTAAGTATAGTAGTAGATAATAGAATTTCGCAATTAAATTTACACTCTAGTGCGAATTAAATAAGAGTAATTAATATTATAATCATTGTACTTACCTATTTTATTATGTATTTTTATTGTTTTGGAAGGTAACTGAACTTATTACAGTAAGGTGTTTCATCGTTGTTAGTCATAGTAATATTATTATAGCATATTATAACTTTTTGTTTATGCCAGACCATTTTCTTTACATATTGTGTTCTAAGCTTCTAAGCTCTTTCTGACCCCAAAAATGTTCACTAAAACGCTTGTCTAGCAATTATGCAAAGAGGTGTGTTAAAAGTTTATTCACTGAAAACAATCATTATTATAATCTTCAAATTAAATATTTTTCATGATCATGAAAATAAGAGATAGGTTTTTTTTTATATAAGATTGTATGAATAATCGTATCTTCTATTGTAAATTGTACCTAACTGTTCCGCTACGTTACACAGAGGCTAGCAGATTATTTTACAACGAAAAATTTCCATATACAGGGTGTCCCACTATTGGTATACTAAGCGCTAAGGAACTTGTAGTCTTGTATACACTGAAAACGTAAAAACTACTTAAACAACAAAATTACGCCAAAAAATTTTTGCTTAATTTTTCCGTAAAATCCATGTTTTCGTCTCTAGCTTCGCGCTGCCGGCCTATACCGCTTTGCTAATGTGAGCATTTTGTCTATGAAAACATAATTTTAAGCGATAGTTCACGTGTGGGTGGCAAAGTTGAGCGGGTTGCTTGTTAGGGGTGTACACATAGAGTTTTAAGAATTCATCTATTTGTCAAAAAAATTCGTCTGGAATTTTATAAGTATTTTTTACGTACTCAGCGTATGCAAAACTATAACCTCCTTGGGGCTTAGTATACCGTTGCTGGGACATATATTACGATATACGCAAAAAATTACCAAGTCTCTATAATTAATGTACCCAGGATAATATTGTAATAGCAATGTCATTATCTTTGTCAAGAGTACCGTTGATTACGCGTTGATTACCTGCTAGCACGTACACGCATTGCTCTGTAGGTCATTAGGTAATCTAGTTACCTACTCACTAAATCCTAAACAAATCAAAGTAATTCCATTACCTAGACTATGTACACAATACATCTTAAATGACTGAAAAAATAATTGATGCAGAAACACGCCTGGGGCCGAATAGGTTCCATAAATATTTTTAAAGTTCTACACTTGTAAGTAATTGACTGTAAGGACATTTTTTTCGTAGGTACCTATTTGTTCATGAATTTAAATAGAGCAATTAACAAATAAGAATCCTACCTATACTTACAAATAAAAAAATTAAATGAAATACGTAACTAACTAGATTGATTGTGATCAATTTAATTATTACATTTAAGTTTAGATTTAGTGAATGATTGTGTCGTTTCAAGCATTTTGAATGTGATAAATGATAATATACTCGGCATTTAAAAGCGATTAATATAAAAAAAAAATAGTATAGCCAAGCCACAGAATAAATTAATTTCGATATTATTCTTTGATAGTTTCTCAATATATATTACCTGCAAGTTTATCTTGATTACGTATTACAATATTGCATTGTTTTATTAGATATTTGCTCTGAGTTATACTTATTTTAATGCAAAATATCGCTAATAGAGCATTTAGCGAAACAAATTAGCTTTCAAAGGGCAAATTGAATGCAGAATAATTATTGCTTTTCAACAAAAAAATACAACTGAATAAAATTTCACTTTAGATAATATCATCATAAAAATGCATAAATTTTATTTAAAATGAAAATTGCTCGCTAACATTGTTGTTTAACTCCCTGAATTCCAATTTTCTTTAAAAATAATTGGTTTCGTATAGAGATAGTATGTTTTCAGACAATAATTGTGTCAAAAGAATGTTCATGAGATAATATGTAGCGGAAGCAATTTATTTTAAAATTCGTATAAAGTCGATTTCACATACTTAATTTTCAATAAGATAATAACAAAGCTGCTATTGTTAAAACCTTTTGTAAATATATATTTAGTTCATTAGATACTACTTATCTATTCAAATGAGTCACAGAGGAAATTACTATGGTCATAATATATTATGTATCTTGAATCCTCCTCATATCCTATCCTAGTACCTACCTTAACCACTCTATGAGGCAGGACCTTACCTATGAAATATTTAGTAACATAATTCTCATGCAATTAAAGCCAGGAGATAACTCTGTTCAGAAGTGTAGATATGTAATCGAGACCATTGTCATTAAAAATCCACGACCTACACAATAGATTTACATATTCTATCAACTACATGCATAATATTTACTTACTTCATATGAGAGTAATTAGTAATTACATTTATGATCGGTATAATAAATACATTTCTGATAGTAATCTGACTATATCATCTTCGTTATAGCTGTCAGTGTAATCCAAGTCCTTCTAATAAAAAAATTAACTAAATGTGTATATATTATATTTTATGTTCTACTTTTGTCGTATTTTTTCTGTGAAACCATAGTTTCAATGTTGGTCGGTAGTGTACTTGTATGTAAAAAACGGTAGGTGAAAGACCGTGAACAATGTTTGTAATATTACATTCACAGATTACAATATTGGTGCAACTATCTCGAAGCAATTTTATGTTCCCGCGTTTATAACAATGCTTTGTTGCAAGACTTAATAAAATTGTTATTTGATTAATTTCAATGTGATAAAATATTACCTTCTATTACCAATTGTACCTAGTAAAGTAGTTTTACGAAAATGTTGTGTTTATATTTTAATTATTTATTTAATTGCTAAATTAAGAAAGTTTTCCATCAAAATAATCGTTAAATTATATAAAATATATTAATTTATTATTGCAAAAATGGCAGAGCATATGATAAAGATACAGTTACATGTACATTTAAATTCAAAACACATGTGGAAGCTAATTTAAAATAAAACTGGTTTGCCATTTTCCTTATTTACAATTAAATTTTAATTATTCTTTTGTATGGATGTGTAGTTTACATACGAGTAGCATAAAAATCGTTTTCTCTGTCTCTAATCTCTATGTCGATATGATGTTTAAATCTTTAAAACCACGCAACGGAATTTGATGTATTTTTTATAGATAGAGTGATTCAAGAGGATGGTTTTGGATATAATTTATTGGGTTTTAGACGAAGCGAGCGAAGCCGCGGGCGGAAAGCTAGTAACTAATAAACGCTAAATGAAATGCTTCAGAAAGGTATCGTTCATAATAAATGTGTACATTTTAATACAGAGGATAACTTTCTAGATAACCTGATAGCATGACCGCTATAGCCTCATTGTAGTTTATAGTTTCACACAATTCGCAACCAGACACCATGGTGAAGACCACGTGTAGGTAACTCTTAGTCTTTAAAAATAATTCTTATTTCGTAGCGGGTCTGTGGAACTTTATTCTCAGACTTTATATTACTTCTAATGTTGATAATGTCTTACTAAATCACTTATGAACTCATTTACTTCTTTCTCATTGACCTACTCTATGCACATCTTTATATAAGAAAAAACTTCAGCTTTGTCAAGGTTGACACGGTATAAAAAATAGCCTATGTAACTCCAGAATAGTGTAGCTTTCTGTTGGAAAAATAATTTTCATTACCATGATGTCATTGAATAAAATATGAGAGTGCTATAGATCGTCGAGCGCCATCACATTCCTGGAAGACATCATGGTAACCCCGAGAACTTCCAAAGTTACTCCGTGCAAACATACAAAGATAGATACTATAGCCACCTATAGCTCTTTGTAGTATTAATAATTAGTAGGTATAGACTATAAAACGCAAAACCACAGATTTTTACGTAAATGTAGAGTTGGGCGTCATCTAGTTTCCAAATATTCATTAGTATACAAGATACAAGTTAAAATGCGAGACGCAAAACAAGACGAATAACTTAAATAAACAACGGTCCTTTACTTTATTGCTTTAATAACGTATAAGGTACTTCTGGTGAAAAGTAGTCTATTTACTAAGCTTTGTCTCTCGAAAAAAATACTAAGCGAATGAAAAACACTGTCCTATTTAGGATGTCATCAATTTTAGGCTAAAACCTACAGTTAAGGCATTTTCTATTTTTCATTTACAAAAGTTAAATTAGGTATATGCAAATCGTTGGTACTTAACCACTAATGATGATAAGTTTGTTTGACAGTCTAGTAAAACAAACAAGGTATGTTGATGACGATTGACGAAAGGTATTTAATTGAATATTGAATTAGAATTCATTCGAATATTATAATAAATTTATTGTTATCACCCGAAATAATATTAAAGAAGATCGGTTTTACAGAGCAATTCGGATATTGCCATCTCTCTAATTTATTTTTAGTATTTCCATATTATAATCTCTATGTAGAGATAACATAATATTATGTGCCTATATTAAATTTATAGGACATTCATTATAAGGACAATGTACAATCTTATTTTTGTACATGTAAGAAAATTTGAGAAAAATGATAATATGATTTTTCAACCTAATTTCAAGTTCAATTTCAGCCATAATACATAAGCTTGCCAAGTAAAGTGCGCGTTTGTATCTATATAGTAAGTGTGTAATCGTGTATCAAATCATTTTATTTGTCACATGTCGTCGAACTTTCTAGGAACTGCTTGATTTAGGGTGCACTCACACACATCAGTCACCGTCACGGCACGTCACCGGACAGGATTAAAAAAAAATATGTATCAATAGTTCTAGTATGACTCTGTTCCCACACGACAGTCGCCGGCACGAAATCTATCAGTGACGTCACCGGTCAGGCACGTCAAATAATCTTTCCATACATGTATCATACTTTTATCCCCACTCACCCGGTGCCGTCACGTCTCAGTTCAGTCAGCGTCGTGCTACCGTCAATAATTGCTACATGTTCTCTATGGTGACATACGTCTAATCACTGACTAACCTGATGTATGTGTTCAATGATTCAGTCAAACCGGCGACGTGACTGACGGACAACATGACGGTGACTGGTGTTTGTGGATACGTACACAAACCGTCACCGATCAGTCATCGGTGACTTGACGGTGACTGATGTGTGTGAGTGCACCCTTAGAACGATATTTTTATTTCAGTATGATAACTTGCAGATAAATTGACAAATTACAACTGTTTACGCAACCCAGGCCTTGACCGATACGTCATAATTTCTGTAATCAATATATTTATATGATTGTTATATCAAAATCTGTCTGTATTATACCAATAAAAATGTAAAAGGTCAAATTCTGCACTCATATAATTAGAAGAATTTTCTAGATTTTTCTTTTTAATAGATAGAAGACAAATCTACGACAAATTTGTGTTTCTGATAGTCTTGCTGTCTATACGTATCATGCAAATGTTGTAGTCAAACATGCTTTGGAACGAATGGCCAGCTCATACCGCGGAAGGTACCGCTACTATGCTCCCCTTCCAGTACTATCCTTTATTTCCATCATCAATCCTTTCCGTATCCCATATCTTTAAAAGTCGGTAATCCATTTGTAGTGGCGTAAGGACTTAGCAAGTAGTCTTACGCCAGAAAATTTTCATGGTATCGGGCGCCCCACCTTTTTGCCGACTGTGGCATAAAAAACATCATGACCGTATAGTACTTTTATTAAGACAACACTACCGAACGGATTTTTTGAAGTTTGGTATGCTTAGAGTCCGTTAGATAAGGGATTCCCTTGGAGAGAGATATGAGTAAAAATTTGTACATTTTTGTAACATGTATGTGTTTTATATTTTCAGGGTTGGAATGACGTATCATACCATGGCTCTGACCAGATTTCAACGCCTAATTTAGATGCTCTAGCGACTAGTGGTGTTATTTTCAAACAGTATTATAGTGAAGCCATTTGTACTCCCGCCAGAACAGCACTTCTCACTGGGAAATATCCAATGCGACTTGGTATGAGCTTTTTTACTCTTAGCACAGAATATATAATAATACTACCTTATCTTCGTTTTATTGGAAAATGCATGATTTTATGAATATTCTAGAAAGTAATGGGGTATGCCTACTTTTTTATTATAATATTATTTTAAACTGTATTTTAAGTTTAATATCCGAAATGTGTACCTACTTACGATCAGACTCAGTAAGGTTTACTATTTACCAATCGAAATTGCTAATTAGTTTTTAGTAGATATGTATATCCAAAATATGTAACAATTTTTAAGTGAAGAAACGGCTACAGTAAACTTAAATAATAACAGAATAAAAAGGTATTGTGCGGCTGAATAAGAATTTTGCTATAAAATTTTTGTGAGGCGCTATATTTTCATACCTTCTATGACATGTAGTATATAATTTATATTTTTGGTTTTATGGTATTCAAATGCTTTATAAATATAAATTTATAAAGAATAGAAAAAATTCGATCACGAGGCGGGACTCGAACCCGCATCCTTCGCGCCATTCCGGGGCGGATGCCTCACCAACTCAGCCACTCGTGACCCGCCCGAGTGATCGAATTTATTCTATTCTTTCAGTTTTATGTGTCTGAAGGGACACACCGCGCGCCATCTATTGAGATGATTAACAACCATTTCAACCAATATGAAGCACTTTTCAGTGAATACAATATTGTAACGATGGAACACGACCTTTTTTGTTGAATTTATATTTTTGGTTTTATGGCATTCAAATGCTTTATAAATATAAATTTATAAAGAATAGAAAAAATTCGATCACGAGGCGGGACTCGAACCCGCATCCTTCGCGCCATTCCGGGGCGGATGCCTCACCAACTCAGCCACTCGTGACCCGCCCGAGTGATCGAATTTATTCTATTCTTTCAGTTTTATGTGTCTGAAGGGACACACCGCGCGCCATCTATTGAGATGATTAACAACCATTTCAACCAATATGAAGCACTTTTCAGTGAATACAATATTGTAACGATGGAACACGACCTTTTTTGTTGAATTTATATTTTTGGTTTTATGGCATTCAAATGCTTTATAAATATAAATTTATAAAGAATAGAAAAAATTGAATAGAAAAGAAATAGAAAAAATGGAATGGCGCGAAGGATGCGGGTTCGAGTCCCGCCTCGTGATCGAATTTTTTCTATTCTTTATAAATTTATATTTATAAAGCATTTGAATGCCATAAAACCAAAAATATAAATTCAACAAAAAAGGTCGTGTTCCATCGTTACAATATTGTATTCACTGAAAAGTGCTTCATATTGGTTGAAATGGTTGTTAATCATCTCAATAGATGGCGCGCGGTGTGTCCCTTCAGACACATAAAACTGAAAGAATAGAATAAATTCGATCACTCGGGCGGGTCACGAGTGGCTGAGTTGGTGAGGCATCCGCCCCGGAATGGCGCGAAGGATGCGGGTTCGAGTCCCGCCTCGTGATCGAATTTTTTCTATTCTTTATAAATTTATATTTATAAAGCATTTGAATGCCATAAAACCAAAAATATAAATTCAACAAAAAAGGTCGTGTTCCATCGTTACAATATTGTATTCACTGAAAAGTGCTTCATATTGGTTGAAATGGTTGTTAATCATCTCAATAGATGGCGCGCGGTGTGTCCCTTCAGACACATAAAACTGAAAGAATAGAATAAATTCGATCACTCGGGCGGGTCACGAGTGGCTGAGTTGGTGAGGCATCCGCCCCGGAATGGCGCGAAGGATGCGGGTTCGAGTCCCGCCTCGTGATCGAATTTTTTCTATTCTTTATAAATTTATATTTATAAAGCATTTGAATGCCATAAAACCAAAAATATAAATTCAACAAAAAAGGTCGTGTTCCATCGTTACAATATTGTATTCACTGAAAAGTGCTTCATATTGGTTGAAATGGTTGTTAATCATCTCAATAGATGGCGCGCGGTGTGTCCCTTCAGACACATAAAACTGAAAGAATAGAATAAATTCGATCACTCGGGCGGGTCACGAGTGGCTGAGTTGGTGAGGCATCCGCCCCGGAATGGCGCGAAGGATGCGGGTTCGAGTCCCGCCTCGTGATCGAATTTTTTCTATTCTTTATAAATTTATATTTATAAAGCATTTGAATGCCATAAAACCAAAAATATAAATTCAACAAAAAAGGTCGTGTTCCATCGTTACAATATTGTATTCACTGAAAAGTGCTTCATATTGGTTGAAATGGTTGTTAATCATCTCAATAGATGGCGCGCGGTGTGTCCCTTCAGACACATAAAACTGAAAGAATAGAATAAATTCGATCACTCGGGCGGGTCACGAGTGGCTGAGTTGGTGAGGCATCCGCCCCGGAATGGCGCGAAGGATGCGGGTTCGAGTCCCGCCTCGTGATCGAATTTTTTCTATTCTTTATAAATTTATAAATTTATATGTAGTATATATATTAAAACTTTAATTGGGACTATTTTTTAATATTCCTTTCATAATAAAGTATATTTGTAGATTGTGGAAGTTAAAATTGTGCAAATATAATTTAAATAATTGTGCAAACGATACTAAATTAATTCCGTTTTCCTATAGAATATGTGCATAATAAAATTTAATAAAGAAATATTCACAAGCCTTTTGACCAGGGTATTAATAAAAAAACATTTGCATATGAAAATTATATTTCTCTGGAGCTCTGAACACGCATTGATATTTATAGTGCAACATATTTTCCCACATGATAAATCAGATTGTGTTTAAAATTTTCAGTTCTGTCCGTAAGCTACATATTTGATTTTAATAATTAGTCTCTGAGGAATATCAGACGAGAAATAACTTTGTAAGCATATATTTCAGGTATGCAAGGTATGCCTTTGTATAACTCCGAAGATCGCGGTATTCCGTTAACTGAAAGATTGTTGCCGGCTCGTTTGAAAGAGCGAGGTTATAAGACGCATTTAGTGGGAAAATGGCATGTTGGAATGTCTAAGAAAGAGTATTTGCCAACAAGTCGGGGTTATCACACCCACTACGGTATACGAGGTGGTTTTGTTGACTATTATACGTATAATAAAGTAGAGACGGTATGTATTTGAATTTGGTTTGAAGGTAATATTTTTGCTATAACCGTCTGTGATTTTAAAAGGATTTTTAAAGTAGTTTTATTTATTTTGTAGTGGCCTGATGGAAGATTGTTGTACGGATTGGATTTCTTTGACAACGATATACCCCAAACCACAGAGGAGCGCTATGTGGTAGATGCTCTGACAGATAGAGCAATAGAAAGTATATATAAACATTGAAGACCCTAACTCTAACATATTTTCAGTTTGATACATTAACATGCCATTCTTATTTTATATCCGTGACAAAAAGATTTGCATGTGTGTTTCAATAATGCTGTGGATGGCATGGCATTTTTTCATGATTAGGTATTTCTTTACAAATTATTTTGTTGGTGTAAAATGTTACTTTCCATTACAGTTATTCACAATCATAATACTTCATGCCCACTCTTTTTGCATTATACTTCGTGTGCTCCACACGCCGGCAACGCAGGGGGGGCGCTACAACCCCCTCTTAACTCGTATTTGGGAAACCGTCACATCGCTAATTCAGATAGACGACTTTATGCAGGTGCGTATAACATACAGAATCCTACATTGCCAGCTGCTTTTATTTAATACAAACATTTCAAGTGTACACAATTACACTTTGAAAGCTTTTAGCTTGGAACGTAGAATGTAAATATAATATATGGAACAAAATTTTCAGAAGTTGTCACGCATTTAGACTACAGTGTTGGAAGATTGGTGCGAGCATTGTCTGACAAAGGAATTCTTCATAATACTATTATTGTGTTTATATCTGATAATGGTGCTCCGACTGTGGGCCAGTTCAGTAATTGGGGAATAAATCTACCCTTCAGAGGACGAAAGCAAACTCCGTGGGAGGGAGGTGTTCGAGTACCTGCTTTTATTTGGCATGCATCTTTGAAACCCAAAGTTTATGATGGCTTAATGCATATCACTGATTGGATGCCCACATTGTTAGCCGCTTCTGGTGGAGAAATAGATGAAAAAATTGATGGTGTAAATCAATGGCCAGCAATACTGCAAGGACAGAAATCTCCAAGGAAGGAAGTTTTTATTGCTGTTGAAGATAGAAATACCGTTTACGCGGCATTCAGGGCTGGTGACTATAAAATTATTATTGGAAATGTGACTGGATTGGGGAACGGATATTATGGAGCCGAGTATTTAGCTAATAAAGCAGCACCACCTGATTACTTTTCTTCTCTCGTTACATCAGATGTAGCGAAGGTTTTAGAAACATTGGGAATTAATTACGACTATGGAGAGGTAATGTCTACAAGACGGGCGGCAATGGTTAAACAAATAGATCAAGTCAGGGACCAAGAACCTTGTTTACCGTCACCAAGTAAGTTTCGCCCTTATTTATATCATTCTTTATAATTTATGGCGCATAAATTAGTCATGAAAATAGCGTAAGAATTTCTCACAGGTCATAAAAAAATACTATTTTTTATGTTCTGTAATAACACAATGTTAAGAAAATTCAAAATTAGTGGTGAAAAATGATAAAAGAGTTGATTTGACCAAATCTTTTATTATTTTTTATTGTATTTAGATATTGTGAGATTAAAAATATTATCTGCAGAATGTTTTGTGATCCAGATTTCCTGAATCTACTATTGTCTGCCACTGTCCCAGAAGTGTTACAATTTTTGTTTTGATAAAAGAAGTGATAATAAAATGACCCATTTAGGGTGCACTCACACACATCAGTCACCGTCACGGCACGTCACCGGACAGGATTAAAAAAAAATATGTATCAATAGTTCTAGTATGACTCTGTTCCCACACGACAGTCGCCGGCACGAAATCTATCAGTGACGTCCCCGGTCAGGCACGTCAAATAATCTTTCCATACATGTATCATACTTTTATCCCCACTCACCCGGTGCCGTCACGTCTCAGTTCAGTCAGCGTCGTGCTACCGTCAATTGCTACATGTTCTCTAGCGTGACACACGTCTAATCACTCACTAACCTGATGTATGTGTTCAATGATTCAGTCAAACCGGCGACGTGACTGACGGACAACATGACGGTGACTGGTGTTTGTGGATACGTACACAAACCGTCACCGATCAGTCATCGGTGACTTGACGGTGACTGATGTGTGTGAGTGCACCCTTAACACACTTTACATTTTATAAAATAATAAAATACCAATTTTAGTTCACTTGACAGTTGACACCTTTACATTTTATAAATAAAATACCAATTTTAGTTCACTTGACAGTTGACACCTACTATCTACTTGAAATTTTCATCCAAACAATGCTCATAAACTTGTATAAAGTTATTTGATGCTAATTAAATAAAACGCCTTATGTGCATCATTACACATTTTTTTAAATAGGACCTAATTACTCACTATAGGAAAATAAAGTAAAAAGATGTAAACCAACTTTAATCCTTTCCATTTCAGCTCGCGGTTGTTTATACAACGTCCAGAAAGATCCTTCCGAGAGTCACAATCTCTGGTCTCGAGGGCAAAAAATTACAGCCTTGTTAACTATAAGGTTACGAGCTCTCTGGTCAGATTTGCTCAGGCGTGGTGCTCCTAAATTGGATGACGAAGCCGACCCTGCTAATTACAATTATATATGGTTACCATGGATAGACAGTAATACAAGTACAAATGAACTTAGTAATTATAGCGGGAGTGTAAGAAACGCAAATTTACTTACGTACAGCAGTAACGTTTACAATTATACTTTATCAAGTAATATTACTGGTTGCGAGAGTACTCATGGTTTTCGCAACTTCATATGCCTCTTAAGGAGCGTGTTCAAATGAAAGTACAATTATTATAAGACTATAAATGTTCACTAAGTTAAATTGTGAACGTTTGGCATTTAAGTATTTTTTATTTTATACTAGTACCTTAAAAATGACAACAGTTTGTGATTTTTTTTTGTGTGTGTTTTTTTAATAAAGTTGACATTTTTATATGGACTTTTATTTCAATTTCCCTTTATTCTTTTTATGGAATACATATGTAAGGACTCAACTAAAAAAATATAATCTCCCGAATACCACACGAGCTTCAAAATTATCTGGCATTTCCCTCAAGGTTCCCTGCAAACAAATAAAGTCGTCAAGTTTTTCAGGAAAAATCACTCGCGCTTCGCGCTCGTGATTTTTTAACCTTGACTAAAAACTTGACTCCTTCATTTGTTTGCAACGAACCTATCGGAAAATACCCGATAATTTTGAAGCTCTTGTGGTATTATAAGTGAAAATTCACAATAATCGAATAAAATTGATGGCTAGCTTATTTGAATCTGAGGGCCTATATAAATGGCGATCAATAATTGATAAACGAAAATGCTCAAGGAAAAATATGTATATAAATCAATCGTACCTAAATAATATATCACGTGACGAAGTCGTATCTTTTATTTAACTTTAAGAAATAGTTCTAGCGTAGGTAAATAAAAAAATCCTACTGTTACTGATGATACCAGTTGTCTGCCCGACCAATTACATTATAACATAGCTATTAGCTATGAACTTGTTTACAATTTGTATCCCAGTATGATGTATCCCAACCTAATACATGAATGTTATCAAATCATATTGAGTGATAAACGTTAACTATTATCTAATCCGAGAGGGTTGGTTACACGTTGAAATAGCAGACGAGCTCGCATAAGTAGTTTTAGTTCCTTGTTGAGTTCCATATTGTATGAACTTTGGCGGTTGATCCTGGTTGTGTTGATAAGAGGATCCAAATTTCTGTAAAATCTGTCTATCTACGAATATTTGGCCACTGTTTATTTATTATCTATACATATTTACATATATGTATATAAAAATGAAACCCGTTTTCCTTGGTCACGGCATCACGCGTGAATGGGTGGACCGATTTCGATAATTATTTTTTTATTATATTTCTTGAAGTACGAGGATGGTTCTCATGTAGAGAAAACGTAAATATGTACCACGGGCGAAGCCGGGGCGGACCGCTAGTGCTTATTAAACTGAATAATGTTTTGCCATACTAAGAGTTTAGTGAGTACAGAAGTTTAGTTTTTCTTCCTTGCATATTATAATAAAAACTAATTTTTCGAGTACGGAAACAGAGATAAGTAATCAGAAAAAAAAGATAATCAGAAATAAACATATCTCGTACCAACTTGACCGATATCAAATATATTATCTACAAGGGGATAAATAAGAAATAAATAAGATGGATACCAAAAAAATACATGTGGCCACTCTAAAAATTTCATAAGATTTCATTATTTCACTAAGAAATCTTAGTTATGTATCTCACTAAGAAATCTTAGTTCTTACTTTCTGTAGTCAATATTTTTATATCAATCAGGATATAAATATTGATTTGATAACTTGTTGACTTTCACTAATTGCTTCTGCAGTAAAATCTGCGTATTATACTTAATAATTGATAATAAATATATATAATTACGTAATTAAATTTAACTTTACGGTAGTAAAGTTGTAAAGCTGAAGGAACTTCTGGTAAAAAGCAAACAACTAAAAATCAAAGCATACCTAGGAGTAATGCAGGCAACTTCAACAAATTAAAAATTATTTATGCAACGTTAACTACAAATATAAATTAAAAATAAGTATTCATAAATCTAATTAAGTGCTCGTTCCTTGCCGATACTTAAATGGGACGACTGCCAACATCCATAAAAGAAAAATGGATAGTAAACTATACTTCGACTATCAGTATAATGTCCTAGGTATCTAGGTAATTAGAAGATACATAACTACATATTACCTTACTAAAAAAAATACAGGAAATTGAGTCGTACGTATTTTATCTTCAACTGTTTTTTTTTCTCTGAATTTCTTCAGAACAGCGTGCTATTTGACAGAAGTCCTTGCAATTGTCGACATACATTGCTGATCTATTAACTATTTATGTATATAGGTCATAACTCATACATAGTTCTTGCAGAATGTAGGTCAGTTGTACACTATGAATCAAATTAGAAGTAGGTATATCTGTTAGTTTGAACGATGCTGCAGTGAGTGTATAGACTATATTATAGATTTATTTACCTAAATACATAGTTATATAAAAAGATTATTATAAATAATAATTGGTACCTATTTGACATGAAACTTTTTCTAAAAAGATATTTACTTAGCCCATCAGATAAATGAGTAATGTTTTATTTATGAGTTATAGTACGAATAAATAAATTAAAAACTCCAATTTATTTAACTCTATATTGGTCTAACATTGATAATCTACATATAAGGTATATAAGGAAAAGGTTTGAAATAAATAAAAAATGTAGAATCAGAATTAAAGCAACACTCAAATTTATCCCAAAATATCTCAAATTTATGCAAATTATAAGGAAAACTGATCAACATACTTAAACCTATTTAATCTTAATAAGTACATTTTACGTAAATTAACACTGGGTATTTGAAGTTCATCACTCAATATTTTTCTTGTAAGTAGTAGTGATAAAACCGGGCAAGTGCGAGTCGGACTCGCGCTACGAGAACAAACATTTTTTTTTATAATGTTATTTCAAATTTATGCTTTTAGCAATTTTTCTTTTATCTGTGCTATAAGACATTGCTTTTTACCAAATTGCAAAACTCTTTGTTCACGGAAAGCATCCTGTAGATTTTGTTTCAATTGATAATATCGAAATTTGCGAAAATTTGTAGCATGAACAGCCGTTCACTATACAGCCGTATCTTTTGATTTCGTTGGTACCTATATAAGTTTGATTTTCCACAGTTTCAATTGACCCTAGATTATTCAATACCTATAAATTTCTGCTTGGTAGGTACCTCTACGAGTTCCTGAGAAAAAGTGTCTTGACAGACAGTCAGATAGACAGACGGACAACAAAGTGATCCTATAAAGGTTCCGTTTTCTTCTTTGAGGTTCGGAACCCTAAAATCTACACTTACGTAACTTCTATTTTTAATACCAAAGCGTTAATGATCTATTCTAGTTATGAGTTATATATTTAACTACCTGTGCGCCGCGGTTTTACCCGCATTTCTCCGCTCCTATAGGTCTTTAGTGTGATGATATTATATAGCCTCCCTTCATAAATTGACAGGGAAATAATTTTACAAATCGCACCTGTGGTTCCAGAATAGTTCGTTCAATCAAGCAAACAATGAAACAAACTCTTCAGCTTATAAAATTAGAATAAATTGTTATTATATACGTCGTACGCAAATATAATTTCAAAAACTGTGTACTTGAAACACTTATTGTGTCCACAATTGGCCATTTTTCGTAATGTTACATAATTCTAAGGTTCTTGCGATGGTTTTTAATCTCTTGAAGGATCATGTCGTTATAACTTCTGCAGATGTATCTTTTACGAAATAATGGGTAATAAATATATTAAGTACTAACAGAAAATTATTAAAACTGTATTTATTTATTTAATTAGGTATGTTGAATGGCTTACAAACCCTGAATATAAATCTTTTTAATCGAGGGTATGTGAGACTGTTTTTGATATATTTTGCATTTTTTACACTGTAAATGTGTTGTCACTATATTTTTACACGTAATATACGTGTTATATATTTAATAATAAGTAGAAATATAAATTAAGATAGGTAGTAGAAAAGTTTATTTTTGCTTTCTATAATTTAAGGTCAAGAATATTATTGGGACCGGAAAATATAAAGATTAAAGTTAATAATTTGGGATCCACCTCCATTTTAGTTTTGTTAGTGTGTATAAGTTATTGTATTCTAAATACTCACTTTCAATCATCGTAACAACTGATAAATTAATTATATAAAAATAATTTATCGTCATACTAATATTATAATTATTTTCTGATAATTAATAATAGTTTATAATGCACTTAATTATGTCATAAAACCCTTGATTCGATTGCACAATCAATTCGTGCAAGCAAAGATTGTCTCTTATGTTGTCGGTCAGTATGTTTTTTATCAGTGCGAAAGACGCACGTAAGATATTATGTATAAGAAAATTTGTACATAGTTTATTTTAAAATTAAACTTATTTTTTAAAATTTATTGTATAGCTTTTTCATGATTTGGTTTCGTGGTTTGGTTAATGCTACGTATCTCTATTTATAATTATTTGGAAGAGTAAATACCTGCGTATTTATTTTGATACTCAATATAAAGATCTCAATATTAAAGGAAAATGCATTTATTTACATTTTGGTTGTGTTTAATTGTGTCTCAATTGAGTTTGAGTGGAGGCAGTCGGCCAAATATCGTACTAATTGTAGCTGATGATCTGGTAAGTAGAGTTTAGTATTAGATTTTTATTCAATTAATTTTAACAATAATTAATCTATGTATTTATATTTCAATTTCAATACCTCAATGCAATTATTAATTTTTCTGTCCTTGTATTGAAAATGCACTGTTTAAAACGATGTAGGTACGCCGCGTATGTTATATTTCGAATAGAATATCGAAAGGCCACATATAATATGATTTAATAAATTTTATCAGTATCATATTATCATATCATTAGAATCTTCAATAACAAACAATATACATAGGTAAAAATAAATCTCTTTTTCCTGATTTAGTTCTGAGTTGGACCAATTTCAGACCCTCATATTTTTTTGTTGTGTTTGTTAGTGTCAAGAGATGGCTTTTATGAAAGGATAAGTAATTATAATAAAATTTGTCAAAAAAATAAGAAATCTCAACGGCTATTTTTAAAAATACATGCGCGAATAAAATATGACTAACTATTTTTTAATTGAGCGACTAAGCAGAAAATATGAAGTTAGAACCATAAACTTAAACTTTTTATGATTTTTAACTGGGTAGTTTCTTAGTTGCCCGTGGCCCACATTTTAAGTTATTTTAACCAATAATAAAATGTCACATATTATGTAATAAGAAAACAAATAACGTCGAGAGCGTTTAGAAAGTGAAGTACTACTGGAAGTACTTATGTGATCACAATTGATTGTATATTGCGCAAAAAAAGGTACGCAACGTGCCGGGATTTTTTTATTTTATTTTACGCCAATTTATTTGTGTTTTATAACGATCGACTCTACAGTGTTGCTCAAATTAACAATTTGTCTACCGACACACAGTACGTAATAACATGATATAATTTATATAATAACTCTCTACTAATATTATAAAGTCTGCCTGTGTGTCTGTTACGAACGTTTTCATTCAAAACTAACAAATATAAAGCAGAGCACAGCTTAGAATACACACAAAAAGTTGAAACCCAAATATTGTAGATAAATACTAAACCCCTAACTTCATATAGGGGATGAAAGTACCTATGTATTTGCATTTGTGCATAGTTGGGGATTTCTTTCACGGCTAAAACCGCGAGTTACAGCTAATTTGTTATATACCTTAAGTTAAGTACCTATTTATACATTTCGCTGAATTTATTATTATTATGTCTCTCTCCATAATACACGGGTACCACCAGAAGGAAGATACCCGGTCCTTTGGAAGGCTTACGTGGGGACACAGGTCCAACACGCAGAGGCCCTTTAGAGAATTTAATGTGTTGTGGGACACCAGCCGCAGCCTGCCCATGACTGCACTATAGAGATACAGCCCTGGGCAGTCCGCGGCCAATGTAGGACTATTGCAGAAAAATGGAAATGAACAAAACTGGGTTATGGAAGGGGGTGTTAGATGGACTGGTATATTGGTTCTATGGGGACTATGGACGTCTGCCTTTTCAATATTAAAAATTGAAAATAATGGCAGACGGTGACTCGCCAGTTCGGTCGATGGGCTCCCAAAAAGGTTACCGAGAATGGCAACAAGGGGGCAACATCAGCTGAACGGCTAGGGGTGTAGAGAGGTGCGGCACCGGTTTCACCATCACGGGCCTTAGGGCCCGGAGCGGGTTTCCCCGCTATTACGCCATTAGACACTTCCACCCCCGAGCATATAGCTCTGGCGGCTCCACTCTGGACGGCCAACAAAGGCAAGCCAGAGGTGGGGGATCCTGAACCTCGTCATTGTTCACTCCGAACTGCCACTGGGACAGTCCAGAGGTGAGGACAGGGGCCTCCCCCGGGAGCGCTCGGTTCCCGCGGGGTCGCTACTCCCCGACACCTCGCCACAAGGTGCCATGCGGGGTGACTGACTGCACGGTTGGGATATCTATTGTAGATATGCCAACCGGGGGCGATGGGGTCGTCACATCCCTACGCCTTTTTATTATTATTATTATTAGCTAACATTAGCGCATTCTGTTTTGCATTGAAAAATATCCTTTATTTGACCTGCAGCATTATAATAGGTATAGGTAGGTACAAATACAATATCAAGACAAAATATAAAATTAAAAATGTATTAAGATTATGTCTCAACATTTCTTCGATTTTTATTTAAATGTCGGAATGTAAAGATTTTATTTTAGTATTTCAGTGGCAATATTATATGTGGAAAATTTTCAGTAAGCTCTCGTTATTGTTTGAATTGTTTTATTTTTATTGGAGAATCTTGAAGAAGATAAAACTTAGTAAATAAATATTCTTAGCTTTGGAATCATAGTTTAATTTGTTGTTTCAGTTTTGAGTGTTATTTTGTTTTAAAAAGAAATACTCCTGAAAATGTTCAAGAGCAATTTTCCGGTTTGTAAAGTTACACATTACTGTTTCAGGGTTGGGACGACGTGAGTTTTCACGGTTCAGACCAAGTGTTGACGCCCAATATAGACCTTCTGGCGTACACAGGCGTGGCCCTGGAGCGGTATTACAGCCATTGCATATGCACACCATCACGCTCAGCGCTGCTTTCAAGCAAGTTTGCCCATGTCACAGGTAATGCACCAATACATTTAGCTTTACACTGTGATTTCACTATAAAATCGAGCGCAAAACTTTACGCGAAGTTGCAGTCTGTTGCATGTAATTTAAAAGCGTTTAGTGCTAAAAAAATAACTTTACGTACTTATACTAAGAAAAATTGCACGAAAACAACATATAAAAACTGTATCGAATGGGATTTTTCTTTTACTCAAAACTAAAAATTACAAATGTGAAGAACAGAACAAATTATACCTATTAATAATTCTGGTGGAGACAAAAGTGAAGGTCTGGAAGATAGATCACCTACTGATCAGTAAAGAAAATCAATTAGTTAAACATAATACCTATGTAATTAGGCGTTATCTTATGTAACAAGAGAATAAGATTGTAAGCACTACAGTTGCATGTACTCTTAACATCACTAAATGTGATGATCATCTCTGCTTGCGTAACAAATATCTTCTTTAAGAACCTTTTTACTTACGAAATACTATATACATAGTTGTAAATTGAGTTTAGGTATTTAGTTGCAATTGCCTACAAGTAATAGGATGGTGCAAATAATAATTATCGAGTGACCACATTGCAGATACCTGTCACTAAAGCCTGCTCTCCTACGTGAATCTAGATTAATCTCTCTGTATTGATAGGGATTTGAATACTAAACTAGCCAAAGCTACGGTTTGTCTCTAAAATGATGAGAATTTGATATTTCCATCTATTTTCATATAGACCATCGATATGTGCTGTACTTTGATACTTATTTTCATTCATTCAGCTTCTTATAAATCATGTACCTAAGCATATATCGCAAAAACTAATTTATCGAAATACGCCCCAAAACTTGAGGGATTTCCGACTGTTGAGTTATAGTTTGTACATGAGTTGTCAAAAACTTATACACCTTTTTGGTGGATGAAATTCGCAATTTGCTTTGAGAATCGTAAAGTACAATCTACCAAGATTAGATCTCGTCTCGATTAGCGTGGATTACACAAGATGAAATTTATGCAGGCGCTTTTGAAATACGTGTTAGGAAAATGTTCAAGTTTCGTTTTGTATTTTAGGCATGCAAGGTTATCCTTTGACAAATGGAGAGGATCGAGGCTTACCCTTGACATTGAAAATAATGCCACAGTATTTTAAAGATTTGGGTTACACAACTCGTCTAGTTGGAAAATGGCATGTGGGTCATTCGCGGACAGAATATTTGCCAATGTCTCGAGGATTTGATAGCCATTTCGGACACAGAGGAGGCTACATTGATTACTATGAATATCTTTTGATGGAAAATGTATGTATATTTCTTTATTAAAGATGAAGTCATGGAAATTGTATTGATGTGAACAGTTGCATTTTGTATCAATATTTTGATAAATGTTAAGTAAAAGTTAAATGAATATAAATCTTTACCTTCCCACACCGATAAAAAGATTTATGTACGTTTCTGAGAACTTTAAAGTACTTGTGAGTGATTAAAAAAAAATTATTCGGATTTATAGACAGTCGACTGTACTATAGTAAATCTAAATACATAGATAACAATAAGGTAGTTTCAAAGTTATATTCTTTAGTCTTTTTTATTTATAGTGGAGTATTGGAGAAGTATCCGGATTGGATTTATACAGAAACATGACGCCGGCTTGGGACGAAAAGGGTTACGTAACAGACCTTTATAATGAAGAAGCCAAGTCAAGTGAGTTGTTATTTTACCATTTAAAGTTCACAAGGTCAATATTTAACAATAAATTTACATTTGAATTAGTTCTTAATATATAATACGGTGGTGGTCAGTGACTCTACTTTTGACCTGTCGAGATATAGAATAGGTATTTGCTTGACATATTAATCAAATTTTATACTCAATACATTAATTGCTGTTCAACTAAACGTGCCTCCATATGTACCTAAATGAAGGCTCTTTAACCAATGACTAAAATAAAATATTAATACTTACTTAATAATCAAACATAAAAATCGGTAGTAGTAAAGCTGTTTTTCAATAATAAGTTTTTTAAACGTTTTCAGTAATAAAATCGCACGATAAAGCACAGCCTCTATTCCTGATGGTGGCTCACAACGCGCCGCACTGCGCTAACGAAGGGGCACCCTTGCAAGCGCCTCCAGAAGATGTGCGTGCTATGCGACACGTGGAGTCCCCGAAAAGGAGGATATACTCGGGTAATATAAATATATCGATTATTTAATTAAAAAAAAAATATCACGTTAAAACAAAAGCCGCCCGAGACGCACGAGGTCTCAATCTGAACCGACATCTTTCGTCTTTCGTTTTATCGTGAAATAGATTTCAGGTTAAATTTTCTCGAGTTTCCAAAATGTTATAATTTCATTTAATAAAAGACTATCAAAAGTAAAATAAATTTACGTAAATAGATTCTAGGCAAATATGATTTACAAAGTTCCTCTTTTGTTTGTAGAGTTTTGATATTTCAGTTTCGAGAATCGAATTTCGAGAAAGATACCTAAGCGAATACCAGTCGAAAATAGTTTATTACACGTGTTTGGTTCAAGTAATATTATTTATAGAGGATGGCAATTTTCATGGAAACGAATTCATTCATAACTAAATAAGGAAGTAACTGCTTAATTAAGGATTTGTAAATAATAAATAGGCCTACATCACTTAGCTTCGGTTCAGGGACATTAGTAGATTAGTTCAAATCCTCAGCCTTAATACTTGACCCGTATAGATTATGTATGATAATATTAAAAGGTTTATATGACGGAGACTTAAATAATTTAGTAGGTCATTTATTGATAAAAATATATCTATGTACCTACTAATGTTTTTAGGGTTTTATATGTTGTTGTATTATATGTAGGTACCCAAAGTTTGTACAAACGTGTGCTTATATAAATAAAAAACTACGCTTAATTCTTGCAAATTTTATAAGAAAAATTTCTTGAATTTCTGTCCTGTTTGTTCCATCCAAAATTTTTTTGAGAAAGTTTTAGTTCAAAGTTTTTATTGAGGGCACTCATTGAGCTCTACAGTTAACGTTCAAAAT
Source organism: Colias eurytheme (assembly GCF_061535395.1). Lineage (NCBI taxonomy): Eukaryota > Metazoa > Arthropoda > Insecta > Lepidoptera > Pieridae > Colias > Colias eurytheme. Next base: position 2,472,987 of record NC_142989.1, on the reverse strand, counting down.
ACAGTTTTATATCAAAAAAATAATAACGTAGTTGAATTCCATTTTCTAAATTCTTCTTTTTATTTTTTCAGCTATGGTTAAAAAGTTAGATGACAGCGTAGGTGATATTGTTAAAACGCTACATGACAAAGGTATTTTGGACAACACAATTATTGCGTTTATATCAGATAATGGTGGAATAACATCTGGATCATCTGTTAATTACGCATCCAATTATCCTTTAAGAGGCCTCAAGTTAACTCCGTTTGAAGGAGGCATTAGGGTAAATGGATTGGTATGGAGCAGGAATTTAACAGGAGCGAATCACCTATGGAAAGGATATATGCACATAGTTGATTGGATGCCTACTTTGATACGGGCCGTTGGCTCGGATCCACCAACAAACATTGACGGTATTGACCTCTGGGACAATATCATATCGAACAAACCTTCCAAGCGAAATGATATATTCGAAATCGACGACTATACCGGTTTCGCTTCTATTATACATGGTGATTTTAAATTGATAGCCGGCAATGTGTTGACAAATTATAGCAATCACCAAGGGAAAGATTTCAGAGGGATTATAGGACATCCTCCGTCATATGTAGACGCAATTAAAAGAAGTAAAATATATTCTGTGATACGAGACTTGGAGATACCGTTCACGTTAAACGATACGAATTTACGCAACGACATTAAAATAGATTGTCGAACTAAAGAAACTTATAAAGATGACGAGATTTGCTATCCAAAAAATGGTAAGTCGATTTTATCAGATTTATTTTGACTTATATGATCTTAATTTATCCTGCATACACAGAACAATAAAGTCTGTGACCTGTAGACATCAATTTAAAGTTAGACGTTTTATTATGACGACCATTAAAATCTTTATCCTGTCTACAAATTCTTCAATGTCGTTATTTTAATTGACCTATTTCTGTGTTGCAGGAAAACATTGCGTATTCAACATAAAGGAGGATCCCTGCGAAACGAAAGACATATCGGGCACTCAGCCAGATGTCGCCAAAGAATTGTACTCTCGTTTACAAGTTGAAATTATAAGAACGATTCGGAGGCGAGTGCCCCTTCATAGAGATTTGAGAGCTGCGCCGAGCTTACATAATTATACCTGGACCACGTGGGCTAACGGAATCTCATCTTGAGTAATTAAGCATAAAACGTAATACGTTGATGTACATTTGTAAATAATTATCGGTAATTTTATGTTAGACATAGTTAAGAATAATAAATGATTTTTATATAATTATTGTATTTATTGTAGTCTTATTAAACCGTTATGAAATGTTCAGTTTGTTCTATTTTTGGATCGCTTTGACACAGGTTATTAAAATGTAATCGTAATTTAAAAAATAATCGACTATTTCCAGTCTATTAGATTAATTATATTCATTTCTATTTAAAAATATTGTAGCATTGAAAATCGATAAGCAAAACATTATGCTCATTCCCACAAGGGGGCACAGGACCTACTATATTAAGTGTACATCATGTCATCACATCAACCATGAACAATTTAATACCTACAAAGTCGAGCTTCTTAATTTTGCCACTCCTTGTTAAAGCTAAGAAGTTTGCCTGGTTCGCGGCAGGCACTTAACTGTTTGAATTGCTAATGAACGATAAATTATTAGTGCACATCAAATGCAAATGCGATTCGGTATGTACCTAGCAATAGACGTTAAGGGCAATCTTGCCAATTTTCGACTACCTGATGACCGCAACTTTGCAGACCTAATTATACAGGTTACTAAATACTAAATAGTTGTAGGTATATTTCTTATAATCAAAATAAGAATCATTTTGTGTTAAGCCGACTTTAATGATGATGTGTGAAATTAACAAAAGAAAACCCATCTTCCCTTTTTATTACTAAAAATAAGTAATAAAACAATTTTATTATTATCTATTGATAATATTACAGACAAACTTTGAAGCGTAATTCACATATTTTATTTTAAATCCAAATTACATTCATGATAGTAGGTACGGAGTTAATAAAAATACTATGTGTTTTCGAGCTGGTTTTAAAAAAGATGAATTACTTAATAATAATATTTGATCGAAACAAAAGCATTTTTCACCGCCATTTCATGTAAACAAACTCTATGATAGAGATTACCATGCATTATTTATTCCAAACAATATTTATACGAAAGAACTGAAAACTGATTGCATTCATCGTTTGTAATAATAATAGCATTCACATAGATTTTTTATTTTGTAAATAAATAAAATGAAATAATACGTTACCTCAGCAAACGTGGGGAGACAAATGGGAAAAAACCGTATGGATAACGAGCAGCATTGTTGTCCTGGTGAGCATGAATAATTTCGTCTTTATATTTTTTATATTTGTATTATTCATCCACGTGAGTAGGTATATTGCTTGTTGCGTCATTTCGCTTTTAAGATTGTGTATTTTAATTAGAATGGCTATGTATTAATATTAATACATATTCATCTCCTTATATTTTAGTGTTCCCTTTACATACTTACGACTTACGAGTCCATAATATAATTCGTGTTTTAAAGTTAGGTACATGCAGATTGGTCAAGTACACTTTTTGATAAAATGGATGGAAAATTTTATTGGGTCTTGGAGGAAAAGTACTTGAAATACTATCTACAGATATAAAATTTTATTTTAAAAAGAAACAAAATATTAAAGATTTTCGAAAATTCACTTAACATGACCAGGAATAAAAAAAAAACACTATTATTATTCACATACCCTCACACTGCCGTCACACAGTCGCTACATATGAACACAATCTTGTATTGCCTTGGTCTTATCGTTAATTGACATGGTTCCCGCTGAGCCTGGCTAACAGTGTGGTCGGAAACGTCGGTTATGCGAACCTAGGCAATATAGTGGTGTACAAACATTATATAAATGTAATTAAACAAATTGTATTACTTTTAATCTTCTCGTATGGAAATGACGAGATGAATATATTCTTGGATAAAATCTCCTGCACGTAGCTTTAATTAATTGTTACTGCTTATTTGAGGATACTCATTGGAGCTTCACGTTCCGCAATATCACCTATTCACTTATTACCAATTGGTATTTAAAGGTGACATAGGAAAAAAAGGTTCACATTTAAAATTCAGGAAGCGTGTATACTGTGTAAATTTGTAATTCAATTGTAGAAAATTTCGCGCTCAGAAACAAGGGTGGAGAGAGACGAAAGGTTTGTCGTATTTCTGCCCTTTTTCCTGGAACTTCTGATTTTTCTTATAGAATATTAGATATTTGAAGTGCGTGATACAGTACTGCAAAAGGGAAATTGATTATTATTAGTTTTTTTTACTCTAGTAAAGTGTTAGTAGAAGTAGAGTACGCTCTTATCCCGCGTTACGAAAAAAGTGTTACATAGAAAATAAAGTTATCCCAACAATATTGTAGGATTATATTCGAGCCTAAGTGTATTATGTGGTAAGCGAAAATTTCCATGAAGGGTGCGCATCAGCGGCTGCTTCTGACATCTGACAGCTACACGGCTAGTGAAATTACGCAGTAATCCAATTTCTTCCACTAACCAACCATCAATGGGATAGACGCCATTTTGCGATTTTCGCATGTTTTATGATGCTTGCTTGTCAAATTTAAACAATGATTATTAACATGACTCAGTTAACTGCAAGTAAGTGGATTAGGAACTGATAAGGATTTTTTGGTTATCCACTACACAGCCGAATAGGAAAACATAAATCAGTGATTCTTGTAGTTACCTGATAATAAATTTAGTTGTGAGTGCATATCACTCACACACTAGTAAATTTATTAGGTACTTAATAGAAAAATGCTATGGTTTATATTTATAATATAAACTTATCCAGTGGACCTTTGATTTAATTAAACCTAGACTATTACTATACGTAAGTATTCAAATATTTAAAGGAAATCTTACATACATGGTAATGATTAATTACTAGTAGAATCTTATGCCTACAATATACCGTGAGTTTATGATACAAAATAATGTGTTGATAGATACAACAATTTCTCTTTCTTGTCTCTTATTCTTTTTGGTTTATTATAACGCACCGTTTATACTTCCACATGCATTTATCCAATATTACAAACAGACACTCCTACTACCTATAGATTGGAGTTTTTTATTTACTCAATTATTAACTTTATCCATAACATTTACAACAGAAATCCCAACTACCATAACTTTGTGAGAATTCAATTAAAAGAAAAACCTTTTGTATGCCCACTTTATATTCAATTGTAAAGACCAACGAGAAAGTTTTACAAATTATGTGAATAACGTCTTATAAATGGAATTTCCAACCGATTAAGTATTTAGAAACATAATTACTAGAATTATTTTATGAACCAACATTTAAATGACTGAATTTTTCTTCTGGCTTTTTCATAAAAAAGTAGCTTTTTATTGAATTCTCAAAATGATCCTCACACAATATTAAAATCTAGATATCCAGATAATGATATTTTTCAATAATCATTACTTTTCTCTGTCTCAACTAACAAATCCTAGTAGGTTTAATATTACTCATTCGGACATTATAAGCACCAATCATAATAAATTTTAACATAAAAATTCATGATACCACTATCATACCCGGGAAATGGGAATGCACTAAAATAACCAGTATAATTACTACATTAATTACATAAAAAACATAATGAGGGTTAACTTCTAAGCAAATATCACCACTGTGACGCAGACCTAAATCCAATTTAAACATAACATGCAAGTAGCTAAACGAATTAGCAGGTAAGTTAATTTGACTGAAACAAGGACGATGTATTTTGTTATATTATTATTTTTAATTATGTCGTTGGTGAGTTGCTATTACAGTTTTTACAGGATTTGTTAAAATAGTCCATTTAATTCAAATAACAAACTGGAGTCATGAAAAAGCATTGATAATGCACCTTACGGTGTATTTAGACCAAATTAACATAAAGCTAGAGCTAGGGCAAGAGCATTCTTACGTAATCTTTTAGTGTAAACGAAAACTCGTATTCAGTATTGTTCAGTGGTAGAACATTGCATAGAATTTTTTCGATGGCAGTAAGAACAACGAAATGCTCACATAGACCAACACATAGAACAACGAAATCATTATGCTCACATAGACCTCACACACCATAGTAGCTCACAGACCATAGTATCTGAATAGAGATAAAATTAAGGCCCAAAAAAAGATTAAATGTGATTAAAAGCAATAGCACTAGGCTAGCAGATAGGTACCTAAGTGATTTTTTGTCAGTCCGGATACTTATCCTTGTCTAATTTGATAGTTTTGAGGTTTGTTTCTTTAAAAATAGACCTAATTCGAGCTGTCGAAGAAGATCAATTACCCTTTCTTTAAAAATAGACCTAATTCGAGCTGATAACTTGAATTGCTACGTGGCGCAAACAACGCAAAAACACCTTAAAAATTATTTTCAATATTCCTCTTCTTTATTGGATCATATTTACTAGAGCTCTTCGGTCCTTGATCCTGAAAGGGTTAAATTTCAAAACAGAATACGAAAATAGGTAGTCAGTCAATTGGAAGTCATATTTCAATGCTACTTTTCTGTTTGAGAAACTTTAAATCTCCCTCAATGGGTGAAGCTATTTCATACATTCTACTTATATAGCTAAACACTTTATTTAGAAGATTAACTTCGTATTAATCATTTTAAAATGGATGAATCAAAGGTTTTATTTTATAAAACACCGCGGTAGAGGTGATGTCGTTTAAAGATTGATATATTGATATAATACAATATCAATAGAAACATTAATTTCAATACATAGTTTTGTTATTTAGCCAATTATTTACCGTTACATCGATCATGTTTCTTTTAGGTACCTTTTACTAATGATTCTTCATTTATTAAAAAACACATACTTAATCACATAAGAAAGCAGTCATTTACAATTGATATACTCTACGTGATAATAATACAAGGAAATAGGGAAGGTTGTGAAGTATATTTCCTAAACCAGTAGACTTTTTATTATAATACCAATGTTATTAAATATGTATTAAGAATAATTTAATAATAGTTACAAATCTAACAAACACTAGTGATAGTTCTTTGCGATTACAAATTGATGTTGAAAGATTTCGTACAAATCGAGTCGAGTCGAGTGATAACAAGAGTCGAGTAACATATACTTACCTAAAAAAAAGGTTATACAATCTACACATCATTCAAAATATTATTACAGTAAAGGCAAAAGAGTTGCTTTGTATATTGCAGAATAAAAAATATTTTCATTATCAGTTGCACGCGGCGCTGTAAATTATGTTACGTAATTTACGAAATAATTATTTCACAACATGTTTACGACAATGGAAAGCCATTATAAAGAAGTTCCTTTTAATTTTCTGCATACATAATTCAGGGACAGAAAATAAGTATGTTAACGGAACAAAATAATTCATTGCAAGCAAAATGGACGATCTTGGTGGACATATGGAAATCAGTTTTGATAAAATGTTTAAAATCATGGTATTTTCGATGTGGCTCAACAAATCACATCCAAAAGTACCTCGTAATCTTAAATGGATCGGTCAATTCGCATTAATGCATGGCATATTTTTCTTCACATATTGTTTGCTAATTTATAGCACAATATTTCACGATTTAAAAAATAAAGATATTTCGCAAGCGTGTGCAAATGGCATTCTCAGTGTGATATTCAATGTTGTGTCACTTCAATATGCAGTCATGGTGTGGCATCAAACCAAATTTCATGATATGATTGAGAAAATGAAGTTAGATTACAAACAGGCAGAAAAATTGCCCAAAGAGGAGTACGATATTGTGCTCCGTTACGCGAAGAAGGGTCGAACAATCGTTTATCTTTGGTTGAAAATAGTTATATGCGTGGCTAGCTTGTTTCCTATCAAATCGTTTACACTTATGTTGTATTATCATGTTATTGGAGAATTCAGATACGTACCCTTATATGATATTACGTACCCAGAGCCGGTGGAACTCAATAAAAATAATTTAGCCGTTTTTCTGGCGCTCTACGTGTTGTTTTTATTTTACGATTTTTATGCTTTGTTTATGTATTTAGCATTTTCGCCTTTGGGTCCTATTTTAATTCTGCATGTGTGTGGACAGTTGGAATTGTTAGAGAATAGGATTTTGAAAACATTTTCTAAGTGCAACAACACAGCAGAATCGATAAAAAATCTAAAAAGAGTTGCGATACATTTTGTTGAAATATACGGGTAGATATTTAAAATAAATATGATCATAAGTTGATGTTATGTAGATAGATGAAAATGAATGTATATTTTTAGCTTTGCGGCACGAATAAATAGTAGTCTACGAGTTTTTCATGAGCTTTTGTTTAAAGCTGGAGCTATCATTCTACCAATTACTTTTTATCAAATTATTGAGGTAAGCTTTTCTACGTAGGACATATTTTAAAATTATCACACAACATTTTGATTGTTATGTTTAATGAAGCGCTCTCCTTTCAATATTAGAATAGTCTGAGGACATTATAGGCGACGATAACTTAGCTGAGAACCGCCTTCAGAGTCTTACTCATCCGAAGAGTTGCCAGCCTTTCGGTATCCTATCGCTTACACTTCGGCGAATGCGCCACTGAACTGCACAGCATCATCCCTGCTTCCCCTTTTTTTCAACGGACATCCAGGCGCACTGCAGGCTACCATCCTTACTTGGTGGAAATGCCGACTGCTCGCACTTCTCGCTTTGCGTCGTCATTCTTAATGCGAACCGCCAAGGAGTGGAACTCCCTGCCAGCGTCTGTCTTTCCAGAAAAGTACAATATGGGTTCCTTCAAGAGGCGAATAAATAGGCATTTTCTAGGTAGACATGATTTACCACCATAGACCGCGTCACCGCTTTCCATCAGGTGGGACTGTGGTCAAATGTCTACCTATCCTAATGTAAAAAAAAAAAAAAAAAAACATATTTGAAATCCATACTAATATTATAAATGCGAAAGTAACTCTGTCTGTCTGTCTGTTACTCAATCACGCCTAAACTACTGAACCAATTTGCATGAAATTAGGTATGGAGATATTTTGATGCCCGAGAAAGGACATATGCTACTTTTTATTGCGAAATATGTACCACGGGCGAAGCCGGGGCGGACCGCTAGTATAAGAATATGTTGGTAGGTAAAATAAAACATTATATCAAGAGTGTATATGTATTAATAATAATCTTTCAGGCAATGGTAATGGTAATATGGAAACATTTAGAGAACGCTATGTTCAGAAATGCATCCATTGGGAACTCCGCAACTGTTACATATTAAAAGTTGATTTCTATTTGCATTTCAGACGGCTAAAAGGGGTCAAGTGAGCGTTGAATTCATATCAATTATATTTGGAGCAGTGGCTATCTGCAGTGTTCCTTGCTACTATAGTGATGTGCTTATGGAGAAGGTTTTATTCATTATTTTATTTATAAGACTGTTTAAAATAGTCCGCTCTAATCATGTTTTTCTTCCTTATAAGGTTCAAAGTGATTAAGGTAAAATAACGTAGAGCGGCATTTTAATTTCTTTCACGATTCTATACTTTGTTGATATTTAACCTCACCGCAACTATAACGTATAAGAAAATAGATGAAATCAGATTATATAGTTTCAAGGAGAGGCTAACCGTGCAGAATCGACATTTACAAGAACACGAACTTAATATAATACGATCTTGTGTACGATAACAGGACGCTGAAAGCCCAAATCCCAAGTCTTTATAATCTCGAATTTTCCAAAGTGTTTCTAATAACAGATAAACGCCAATCAGCCGCAATACAGCTTATCTGCACTTGGCGGCTTTGGTTCAGTAGGAAGTGTTATCAGCGCCAACAACTGAGGGCTTGTGGGTCAAATTGGGATTATGGGATTGTCTCTATATTAATTTAATTACTTTTGATGCTTACCTGAAAATGTAGAGAAAGAAACTTATATTAAAATAATAATTAATAAACATTTAGATAGTTTCTTATATTAGGTGCTTATGTATTTTTCCGATTAGCTAATAATTGCATTAAAATCTTGCTTTCTACCCGCCGTTTAACTAATGATGATGTGCCAAAAAATTTCACATCAAAATTCACATCGTTATGACATCCTCTAAAAATATTTTGTCTTTCTGAGAGCTCCAATCTGTCTATGGCAATCAATTCGATTAAATACCTCAAAACCTTCATTTTTGTGAAAATGTGTATATTGTATAATGTTTATATACCTTACCCTGTAGAGAGAGGTTATTTGAATCTGAGATTTGAATGATATTTTTAAGCCTGAAAAATTAAAAAATATTTTAGAGTGAAGACGTAAGAAGAGCCCTTTACTCATGTGGTTGGGAATCAAACTGGGATCCCGTGACGAGGTCGCTTCTCTTTCTCTTGCTGACCCGAGCGTCACGACCCGTGGCGATGCGGACTTTGTACCGAAATATCTGTCTCAACGTTTTGACTGATGTGAGCTTTATTAGACTTATATATTAAGCTCATTTTAGATTACTTTTTGGTTTTTGAAAATTACATTTGGCTGCCATGTTGCGTGCCTGTTTTCACTGTATGCTATTCATCCTAAAATTGATAAACGCTTATTGTATTCTAATTTATTAATTGCATTTATTTATATTTCAGATCTACCACCAGGCATACGCAATATTTAATCTTTTAAATGCTGTATGGCATTAAACTTTAAAAAGTATAAAGAAAATATTTCGCAATGTAGTCTGATGCTTATAAATTTTTGTCGGCATAGCAAATATCTTGACGGTGTTGTTTCTTGATATTAAATTAGTTACTAGCTTAAGTACACTTTTGAATAAATTGTTTGTAATAAAAATACCTACGTGTTTGTTTTTAATGACAAATAGAAAGAATATTTGTGATGAAAGGACCAAGGGCGTCGCCAGCCGATGGCGCAGGGGGGGGCAAGTTGACTTTACCTACTACAATTCATACTTTTCTCATTCTCTAATGAATGAGAAAAGTAGGTATGAATTGTAGGTTTTTTATTTAAAAAATTTTTTTTTCCTACGAAATTTGATGAAAACACCTTATTATGTCCCAAATACATATACTGTAATTTATTTGATTTAAAATATTTATTTTTTCGCCTTATACCAAAAAACAACCTAATTTTCAAACGAAAATTCTGACGTCAAAATATGAGTTTTTTGCAAAAAATTGGGGAGCCTTTTGTTCATTGAAATCTCTTCTTTCTGATGCTGATGAATATAATATACATTACCATAGAAGATTTACTCAGAAAATGCATACAAACAGTGTAATAATGAGCTTTTACTAAATCAGGCACACTTCTCGAACTTTATATTTTCTCTTGTATCGGCCTTTCGGTAACATTTCCAAAGAAAAAATTTCATCTGATCAAAGTGTAACGATACCATAGCTAACATTTTAGGTCGTTTGAGAAATTTGCCTGATTTATAAAAGCTCATTATCACACTGTTTGTATGCATTTTCTGAGTAAATTTCCTATGAAAATTAGGTTGTTTTTTTGGTATTAAGTTGAAATAAGGCGAAAAAATTTATATTTTAAATCGACCAGACTCAACCAAACCAACCAGAATCAATGCAACAAGACTTTGGTTGCATTATATTTGGCAACTTTTTTAGAATCTCTAGGGGGGGGCAGCTGCCCCTCCCTGCCCCCCCTTGGCGACGCCCTTGGAAAGGACAAAGAAGACTTCCTCTCATAACGAGTAAGTACACACTTTCTAAAGTCCAATCTTATAACATATAACATTATCTGTATTGAAAACCTAGGGACTAATCCAATATAGAACATCAGCACACCAATATCAGTTAAATAAAGCCCGCCATGACATCATTTTGTGAAATAGAGCATATAATGGAGGAAAATCGTATAGACTGGCACGTACATGAATAACATGGACGATATCATGTTAACGCACGACACAGCGAAATATCCTATCGGCTTTATATGAACAGAAAATCGTTAAAACAAGAACACACTTCGTATTCTCTAAGGTGCAGGTTTAAATCTAGTACGCTCCTATTTCAAAGCGAGCAAAACTAGCCATAGTCTATAAGAAACGTCAGGTTTTTCTGGGAAACTTCGCTTGGAAAACAATGCGTCCTAGGAATTAGAATTATCAGCCCCAGTATTACGTAGGTACTACTTATAGACGATATACACTTTTGTAATCTACACTAATATTATAAAGAGGAAAACTTTGTTTGTTTGTTTGTTTGATTGATTGTAATGAATAGGCTCATAAACTACTGGACCGATTTTAAAAATTCTTTCACCATTCGAAAGCTACATTATCCACGAGTAACATAGGCTAGGTTTTATCCCGGAAATCCCACGGGAACGGGACTATGCGGGTTTTTCTTTGAAAACGCGGGCGAAGCCGCAGGCGGAAAGCTAGTATATTATGTACCTATGATTAATAGATTGGTTTTAGAGCTATAGGTATATGTAATATCAATATCAAACTTGTATTAAAGCGAAATTGAAAACGGTTCACGTATAGTTAACGCCCGAAAAAAATGTTTTTCAGTTTTTCATTTCAAATTAATCTGTTCTCATTATAATCTTTTAGGAATTAGAAGCTTAGGTTACGTAACCTTTGACTTTTTTATTAAATAATAGTCTCGTCTAAAGGATTTGTCATTATTTACTTATCCCGATGTTTCAAACATTTTACAGCGACTGCGGTTACGGGCAGGCAATCTTCCCTTGACCCGTATATGAATAATTTATAATATGTTAAATGTTTAAATTTATCGTCAAGTTTCACAATTTCTGTTTTTGTTCTTATTACTAAAAGAAAGAAAATTGATTATTAAAAAAAGAAAATTGCATTAACTTTATCTTAAAACTACACGGTGTAGTTTAGCTACACCTACAGATTTTTTAATTCTCGGAGCTGTTACATAATTGCTAAAGCTAGCGGACTGGAGATTCGCATATACCTACATTAATACAAAATATAAATATCTTATCCTTTTTACTCATTTGTGGGTGAATGCATTTTACATATAATGACAAAGTTTTTCCGTCAAACAGGATCCGCCTGAACAGCCTTCTTGCCCTGTTAAGCTGAGCTCTATTCTGTGGCTCTATGCGCTTTTTGAGATGCAATTTTTATTTGAGCTAGTACTTATTCTTCTCTTCTTACCCTTCAAAGGGACACGTTTCTTAAAAAGTTTATTACTGGTTTCAGAAAAATACTGACAATGCAATTTTAAACGCTTTTTAGTACTACAGGCACACCCTACTGTGTTATATTTTCACCATGACTCATGCCTGACATAACATTAGGCGTAGACGACTTGACCCATTTGGCTTGGATTTGGGCCTTTATATGCTATTTTATGAACTGGCGTAGACGTAAATAAAATTTAGTGTTTTAGGATCATTTGGTAGCTATTGCCTTACATACTTTTATAATAAGAGCATTTTTGTTATAGGTTTATTCACTCGTATTTGGAATAGTATTATCAAGCGTCTATCCAGGGTAAAATTTTCAGATATATTGCTTACAATCTTTTCTAACAGTTTTTATTATTGTTTTCCTATATTAGATAAGTTATAGAGTGATAGTTTGGTCTTTATTGTCTAGGCTCGAAGAAACAGAAGTCTGATATTGGTTACTATTAGTACCTATCATATTTTTCCAAGAAAGTTGATTCTGATCAAAGCAAAAATAAATGTACCATAGTAATATCAATTTGGAAAATGTACTGTAATCGAAGTAATTGGCGAATGGCGACGAGAAAAACATTTTACACTCGTGTCGTTCCTCAAGGGAATGTTTCATTAAAAATTCGATAGACAGTAATTAAGTGGAATACAATATTGATGCCATGATTTCGCAACAATTTAAATTTCGTAAATTGGTCCGATTTTCGTTAAAGTATCCGATCCTTTATTTCACAATTAAACATGGCGTGAAAGTATTAAAATTCCTCTGTATAATTAATTCTTATATTTGTCAATTTTTCTTATTGTTATACAACACTGTACATAATGCTACATTACAAGCTACCCTTCCCGGCTCTGCTCAGTGCTCACGTTGAATCTATATAAAATAAATTAAAATAAAGCCTTTGTTACTGAGGAAAAATTAGTCCAGTAGTTTGGAATTTGGAGTTAAATTATAATAAATTATCATCTTTCCTATTTATAATATTAGTATCGATATGATGACTGGTTCTTCGTAATGATGGAGAATTTTATTAATTTATATTTAAATCGTTATTTATTCTTAATATAACACCTATATATTTGATAGGATCAAGGAATCAGTAGGTCTATATCGTTATATCAGATAAGGTTACTGAAAATGGGTGATGTTATGAGGATTTATCGCCTACGACGCGAGCACCTTTTTCCATATATTTGTCTCTACATTGATTTTATTTCACACTAGCAGTCCTCCCCGGCTTCGCCCGTGGTACATATGTACGTTTTCTCTACGTAAGAACCATCCTTTTACTTCAAGGAATATAATAAAAAAAGAATTAACGAAATCGGTTCAGCCGTTCTCAAGTTATGCGCTTACCAACACATTTTGGGATTCATTTTTATATTATAGAAGATTTTGGGACGCCTTTATACTATAATGCGTATTATATGAGTGTCATGCTTTATTTCAGTGTCAGCCACCACGGCCACCACACTTTACTATTAAAATTCAATAATGTTCTCAAAAATATGTTATTATAAAAAGAAAAATCTACCTCCACCAATTACTATGTTATTCATGCGAGCAAGTCATATTAGACGTCTACATTTTTATATATGGTTTTCTTAGTATAGAATATTAAATTAGTTTCTGCACCGTTTTCATTTTCCTTATTCTCAGTGCATAACACGGATTACCAATTAATAATGAAACCTTTTGATAAATTCTTTGCGAAAAATAATAAGCTTTTATTTATATTTCTCTTTAAGGAGGAATAAATTCAGGAATGTTATTGTTCAACAATATTGCACGGAATGAAAAGAAAACGGAATTTGTTTGATTTAATTGTTATAACAAGATTTGAAATGCTTAAGATTTTTTGAAATATATAGAAAATAAATGAAATATATAACTTTATATGAAAATTCTATCTATATAGTTAAAACGAATCGCTAAATGTGTTACTAAGCGTAAAACTCTACTAATTGAGCTAGAGTTAACGTTTTTGTTAAGGAATGCATAAGGAAGGTTCTTAAGCAGAGAAAAACAAGAAAAAGGGCTAATACTGCAGAAGAACGTGTGCTAAGGCAGTTAGTTATATAATAAATTGAATCAATAAACTTGGGCGGTGTTGTGGTCAGACGCTGATGATCTAATTTCAGTCTCTATATCGTGATAGACAGTAAACTGATTAAATTCGATTCACAATTAATTCCATTTTCATTTCGATATCCATCAAAGTAAATCGAGGATGAACGTAAGTGGTTAATTATCCTCTCGGCTCGACGGCCCTCTGCTCTCGGCAGTGTGAGTTATATTGAGAATTACCGGTTTTCAGTAAACGCTGCTGTTAAACATTGAAAATAAATACCCTAAAAACTTTGGGCCAAATTTGTTACAACGTAGCTACCCTCTTTTGCCCCCGTTTGGGTCTGATAGTCATGCCTTTGTTATATACCATTTGGCATTAAGAATGGGGTTTTTAGTGAGAGTATGGTGAGCCAAATTCTATAATTAGGTAATATATTCATCATAGGATTCATCTACAAAGTACAATGCCGCCATGATTCTAAAATAAACTACTAGAGGTCGCTTCATTATATGCCATTAATTGGATGTCTATAGGCGCTATAATCGTCGCCTGTCCTCATGAGATGCCAAACTCTTAATTGCCTGAAATGAATCGGCGAAGAAAATGTAGAGACATAAAACAAGGAAAATATTTTGTAATAACTGTAGCCATCTACTGGTATGCTAAATTTTTGGTTTGGCAGATTCATCCAGATTCTATCAAGTAGACTCACAAAAGAAAACCTTTCCATACATTACATTAATTTATGCACTTATACCTATATTACGATATCTCGAAAGAGGGAATCAAAGCTCATTCATGTAATTGGTCATATCTATTGAAAACAAAGAATATTATAGTCTATAATTACGCTATCAGTCTCTACAAGTCGATTACCAAATTTAGATCAATGGCACTTCATAAAATAATAATTGGAGTATCATCAAGTTATCATTAATTAATTCCATACAAGTTCGGTCAAGCACCCAAGGTAACTTGAAATGTTTCAATATTAATAAGCAACTCGTCCAGCTCCTGAGGACCTGTAATAACACAAGGACATGGCAGAAGCGTTTGCTAAGCATTTCAAATCAGTGTTTTTAACTAATTCACCAAAACTGGACTTTGACTCTGCTAATTCTCAGGCTAGATCCAGTTCACGTTTCTTCGATATAAAGGTTTTAAATAAAGATATAATCAGTCGATGTATAAAAAAATTAAAATCTAACGCTTCTCCTGGACCTGACATAATACCTGCTTACTCTCTGTCTTGTGGAATACCTAATTGAACCTATAATGCACATATTCAATCTTATTCTGATGAAAGGTGTTTACCCTACACTATGGAAGAAGTCGCGAGTTATACCGATTCCTAAATCTGGCAGTAGAACCAAAGTTGAAAATTATAGACCAGTGGCGATTTTATGTTCACTAGCCAAGGTATTTGAGATGTGTTTGCATTCTCAAATGCTACATGAATGCAAGCCATACATCTCTCCTCTTCAGCATGCCTTTTTACCACGCAGGTCGGTCGCTACAAATCTCATTTCACTTGTTGAGACATTATCACGTGAAATGGATAAGCAGAATCAAGTCGATGTTATTTATCTCGATTTCCGCAAAGCTTTTGACCGTGTTGATAATGATGTACTGTTGTTGAAGTTAGCAGATCATGGATGTGGCCCGACTTTGCTCAAGCTGTTTTCTAATTATCTTAGGGATCGGAAACAATTTGTAAAATATGGCCCGTATATTTCAGATTCTTATTCTACTCGATCTGGTATAAGTCAAGGATCAAATCTTGGTCCTTTGCTGTTTTTATTACTGATAAACGATTTACCGGATGTAATTGAAAAGTCGGATATCTTACTCTTTGCCGATGATGTTAAAATATTTAAGGTCATTAAATCGGATGAAGATTACTGCTGCTTGCAAACAGACGTAGATGCAGTTTATATGTGGAGTGTGGAGAACAAACTACACTTTAATATTGACAAGTGTGAATTTATGACATTTAGTCGTTCAGCCTATATACGGAACTATGTTTATAGTTTGGGACAGGATCGAATATCACGTGTGAATAAAGTACGCGACTTAGGTATCACATTCGTGCCTCATCTTTCGTTTCATGAGCATATTCACAATGTTTCTAACGCTGCATACAAACGTTTAGGATTCTTACTGCGCAACTCTGTCGGACTTTCAGATAGCGCTATTAGAGTTCTCTACTCGGCACTTGTTAGGAGTATTCTAGAGACTAATTCCATTGTCTGGAGTCCCTACGAGAAAAAATATGTCCTTATGTTGGAGCAGGTCCAAAAGAAGTTCTTAAGGTACTTGTATGCGAGAAATTTTAATTATTACCCATATCTGTATCCCAAAAAATTCTTGCTGGGTAGTTTGGGTTATAACTCGCTGGAACTTCGTAGAAGTCTATCAACTGTTAAATTTGCTCTTAACGTTTTATACAATAAAATAGATTCTAATGATTTAGTAGAAATGCTCTTACGGCTTAATGTGCCTGACAATTATACACGGGCTCGTAGCCACCGACTGTTAGCTGCTTGGCGCACACGCACGGTTCAACGCCAGCAGTCTCCGGTGCCTCGCATGCTTTCACTGCTGAACTCAATCCTCAATTCTGCACCAGTATATGATTTGTTTGTGTCAGGGATGGGAATGATAGGTGAAGAATGTAAGAGGTACCTAGAACTAAGAACATAGTGATAAGTTTAGAATTAAGTTTAATATATGTATGGTTTGGCGTATGCCGTAAATAAATAAATAAATAAATAAATAAATAAATAAATAAATAAATAAATAAATAAATAAATAAATAACATTGTTAAGTGCAAATTTCATAATACTTATCAGAGTAACATATTATCTACTAATTACATAGGTACAACTAAAAGTACCTCTCTTTCTATGAAATCATTATACAGTAAGTATTTATTTTTTGGAATTATTTCGATTAAATGAAATATATCTTTTTTTTTAATCTACATTTTTTTTTTCTTGCTTGTTTTTTTTTACTGTTTTTTTATATGTGTTTTTATTTGTCATAATTTTGTTGTTGTCTTTTATTTTATTATGTGATGTCCTTTTTTTATTTCTATTGTGTACATAATCTACCTTAATTTTCTTTTTTTTTCCAATACATTGGCTGCTCGGGTTGCTTGGAAGAAATTGCTTGAAGCAATAAAGCCGCCCTTTGCATCTAATGTCCTGTCTGTGTGTGTGAAATTTGTATTTGTGTTGTATGCAATAAAGATTATAAATAAATAAATAAATAAATATATCCAAAACTGTATTTTATATGATTAGTCGCATATGATCGATATTATTATGTATTCGGAATATATACTTATATCGAAACTACATACTTAATTTCTGAATATATGTGATCATCATCGATCAATTAATTTTAATTATACTTAGTAATTTAGGGTACGTTTTAAATTCTTATTATAACCCGTAACATCAATATCAATCCATATTTAATGAGCATATAAGATAGAATACAAGTAATTGTATATAAAAACTACTCAAAATAATGATTAAACTGAATGCAAAATTAGCGCAACGCAACTAAGGCCGGATATTAAACTCAAGTTATAACAACTTTGTGTAATGGTTTTTGAAACTTTGTTATTATATTTTATGAAACGTGACGTGTGTTTAATTTCTTATTTAATACATGTATTAAGTCAATAACAATTGTATCATAGATATAAGTAGATTAAATCAATAAAACTAAGCTGTGAAGTTTTCAAATAAATAAATAAACAATAAAAAAATAAGAATATTTTCAATTACAAAGAATAATATTTACATTTTATTTTTCTATTACAATATTTTCTATTACTAGCTGTGCCATGTGGATTTACCCGCGATGAACCCAATATTTATTATGATAGTTTATATGATCTCTTACCTACATCAAAGTCCATTCCGTCAAACGTCCCTAAATAAAAACAAATTTTTCGCGTTTATCTTATTAGAAGGAATAGTGGTGCAAAGCTATTGCCCATATGCTCATACTGTCTATGCTTTTATCTAAAAAACGATCAGTGTAGGTAAATGTTTCAATTATGAAAGCTGAAACTAATTAGCGAGCACAGAGCAGGCCGCGGCCCTCGCTGCACGCCGAAAGTGCCAACAAGAGGTGTTGAACTTTTAATTAGTTCACCAACTCCCAAAGAACCATTAAGATTTCCTGTTTTGGCATAGCACACGTTACTTGTTTTTTAATTTAACACATTAGTACCGAAGTTACAGAATACACGCTCAAAACAAACTTTCTTAACGTCTTTTTAAACTGCTGGTGTTGTTGAAATAATTCGTATTTTTAAAAAGATTCCTTAAAAATATTCAGTTAGCAGCTGTTGCATGTTGGCTCGTTGAATTTAAATTCGGTAGAAGGTGTGAGCCGCAGATCTGAAAATAAAATGTTAACATAAAATTACAACGCTTTCAGTTTATAAATATTTTGAATTAAAAGCAGATACAAAATTCGTTATTTTATTATTATTTTATATGTTATAAAATTTAACGTTAAAATTATTTGTCAACGAAATTAAATGGGCAGCTTTTGTTTAATTTATTATTTCGCGACGTAGTTTCTGTACTTTATTTTCACGTCCCCGGAGGAACAACGGGGTAACTTTTAAATTTTCGGGATAAAAAAAGGATTCGCATAATCTAGGGCACGGCCTGTGTGCCAAATGTCTTTACATCTCTCCAACGTTTCGGTCGCTGGACACAACTGAGTCAAAAACCTTTCTACTCATGTGTCAAAAACACCGAAACTTTTAATATATACCTACCTAAGTAATATAAGTAGTATAAGGTATATAGTATAAAATATAATGGTATTTGGTGAGAAACATAGTATCTACAAATGCAACTCACATAGTTTTTGATGAAAGGCATACAATGTTTGTGGTTTAATTTGAGTTTGCAAAAGGTATGTCAAATGCAAATTGAGTGCTAACCACCGTTGAATAACAAATGATTAGGCGTTCATCCCGCTCCAATGTAATATTAAACGCAATAACATATGTGAATCAAAATGTACTATGTACATATTAAATTGAAACTTCATTGACAATTATCATATGATAATAAGGCAAAGGGTTTTCCGACCAATTGGATTACATATAAAATTAGTTTTTAAACATTACCTATATAAAACTCAAGATTCATTATAACAACGCTTTTTATAACAATACCTACCGAATACGATGTTAATATCCATACTTTACTGTACTTTTAATTTTTAAAGAAGAAGTTCGATGCTAAAGTATTAATGTCTTTTCATTACTATTCTTGATAAAAAAAAATTCCCTCTAGCTTAATAAAAACGTAATTCTCTCTACAAATACTCAGTTTATTAAAATTATTCTGTAACGATAAGCAATGTCTGATTAATTGTGTGGTCCAACTTTCTCAGTCCGGGGAATGAAACCAGATGTTCTTCATACTTTATGCAAATTGTTATTTTATAGCAAAACCTCTGTACAATAATACTTTTTGTTTTCAATTTTCTACTTCTTCAAGCGCACGCTTTTTACTGCAACTTTTATTCAAAGTAACATGAAGATAACTTTGGATATAATTTTAAACACATTGTTGTACTTTTTAATGCTGCTTTTCATAATTTTACTTGTTATTTTAAAAAACGTATTAACTTTAAACTGTTTAATGTAACTTAACGTTTAGGAATTCTAGTTTGGTCAGCTTTTTGGAGGTATGGTGGATATTAAAACCATAAAAATATATTTTTAAAAAGAGCTGTATAACTATATATTAACTATTTTTGGACGAGATTTGCATTACCATCACATTTTTGCATATGGCTAAGTAGGCACGAAATAATATTGAATTGACTTAAAAAAATGACAAACAAAATGATTTTAACTGACATTTTAATTTCATGTTATTAAAAAAACTTGAGTACCTGTCTTAACGTTCAATTTATTCAGATTTCAGGCACTCCATTATATTAAGTTAGAAGTTCCTAACGCCGCGGCCGTTCAACAAAATTTCACTTCTCTCCGACAAGACGGACATTACAATCTTTTTGTAATTTGGTAGACAGCTTGTAGTCCAGACGTTATTGGATAACGATGGAATATTTCTCCTGTTCATTTCACTTAAATAGTTGTATAAAAAGTAGATAGTATGTACCTACTAACCACGTAGAAAGTTACGCCTATATTGCCTACATGTGCTAAAGCTATTTTATTCACGCAATATATGTGTTTATTCTAAGTAAATTACCCTTTATGCAACTCTGTAAGTCTATTGACTCTAGAATCCCGAGCGCCTGTCGCAATTATCTAGCAATATGCATGTTCACAAATATTGCTTAGTCAAACTGTTAGGATGTTACTATTAAGGCCACGTTACAAATTAATATGTGTGAATCCTGACTAAACATCTGATTAAGGCTTATTATAAAGTAAAATATGTATGTAATTTTTATCATGCTAGTTATAAAATATACGCTCCTAAAGAAATTCCAAATTTATTATAAGACTAAAGTCTTATAGTTAATATTTCTTATCATATTCAACAAACTACAGGAGTATTAAATTTCAGCGTATCTGAACCTCGTTAGCAAATAATACACGTTTTAAATCAAATGTATAGAACTACATATTATTTATTCTGTTCTGAAACATATTATGATATTACGTTGTACAAACTACAAAGATATACATCAGATGATTTAACAATAAACCTTAATTATCCCGGGCTAAGATTTAATTAACCTAAATTCGACGGGTGGAGATAATAAGCGTTATTATAATTTAAATATTCGGTACGTGTTTCGTATGAATACAAGTTGTATTTGCTCAAGTATCAGATAATTATAATATTTTCCTAACGTGAAAAATAGAACAGTCACCTACTTAATACATCGTATTTTTTTATTTGTTGTATTTTTTCATATTTATTGTTATTTTTGTATAGAATCTATCTAGTTAAATATTATAGGGAGTTCTATCTTATATAATGTTATTTATTTGATGGAATTTTTGTTGCTGCGAGCCTACGAAATGGCATAAAAGTATAAGATTATATTTAACACGCAAATGGGTAAACTACTTTATTTATTTAAACGATTAGTGTGAAACTGTGAAAGGTGTAAAATAAAGTATTCCGAAGGTAAAATAAGAGTAGAAAAACATAGAAAAAAGTAAAATGTTATACTAATCTATATATTATGAAGTTTTAACGTGGTTTCTTTAATAGATTCGTTATTTTTTTTGAAAATTAAATATGATAACATTTTTAAAGATTCATGTCATTGTATGAAAGTTAAGGAAAATGTTTTTAACAGGCGTAGCACAATAAAGCTTATGAACCAGCGATGAATTATTCGCCTCAACAGCCTGCCTTTGATCATAGTGTGCGTTAAAAAGGAAAATTTGTTAGAATTTCGGGGTCAACACTACATAAAATATGATATAGTACCTATATTTAAAGCGTTTGACACAAAGTCAGGCTTCGTTATTTTATATAAGTAAACAACGGTTGGACCAATTTTCATATGTAAAACCCCATAAAGCTGACGCTTTTATCTTCGTAGTTTGACTCTGTCATTATTACCTATAGTTTACTCTGTCATTATATACTATATTATTTACGTAAAAGATAAATAAAAATATCACATTGTTGTTGCAAGGCACTAAAGCAAGTATGAACGAATTGGGCCAAACTCACTTCAAAGAACGTATCCGAAGCCTTTGCAAAAGCCAAAAACAGTGTGTCATCATGAGGGAGGGTGCGAACGTGAACTATACTTAACTTTGTTTTTGTGACCTACAATACAATTTAAAATATCAGAAGTTTGTAGTTCATATAGATACGCATTGCTTATTATATAATTAGGTAGTGATTGTGTTTCCTTTTATTATGTATGTACTTACGTTTCGCTTATAATAAAATGTAACCATAATTCGGTGTGTTAACTATTGATTAATTTTGATTATTTGGAAGGTATTAGAAATTAAATTTTAGCACATTTTTAATAGTGCTTTAATATTTTTTTCGTTCTTTTCCTCGATCTCGACTAAAATTTTTTAAATAAAATAAAATATACTTACCCATCTTAAAAAAAAGAAATATAAAAATGTCGTGTGGTTTTATGAAACCACGGTAAAAGTGAAACTGTTCGAACGGTTCCGAACACTGCTTTGTGTAGCGCATGTCGCGTGACGGTCGGCTGCCGAGTAGGTATACCTACTCGGCAGCCGCGATACACGCGACATGCGCTACACAGACCAAAAAGTTTGAGACGATGTAATAAAAGTTTCACTTTAATAGTTAAATAACAATATAGTGTAATGTTAAAGTCGGAAATCGAAGTGACAATTAATGGTCTAATCACTAATGGTGAGTGATCACCACCGTCCATGAACATTTGCAGAGGTAGAGCAGAGGTAGAGCCTCTAATATATCTCTCTATAGTCCGTTTGCTTTACAATAATATGAGCTGTTCCATGCAGCATAAACAAGAGATCCCCAATTTTCCTACCGTAATCGTAAAACCACAAAACAATTAGTATGCCGCAGTATTCAATTCCACTTTGTCGTAGTAAAATTTTGGTCAATATTCCCAAAGAATAAAATCCTGATTATGCGGTCGGGCGTGAAAATACAATTTGGACATCTTTCATGCAATACACTGAGTGAAAGAATTGGAATATTCAATATTTTTACAGAAAATCATATAAATATGTTCAAAATACCTCGAATTCCATTATTAAAAGAAATTCTTAATTTACTTCTTGTATGGGCCCATACCGTATGGGGCTTCATAAATCTATAAGGTACGATCTTTCAATAGCTCAACAATAAGTAATAAGTAGTTAAGTAATATACATTGTAAAAAATATTTTGTTTATAACAATATATTACACATAATAGGATTAAATAATTGTGATTTCATTAAATTATGTTATTAAGTTGAATCAGTTTACACATTTAATCAGCTGCATTGTTATAATTTGGTATTCGTTGAATATTCATATGATTCCTGTCAAAACTTCATAATTACATAATTATTATGCTACCATAATAAGATTAATTGGGTATTGATAATTATTGATAGATATCGCCAAATAGCACTAAATTTATAAAACACAGCATGATATCTATAATTTCGCGTACATATTCTATCCTTGTAAAATAAATGTTTAACGTTGTATTAGGCCCTTTATATATTACATCAAATAATTTAAAGGGAAAGTGACAGGTCATTTGATAAAGTGAATCATTGTTGAATAAATTTTATTTAACAAAACTGAACCGAAGCTTAAATTGCCCACAGTTAAATCTGGAACATTGTCGCCATATAACTTGTATGTACTCAAATAAATTCTTGTAAACAATACGTAATAGTATTCTATCGGTGCGCCCACTTATTCCGTATGGAGTTAGTATTGCCTTCATAAATCTTTTGAGCCATAGAGCCGTCTAATCTAACGCTTGAGCTGAACACAATACGAGCCTTTAGGAGACTTGTCGTGCATTCTTATGAATCCAGATTTGGGGATTTGTAACTAAAACGTTTATGTGATAATGCATCTTTGGTTGAAATGATGACACGTTTATTTTTTTTATAAATTCCCGCAGCTATTAACACAGCTACTTACTTTAAAAACTGTTAGCTAATAGATATTCGAATAAAATACTCGGTAAATTACGTGATAAATGTTATAGAAATATAATAGATAATAGAGTTAAATTGATAAGGAACCAGAATTGATTAGATGACGGAAAATTAAGTTAAAAGTCAGATATAATTGAAAAGAAAGGTGAAATTTTGCTGACTTCCCCTGCAAGGAGGAAAATTCTCAATTAATAACTTTTTTATTCTTATATTTTCAAATAAAGAAAGAGTGACTTATTTCTTTAAAATCTTGAAATATAAAATTATTGGTATAAGTTCAACTTGTGCTATAATTTTGTTTTGTCTGCAATAAAAGCATATAATTTTACTTACAAGGAAGGCGTGCTCGTAATATTCTTACAAGATATTTCCAGCATAAGATACAGCTACAGCGTACGATATTATGTAATGTGTTTTTGTTCTTGTTTCAAACAACAAACCTCGTATCTGACGGTAATATTGTATTGTAGTGAAGAACGAATTCTTATAATTTGACTGACCGGTTGGCTTGATTGGTAGTGGCCCTACCTTCCAGAGGTCGTGGGTTCGATTCCCACCCGGGCAAATATTTGTGTGATGAATATAGATGTTTGCTCTGTGTCTGGGTGTTAATTATCTATATAAGTATTTATTTAAAATTATATATATATGTATGTTTATCAGCCGTCTGGTTTCCATAACACAAGCGAAAGCTTAGTATGGGATTAGATCGTGCCGTGTGTGAAAAATTGTCCTTTGTATTTTTAAAATTATTGTATGATTTTATTTTCCAGCTATTCTTAGATCTTAAGCATGAAAATGTATTTTTATTATTCGAAGAATTTGATACCTTTTAATAATTTTTATCTGAAGATGGATAAGGATGAATGGAAAAGAGCATTGGATTTTACTTACAATAAAAACTGTAATTAAAAGTAGGAAATAATAATACTTGGGTACATAAACTTTCATCTGGGTACATGAATGTCCTCAGTTTCCACGAACAGCTGTCCCTGAATTCTTTAAACGCGGTCTCTGCCAATCATAAATTCTGAACACGCGTAAAATTACGCATTTTAATATTTAAGTCTCGAACACAGTTAAAACTTCTAGGAGCTGTTAATTGGCTGCGCGTGACGACGGAGCCATCATCTAATGAAAATGTAAAGCCGAAACTTGGCAAGTGAACTGTTGCTTATTTAGGATAACACGACGCCCGGTAATGCATAATAAAATTGTTAGTGAGGAGTAGCCGCTGTTCCTGGCTCCACTCCAAAATGCGTACATCCAAGATAACAGTTTAGCGATAAACTTCTCTCGAACAAAATAAAATCGCGTCTCGACTAAATAAAAGCGCATCTCGACGCCTCTCCAACTTAGCGCGTTGAAAAATGTTTATCGACTTATGATATTCGCAACACTGATTTTTACAAGTTTTCTTTTATAGAAACTATTGGAAAAGCTAAATCGAAAATTGTAGCTACGCGATTTAAGGGGATGTTCACAATGTAAAATTTCAGAAAATCAATGACATTTTTCGCATCATTGCACATTAGCTAAAAGGAAGTAATTTAAAACATTCAGTCCTATTTTACATACCTTACCGAGTCACTAATCACTATATATTCTTGATATTCACATTATATCTAGTAATATGTAACTGTATTACAATCTGATACATACGTTTCATTCAACATAAAGATGACCGTACTTAAGGTTTACATTTGCTTAATCAAGAGAACTAATAAACTAAGGAAGACAAAACATAATACCGTTGCACAGTATTTTTTTTACCCTTCTTTTGCGACAGCCTAATTTTATTGAATGATCGTATGGATATATACATGACAAACTCAAAAGTAAAACTCCCATGAAGCTCACTATCATAGTTTTCGAAAAAATGCAATCTGAATAAAAAGTACCGGTTTTTTATATAATTCAATTTTTATTTTTTATTAATTTTTCTATCATTATAACACATTTTTTTGCATTGCGAGCGTCAAGGCTAGCCATAGGGCCAATTTTCGAACCATTCGGGGAAGAGCTGTGACTTCGCAATTTCGAGATAATCGCATAAATAACAAAATTTCAT
Source organism: Colias eurytheme (assembly GCF_061535395.1). NCBI lineage: Eukaryota > Metazoa > Arthropoda > Insecta > Lepidoptera > Pieridae > Colias > Colias eurytheme. The sequence continues at coordinate 2,446,989 of NC_142989.1, read as the reverse complement.
TTCTTTTTTTGTGACTGAACTCTTAAGAGTAAGCGGATTATTTTTACTTTATACAAAAAAATCGTTAAGGAATCGGTATTTCTTCAGAAATTAATATCTCCGGAGTCCCGCTCTTTTCGCGATCGGTATATTTTGTGGAAGTAGTCCATACATATAACTATGTTTTAAAGTAAAAATAATCCGCTTACTCTTAAGAGTTCAGTCACAAAAAAAGAAATGAAATTTTGTTATTTATGCGATTATCTCGAAATTGCGAAGTTACAGCTCTTCCCCGAATGGTTCGAAAATTGGCCCTATGGCTAGCCTTGACGCTCGCAATGCAAAAAAATGTGTTATAATGATAGAAAAATTAATAAAAAATAAAAATTGAATTATATAAAAAACCGGTACTTTTTATTCAGATTGCATTTTTTCGAAAACTATGATAGTGAGCTTCATGGGAGTTTTACTCTTGAGTTTGTCATGTATATATCCATACGATCATTCAATAAAATTAGGCTGTCGCAAAAGAAGGGTAAAAAAAATACTGTGCGTTGTAGAGTACTTTTTACTAACATTAGCTATAAATTGGCTGTAAGACAAATCATCGCATGTTATCCGTACGAACACACAAGGGAAATTAATCTTTAAGTGGCGACATCGCAAAATGATCGATGGTTTGTTAAATTTAAATTGTGACTAACAAATGCCCGTATGTAACAATTGAGTGATAAATAATATTATGCAAGTATGACACCCACACACATAAGGAGAATAAAATTTATCCATTCTTAGATGGTATTTATAATAGTAAAATTGTCTCTAGGAGAAAAAATAGTAGGTACTCATATTTATGTAATGTAGCAACTAGAAATGTAAAAAAATATCATAATTTTTCGACAATTTTCAAGAGCATTATTTTTATGTTGATTGTTCATTGTTCAATCATGAAAAAATAGTGAATGTAATAAAATGATAGGTTATAACCAAAAAAATTTTTTCAAATAGGGACTGTCAATCGTATATCGAGGTTGGGTCTGTATTTCCCAAAAAATTGAATTCAATTCTGACTGTTAATAAATAAAAATAACAATATAAATAAAAACTACAAATTAAAAATAATATAAACAGAAAATGTATTTTATCTTGTATATAGTTAACCTATATAACAATTTTTAATATGTAAACCACATTTTATTTTTTATTTATAAAAATAGCCTGAAAATCAACGTCTCTACATTATGTTCACTCACTAATTAATCATTGAACCGAGAAAAATAAAATTTGGCAAGTAATTTTAGTTAATTAAATTGTCCCATCTATTTATTATCTCTATTAACACGAACGATCAAAAGCTCAATCTATATACATATTATAAAGAGGAAAGGTTTGATTTTTTGTTTGTTTGTTTGTATGAATTGAATAGGCTCCGAAACTACTTGGCGGATTTGAAAAATTCTTTCACTGTTGGAAAGCTACATCATTTCTGAGTGACATAGGCTAGGTTTTATCCCGGAAATCCCACGGGAACGGGAACTATGCGGGTTTTTTTTTGAAAACGCGGGCGAAGCCGCAGGCGGAATGCTAGTATATAATATTTATAGCATCTTAATTTTGAATTGGAACGTTATTCGGCATAAAGCATTATTAATTTGTAAATAATGTAGCCACACTGAAACAAACTAAAAATGATCTGAACTGTACTTTCTTATATGTAGTTGATATTTCATTCAATGTAGAGCTAGAAAATAAAAATTCTGAAACTGAAACATAATACAATGAATAAGTAGATTTAGGTCCTTGAGGGATTTAAATACTAGTATAAGTTCTACCATGTTCTATCATTCGTATCAGATTTCAATACATAACTGGTTTTCTTAACACGTTCACTGCGGCATGTCCAGTATCGGGCCATCAGCGACTACACCACAGTGCGGCGCCCAAAATCGCAGTTTTCACCGTGGTGCGGCGAGGTTTTTTATATGTTAATCAATGACTAGAAAAGAGACAAATATATTTTTGTGATCACAGTTTGAAGTAGGACTCAATTTCGTTTAAAAATCGTATGGCAAAATATTGGACACACGCATAGAAAAGAAACCGTTTCTTTTGTGTGCGGCATGTCAAATATTTTGCCATGGACAAGCACCTCATGCCGCACTGTACTGCGAGCGCGCCGCGTGTCAATCTCGCATAGTGATGTACCAGGACCGCACGCGTCGTTATCAAATTTTTAAATGACAATGATACCTTAGAGGCTTTAGTTTTTTTACTTTCTTTTATTTCGTAGCATAAATGCAAAAATGTGATGACAGTTGTGAAAATAATATAAAACATTAAATCAAAAGTTACTGAACAAATTAAAACAAAAGTTACTGAACAATTTCCTGATAGTACTCTATCAAGTACCTTGTTTTATATGTGTTTTTTTTTGTTTCGACGATCTCGTTATCTGTTAACAAACAGACTGAAATATACAAAATTGATTTATATCGATATCGATGTTTTATTTTACAGTGTTTCCCATCGCTATTACTGTAAACATGCCGTATCAACGCAGTGCGGGATGGCAAATAATTTTTCACAAAATCAGGGGTTTACATTTTCCCTCATATCTTTTAAACTATTGAGTCAAACTAAAAGCTATTTATGCGGTATATACAAGACTATATATACTATTATCCGAAAAAAAAATTTTGAAATATCTTGAAATTTCATGAAATTATTAACCTTCAAAGTCAGTAGGTGCGATGTGATAAAAATGGCTCATGACGCACAGTGGTGAACTTGCCGATGTGAAGTATTGAAGACATGCCGCAACAACGGTAAGTTTGGCATTTTAGGTGCCGCAGTGAACGTGTTAAACGTATTGTCACAATCCTCCTAAATTTTAAAACCTCACGAAGAGTTACATTGTACATAGAATGTACAATTATAAACCAACGTTAATGTCACAGTAATGATTTTGTAGAGCTAGTGTCGATTTCACAAATATGTAACTCAACTCAACATATTCTGTTACGAATTGTTACAAGCACAATAGCTGTTCCGTAAAATAAATTTCAATAAAGCTCAGGCGAAATGAAATCGAAATAGCTTTGAGACAAAAGTTACGAGTGATAGCCTATTATCTGATGAATTTTAACAAGTTACGAAACTATTTTGTTGGAAGAAGGTTCGTAGAAAGTTTAAAGTAAAATTGCTGTTACATTTAACAAGTAATGCGCTCGGTTGGGATGATGAGCTGTCCGGACCGGTGTAAGATAAAACGTACCCGAACTTAATTACCTCCGCTAAGTAAACAACCGTCAGGTACGCGGGCATTCATTTTAATATTAAAATGTTAATCATTTAATTAGGTTTTAACCGGAATACCTCTTTATTTAAGTACTTATTAATTAATTATATACAATGCTACTATACTCTCAGCTGATCAAATAAAACTAATTTATTAAAAGTTATCTTACTCGAAAAGTGTTCTTATATAAAAACACTATACAACCGTTGATAGTAAACTTAATAATATATTTAAGTTTTGATTAATACTCTTGTAGGACTTGAAAAGAAGTGTTTACAATCGAAAGGTGTAGAGTGAATACAATAGGGAAGATTTTAAGATAACGAACAATACAATAATAGGCCATAGGTGTTCCCGTCATGTACTCGACCCGCTTTGAAAAGGGCAGGTATAAACTATGAAGTTATTTATTCCCTAACAGTATGTAAAAAATATCGACAGTCAGTGATAAATATAGAGCTTAACTGTACAAATAAAATTAAATCAAAAAGTATGTCTGTTATGTTTTCATAACAGCTTTTTTTAATTAAATCTGTTTTATAAAAGTATTCAGCAAAAAGTAGACAGGTATGAATAAGAATATGGCGAATACTTTGGCCATTTTCGGGGACGATCCCAAAAGATTTTATCGAATTAAGTTGTCCACAAAAAATCTCATATAATGCAAACAAAGTCGTCAGCTAGTGCATAATATATTTCACTTTAGTGGATAAAAGAGGTCATAGGTTACGAACATAAAGTATGGTGTCCTAGCCTAGATAAAAGTCGTATCAGTTAAGTGGTTTGCTTGTAAACCATAAACAAAATTGATTGGATTGCTCCCATTCTGTGTATTATTAATCTGAAATGCATTGATGCACTTGTTATGTGTAGTTTGTGATTGATAGAGCGAATTATCAATGAAAGAGAAAAGTATGATAGAGTTAATACAATAATAAGGAATTATTGTAATTATAATTGAAGAATTATGTTACAGAAATAAAAGGAATAGGTAACTAGGTATAATATTTAAACATATTATCCTTGATAATGTATCTATTTGTTAACAAACAAATAAGTAAAATCTCAAATAATTTAGATTAAGAAAAAAAGCTCCAAAAAGGCAGCTTATGTTAAATGTTGTTTCTCTAACCACATACAGTATACGGTACTTTTGCTTTAATGTTGTCGATGTTCCATATTATTAAAAAAATCAAAAAATAATACGTTAGAGACGTTACATTTTGAATGGAGCATGGTCATGATTCGGTAGTGACCAGTGTGACCACAATGCGTGTGTGAGTGGGAAGGAGCATAATCTACGTCAGTCGTCATCGCGCCGCTGCCTCCGAACAAGCCGGCATTAACTGTCGTGCGCTCTCACAACGCGCGCCTTTCATACCTCCCGCAGATGAAACTCGCGAGTGTTCAGTGAATTTGTGAATCAGGATGCTATAAAAATGGGTGGACGACACGTGTTATTGTTTGTTATGCTCGCATGCTCTGTGACTGCCGAAAGGAAGCCGACCATCTCTGAGAAACTTAGCGAAGACGCAGATCTGTCGCAGGTACGAGTGAACTTTCGATAAATTAAATAGAACACTACGAACGTTTCTTTGTAAAGTTGCACGAACTTTTAAAGTTTGGTGTAACTCGCTAAAATGCCTGTCGGCTGATGCAGTGATATTGGGAAAAGTTTGTTAGACGTCATTCTAAGCGTCTGCATACTTTTAAAACTAGTTTTGGTTAGCGTTTATGTTATTATAAGCCTGCTTTTATCGCGCAATAAAAGTAGTAAACGTGTATACTGTATTTATATAAATTTATCAATTAAACTTTAAAAGGATTTTAGTAAAAGCTTACGATAGTTTAGATAGATAGAGTCCTTACAATAATTCGGAGAAAAAAATTACTAAATGAACAGATAGGCTAAAAATTTATTAAAAGTATCGTTAATAAGCTTTATATTACATTATTATACAAGAAGTGTATTTTTATACAAAATAAAATAAATAATAGAGCCACTTATAGATGCCTTGCACAGGCTCTCCTAACTTTTGCAATGTTACACCTACGATCGGGTATAATTTAAAAAATATACCAAAACCTTCACGTATCAGTTTCAATTATACTTAACCAAAAGCCTTGATAGACATTGATTACATGTTCTGTAATCCCCTGCAGTGCATTTGCGGTAAAAATACAGCCTGCCCTTGCGGCTCTAATAAGATTACGTTAATACTTATCCTGTTAGGAGGCGCTAGTGGCCGATGTTACGTATGACTCACATAGGAACAGCCGTCTATGCTAATGGGTACATTCCTACGCGCTTTGACCTGTTATCAACCTTTCTTTCAACTAATACTTTAGAACAGTGACGGATGTTCTAATTCAAATAGTTTAGGATCAACAATTATCGCGTACTTGCATGTAGAGTCTGAAGTATTTTTGAGACCGTCGCACCATTTCTCTGCACTAATGATTATTCTTGAGTTTTATATATCGATTTCCTTTTTTCAATAGTTTCACAGGAGAAAAATACGTCATTAAACGAACACCAAATTGCTGGAGCATTGCATTGTATGCCAGCGAAATTTTGGGTCAGAATTATTCGGTTGGTTTGGTTTAGGTTATCCCTGTTCTGCTCTACGGTTTTGTACGAAATAATAGCTGCATGTACTCGCCAAGAACTATTAAACACAATGACAGACATTACACGAGGAGGTAATCGTCAGAAAAGACAATTGGATGAATATTACTTCCATTGATGAGATATGATACGAACGAAGGTGTCAGATATCTTGCATCTGGTCATTCATAAATTTCTGTTATTCATTGCAATACGCGTGATGAATACGGAAGAAAATTAATAACTAATGCGATAATAGTCTAGGTATAGGAAATGTATCGTCACAATATTGGATATTTACAGTCTGTGCAAGGTAATATGATAAAGTTACCTTTGTGTTTCGAATTCATTGACTTTAAACTGAAATGGTTTTATTACAAAATTAACATAATTTTCAGGACGCGCTTTGACGATCTCCGTGAATATAATAATAGAGTGGATGTCTGAATAAGGGTCATTTATTTCCTTGACCGATTTTCCTTACAATAACATAATTATGATAACCTAATCATTCCCTGAATCGGATTCAATTCGAAACAATTTCATGAAAAGCAAGGAACACCTGAGACATAAATTAGTAGTGTCCTCGAGTGCTGGTCTTTGTTTATACAATTTTAATTCAACCTCAGATTAACTTACTGCGGTCTACTAGATCAGGTCCTTTAAAGACCACATTGGTGGTCGACCTAGACCTTTTTATAGAGGTAATATCTGAAACATAAGAGGTTAATGCAAATGATCAACCATTCATTACGTATGTTGTCGTAAAATACTCTAAGAATTATGAAGTATTTGCAAAATCTACGCTCTATTGTGGCTCTATGCAGATCTTTGGTAGTAATGAGTTGGCATGGCATCAGAAAAGTGTCACATAAAGATCAGGGCTTCATTCGTGGGTGCAGTGCACCAGAATTTTAAAAGTGAACGATTGAGCTTTTTATTTCTATCATCATAAAATTTGATATATGCAATTCAGTAGTAAATTATTACCTTTTACATATGATACAGTAGGTAGGTACATTTTGCAACTGTAGTGCAATACCTTATACCTACACATGTTTTGTAACTATTCGCATCGTTGCACGATGAGTTAAAAGTGTATCATACTTGAGTATCTCCCCTTCGCGAACACTTCAAATTAAACCCTACCTTGCACTCACAAAAACAACGCTCGTTACAAAATGGAAACCGTCAAAATATTGTATCAGCGAGCGTCTTTCGGGTTAAAAAGAAATAATAAAAAGTTAAAAAGGGTTGAAAATGTTTTTATTTTTGGCGTACGCTCTACAAATTCTTAACTCAGATTTCTAGTGTATTGTGGTAGCTCACGATTCTTTGTTATAAAAGGTACTTGGATGTTGAATAGTTACAACAATGTTGATATAAAATACTGAGCAACATAATAAAATATTTTATTAGTAGTGATTCCTAATATTATAATTAAATTTTCCTAGAAAACTTCTTGTTAGTCTATAATATTACAGTACAGAAATATCCAGAAGAAAATAATGAATATTATAGATTACTAAACTGCCGATTAATATTCAATCGTGGAGGAACAGCTGAACTATTTAGGATGACTAGAATTGCCATCTTGAATAAAATCTGATTTCAACTTCTGCAAGTAATGATGCTTTAAAGTAGCGATAAAAATTGCAATCGGATAAGAAAATGTTTGTACTCTACATATAACTCTACCTTACTGGTAAATTATTAAACGATAAGAATACAGATATAAAAAAATTAATTGGAAATTTTTTGGAATAATTAATTTTGATAATCTTCTTTTGAATTACTATATGTAAACATCTTTTTAAAATAATTAAAATATATTATTTTCTGGTGGTAATACGGATTAATTGAGTAACGGTGAGATTGTCTCAGTTATTAAAATGACATGGATGAAATTGCTGGCTCATTTTTTGTTTTTGAAAGCTTGTTAAATATTCGGAAAAGACTGGTACGGTACTCAGACCGTGAAGGCGTATCAAACGGACAAAATTGCGGATTAACTCTCACATTTATCCTATCCCATATTACTTTAAATATAGAAGGTCTCAATGTTGGGATTAATGTTTGCAAATTTTTCACTGAAGTTAGGTTTACTATTTTTTTTCATAAAATTATACGAACTATTATCATGACGACTTCATTTCTTTATCATTCTCATTGCCTTTAATTTGACAAATACTCTATGTGCCTAATTATAATATTCTTCCAGATCGTTTCAACATTTCATGATTAAAATACATATATAGCCAGAGTAACTTCCTATGTATTATGTAATTACGTAAGTACTCAAAAGTTTAAATTTACACATGCGTCCGACACCTCCTTCCGTCTTGTCACCAAGGTCACTTGGTATACTCCTCCCCTATACGTGTGATATGAACATTAAATTATTAATTAAAAAATGTATTCGAGCTTTGTATGATATTTTTTTGGTGTTTATTAGTAACAAGCATTTCTGTGAGTATAAGTTTTCAAAAATTGTGTTTTTTCCGGGGAAGAAGAAGATGTAAGCGTAAAAAAGACGATGATATAATGTATTTTTTTAGGGAAATAGCGTTATAGAACGAACGTTAAAAAAAGAGGCAATGAAGCTGATATTCTTTTCATGTATCTATGTCCTTCTTTCGGTGTTAAGAACAATAATAATATATTTACGCATGTATTATTTGCACACTAAGTTCCTTGCGGCTAATTGAGCTGTCTCAAACGGTCGCATCCGCTTTGCTAAGGACTTTATACCAAGTTAAATTATGAGCGGCTCCTGCCCACGGTATCTGGTGAGATATGGTGTTTCTTACTTATGTTTATTGGAGAAGATTTAAAAAGGTGAAAAATTCTAATATTGGGATATTTTAAATAATTTGTTAATGTGAGTAGATGATGTAGTTATTTGGTGTTGTTTCAAAAACGTAGATAACATTTGTATTTTAATTTTTAAGTAGTAAAAATAAAGTAAAACTAAAAAGTACTTATAGCTTATAGGTACGTACATACCGTAATTCTACTGATTTTTGAAAGCCTTCACGTTGTACTAATTACAACACTTAATATCATTATCGTTCATTTTTATAAGTAGAGTACCTTAATTGTAAAATGAATATTTAATTCTGGAAGGCAATCCTATCACGTTACCGTTTCCACAAATTTATTAGTATGGACAACGGCTCCCTTCATCAATAACGGACGCTTTAATTTAATTTCAACTCAAGTTGTATGACTTATTGTTTCAAACTTGGACGTTTAAACAATCCTCGATTTATTTAAAAATCGCGTTATCTTCACAAATTCGGTCTAATTAAAAGAACATAACGGTTGAAAAATTTTTGTTTAATGAAAATTGTTTCGTGAATTCGTCGTGGTATTCGCAATTAAATTGTGATCCAGCGTGACGTATTGTGTTTTAAATTCCCAAAAATTTAATAACTCTTCTCGAAGAGATTTCGAGCTTGAATTTTCTCAGTAATCTAAATTAAATTACGGTCTTTATACCGTATGACCGTGCAGTTAATGGATAGCTATTATTTTCGCATGAAATAATTTTAAAATCGTATATTCTAAATTAACTCTAAGATTATTAAAAAAAAATATTTGTAACTATTAATGATTGAATTACTTTGTTTCCTTTTTCCGTGATCACTTGAAAGGGACAAAGGATATTTATTATCTAAGTTGATCAGTATTTATATAATGTCGGTTGAGGTTCCAAAATGTTGCCACACGCTTTGTAAAAGCTTAGTATATGCTCTCGTACTTACATTAAAGCAACAATTTAAAGTAACCAATGAACATGTTCGATATCATCATGCAAGAGTCAATAATATCATAAATCTTTTATTTATCAACCCGTTCTCGTTAAACGTCCCTTAGAAGCAATATAAGCTTCATTTCCTTAAGACATTTTACCAGAAAGATCAAACGAACTTTTTTACGAGTGAGTATCGTTTATCTAATAAGCTACATAATATACAGGAATGATACATGTATATATTTTACATCGTCTAGTTATATGTATGAAGTGTCACTTTATTTTGCTTTATCTTCGTTTGCCAAGTTGTTCATCTGAACAGTTAATTAACGCTACCATAAACAACATAAAACAAAATCGGGTTAACTGTCTTAATTGTAATTTGTGACAGCCTGGACAGATTTTTATGGATTGTATGTTTATGGGATTAATCTCTGCCATGCAAAATTATGAAACTATTAAAATAGCTCAAATATTGTGATAATATGCATCTTCAAGTATATGTAGGTATCGTCTTCGTCATTAGGAACCTCCGGTCTTCACCATTTAGTTACCCGAAAAAGCAATTTTTATACTTATACAGACTTTGAATACCAAATCTTCCTAAACGTGCCTAATTTCATTGGAGGTGTGAAAAAACATCCTGTCACCGTTTCCTGCGTTTCTGGGAGACAAATAACAATAGGTGTGGAATTTAATATAGGCATCTGGATGCGGGCGCTGTTCCGTATCAAGTTAGTGGATTTAGTATTCCGTCCGTGAATCATCGCTTCAGACGATCGTAAAATATAGACTAACGTATTTTTAAAGTTTGAAATTGTCATTGCAAAGGCGTGCCGAGGACGCGTCACTCGTATTCAAAAAGGGACGTTGGAATTTATTGGATACTAGAGGTCCGCCCCGGCTTCGCCCGTGGTACATACTTCGCAATAAAAGGTAGCCTATGTCCTTTCTCGGGTATCAAAATATCTCCACACCAAATTTCATGCAAATTGGTTCAGTAGTTTAGGCGTGATTGAGTAACAGACAGACAGAGTTACTTTCGCATTTATACTATTAGTATGGATTTAAAATCGATATATCAAATCAAGTTTTAATGGCTAGTTGTATATCTAAACTAAAGACATTTAATACATTCATCAATTTATCGATACTCTAGCATAATATTTTACGTTCAATTTACTTTATACAAGATATTCTGTAGGACTTGATATTGATACAGGGTTTTGAATTATAAAATTATGTATTTAATTTATACGCACAAATTCAAATGATAATTGTTTATAACGGGTAGGTAAAATGAGAAGTTACTCATTGCCGCTTTGAATACATTAATACAAAAGTTTTGTAAAACATTGTTTCAATTCTTAACAAAAAGTGAAATACGTTTCGTTTTGCGAAAAAGCAGGAAGTACAATGAAGTAATTGTGTTTCAAAGTTATGTGTATTCAATTTGGAAGGATTCTGTTTCGAGGTAGCAGTAGTTTTCACAGGATACTTATGAATACTATTGTATTCATTGACACCTTACAAAGCCTCGTCTGAAACTGAAACTTAGGAAATAATTTAATAAGTTAAATGTAACAAAAATTTGAATGTCATTTTTATTATACTAGCTGTGCCCTACGGTTTTACCCGCATTGCTTTGCTCATGTTGGTCTTAACTGGCTATCTAACCCCGAAAGAATTTTTCAAATCGGACCAGTAGTTCCTGAGATTAGCGCGTTCAGACAAACAAACAAACTCTTCAGCTTTATAATATTAGTAACTATAGATTATATAAACTTTGAGTGTCTCGCACCCTTAACACGTACATAAGTTGAATACTTTCCTGAAATTATATTTATTTTGTATGTAGTATAACTACATACTGTTGGATTAATTTAGTCACAGCTTTTAAGTAAGCTCTTGACACTGTTTCCTCTTGGGCTCAACACGCAGCATTTTACACTTAAAAATAAATACATCATAAATTATTACATTTTACAAGCACGAACGCGATAATTAATTAGAAATTTTATTACTTCATAACAAGCTATGAAAAGATTCTCATTTTAGATTCATTCGTATTGAAATATGATTTGATGTCAACATTTATGATAACGTATGTAGATGAAACATATACTTTATTATTCTGTCTTAGCTAATATTATATTCTATTTGAAGTAGTTGTTATGTACGTACGTTATTTTATGTATTTCCTAATCTATTCTTTCAATTGAAGGAGAAAAAGAAAAACAACAAGGGCAGTATTTAATCTAAGAAAATATTAAAGAAACTGATCATACACAAAACTCCTTTGTTCGCCGAAATCCCTGTTTGATTTGTGTTTTAGTTAATCACGATTTAAGAGAAAATTATTTCGAAACAATGAGACCTTGGCGGAAATGAAATGTCTCCTTAATATTAAGGCTTTGTCAAGTTGAAATGTGATTAAAAATGTATATAGACTCTACATTAATTTAAGTGGGACTCGCTCGAACTAAATCAGTTAAATTATAGTATCACATTAAGTAGATAGTAGATACTATTGTAATAATGTATTGACCACATTTACTGAAGGTACGTAGGTACTACGTACCTAATATTTTATTACCATTCAATCGTATTACGATCACATGAGCTTTCGATTTTATAACTCTATTGATGCTTTTGATGAACTTGAAACGCTGCTGCTTGCATTACCTGTCTATTTTATTAAAGATAATAATAGTTCTGTATTAATTACAAAAATATCTTTTGATATCACTTTTTTCCATCAGGCGCAGAATACCTACCTATCATTAAGAAAACTTACCGGTTCCTATACAAGGAACATTCACAACTACATATATATTTAATTAAAGTTGTGAGTTAATTTATATCCATTGAAATAAGCTGGGTATGCTTGTTGACATTGTATTGAAAATTTTCAACAATTTATATAAATTTATTAATTTATTCAACGTGTATTGATACAAAGATTAATATCCACATATTGTGTTCGAAATAAATATAAAGAATGAAAAGAAAACTCATTTATTCAACAAATACCTACAGCTAGCGAACCTATATTGCTATGATCAATCCCGTTTATTCCTATAATGCCCTTTATTATATACAATATTCTTTATTGGACGGTTATTCAAAAGCGACAAAAGGAATGGTAAGGCCAGTCTGGATAAACTTCAGCCAAATAACTTCTTTGATTTATTGTTGATTGAGCAATATAAATACATTTTCACCGTTACAAATAGTTTTGTTTAAATTGTAGTTTGTTCTTTGCATTCAAATGGAACGAATGTATTGTACGTTGCATGTTGAAATATATAAGTGTGGAATCAGAAAAGTTGGCGTACGTCGAAATAGTGACAGGCTGTATATTGATGAATGACGCGTGTTTTCGTGAACGTGACAGAATGGTGGATTTTCTCTATTGTCTCTGGTAGATGGAGCATCCGTCGCTTAGAGCTACGCACTGTCGACCAGTCGCCGGCGACTCAGTCTCTCGGCGACCAAAACAGAGAAACTAGGGGCAGGAAACCAAGCCGAGCGACAGTATTCTAAGTACATTCGTGCTGAATCCGGTCCATACAAGAGTCGCTACGACAGTTGCTTGCAGTGCGAACGCTCCCATTTGAAGCCGTGCTTCTATTGGTCGCCGGCGACCGTCAGTCGCCTGTGCGTCGCCACAACGCGGCGAGTCGCCGAGTCGCCGGGACGACTGACGACTCAGTGCGCAAGCCCCTATTTAAACTATAGTAAGTCACAGTCGCCGGCGACTGAGTCGCCAGCGACTGGTCGACAGTGCGTAATAGCTCTTATCGTGTTACCCCGGGTTTTATATGGCTGCTCACCTTCGTAGTTCGTACCACAAAACCTCAGCGTCATTCATGTTTTTCCACTGAAGGCAAATTGCTCATGTAATGTTTGTATACTGCTTTTTTATTTATTAAATAATGATGAGAATGAGTGAAGAATTTAAAACTTAAGATTTTTTACAATCTAAAGAAAGTTAGACAGTTTTACTGGAATCTGGAAGTTGCAAACATTTTAAAAATATAGAAAGTAGAAACATACATATATACATATACAGGGTGTCCCACTATTGGTATACTAAGCGCGAAGGGACTTGTAGTTTTGCATACACTGATCACGTAAAAAATACTTAAACAAAAAAATTCACCAAAAATTTTTTGCTTAATTTTTCCTGAAAATCCATGTTTTTATCTCTAGCTTCACACAGCCGGCATATACCGCTTCTCTAATGTGAGCATTTTGTCTATGAAAACATGATCTTAAACGATAGCTCACGTGCTAGTGGCAAAGTTGGGCGGGTTGCTTGTTAGGGGTGTACACATAGAGTTTTAAGAATTCATCTATTTGTCAAAAAAATTCATCTGGATTTTTATAAGTATTTTTTACGTACTCAGCGTATGCAAAACTATAACCTCCTTGGGGCTTAGTATACCGTTGCTGGGACACCCTGTATACATATATACATATATATACATACATACATATATACATGTGGATGTAATCCAGTCCGTCTGTGCGTAACAAAGAATTGTTACGCTTTTGATAATTTATATACGAATGATAAATGATACCATGGAAACAAATGTAGGCTTTTGTCATGAAAATAAAACTTGAAAAGGGTAAATTTGATGGAAATATATGTGAAGTTCAAAAGTTAAAACACTGAGGGGTTTCGTCGTATGTACATTGTTATTAACTACATACATAAGCAGTATTAATATAAATAGACATCATTACAACACAAATTAAATCATGTTCAAAAACAGCACTTAATCATGTTCCTTAGGGAAGCTTTTTGTAAACTTTTAAAGTACATACAAGTACGGACCATTAGACCCGTCATCGTATTTAATTTATTGCCGTGGCCCTCATCCCCATCAAGCATGTTATATGAGCCGTGTTCATATGTATACCCTAATAAGACACTGAATTGGTTTTATTGAATAACAAATTCTTATAGATTGAATCCACTTAAGATTTCTTCGTTGAGAAGGTTCATTTGGGGTAATAGTAATATGCTTTGCTATTGAGTATACTTGAGATTATTACGTCTTCTATGTTTATGAATTAATAGTATAAATGTCATCTCTTCTTGTCTGTTTAATGGATCATTCTTATTACCACGCAACGAGTTTAGCTTTCCATTCATCATAAAGATACATTTCTCAGAAGGATTATAATTATGTAAACTGTCTTATTAAAATGTCGTATGTGTAAAAATACGGAGCCAAGTGTTATAAAAACTGGATTGCTTCTTCTTCTTCAATTGCTTATGGAAGCTTATTGTATCCGGTCCGCGCTCTTCAGTCTCGGTCCGCCCCGGCTTCATCTATGTTTTGCTCTCCATAAGAACCATTCTCGTACTTCAAGGAATATTATAAAAAATGTATTAATGATATCGGTTCAGCCGTTCTGGTGTTTTGCGCTTACCAACACAATTTGGCGATTCATTTTTATATTATATATTGAAGAAAACAAGAGGCAATTGTGAACTGGTGCTTGTATATGAATATTATGGTAATTTGGTGAAGTCCACCGCAGGCTTCCGAGTTCCTTTTCCTTTCGATGTAAATAGCCGGACCGATTAGAGAATTTGCAATGTAAATGAATTGGTAGCAAGCTCCTTTATGCTCTTTAAGTTTATTTAGCCAGTCGTTTGATGGATACATTGACTTTCAATATTGCGTGAAACTGGCATGCTTAGGTTTGCATTAGAACCCTTTGAATTTTGAAATATAATGTCGCTTTGTAAAGTATAGAGCAACTTATGTACATAGTAATATTATATTCTATTGTTCAACTGTTTGTTCATTATAAAGTAAAGAAAGGCTGTAAAGAAAGTTTAGCTTAGTTTAATATTATTCACCAAAGGTTTAGTCAATCCATGCATATTCCACTTTATATCGACTCTACATTTCTATATCTATGTTAAATATGAACTAACACACACCACAACGAGCTATTTAGTCGGTGGTTTGTATCGTTAATACACTAGATAAATATTAGTCGTCAACAAACATTGCATCATCAGCATTATTTTTCAATCCAGTACAATCAGGATGATTGGATTCTGCGTATATTATGAGGGGATTATCACTCGAAACGTGAAATGAACAATCAGGAAATTACAATAAACAACCAAACTTGCTGTGATAAATTGATTACGCTATGGAAATGACGGCTATTCGAGGTTTACTATTAATTATTAGGCACACAATTAGGTAAACATATTATATAAAATAACATAATATATAGTATAGGTTATAGGTCTCTACCGTCTTTGTATTGTTAGGTGGTTGACATGTTCAATTACACATGGTTCAATCGAGGGTTCACGTTCTGACAAAAGCCGCAATATTAGCATAGATATATTTGTAACGAAATAACCTAAGCAGCTTGCAGTCTGATGTTATAATACCCTGTGCGTCGAAGAGCACTTAAAGCTGTCGGTCCTTAATCTTCCGTCCCTTCCCAACCAACAAATCGTTGCTCTATAGAAGGGATAAGAACGTTTCAGAGGTGCTAACTGGTAGTTCTATAAGGGTGATAAGAACGTTGTATAAACCCCAAAGTTATAAAGCCATTTGATGGTATTGTGTTGTTGTAGCAGCAACTCAGATGCCAATTGGACCTATAGAAGAGTACACTTATAGAATCGCGATGCTGTTATAGAGCGAAGTAGTGATATAAAAGGAACCGCGATGCTGTTACAGCGCGAAGTTGTGTTATAAGAGTAACCGCAAATCTTTTGTAGCACGAAGTTGCGATGTACAAGTCACTGCGACGCTATAATTATAATACAAAATGGTAAATCGTGTACCAATTGATAATACGAGTAAATGACTATAGGAACCATCATCGTGGTGTCGAGTATTAATTTTTGTTACACTGTTAATTATGTTAGATACGTAAACTGACTTGTGAATGAAATTTTACTGATAGATTATATGCATAATTACGCTGTTTTTTTCATGCCCCCCTCGAATTATTGAGTTTTAAGTAATTAAAAAACTAATTTTACACCAAATTGCTGTATAGGATGCCAAATAGCAACTCCGTGGCTATTATACGTCCGCAAACGAACATAGTTTTGACAACTGTCATGCCATATACTGGATTAAATTAGTAGGGTTCCCTGATGTAAATAGAAAACCCATAACATGTTTTATTTTGTATTTTCTAGTGTAAATTCCGATTTTTAGATTCCGATCCCGAATTGTCAAGCAAAACACTAGTGTCTGAATGGTCTGCTTCTGAATTATCACAAACCACATGATGGCTGTTAACTTGGTTCTGTTCATAGGATCTAACAGATTGTACGGAATCATTGTCCGTATTCGAAGCCTCACCTTGAATTTGTCTGGTGTCAATCGTTACTGAAGCTGCGATTTTTTTTAATTCATTCAATCCATGATTATTAAATAGAACCCTTCAATTATTTACGAGACGGTGCTGACAATATGGCAGGTTTTTGTTGTTTTAAAGTGAAAGAAACTCTCTTATAGGCCGTATATCTCTCGTAAGTGTCGCATTTTACTACATTAATACGCCGTTTTTGTTACATAACAGAGTTATTAACTCTTTTATACAGTAAATCAGTCCTATAACTCTGACCACTCAGCTATTAAACCACTGCGTTATAATGGGCAGAAAAACACTAATATAATTCAATTAGGTTACAAAGAAGTGATATAAAACTCGGATATATCACCTAATTGCTCTATTATGGAGTTTCAGCAACCATGAAGATTCACAGTGCTATAATAGTAATAAGGAAAACCATTACAACACTAAATTGTCCTATTGTAGATTTTTTTACGCCTCTATAGGCATGGGACTATAAAGGTTACCCTAGAATCGTTTATTGCACTAATTTGCTGTAAAAAAGAGACCACCAGCGCTGTTATGTGATAATATCGTCCTGTTATTGCTGTACCAAAATCTGGATAAGAGCTGCTCTATAAACGCCGTATAAAATAGTGATATAAACGTTTACATCACCTTGTTATGGGACAAATTTGCTGTGTATGATTATAGAGCAAAATCATCTCATTAAACGCTATTATACAACAAGCTTGTCACCGCGACACTGTTATACGTCATTTAAAAAGCTTTTTAGTGATGTAAGTTATTGTTATAGGACATCTTTGCTGGTTGGGTTCGGACTATGGAAGTGATGGAATAGTGCTTATGTATTTACATTTACAAGTGCACTATAATATCTTCTAGCCCTTAGCTCGTCTTCATGGAGTTTGGTGATTGTGGTCAAATTAAGTCAACTTAAAAAAATATAAAATCTATCAAATCTGTTGCTCATATAAGTAACTGTAAACTAAAAAATTATCTTATTATGTATTTATTGAAAAATGTTCAAAACTACCTATATACAGACAGAGAGATTAGATCAGAATAAAAATGAATGAATAATAGAACTCGTCGAACTCGGTAATCCTGCATTTGTTTAAAGCATGGGATTTAGTCCAGTACAATAGATGCATACTATGCAAGTGTTGAAGAAATTATTTTTACTTTTTTATAACGCTTGGCATAGATGTGGTTTATATTCGTCTAACAAGTAGCAGTAGGTATAGGTACTAAATTTCACCGAAACAGGAATAATTTAAACTGATATGAACTGTTAATTTAGATTGATTAAAATCCAATTAATACAAAACTTTGCTTTGTTTACGTCTGTATTAAACATAATAGAGAACTGCTATTGAAAATAATAAACCGACATTGTTAAGGGAAATCCGACAAAGTTGAAGCAAGTAATGAAGTTTGAAGACGTCTCTAAGATTCAAGTTTGTTCGTTCATTATGTTTAAAGATGGAAATTCATGTCTAAGTTGGTCAGTGTCACAAATGGGGACGTGAAGTAATAGAAACATAGTCGAATGCAGACGTTAGTTAGTTGTTTCGGAATTTAGTTAGCGCTTTGGTACGAATGAAGTGACTCTCGGAAATGTCCCAGTGTATATTAATTATCGTTTGGGATTTGATTCAATAATATTAGTAGAGATGGATAGATTTAATTGAACAAAGATTTGATATTGCAAATAAGATATGGCTTTGACTCTATTTAAAGTTCTTTGCTCTCATGTTAAATTACCTATTTAATTAGATACCTGACAATCTTCATTTAATAGGTACACATTCAGAATACCGTCGAAACAGTTACCAAGGGATTAACTTTTAGAATATTTTTCAAGTTATTTCTTTAACAATGAATTTCGTCATAAAAATAAACTTATTTTTATATTGTATAAATCATAACCTTGTTTGTAGTTCGATACGTATTTTAATAAGATAGGTAGAAAAGACCTGTACCTAGTACCTCTAGGTACTGCCAAATCCCACTTAGCAGTTCTAAGTGCCAATTATTATCATAGTTACTTTGCATAAATATTTTGATAGTAGAGCCAGATTTTATTTCACTGATATCTGCCCTTATTATACCACGTTTGATAGTGCAGTTATTAAATATGATCTAAACTGACTATCTAATCTATACTAATATTATAAATGCTAAAGTAACTCTGTCTGTCTGTCTGTTACTCAATCACGCTTAAAGTACTGAACCAATTTGCATGGAATTTGGTATGGAGATATTTTGATACCCGAGAAAGGACATAGGCTACCTTTTATTGCGAAATATGTACCACGGGCGAAGCCGGGGCGGACCACTAGTATTTAATAAATATAAACATGTTTATGGAATGACTGACTAGGTACGATAAAATTACGTTATATGAATTTAATGTAATCGTTTATTACAATAAATGGACATTCGTACTTCTTTTAACTGTTTAAGCTAATGAAGATTCATATGAAATTGAGTTAAAAGTCGATCAATATCTATTTAATAACTGAGACGCTGTTCTGCCATACTGCCCATTTTTTCTGTCCATAAGAATCTCCCTTGTGCCTTAACGTTAAGAAATAGCCGAATTGTTGAAGCCGTTCTCAATATTAGGCGCATTTCAGCTTAGCAACATTTGGCGATTCATTTTTATTTATATTACTAACCAAAATTAAATCTAACCATAAATGAATACATAGGTTATATTGTACTAATGGCCGTGGTTTACTCAACTTCTCAAGTGGTTAATAGGAGACTGATACCTCAGATTAGCCTCGGTGAATCATCAACTCAAATATCATGTAATTATAAAACATTCTGTGGAATATACATTTAGATAATTATTAATATTTCCGAATTACTAAAAATATAAAATAATCTAATCTAATACACGATAAAGGCGAAAGTTTGTAAGGATGTATGGATGTATGGATGTATGGATGTATGGATGTATGGATGTATGGATGTTTGTTACTCTTTCACGTAAAAACTACTGAACCGATTACAATGAAATTTAGCACACATATAGAGGGTAACTTGGATTAACACATAGGATAGTTTTTATCCCGGAAATCCCACGGGAACGGGAACTATGCGGGTTTTCCTTTGCAAACGCGGGCGAAGCCGCGGGCGGAAATCTAGTGCATAAATATAGCGTGATTGGCTAATGGTTATAGTGATTAACCAATGTTAATAAAATTATTTCAATACTAAATTGTTAAATCAGTATTCTGTCTCTTTGAATTCGAAAATATTTTATGCTATGTTCAATGATCCAACTTAAATAATATACAAAATTATAGATTTAAATATTGTGGCTCTATTTTATATCATCCCCTTTTTTCATATCTAGTAACCTACTATTCTCTAATCTGTGCCTATATGAAACATAAGTAGAATACATTTGTAAGCTTGTAGGGTCAGGCAGGGGTTACATGTAGCACATCTTTTCACCATTATATTTAATATCAACGTAAAAGGGGCGAGCCTATTACTGTAATCCGGACACAATTCCAATCTCCGGGCTTAAGAAATATCATATGAAATATATTATAACAGAATGTTCACCTTTGCACCAAATCAGGAAACCAGGCCCTACAATCACTGGTAGTAATATATATGAAAATTATAAGTTTAAGCGTAAGTTTTCCAGATAGCCCAAACATGCCTTTATGGAACTTAAAATTAAAAATTCGAAAGACATAACTCATATAATCATAATATGAATGAGTGTCATAAATATAAATGTTCTTTGGGGTTCGAAACTTCGTCCATTAGAAGCTGGTATAATATACTAGAGCACGACGCGAGGATGTCACAGCCATAATTAATGATCCTACAAGTGAATAAACTCATTTTGAAGGGAGAGCAGAGATATATTTTCAAGTATAGGGAACATCGCGCCTAAACAAACTTTGGAGAGGCATCTTGCATAACCACTAAACGTAAAATCGTATAAATGGAAGATCTAGAAAATATATCTGTCATGAAAAAAATAATATCTGTAAAATGAAGGATTAATTTTAAGGGACTTCAACATGCTCATTTTCAATTATATTAAAATAATAGTCTATAAAGTTAAAGAACAGTTCAAGTTAAAGACTCGAAAGCGTTTCATAATATATTTTGATAAAAAACTCGGTAAATATCAAACAATTTCTCTCCCAACTTTCCAACATTAATTCTGTTATAATGACGCCTTCGTGATTTTATGTTGTTTAAACTCAAAATGTTTTATTTCTAAATATTCCCATTCAGTATATAAATTACTTTTATTCGCGAAACACACACGCAGAGCAAACGTATTATTTGTATATAAAGTACCTAGTTAAACTTTGTTGCTAGTTTGATTCTACTCGTACGAATAGCTGTTTTTGTAACTTTCCATCACAGTAACAACTTTGATAAAGTCATTATAGTTTGATGTAGGTAGCTCTTATGGTCGTTTCGTTTAGCACATGTCTGTGCTATTTATAATAATTTAAGGGGCACGTCCCTAAATTGAGTAAGGTAACGCTCAGCTATCCACCAAGTCACCTCGTGCCTGAATAAACCCGAAGCTCTTAATAACTTCGCATAATTAAGTCTCATCTCGGTCGGCTTTACAGTGGAAGGTCAGATGTTAATAAAAAATGCCTCATTTTACCATAGTGAATAATACTTACTCTCGGCTGCTATTATAACGAAGCCTATATTTTAAAATGTATATGTCTCTTGACATCAACAATAATCATCAACATTAATTTATAAAAGAACTCTGTCGAATTAGGTTAACCTGTAATGATAGTTAGTTCTATGTGTAAATAAATAAATAAATAAATAAATAAATAAAATCAGTATTCCGTGACTGCTATACGTAATGTTCCTGGACATTAGTATCTTCGAATTTATCATATCCAAACATACTATATCCATTTGTAGGAATGGACAATAGCACGATTTTCATGACAGATTCTTGTTGATATAATATAAAATAATTTAGTTGAAATCTATCAAAAAAATAATTATAATAAAACAGAATTCTGGTATTCTTATTGCTCTGGAAAAGACTGGAAAAGACTTTTATATTTTCCCAGAGCTGGCTACCCTAAACCTATACCTTTTTAGTAAAATTTCTTACTTAATGATTCGTGTTTTAAAAAAATCCCGTCCTCATATTTTACCCGTAATTTATATCAAATCCACTCCCCATTCAGAAACTGTGTACAAATGCTGCACCGTAAATCACTCAGCTATCCGTTTTAACTTTCGGCCAACCATGATTTGATGCCATTAAATATAACACAAACATTGTTATCATCGCAATTGAAAGTAAGCAGGGAAGCGTAATTCGGCTTTAGTAGGTGGCCTTATTTGTCGCTGTTAAAATGCCTGCCCTACGGCTATAGCGAATATTTTTTGTCGTGTTTGGGATGTAAATATAACGTATGTTTTGCAACTAGCAATTGTGTAGATGTACCCCAGGCACGAAACTTGTAACAATAGATGAGATCCTTTTGTGTCGGATCATGCGGGTCTGATCAATATTATATGAAAATATTATGTATGACTTACATTGTGCAAGTTTTGACTTTAATTTCTTCAAAAGCTTAGTGTAGAAATGGGATACAGTTAAGTTAGAGAATTAGCTTTACGACAAAATCTTTTAAAGTACACATACTTTATAAGATGTTGTGGTGTTTGTTTTAGTAAGTAGCTATCAACTATCACATAAAAGAAAATGTTTCATTAATTCAACATATTATACAATCCTATATTAATATTTAACCTTTTTTAAACCTACATCAGTATGTATAACGAGTTAAAATCTGACTACGAAATTTATTTAAACCAATTTTGTGTTTAAGGCGTTACCCGGCAATTTCGACTATGTTCAACCTCTATAAAGTCTGGTACAACATAAAGCACAATACCAAAAAAAATATATAAAATAGGATGGTCTTGGATCTTTAATTGCTCGCGAGGAATTTTTTCCAAAGTTAATAGATTTCCAGAAAAAAAATGTGCCGTGGTCATCGATTTTTCCGCAAATACTCTATAAACTTCGTAACCTGCTGACTTAGAGCTCTGAAAATTTTATGTTTAATAAATTATCAGTTACACAACAGTCCCTGACGAGGATATTTTGTTTCACTGATTAGTATCTTTTTAAATACAAAATGCGAAGAAAAAAGAAGGTGCAGCGGGAGAGGTTTGAGATCCGTCAAGTATGGTCAAGGTTATTAGCGCATGTATAAGCCTTAAGTGCGATCTTGGTGCTCAACTCGGTAATTTAGAAGTTAAAGGGATGATGTTAAACTTTTTACGGTTTTAATATGCATATCGTATCCTATTTCATTTGAATATCATAGTAATTTACCAGTAACGCCATCATTAGAGTCGGTAGGTAGGTACTTTAAGGTATAACTATACGTAGATAATATAGAGGAAAATTATCATTACCTACTAGATGATTTAATAAGACAGGGATATAAAAAACAAATATCACAAAAGAAGATAGATATGTATACCTATCTGTGAAGTTATAATATGAATAAATTAACTGCTATTACTACTTATTTTTCCCATTTTTATATTTTCAGGTCGGTAACACATTTCGTGAAAAATTCCATAAAATCCAAAACATAAATACGGAGTCGCGGCTTAGACCCCTGTCCTTGAAATCTTTGAAGATCCGACGTCGGGTGATCATTGATGTCAAATTGTGTGCCACCCTCGCTAACTACGCCACTTTTCTCTCCAATTTCAGATAGAAAATTATACCTAAATTATGCGTCATTTTCTTCTACACATCTGTTTTTATCGACGTTCCCAAAACGACGGGAGGTTACAATTACTAGCGCATGTTTATTTTAAAAGTTTTCATTGAAAGTAAAAACTAAATCGATAATAGGACTACTAGAAACCTGGACAGAACATTCTTGTAAGTATGAGAGTAATTTCATATGGGAAGACTGAAAAATATATCCATCTTGGAAGGTTCTGTGTCTAGCAAAATTATAAACGTGCCACGTGCGTCTCTTAATTGCACTTTGCGAACGCTCTGTATACAAAATTGAATTCATTTATATTTGTTTGTGAGCGCACCAAAATGTACATACTAATTTGTCAGAGATAGCGTTCATTTTACTGGAAAATTTATCATTTTTACCTTATAACCATTACAGTAGATACGAATATAATGTAACATTTAATCGTAAGCCTTTTATATCTCACATGTGTATTAAAAGTACAAATATTTACCATAAAAATACAGAAACAAGTTTATTTTATTTGCTGAATGTAGTTAAATACTAATCGTTCAAAAATAATGTTTGGATTGTATTCATCATATTTGGCAATTTATTTATCTGTTGTGTATTTCGCAGTTGTTATTTTAGGACTTAAAAGTTAGTTTCGTAATTCCCAATATTTTATTTTGCATGTTCCAATTATTAAGGCCTTGAGATCCTGTGTATATTGCATTTCCCTCGCTCATGAAACCAATACGTTTACGTAACATTACTTACATTAATTAGGTACTACTCCGATATCGTTACTTTCTGAATCGGCATTTACAAGTGCAATCGAATAATTCTGAATTGCTCATACTAGAACATTCTGAGTTCTCAATGGGGAATAAAATTACGAATGCGGAGTTTTATATTGGAAGTGGGTAAATGAAGGAAGCCTGTAAAGGGAGTGTTCCGGTTTCGCAGCTCGCGATAATATGGCTTCCGTTACGCTAGTGTTTCCAACTTATGGACACGACCTTACTATGTGGTAATCTGTGTATTCTGGTTTAACTTCAGTCGGTTGTATGTACGTGATACTGAGAACTTTAGCTGCGAAGTAAATCAACAACCCTCTGCTAATTGTTTGCTTGGAAATAGGGTTCAATGGTTTCTATATATCCGTACACTGCAAAATGGACGACTTATGTAAAAGAAAACTTTATACTGTGAGGTGCGTTTGTTATTTTTAAACATTATCTTCATTACATTCGTAAATATATGTAGAGCAATAATTATATGTAGGAAAGTCAACTGACATTGGCTTTACAAAAAACAATAAACGAATACTAACATATTTCTGTACCTAGTACAAATTCAAATTAATTTGTGTAAATGTAATGTCCTGAAATCATGAATCACATGACGCTGATTTAAATTGCAAATGTTATGATATTGCAACTACGTGCATTTGTCGAAATCATAAACTACATTGTACCTTGTTCCAAGTAATGTGAGCTTTCGATGTGATCTCATTGTAATAAGCATTATATTATATGATTTATTTTATCTATCATTTTTTTTCATCTTATGTTAGTTTTAATTCAGTTAGTATTAAAGATCTATGAGAAGGTTTTCCAGCCCAATTGCTTTTATAAAGCAAAACCAATTTCATTTGGCTTCAGTTTTATCGATGAAAAATATTTTAAGATTTTTTATTTATATTTCGATATTATCTTAGCATAATTATTATCGAATATGGGTATTCTACTTTGAACATAAACATTTTCACAGGGAAAAGTTAATTAACATATAATGTAAACTTTGCTCGTTGGAATGTTTGGAGAAGGCATAATAGATAGATAAACTTTAACAATATCATATTATATACTTACCTAGTTATATTTATAGATTTGGATTTGGTATACAAATATTTGATAATATGTTGTTTGCAGTAAAAGTTGTTGGCAACAACTCGAGGAGTTCAATAACAAGTCGAAATACGTAATTAACAATAACTTTTATAGTAGAGCTATTTAATGAACATCTCATTAAAAGACATTCGCCAATTATAATAATCTGTTACTGCCTTTCAAACAGAAGCTAATATAATTTATTGATATTAAAAACTGTTATAAAGAATAAACGACCTAGTTAATTTAATTTAAACATAATGATATTAACAGAAAAACTCTTATTAATAAATACACAATGCTTCCCTTGTGGATCACATATTAAATGCACGCAAGCGCATCTTATGAAACCATCGGCGGATCAAAGGGGTATTAAGACAACGTGGTGGTCTGATATAAATACCAAGGAGTATAAATATTAATTCGATAACGAACAATACCACATTTATTTGTAAAATTTACAAATAACTTATTGTAGTAAATCTATTAATATTTAGCGAAAGCTGGTGTTAATTGGAAACTTTTCCAGACGCTAGATTTTCATATTATAATAATTTATACACAATTTTCATTATTGGCAGGTAGTATAAGCCTTCTGAATAATTTGATACTTATTATTATTTGAACAGTTTGATACTAATAATGATGATTCGTCTCAACTAACGTAAAATTCGTAAAGCTCTCACTGAAGATGGTAATTGTAGAACCATATTTTGCCATGTCTACTATGATGTATTTTAGTAAGTATTTTTAGTAAATTATAACGTATATCTAAATATTATAATATTTATTATATAAGCTACGGAATAAAGAAGAAACAAAAATCTAATAAATCACCAATATCAGAATCAGATAATATGTTAACAGATCAAACATCAAAATAGCATAGCAAAACAAAAAATATTATGAATTGCTATTTTAATTTATTGACATTGGTGAAATGCATACAGTGATAAAAATTTACGGAGAAAAATAATATTTTAAAATCAAAATCGCAGCTGGCAGTCGGCTCTCCACACCGCCACGCCGCGCCGTGCATTATGCTTAGTCACGCTATTTCATTGTAAACCAGAGTTGGTTATAAAATATTAAAGGTTTAATATGAAGTCTGATATGCGATGTATGCAAATCGAGACGTATAACCACTAAGCAATTTGAACTAATCGCTTCTGAACACGGTTATGCGGATATATAGAGATCGTTTATTTGACAAGTACAGTTTCATTTATAATGACACAAAACATGTAACAATTTTTACGATTAAAAATCAGACACAGACACAACAAAAAGTCGAGATAGTTCAATAAAGCAAATTTGATTTCTGCAATAAAACAATCGAATCCGCTCAATAATGAAATGACATATTGGCAATTTGGGGGACAATAAAATGCGTCCCCAACGCTCCAGTCATCCCATATTCATCGAATCTACAAAGGGCATATTAGCGTCGAAAGTCAGACAACTTATGTTTCATTCAGCGCGGAAGCAGGCCAGATCTAACGAACAATAGCCAGGGACGATTGCTCTTGCAAAATTAATCAGTACCTATATCCATGCCGAAGCACACTGATTTATGGTGAGGGAATTAGAAGTCGGGATTTTCCACAACTGCGCATATTTCGGACTCTCGGACATGGTGCCGCATAAATTTACCGCGTATGTTAACCAGTTTACATAATTGAAAGAGTGCTGAAATTCAGCATTGGACATTTGACGAATGCCGCTTCTTTTGGTATTATAATAATTCTTTTTTATGGCGTTCAACTTTTACATAAGATCAATTAAACACAGGTTAATGTTAAACACGGCAGTAGCCGTAAACAAACAAATCGTTTTTCAGACGCAAATGGACATGAAGGTAATTTCCAAAATATCATAAATTTGACAGGGATTTTGATCATGAACTGTTAATAAATATTGTGAATTAATGGATAATGATATAGTTGTAGGTTCGGAAAAGAATGTAAAGGTTTTTATTAAGTGACTGATGATTAGACAAACGGCCAGGTGCATATGTTTGATGTTATAAGCACTGTACAAATGCGATGCATATCCTCGCAAATTATGTAACAGTCATTGTATAAGATAGAAGTATGTTACATTAATACGACTTCCCATTGTATATACAATTGTACAGGCTACGAGTATAAATGTTTTTGTATGTCATCGCAAAACAAAAGTACGGAAATATATTTATAGACCGGGAGATACTGACACAAAATTTCGAGTCATTTGTAACAGGATGGCGGTTCTACAGGGGTCTTAGTACGCAATGACAAAAAGAAAAACGATGGCGTGAACGCTGGTACCGGCGGCTTAGTCGCGTGGGCGTTAGTCGAACTCGTCGGAAAATAGCGAAAGTCAAACGATTTGTAACAGTATGGCACTTATTTTTCCTGTAAGTTTGAGGATCAACAAATATAAATACAAAATTTCAAAGATCTATGTGTTGGAAATCTTCACTTATATAAATTAATAATAAATTAAGTTTTCAAGTATGACAGCACTTTTTCCCCCTACTAGAAGTATGGCAAATATAATAATGGTCACATTTTATCAAATACTCTCCAAAAATCCAAATGCAATACTGGTACAAAAAGTTTGGCGAAATAAAAATTTTTTGCAGATTTTCGGCGGTATGGCGACCATTTGGAATCGTCCGAAAAGTATGGCATGGCGATTTTCGTAAATGGCTGCACGACGATAGTTACCTGTGCAAAAGTTAGCCTGGTACAAATGGTTGAATGATTGTTTTATTTAAATCAACATATTCGCGTCAGTATGGCGGGCTGTAAGTCACACCGGAAAAGTATGGCATGACACTACCGCCTACTACTTTTTTATGGGCTATCGGCAAATTCTAAAATTTTTGTGTTACAAATCGTTTGACTTTCGCTATTTTTCCGACGAGTTCGACAAACGCCCACGTGACTAAGCCACCGGTACCAGCGTTCACACCATCATTTTTCTTTTTGTCATTGCGTACTAAGACCCCTGTAGAACCGCCATCCTTGTTACAAATGACTCGAAATTTTGTGTCAGTATCTCCCGGTCTATTATTGCAAACTCCAAGTAATTACTTTCGTGTTTGAAGAATGGGTTATTTTTAGGTGAAGCTTTTTCTGGCATTGTTTACTTCGTCATCCCATTTTATTGTATTCGATAATGAGGATAATTTTAATTGCTTATATAACAGGTGGTAAAAAGATATTCATTATTATTAGATGTTAAATAAATTGTATGTCCTTTTGATTGTATAAACATTTTTGGTTTATGTTATAACAAAATATATGTATAACGTACATAGTATGAACTAATGACACAAAAGAAAAATATATCAGATAAATTAAATGTACGTATTCTACCACCTTAATCTATATGAATTAATAGTGAATCACGAAAAAACCTCTCTAATTTATTTACTTACGTGAAATACTTAAGCTTAATCCACTTACACCCTCCCTCCTCTATTGTCAAGAGACTAGTGAAAACCTATTTTGTACTCATTATTTAATGCAAGGTACAAAGTAGTGTATTCATTATTCTTACTGTGATAACATAATTGATTGAAACTAATTGTTTAAGCACGCATAGTATTAATGCTGATTGCTTTGATATAAATTTGATCACTCTAAATTAAATTTAGGCATGAATAAATCTATCTATTGTATGCAATCGTAAAAGAGCTCCCATATCAAGCTTTAAATTCGAATCTATTCATCCATATTCATAA
Organism: Colias eurytheme; assembly: GCF_061535395.1. Classification (NCBI taxonomy): domain Eukaryota; kingdom Metazoa; phylum Arthropoda; class Insecta; order Lepidoptera; family Pieridae; genus Colias; species Colias eurytheme. The sequence goes on along the minus strand of NC_142989.1, from coordinate 2,417,611 downwards.
TTTATTACAAGAATATATTTACTGTGACGAAGCTACGTATATACGTCGAAGGATATAAGTTAAGTCACAATGCGAAAGTTTACTTTGTCAGAAATATCAAAAGCGCTTAGAGTTGGTGAGCCAGCGAAATATGGTATGTCTTTGTGGGAACTGAATGAATAGCGATGAAATGGGTTTAGCTTGAACTGAACGTCGCATAACCATAAGTTATACGAAATAAAATGTTATTTTAGGTTATCTGATCTTGTATAAGAATATGAGTAGGTATTGTAAGGAGGTAGAATTTATGTTTGTTTGTAGGAAGTAATATACTTACTATAATATGTATTTACATTCTAAATGAGCTTTCATTTAGAAGAATTTTTCTCTAATGTATATTTTTGAATAGGATTTGCTTTGTCTCTCAGTCTTAATTCAAGCGACGCGAACGACGACAGGACCGGAAAGTTGATTATTATCTTTCTTAAATCTGTACTGTTTTGTGTGTTCAACTTCCAAGAAAAGCTTTACAATAAGAGCGATGAATTTATAATCAAATAAATAATAATTTTCTCAAAATTCCATTTATCTACTAAGCCAATGTACAACCACTTTTATCAATTTCAAAATCACTCCAACATCTTAACAGAAGGCTAACATACTTGACACTGGCAAATAGTTATATCTTCTTGCCATAACTGAAAAAAAACAGAAGGCTGTAGGTATATAAATATTTATTGATAACCGAAGAGTATAGAAAGTAGGTACTTTATATTATTTTCCATTAAGTTAAACAATATAATATTATTGAAATATCGATACCTCCAAATATTACGAATAAAGCTATCACAAGTACTTGTCCTTTGACAACAAAACCCTTTGAAGATTTCACAGTAGATATCGAGTATCCTTGGTAAAATTAATTATGAAATAGTGGACAAATTCTCAGGTATTACGGAATATAAGATTTGTTTAAAGGTAATTCTCAGATATTGATTAAATCTGTAAGAATCAAACAGAAATAATTTAATCAAGCTTAATTTAAATCTAGAGCTGTATTATTTCAGACATATTAGTATGTACTTATATTATTCAGTTACGTTTTATTATTTATTTTCAAGCAAATTATATTATGCTTGTGCTGTAATGTGTAATGGTGGTAAGTGATAGTGAACACCCTGAATTCAAAAACGTCCGTGTTCAAACAGATTCATCTCATAAAGTATAATTATTTTATCCAAATGTGTCTGGCGCAAAGATTTAATGATGGCACAAATATTTAATGAATATCATATCTATCTGAGTTTTACGATTTATCAATCCAACTATATCTACTGCTAGCGGTCCGCCCCGGCTTCGCCCATATTTACGTTTTCCGGGATAAAATATAGCCTATACGGATTCGGTGAACTAAGTAATGGTAAAATAAATTTTGAAATCGATCCAGTAGTTTTTGAGCCTATTCAGACAAACATACAAAAATACAAAGGTTTCCTCTTTATAATATTAGTAGATATAGATATCCAACATGAAGCTCTTGGTAGGATAACCAGACATCTTCGTGCTATCAAAATAAAAAATCTAATTAGAATTTATCACTACTAACTGTTCACCCTCAATAAAAATACACGTTGCGTAATTTAATTTACTAGTAAAAAACATGTCCCCTTCCGCCAATATTATTAGCAATGAAAGTTCATACACCTCGGATAAATGGTAAATACTTTGAGTTTCGGCGACGAGATGGCTCCCACCACGTCGCGACAGCGCGGCGCCTCCTGCAATTGGATATACGAAACTGGGAAAATTCACCCAAATTGGGGTAACTGAGACGAAAACAATCAATTAATATTGAAAGACAGGTGCTGTGACTGTAAACGTATTTAGTATCATTGTTATTAGATATCTATTTTGGAGCTTTATCTAGGCACTAAATTTTATAATCGATGTGTATTTTGGTTCAGTAAACATATTAAAATTAAATGATGCTATAGTAAGAAACTGTCTTTGCCAAAGCCAATTTGACATTATATTTCTAAAAAAACTCGATTGCCCAGTGCCCTTGCTCATCATTCCTTATATTTTGTTATCGAACCTGAAAGTAAGGAATTCTTTATTCTCCCCGACGCTACTTTGTTCCGAAGCACCTATTGAGAGAGATTCCCAGCTCTAACATCTGTATTGAAAGGCACTTAGTTACAAAACCGAGAGCTTAGCTGTGCTTTTGTGAAATTTGAATACCACCACTTCAATATCAATGGTTTTAAAATATGTTATAATGTTCTTATACCTCTACAAAAATTTTGTAACGTTTACATGGTTGCGTTATTTTTGCTTTCATCGTTTATATGTTTGAAAAATGTCAGGCTTTATTTTAAACTAACGATATTATGCTACATTTATTATCATGAAAAGAGTTATGTGATTGAATAAAGTATATGCTCGCATGCGTACACTCCTGACTTCTCATGGCTAGTGTATCATTACACTAATAGCTAGTTATTTGTATCATTCAATTGGAATAAATCGATGTTTTGTTTTCACAGAATATTACGTACATGATAGTACTCGTATGGCTACTAATAATTCATGCAATAATCTGCATGTTTTCGACATACCAATAATAATATGTCGAAAACATACAGAACGGAATATCAAATTTATCAGTGTGTCACTGTACTTTTAGACTAGAGTAGATAATTTTTGAAACAAAAAAAAATCGCAGTCAGATGAAACCCATTACAAAAGGAGGGGGATATGATGAAAATAAAAGGAAAAATAAATTACGGTCAATCCGAGTTAGGGAAGCGGGAGGGGGGAGCTTTTAAGAGAAAAAAATGGTCTCTCTCGATTTTTGACAAAACTACAAGTCCTACGGAAGAAAGTTCAATGGCAATGTTGTAAGTAATAAAAAGTTCTACAACTTTTGTATTCACAATTTTTTCACAAAACCTCAAAATTTAGGTGAAAAATTCAAAAAACCAAGTTTTTGGTTTTTTATTTTTATCTACTTCAAAATTTATTGTTTTTCTACGAAATTTGGTGAAAACCTACTTTATTATGTCCCAAATACACTGTAATTTATTTGATTGAAAATATTTATTTTTTCGCCTTATTTTGAATGAATACCAAAAAAACAACCTAATTTTCAATTGAAAAGTCACCCGTCAAAATATCAGCTTTTTTCAAAAACTTGGAGTGCCTTTTATTCATTGAAATCTCTACTTTCATATGGTGTAAAAAAAATAAACACCGCCATAGTAAATGTTCTCAGAAAATACATACAAACAGTGTGAAAATTAGCTTTTACTAAATCAGGCACACTTCTCGAACTACCTGAAATGTTTTTTTCGACGTCATTTTGCTTTTGAATATGCTGTAAAATATTAAACTTAGAACAGATAATTATTTTTCTTTTGAAATATTACCGAAAAGCCGATACAAGAGAAGATATAGAGTTCGAGAAGTGTGCCTGATTTAGTAAAAGCTCATTATCACACTGTTTGTATGCATTTCCTGAGAACATTTACTATGGTGGTGTTTATTTTTTTTTACACCATATGAAAGTAGAGATTTCAATGAATAAAAGGCTCCCCAAGTTTTAGACAAAAGCTGACATTTTGACGGGTGACTTTTCGATTGAAAATTAGGTTGTTTTTTTTGGTATTAATTCAAAATAAGGTGAAAAAATAAATATTTTCAATCAAATAAATTACAGTGTATTTGAGACATAATAAACTAAGTTTCCACCAAATTTAGTAGAAAAAAAATAAATGTTGAAGTAGATAAAAATAAAAAACCAAAAACTTGGTTTTTTGAAGTTTTCACCTAAAGTTTGAGGTTATGTGAAAAAATTGTGAATACAAAAGTTGTAGAACTTTTAATTACCTACAACTTTGCCATTGAACACTTTTCCGTAGGACTTGTAGTTTTGTCGGAAATCAAGAGAAACCATTTTTTTCTCTTAAAAGCTCCCCCCTCCCACTTCCCGAACTCGGATTGACCGTAATTTATTTTTCCTTTTATTTTCATCATATTCCCCTCCTTTTCTAATGGTTTTCATCCGACTGCGATTTTTTTTATCTTTATATTATTTTTGAAGGCTTCTACCCCAGTCTATTTGTACATTATTAACATGACAGACGATAATAATACGAGGGGAGATTTAACTGTGCTCAGATAGGAAGCAAACATTAGTTGATCTTGAACCAATTTTTGAGTTTATAATTGAAATTGATTGCGAAATGAAAATATGCTTTCGCAATTGTGTTAGCATAATTTGAATCATGTAATCTGAATTAGGGCAATTTTGTTACTAGCAGTTAGTTCCAAGGAATTGTTTGAGGTAGGTTTTAAGTATAATTTTCTTAACTATAGGAAACACGCAGCTATATTTTACATAATGAACTGCATACTATTTTAATTATACACAACTAGATTATTTATTTAGTGGAATAGCATTAGTCATTACCTGCATTATAGAAGCTAAGTTTTAGTAACAGTTTTGTTATAAATTCACAAATGTTATCCTCCATAAAAAAGAGTTATATCCACATCTACACTATTACTTTTAAAAATATTAGCTACATTTTCACGGCAGGATAACAAAATCCGTAAACATAAAGTTTATTATGGCACGCAATATTTTTTGAAAAATACATTAGCTTTCATAGTAGCATAAAGCGTGGCTACAATATATTTTCACTGATGTAATTTTAACAAACGAGTACAAAAATTTAACACATTTATTGTTATCGCAATCTGAATAAATAAAACGTTTTACAGTTCGTGTACGTTCATTGTAAATTCCTTGTAATAAGATTATGAGCTTATAAAGGAATCCTGTATGTGCAATGCACATAGTATGTCTTTTGATTCCACGCTTATTGAAAAGTTAATCTTATAAAAGGGTGAATCAGTAATACATTTTTTCAAAGCGCATTTCTGTTTGATTTTTATCGACTTTAGCTGGTGTGACATAAATTATTTGGCATTTGTTATGGGGAGTATGGAGATATAATTATTAATCATTTATCGAAAAATACATTACCTAACATTACTGCGAACATTCGACATGTAAATCTCATTCGTTATTGGGAAAAAGTATCTACTTTTCTAAGGTAAAACTTCACTAGGCAAAATATACACATTAGATCATCAAGAAAATAACACAAAATGCAAAATAACACAGTAAATATCATTTATTTTTCACAACGGAAGATGGCATTTAAAAATTCACGCTTCCGTTAACAATTACATTTGCTCAACAGCAAAAACAATTAAGTTGCAAACAAATTCTCTTTTGTTTACACTCGATTACTACACTCTGATATATCAATGCACACCAAAGAGAACTTATTAAAATGAATGTATGTTTCATAAACTTTCAAAAATCAAATGTAATCCATTGAGTGTTTTAATTGCAATTTCCTAAACACGGTAGGATAACAGTATATCAGTTATATCACTGTAGTTAATTATATTATTTATTACATGTGCAACAGAGGTTATTATAGTGATATATTATTATTTCATACATTGGTCAGACTCGAGGGACATCCACGATACGTAGGTCATTAATATAATATACCATTACAGTAAGAGTTGAGAATAGATACAATACTGTTGGTAATGTATCACAATGTTGCTGTTATCTCAATTCTCTACAATTCTACATTCCGATTTAATTTCACACATGTGCCTGGATGTGATTGTAGGGTAGAAATAGTGGAATTTAACATACTACAACAAGACAGCGAGCGCATGTTTGCTTGTAAATATGACCCGTCTTCCGAAGCTTGTTCCTTTCACTTGAATAACTTTGAATTTATTGAATTGTGTACACTTGCACCTGTAAATTTCCTATACATATATTTAAAATAGTTACGCCCACTGCTTCCCTTGTCACGTTGTAACACACTAAATACTTATTAGTTTTAGATTTATATTTATCAATAAACATCCATCTTCGACAGCCGGTAACAGCCTCGCAAAGGTAACTTTGTGAGTGCTCATGGGCGGTGGTGTTACTTCATTAGGTGATCCACCTGCTCAGTGACCTGCTCTTATATTAAAAAAAAAAACAAAACCATTATTATTGTCACCTCGCGGCTTATTACGAGCTTAGATTATATGATTAAATAGTTAGGTTAGTTTGTACTTTGTAATAAACACACGTGTTGTTTATATTACAATTAGATTTAATTATTCAAATAAATGTGAACCATATCCCATGTCAGTCGTAAACAACGTTGTGAGATGAAGCCTCGTTTGTAGAATATGTTGCGATAATAATGAAGTTCGTGAAATTTATTCTGAAATGTGAATGATGAAATGGGGAAGAATTATAACTCTTAATTTATTAAAAAACGGGCAATAATGCAGATAGATTACGTATATGAAGAAACTAATGAATAGTAGGAACTAGTTAAAATCACAATTTATTTTATGCGAATAGCAAAACACCTTCTTTAATGAGGATAAGAAATACACAATTTTATTCAATTAAAAAAGCAAACTTTGTAGCAGAAATAACCTTTCGACGAAGGTGTAATTAATAGCGAACTGCGAAGTTACCGTAGTTAAAATACTTTGCGAATTTATAATTACCTTATGCATGACAAATGTATGACATAAAGTTTCGATGTTAGAGCTTAATCAAAATTTTTAACCATTCCGTTTTTTGTCGGCATTTATATTTAATAAATTTTTCATATTAAAAAGTTATTTTTTAATTTTTATCATTCCATTCGTGGCCAAGAATGTGAGGAGGGAATTACATCAATTTCAATAACAAAATTAAGAAGCGAATTTTTTGATAGCAAAGAATTCCAACCGCTTTATTAAAAATACAAATTTATTTTCTTTAGAAATATATAACTTGAAGGCGAAAATACTTAAAGCATTTACACTCGAAATGTGTTGAAACTTCATGAATATGAAACACATCGATATCTTTATTTTTAGACAGTACAAAACGATGAATGAAACGTTTTGTCAGTATATTTATGATTAACATAAAATTCATATTTATTTTATTGGCAAATTACATAGTTTATGCGCTCTTACATCTGACCATAGATAAATTCTCTAATCCAAATCGACGACAGACCTTCCCAAACCAGATTAACCTTACCATTACTTTTTTACTGGAGAAAGATAGTTAATATTTCTTTATTTTTATTTCATCAGATAAATTCGTATCCATTACAGTTGAAGGAAAATTCGATCAAGCTTTCAGGACTTACTGCTTTCCATTCACAATCTACAAGCACTCTATTGGAAGCAACTGAATGCAATAAAAGACGGCCAGTTTATTGAGATAAAATACTAACGCAAATAATCTAAATTTGGCGTTTAAATAGGCTAAATTTTTTCTTACTCTGGTCAATTGTTATGACAAAACTAAAAATAATAAAATATTTAAAGTTTTAGATAATAACACATGATTACCAAAAAATGGTACATTTCTTTTAATATGTTTAGGTTATAAATTTTTTCAATTCACAATAAAGATTAAATCTCAATAAAGATTAAACCTAACCTAATTGAGCAGCTTTTATTGTATGCGTAATTGTATGATTGTTTCATATTTTGGCATACAATTTTCGTGACTACATAATATTGTGCCGTTCCTTAAAAAAAATTAAAAATGTGAAAGAACTGATCATGGCTTATGAGTGTAGGATTTAGATAAAGATTATGTTAAGTATGGGGCCGTAAAGAACCCAACATGCATACCAAAATTTAAATGATTTAAATTCGAAATATAAAATATATATTGTAAAATATTGCCGCCATCTCCCGCTGGGTGCATTCAAAGGTTTAAATCAGATTAACACTTAGGCATCTTTCGGGCGGTTGATTTGTGAAAGCATTGTTATCAAGATTAGGGTATAACAATGTAGTTTAACGTTAGAATTAAACTGTCAACAAAGCAAGCGAGGAATTGAAAAGTACAACTTTGGGGTGCGGACTGATTTTATCGGCGAATGGGGAAGCATAGCGTTAAAATGCCTGTGTGAAATTACAGTTTTGTTCAACTAACAATACAAGCTAATACATGCTTAGTACTTTGACACATGTTTTATCGTTTTCACACCTCGAAATGTACGAGTGTGTGCGCGCATATTGCACAATTTCTGTGTACGATCCTTATTATTATTACTCATACGAATTAGGTACCTTAATCTATTTTTTGAAAAGTAAAAATTAAATGAGATAATATGGGGATAGGTTCTCAATACTTGCGGTTGTAATAATTGTAATGTAACGTAAAAAATTTAAATGCACTTACTAATTACCTTCCTATTTATTAACTTCCATGATATTAAAAATTCGACAAGCAGAAATAGTTCGGGCACGCGCTTCACTCGTTTCATTTAACCGAGAGCTCCGCTGGTTTATCGAGTAAATTAATTTAACTCCAAGATTAACTAGCAAATAAAACAAGTCAAGAAGAGCGAAGCATCTGCATTCGATTATCCTTTCGTCCCGGCTGTAGTGACATTTACGCTCCTTCGTTTTCTTCAAAGAACTTAATTGACAGGGCTTTAACTAGGAATCTGATGATAGTCTTTGTTCGGATTCTATTATTTTATAATCACAAGTTACCTCTGAGTATGCGTAATTCGAAAGCGAATTAATTGAATAGTTATAAAGAAAAAGCGAAAGAGATATTTTACGGCTATTGTGATAGAACAATAACTTTCACGTCAAACTGCTTGCTTTTTATAGCTTGAGGTTTCGAGCTATAGGTAGCATTAAGTACTTTTTCTTTTCATAATTATGATGATGATGATGCAATGGATCAAAGATAATGTTTTTATTATTTTAAAAGTTGAATTCTTAAAAACAATTAAGGCAATAATTATAATTATAGAGTCCTATTATTACTATGGATCGTTATTGAAAAACACCGGTCGTGAAAATACCGTAGCGTAGCCAGACATACAAACTTGTTAAAGCGCATCACACACACACACACACACACGCGCTTAATACAAAATTATACATTCCAAAGAAAATACCTACCTTCAGTATAAAGACGACAGTTGTGACAAGCGGCACCTCAAAGGTATTGTTCGTGGAGCGCTAGGCCATTTGCGGTTTTCATGGCCCTGCCACATGTTACGCTGTTTATGTTCCCTTATTGAAAGTCCCTACGATTTCCCAGTATAAGGATACAAAATACAGCTATCGATTAACGTGATCAGTCATGCATAGATTATTTTTATGAGTAACCGCGTATAACAAAGGGTTTGTGGACATTGTTCAATCTTGACACCAATGAGTCCCTCCTATCTGATGCTATTTGAATAAAGAACAATAAATACGAACTTCTTTGTAGGAATGTGTTTACTTTATCCATTGTAAGAGTATATTTTGAATTTCCTCCTACAGTACATTTAATATTTATTATTAGTATTTAGTAGGTATGAAATGATAAAGAAACTCGTAGTTTTTATAATATGAAACGAACTGCAATGGAGATTATGCAGTTTTATTTAAATTGAAAAAAATATGTTCTTTCTAAAAAAATAATAATTAATGTAACTACTTGATAATTTTTCTCTGGAATTCGTTAAAAGAAAAATTCAAAAGAATCAACATAGTGAAAAATAATATCTATTTACTATTTAAAACCTTGGTATTTATAATTATCTACTAGAGTTGTTAATGTAAAAACAATACGAGTAAGTAACTTTTAGAAAAAATAGAACTTACATACCTAGGTACTTTTATAAATTTTCAATAACGTCTAAGAACTGTGATATATTTTCAGCTTCAGCTGAGGTTTAATTTTTCATATTCCTTTAAACATGTAAATTCGTATTTAACTTGTTCTTACAACACGTAGGTATAACATTATCTTTGAAATGAAAATACGTGTACAAAACCCAACTTGCTAAGAAATACGTATGAATTTAGTATTTTATTTACGTAGTCTGTGTTTAAATCTGAAATTTATATATGTACAATATACATACCTACATCACAATTTGAATACTGATCATTCATCTATTAAAATATTAAAATAGCATCCGATGATTAGCTAAATGCACTGAAATTGACTATCTCCTTTTGTAGTCGATTGAAAATTTATAGCATACCTATCAGTTTTGACCGGATCGCTGTGGTGATAAAATTATCATTTTCCCGTGGGTGAAGCGTTAATAAACTGTTTAATACTGTTAAAATTTCGGTTACGTTTTAATTATAATTGCAGGAAAATTCTCACTCATTACGATGCATCTGTGAAAAAGTTCGGTTCGATAGCTCTGAAATAACAAAATTAACTACTGATACATAACATGTTATAAGGCCCATAGTGATAAGGCCGCCCTTTACGCTTTTTTTTAATCTTATTTTTGTAATCTTTATGTATATTTTCTGTTTCTTGCACAATAAAGTGTTAAATAAATAAATAAATGTTAAAAACACTGTATTTTTCTTTAACAATTCACATAGAAAGTTCAAAATTTAAATTCCCATGTGCAGAATGATCACCAGAATGCAACTCAATAATTACTTCCAACATTACCAAAATGTAATGAACATTCTCAGTGTGTAGTATATTAGTGAGGGTACACACAAATAATGTCACCGATCGTATGTCAGTTTGTTGTGTCAAATAAAAGTGATTGCATCATCCTTGTGTTTTAATATAAATTGAGCCTCAAATACCATAATTGGCGACGAGGAAATAGTAATTCACACGTGAAAAAGTACAAAGAATACAGTGAAATATGTCTTTTGTTGGAAATGCATCATTTGGCAGCAATCTCACGTTCGACCACCGCGCGCAAGAATGGAGTATATTCATTAGTCGTTTTAAGCAGTATTGCACGGCTAACAGCATTGATGAAAATACAGACAAAGCCGGGGTGAAGCGCCGCGCGTTGTTGTTGACAGCGTTGGTAGAAGACACTTATCGCGTCGCTAAAGATTTAGTATTTCCTTCGGATTTAGAAAACATCGAGTACGCCACACTCGTACAGAAGTTAAACGATCATTTTATCTCGAAGAGAAGTACTTTTGCTGAAAGATATTTGTTTTATAAGGCTGAACAAAGACCGGGGGAAGATTTAACTGAATGGGCGGCGCGAGTACGACATTTAGCGCAACATTGTGGCTTCAAGGGCGAATTGGACACAGCACTACGTGATAGATTCGTATTGGGTCTAGTAAATGCCAAAGAAAAAGAAAAGTTATTTGCTGAGAATATCGATAATTTGTCTTTCAACAAGGCGTTGGAGATGGCATTAAGCGTGCAGTGTGCCCGCTTGGCATTGCAAAGTGCTGATTCGGCATCATCGGCGAGTTTGCAGCCGGGAGTTGAACGAGGTCCGGTTGGTGTGTTCGCCGTCCGTCCCGGCGCCCCCGGGAGGGCGGCCCGGGGCCCCAGCTTCAGTGAGAAAGTGTTATGTGTAGTGTGCGGTGGTAAAGGCCATTCAAAAGAGCAGTGTCGTTTTAAAAGTTATAGTTGTAATAAGTGCGGTAAACAAGGGCATTTACAACGAGTTTGTAACGTTAATGTTAAGCGTAATAATTATGTAGAAATGCACGGCGAGGACTCTGAAGTTGGTGAGTTATTTAATATTAAATGTTTAAATGGAGAACCTATGCGTCTTTCGGTGTTGTTGGATTCGTTAAAGTTTATTTGTGAAATCGACAGCGGTAGTGCAGTATCCGTTTTGCCATATCTTATTTATGAAAAATATTTTAAACGTAAACTGTTGTTACAACCGAGTAGTGTGGTGTTTAATTGTTATAACGGGACTAGAATTAACCCATTGGGTTATATTTGTATGAACGTTACCTATGATAATATCGTTAAACCGATTAATTTTTTTATTGTAAACACACACAAAAACCAACCGATACTTTTAGGCCGTGATTTTATTTCTATTTTTAGTTTGGAGTTTAGTTCGTGTAACTACAACAGTTTAGAATCAAACGGACTTGCAGATAAGATTTTAAATAAATATTCTGTACTTTTTAGTGATACCTTAGGTACGTTTAATAAATATAAAGTGACCTTAAAAATCAAACCAGGGAGTCAATTGAAATTTTTTAAACCTAGACCGGTGCCGATTCCATTGAAAACTAAAGTGGAGGCGGAATTAAATCGTTTACTTGATTTAGGTATTTTGGAAAAGGTTGATTACTCTGATTTTGCAACACCTATCGTTCCCGTTTTAAAACCCGACGGTAATATAAGAATTTGTGGGGATTTTTCAGTAACTTTAAACAAAGTGCTGTACATCGATAATTATCCGCTGCCTAGAATCGAAGATATTTTTTCTAAATTACACGGAGGGTTAGAATTTTCTAAGCTAGATCTTTCTAGGGCTTACAATCAATTATTATTAGATAATTCCAAAGAATTGACATGTATCAACACTCATTTGGGTCTCTTTCGATACAATAGACTGGTTTTTGGTTTATCGAACGCTCCGTGCATTTTTCAGCGTACTATGGATCAGTTATTGGTGGGTATTGAGGGAGTTTGCGTCTTTTTGGACGATATTTTGATAACGGGTCCTACAAAAGCATTGCATTTGCAGAGATTAGAGCTGGTTTTGAGTAGATTGCAGGATGCGGGTTTACGTGTAAAACGAGAGAAATGTAAATTATTTCAGACATCTATCGAATATCTCGGTTTCGTCATAGATAAAAACGGTCTACATAAATCAAAACAAAAAGTTGAAGCTATTTTAAACGCAAGTTGCCCAAAGAACGTTAGTGAGTTGAAATCTTTTCTAGGTATGGTAAATTATTATAGATGTTTCATACCAAACACATCGAGTGTTTTGGATCCGTTACATTTGTTACTAAAAAAAGATACAAAATGGTTTTGGGGCCGTGAACAGAATGAGGCGTTTTGTAGAATTAAACAAGAATTATCTTCGGATCGGGTGCTGGCTCACTTCGACCCCGAGCTGTGTACGATAGTGACGGCAGACGCGGGGCCGGCGGGGCTGGGCGCCGTGCTGGCACAGCGGCAGCCGGACGGCGCTGAGCGGGTAGTGGCGTATGCGTCGCGGTCGTTGTCGTCCGCGGAGCGTAATTATGCGCAGATTCAGAAAGAGGCATCTGCTATAGTTTTTGCAATAAAAAAATTCCATCATTATTTGTACGGTCGTACTGTTCCTTTCACCTTACGAACTGATCATAAGCCTTTGTTGTCGATATTTGCATCAAAAAAGGGTATTCCCGAACTCGCTGCGAACCGTTTGCAGCGATATGCGTTATTTTTATCGGCATACAATTTTAATATCGAATATATTAATAGCAATTACAATGTTGCAGATTTTTTGTCTCGATCGGTTCTAGAAATTCCGTCTGAATCTGAATGTGATTTAAATACAACCGACTCATGTTCATACGTTAATTTTATTGCGAATTTATTTTTAAAACCTATATCTTTTAACGAAATTAAGAGCGCCACTGAAAATGATAATATTTTCATTAAAATTATAAATTTCATTAAGCACGGTTGGCCTAAAAAGCTTGCGGATGTAGATTTAAAACCGTATTTTATGTGTAGAAATGAACTTTCATATGAAGATGGTTGCATTATGCGCGGCCATAAGATTGTAATCCCTACCATTTTACGTGAACGTTTATTGAATGAATTGCATAGTTCTCATTTTGGAATCGTTAAAACTAAGAATGAAGCGCGCACTCGTATGTGGTGGCCTAACATCGATAAACATATTGAGCAAAAAATTGGTTCATGTAGTATTTGCAATGTTTTTCGTAGCAGCCCCCCGCGCGCGCCCCTCGCCCATTGGTCCTACCCCGAGCGTCCTTGGGAGCGCATTCATTTAGATATGTTTTCGTTGAACAATAAAAATTTTTTAGTAGCAGTTGATGCATATTCTAAATGGGTAGAATGTTTTATTATGTCAACGACAGATAGTGAAGCGGTGGTATTGAGAGTCAGTGAAATGTTTAGTAGATTTGGTTTAGTTAAAGTTATAGTGACGGATAAGGGAACTAATTTTTGTTCAGCTTATTTTGAAAATTTTTGTCAACGCAATGGAGTAAAACATGTAACCATTGCACCGTACCACCCAGCGTCTAACGGTCAGGCCGAAAATACTGTGAAAACATTTAAACGCAGCATTCAGGTGATTTTAAACGAAGGCAGCTCCAAAATGTTGGTTGATAAATTATACGAATATTTATTTAATTATAGAAATTCGGCTCACTGCACTACCGGTGTCTCTCCCGCAGAGTTGATGTTTGGCCGTAAGTTACGTTGCCGTTTAGATTTACTTTGTGAACGTAGTACGGTGACTGGTGGCACTTCACCAACCTCAGAGTCTTTGTCAAGTGTCATTAAGGATAATGTTCATGCTAAACAGATTTCACAAAGTAACGCCTATGGGGGTCATCGTAAAATTATATTTAAAACCGGAGATGAAGTTTTGTTTAAACACTATTATAAAAATGGAACCAAACATACTTATAAATTTGGTATAATTAAGAAAAACATTGGCTCAAGGATGTATTTGGTTTATGTACCAGAACAAAATGTCTACGTTCGCAAACATATAGACCAAATTTTGATTTATAAGGGTTCTAAAAAATACAATGAACATGTTTCTGATGATGTGAGTTGCTTCGGGGACTACACTTCTAATGAGGTGACTGAATCTTCAGTTCCTGGGGAACATGTTACGGAACAAGATCCACCGCAATTGCAGGGGGTTCATGATTCAAACGTCTTGTCATCGCCAGCTCCTCAACAAGAACAGGTAGAGGAGGAGAGGAGTGAGTCGGTACCAGTTGGCTCAGATTCTGAAGGAAGCTCTGTCACTACTAGCGTGAGTTCTCCTTCCGCCCCTATAGACCCCCGGAGTGACGATCAGTTGACACCTCGTAGATATCCTTTGCGTATACGTAAAAAACGTAAATTTTTGTAATACCTAGTCATTAAGTTGTAACTAAAGGTGGAGGGATTGTAGTATATTAGTGAGGGTACACACAAATAATGTCACCGATCGTATGTCAGTTTGTTGTGTCAAATAAAAGTGATTGCATCATCCTTGTGTTTTAATATAAATTGAGCCTCAAATACCATACAGTGATAATGCCAGATCAACACAGTTTGCGTTGGTTCCAACTCCCTCCGTCTGGCCAGCCGGCGCCGCTCTGTCGCCGTCGATACAAGCCTTACTCCACTTCCCTTGTTCCACAACGCCCCATATTCTGTTGCCAAATCTTCTCGATTTATAGTCTGGTCCCGTTTGTATCACAATTATTCGGTTTACGACTGCTTAACCCATTTTTGGGTCGCTCTATGGTCGCTCTATGGTCGCTCTAATCAATGTTACGTTCACATTGGTGCTTAATTTATTTTATTCCCATTTTTGTAACCAGATATGATCAATTATTTATAACAAAAAGGACACAAAATAGAAATACATTTTGGATTTTGTGATCCGTAATTTGTTGTATATTAGTTTTGTAATACATATAAAATCATATTTTATGAAGTGCACACAAAGCAGTAATAGGTACCTACCACTTTGTAAACTTAAGTTTGATACCAAAGCAAGTGTATTGTCTGTAACCTATATCTACATTATTTTTTAGAAGCGTTAGCAAAAGTAATTTATTCAGCCTTTTGGCCATTTCTGTACTAGCAAACGGTCTTGCTATTCGCAAGGGCTTAAATCGAATTGCCTCGAGCCGGATCTAAGCCCAATATGGGCACACGTTGGAAATACATCAAAATCTAAAAGCGATCTGCTTCGAATACGAATAATGGTTAGCAAATCTTTCAGGCATTTTCTGTATTACTTTTCACACTGGATTGCTGTTTCCGTTTCTTTTAATATTTAGTGCCATACATCATCACGTTTGTCAAATAAATCGTTTGATCCTGAAGGTAAGCTATAATCTGTAACGAGAAACAATAAATTGGACGTTTTTACGAGGTCCGGAAGATAATGGTACTTTTTTGGACAATTTGAGAGTAAAACCGACCTTCGATTCGATTTCGATATGTACATAATAGGTAAAGAGTAAAGAGTACTTATATCGGTTCATTTTTTTAAATTTAGACAAAAATTTATCTTATATAAAACTTTAAATTACCTTCAAAGTGAATGATGTAATAAAGACAGAACTCCTGACATATTTTCATCCAGTAATAGTTAACGGGTTTTATTTTATACAGCTGGGAGTTCATTACTGCCATTACCATACAAAGTAACACACTACGTAAAAGTTTAATTAAGAGCAGACTATACATATATCCTCTAACAATAAAAAAAAATGAATGCGTGTACTAGAGTACACACATAAGAAGTGAAACTTCTTTATGACCTTAAAAATGTCACGAGTATGGCGTAACGCAAAAATGTCACGCGTACGGCGTAACGCAAAAATGTCACGCGTACGGCGTAACGCAAAAATGTTACACTAAATTTTTGTCCAACCCCGATAAAGAAGTTTCACTTCAATAAATTCTTTAATTTAAAAAATGGTGACTGTTTTATTACAAGTACGTTTTTATTTTAACACAATATAGTGTAATGTCATTCCTCAGCCTCTTTTGAATACCTATTAGTGTTTAAATTGACTGCATAATAATGCCAAGATAGCCGTCAACAAAAAGCAGGATGCGCAGACCCGCGCTTCTCCCATTATTAATGAGGTTTTTAATAGACTGACTATAAACTGCGATGAATTTTAAAGTAGCCCTGGGGTATTGAAATATTGCTGGCTAGTGCGGACGCTAACTCGACGTATCATAATATTTTAACTTTAATTGCAAATTTGATACCTACCGCGTTCCGACCAAAATGTTTGGATAAAAGTTTCATTGTTTACAATAGTTGTTTCAATCTAAAATTGAACCTGGTATAAAACTAAAATAACATGTGCCATTAGTGTTTATGAAACGTGCACTGGGTGGTGACTCAGTGAGATTATAAAATTGTGTATAACATAAAGTTTTATTAAACAATGTTTAAAATGCTTATAAACATTTTGCTCAGCGTTGACATTAATTCATTCATTAGCTTGCAAAATATTAAATTATGTAATATGAGGTTGTTTCACACGCGGGCTTTGTTATCGGTGCCTGTCGTGTGTTGGTTTTATGAGCTCTTTTACTGACCATAATATGAGGGCTACTGTTATCGAAAAGTGATTATAAATATAAAGGAATTTAATCGAAGTTATAGTTTTATAAGTTGTCTTAAACATTTTATTTATCACTAGAATTATGTTGAATAGTGATGACAATATAATGACCATATATAATTTAAGTTCGTTTACTTTTATTTAAGCTGAACTTGGAAAATTATTCTTAAAAATCAATAATAGTATAAAGCATTATACAGAGGAGTAATCTCGAAAATATTCATTTATAGAAGCTTGCGCGAAGCTAGTTAGTGTCTGACTTACATTTACTTCGTACAATTTGGCTAATAAAACCAACATCTGCGTCTATGGACTCATTAACTTCTGATCTCTTATTTATAAGACCGACGTCACACTACAGTTTATTAACACGATTCGAATGTATTGTTTGGGGTCGAAGGAAGCTATTTCCTTTGATTCCTGTAATTTCCCTTAAGATTCGCTCCACTATAGATATCAATACTTAAGATTGGTAGTTAGGTATATTGCTTATCAGTTATCTTCGTATTCCAATTGCTTTGCTGACACTTAAAAATTGTTTAATACTAAACCCTTAATACTAGATCATAAAATACATTTTCGCTTGCAATAAATGCCTCCATCCATTTATAGGCTAAATGGGTGTTATTTGTTTACAAAGCTCAATTGAATTAATGTTGTTCGGAGAGAGCACTTTTCGCATGTAATTTTATAACAACATACCTACTGTTATTTTATAGTTTGCAATATCATGGCAAAATTGTGCTTTGTAATAGATATTAGTTAGATGATAAAGTGGTAACATGACGAATTAATTATCGATAAATAATAAATAATCGAAATCAAAAGATCTTATCTATCGTTTTTATGTATCTTAATTCTCTTATTAAGGAAGT
Organism: Colias eurytheme; assembly: GCF_061535395.1. Classification (NCBI taxonomy): domain Eukaryota; kingdom Metazoa; phylum Arthropoda; class Insecta; order Lepidoptera; family Pieridae; genus Colias; species Colias eurytheme. The sequence continues at coordinate 2,399,591 of NC_142989.1, read as the reverse complement.
TATTTCTAAATGTACTCATATAAGTGTATCTATTTCAGTTCCTGGCACTCCTGGAGCGGAATGTGGTAGCAAACATGAGCCTCCAGTATCGACAGATGACGCTGTTCGCCCCCACCAATGCGGCCTTCCAAAAGTACAACGGGGAAATGGATGACTCCTTAGTACTTTATCACATATGTAAGTAGCTTAGTTGATAAATGTTGAAGAAGTATTAATTATTATTCATAGATATGTTTAGTATAATGACATACTACTTACTAGCGAGTTAATGTTTACAATACTGGTCCCAAGTTTGTTAAAAAAGATGACCTATTTTAATAAAGCGCCACCTCCACACAAGCAAGCATCTTACGCAGAATTACATCGATAACGAACATATAAATAAGCCTAGAAGAGACCTTTTCGTAGTTTCAAAGATTTAAGCGTACAAAGGGACATAGGGACATAGGGATATAGGGACAGGGAAAGCGACTTTGTTTTATACTATGTAGTGAAGTCGCATTCTCTGTCCCTATTTCCCTATGTCCCTATGTCCCTATGTCCCTTTGTACGCTTAGATCTTTGAAACTACGCAACGGATTTTGATGCGGTTTTTTTTAATAGATAGAGTGATTCAAGAGGAAGGTTTATATGTATAATAACATCCATTAAATAGTGGAGAAGTACTGTTATTTTTGAGGTTTCTAATGTGATGTCGTAAATAATTACATTTCTTCCGCTTACATTGCAAACGCAGGTTGAACCCTACGAGTTTTATCAAAATAATGTACTAAGTATTGTACACATTGAAAAGGTCTACAGAAAAGTCCGCGATGGCATATGTCTATCTCTTATGGATAACCCACAATAACTTTTTTTTGTCGTTTACTTTTTACGACAAATAATGGCTAATTTTCGAAGCGATTTTAACCAATACAGCATTAATCCTTAACCAATTAAATACCTTGAATACATTGTTCATTTAATATAGATCTATATGGCCCTTTACACCGTATGATTTAAGTGAATATTTTCGAAGATATTACAGATTTAAAAATTGCGGGACGTACCGTTTGCGGCGGTACCGGCCGGCCGGGCCGCTATGTTTTTATATACAACGTTAAAAGTTTTTCTGTAGTGTATATTTTAGTATCAGCATTGCACCCGTGCGAAGCCGGGGCGGGTCGCTAGTAATTATTATTAATCAAACACAGACGCTACAAAAATGTTTTGCTGAATTCAGAGAGTTTTTGCAGCGAATCGTGCTTCCTACTGCAACTTATCAATAAATTAAAAATATTTATCACCCTGATCACCGTCTAACTGTTGTTATGTTTCCCAGCAAACTTGGCGACAACGCTGACGAATTTGGATTATTCAATATCCTCTGAACTGGATGGCAACCCTCCGTTATTTGTGACGAGACGGCGGGACACACAACATGATGACATTTACGTCAATAACGCAAAAGTCGACGTCTCGAGATCATATCAAGCCACGAATAGGAACGGCAAACGACAGGTAACGGTATATTTAATATCATACGAATCTAATGTTATAGATCCCTTTGAAGCTTCACGTATTACTAGGTGCACTTTTCAAGGGATAGAAAGGAAATCCAATGTGAAAAGTTCCATTTCTTCTATTATTTTTCTTGTTCCACGTTATTATGCAATATTTAACTGCAGTTTTGCAGTTAAATAAAATTTAAAGTTTAATAGAACGTTGAAGTTGATTTGCAGGAGAACGGTATTTAAAATTTAATATTTTCTCATTTTATACCAATAAATTAATTATTTCTTTACAATTTCATACCTATTTACGTGTACCGTAACCGTGGATCGTTAAAGGCGGGAAGTTATTACTTTTTATTGCGTTTTCGCATCGAGATGACAATATATAGCAGGGCTTAAAAGACTAATCTGACTGTCATGGGAATCCCAGCGACCGTAATTTTTGTGAAGCCCGTACATAGTGGATTTAGATGCTTAATCGTACTTTACGATGTTTATTGTTCTACAAAAGAACTCGGTGCTGTCGTTTTTCTCATTTAGCAGATGAAAATGAAATTTTAAAATTGCAGAATGTTGCGAAATTATATTTATTCTTATACATTTTTATCATACTCTGAGCATAAAGGAAGGAAGACTTTTGGCCAGCCTTTGTCTTTGTGCTTGCTAAACTAATAAAGTAAAATTGTTGTAGATGGGCAGAAGCTATGAATATGAGATAAAGAAATAAAATGTTACTCGGTTACAAAATAATAATACAGAACATTTATTTTTGTATAAAAATGTTATACATACGTGATTAAATACCCTTCTCTTAGAATTTGTTTCTATTTAGTTTTGTATTCACGGTAGCTTTCACATTTTCATACATACATAGTTTTCGCTGTTTGGATTTTACGTGACTGACTACCATGACTTTATTTGTTGTTAAAGATTCTTTGAAAGATATCACAAACAAGTATATCGAGTAATTTTTAGTTCATGCTTTTATCGTATAAGAATGTAAATGTTTCTTTGGTACGTGGTTAATTATAGAACTTAAGGGGTTTGTACATAACTTCGTTACTTCATTAGAGCCTGATGAAGATTGCGCTCGTCAGCATATTGCAGTTGAAAACTCCTGTAAAAGTTACCTGTTAGCGGGTGTTTTTTAAGAGATTTTGTTTTTAATAGTTACATACATTTTTTCTCAAATGGTAATAAAATATATTATAAGCAACTTTATAAATATATTTTCATTACATTAGAGCACGCCTGGAAGCAAGCATCTTAACTCTTCTCAGTAATTTCACGAGTGTCCACATCAAACAACGCTCTAATGAATAAAAAATATTTTGTATACAACCAAAACTTCATTGAAGCATACATACACCTATTTTTCATTTACCCTATTCAAAGAAACCAAATATTTGTCAGAAAAAGTAATAAAGGCTGCACTCTAATATTTTCTGCATAGCTGTCTAGTCTTTGTAGTTTGTCACTGTTGCCAAATTTCGTTCCGGCAAACACTATATTTTTATATGCTGTCATTTTCTAGTAGCACCTAATAAATAAATAAATATTTCACGACAATTTTCACACACGGCACGTTCTGATCCCACTAACCTTTCGCCTGTGTTATGGAAACCAGATGACTGATAAACATACATATATAATTTTTAAATAAATACTTATACATATATAGACAATAAACACCCAGACACAGAGCAAGCATCATGTTCATCACACAAATATTTTCCCGGGTGGGAATCGAACCCACGACCTCTGGCTTGGAAGGCAGGGCACTACCAACGAAGCCAATCGGTCAGTCTAATAATTCTATTGTATGTCCCACCTTATGGAGCAATGCTCGACTGTTTCACTTTTCGATTACTTCATCTTGCTTAGAGTGAATCTATTTTTGTACCAGGAAACAAACAACTTGACATGTAACGAAGTGGGAAGTGTCGTCTATTTTGAGATCAATATCCTGTTGTAAGATTGCGAAAATGGTATTGTTAACATAACTATTAAATAAAACATTGGTTGTCTGTAAAGTCGGTTTACTGACGATAGTTGAACGTGACAACGACCGATTGTGCTTCTTTGTCGCTCGTTCCGCGCTCTGGCTTGCACTTGAAGCCTCACAGGGAACGCCTCAGAGCGAGGTAACGTCGCATGAGTCATGTTTTTTCGTGCGTGCAGCCGGCTCTATCGAATTATAAGACGTTGTCACGTCAAAAACTTCTTTCGCTCTATAGCTCTGCATATAAAAAAATATATTAATATTAATAATACATTATTATTAATAAATTATGCTAATTAGCGTTTGGTTAGTTTCAACGAATAGATAATATGAGTGAATACTGCTCGAAAACCGAAATACTAAATTATTGTTTTATTGTTTACCAACATAATAGAATTGCAATTTCAATTATATTTAAACGTAATGCCTAATGTATTCTCATTTGAAATACCTTTATTCTTCCTAAAATGAAAATTATATGAATGTTTATTCTTGTGTGAAACTATGAACACAATATTTGTATATTTTCAATACATTTACGTTTAAATCTTAAAAATTAAAATCTATACGTAGAACAGTGAATTTACTAATTGCAGTTACGAGTACACTAATGAAGATGAACGACGAATCGGAAACCGTTCACAACACATTCTAAAGGAATAATTTGATGCCAAATGCAATAACAAAGTTATGTAATTACAGCAGAAGCACAAATAGCACTAGCTTTGTGCCTTACTTTAGTACCATCAAATTGATTCACACAGGCTCATTATGCTTAATATGCACACTGCGCTTTCATAGTATGAACTCTCAACTAGCAACTTTTCTGCTCACACGAGGAATGTGTAAACATTGTTGGTGTTATTAAAGACTGAAGAACCACCCCTGCAAAACGTGAATAACAACATAGTACCTATAAAACAAAGTCGCTTTCTCTGTCCCTATGTCTCTATGTGTGCTTTATCTTTTAAACTACGCAACGGATTTTGATGCGGTTTCTTTTAATAGATGGAGATGAGGAGGAATTCAAAACGTATTTAGTATTTAATTTATTAGGTTTAAGATAAAGCGGGCGAAGCCACGGGTGAAAAACTAGTATGTATACGTATACGTAAACGTATATTATACCTATCAATTGTTTACAGTTTTTGTAAAAGAATGACGTAGATATTCGTTTTGATTTTTTAATAAATTTTATCTAACATTTTTCTATTTTTACGTACGCTACAGTTCGGTATTTATCAATCAATCTGTTAGTCAGAGTACCAGGTACACTGTACAATGTCAATAATTAAAACAGCCACTTGGGTATGAATTTTATAATGGATTCGGATATAAAATATAAAGGTACAGTTTTATATGTATTAACAGTTTCGTCTACCCAAATTAAAAACTTAGAGCATTATTTTTTTTTTAATTTAACAAACAATATTATTTTACGCAGGTTCTCCATGTGATCGACCAAGTGCTACAACCGCTGCTCCCTCACGGCCCGAGCTCCATCGGCTCTCCTGTTTACAACCCCAATGCATATCAGTTTCTGGAACATTCCGACGTGTTCGATATTGGCCAACATCGACTCAGGTAATGTTCTATTCACTACTTAATTTATCCAAATTAGTCTGCACTCAGAAGGAACATTTTTCCAACATTTTTTCATTGCTGCTCCACTTCTATGGACTAGACTAGACATTATATGAATAATATTTCAATTCCCACCAGTAGTCATTCATGACATTAGCGCTTTCAAACAAACAAACTCTTCAGCACCATTGATATACTATTACTACGTAGTAATAATAGCTCAATGTTCAGCACACACCTTTTACATTTTAGCAATTATGAATCAATTAATTTAACATTGTAGATACTTTCTATACAGGAAAGGTGTGAATTTACTTAAAAGAATTTCGTGATAAGCATAAATTTTCCGTTAATATTCCTTTTAATATAATTCACATGTCAAAGTTACTTTTAGCTTATGATACACAATATTTGCCAACTTCGCAGACAGTTGAAATGTATTTACATCTATAACTTTTTCTATTAGTTGCTGAAGCATTAGTCTAAGAAATAAACATACATTTATAATATTATCAGCAATGGAAACAAGAACAAAATATTTATTCACTCGATAAATTGCTTGATCGATAATAACTCCTCGAGCATAAGAGGAGCGTTCAACTTTTCACTTCTTTGATTAGGTTTGGGTTGCAGTCGAGCGAAATAGAGTTTGTTCAGCCAGCTTTAACCAGCGAACGAAACGTGCAATGATGTTAACATAATTACGTACTGTACGTTTGTTTCAATTAGCCATTAAAAATTCACAGCAAAACTAATTTAAAGTTGTGTTTCAACTAGGTGAACTGAATGATAACACTATTTGCAACTTTGAATAACAAGGCTCTGAATAAATGGCTTTCCAAGTAGTTTTGATTCAGGCTTCGGTCCAAGCAAATTGTGTCTTAGCAATATTCATTTCGCATTGCATTATATTTGTATTAAAACATCCCTGTGTTTGTTTTGTTTATTAGAGTAACTAGCTGCGCTCGCGAATTCTTCAAAGTTAAATTCCTATAGTCATTTCTTTCCGAGCTAATAACACGACTCAGTAATATCCACAGAAAATATATTATATGATAATATCAGTGACTATTTAATAATCTGTGGTAATAAAAAGGTTAATTATTATATTATTGCGAAAAACACACCTTGTCATTTTAATAATATAAAGGATTACCGTAAATAGATAATTAATTCTCTTTATAATCCGATTAAACAATAAACATATTACCAATTTTCCTGCTTAATATATTAATTATCAATTTTCATTAGCACAGTTTATAATAATATTCCACGAAATGTACTGTGGGTGGTAAATCAATACAGGATTTGTTATATAAAATATATTGTACGTTTCCGTCGGCAATATTTTATTCGTAAATAAGATTGGTTATTTATATCTAATTTGGAAAATATTGAACTGAGCGGAAAAGCGGAGTTACGACTGAGGAGATTGAGCAAATCATCGCTATTATTAAGCTAACGGTGCTTATATTAAAATGTAACAATTATTTTCTGGATAATCAACGACAACGACGTTCGATTAAAATGCTTAATTATTTTTATACAGTTATAAAACCTCTATGGTAATTGGAACCTCTTTTTGCATTTACAACAAAACTGGCAACCTACAATAATTTGAAGTTTAAAAATGGAACGCGCGAATGGAATGGAATCATTTCGATTAAAAAGTTTTCGGTTAACCTATAATACGAACTTCATTACAAACATCGTACAAAATAATTTTTAAGCAGTGGAATTGGTGTTGTGATATTTTATGTTTTAAGTGGTAAAGGAATATTATGATAATTCTGTTTTTACATTTTGATAGGTTTGTATTGAAATATTCTGTATATGTTTCGTATTTTTTCTTTAAATCTACAGATTTCGAATCATATAATTATTTAATGTGTTTTGCAAAACAAAATATTTTATTATTAAATACCTACAGTTTTTTTTAATTATGCGTTTATGAAAACAAATAATATAAGTAATGATATGGCAAAAATATAGATAAAAAAACTTTTTTACAGTCTTAAATAAAAAAATGTTTGAAAACTTATTACTTACCTAGGTAGTTAATTTCAAATACGTAAATGATGATAGCATAATTATATTGATTTTAATTTGTAGGTCGTTCCGGCAGAAAGTTAACCAGCTGCAAAAGAAAGATGTCTTCAATGCTGATGGACGCCATACCTTCTTCATTCCTGTAGATGAGGGTTTTAAGGTATGTTCTTTTTTATAAGTCTCTTATGATTTTATTCTTATTTTACCCTTTTACGTACTTTATGTGACCTAATAAGACTGAACTTTACAAAGTAAAAAGTGACGTGAAAGATATGTACAAAATGTACCGACAACTGACAGACTCACTTTAATTAAAATTTATTTTATCACACACAGAGAGTAGACAAAGGAAGCGCTTGCTGTAAAATATATGCTGTAAATAGCCATTATTTCTTTGAAATTCGTAAGCAAAAATATTCTCCTAGCATATTTTAGTGATTGTAAATAGCATTAAAACGTGCAGGCGTATTTTAAATAATAAAACTTATCTGCATAGAAGATAAGCAAATACGAAGGAATGTTTTATATTGTGTTCAATAAGACATTAGTCCTCACAAGTTTTCTATTGACAACTCAAAAATCATAAATTCGTTTTTGTTTTACTTACAAAGTTTTCTAAACACCACAGAGGTAATATGGATTCAAACTGCGTCTTCTTCACGTCTTCTACGTCTTCTTCAGTATTTCCAAGGAACATTTTAAAAAATCACCCAAAATCTAATTACTTATAATATTGAGTCGACGCAACTTTGACAAACTGGGAGGATTATCGTGATATCTTAAAGCAGTTTAATTCCAGTTTGTGAAAATTATGGCGCTAGATAACCTAAACAGCTCTGTCATTTTTTCACACTACAATATTGATACTTCTTTAGGGCTTTTTGTAGCGAGGAATGTGTTTGTAAAGGACCAATCATATCGCTTCATTCAGTTTGAAGTTTGAAGCGTTTAAAGTAGTGGAAACAATACTATTGGTTATTTACAAACACATTCTTCACTACACACATCCTCGCACATTATTGGTGGAAAAGCACACTTAGTCCCCCCTCATCCTACAGTAAGTACTATCAACAATATAGGTCGCGTCATGTAAAAAGAACGCTGACGGTTAAGCTGCGCATTGGCGATTTATTGGTCTATTTGGTGTTATGAGGTGGTATAAGAATAACAAATATGTAGTTGCGAAGCCACGACTCGAGAGTCTACTTCAAAAATAAAATAAGCAGCAAATAACTTTCGTGCTAAACTCGATACATGCCAAAACACACCCCATCACTTTCAACCAGCGTTCTTTTTACATGACGAGTACTGTACCTACAGTTAAAACAAGAATCTTCCACGCTACGTACATACCAGTGAATAGCCAGCTTTACCTACGTACATTTCCAGTGTCAAGCTACGTGAATAGGTTACTAGTTATATTACATTTCCTGCGTTACGTGAATAGCTCTATACATTCCAGCCAACCACCCGCTCGGACCTGATCGACGGTAAAGTGGTGGACGGGCACGTGATCCCGCAACAAGTGCTGTTCACGCACGCGACCCCCGACGGCAAGGAGTTCGAGAGCCTCGCGTTCGGGGACAATGTTAAAGTGATCATATCCTTCACTACGGCCATGAATGGGAAGGAGGAACTGAGTGAGTTACACACGCTATGTATTATGTATGTTTTACGGGAATAAGAATGTGCGTGTAGGTATATAAATATTTTATTCTAGGTAGGTTTGGTTGAGAAGCATCTTAAACTCTCGTTTTAATTTTGGGAAAAAATTCATATGGTAACTTTTTAGTAGTCTATGTCCTAACTAATGTTTAGTCTGTGCTTTTGTTGATTTCCCTAATTTAAATTCGTTGTTTCTTAACCAGTAGAAGGAGCTTTCCACCAAATTTCTGTCTTTAAACGTGTAAATACAATTACAACCACGCATACGTGACATTGTAGACTAAGGTACTCTAGTTTATATGAGAGTCCACGAACGAACACGTTTTCGATTTTCAAATAATGAAAACTACACAAAAGATTTATTTTCTAAAAGCTTCTTCCGACCTGTGCTCCAGATTTAATAAAAAAAACAGCACGAATGGCGCTTGAACTTTTTACTTCAACTTGTTAGAAAAGGAAATAAGATGACATTCAAGTTAAGGACTACTTTTTAATGAACATCAAAGAAATCTTGTATTATTTGATTTCTTTCAATTAATCACAGTGGCCGGTTTTGACCCAGAACCTTAATTACGAAGTGCGTATTATATTTCTCTTGAGATAAAGATAACGCCGCCTCAAAAAACAATAAGCAACTGAAATATAAGTGTCATATTATGTAGGCAGTTTAATTAAAATCATTGTAGGTACATTGTTATCTCAACGTTAAGCGGGGTTGGCCTATTTCTACATTTTACTTAAATGTGAATGAACTTTACTTTTTTCAAAATAATACGTAGAGTATTGTATAAAACAACGTAATTTCTTTTAGTATTTTTTAAGAATTCGTTTATAAACTAAATAGTTTTTTGTTGCGATAACTTAATTTTCCTTACGAAAAAACCATTCAATACTAGGATAATTAATGTATATAAATAACAATAGGTAATTTAAATATTATTTTCTACCTTGTAACGCAAAATAGGTACTTTCCGATGAATATAGCTTACTAAAGAACATTTCCTTTAAACCTTCCCTTACACTTGAGTCGACAAATCCGATAGGCGTCTGTCTTTCAGACTGATTCGCAACGTTTTATAAATTTTGCTTACTCTGTTTTATTGCCTGCTTTAACATTTTGACCCATGAAAATAAAAGAGGAAAACTCTCTTAACTATGAAAAAATTCTTATTAGGTATACCGAGAATTTTTATCAAATCAATCACTAAGTATCTTTTCCGAAGCCATAACAAATTAGTAGTTTAATTATTAATTTATTTATATCTGAGTTCTGCACATTGAATACAGCTAAAGCCTTGAACATTTTAGCAGTTGAAGTTAACTTAACGTTAATTTATTAAGTAAACGTGTTTATTCAATTAAAAGGAATCTCTTAGAAATTGTAGCGGGAGATCAAACAGCCACAGAATCATCTCCCAAGTGAATATTTGATGTCCTCTCAAATAATATACATGCAAGGGCTTGCGTGCAGAATGTTTAATTTTCCCTCCGACTTATTTCAGTTTTTGTAATTTTTATAGCGCGCTGAAATGCAAACAGCTCAGGATTTGAATAAATAACGTTACTCAGAAAATTAAACTTTACATTTCATATTTCTAAATAAGAGAAATATTATACCTCTTGTATTATCATCGCAAGCTCTTTCAGATTACAGTGTTTATTTTATGTACAAAGCAGCGTAATGTTTGATCGTAACAAAGTATGTATCTGTTATTTTATGCATGATACTGTAAATTTGTTTGGGAAATAGAACATTTTATATTACATGGAGAATTATTTCTCCAATTATAACGATTGCATTTTCAGTAACAAAACATTGCTATTTGTTTATCTAAGAAAACTAACTCGATTCCGTTAAGAAGACTACACACGTTTGAACATGTGACAAAAGCAGAAATTCAATTCGTGAAAGCACCTCGTCCCATTTTATCCATGTCTAGACTCAGCTTCTAGAATAAAGTCGACTGTTATCACAGAATTTTAATTTAAATGTCATAACAGCGTTCCGAAAAACTGGTACATGATTAAAAAAAAATATTTATCGAAAAGCTTCCGAGTTGATATTAATTTTTCATATGTTTTGTATGTAAACCACTTCGACTCGATTTTGACCCAGTTAAAACGCAGAGATTTAATTCGAACTTGTCAATGATAAGTTTTTTAAAACGATTTAATTATTATTTAGGTTGTATTTGACACTTATCCTCATGCGTATCAATTATCTATACTTACCTCGTATTGAAACACATCATGAAGAAATAATATATTGACACACCTAATACAGGAAATTTCAATATAAATACTTTTTTGAACAAATTCATAATTTACGAGTACATTATAGCATACGTGAAATCCAATACCGTGGCCGGTGACACGAAGCACAGCCGCGGAGTGGTGATGGCGGACATAGTGCGCGCCAACATTCCCGTCAAGAACGGAGTGGTACATCTCATACAGCGCCCTCTCATGGTGGTCGATACAACCGTCGTTGATTTTTTGAAGGTCAGTAATTATAGTTATTAATATATTATTAGTTTAATTATATATTAGTTGAATATAATATACACAGACGAGAAATTTGTTTAGTAATTTGTGGTATTGTAAAAATAGTTTTGGGTATTGATAAACTTTAGCAGAAAATCAATGGATTTTCAAAAGTAAGTCCTCGTTTTCGACGTCCTTATTTTCTATTAACTTTCTTTCTATCTTCGATATCTATTATAATAAATTTAATAATAATTAATATCCTACCGACATCATAATTCATAATTATTTAAAACACTTCAAATTATGATATAATTGTCTATAAATGTAGAAACTCTGGTTTTGTTCCATTGTATTGAATTATAAAGTTGTTCGTACAATTTAGAGAATCTTGTTATCGTTGTACTTTATTTAATTCTCGCTTAAAACCAGCGGTCTTGGAAAGTAATTGAATAACAAAGTTTTTGAAACCTGTCGTTACCTTTTGGCTTCATTATATGGAAACCAGGCTATGAAGGTAAAATGAACGATTCTTTACTTATTTTTCAATGTTTATTCTTGTAATGTCCTGTTAATTTTTTTAATATTTCTTTAAAAGAGCACGTTTTAAAGATGGTTCGTGACTGACATAATTAAATTAGTTGGCTATTTTTAAAGCCAAGCCTCTCGGTAACTTTAGATCTGGCTTATGAAAAAGTGATAAGTCGTTTTGTTTGAAAAGTTGTCGTTTTTAGTCTGCATGTGACTCTGAGGAGCAAAATGAAACTTTGGTAAGCGGTTGAATGCTCAAACTGCTAAAGTTGCCCAGTAGGCGCACGTAGTTCAATAGATTTCGTACTCCCCCATGCGAAATAAGTATAATTAATTACGTGTTCGTCTTGCGATCCCAATAGTATATTTGATTATTTATTTTTCTACTTGTTACACTATTACACTTTATCTTGTTTCAATCGTTTGTGGCTAAAAGGTAAGAGATAATCAAATGATGACACGATTTTTTATTTATTTGTTGTAGAGCCATTTTAATAGGCAACATTTGACAGTTCAACAAAATCCAACAATGCAACCTAGTAACGACGACCTAAAATAACATGATATTTCGTTTTGTTAGAACTGCACATTTGCTTAACTTTTTTCAATTAGGTACGATTACATATTTATAATAATAATGACCAATACAAGTAATTTTAAGATTTCATATAACTGATAATCCATTCTAAACATAATAAACAATTTCTGATTTAAAGAACTGACGTCGCTACAATTTTGTGTCAATAAACCTTTTTTCTTTTTAAATACCAGAGACGTTACGCTAAAAATCGAAATCTGACATCTAGAATCGAATGCATTGATTACTTGTGAATAAAAAATCATCATAAATTAATAAATGTGTTTCAAGTTCGATTGACAAATGTTTCAAGTCCGTATCGATTAATTCACTTTAATCGATGTTTTTAAGAAGGTTACCTCTCTTCGAAGATAAAATTGATAGACGTCAAATGTTGCCTATTAAATTGGCTCGACTATAATCATATATAACAATGTCCTATAATATATGATATTCTTTTACAAGGTTTAATCAGAAATTATTATACTTATATTCATTTTTTCTTTAGAATTTAATAAACATTTAAAGCTGCATACTGGTAAATTTGTATCACGGTAAACGGTAAATGTGTAACCACGATATATTTCTGTATGTAAAACATCACATTATCTCCTTCCATACAAACCACTTTAAAGTCCCACCCCTTTCATCATTCATTACTGCCAGTATACAAGTACGTGACATGATTATAATGTAAAATTGTAAAACAAACACTTAACTCACTGCGAAATGTTTTCTACATGTATCATGTAACGCTACAATAATATACAATTATGTTTTAAATTTTAAAATATAATAATTTAATTTGAATATAAAGAATGAGATACATTTATACAAGTACATGCTGTATAGCGTGTAAAATCTCAAATGGTGTTTCAATTTCACTTGTACTTCCCGAGCTAGACAGACGTGAGACTGATAAATCCTGATAGAGCACGCCCTTGCTACTTTAAAGGTAGGGTTGCCATCCTTTAACAGTAAGCTCTCGAAAGCTTCCTCGAGAGCTTGAACTCGGACTTGTTGAGAGGACTTAAGCACTTTCAGAGTATTTAAATGCACGCGGGAAAATAATTTCATAGATAATTTTTGAGTCGATTAAGTTTGAGTAAATGAGGATGTTTTTGTAATGCCATTCAATTCCGTTTGAATTTAATTAAATTAAGACTATAATATATACCTAAATGGCAGGACAAAATTATTGAAAATAATAAATAAGACATTACGACTAAAGAATTTATACCATTAAGTTTTTAAAATGGCAACCCTATTCCCGCCCTTTAAGTGCTTGGAAGAATTTACATATCGTTTGCCCCGCAGTATATATGCTAAAATTGAACATATTGTTTTAGTATTATTGGTACTTAAGAGCAGTAATAATATGAGTTAAATTTTCACATGTTTACGCACATCCGTGGATCCCGCATGAATTATCAACTTTAGGGCATTGTAAGTATATTTTGCATGTTTAGCATATTTTATTCACACGTAGTATATTATTTTAACACAAATATAAATCATACATGTAAGAAGATAAATGTATGCATCTTTTATGATCCAAGCTCTATTCAAAGTTGAAAAGGAATATCCTAGTGAGTGCATAATATTTTTAACACAGTTTTCCCTATGTAATTTACGAATGAGCGTAATGCTAATTCTGGCTAATTCAATTATGTAGTAGGTTTGGTATACATTTCGTTTATGTTAGTTTAAAATGAATTTGGGATTGAAGGTATGTACAAAATTTAATGATGCTTGTTCCATGTGCGTGTTATATAATATTATGGTTGTTTTAATTTTATTATTTATACGTGAAATTATATTTATAGGTATATCACTTGTTAAATGTTTGAATGGATTTATATAGAAGGACAAACCATTATTAAATAGTTAAGACTTTGTCCCTGCTTTATTTTTATAGGATTAAAATAAAATACAGTCCAGTCTTACTTTTTTAGTCCCCGCCTAATACTAATTGTTTTTTACAGTTCTTACAGCGAAGGGTTCTTAACCAAATTAATACTCAGTTTAATTACTATGAAATGAATAATAGAAAACCCTTTACTAAATTTAATGAAATTGTTGTGTAATTACATTCTCTACATAGCAAGTTTTTATTAATAAACAATAAAATCTTTCGTTTTAACTAATATATTTTCTGTCTAGTTATCTAGCTTCATTTATGTTTAGAATAAAACGACTGAGACGACTTTTAAAGAGTAATTACATTAAATAAATAGTTGCCAACGCTTTACTTGTTTAGGAAAAAGAAGACGGGCCGCTGTGCAAATTTTACGAAGTCATAATGGACTTGGGGCCAAACAACCAGTTTCTGAACGAGTTGAACTTGGCCAAGGATATCACGCTGTTCGCGCCTTCCAATGAAGCCTGGAATGAGAACAGCGTACAGAATATACTCAGGTATTTTAATATTATAATATAAGTATTTATTTGTCATGTCACATGCCCTTTTTTTCTATACTTTAATATATACACTGAGTAAATTTATACTAATGAGAATGTAATGAGAAATGTAAAAGAAACACTAAAATTTAGTCGTAAATATGCAATACGAAATTAGGTATAAGTAAATTACAATTAATTCAAAATTAAGTAACAACTATTTATTCAACATGTTCTATTGCCAAAGATGATACATTGATAACATACAACAATGTACAAATTCCTATCCGACTTCACACAATTTTCAGCTACAAATTACTACGTTGCCAATCTAGTGACAAAGTAAGTGAATCATGCACTGATTCCCGAATCCAATCACCATTCACGCTGCAAATCCATTTAAAGGTTCTTTTCTAATCATGTGCGCTTCATCTCCGCTGATATGAAGTCTAATTCTCAACCATCCTCTAACGTTACATGAAAATTTGATCAGGATACGTGATTTCATGTGATACTTATCGATCCTTTCCAATATCGATTTAGTTTTACAGATACAGACTGTTTATACTTTCTTTAAAATGATTTTGGTTAGAAGTATGAACAAACATTCAACAGTGAAATTAATAGATGTTCGAAAACATTGCTCTTGTGTAATTTTGAATTAAAAAGATTGTTTTTCTATAAATTAATGTGTCAAATGTTTTATCTATATTCTATCAGTAAAATACAGGACGAAGTATGCAGGAAAATTACATATTATGTTAGAAACATGTTGGATGTGATCAATTTAGAAAAGTAGAGTCGAAAAGTAGAGCATAGTCTTTATATTCACCGCAACATGTAAGTCCTTAAAAAAGAACAGTTATTAAAACTAAGTTTTTTCTCTAACAGAAACCACCAGAAGCTTCGAGAAATTTTAAGCCTGCATTTGGTTCGCGAGCGATTACCGATGGACGTCATAATCCACAATAACATGAATCAGGTCAGTGAATTTAATTGAATTTTAATACATTATATGAGTTGCCAGGTTTACATGTTTTATGATCTAATTTTTAATATGTAACATGCTTTTAATTCTACATTATATATTTTATTGTTCATCAAAATATACAAACATACACTCTATCCTGAAAACATAACTGAAGGCTGTGGCGATTCTTTTTTTCACATTTTATATAATTAATTCATAGTAAGGTTAAAAACCTAGGTTATAATTTTGTTATTTATTCATCTAGTTTCTAGATAATATTTCTGCTTAACAAATTAACAATAAACAACTTGTTTTCGAATTGCTGCTGAACGGAATAGCTTCCTGAAAATGTATGTTAAGGACCGTGATGTTGTTGTTGATATGTTAATAATGTTGTAAATGTTGTTGTTTAAGTGTTGTTTAAGGAATAGTTAATTACACAATTCTATTAAGTTATTATAAAGAAAAAGTGTGTAGCGAGACGGTTTATTATTTTTTTATAATTTTATTTTGTTTTTTTACAAATAAATATAAACTTATTCAGTAAGACTACTTTTAAGAATAAATTTGCGACCAAACAGCATTTAACGAACGCAGAATGGTCAATTATATCCTCAATTATTTACAACCCATTAAAGACTTTTCACAGAACACTTTTACTTTTAATTTTCAATTAAATGTAATCATCTATTAAATAATAAACCGTTGAATTGTTATGGTAATAGAGTAAGGTAATACAGTATGCAGTGAGCAATGAGCATGTCTATCATCGTTGTCAATTTAGGTGTATTGTCCGTCTGTGTTGCACGTTTCATGTCCCACAGATCTGAATACCTCAAGTTCTAGTTTACATATTGATTCAATCGGAGCATGAAATAGTCGTTTGTGACGAACCTTGATGTTGAAGCGGAAACCCAATAGTTAGAGCTTGCTTTTAAAACTAGGCTTGAGGGAAAAATACAAAAGGAGTATTTAAAATGTGAATAGATGTCCATAGCAGAGCTGGATTTGAATCCTTTAATATCAACAATTCTTGAATGTTGTCTGTGATATCCCATCAAATAGAATCAACAAAATAAATAGTTTAAATTCCATTAGTAAGACGCTTACTACGGCTGCTGACTGACCTTCATTTGCAAGTCGTGATTAATTGCCTGGCTTCTAATCCCGCCTATGATTCCAATTTCTCTATAAAATAATAAAAATCCACATAGGCTCTCTTTGCTTTCATTTTTAATTTATTTTATATACATTAAAATCCATTAAAAAGAAAGAATAATACATACACATTCTAGCCTCGGAGTACTTTGGTTGTAGTGCACACGTGTCGTCGTTATTAAAAAGTAAACATTTTAAGAAAATAACGTAACTATCGATCGGCACGTGTGCGCTAAAGCCTCTAGCATACAAGGTGTCAAGGTTTCAACCCTAGTTGTTCCAACCTGGGGGTTACCATGATGGCTTAAAGCTCATTGCTAGTGTGGGAAACTTATGACGATCTATATAGCTCTGTCATTTTTCCACACAAGTATTAATACAGCTTTAAGACATCATAGTACTCTGGTCTTAATCCCCAATATAATCCAACTGAAAACAAATACATATTATACAATCATAAAACCTCCTTTCTGAAAGCCAATAAAAAAAAATATAACCAACCTCCTTCTGCCGATTAAAAAAAAAAACCTTCCCGCCAGATCTACCAAGCGCCAACCGCTCTGCCCCGTAAGTATCTCTACTTCAACGTGCTGGAGTCTCGCACGAACCAGACGCTCACGGTGGAGGGGGGCGGGGTGAACGCGACGGTCACACAACCGAACATCGCCGCTACCAATGGGTTCGTGCACATCATCGATAGAGTGCTCGGTGTGCCCTATACTACAGTGTTCGATAAGATGAAGACGGATCCCATGCTCAAGTGAGTAGCTTTAGTGTATGGTGAAGGATAGACATTGCAATTTGTATTAATTCCAGGCTTTCAAATTATTAGGCGGGTCTACACATACTGAGCTGTTTTGCAAAACACTGTAGTCGTGGCTTTGCCGCTTGGGTGTAAACAGCCCCGTGCAGAAAATGCCTCGCGCGGCTGCTTCTTCTGTGTGTACCAGCCTATTGTCAATTTTTAAATAAGTTCTTTAAATCACAACAGCGTTTTAGAATATCCGATCCGATATCAGCATTGGATGCCGATAAAAAATCGGGAAAAGTAAAATCTATGAAATATTTAAACTGACACTGATATATCATCTATAAGGCGCGGGTCAAACACAAGCGGCGCGGGCGCGGGCGTGCCATAAGCGCACCTCTTGAATCTGTTTTGCACCACGTCCTTCTTATACATTTTGTATGAAAGAATTTTGGAAAGGCGACGAGGCGGCACGCCACGGTTGCGCCGCGGGCGTACCGCTGGCGCGCTTCCCCCATCGCATCCAAATAGAGGTCAATTCACGGTCATACACAATCAAAAACAAATCGGGTGGTAGGAGACGGTAGCCTGTCAGTCAAAAATGTGTTCTCTCTGTGTGGAATTATATAGAGCTGCTATTACATACCCTTCTTCGTTTTGTTTTTAAAGGTGAATTGAATTAATCGATGAAATGATTTACACAGGTGATGGCAGTAGGGAAAGTGAAAATGAAGAAGAGCATAATGAAAGTTCCCATGTATTTACAATGTCAGAAATAAAGATAATCCTGATTTTGATTGTGTTTTTTATTTATTTGTAATTGTAATAATATTGTGGAATGATTAGTACTGTAAATACTTTTGAACTGAGATTTTAATGATAAGATTTATATGGTTTAAATGTAAACCTGTGTTTGAAAACCATATTTTATCTATACTATAATATTATAAAGAGGAAAGGTTTGTATGTATGTATGTATGTATGTATGTATGGTTTTCACGCATAAACTAGGTACTGGACCGATTTTGATGAAATTTGGCACAGATAATCTTTAGACCCTGAGAAAGAACATAGGCTACCTTTTATTGCGAAATATGTACCACGGGCGAAGCCGGGGCGGACCGCTAGTACAATATAAATTTTGTGTTATTTTAACCTTCTTTTCTTCCATCATTACACCAGTACTACTTTAAAATTACTTTAAAAGTACTATAAAATTTTCCAAGTAAATTCCAACATTTCCAACAAAGATATATTTGCAATCGTGGGGTTATCCTCGCTATTTACTTACAAGGAATTATCAAAACAAAATCGTTACTTTCAAATTAACGTTACTTTCAAATCTCTTTTAGCACAAAAAACATAATTTTACTAAATTATGCATGAAGAAAATGCATTTAACCTCTCTATATAAATATCATTTTCGGACGCCAACAGCGCGCCCGATGCGCGCCGGCAGCGCGCCCGAGGGCGCGCCGCGCCGCTTGTATATGTCCCGCGCCTAAATAAACTCAAGAACGGCTGAACATATTTTAATTAATTTTAGTATGATTGATTTATTGGTCTTCGGAGAACAACTGAATAAAAAGCTAGCTAAAAATTGGGTAAGTATAATGTTTATGTTTGAATAATCCTGAAATAATGATTTTAGGTAGGTATATTCTTGACTTAGGACATTTACTATATACCCGATATTATAGGCTTAACTTTCAAAGGCAAACAAAACAGACCTTTTTAAATGAGAAAGTAGTCTTGTTTTTACGAAAACTTAGGTTTGGCTTTTTATATAGACTAAATATTAAATGTTAACGATGTCTCGGAAAACGTCTTCGTATTTAAGCAAATTTATAAAAGATATTGTGAAGGTCGTAGATGAAATAAAAGACCCTGCTGTGCCGGTATTAGAAATAAGAATCAGTTTGATTTTTACCTACTTAAGTATGTTGTTTTTTGTCTGGGTACAAATAACTATTCAAAATTTACAAAGTATTCTGTAAATGGATAAAAGCAATCCGCGCGTCGTTGAAATTGAAAGAGGAAATCCTACGTCTACATTTTAAAGTAGTCCTGATAAAACCAAATGGTTTTAGTCATTCAACTGCATTGTTTCGATTCTATTCTATTGCATATTGTTTGAAATGTTTATTGATTCCATCGCGATCGGTATAAGCATGCAAGCGTCATAATACTTGAACTATTTTCTATCCAGACACGAATAATATCAATATTAATGATTGTCACAGCGTCGGTTTGCGAATTTTATACGGTTTTCATACATTTGTATTGGTAGGTATCTATTACCTACCTGTACTGAAATTTTGTTAGCAATTTTATTTTTATTTTGAATACGTTTAGTTGGCAGACTTTTATTATTATATCATATTTTCCAACCTACTTTTCTTTACCAAGTTTACAAGTTACTTTTTGATTGCAATTAATTTTTAATCTAATATGACACCACTTTAATTGACGAAATATTTATTTTGTCGTAATGTAAATAAATACAAAAAAAAATAACATGATGCAGTACAATATGATATAAATTTGCACACAAAATAATTAAAGTTTGATTAAACGTAGGGTCCGGCTGAATGAAATGTATCCGATGAAAAGAAAAACCATCGCTTTATCGAAATTCGTTTTCGTTGAATAATAAACATTCATAATAATCACAATCATTAACAATTCTGTTAATTCATTTATACAATTTAATATTCCCGAAGTTTCGAATATATTTTGCGATGTGGTGAACCAAAATTGTATTCTTGTACAACTATAATATTATAGAGTAGGTAGTGTTTCATACAATAAAAAATAGTTTTATTTCAAGTTTTATGGAAAAGTTATTATAATTTATGATAATTTTACAGCAGTCCGTAGTGTATTTTATAACTTAGACTACCAAGTACCGTGAAGAATATAAAAATTCATTTTTGTTGAATTATTTTTCATAGCAGAGCGTTGGTTCACCAAGAAAGGAATGCTTACTGTTTGGTTTCATAATTCCTGCAGTATTTTTCTTAATTGAATAATTATTGTCATTTATTATAGTCCTATGCTGAATACGCAAATCAAATATTGACCATAGTATTTTCTTGGGTTTAATTTTAGTTTTTCGCGGTTTGGTATGGTCTTGCTCACAGCCAAGTAAAGCGTTCAAAACGTGATAAATTCTAAAATCGCTGTAAAATTCCATAAAAAGGTTAAATTCCGTCATTTATGTATATTGTTGTATCTTTGGCATACATTTTAACGTACTGCTCCGTATAATTAAATTGTGTTGGATTCAAGATGAAATATTTATTGCACTCGTCCGGGATCTTAATTTAAAATGTGGCGTATTATTTGCTACAATTCATCAATCCTTGAATTTTACATACTTAGCCCTTTTTCTATATAATAACCTATTATTTTAATAATTCCTCAAAAAAAAATACGTAATTGCAATTGCGTGAACGCGTACATTTGGCTGCAGTTAAATTACTTCATACGAAAGTCTCATAACTTATTTCATATGATTCTAGTATAACTTACAACCTTGGCAAGCGGCAGATGTTCAACCATCAGCTCAACGACTTGGAGCATCGCTACACATACTTCGTGCCGCGGGATCACGCTTGGCTCAAGTTCCAAATTAAACACCCTTCAGCTTATAATGCTCTGTTTAAAGAAGATTTCGGTTACTATGTAAGTATAATATTCTTAAAAATATTTTTTATAGGTCAAATCGCTATTTAATTATTAAATATAAAAGCTAATAATTCGATAATAAAAGTAATAATAATATCTCTTAAACAAACTGGAACCTAAATCAACAATTAAATTGCCTTGAAATACAAAGATCCAATTTTCATGAAAATTACAGGATGGTAATTTCTATCGTTTATATTGAGATGTAGGTTCGTAAGCAAATTAGTGGAATTAATGTTTCCGCGTTTTATCGATATCGAAATTGTATTACATTTTCCATTTTGTATTATATTTTCTTACTGTTTTAAATGTAAATGTAAGTAAACTGAAGAAACGAGGGAATATTTTGAAGCAAGCGGCGACACTGTTTATTAATTTAATTTTAAGTGGAAGAAGCCGCTATTGTACGACGCTAATAGCTTGGTATAGGAAAATTTGCTAGTAAGATGAAAACAGTATGTTTAAATTACTATCAGTTTTAAATTTTAATAGCAAGTTAACGTATAATTAAGAAAACCTATGTTTATGTTTTGATAGCATTTTAACATTTAGGTACTGAATTACTTTGTATATTAAAAAGTATGTGTTCTGGAATCTGGATCACAGTGTATATAAATTCTCATACATTATAAAATTGCGTTTAATAATGCGGGTATATCGAGGAGCGAGATCGAAAGTTCGGCGTTATGAACAGTTTCGGAGTTTTGGGATTTTAATAATTTTCCAAATTCTGATACGCACCCGAACCGACACGTTCCATTTATTTAATCGACTTGAAGTTGTGTCGCTTTCTACCCATTTTCAAATATATAAATTCTCTAAAGTTGTTCATAATTTTCTGTCGCAGATATGTATTGCTAAATCATGACATATTTTGTAATGTGAAATGTGTAATGCTTTGCTACGTAGCTGTTTGCCGGCAGCTATTTATCCCGTTAACATATTAGATATTGTGTATTAAAATTCAATTTCAATTCATCATCATCATCATTTACGCCTACATTTGTCCACTGCTGGACATAAGCTTTAGTCACGTCAATTTCAATTCATTGTTTGAAAATTCAACCTTTCGTTTCTTTTTAATTTAACTAAATAAGGTGAGGATTGGCGAATATAGGATTAAATGAACGGATTGGGAAGGGTGTGGAAGAAAAATACGGACCTCCGACCTATTTACGTGTCATAGTTGGTTCTGTATGTCTGTTCTATTTCAATAAGCCATTTCATCAATAGCGTTTTTTAGTTAGTAGGAAGAATATCTGCAAAATATACTTCATATTTTTAGGGAAAAGTAGAGTATGTGGGAGATTATTACCCATTAAAACCTCCTTGGTGGCCAATGCCAAAGTACAGTAGCAGAGACTTAACTAAATCCATACTAATTTTATAATTAATGCGAAAGTAACTCTGTCTGTCTGTCTGTTACTCAATCACGCCTAAACTACTGAACCAATTTTCATGAAATTTGGTATGGAGATATTTTGATACCCGAGAAAGGACATAGGTTGCTTTTTATCCCGGGAAAACGAAGCAATCCCGGAAATCCCACGGGAACGGGAACTATGCGGGTTTTTCTTTGACTGCGCGGGCGGGCGTAGTTTGTTATATAATTAAATGATACGGCTGATAGATAAGGCACCGGTTCAATCAGGCGGGATCAGGCGGTAAACAGCCTAGGCTATTAATGAAACAGCTGATATAACCGCACTATATGAACACTCGTCTCGCGGTACAGACGCAGCAGATCCTCGAGCGGCACCTGATCCGCGCGGGGCGCGCGTACACGGTGTCGGACATGAAGCTGCTCGCCAACGAGACGCACCCGCTCGTGCTGCCCACCGCGCGCGACCCGCTGCGCCTGCGCGTCAAGGAGTCCGACAAGAGTGAGTGCACACACTTTATACAAGTGACATAGACAAACATATTTTATTCACAAAAAATAACATATTACAAGTGACAATCATAATAAGTACAAATAAAAACACGAAACACAGATGACAATTTAACACATTAGATAAATAAATTGCTATCATGTGTAATATATTCTTTGTTTTTTATAGTAAAGTCCATCCCGTGCAATATTAATTGAATAAATGTTTACAAACAAAATTGGACCATTCATAAATTACATCACATGTTTCGAGGTGAAGGAATTTCACGAAATGTGACAATGTTTAACAAGGGGCAGGGAATTTCGTGACATGTCTAAATTTAAATCATTGCCTGTTTTTATCTTACTTCCGTTACCGTTATCGTTGGACCAATGAACCCCATCCCAAGTCTTACTTATTTGGCTGAACATGGCAATAAAATTTAAAAAAATGCAATGAGTAAATAATAAGTGAACCTATACAATACAAATTACACAAATGCAAACCCTTATGCCAAAAAAGAGAACGTCCTGGGAAAATCCTCATAACACTCAAAAATGCATCTTTTATTAAAAGTAATGAATGGTAAGTAGTCATCATTAACAATTGAAAAAGTTATAACATTAGAAGCCTAAAAATATTTACCTGAACATAAGTAATATCTAAGACTACATGGAGATAACATAAATTCATCTAGGACTTAGTTCTGGGCACGAACCCATAACTCCTACTTTAGCTTCAATAGTCACTTGTTAACTAGAATAAATGTGTTATTTAGTATTACAAATTGAATGAAAATTTTGGAGCAGTGCCTTTTTTTTGTATTAATGTGAAAAATTCAACATGCATCTGTCAGAAACAAAAGCGCATAAATCATTGTATAGTGTAGTAAATTGACCATTCTTGCAGTTTTAATGTTCCCAAAGTGTTTCCACGTTCGCTGGCCAGGCTTTAACAAACCTATACAAAAAATAAGTTTAGCTATAAATACTTTCCTACATAGATGTACCTATTCTGAATCTATTTATATAAAACATAACCCTGACCATAGACATTTTAATTTTAAGCATAATACGCAAAGGGATTATATTTTAGGTCATGATTTATAGATCACTGATGAATAGGAGAAGTACCAGTTTCAATTTGAATTGAAATAATCCATTTACTGCCAAATTGGATTTAGAACCCGTCGAACTAGCTAATTAAGTGATTAGTGAAGTTAATCCTCGATCTATAAACTATCCGCAATGAGGCATTTGCCACGTCTCAATATAGAGTTCATTACACCAAATATCTCCTTTTTAACTTTACTGCTAACATTTAAAAGAGTGAATTCTGAAACTAAAACAGTTATAAGAAAATAACTAAAATATACATAGTAGCAAGACACACAACACGCCAATCTTTTAAGATTGCAGGTATCGATTGTGGCTGATCCAAAGTGTTCCTTACCTTTTTAGATTGTCCAGATATAAACAGTTTTTACGTCGTTAAAGCCTCAAATATCCCCTTCTGTTGAGATGTTAGCGATCAGTTTTCAAGTGACTTTGCGTGACTTTCTCGCGTAACTAGCAAGCTCCGGTCCCGGTCACTCATTAGTGTTAGATAAGTCAGATAACTCTAATGAGAGTAATTTTCACGCTTAAGTAATTTTCATGAGGGTTACTTTCATGAAGGATGCATTTTTGTTTATTGTTATAGTGAGTTTAGAGAGAATGAGTTTATTTAATAGTTTTGAGTTCATCTTTGCGAAAGCATTCAGTCATCTTGCATCATTTTGTTCATGTTCATCATTTAGCACTAAATTATGCATGTTTTGAAATTAAAATTTTTTTAGTAGTTTGAAACGTGCTTAATTACTTAATTATTTTTATACTTTACACCTTGATCAACAGAGTGGAAATTTAAATTAAGCGTTTTAAACGAACTGTAAAGTTTTCATTTTCGAAACATCACCTATTGCATGACATATAAATCTAAGAGTTGCTGGATCCGTTGTCTAACTAACAAAGACGATTCCTTTTAGCATGAATTTTTAACTAAAGTTTCACATTGTGTCTGAAGCCTCGTATTCATGGTAAATATTTCTTAAGCGATAGTTGATGAAAATGATGGGCTAGAATGTTGGTGGAATCTTAAATCTTCTCGTTCAAACCAGAATTTTTCAATAAGCCGTTATCAAATTTTTACCATACAGTGTTGCCACTTTTAAAATTGTCTATATCAACTCTGCTATACGTAGTGTTGCCAGCAACATGTTGATTCAACAATTGCTAGACAAATGTTTACACTGAGTACAAGGCTCACACACTATCTTGTCACCCGATCTGCAAATGACCAGTATAATTGGGTGTCAATCGCAGATTACTATGTGGAATGGAACGGTCGTTGGATCCACGTGTTCCGCCCGGACGTGGAGTGCACGAACGGCATCATACACGTCATCGACGAGCCGTTCGTGCTCGAGAGCGACATCCGCGCGACCGGCGCCGTGTCCCCACTCGCTCACTCCGCTACCGTACTAGCGCTTTCCTTCCTATTCGTTAGGATTCTAGAGAATTAGGATGTTTTACGCTATGATATTTAGGATTTTTTGTTCCTTGTTATGGGTGCGATTCGTTTGCGCTGGTTTATGACTAGGTTCGCGCAAACGAATCGTACCTTTATACCAAACGTATGAGCCACTTTTTATTTATTTATGGTTACGAGCGACGTTCAACGCGCTTGCAACGCTCGCTCTCATTAAAAATTCAATTTTAGTTGTGGCTATATTGATGTCAATTTTGTAACGGCAAGGATATTAAAATTATGTTCGAATTTCAGAAATACGTGTATGATTATAATAAAGTTAAAAATACGGCAGGTCTATCAACCGACGGGAAAACGCAATAATCTTTATATTTCGAATTAATAATATTATGTACATTTTTATAAATTTAATGCGTTATTTTCGGTTTTGGATTGATAAATCTGCTGTTTTTTGAAAGTACTGATCATGTATTACCGATGAACTTAAACATTACCAATGTTATCTTCCCGTAATAAAAGATTGTGGAATTTATACTTTTATGGATTACTTTTGGATTATTGTAAAATAAAATACATTTGTGTTTTCACTAATTGCCGACTGCCTCTTACGACACTAAAGTTTTTGAAATTATGGGACAACACATTTTTTTTAGGTTCATCCAAAATTAATTTTCTATTTGCTATAAATGTGTACCATTTTTGAGACTCCTTATATCCCTACAATATTGACAGTTAACTATAGATATCGAATTTATCAAGTATCATATATTTGTGTGCAAAATAACATTTAATAATAGGAATAATATGACTGGTAAATAATTCTTTGCCTAGATTAAATATTATACCTATCATGAACTCATTATAACCAAACAATCGAAGTAAGTCACTAAATCTATTATGAGAAAAAAATACTCAATCAAAAACATACGTAAGATGAGCCACCACTGCCAAGTTTTAATTGATTGGTACATTTATCTAACGTTATTCTTGGAACAAAGGTTGAAAAAACTTTGTTCATTCTCAGTGGATATTTAGGTACAAGTCATGGCGCCTATTTTCGAGCCAAGGGCCACGAAAGCAATTTCTCTAGTTTGGACATAGGTCGCTGAAAATGTCAAGTCATGACCTCACTAATTTCACCTTTCCATCCATCCGCCGTCACTTCATTTTTATAAAATACTATTTAGTTATGCTTGTTCTTATCAGAGTTGGTCCAATGATAAAAATGTAATATTTAATAATTAAAAAATGTATCTAATGTATAAGTTTAGTCAAATTTAAAAGTATTTATTTACGTAAATATATATTTCTCTTGTTATACGTTTTGCGGTGTGCCTTTGGAACGAGGAAATCATTTTATTTAACAAAATTAAATATTTCAAATATTTATTCAGATTTTATTATAAATCTGTTTTGTCTTAGACATATTACATTCCATATTATTTATCTTCGATTATCTTACACATTATATTTATTGTCTGCAAAAATATTCCATCTTAGGTAACTACTATAGTACTATTTAGTTTAAGCGTTTATAACATTATGATAAGTCATACAATATTTCTCGACCTTAAATTATTTTAATGTATATACGTATGGATGTGCTTATAAATTGTGGTGCATTTGAAACTGACATACAATTAATTATTATCATTAAGTGTACATAATTTGTGTAAGTTATATTTATAGTTTAAATTAATAATTTAGAACCTACCGAAAGTACATCACGTTCGACTCCTATCGTTTTTAAACTTTTTTAAGAAATGTACTATTTATCTGCGTTTTATCCTATATCAACAGTTTTACGAGCCATTTTTGCAATATATGATATGTTTCTATAAAATACAAGGATGTCTATGAAGCGAATTTGTAGATAATAATTATATTAAATGGCATTGATACATTAAATAATTATCTGATATGTATCATATTTAATTAACCGTGATTGAATTTTATGTCGTTTTATTGTATGAGATTGGATGGATATGAATCGATAAAATTTGATTAAAAGACGAAATTAATAGCTTATAAGGTGTTTTCATAGTAACGAACAATGTGTTAGTAGCTATGCTTATTCTTTAATATTTATACAACTTGTTATATGACAAGGAATAAAATATGTGACAATTTAATTTAACCAAATATGTGTACCAAATATTTGGAATGATGAACATCAAAATATAATTGTAATATCTCAGTATTAAATGTTGAAATTATAACTGAATGTGTTTAACAAATAAAGAATTTACCAATGAATTTGTACTTTTATTTTTTCCTTTAATTTCCTTCAAAATTATCGCCTGTGACCTATTATTTTAGCTCTCTTGACAAATGAGAAAAAATCGTCCCCATAAGCTCGGCTCTTTTATAAACGGATACTTTCTCTATTCTTTTTCCGGATTAGCTGATAGAAGCCGCGGAATGAAGCTAGTTGTAAAGTAACATGCAACATAACAAAATAAGAAATCTAAAGAATATGAGATATGTATTTTTTCATATAAATATAACGTTTATTTATAATGAATGATTTTAT
The DNA here is from genome assembly GCF_061535395.1 of Colias eurytheme. Classification (NCBI taxonomy): domain Eukaryota; kingdom Metazoa; phylum Arthropoda; class Insecta; order Lepidoptera; family Pieridae; genus Colias; species Colias eurytheme. The sequence continues at coordinate 2,371,307 of NC_142989.1, read as the reverse complement.
CAAAACTTAGGTTTAATTTTATTGAGCATCCCGCTGGTTTCAAAACATGTTATATATTATTCTCAACACATAGGCAAAATAAGTAGACTATTACAGAACCTACTTATGCTTAATCCGTTCAACAGATATGTAGAGATAAATCACTACAACTTAGTTAATGAACACTAACATCACTTAATTATATAATCAACAATTAATTCATTACGAACATTTCTGCTGGATGAAAATTTTGCGTAATTATGTAAAATTTTACAAATTCCTAACGTTTATTCCATTTCGATAAAATCTTAACTATGAACATTAAAATGGAGTAACATTATTAATATCTTTTCAGTAGCAATTACGTTGCTTTTGTTAAATAATTAAATCAAATATTCTATCGCTACATATTTCATTGAATTTATGTTTGAGCATTCGAATGATTTATTGTTAAAATTTTATATTACCGTCAAATATACCTAGCAAATATTGTAATTGTGTACTTCAATCACGTTTATCCGAAACTGATATACTAGTTGCATAATATTATGTAGGTACTTAGGCCTCCCCCACATTGGGCGTAGGCCGAGCGTACGCGTTTCCTGAGCGTGCTGCCGGCGCCGGCGCGGCGCGGACGTCGCGTCAGCGCGCCGTCTGTGGGGCGCGGGCTACGCGTTGTCCAGCGCCGCGCGGGCGCTGCGTGAACGCCGCGCAGACGTCGCGCTTACGTCGCGTTCCATGGGCGTTCGGGCGACGACGAGGGCAATGAGTGCGAGGGGCACGGCGCGGGCGGCCGAGTGCTTTAGACGCGACGTCGCGTCGGCGCGGCGCTTGCGCAGCGCTTGCATAGCGTTCGATGGCGCGACGCCCGCGCCCCACAGACGGCGCGCTGACGCGACGTCCGCGCCGCGCCGACGCCGGCAGCACGCTCAGGAAACGCGTACGCTCGGCCTACGCCCAATGTGGGGGAGGCCTAAATGAATCTTTAGCGGTTAGAACGGGCTTATAGCATGAGTCCTTCCATCCTGTCTTCAATCCCCAACGCAAGAAATACAAAATATATGTTTGACAAGGTAAGGCAAAAAATACATTCAGTGAAACGTAGGTATGTTGAGCTTCTGATGATCAAGGATTACACATTACTATTCATTTTATTTGGATACACACATTGAGGCAGGAACAATTAATTTACATTCATAAACAATAGTTACGCATTACATAAACTTATTAACAATTAGGTACTCCTAATTCATAATCCTTGTTACAGTCCTATGTTCTATTGTTTAAAACTAAGAAACTACGCTATAAGTGATAGAAACATACAGCAATAAAGCATCTATTTACTATTTTAACTTCCTGTTAACTTTACAACGCTGTCAATAAAAGGTATCAGTAAGAAAGGATATAACAAAAAGCCACTTTAGCGTGTAACGATGACGTATTGCAGCGTTTTTCCGCTTCCCCTACGAGTTTGACTGCATCACTGCATGTTTTATCAAAAGCTACTCTCAGACCTTTGAAATATACATGCACTCCAGTAGTTAGCTAGTGGTGATTGTTTCTGTTCATCCTTCACACTTTCGTTACACGGGACTCATCTATTCAGCACGGCCGACAGCTTCCCTGCATTTTCATTCCATTTTCACCTTGCCAGTAATTAAATGAACGCATTGTTAGGGACTACTGGCTTTTTAAGAGAGATTTTTACGCAAATTTACACAAATAATAGTTTTAAATTTTATGTTCAATACAACATTGAAATGCTTCATACGTACGGCAAAGGACGCGGGTTCAAATCCCGCCTCATGATCGTACCTATATCTCTATATTTATTAATTTGAAAATATTTATAAGTATTTAAAATTTTCAGATTTCAAACAGACGAGAAAAAATAAGATATAACAACGATTAAGGTATATTAAACCCGACTCTACAATCTACAGACTACAGCCTACACCATTCTAAGGAGGTACCTATAGGTCAAATCAAAGAAGGGTAAATCTGCAACAATCATCGAAACACATTTAAATACAAATATACGAGTTTAATCACTAAAGATCCTTATTTTAAGGTACGTGGTAGTAGCAAAGCAAGACGTACAAATAGAAACAGTGATAACGAGCCGACTCTCAAGAGAATTTGGCATGTACGGCCGCCTTTGTTCCCCACTTTAGTGACCGTTCCTTTGTTAAAATAACACAGTTCATTAAAGCCTTTGGTAATTAATCTTGCAGAATTTAGTGGGTACACAATGGTTGGAAAATATGTTAGATGTTATGTACTTGGTATATTAAGAGTTAAATATGAAAATAATAATTAGAAAGTTTGTTAGCAGTTATTTTTTACCATATTTCAGCACACTGAACAAACTTCTGTAACAAAACACCCTTCCGGAGTGTGACGCAGTTTTCAGGAGTAAATAAAACCACCCTGCAAATGTATTGCAATACTTCAATTACAACACATTACAATTTCAGCAGACTAGCAGCTAATAAAATAACTTAGAGTACCGAACCCCGTTCAAAAACGGCACCAATTTCTGAACAATTTTCCACTACCACCCAAATCACATTTTTATAATCTATAAGCGTATAAATTGAAGTTCAGTATTCATAAAACCAGGGCCGAGCCGCCCCTGTGTGCGAAGTGTGCGGCGCACACAGGCGCCAAGACAATAGGGGCGCCGCGCCGCCACTGCCACCTAAATTATTTTTGTTACCTATATGATTGTTTTTTGTAGTGGAGTATCGACAAGTAAGTGGGTACAATAGGCGCAACATAGGCCTTGTAAACAACAAAACATCTGTATCGCTTATTGAACAAGTCTCTCAATATAAATTTATAAAGAATAGAAAAAATTCGATCACGAGGCGGGACTCGAACCCGCATCCTTCGCGCCATTCCGGGGCGGATGCCTGACCAACTCAGCCACTCGTGACCCGCCAGAGCAATCGAATTTATTCTATTCTTTCAGTTTTATGTGTCTGAAGGGACACACCGCGCGCCATCTATTGAGATGATTAACAACCATTTCAACCAATATGAAGCACTTTTCAGTGAATACAATATTGTAACGATGGAACACGACCTTTTTTGTTGAATTTATATTTTTGGTTTTATGGCATTCAAATGCTTTATAAATATAAATTTATAAAGAATAGAAAAAATTCGATCACGAGGCGGGACTCGAACCCGCATCCTTCGCGCCATTCCGGGGCGGATGCCTACTGATACTGTATCGTGCATAGTTATCGAGATATCGATCGATAAAGTAAAAAATTATTGTAAAACCTGGCATCCGTTTTGACGAGTGTGTTTGCATTTTTTCAATTACAAAATTTTCTTGAAACCATTTTTCATTCATTTTACCGTGTGTTGTACTTTTTTTCGCTCAAATGTACAGTTCAACTTTTTTTTTACTGCACAAACAAATTAAGTATTTGTTTAATAAATATACTTTAGTGTGATCTTTAATTTGTTCTAAAGTCTGGTCTATGTACTTATTTTTTATCCCATCAATTTCCTAAACAATTTCCCTTTCGATTCGCCATGCGAACACAACCGAGCGAGCAGCTCGCTCGACGGTGAGCGTGAATTCACCGACTCTGCGGCGCGCTGGAGATCGTAATTTTTGTCCAACTAAAAAACTCCAAAAAGAAAATTGTAGGTCTGAATATTCTCTACAAGTTTGAATTCTACGATTTTTTAAATACATGTATATGTATTAGATACATATACATAATGTATATGTATTATGTCCTAAACAAAAAAAGCAAAAAACTAAAAATGTGTCCTGAATTTTTGAAGTGAAACTTCTTTATCGAGGTTGGAAAAAAATTGAGTGTAACATTTTTTCGTTACGCGTGACTTTTTCCGTTACGCGCCATCTTTTTCTTATCCCTACCACGCGTGATTCGACGTATTTCTGTAAAGTTGCATATAGTAAATTATTTTTTGAAAAATAAGGTCATAAAGAAGTTTCACTTCGTACGTGTGTACACTAGTACACGCACACATTTTTTTTACTTTATCGATCTCGATAACGATGCATGATACGGAAAAAATGGTCGAGACTTAATTGTAGAGCATAAAAAAAGGAACAAAAAGTGTCTTATAAGTGATTTCCAAATTTCATCGGATAGCCGAGTTATTGCCGAAAAACAAATTTTACACCTTTTTTTTAAGATGGCGGCGAAAGCTCATAGGAAATCTTGGTCGAAAAACTCAAGTTAAGCTTTTCTGGGTATCCCTACAATATATCAAAAAATTAGATGCGCAAATTCACTTTCTTTTTTAAATGTATATAATGAGTGGACTAAATATGAATGAGTGAGTTTCTGAACGCAACCCGATGCGATGCGTGCGACGCAAGCGGGGCCCGGGGGTGGGGTCATGGGTATTCCCCGATTTTAACGAACGAGATAGCTAAGGCAAAACAAAACAAATGATTATTTGATTGAAAGTGTGTGTGTGTAAGGTGCGCATTGAATTTTTATAAAAAAGAGGCGCTTCATAGGTTTCGCACACAGGCGCTGCCGGGGGTCGGCGCGGCCCTGCATAACACATTGATTTTGATAGAATCGTAGGTAAACGTTTAGACAGAGGTCGTACAAGGGAAGCGTTCCCCGGATGTACACACCGCAACTTCCGGGACTGCCGATCAAGATCTATATACCTCAATAGCTAAGACAAATTTTATCAACCTTCATTATAGATAAATTCATCGGTTTATATAGTACAATACTGTTTGTTGAAGGCAAAGTTTTACTTTGATGAACATTTATTTCTTCAATATTTAATTTCACCGATATTCTATAAGCGCCACGACGCGACGTACGCTTTGTAGGTATATATTTTACGAACTTTTATCGGCTGAAAATTACCTACAAAATATTCATGGTAAAAGAGCGTAGAAACTGTATAAAGAATATGAGTAGAAAAATAAACAATTAAAATTATAAAATAATTTGGAAAATCCAAAAGTGCACGCCTCATAATTTTTTTTTAATAAATATTTATTAATTATTATTTTTGTTTATTTAATAACAATTAAACCACATCGAATCAGACCCTGAAAAATGAAAGGGTTCTATTCCTGACCATACTCAAGCGTAAGAGAACAAAAAAGACTCGATTAGTTAAGTATTTCGGTCGCTATCGTGTTAACAAGAAAAAGGATCCGCACATACAGACACACGGACGTCCAAGACAGAACTTTTTTAAACTGTTTTTTAACTAGTTTAAATAACAAAAATGACATTAAAAATATCATGAACGTTAAAAATAGTGTTTTTTCTTAATATGTGTGTGTACCTATGTATTATCTTACAAGTGCAATGTATGATACATAAAGACATTTTAAGTTTGAAAAATCAGATGTTTTGCGCGAAGTGACAGTAGTACCCACCTCAACGCTTCGCTTATGAGGCGTGCAATAATAATATTTTTGAATCTCTATTAAATGAAAATTCTAGAAAAAAGTAATATTAGGTACATAAATTAACACATTCAATCCTACCTCATAATTATAATAAAATAACTTTATCACAGGTAAAACATATGACGTCGTTGGGTAAAACAGAAAACGTGCAGTTTTCACGCGCATTTCTTCGCAAATATTTTCACTGTATTCATAAAATCAAAATGGTTTTCAGAGAGCAAGGCCCAAGCTTAAAAACGATTCGGTCATATATTTTGCAATCGGTGCGAGGATTCGTTTTAAAACGAATACTTGAGGTTTGTTTAATATTTATGCACGTTTGGTGGGTTTAGGTTCTGGTTCAAATTGATTTTTTTTTGTTTCGGATATGTAAACGAACTTACTGAAAATGTTCCAGTGTTTTTTTTAAGAACTGTTATTCTTTCCTTTTTCTTTTCAGAGCTACGTGACGGCGCGGCGTGACGCAATGGAATATTTTAATCGATGCAGTTGTTATATATAATTTTAATTTCTTTTCCTTTTTATTAAATATCAGTTATTTAAATATTAAAGAAATAAATGCGAATTAGAAATAAGTAACCTATGGAAATAAAATAAATTGCATTGAAATACAGGCATAAAAATGTTGTGTGGTTTTATGAAACCACGGTAAAAGTGGAACTGTTCGAACGGTTCCGAACACTGCTTTGTGTAGCGCATGTCGCGTGACGGTCGGCTGCCGAGTAGGTATACCTACTCGGCAGCCGCGATACACGCGACATGCGCTACACAGACCAAAAAGTTTGAGACGATGTAATAAAAGTTTCACTTTAAATATAGAAACGTCAATATTCCAATATCCAAAGATTCATGGTAGGGATATAAGAAACAGATTTTGAGATTTCTACAATACAATTAAACAGTAAACTATAAAAAAAATATTATACAATTGGACACTACAAAAATAAATTCCACTTATTCACAAATATTTTTCCTGAACTACATACAAAATTGGTTCTGGTTCATCACAATCGAACAAACCAACAGTTTACAGTAACTGCTAATTTAATTCTCTTCTCAGTTATTACGTGCACACTGCTGCACACGGCAGAAGTTTGGCCAACAGCCCCTGCGGTGGATTCACATACCTATGACAGTATATTATTTGTATCTACGATGATAATATAACAGTATTATATCAGTGCTGTGCAGTTGTAGGCACAGTAAAAAAATACTGAAATGGTCCCCTTCGTCCCCTTTTGTCTTTTTGTCTGTTTTTGTATTTGGCCTTTGGCAAATAAATGTTTGACTTTGAGTATATTATCTGAATCTACGATTTGAACCACGTTAACTCTCACTGAGATGGAAATTGCTTGTCCTTCCATATTCATATGAAATACGTACGCCAAGCTTGAGATAACAAAGATTGTTATTTTAGCGAAGCGAAGTGAATATTTATAAATATCCTAACCCGATTAACAAAATAAATTTAATATTATTTGCAGTAACATAAAGAAGTAGATTATGTTTATAAAATGGATTCACTTTATACTTGTCCCCATATTCATAAATCAATATGGTTTAAAAAACACAGCGATATTAAGAAATGGATAGAAAAAAAAACAAAAATCGGTTCATAAAACGAATGCAAGCAGCTAGTTATTAACTAGCCTACGCTCCCGTAGTTCCCCTCAGAAAAAATGGGGTTCTATTTTCAATAAAAATACTGGCACGAAAGGAACATTTTCTAGGATAAAGAATTACCACCATTCTTTAGCTCATAAATTATCTACAAGTATGGAAAAAGAAAAATCACGTCATTGATTCGTATTTTGGTGAAAAAGATTTGAGAGGGAACATTTTTATCATGATGAATAAGAGATTTGGGGAAATGAAATTGATTTGAATTCAGCAGTAGATAATAATAGATAGGTATCCGTAATAAGTACCTACTTATTACAATCAATATGTTTACATCATATACCATCCTACACTAAATAAATATTTTTTAAACATTAGCAAATCACATGGCGGGGAGGTGTAAGGAATAAACGCTCAATGAGTCTTGAAGTTTTTAATAAAACAAAACAGTAAAAAATAAGATTTTTGCAGTTGGTAAATAAAATTAACCCGCCTATGCAGTGTTAAATAGTTTTATTTCAAAAAACAATTTTAAAAGCCTGGCTCGTATAAATATGCAAATCGTTTCGAACCGACGCGCTATGTACAGGCGATAAATTAAATTCACTCTAAATATTACCTGGAAAAGGGAGATTAAACCAGTTTGCTATTATTGTTTACCGGAATAAGCGTTTAGTGAAACGAGTTGGACAAAAGACATAAATTTATTAAAACGGACAAGAAACAATGCCGCGAAATGGCTGACAATCTGCTTTATTGTAAACGATGACAAGTATGAAATTATTAACGAATAGTCAAATGCAACGTATTTTTCTCAGCAGAATTGAAATACAAATGAACGTATCAGCTTGAGCATTCCGTTGTAAAAGAGCAAAACGCAAAACTCAATTTCGCTTACTTCACAGGCGTAAGGCATTTTTTCATCAACAATTCGATAAAGTCGGAGCGAATGCTTCCGCAACATAAAGAGAAAATATAAATACATTCGGACTTTATTCTTCTTCTTTATACATATCTCTATCCATTATTTTTTTCAAAGAAACAATGTTGCTTAACAATCTGTCATAACAGACAAGTAAAAAATATTGAGATATATCTTATACCTAAGCTACGATCGTTTTAAAACGTTATCTTTGTTTGAAACTTTGAGCGGACATTTAGAAAAAAATTGTAATTAATACGAAAACCATAACCATTTTTTTTATATCGATCTAAATAAAAACGAGCTCTCATGTCGCCGTGGGTAGGCAGATTTTATGATTTGAATCTGTATCACTCAATTTTTAATTTATTTTATTTACAGCTGCCTGTGTCATTCTAAGCTATTTATTTCATTTTCTTTCCAAAATAACCACAAAACGAGATTTGTTAAGAAACAAAAAGATTGCAAAAATATACAAATCATAAACAGTAGGTGTACTAATTAAAATGACACAATCCATAGCCATAATGTATAATCCGATTTGGAATAGAACAATAAATTAACGTTTGCTCAAAACACATTTGCATATTTAATATATTTGAAAGATAAAATAAATACGTTTCTAATGAGTTTGAGAAAGACGGCTCTAGAATATCGTAAAATCATTAGAATATCAGCAAAACAAAATTAACTTATATAATAATCCGTTAACGCAATTTGTCGCAGGAACGCCGCGGCCGTCTCGCTGTTTTGTTTCAATTTACGAGTTTTGCAGGTTTCCCGGAGCTATTTTAGACCTAAGTCCTTTGAATTGTTTGTGTTTCCTGCTTCGTGTTTAATATCTAAATATTTTTACTTTTTACGTCCTACTTTATTTCGCTCCTGACTCGATAGCTTTTTATCATAGGGATGAAACGGATATAGCAAATTTTAAGATAACATAACATAAGAACGATTGGCACGGTTCACAGTTAAAATATAATTATACATATAAATAATACCGTTCCTATAGCGATGTTTTTTTACTAACCCACTGTCTCTATGTTTGCAACAGTATTAAAATAATCCGCATGGATTACGAATTAAATATATTTAATAAAGCCAAGAATTAAGATTAATCTTACCAATAGTAAAAATATACAAATAGAAAAGTAACAACCAACTTATTCTAACATTATTTTCTGAGATATTTTTCTTCGATAAGACTAAAGAATTGATAAGCACAGCATCCATATAGTAAATCTACCCTATCAAGGGGAACGACAGCCGTTTTTCTCAAATACTGGCAATTCGTACGAAAAGGCACGGTTGGGATCTTGTTAAGAGTTTTACATTGTTTGCAACTTATACAAAGCGCGCCTATCGATTTCTGAACGGATAAACGTCTCAAATTCGGCACCAGAATTTATTCAGTACCACAATAAATAAGAGTTGTTCTTCACATAAATAGATACAATATAGAACATTCAATGATTGTTGCAGAGATTCGAATAATATAATTCATTTCTTTGTAGAACATAGCTAGGTCCACTTGTCGGAAACAATTTCTTATTACTTATATTAGTTAGTTTATTATGGATAGTATGTGTGTTGCATGTTTCAATATATTGGAAAAAGGCGTAGGTATATTCATCATATATTCATATACGCTTTATAAATTCCATTTGTTAAACTAACTAGTTTGAAATGAGATGACGTTCCTCACAATATCCGAACATAAATATAAACAAATTAACACAAATATTCAACTACATATTTAATTGCATCATCTCTAATATAGGCTGTGATGGAAAATTCCATTAAAGATGATCCGAGATTAACCTTAAAACAAACAACAAATAAATTGAACATAATAGTTACCTACTTGTTATAATATAATAAATCTACTTTACTTTTGGATTGTTCACATAATGTTTTACTTCCAAGCCAAAATTAAATATATGTATAATGACTATAATATATTGTTAAGAAAAGATAAATCGTGATCTGTGAACGGTCCCATTCAGCAGCAGGTGATTTCAAAGCGAAGTCATTAAGCGCTGTTGTTATCTTCCACATTCTATGAACAGCTCAGTAATTAAAAATGTCTGTATTCAACAATTTTCTCAAGGCGGAATAATAAACGAATTTTCGTAAAATATCTAACTATGATTAATTAGATTTTTAGGTTTGGATATTTTTAGATTTGAATTTTTAAGAGACATTTTATCCAAAGTCTATTTTGTCTAGGTATGTGTAAATTCAAAGTAATTTTTGAAACATAGTTATTTTTAAATACGTAGATGTTGTCAGAATGTAACGAAGCATCTAGATACATAGATATATTGTTTTGTTGTTTTTCCGTCTGCACATAAAATTCCAAAAATCAAATGATATGGCAAATATGTGAACGATGCTTTTACTTTCTTTGTTTGCTAGTTATTGTTACCCTTTGCCATGAAATATGACATTCTTTTTAATTTATCCCTTACACCCAATTCCCTTTCCCCCACAATACTTACCACAAACTAATCAAACTAAGCAAAGGTACAAACGATGGTATTGAATCCGAGAGATAAGCCGCTCCATTTAGCGAGGCAGTGCATGCTGCGTCTACAGAAGCGAACCACACGGTTAATGGACGCTTATCCGTTGATCCCGAACGCTTTGCTATATCGCTATTTGAAACCATAAAGATCTTGTATGGAGCAACTTTTTAATTTTTTAAGTAATGTGAGTAGGTACTTAGAAGAAAAGTAAGTAGGTAGAGCAAAGCAGCACCTGCAATGGACTGAACTTTCAAGTGAAGTTCCCTTTCTTCTTGTGTATTGGACAAATGCGTTTATAAATAAATTCAGTGATTATCTTTACATTTGCTTTCTATATCTTTACATTGACAAAAATGGTGTTAATAATAATATTTTGTACAATAATGCGATTTTCTCTACTATATTGCAAACCCAATCCACCCAATCTTTCCATAACATGATGTTTAAAGCAGTAACTAAGGAGTCATTAATAGTCAAAATTAGAGGCGTCATAGCGTCTACCAGGGAGTCATTAAAATATGTGTTCGTCGATTAACATATATTTTTCACACATGTTAACAATTATTAAATAACAGTCTCTTAACCATGTAGGTACATAAATAATGCGGTTGTGTGCGAACCTCAAATGAGCAGAGATTTAATAGTACATACTTTATTATACAATTTATACGTTTCAAAAAACCGCGTATTTGGTTTAATTATGTTAGCAACGAGAATGGAATGGAATTGTCTCAGACAATAGACATATTATGTAATATTAATTACAAATGGTATTTTTCCATATTGTTGTCATAGGAATCTTTTGCTTAACGATGTTCAAAGTTGTACCCAATATTTTTTACGAAATCCAATCCTGAAAATATAATAGGACAAAGGGAAGGAAATCATGTTATAACTTTATGAAAATGCTAAATAAGTAGTATCTTTGTAAAACAAAAAGCCGATCTACGCAATCTGGAGGCCGTCAATTGGCAAGAAACTGCGCGCGATCGAGGAAAGTGGCGTGAACTCGTGTCGGAAGCCAAGACTCTGTTTGGGTCGCAGAGCTAGTTAAGTAAGTAGTAAGTAAGTTTGTAAAACAAAACCCAACAATAATTGATTCCTCGTGTTTTTCAGTTGCTATTTTAAACTTTCATAATTATTACGTATAGGAAAAAATCTAATCAAATTGTTTTTTTTTTTTTCGATTATATGCGAGAGTAGCCAACGCAAGATAATTTATGTTATACCTCTTTATATAGTAGAACAACTGATTAATTAGAATATTTAGACACGTTTTAAACTTTCATAATTACGTATAGGAAAACATCTATAATCAAATTGTTTTTTTTTTCATTATATGCGAGAGTAGCCAACGCACGATAATTTATGTTATACCTCTTTATATAGTAGAACAACTGATTAATTAGAATATTTAGTCACGTTATGATAACACAACACACGCATTTATTGTTTTTTTTTGTGTCATTACCAAGTAAAATAGGGTAAAAAATAAATATTTACTATTCATGTTACAGAATTAAGTAAACAAAGAATGCAAAAATTAATTGAAGAACTAAAATTTGTGACCATATCGGTAAGTATAATTATAAATTAGTATGTAATAGGAAATGGATAACATCTACCTTTTAAAATTAACAATAAATCTTCTTTACTCATCATCACTACATAGCCTATAAAACAAAGTCGCTTTCTCTGTACCTATGTCCCTATGTGTGCTTAAATCTTTAAAACTACCCCACGGATTTTGATGCGGTTTTTTGTAATAGATAGAGTGATTCAAGAGGAAGGTTTTAGTATATAAATTATTATGTTTTAGACAAAGCGGGCGAAGCCGCGGACGGTAAGCTAGTTTTCCTTATAAAACGATATCCACAGTTCCTACAAATTAAAATTGCAATCCCAAAATTCTAATAAACGACTCAGTCATCAATATCTTAAGCGAATATACAAAGTGTAAACTCGAAACGCAATATATAAAGTTACTGACGAGGATGAGATCGTTATAAATCTGACAAGGGTCGGATCTGCGATATCAATCCGCTGGATTCCGTTTGACAATCCCGCCAAGGGTTTAAGGGTGACAAATCAACATCGAGCTATGCTGCGCTGTACTGCGCTGTGCTGTGTTTGGTCAACTCGCTCGTCTAATATTTTAATGAGGATACAAACAAACCATGCTGTGCTGCGCTGTGTGAGGCTACGCTCAGCTTGTAGATGATAATCGCTCATTTACACAGCACAGCGCAGTACAGCGCAGCATAGCTCGATGTTGATTTGTCACCCTTACACGGAACACGGAAAATGGCCTGCTATCGTTGTCGCAAATAAAAATATACCATCAATGTAAGATAAGGATTAAATAGAAAAAGTTATATATTTACATGGCAAATATTATTGTAGGTGTGAACACAGAATACATTTTCTGTCTGCTTCATCAAATTATTTAATGACATTACCTCTTTTACTCCACAAAACATTACTCAATTTGAATGTTATATTTATATGTAGGAATACAAAAGTGACGAATGATTTTTTTATGTGCATGCTTATAACAAATTTTCTCGTGATAACAATGCAAAATATTTAGTAATTTACTGTGATAGAAGGTTAACATAGTAAAAACATAATGTATGGGCGAAGCGGAAGCAACTAGATTTAAAAATACGTATTAACTAGTTAATTGAACGCCATTCACAGACGAGAACACACAGCAAGTAAAAAATAGGAACAATTTTGTAGCTTATTATTCACCAAAACAACTTAAGAGCTATAGAAATATTGGCGTTATTCGGTGAACCCAAGAGAAAACAAAACGAGTGGCTGCAGTATTTAATAAAACAGTAACCGAATGTCCAAAAAAAAACATGATGCAGAAAGGAAAACAGTAATTTAATAATTATATATCTAGCTACAAATAATTTAATGAGACTGATCCGAGGCGAAACCCATATTATATAGTCTGATAATACGTTTTATTTCTTCCGAATGGGGGTTAGACAAAATAATGTTGATGTCAGCATTATATACCTGTGTACGTATGTGTATGTGTGTACCTGAGCGACATAATCATTTTGTGATTAAGCTCATTAAATAAAGATTTGAAAAAAAAAAAGAAAAAAGGAAAACAGAAATACTTATTTATCCTTCTCCTTTTTAAGAAGGCCGCATTCTTTATATATTATATTTTACCTACTTGTATCTATATTGATTAAAAAAATATAGGTACAAGTAGGTAAAAAATATTAGACAGTTTTAATAAAAAATAGATAGCGAAAATAGATATGTATATCAATAGTTATTCCACCTAACGTTGTTCAAACATTTAACCGGAATATGGTTTATAGACGACTAAAACCCCGTTCGTGCCTACGCTTGTAACATGCTGTGAAATATTTTACTTAACAATTATACATTATTCATAGCTGATAGCACCACTTTTTAATCAATTATATATTTTCAAACGTTCAACGTTATAGTGGTTTAGCGAAGAAGCAGTTTCAATACGAATTTTCATAATAACCTATCTGTGTTAACCTGATTCAGACTGTAAATAACAATTGATATTTAGTTTTTGTAGCATTCAAATGCTTTCCTTTGCATTTTTTTAATTTATGTAATATGTAAATTATATTAAAAAAACTATCCAAATGTGTCCACCCGTTCACAAGTAAATACAATATAGGAAATAGACTCTTATTGGGATCACTGTTTTTATCTGTCAATCTGCGCGTGTCACAGCTTACATCCTCTTGAACACAAATAAATATCTTATCTTCAAACACGATCAAATTTTAACACAGATACCCTTTGAAAGCTATAAATCAAAGCTGATAAAATTCAATCAACATGCTACTTGAAAATAGAATGAAATGAAAATTATTATTTTGCGAATTTAATATAAGTAAATATTCTCCATACTGAATTTAAGTAGATATAGTTTATCGTATATTTGGATAACAATTGACTAGGGCGTAGTTTTCATATTGACAATCTACATAATAGAGGCTTGCGATAAACAACAAAGTGCTCCGAAATATCTTTTGTATTAAACACCATGATAAATGACTCTCGGCTTAACATTATCGGTATAATAAACGTACGTGAACAAGATTAATATTAATTCATAATTTAACGATAAATTTGTCTTCGAAATTTCCTTAATCTGTTTGTAACCGAATTATATAACAACCAACAACATCATTAACGATTTGAATATATACAACAATTATACATCTATTAATTATTAATTTAATATAAACTAGGCATAACAGGAAAAATATTTTTTAAACAACCTGAAGACCTCGAATGCACATGGCATCTGTTTTAAAAGTACATGAGGCCAAAAATGTTACCATATTTTTTTGAAAAGCTACTTATAGAAGCAGTTATTATAATATGTATAGATAAATTTACACTTCACCACACATTTTTTTTAAATTCGTCCAACACCCTTTAGCGCAATGGCTAACAACCGAATGAGCAGCCTATAGAGTCATCACTTTTCTCGTCTCTCGTCTTCTGATACAAACTCAAATTTAATACAAAAAATGAATAAAATAAAATTCACAATTATATCACAGACATCACACATCACATTTTACATCTAGCCTTAAAAGGCATTCAGAGAAGAAAACTCATATGAAAACGTACATATTTTGAAAGTCAATTCATGAAAATAGATTTTGTTTCAAATGATATAAGAAAATGTTTTCTTTACTTTTTCGTTGGCAAACTAACACAATTGTTAGTTTAAGGTACCTCACTATCAATATCATAGAGCTGACTATGTAGGTTTAAAATAAACCTAGTATAAAACAAAGTCGCTTTCTCTGTCCCTATGTATGCTTAAATCTGTAAAACTACGCAACGGATTTTGATGCGGTTTTTTTAATAGAACGAGTGATTCAATAGGAAGGTTTTAGTATATAATTTATTAGGTTTTAGACAAAGCGGGCGAAGCCGCGGGCGGTAAGCTAGTTGTTTATAAAAATAAACTAATCAAATGAATATTATTTAATATTAAATTTGCATTAATATTTTTAGAGCACTTCTTTCCAAGAGACAAATCATATTATCTCGCTATCGCCTGTTGATGAGTCAAACAAAATGAATACAAAGTAACTCTTTGATCTTTTTAATATAGTTATACGAACAAAAGCGACGCGCAAAAATTCAAACTTAGTTCCAATTAATTTTTGAGAGCAAAAATTAAAAACTTTATTTCATGAAACATTGTTAAAATTTAGATGCTAAATGTAAGCTAAAATTATAAAATAATGTTTACAGGAAAATAATAGATACAAATAAATAGGCGACATATATTGCTGCCAAGCCTTCAAAATACCATTTATTTTTAGTTGAGTAAGCAATGGAAAATAAGAAAATTGATCTGTTTTTTATCCATTTTATACTTCCTTAGACGACTTACTTGACTTTGCCGGACCTAAAACTTTATAGTTCGTAATGTTTTAAGGTTGGCTCGTTTCAAAGGAGGAGTGGCTGAACTTATCGGCTGAAGCCATTATCGCGAAGATCATTGAATCGATAGTACACACATTTTATTTATATCCTATCCATTCATCAAATGTTTGAAGTTTGAATATGTAAATTTTTGTTGTTACTACATAATAATATATGAATTTTTACCTGTATGCAAACCACGTATAACCAGCCAATACATACGAAAGAGATTTTTAAAGTAAAAAATACTAAGCAACCACTATAATGCTATTTAATCTTTTCATACCTCTCTCAGCTATCTCCGTACAGCAAAGCGCTTTTACGTTATGTGTAAATATTTTTACTTTGAACTGGCTTATGCTGTACGTATAGTAGGGGTAAGTAGCAATATATTTCAATTACGTGCACGCCACATCTGCTTTCAACAATTAACCTTTACACGAGCTAATCTATACTAATATTATAAAGCGCGAGTTTATTTGTTTTAACGCGCTAATCTCGGGAACTACTGGTCCGGTTTGAAAAATTCTTTGGTGTTAGATAGCTCATTTATAGGATATAGACCACCAAGCTACTACCAACAGAAGTGAAGCCACGGGGGTGAAACCGCACGGAGCAGCTAGTGCTACATAAAGTTTAAGATTTATTATCACAAATGTATATACTCTCTAGGTTTCCTAGTATTAAAAACAAATATCGTATGCTTAGCCATTAGAGAAAAGTAATTTTCTCATACAACTACACACTGGAGAGCAATGTAATTGGAATCTACGTTTATGTTTCGGGTAAACATTGCGAAGTGTCACAGATCCACTTAAAATCTTGTTATTTTCGAGTATAGATACGATAAGATATATATAAAAATACGAGTATCGAAAAAACCCATATTATGATACAATTGAAAACAAACTGCAACCACCGGTTTGACTAGATAACAAGTTTCAGAAATCACGAGAGACTTTTAGTAGACTTTCTTATATTATAATATGCCTGGTCATTAGCAGATATTTGTAGTTATCACTTTTAATTGATTAAAATTTTCTCTGCGTATTATTGAAGACACAAATATGATAAAAATACAGTACCTAGTTCAAAAAAATACATAATTATCATTTCTATGTACATATTTTGATGTGTGATACATCTATTATTTAATCATGAATGCAATATGTACTACATCGGTAAAATGTATATAATATAATTGAGATATTACGTTATAATATTTACGGTAGTATTTGGATTTCACTTCTTCAAATAAAACTGATTGTAGAGTAACAATGCGTATAATATAATAAACACTCTGTATAAACTACTAATTAATGCATAGAATTAATACAGTGTTGATGTAGGTAACCTTAATTACAAGATAATTATTAGATAATCACAAACCACACGTCATCGATACCTTATTTTGTAATTTTCTACAAACGAATTTCAGTTGAATGCTCTACATCCAATATTTCTTCACAGTTTCTCTTTTTATGTTATGTTACTTAAATAAAAGATTTTATCATCTGGGTAAGTACAGCAACTAAACAAAATATGTTTATTTTAAGTTTTCTAAGAAACATTTTATGTAATCAGTATAAAATACAATGCATAATAAATATTTAATTAATGTTATTCCCATTACATCTTGTATTCTTGTCACAAACGCTTATTTTTATTGTTACTGCAATCGAGCTTCCTACATCTTTCAAAATGCAATTTTTATTAGAAAATATATTATACCTAACAATAATTCGCGGAAACACAATAATAATGCGATGTTAGAATTGGATTGATTATCTATTAGGTCAGGCGATCGCAAGGACGTGCTTACTCCATCGATGTCCTAAGAATTTTGTAATCACCTGCATCATATTTATTGACCTTTCAGCCTAGTACTTTAATATGTAATTATATTCACAACTATTTAGCAAGTCATTATTTTTTTCTTGATTAGTTATTAACCAATTGTTACGTATTTGCGCATTTAATTAGAACATTTCGTGACAAACCTGTTTTGTGATCGATAGGTAGGTACGTTCGTTTAATTAATAACTAACATTTAATTACTTATGCAAATAATTTTTTTTTATGAATTTGAATTATATGAGAATGTGAACTGAAATAATTATTTGTATATTTTTTTATTTTTAACTGAGCTTAAGATATAAAATTATCACTTGGGGAATATTCAATGCAAACATTTTGAACTACTTAAAATACAAAATTATCACAGTTATTACCTAAAACTATCCATTAATATGGATTTCTAATGTCTTCCATTTATTGATTTAACTCACATTCACACAAAGATAATTAATAATAAATATCAGCGTGATAATAATTATAATTATCTAACAAACATGTCATAATTTTCCATCATGTTTGAGCTAATTAATTGTTCAAAATTATTTTCATTTTGATTAGATCTACAACTAATATCCCACTTATCACGTATCACCAGACTTTTCATTCTTTAACCAAATTATCTTATAAAATAATCCGGCAAAAGCTCCTCCCACCAAGGGGCCAACCCAGTATATCCAGTGAGTGTTCCAGTTGTTCGTCCAAAGGGATGGCCCCAGCGTTCTCGCTGGATTCATGCTCGCTCCAGTCAGCGGTCCACCCGCAATAGAGAATGCTGCAATTGTGAAACCAAACTTCAACGAATTGGCTTCACTTTTGTCCTCATTTAGTGGATCCCAGACTGCACAGTTAATGAAACCCAACGCTGCCGATAACATTATTTCAACGATGAGCGCTTGGTACGGCTCTTGTCCTATATGAGGTTGCGTCGTGCATATCGCTCCTGGCACTAAATCGATTGGAGAAACTACAATTAATAGACCATATCCTACGATTGCGCCGAGACACTGAGCGATTACGTATCCTATACCGAGAGCTACAGACATTTTACCCCAAATCACTGCTGTTAAAGTGACTGACGGGTTCATATGTGCCCCAGATATGTGGCCAAAAGCGGTTATGTTGAATAGAACGACCAATCCGAATCCAATCGGCGAATACATGGGAGGTTGTACCTCGAATCCCTTGAGCGGAATACATGTCATACATCCGATGAATATCAGCAGGAGAGTGGAGACAAATTCTGACAGGACCGCCTTCCATTGCAACGTCCACCACTTGACCGCAACATTAATAGTAGACGGTTTCAATTTTTCATTCGTAACATCACTTATAACGTTTACTATTTGCGTGCCGCTTAAGTTAGTCATTTTTTTAATTAATATAAATATATACACTGTCCACTTCAATTTATAAACTCCACATAGTACGACGAAAAACGATCGCTCTCGAACGGAGCGCGCGCGTCAGTATCTCTCAGCGCACAAAACAAAAATATTGCCGCTCGCATTATTTCAAGGGACGCTTAGGAATTAAATAATAAAGGCAAAGTTCGCTTATCATCTTGCGAAAGTATGAATGACATATATTGGTTGTGAAAAATTAATCTCCACAAATACAACGTAATTATTGCACGCAATATAAACCTTGTCACGCAACTCTGGTAATACTAATTTAATATTTCCAGTAACATTTTGATGTATTTAATTAGTTATACCTTTATGATGCTATAAACACGTTATCATGTTTAAAAGGATGATAAAAGTGAAATTAACACTTGTGATGACTCCCTTATCTGCATTAAAAATTAAGTAGATAACTTATTGTGATCCTAATTAGTATGGTAGCTACTATAAACTTATTTTATTTGCTAAAATTTAATGTAAGGTATTTAGTTTTACATATTATATAAGTATCATATTAACCGTGTTTCTGTTTAACATTGACCTAGGAGTATGATTGACCTACATATCAACCAAAAATTAATGAAGTACATATCACATTTATTTTATAAGAATTCTATTAAGCTCAGGGCCATGTCACATGTGTACAGTGTACACTACTCGTCAAAAGGGTATTAGCAACTCGGCGACGGTCCCCGCACGCGTCTTGCAAGGGTCTACAATTCCCGCGAAAAGGTCTACACATGAAATAATTATAATAATATATCATACTTTTATTTGTTGTACGTGCGGCAAATGGAAAACTAGTGATGTAAAACGACCAACCTACGCAGAAATTTTTGTAATCATAAACCCCAAAATTTCAGCAATATTTTATAAATTGGTTGTCACTTATACAATATACATATTAAAAAACTAACAATTTTTGAACAAATGCTCTCAAATACAATTGGACCAATTTAATAAGATTGAGTTGAGTCTATATTATAATCGCAAAAGAAATATAACATCTCATCAAGATTGTGCGGAACATCAGTCAAAAATTCCAAAAATTTTTGCAAATAGGTACCTATTGAATATTCTTTAGCTTTTGATGGCATACGAAGCTGCGTGGGTCTACTAGTATATGTATAATATAACTACAGTAGTAATGATGACTAAGACCCATTTCAAAATCCTGGCTGCTTTGTTTCTTTGTACTTTGATTCTTAACAATAAATTCCTACAATTAAGTGGATTATCTTATCACATGATCATTTTACTGTCTACAAAAATATAATTAAATACGTTATCAACCTTTTTTTAATTGTTATAATATATGTTAATCATATTATCATATAATATCATGTAGGTACATAAAAATAGTTTTATCATGAACTCTCCATGTCTATTGTTGGCTGAAAGAAATGCGTAAACATTTTATACATTTTTATAAGGTGCTTTTAAAACTTGTATAGGAAATTATATCTAATGATTAATTCTTGGAACAAATACTTGTAAGTAGGTATGGAATGGTATGCAAACCTAGAATTTTTTTTAAGAAGATTGTAAGGTTCAAATTTTTATAATTGTACATTCGTAGTCTATTAAATAAATTAAATTTGAATTTGAATTTGATGTAGAGCATCCACTCTCCTTTAGCAGACTATGTATATTATTCATTATTATTTGCTATCTAGACTAGTTATAGGTACAAATTTACTACGTATTAACATGAATATAAAAAAGGCTGTTTTCTTCTAGAACAGGTCTTGAAACTCGTTTCAAGAATTTCGAGTTTCAAACATAATAATAGTGGTGGTAATAGTTATAAGAGTATTTCTGTATAGTTTGGATTAGATTTGGCCAATAACGCTTATATAAATATACAAATCATTAACTGTTTTGCTTCAACACTGCAAAAGTTTGAATAATATGGATTGTGTATTTTCTTTAATAAATAAAATATCGCATTCTTACGGTAAAATCTTATTAAACAATGTCATAAGAAGCAATAGAGAACATCAACAAGCGACACACGTATGTCGGAAGGGACTTGGTCCTTGTTCCTCAATCACAAGTAAAAAAGCGCTGATAGGAACACACAATGCGTGTGTGTCATGAATTATAATGACAAATTATATTTTTATATTGCTATTTACTTCTATTATATTCAAATAAAAGTTAAAGATATCATGATCATTAAGAATACACAAAATATAAAGTCAAATCCGTTAAATGATGCGTAGAAATGGCGTAGAAATTATAATTTAGTAGAACTATTTTGCGTTAGTTGTAATGGGTTTTGCAGACATTAATGTATTCCATTAAACTCGGTTGTTTCATAAATGTTTACTGTTTGGGACCACTCATAAATTAGGTATCTACGAAACTATATCTAGATATAGTTTTGTTTGTATTTTTTGTATTTTGGCAGCACAATAAATTAATAAATAAATAGATACCATACAGTTTTCCCCATTATATTTTTTTATTTACATTCAAATACAACTTGATTTAGTGTATTTAATATGAGCAAATGTATGTTTAACGTTTATATGATAGGTAAACATCATGATAATCGTACTCCTGGCTGAATACTGGTAATGGTGGATCGGTACTGAGAATAACCTAAATTGTGTAGGCGATATATTATTATTCTCATTTTAATTTGAAGATGATAAATAATATTTTATCACAATAACAAAATAATTATTATTACTTGTTGCCTTTTATTTTATAATATTTAAATAATTTTAAATATTACGAAAATATACCAAAGTGATAACTAGTGTAGATATCACAATGAATTATTACCTAATACTCTATTAGACCGGGAGATACTGACACAAAATTTCGAGTCATTTGTAACAGGATGGCGGTTCTACAGGGTTCTTAGTACGCAATGACAAAAAGAAAAATGATGGTGTGAACGCTGGTACCGGCGGCTTAGTCGCGTGGGCGTTAGTCGAACTCATCGGAAAATAGCGAAGGTCAAACGATTTGTAACAGTATGGCACTTATTTTTCCTGTAAGTTTGAGGATCAACGAATATAAATACAAAATTTCAAAGATCTAGGTGTTGGAAATCTTCACTTAAATAAATTAATAATAAATTTATTTTTCAAGTATGACAGCACTTTTTCTCCCTACTAGAAGTATGGCAAATATAATAATGGTCACATTTTATCAAATACTCTCCAAAAAGCCAAATGCAATACTGGTACAAAAAGATAGGCGAAATAAAAAAATTTTGCAGATTTTCGGCGGTATGGCGACCATTTGGAATCGTCCGAAAAGTATGGCATGGCGATTTTCGTAAATGGCTGCACGACGATGGTTACCTGTGCAAAAGTTAGCTTGGTACAAATGGTTGAATAATTGTTTTTTTTAAATCAACACATTCGCGTCGGTATGGCGGGCTGTAAGTCATACCGGAAAAGTATGGCATGACACTACCGCCTACTTCTTTTTTAAGGGCTATCGGTAAATTCTAAAATTTTTGTGTTACAAATCGTTTGACTTTCGCTATTTTTCCGACGAGTTCGACTAACGCCCACGCGACTAACCCACCGGTACCAGCGTTCACACCATCATTTTTCTTTTTGTCATTGCGTACTAAGACCCCTGTAGAACCGCCATCCTGTTACAAATGACTCGAAATTTTGTGTCAGTATCTCCCGGTCTATATAGTCTATATAGTCACATCTAAAATTAATTTAATCATTTATTCACATCATGATGTCTGCGTACGATTAATTCGTAGACGATATTGGGTATCTGTTCATTATCCGTTGTATTTTTCCAATAACTCATTAATACTCATAAAAAATATTATTCGACGAAATATAATTAAGCTAAAGAAAAAAGAAAAAACATTACATTCTGGATTCAATTTGTTAACTAATTCAAATTGTTCAAATTATTATATTCCTGCCTATTTACCAATATATTTTTTATTTTATCTGGTAATTCTACAAATTATTGAGAGAGACAAATAATATTTAAATAGATTAAATCGTGCTAAATAAAAACTTATAGATACAATACATATTATATTGGCGAAATTGCGGACATCTTCATAATTAGCTGTTACTAATTTCGCGGTCATGTTCATTAATCGCCTCAGTTACTTCACCACAAGATAACAAGATAACAATTAAATTTGTACCGAATTTATTCAGTAATCAATCTTATAGTATTCAATATCATATAGATATGAACTTATCGTTTATCGACAAGAAATAGATCCGTTTATCAAATATATTTTGAGCTCACTACTCAATACTGAATGACATTTAATAACTTTAATCTGAAATAAATATCAAAATATCACAAAAATAAAAATAAAATTTCACATCAAAGTCTAGTGACGTGGGAGAATGTATTTATAAGCATATCGATTTCAGTCTTTAT
The DNA here is from genome assembly GCF_061535395.1 of Colias eurytheme. Taxonomy (NCBI): domain Eukaryota; kingdom Metazoa; phylum Arthropoda; class Insecta; order Lepidoptera; family Pieridae; genus Colias; species Colias eurytheme. The sequence goes on along the minus strand of NC_142989.1, from coordinate 2,347,703 downwards.
AAAATTCGCTACATGTCTTTTTACTATTAGAGATTACTTTATTCAATTTCTGGCAAACAAACAAAATACAGGCGACTTGAGAAACTTCTCCTATTTTTTAAGTCAGTTTGAAAAATACCTACTTTTAAACCTGTATTTATAGTATGCTCATAAATCTACACGATTGTGATCGATTTCCTAAAACCTGTTTAATCAACGTCATTTAATAAATTTCATTCGAAATCCGTATTAAAATAATTATTAATTTCCAAAGGTAAATTTGTATTGCTTTAACTCGAATTGTGTTAGGTACTCACACATCACTCATTTCAACAAAAATACCCATAAACCTGATTATAGCATTTGCTCAAAATGTTAGATACATACATTATATTAGGTAAGGTTATTAGGTTATTATTATATATCTCTATGTAAGTATATATATATATATATATACTTAGTCAAAGTCAGTTGACGATGAGGGTGAAGTGGTTTCCGACAAAATTTTTCCGATGAAAAATTTAACCATCACAGTTCTCTAGTTATATATCTACGGATTTTATAGTTGTTTACGGTATGGATTTGATCGGAATTTCGCATTTATTAAATTTATTATTTCTACTAACTTTAACTACTTTTTATATTGGAGTCCTTCACTCCCGTGGGAAATAAAGAAAACATTACAACCACAACTATGCATTTAAATGACAAAGTTGTGAACATTTTAATTAAATTAACAAACATTTTATTCATGTCATAACAATAACGAATAATAACATAGAGATCACTTCTAAGTGATAAGGCCGCCTAATAAACTATACTGTTTTTTGTTTTGTATATTAGCAATAAGTTTTCTATGTATAGTTTTATTGAAGAGTAAATAAATAATAAATAACCATAGACATATTAACATGGAAATAATATGTGTTCAGATTTCTGTTAAGAAGAGTACCTAAACCAAAAAAAGCATTGAAAAATGTTGTTGCATAATCCTGACACAGCTTTATATAAATACATACTTTACTTACTTTCTATGTTGATACCTACCTTCGTGTAACGAAGAATACTCAAACCAGACGCATCTGTAAAATGTTAATCTCAATTCACACCTGCTCATCAACTATTGAACCGCTCACGAAGTCTTATTACAAAGATCTCTCTTGGCACAGGTGGCAAAAAGAATTGCATTAACGTCATCCACGTTATTTCCTGTAATTGAAGCTAAGAAAGATCGGGTTGATTAATTGTGAAAGCAGCTCTCTCACAGTTTCTCATTAATAACAATTTCTAGTTCTAGGAAATTGTTTTATTTTTAAAACACCAGCTTACGTATGTTACTAAGACAACTAATGATCTGACTATTTTTCAAGATCCTAATAATTGATTTCTTATAATTATATTAAAGTAAAGATTCCATGAGCTTACTCAATACAACTTGTTTAAATATTTTCTTTTTTAGATTTTAAAATCTTGCATGTTAATTGTTAAGCCCTAAAGTTTTAATAAGATGAAAAATCCAAAATCTTTAACTGTCTAAAGAATTAAATATCTATTAATTGGCACCCATTCAAACCAAACCAAATCATTTGAATAGGATTTAAGATATAGGTTACATTCTGATATTATCTTCATATTATTATGGCACCATAACTTTCAATTTCAACGTTAAAACAGAGTAAATATTCAAGAAAAAGAAAAGTAATGACTAAATTAAAGATTCAGGGAAAACAGTCCACGGGCCTGTGCCTGTGTCTAATATACCTACAGGGTGTACCAGAAGTCGACGTCAAGCCGAAATTTTCTGACAGCCAAAATTTTGGCTTGACGTCGACTTCTGGGACAGTCTGTATAATCATCAATGTATCAGCTCTAGCCATCTATAACTAAACGACCTTCAAAGCTGTTGTCATCTAAATGTCTGTTTGGTGAGGTAGATAATTGTCAAAACAGGCATATCAATTTTGATGGCATAAAATGGATGGATAATTGATGAAAATAAATGAGGCAATTTACTTCGCGTTCGCTTTTAAAAATATCAAAATACTTAGCGTTGGCACCCCCGTTTAAATTTAAATCAAAAGTCGGATATCAACTACTAAAATGACCGGTAATTTAATGTGAATTTACGCTTAGTTCACGGAACCATCCTTTGAAAACCGAGTGTTGAATATAACTAGCTACTGTTGAATAGAAAAAGCGAACAAGTATAACAAGATGCAAATTTTAAAATAAATTCTCTCCACGTACGTCACATACTTGCAACGCATCTACATAACTTAGCTTTGTGCAATGCCTAACTTGAAACCATTTTAAATGAGCTTATTAAACACTTGACCGTAATTTGAAGCTTACTTCATTGAGAAGGCACCTAGCTTTTTCCGCCTATTTTTCCCTCTCTTTCCGTTGTATATATGCTATCTCTCTCGCACACCTCTCCACCAGGTGGCGGGGCGCACGATAATGTCGGGCGCTGGATGTTTTCCATTGGCGTCTAGCTTCCGCCGCGAGAAGGTTGTCTACAAGACTACAACCTTGGTGCTATTAAGTATTAAGTATTGCTTAAAGCAAGTGCTAAAAGTGTTAAAAAGTGTATCCCGTCGGATCGGTACAGTGAGTTATTTTTACATCTATTCTAATAATATTTTACTTAAAAATGAGTTAAAATCTTTAAAGTCAACGGTATAATCGTTGGACTTTATTTAAAATGCTGAGGTTTTTAATGAATCCTTCAGCAATAGTTAATTTTTCAATATGCTTAAATACTTAATAGCATGAATAAAGATATTTAAAATTAACGATACAACCGTTACATTTTACTTGAAATAGTAACTTTTCTTTTGAAATATTTCATTATGCAATATGTACTAATTAATATTTGAATTTTTCATACTGTGAGTAAAGCTATTTTAACGGTGTTACCGTTCGGCTTTACTCGAATCGTTAATATTACTTTTGTGATTATTTGATATTACTAGATATATCAAATACCCTCTCTTGTATATAGATATTTTTAATATTTTATTTCATTTTTAATAATGTGTTTTTATTACAAGGGTACAAGTGAATTTTTCGTGGAAAAATTACAATTAATACTTAGTATGGATATGAGCCAACTCAAAGCTTTACAGGCATACAATCCATTGCTACGACTTTATTACATTGTCGTTATCGCTAGGAACGGTTCGGAATTCCTATCATAGTTTATTACTAAAAATTATCGAACGAGATGAGTCAGCTCCAAGAAGTCACGACATGTCAGAACATGTTGTGATATTATTTTATAAATCGTACGGGAGTTACCGCTCAACTGAATAATGATGGAATTCGCTCATGTATAGTAGATACGTACCATGAATGTTCCACACATTCAAAACTATCCGTAGTCTATACGTGTCCTTTTATGAGTATTATTCTGATCCGTTTTTATGTGAAAATAGACATATTACACACGGCTAATTTGATTGAAAATTACGTTTCCTATGTTCAAATGATGCAACTTTTTTGTTAAAACGAGTAAGTACCAAAATTTTACAATTAAATTTGGTTTACTGAACTTGTGCTGAAAGGGTTATCGTATAATAATTATCGAGATATCTTAATATAAATTAGATTTAGATACACTTATTTCAAAGGATTTACAATTCACTTCTAACGTTTTAGAATAATATTATAAACTTGTACACCTTGACAAAAAGTAAAAAATTGCGGGTGAGTGGAGATTATTTTGTGCAATTAAATATAACGTCCTACGACGGTATGGTTGCGTTCGTAAGGAATGTTAACGGATATAAAGCAACTAAATGTTACATCGATTGCATGAACAAAAATAAATATGAATCGAAGTTCATTTTAAAATTTAGTGAATTGATTTGAATTATGAATTTATTAAATGTCGCTAACATTGGAAAATAAGTTAAAGGACCTTGTTAATTGCTATATTATTTAAATGATTATTTACTGCTATTTTTATATTAGCACTAAGGTGTATTCTTGCTCGAAGCAGAATACATAAATGTGGCCACTACTCCTCGCAGGGGTTAGCCAGGTCAAATTCACCCTCGCAGGGTGTCTCTTAAGCATTTTTTGGCAGGCCCTACTTATTTCTAGTTACAAACATCCCTCGCGCAGCTGTCGCTCGCAGGGAAATGGTGCAAATATATATCGGCCCTCGCGGGGCTTTGATTACAATCGTCCCTCACGGAAAAGATGGTGCGAATATATATCAGCCCTCGCGGGGCTTTGATTACAACCGTCCCTCATGGAGAAATGGTGCAAATATATATCAGCCCTCGCGGGGCTTTGATTACAACAGTACCTCACGGAGACATGGTGCAAATATATATCAGCCTTCGCGGGGCTTTGATAACAACCGTCCCCACGGGGAAATGGTGCAAATATATATCAGCCGTCGCGGGGCTTTAATGGCGATTGGTGCAAATATACAAAGGATTGATCATTAAAATGATCATAGATATTTGCTTTTGTCAACGAGGACCCACGAAAGAAGTTTTGGATATGACCGTATCGGATCTTCACTCTTCTAAGGTAGGTAGAAAAAGGTTTTGAAATCTACTTCACAGTGGGCAGTATAGTAAATGACCTAATAAATACAATAAAGGTTAGATACGTCAAATAATGGGCGCATGAAATTGATACTTCGTATCCTAAAAGTTTACGCTTCAGGAATCAGGAAACCACCATTGGTTTACCAATTATGGAAATTGGAATTGAACAAATTGTATTTACCAATGCAAAGCCTAATCACAACAAAGGAAGGCGAGTCGGATCAAATATCATCTCGCAGATGATTTGTGGCGGTGGTTTCGAGGATTGTCACCAAGCCTTGTGTCAACGGTATATTTGGTATCGTAATTAAATGGCACTAGCCGACCAATTTTCATATACAAACATCGGAAGAGATTTTTTAATCGCAAAGCGATTGAATGTAACAAATGACGATTGATTACGTATAGTTGACCTCTCATAGGCCTATTTTAGTTGCCCGGTCTTGTAGGCAATTTATTTGACTCGTTTTTCAACCCATTTGACCTCATTATTGCACCCATGAGGTTTTTCTTCGGGGCTCAAACAATAAATCGCAGAGGGATTAGGATAATCGTTTGTTAGACAAGTTTTTTTGTCATCCCACCAGGATTATTATATTGTATAATAAAGTTATATACAACTATTAACGTAAAACGTTTAAGTACTCAACGAATGCTGAGAATACTGACTGTTGAGTTACATAGGATAGAGGATAAATAACGGAAAGTCAATCTTTCCAAACAAAAGCCTCTTATTTTAGATATTACTTGGAACCCCTACCCTTAACGAGAAAGCTCTGCCAAATGACTTCTCATTTCTTTGCTTTGAGGGGGGGGGGGGCAATAAATGAAATGTACAGGCTATACGGCTTTTAAAATATAAGTCTGGTAAGCGAACTAAACTTTGCTGGTTTAGTTCTTGCTATATCGCTATCCGTGCCTGCTTCTCGTGTTTACGGGTGAATTAAGTTTATCAATAGTCATAAATGCAATGCTATTCAGAGGATATACTGCATTTAAAACATGACAAAGTCTGGTAAGCGAACTAAACTTTGCTAGTTTAGTTCTTGCTATATCGCTGTCCGTGGCTGCCTCGCGTGTTTACGGATGAATAAAGTAATGTCCTGTCTTCGCATCCACAGCTAACTGTCCTATACTGTCATAATCTTAACACAGATTCATTCGACATAGCTCCCCACGAGCTCAGTTCTTCATTTTTGCACTCGCACAACTGTGGACAACACAAGAGCAATGCCTCCATTGGTAGCAGTTACAATCAAGGGATAACTAACCTTAGGCTAGCCATATTACGGATGTTGGAACAACCGACTATATTCAGGGCAATTTTCTTTGTTCAGTGTAACGTTTAGACTGTCGTAGCATTCCTACGGAACAAAGATGGGATCAGATCTGCATCCTTAATGCAGTTAATCGAAAGGAGATACTTTCAGACGACGATAGTATTCAAAACCCACCATATTCCTTAACATAATAATGCATAGTTAAGCTTATAATCTCTCTTGCCATTATCCTGCAGCAGAATTCCTTGGCGATAATTTATCCTCGTTAGAACGAGCGAGGGTTGTTACGATAATATGAGAAATCCTAGTCAGTTAGAGACCTGAACGACGCGATAGAGTACCGCTATTTCAGTAGTAGTAACACCTAGAAGGGTGAAGGTATTCTGGAAAGCGGAACTGAAGGCCCGGTCAGCAGCATCAGCCACCTAATAGACAGTGTTCAGTGCTGCACCACTATAATCTGCAAAATGACTCTGACGGTATGAAAATGTGGAGTACATTTTCAAAATATCAAATGATATAGTTGGAATAAAATTCCTATTTGCCTCCGTCTATCCAAAAGACATACGGAGTAGCTAGTAGTAGTTGGTTGAATTAGAATAAAGTAACTATAGTTAAAATCCTTTGTTACTGACTGGATAAATTTGGCTCTTTTCCTATCTGACGTTCATATAGCTGTTGACTGCCTAGTGTTGTGCACAAACACTATTATTATAAACTAGCGGTCCGCCCCGGCTTCGCTCGTGGTACTTACGTTTTCTCTACATAAAAACCATCCTCGTACTTCAAGGAATATAATAAAAGAATTATCGAAATCGGTTCAGCCGTTCTCGAGTTATGCGCTTACCAACACATTTTGCGATTCATTTTTATATATAAGAAGATAAGTCACGTTATGTAGTCCCGAGGCTTTCGGTATATAAGTTCTGATGTAAATCATAATTATATCTTAAAACCGAATTGATTAAAAGTAACGTACTTGGCTGTAGTAATTGCAGTTTCGGGACACAGATAAGCTCCTTATCATTTTAGTCTCTTAAGTTCAGTATATTTGTTTCCAGTACAGAGTTTATAACCTATCAGTTTTAAATAAATAATTCATGCATTGTACTGAAAGTACTAGCCATGTTTAGATTATGATTGGTGGCGTTGGCTCTAAACATTAATAGATACCGCACGGTTTGGTTTGATGTTAAAAATCTGTATTATAATTAAAACCGTTTACCTGTTTTGATATTTTATTGTCTTATTCAAGGGGTGACCTTTTAAATTTATTTCTGACCCCAAAAGTAAGGACCAAGTTCTCTTCTTGTCCGCTTGTAGCAGGTTGGGTTAAAACTGTGTGAGTTGAGACAGGTGGTAATTCTATGTTAAGATGATTCAATTGTGCTTCTACAGAGTTCTAATTGAATAAATAAAGGTTTGAGTTTGAGGTATTTTTGCCTCGTCGGGATCAGCTGTTGCTTCATTTTGTAAGTAACATCTAAATGCGTAATTGAAAGTCGTTACTGGCGCTTTCGCAGATTTACGCTAAAGATAGTGAAAATTGTAGTAACTTTAACTTTTCAAGCCCAAAAGGTTAACTAAGGTACGCTTGAACCAATCTCATAAGTTCTAATACTTTTTATCATTATGATTAACTTTTTGGTTCTTATTTGATTAACTTTTCATCTGGGATTGTTAATATATTATATAATATAAAAATTTGTGTAATTTATTGGTAGGTATACTATCTGCACACCTTACTCTTTCAAATAAAGAAATAAGTAATTACTTATGTATTCAAATTCACATTGGCGTCCATATATTGTACACCAGGTGGGTAACAAACAGGTCTCAATGAAGTAAGCTTCAAATTACGGTCAAGTGTTTAATAGCTGTGTTTTACCTGAAAATAAAACACATATTAAATACTTACCTATATTTGAAGCTTACACTTAACGTCCACCTGTTGTGGATTTCGACTCAATGGAAAACATCCAGCGCCCGACATTATCGTGCGCCCCGCCACCTGGTGGAGAGGTGTGCGAGAGAGATAGCATATATACAACGGAAAGAGAGGGAAAAATAGGCGGAAAAAGCTAGGTGCCTTCTCAATGAAGTAAGCTTCAAATATAGGTAAGTATTTAATATGTGTTTTATTTTCAGGTAAAACACAGCTATTCTTTGTACGCTTAAATAACTAACATTTTACCTTAATTTGACTGAAAATAAAGCTTTCTTTGTACCCAAGCAATTGCTAAATGGAAAGAATAAACGTTCAAATAAAATAGCTTTTGTTACGATATAATCAAGATTTATTATTACAACAAAATATGTAAAGAAAACGATGGATCACATAGACATAAAAGGGGAATATGGCATGCGGTTATAGGCAAAATATCTTTAAAAGTAACTCGCATCGGCTTTAAGGAAAAATTGCGCGCTTTTTACTCGAATTACGGTCGATCTTTTCTAAGGAACGGCGCTTTTTCGGCAAAAAATAACTTACATCGCTGTCTTTTCCATAAACATTTGTATTGGAGCCAAATAATGAATTGATCAAGATCAGTGACATCTTTTCTCGCGGTAAGAATTTAACCATAAAGAAGACGTATAAGACATTCTATTTTTATGCAGATAATAATTATTCACTCCTTTATAATGTTAATATTCTCAATATTGCGCAATATACTTCCGGAAGATTGTAATTTGTATTTTATATAGAATTCAATGGCAAAAAGCAATGGCAATAAAAATTCAATTTTAAAAATAAGCTGGCTCTTCGCGTGATGATGATACTATAATATTAATTGCGATGTTATCCTCAAATTGGGACGTAGTATCTGGGTACATAATCTTCAGTTATACACATAACATGTTATTTATACTTTTATTATTTTTAAAATGGTTATCACTTTCCATGGAAAACAATTTGGTGCGTATTAAAACTGGAAATAGACATTATTTACTACTCGTTACACAGCTATACATTCCCAAATAATTTTGGATTATCCACAACAACATTTTATTATGTGTTATGTGTTCTAGTAAACCAATGATACAATATTGAGTTTTGGATAGACGCCAATGTACAAAATTGGATACCTATAAGACAGTTGCTAGGTTATTAGAAAACAGCGGACTAGCAGCGGACAAGCCTATATCCGCAGTCAGGGATCACGTACTTACCCAACGGTGACATTTTTTTTAAACGGTCAAATAATTTCTGATATACTCGACAAACTAACTCTTCAGCATTACATTATTAGTTTATATCTACAGTATAAATATTCGGTGAAGCCATGTTCACAATAAATCGTCTCTAATACCTCATCTGTAAAATGATAAATGGAGCGAAAATCTCATACATAGAGTAGATACACACTTTAATACTTAGTGACAAGGGCTTGAAATATAATATAACCTTTAACGTGTACTTGGAAGCAAAGATGTCAACTAGCTGTAAAATACTATCGCAAATATTCTGGACGGATGTCAGATTGTGAAAATATTTCCTATATTTTTTTTCTATGGTCTAAGAATTCAGTATTTCTTTCTCTAACTTATAATTTAGACAGCTTAGTTAGACAGGTACACTTTTATGTTTACACTTTTTTCATATTAAATTCTATCTCAAAACCTATCTCTTATTTTTTTATCATCTTCAAATCGTTATCCCATGCGTTGTTTTATACATATATTGATTGGTATAATATTGATGGAACAGTTTGTTTTTAAAAAACAAAAACATGGTTTGAAACGCAATATCTATAGGTTTTAAACCACTGTATGGGCTGATGATAGGATTATTCATACTCTTTTGTTTGATAGAAATGATAATACTAACAATCCAGTTATGACTTTATGAAAAGTTTATTGATAACTAGCTTTCCGCCCGCGGCTACGCCCGCGTTTTCAAAAAAACCTGTTCCCGTAGGATTTCCGGGATAAAACCTATCCTATGTCCTTTCTCGGGTATCAAAATATCTCTATACTAAATTTCATGCAAATTGGTTCAGTAGTTAAGGCGTGATTGAGTAACAGACAGACAGACAGACAGAGTTACTTTCGCATTTATAATATTAGTATGGATGATGATTCACATGATTTTTTGATGTTTATTATCATATTCCGTGATATCAACTAAAATTATGATAATTGATAATGATATATTGCAAACGCGCTACACGAGCCGGCAGTACAAACTGACTTTGCGAAATTTTACTTGTAAAGAAAAAATATATTAACGCAGACTCAGGATTATGGCTAACCGTTTACCAACATCTTATAGTTAAGAATTAAATATTTTCCTTCAACTATTCTTCCAAATAAATATTTATTGACCTCTAAAAGGCTAATTTGGTGTGTTGAAGGCATATTTAGATTACATTATATTTTCTTACAACCGTTATCATGTATCGATTTAGCTCTTTTAAGATAATAAATATAGGTAATAAACTTAGGTTATAAATCCTTCACATTAAAAAATATTATTCAATGACATCTACCTATTTAAAGTCAGAAAAATATTAGTATTATAATGTTATTTATTATTGACAAGTGCCTAATTTAAAAAGATGGCTCTTCAGCTCGTAACATTAAAGGCACGTAATGTAATTGATATAAACAATAGGAAAGGCCATGTTGATTGTAACTTGCTTCAAAAATGTGAACGCCTTCGATCACCAAACCAACAATGTGGTAGTTATGCAAATCACAATTTAAATAATATATTGTTAACTTAACAATAAGTTTTGTATGTTCTTTTGTAACTCTTGGACAGTTGTCAACCTATATATAAAGATTAATTAATGAAATACAAAAAACTATACTCTTACGTATATAGTGTATTATTTTATACTATTATTGTATAATGGTAAATAAAGCGATTCACTTATTTCTACACGCGGTACAATCTAGAGCGAGATCGCAGCGGCAAACTTTGATGGGGACGGAACCGTCAAAGGCCTTATTGTAATTCCACATGACTGCCACACTGCCTTGCACATACGGCTCCTCACTATCGTTTACAAATTCCATTGACTCGCAGTACACTTTATCCGCGATGAGCACCGCCGGCACGATGTCCTCTTTGCCGTTCAACGAGATTTTACATTTCCAAGGAGTGAACGCCATGTATAAATAAATTTGGGTAATCACGACCTCGAGTATGCGTTTTCGCCCGCTTTTGAGGATGAACGGCTTTGATCCATCAACTCTAGGGCAGAAATCTGGGCCCGACATGAGCGCAGGTACGCCGCTCGGGTATATAACGTTATCATTGCCGCATGCTTGCCGCGTGCATCTGCTTTTTGTGACACACCAGGTGCAGGACTCGCTCGTTAAGCATGATGCACAAGAACTGTATACTTTGCATTCGCCCTCCTCTAAGTCTTCGATAATATCTCCGGCTAAGCAAACGTTTAAAATGCACAGAAGAAGCGGTGTTGTTTTTAAGAGCATTTTGTATCCTGATACGCTGTAAAAAATTTAAGGTAGGTTAGTTAAATTAAATTAAGTAACAAAAAATATAAAGGTTTAGTAATTACAACAAAACAATCGGTAAAATAACCCTATACATATTTAATTACTTCTATAACAATATGTTGCATTTCATTATTCCTACTAAAAATCTATTGGCATTGTATATTATTTTTTACAACATTAAAAAGGCATTATAATTGTAACTAAGTACTTATCATTATAGCCACAGGGACTTATCAAGTCAATCCGAATTATGATATTCTCAAAATATTCTATAACTATATAATGCATAACCGATATCATTAGGAACTACTTCTGAACAGGACCAATAGATAATAATCATATTAATATAGGTTTTATATTTCCATCGAAGCTTTCAAAAGTAACTAATTCTACTTACCGGAAAATGCAACTTATCTACACTGAAATGAGATTCAAACTAACTCTTACTTTATGTAGGGATTAGATACAAACGAATGGAATATGGGAATCTGCCAGTAATTGACCCGTAACTATAACGTATTAAATATTAGGTATAATGCTTTGCAATCCGTTTGTCTCAATGTTCGTGCAAGTTATTAATATTATGAATTATGATTAAATTAATAATAATAATATACAGGGTGTCCCGCTTTCGGTATACTAAGCGCGAAGGGACTTGTAGTTTTGCATACACTGATCACATAAAAAATACTTAAATAAAAAAATTACGCGATAAATTTTTTGCTAAATTTTTCCTTAAAATCCATGTATTCGTCTCTAGCTTCGCGCAGCCGGCATATACCGCTTCGCTAATGTGAGTATTTTACCGGGTACCGAAAGCCTATCGACCGATTGGTCTCTTACCTGTTCTCGGCAAAATCTTCGAAAAGATGTTGGTCGCCCGACTCAGGTTCTACTTGCTGCCTAAAATAAGCCCCCACCAGTATGGTTTCATGCCACAGAGGAGCACCGAAGACGCCCTCTATAGACTAGTGAACCATATCAGAGATAAGAGGGAGGAGAAGAAGGTTTCTGTTGTGGTTTCGCTGGACATAGAGGGAGCTTTCGACAGCGCCTGGTGGCCAGCCATAAAGGTGCGGTTGGCCGAAGTTGGGTGTCCGGTGAACATGAGGCGGGTGATTAGCAGCTACCTGAGTGAAAGGGGAGTGAACGTAAGGTATGCAGGTGTGGAAGTAAGTAGGGAGACCAACAAGGGGTGCGTACAGGGGTCCATAGGTGGACCACTCCTGTGGGACCTCTTGCTGGATCCCCTGCTGTGGATGTTAGAGGAGATGGAAGTGTTCTGTCAGGCGTTTGCCGACGACATAGTGTTAGTGTTCGATGGAGATACGGGTTTAGAAGTAGAGGTCAAGGCAAACCGCATATTAGCAAAAATTGACGAATGGGGTGTCAGAAACAAGCTAAAATTCGCGCCACACAAGACATGTGCCCTGCTCTCGACACGAAAACTAAAATATGACAAGCCACGACTTACAATGGGGAGTGTGGACATCCAATATTACGATAATATTAAGATACTGGGCCTAATTATTGATGGCGGCCTGACATTCAACGACCATGTCGGGAGCGTTTGTAAGAAGGCAATCGCCCGCTACAAGCTGTTAGCGAGAGCAGCCAGAGTAAGTTGGGGGCTTAACCCCCAAGTAGTTAAGACCATATATATCGCCGTTATAGAACCGACTATCTTGTATGCATCAGCAGCGTGGGCGCCCACAGCGGAAAGGATGGGGGTCCGAAAGAGGCTCAACACCGTTCAACGAGGTTTTGCCCAGAAGATCTGCAAAGCATATCGGACTGTCTCTCTGAACTCTGCGTTGCTGTTGGCTGGGATACTCCCTCTTGATCTCAGAATACTCGAAGCTTCGAGGCTTTATGAGATCAAGAGGGGCGTGTCGCACCCGGCGGTGATGAGGGACAGGGAGGTGGAACGAATGGCACCCGCGATTGAGGACCCACATCCGGCAGAGCAGGTAGAGCTGGGGTTCGTCTTGGTAGATGAGGGCACCTATGCCGACGTGGTTGACAGCCACGTCCATAGGATCTATACGGACGGCAGCAAGATTGAGGGTCGAGTCGGAGCCGCCCTTTCTGTATGGGAAGGTGCGATCGAGACAAAGGCCATCAAGCTTGCGTTGTCGCCGTATTGTACCGTCTATCAGGCTGAGCTCCTTGCGCTCAAAAGAGCAGTAGATATAGCCTGCAAGAGTGGAGCGGCAAAGGTCGGTGTCCTCAGCGACTCCAGATCGGCGCTCCAGGCGGTCACCCTGAGTTCCCCTCATCCCCTGGCTGTGCAAACACGGGCGGCCCTCCGAAAAGCTGCATCGCAGAGGCGGGAGGTCTCCCTGTTTTGGATCAAGGCGCACGCAGGGCTGAAGGGGAACGAACGGGCAGACGAGTTAGCCAAGGGGGCCGCTCTGGGGTTGAGGAGGAAACCGGATTACGATCTGTGTCCTGTTTCATTCGTCAAGCGTATCTTGAGACAGGATACGATTGGCGAATGGGATAGGAGATACGAAGTAGGAGGAACGGCCGGAGTCACGAAGCTCTTTTTCCCAAGCGCTGCTGCTGCATACAAAGTAGTCGGAAAAATAGACATCACACACCACATCACACAAGTACTGACTGGTCACGGCGGATTCGCCTTCTACTTGAACAGATTCAAGCTGAAGGAGAATCCGTCGTGTCTATGTCAGCCCGGAGTAGAGGAGACGGTTCCTCACCTGTTACTCGAGTGCCCTATTTTTGCAAGCAATAGATATGCTATTGAACAAAAATTAGGCATGGCGATGACGGGTGAGAATCTACCTTCCGCCCTGGGGGATAAGTTTAGGGATACTTTCTTTAAATATTGTAAATATATTGTAGAAGTAGTCAATAAGCGAAATAATGGGGTGTGATGTGATTCTGTGATATTAGGGATAGTTTCAATTGTTGTAGAATTTATTTTATTTATTTTATTTACCAGTATTTTAATATTTAATTCTGTATTTGTAATATTTTTATTTTGTAATAATTCTATTTTTAATTTATTATGTGGATATAAATTGTGATTGTAAATAAATAAAAAAAAAATGAAAATAACGTCTCTGGACAATATTCCAGAGGTGGCGCGAACACCCTGTGATGGCGGGTGCCTTTTTTAAAAAAAAAAAAAAAAAAAAAAAAAAAAAAAAAAAAAAAAAAAATGTGAGTATTTTGCCTATGAAAACATAATCTTAAACGATAGCTCACATGCGGGTGGCAAAGTTGGGTGGTTTGCTTGTTGGGGGTGTACACATGGAATTTTAAGAATTCCTCTATTTAAAAAAAAAATGAGTCTGGAATTTTATAATTATTTTTTACGTACTCAGCGTATGCAAAACTACAAGTCCCTTTGCGCTTAGTATACCGAAAGTGGGACACCCTGTATAATAGTAAACAGGTATTGTTAGTTGAAATAACACATAAGATATATTTGGAGGATTATGACAAGACTATAAATTAAGACGAAATGCAGTTAATATCTGACATAAATATCTAATATAATTACGTTAAAATATTGTCCTCATTTAATTTTTTATTAAGGGAGAAGATTTTTAAAAAATAATGGCTTTTTAGTAAGTGGAGTGTCGTGAAAACCATCTACCTACTTTGCAATAAACGGAACAGTTAACGAGATAAATTATTCAGATAAAACCATCGACACAAATTAGTCTTAAAATAGCAATAAATAATGATAAAAGGTTAAGATTATTGTAATATTTGAACCTATTAATAGTATTGTGATAAGAAACACTAAGCAAATCGTATTTTATCATATCAATGCACAATGTGCAACTTCTTGTTTCATATCTGTACATATATAAGTACATCTCTATCTACTTTTCATAAGTACATTATAATAAATTATATTCTCAAGGTTTTAAACTTTCTTGAATAGGGTATTCCAGATTGTGATAATGTGATTAAATAACATAAAACGCCGAAGCTGCACTTTTGTAGGTAAGTACCTACTGTAGGTACTACATTTGAGGCAACTGAAGCGTTTCTGCAATATGTATGCTATGCAAAAATAAATTCTATATACTTTTACATTTTGAATTAACTCCAAATCATTTTATAATTATTAAACGTACTTGTGTTCTAAATTTAATAATAGAGCACGAGAGTAGAGAAAATCACTTTAAATCTTTTGATTAATGAAAAAACGTTTAGGTATACCTACGTTACGTAAAAAAGTACTATATGACTCTCCAAATCTTTACTAAGTACCTATTTTCAATTACCTAATCGCTTATTGATACCAATGTTTAACCATTTATTTTTGTATCTCCGTTGTTCTACGGTAATTGGCAACTTAAGAAATACCTGCATAAATAGAAAATAAGTTACATTTTATAAGAAAAAATTCATTTATTAAAACCATAATTATTATCTCTTCCTTCATTCGAAGAAAATGAAGTACCTAACCATAACACACAATTTATTTACTGCCTAATATCAATACCTGATGTAGATACGTCAACCACGCGTAGGTAAGCTTGATTACTTTTAAAAATAATAAGAGAATTTTTATTCTAGAAGCTTTTATTATACATCAAACAAATCTTTTCGTAAATAATGGATATACCGCGGTATTATAAAGGATTGACGTCAGTGCGAGGTTAGATAGCTCAGTAAATATTTAATTCATTCATACACTCATCTATCAGCATGCTTAATGTTTTATTGTACGTTTTCTTTTTGCCAAAATTTCCCCGGTCGTACAAATAAAACCTGAAGAAAGCATTATTACAAGAATAGTTGCTAGGTACTATTTTCATGCGAATATTCAAGCATGCGAATATTCATACGTATTACTTGAAATAGCATTTTAGTTGATTGTTAATTTAACATTATTTACAAACAAATCCAATATGCATGAAATACCCGTAAAGTTATTACTTTGGGGAATTATCATTTACATTTAACTTGATTGAATGAATAGTAGCTAATTACATATTCTGAAAATTTTATGATTATCATATTATGCAAGTTTATATCGCGAAGTATATCTTCGAATTAGTAGGTATTAGAGAGCCTAATACCTAAGCGCTTTTTTGTGCATAGCTACAAAAAAGGTGCACTATGTGTGTGCTACAATTAAGGGATACATAATAACACACATGCTATCGCGATTGTTTCAAATCCGTAGATATCAGTATAATATTAAAATAATTTGGAAAATCCAAAAGTGCACGCCTCATAATTTTTTTTTAATAAATATTTATTAATTATTATTTTTGTTTATTTAATAACAATTAAACCACATCGAATCAGACCCTGAAAAATGAAAGGGTTCTATTCCTGAGCATACTCAAGCGTAAGAGAAAAAAAAAGACTCGATTAGTAAAGTATTTCGGTCGCTATCGTGTTAACAAGAAAAAGGATCCGCACATACAGACACACGGACGTCCAAGACAGAACTTTTTTAAACTGTTTTTTAACTAGTTTAAATAACAAAAATGACATCAAAAATATCATGAACGTTAAAAATAGTGTTTTTTCTTAATATGTGTGTGTATGTATTATCTTACAAGTGCAATGTATGATACATAAAGACATTTTAAGTTTGAAAAATCAGATGTTTTGCGCGAAGTGACAGTAGTACCCACCTCAACGCTTCGCTTATGAGGCGTGCAATATATCGACTCGAGTGAATAATTTTTTATGAGTAGAGCTTGCTAATACTTTAATTTTAATAAATTAACATTGTCAAACCCTTTCCCACGAATGAACGGCGAACGCAATGAATTCTGAGTAGGTAGCTACTTATAGTCCGGGATACATCGCCCATTTTTGCAAGTGATTACTATCAAGCTAATTTTTCGTGAGTAGCTTTATTTTGATGAGATGCCCAATAATTTCATGTACGAAACTCTCGATTGTGGTAGCTACCAGAGGAAACAAGGATAAAATATTTTGATTTGATGGTTCTCAAATATTAATTACTAACTGAATGTTTTTTTTTTGTTCAATCTCAAGATAATTATCTAAATTATTCGAAAAAATATTTGTCCTACAAAATCTATGGTTTGATCAAAGAGTCCCCCTTTCCAATGTGTATCGATAACGAAGTCATCATAAATGATTACTAACCAGCTGATTTTTTTATTTTCACTTATTTAATACTTATATAATTCAACAGACATATTGTCCTACAAATTGCGTAATAAATATTTGAGAACCGTCAAATCAAAATTTTTTATCCTTGTTACCTCTGTAAGCTACCACAATCGAGAGTTTCGTACATGAAATTATTGGGCATCTCATCAAAATAAAGCTACTCACGAAAAATTAGCTTGATAGTAATCACTTGCAAAAATGGGCGATGTATCCCGGACTATTAATTATTATTTCATAATATAAAATTATATTCCTTTTCCTTTCTTCATAATATAAAATCGTTTGTAGATGCTAGTCGTATTTATGATAACGGAATTCGGAAAGCAATCAGAAGAGCTAAAATGCCTTAAAAGCCTTTGCTAATGTTACCGCGACTTCGCTCGAATTGCCGATACTATCGTGCTGTTTCATTATAATTAAATTTACTCGGCTTTCTAATTTAATTTCAGTAAGATACTTGTGACCTTTCTCTAAGTTATTATAAAGGAAAATATTGGTTAAGTATATAGTTGAAATATAAACTTATTATGTCAGGGCTCTAGGGCTCCCGATTTACGCGAAACGTCGAGTTGCCAGAGTTCATACATTTTATTTTCCTTCAGGATTGACATTATTAAGAACAATTTTGAAGAAATTATTTTAAACCAGTTTCTAACTAACTCTAGTTTCTCCTTAAGACATATTGTTGTGCTTTACATTACAGCTTTGCATTTAGAAATTAAAAATAAATATTGTAGACCTAAAACAAATTACTATAAATTAAGCAAATAACGACATAGCATTGCATTTGCAGAGAAAGGGAGAGTGAACAGAAGAGAGATACTGAAACTACTTATTTCTTTTTGCATAAACAATTTTAATAGGACTCCATTTGTAATTTCACATCGTGATGCGATTGGATTAATGAAGTCCACTTTATTAAAGAGTTATCTATCTATCTATAGTAAACCCATAGGTGTATACGAATAAGAAACTTTATTTCACATGCTTTCTATTTAATAATAACAAAAATACTAGTGAAATCTTTGCTTTCTCTTGACTCTACGATGTTTTTAAAGAATATTGCTATCTACCTTTATTGTAACTACAACATCAAAGCGCAGTTTCAGACACCCTCGGGACATACCCTTTTAAGTTGAAAGAAAGTAAATCTTGACAATTGACCAAGATGTGTATATCTTTAAACTATTTTATTTTATTTTAACGACAAGGTAAAAACTTTCAAAATGGTAGGTTCTTTTACTGGTTTCCAGTTTACTGAAATGTCATGTAAAAATTATCTCCATTAAGAGCTGATAAACGTTTTATTCTAATACTTGACTTTAATCCTTAAATATGTACCTTAGACTATCAGCAAAGTAATTTTCTAATGGTGGAAAATGGATAGCAAAATAGCAAATTATATTGAGCGATCGGAACAGACTAGAAGTTTCCACATTTAACAGTTAAGTGACAAAGAAAGTAAAACAACTCTGTACCCACTTGAGAAGTTATCCTATTAAATAATCAATCTGCTTGTGACATTATAGTTCTTGGACCCGATGAGTTCTATGGTTTATTTAACCATTTTAACTATTGTGAAATGTGAGGTTAGTTTACTTATTCTTATGCTAGATTTCCGAAATACCAGCAAATACAAATTAGAATACTGTTAAATATAACCATGCATACAATATCATACACAGAAAAAAAATGCCACAGTTTAGAACTGTAGATAATAAGTATGTCGTTTGTTTCTCTACGTGAACCCAGCGAGGTTTCGGACAAAATATAGCGTTCAATTATCCTCCTACTACGAGGACGAGTTCAAAATATTTATCTTTTCATCCACCATTCGTATATAAGTAAATAGAATCATTATGAGCAGAAATATAGAGGTATTTTATGTGTAAGTATCTACTTTTCATAGGTAATTAAAAAAGGCTCTACCAATTCGACTATTTTTAATCATTTTTGCTAAGGCACAAGGAAGATGAAGGGAAAACACGAAAAAGTTGCAACGTTTGCTCGACCTCAGTAATAAATAAAAATTATTCCAATATAATATGATAACTAGATTTCCGCCCGCGGCTTCGCCCGTTTCAAAGGAAAACTCGCATAGTTCCCGTTCCCAAATCCCGTGGGATTTCCGGGATAAAACCTATCCTATGTGTTAATCCAAGTTACCCTCTATATGACGTGTGCTAAATTTCATTGTAATCTGTTCAGTAGTTTTTACGTGAAAGAGTAACAAACATCCATACAAACTTTCGCCTTTATATATAATAGTATATAGAACACGTGAAGAACATTTTACTACCTATAAGTTAGTATGGTTTACAAAGAAATTTCGAAACTAAGTTTGCCAATGTTAAAACTTACTGAACAGTACGCGAGTGTTCTAGATGTACAATATTTTCTAATTTCATTTTCCAAAACCATTTTCAAACCCGTGATTTAAAAACAAAAATAGATACCCTACTGTTTTTGAATCACGGTTTTCGGGTTTTGCAGGTTCAAGTTTATTCTTGTCATAAGCTTGAGATTTTTTATCCCATCATTAAAAGTTTTTTGTTTTGGTGCAAAAGTAAGTGCAAATTTTCGCGTTCGTTAATTTCATGTGCAGAATCATGTCACTGTAATACGTATTTGATTATTGAATACTCAGGATTGTACGATTGTATCTAAGAAAAATAACTTTACAGAAGAAAATATGGAAATGGTCTTTAACAAAATATCCTTAGAATTAATAAAATTAACACATAAACCGGCACTGCGCTGCAGGGCCGGATCTACCCATGGGCTTTATGGGTTGCAGCCCAGGGCCCCGAGGTTAAAAGGGCCCCAAACCCCGATAAAAAAAAAGACGGGTTGCACTCCGGGAGTGCCGGCAGAAGTGAAAACTTGATTATTAACGTTCAGCATGTTTGATATTTTGGAATGGTATCCGTCTTACGCATGGAATATAAGGGCTAAAAAAAAAAATCCGTCTTACGCTTTTTCGATCAGGCCACGTGTCCTGACGCGAGTTTAAGATTTTATACCCAAGTTTTCACTTCAAAAATAGGCGATAATTTGAAAAAAAAATCTGTAGTTTTCGAAAAACAAATTGATGAAAAATCGCATACCTACTTCAATAACTTTTGCTAACATGTAAAAGGATGTTTGCATGTTGATTTTCAACTTATAGAAAATAAATCTTATTTATTGAAACTATTTGGTTATTTAATATATTATATGCCGTGGCCATATCGTAGATTTGCTCATTTCATGAAATGATTAATCATTACACGAAATGGTCGCATTTCATGAAATGGTTAATTGTCTATTGGCCACAACATGATGTGGTTTGAGCAGATCAATGATAAGAAATCGTTTCTCGATATGGGCAACTAAACGCGCGGTTTTTTCACGAAATGATCAAAATTATTTGATCATATCGTAAAGTAGTTACATTAATCATTGGTAGAGGCGCTGCAAGCGCTGTGTTTATGTGTGGAGATGGCGGCCGCTGGCGAAAATTTTATTATTCGCAGTTAACAACTTCATAATTCGTTTGCTCGTTCGTTTAATTAAAATATGAAGAAAGTCATAGCAAAGAATTTACGACGAAGAGGTTCGAGTACTATGGAAACTGCGGATATCTTATATTAAAAAAAATGCGTCTAAAATCCTATAATTATATTTATAAACTAGCTGTTGCCCGCAGCTTCGCCTGCGTGGAACAGATAATTTTTCATGGTACAAAAATTCATCCCCTATTTGATCCCCTTGGGGGATGAATTTTCTAAAATCCTTTCTTAGGGGACGCCTACGTTATGACATCTACCTGCACGCCAAATTTCAGCCCGATACGTCCAGTGGTTTGGGCTGTGCGTTGATAGATGACTATATCAGTCACCTTTGAGTTTTATATATAAAACTAGCTGGTGCGTTGTGCGCGGGCTGCAAGCAGCCCGCGAGCCCCTTTTGCCCCTGGGTTGAAGCAATAGGGCAGTCATTAGAATATGTGTTAGAATTCCAAGTCCATTTATAATTTTCTGCTAACTGCGATTCCACAGTCAATCGGAAGTGCTTATAAATTCCCAATTCAAATATTTTCTATTTTGAAATGCTGTCGACCTTCGAGGGTGCGTGGTGCGCGGGCTGCAAGCAGCCCGCGAGCCTCTTTTGCCTCTGGGTTGAAGCAATAGGGCAGTCATTTGAAAATGCATTCGAATTTCCTGTCCATTTGTTACATCTGCTAACAGCGATTCTACAGTCAGTCGGTAATGCTTATAAATTCTCCATTCAAGTATTTTCCACTTCGGGAGGCTGCCCACCTTCGAGGGTGCATGGTGCGCGGGCTGCAAGCAGCCCGCGAAGCATCCCAGGGCAGAAATCTTCAGTCAGTTGAAAATGCATAAAAATTCCCCGTCAATATTTTGTTAATATCTGCTAACAGCGATTCCACAGTCAATCGCAAGTGCTTATAAATTTCCCATTCAAATATTTTCTATTCCGGGGGGCTGTCTACCTTCGAGGGTGCGTGGTGCGCGAGCTGCAAGCAGCTCGCGGCTCATCCCAGGGCAGAAATCTTCAGTCATTTGAAAATGCATTTGAATTTCCTGTCCATTTGTTACATCTGCTAACAGCGATTCTACAGTCAGTCGAAACTGTTTATAAATTACTTATTCAAATATTGGTTAAATTCTTGAAACGTGATCCCCGAATTTCATCATTTTGAGGTGTCTAATCGATAGCGGGCAGTGACTTTTCATAATAAACTGTTAAAGAGTTTACTTAACACGCTCGTCGCTTCGCTCCTCGCTACCTATTTGAATATTTACGCCGGCCGCTGACGTGACTTGCTCGCTTCGCTCGCTTGGCTAGTGCGGTAGTTCAAAAGTAACCTAACTCGCTCGTCGCTTCGCTCCTCGCTACTTCTTTGAGTATTTACGCCGGCCGCTGACGTGACTTGCTCGCTTCGCTCGCTTGGCTAGTGCGGTAGTTCAAAAATTAACCTAACTGGCTCGTCGCTTCGCTCCTCGCTACTTCTTTGAATATTTACGCCGGCCGCTGACGTGACTTGCTCGCTTCGCTCGCTTGGCTAGTGCAGTAGTTCAAAAGTTAACCTAACTCGCTCGTCGCTTCGCTCCTCGCTTCTTCTTTGAATATTTACGCCGGCTGCTGACGTGACTTGCTCGCTTCGCTCGCTTGGCTAGTGCGGTAGTTCAAAAGTTAACCTAACTCGCTCGTCGCTTCGCTCCTCGCTACCTATTTGAATATTTACGCCAGCCGCTGCCGTGATTCGCTCGCTTCGCTCGCTTGGCTCGTGCGGTAGTTCAAAAGTTAATAAATATTTTCTACTCCGGGAGGCTGTCGACCTTCGAGGTTGCGTGGTGCGCGGGCAGCAAGCAGCCCGCGGCGCCGTCTTTTGCCGTTGCTATTCAATTACCCTTCCTACTATGGAAATTTCCATACAAAATTTTCGAAAAAAAAAATTTCGCTTCTTACCAAAAATTTTTATATGCCTGGAAGCGGACCAGGTTTTGAAGCATTTTTTACTTCGGCGACCCCGACCTACCTGCCACCGGTTTAGAGAGCCGTTGAATTTCGTGATGTATGGAAAATGGAAACCGAGGGTCGGAGAGAAATTCTGAGTATGCAGTTTTGTAAATCTGGCCGATTAGAGAACAGAAATCAATTTTCAGACCGATCATAAAGTAACCGGCGCCACCATCTTGCTTTGAAAAATTGGCCATTTTTGAAAAAAAAATTGCGTCCAATTTGAAATTTCTCCATTGCCCTGGTAGCGCCCCATCTTCCTGATCATTTTTTAGTTCTACACCCCCCACCTATCTGGCGCCGTTTCGGAGAGCCGTCGAATTTCGCGTTGTATGAAACTCGGAAACCAGCGATGGAAACTCGATGATGAGTATTCCAACGTAATGTGAGGCTCGATTAAAGCCCCTGTGCCAAGTTTCAGCTCGATCGGACCAGCGACGGCCATTTTAGCATTTGTATGGCGGCGGCCATTTTTTCCGCCATTTTGAATTTTTTTCACTATCTGTGGTAATTGCTCGAGGTCTACTACAAGTTTAGTTTGAGCACCCCAGATGTAGCTGCTACCGTTTGCGCGGGCCGTTGACCGTCTTCGCGAGATGAGGGAAAGTTTAAGATTTCGTATTTTTCTGGATATCCTGGGAGCTGGGCGAGTATGAATGCATCATTGGTGTATTTCTCCGTTGCGCCACCTCGTCTAAATTTACGTTTTTATGTTTGCGCCAAAAATGGAAAAATTCCAAAATCGAGCGTCCCACTACGGCTCCCTGGTAGCGTCCCAGGGTGGTGATCATTTTTAGTTCCGGGACCCCCCACTCAACTCGCACTGTTTCCGCGGGCCGTTGGATTTTACGTTGTATGGAAGTTGTAAACTGGGGCCCGGAGCCACTCGAACGGGGCACCGATCGATTGGCCGGCTCGAACAGAGCACGTGTGCCAAATTTGAGACGTAAGGATTCATAAACGGCGATTTTGGCAAAGTACGGCGGCCATCTTGTTTTCGCGAAAATCGCCATTTTTCCACCACCCCTGGTAATCGCCACCAGTTCCGAGCATTTTTTGTTCAGACACCCCCCCTCCAGGTATCACCGTTTTTGCGCACCTCCAGGGGTCCACTCGGTTTTCGAAGATGATCGAGATCGCTATATTTTTCCGGTGGTCACTGGGAGCACCTCTACACGATCACGTCGAAATCCCCCCAACTTTCCCCGTAGTTTCCGAGAAACCCGATGTCAGTGAGTCAGTCAGTGAGTGGTAGTGTAGCTTTATATATATATGACTAGCTGGTGCGTTGTGCGCGGGCTGCAAGCAGCCCGCGAGCCCCTTTTGCCCCTGGGTTGAAGCAATAGGGCAGTCATTAGAATATGTGTTAGAATTCCAAGTCCATTTATAATTTTCTGCTAACTGCGATTCCACAGTCAATCGGAAGTGCTTATAAATTCCCAATTCAAATATTTTATATTTTGAAATGCTGTCGACCTTCGAGGGTGCGTGGTGCGCGGGCTGCAAGCAGCCCGCGAGCCTCTTTTGCCTCTGGGTTGAAGCAATAGGGCAGTCATTTGAAAATGCATTCGAATTTCCTGTCCATTTGTTACATCTGCTAACAGCGATTCTACAGTCAGTCGGTAATGCTTATAAATTCTCCATTCAAGTATTTTCCACTTCGGGAGGCTGCCCACCTTCGAGGGTGCGTGGTGCGCGGGCTGCAAGCAGCCCGCGAAGCATCCCAGGGCAGAAATCTTCAGTCAGTTGAAAATGCATAAAAATTCCCCGTCAATTTGTTAATATCTGCTAACAGCGATTCCACAGTCAATCGCAAGTGCTTATAAATTTCCCATTCAAATATTTTCTATTCCGGGGGGCTGTCTACCTTCGAGGGTGCGTGGTGCGCGAGCTGCAAGCAGCTCGCGGCTCATCCCAGGGCAGAAATCTTCAGTCATTTGAAAATGCATTTGAATTTCCTGTCCATTTGTTACATCTGCTAACAGCGATTCTACAGTCAGTCGAAACTGTTTATAAATTACTTATTCAAATATTGGTTAAATTCTTGAAATGTGATCCCCGAATTTGAGGTGTCTAATCGATAGCGGGCAGTGACTTTTCATAATAAACTGTTCAAGAGTTTACTTAACACGCTCGTCGCTTCGCTCCTCGCTACCTATTTGAATATTTACGCCGGCCGCTGACGTGACTTGCTCGCTTCGCTCGCTTGGCTAGTGCGGTAGTTCAAAAGTAACCTAACTCGCTCGTCGCTTCGCTCCTCGCTACTTCTTTGAGTATTTACGCCGGCCGCTGACGTGACTTGCTCGCTTCGCTCGCTTGGCTAGTGCGGTAGTTCAAAAGTAACCTAACTCGCTCGTCGCTTCGCTCCTCGCTACTTCTTTGAATATTTACGCAGGCCGCTGACGTGACTTGCTCGCTTCGCTCGCTTGGCTAGTGCGGTAGTTCAAAAGTTAACCTAACTCGCTCGTCGCTTCGCTCCTCGCTACCTATTTGAATATTTACGCCGGCCGCTGGCGTGACTTGCTCGCTTCGCTCGCTTGGCTAGTGCGGTAGTTTAAAAGTTAACCTAACTCGCTCGTCGCTTCGCTCCTCGCTACCTATTTGAATATTTACGCCAGCCGCTGCCGTGATTCGCTCGCTTCGCTCGCTTGGCTCGTGCGGTAGTTCAAAAGTTAATAAATATTTTCTACTCCGGGAGGCTGTCGACCTTCGAGGTTGCGCGGTGCGCGGGCAGCAAGCAGCCCGCGGCGCCGTCTTTTGCCGTTGCTATTCAATAACCCTTCCTACTATGGAAATTTCCATACAAAATTTTTGAAAAAAAAAAATTTCGCTTTTTACCAAAAATTTTTATATGCCTGAAAGCGGACCAAGATTTGAAGCATTTTTTACTTCGGCGACCCCGACCTACCTGCCACCGGTTCAGAGAGCCGTTGAATTTCGTGATGTATGGAAAATGGAAACCGAGGGTCGGAGAGAAATTCTGAGTATGCAGTTTTGTAAATCTGGCCGATTAGAGCACAGAAATCAATTTTCAGACCGATCGTAAAGTAACCGGCGCCACCATCTTGCTTTGAAAAATTGGCCATTTTTGAAAAAAAAATTGCGTCCAATTTGAAATTTCTCGATTGCCCTGGTAGCGCCCCATGTTTCTGATCATTTTTTAGTTCTACACCCCCCACCTATCTGGCGCCGTTTCAGAGAGCCGTCGAATTTCGCGTTGTATGAAACTCGGAAACCAGCGATAGAAAATCGATGATGAGTATGCCAACGTAATGTGAGGCTCGATTAAAGCCCCTGTGCCAAGTTTCAGCGCGATCGGACCAGCGATGGCCATTTTAGCATTTGTATGGCGGCGGCCATTTTTTTCGCCATTTTGAATTTTTTTCACCATCTGTGGTAATTGCTCGAGGTCTACTACACATTTAGTTTGAGCACCCCAGATGTAGCTGCTACCGTTTGCGCGGGCCGTTGACCGTCTCCGCGGGCTGTGAGAAAGTTCAAAATTTCGGATTTTTCTGGATATCCTGGGAGCTGGGTGAGTATGAATGCGTCATTGGTGTGTTTCTCCGTCGTGCCACCTTGGCTAAATTTACGTTTTTATGTTTGCGCCAAAAATTGAAAAATTCCAAAATCGAGCGTCCCACTATGGCTCCCTGGTAGCGTCCCAGGGTGGTGATCATTTTTAGTTCAGGGACCCCCCACCCAACTCGCACCGTTTCCGCGGGCCGTTGGATTTTCCAATGTATGAAAGTCGGAAACTGGGGCCCGGAGCCACTCGAACGGGGCGCCGATCGATTCGCCGGCTCAAACAGAGCACGTGTGCCAATTTTGAGACGTAAGGATTCATAAACGGCGATTTTGGCAAAGTACGGCGGCCATCTTGTTTTCGCGAAAATCCCCATTTTTCCACCTCCCCTGGTAATCGCCACCAGTTCTGAGCATTTTTTGTTCAGACACCCCCCCCCCAGGTGGCACCGTTTTTGCGCACCTCCAGGGGTCCACTCGGTATTCGAAGATGATCGAGATCGCTATATTTTTCCTCTGGTCTCCCGGCACACCTCTACACGATCACGTCCAAATCCCCCCCACTTTCCACGTAGTTTCCGAGAAAACCGATGTCAGTCAGTCAGTGAGTGAGTGGTAGTGTAGCTTTATATAATATAAACTAGCTGGTGCGTTGTGCGCGGGCTGCAAGCAGCCCGCGAGCCCCTTTTGCCCCCGGGTTGAAGCAATAAGGCAGTCATTTGAAAATGCATCCGAATTTTCTGTCCATTTGTTACATCTGCTAACAGCGAATCTACAGTCAGTCGGTAATGCTTATAAATTCCCCATTCAAGTATTTTTCACTCCGGGAGGCTGTCCACCTTTGAGGGAGCGTGGTGCGGAAGCATCCCAGGGCAGAAATCTTCAGTCATTTAAAAATGCATTAAAATTCCCCGTCAATTTGTTATTATCTGCTAACAGCGATTCCGCAGTCAATCGGAAGTGCTTATAAATTTCCCATTCAAATATTTTCTATTCCGGGGGGCTGTCCACCTTCGAGGGAGGTTCATAATAAACTGTTCAAGACAATAAATGTGTGAAGATGTATAAAACATATTGAAAACTTCAAGTCTTTTTAGTAGCGTCGTTTAAAATCAAATTCATTATGCTTTCGGCACTAAAAATATCTAAGTGAAAGCCATAGGACTACAGTCAAAGGGTGTATCGAATAAGATATAGTTACACTATAAAAATAACTACTTTAAAAAAACCGACTTCAAAAACGGAAAAGTAAAAAATAATTAATTACTACATATTATTTAGTTGTTATTCACTATATAGGTTTGAAGTCGGTGCCAAGCACTAAGCACTTATTAAACTACGCTATTTTTTGATACAAGAACTACGATTATTTCGATACAAGAACTACCTACTTGCAATTCAATTACATTATTCGCAATACAAAAAATTGGCTATTTTCGATACAAAAACTACACTACTCTTGGTGTAAGTCTTACGCTTATAAAGCGTGAACGATTGGGCTCATTCACTCAATAAATGTGTGAAGATGTATATAATATTATTACGTATTGAAAACTTCAGTCTTTTTAGTAGCTTCGTTTAAAATCAAATTAATTATGCTTTCGGCACTAAAAATAAGAACCTACTTTTCTGTTTTTGAAGTCGGTTTTTTTTAATGTAGTTTTAATAGTTATTAACCTACGTAGTTTTTTTTGTTTGAGTGGGAATCGCCCTAAAGTCGCTTCTGTTCAAGAGTTTACTTAACACGCTCGTCGCTTCGCTCCTCGCTACCTATTTGAATATTTACGCCGGCCGCTGACGTGACTTGCTCGCTTCGCTCGCTTGGCTAGTGCGGTAGTTCAAAAGTTAACCTAACTCGCTCGTCGCTTCGCTCCTCGCTACTTCTTTGAATATTTACGCCGGCCGCTGACGTGACTTGCTCGCTTCGCTCGCTTGGCTAATGCAGTAGTTCAAAAGTTAACCTAACTCGCTCGTCGCGTCGCTCCTCGCTACTTCTTTGAATATTTACGCCGGCCGCTGACGTGACTTGCTCGCTTCGCTCGCTTGGCTAGTGCGGTAGTTCAAAAGTTAACCTAACTCGCTCGTCGCTTCGCTCCTCGCTACTTCTTTGAATATTTACGCCGGCCGCTGACGTGACTTGCTCGCTTCGCTCGCTTGGCTAATGCAGTAGTTCAAAAGTTAACCTAACTCGCTCGTCGCGTCGCTCCTCGCTACTTCTTTGAATATTTACGCCGGCCGCTGACGTGACTTGCTCGCTTCGCTCGCTTGGCTAGTGCAGTAGTTCAAAAGTTAACCTAACTCGCTCGTCGCTTCGCTCCTCGCTACTTCTTTGAATATTTACGCCGGCCGCTGACGTGACTTGCTCGCTTCGCTCGCTTGGCTAGTGCGGTAGTTCAAAAGTTAACCTAACTCGCTCGTCGCTTCGCTCCTCGCTACTTCTTTCAATATTTACGCCGGCCGATGCCGCGACTCGCTCGCTTCGCTCGCTTGACTCGTGCGGTAGTTCAAAAGTTAACCTAACATGCTCGTCGCTTCGCTCCTCGCTACCTATTTGAATATTTACGCCCGCCGCTGCCGTGATTCGCTCGCTTCGCTCGCTTGGCTCGTGCGGTAGTTCAAAAGTTAATAAATATTTTCTACTCCGGGAGGCTGTCGACCTTCGAGGTTGCGCGGTGCGCGGGCAGCAAGCAGCCCGCGGTGTCGTCTTTTGCCGTTGCTATTCAATTACCCTTCCTACTATGGAAATTTCCATACAAAATTTTCGAAAAAAAAAAATTCGCTTTTTAACAAAAACAATTATATGCCTGGAAGCGGACCAGGTTTTGAAGTATTTTTTACTTAGGCGACCCCGACCTACCTGTCACCGGTTCAGAGAGCCGTTGAATTTCCTGATGTATGGAAAATGGAAACCAGGGGTCGGAGAGAGATTCTGAGTATTCAGTTTTGTAAATCTGACCGATCAGAGCACAGAAGTCAATTTTCAGACCGATCGTGAAGTAACCGGCGCCACCATCTTGCCTCAAAAAATCGGCCATTTTTGAAAAAAAAATTGCGTCCAAATTGAAATTTCTCCATTGCCCTGGTAGCACCCCATCTTCCTGATCATTTTTTAGTTCTACACCCCCCACCTATCTCGCGCCGTTTCGGAGAGCCGTCGAATTTTGCGTTGTATGAAACTCGGAAACCAGCGGTGGAAACTCGATTATGAGTATGCCAACTTAATATGCGGCTCGACTAAAGCCCCTGTGCCAATTTTCAGCGCGATCGGACCAGCGATGGCCGTTTTAGAATTTGTATGGCGGCGGCCATTTTTTCCGCCATTTTGAATTTTTTTCACTATCTGTGGTAATTGCTCGAGGTCTACTACAAGTTTAGTTTGAGCACCCCAGATGTAGCTGCTACCGTTTGCGCGGGCCGTTGACCGTCTCCGCGGGCTGTGAGAAAGTTCAAAATTTCGGATTTTTCTGGATATCCTGGGAGCTGGGCGAGTACGAACGCGGTGTGAGTGTGTTTCCGCGATGCGCCACCTCGTCTAAATTTACGTTTTTATGTTTGCGCCAAAAATGGAAAAATTCCAAAATCGAGCGTCCCACTACGGCTCCCTGGTAGCGTCCCAGGGAGGTGATCATTTTTAGTTCCGACACCCCCCACCCAACTCGCACCGTTTCCGCGGGCCGTTGGATTTTCCAATGTATGAAAGTCGGAAACTGGGGCCCGGAGCCACTCGAACGGGGCACCGATCGATTTGCCGGCTCGAACAGAGCACGTGTGCCAAATTTGAGACGTAAGGATTCATAAACGGCGATTTTGGCAAAGTACGGCGGCCATCTTGTTTTCGCGAAAATCCACATTTTTCCACCTCCCCTGGTAATCGCCACCAGTTCTGAGCATTTTTTGTTCAGACACCCCCCCCCAGGTGGCACCGTTTTTGCGCACCTCCAGGGGTCCACTCGGTATTCGAAGATGATCAAGATCGCTATATTTTTTCTCTGGTCTCTCAGCACACCTCTACACGATCACGTCAAAATCCCCCCCACTTTCCACTTAGTTTCCGAGAAAACCGATGTCAGTCAGTCAGTGAGTCAGTGGTAGTGTAGCTTTATATATTATAACTAGCTGGTGCGTTGTGCGCGGGCTGCAAGCAGCCCGCGAGCCCCTTTTGCCCCTGGGTTGAAGCAATAGGGCAGTCATTAGAATATGTGTTAGAATTCCAAGTCCATTTATAATTTTCTGCTAACTGCGATTCCACAGTCAATCGGAAGTGCTTATAAATTCCCAATTCAAATATTTTCTATTTTGAAATGCTGTCGACCTTCGAGGGTGCGTGGTGCGCGGGCTGCAAGCAGCCCGCGAGCCTCTTTTGCCTCTGGGTTGAAGCAATAGGGCAGTCATTTGAAAATGCATTCGAATTTCCTGTCCATTTGTTACATCTGCTAACAGCGATTCTACAGTCAGTCGGTAATGCTTATAAATTCTCCATTCAAGTATTTTCCACTTCGGGAGGCTGCCCACCTTCGAGGGTGCATGGTGCGCGGGCTGCAAGCAGCCCGCGAAGCATCCCAGGGCAGAAATCTTCAGTCAGTTGAAAATGCATAAAAATTCCCCGTCAATATTTTGTTAATATCTGCTAACAGCGATTCCACAGTCAATCGCAAGTGCTTATAAATTTCCCATTCAAATATTTTCTATTCCGGGGGGCTGTCTACCTTCGAGGGTGCGTGGTGCGCGAGCTGCAAGCAGCTCGCGGCTCATCCCAGGGCAGAAATCTTCAGTCATTTGAAAATGCATTTGAATTTCCTGTCCATTTGTTACATCTGCTAACAGCGATTCTACAGTCAGTCGAAACTGTTTATAAATTACTTATTCAAATATTGGTTAAATTCTTGAAACGTGATCCCCGAATTTCATCATTTTGAGGTGTCTAATCGATAGCGGGCAGTGACTTTTCATAATAAACTGTTAAAGAGTTTACTTAACACGCTCGTCGCTTCGCTCCTCGCTACCTATTTGAATATTTACGCCGGCCGCTGACGTGACTTGCTCGCTTCGCTCGCTTGGCTAGTGCGGTAGTTCAAAAGTAACCTAACTCGCTCGTCGCTTCGCTCCTCGCTACTTCTTTGAGTATTTACGCCGGCCGCTGACGTGACTTGCTCGCTTCGCTCGCTTGGCTAGTGCGGTAGTTCAAAAATTAACCTAACTGGCTCGTCGCTTCGCTCCTCGCTACTTCTTTGAATATTTACGCCGGCCGCTGACGTGACTTGCTCGCTTCGCTCGCTTGGCTAGTGCAGTAGTTCAAAAGTTAACCTAACTCGCTCGTCGCTTCGCTCCTCGCTTCTTCTTTGAATATTTACGCCGGCTGCTGACGTGACTTGCTCGCTTCGCTCGCTTGGCTAGTGCGGTAGTTCAAAAGTTAACCTAACTCGCTCGTCGCTTCGCTCCTCGCTACCTATTTGAATATTTACGCCAGCCGCTGCCGTGATTCGCTCGCTTCGCTCGCTTGGCTCGTGCGGTAGTTCAAAAGTTAATAAATATTTTCTACTCCGGGAGGCTGTCGACCTTCGAGGTTGCGTGGTGCGCGGGCAGCAAGCAGCCCGCGGCGCCGTCTTTTGCCGTTGCTATTCAATTACCCTTCCTACTATGGAAATTTCCATACAAAATTTTCGAAAAAAAAAATTTCGCTTCTTACCAAAAATTTTTATATGCCTGGAAGCGGACCAGGTTTTGAAGCATTTTTTACTTCGGCGACCCCGACCTACCTGCCACCGGTTTAGAGAGCCGTTGAATTTCGTGATGTATGGAAAATGGAAACCGAGGGTCGGAGAGAAATTCTGAGTATGCAGTTTTGTAAATCTGGCCGATTAGAGAACAGAAATCAATTTTCAGACCGATCATAAAGTAACCGGCGCCACCATCTTGCTTTGAAAAATTGGCCATTTTTGAAAAAAAAATTGCGTCCAATTTGAAATTTCTCCATTGCCCTGGTAGCGCCCCATCTTCCTGATCATTTTTTAGTTCTACACCCCCCACCTATCTGGCGCCGTTTCGGAGAGCCGTCGAATTTCGCGTTGTATGAAACTCGGAAACCAGCGATGGAAACTCGATGATGAGTATTCCAACGTAATGTGAGGCTCGATTAAAGCCCCTGTGCCAAGTTTCAGCTCGATCGGACCAGCGACGGCCATTTTAGCATTTGTATGGCGGCGGCCATTTTTTCCGCCATTTTGAATTTTTTTCACTATCTGTGGTAATTGCTCGAGGTCTACTACAAGTTTAGTTTGAGCACCCCAGATGTAGCTGCTACCGTTTGCGCGGGCCGTTGACCGTCTTCGCGAGATGAGGGAAAGTTTAAGATTTCGTATTTTTCTGGATATCCTGGGAGCTGGGCGAGTATGAATGCATCATTGGTGTATTTCTCCGTTGCGCCACCTCGTCTAAATTTACGTTTTTATGTTTGCGCCAAAAATGGAAAAATTCCAAAATCGAGCGTCCCACTACGGCTCCCTGGTAGCGTCCCAGGGTGGTGATCATTTTTAGTTCCGGGACCCCCCACTCAACTCGCACTGTTTCCGCGGGCCGTTGGATTTTACGTTGTATGGAAGTTGTAAACTGGGGCCCGGAGCCACTCGAACGGGGCACCGATCGATTGGCCGGCTCGAACAGAGCACGTGTGCCAAATTTGAGACGTAAGGATTCATAAACGGCGATTTTGGCAAAGTACGGCGGCCATCTTGTTTTCGCGAAAATCGCCATTTTTCCACCACCCCTGGTAATCGCCACCAGTTCCGAGCATTTTTTGTTCAGACACCCCCCCTCCAGGTATCACCGTTTTTGCGCACCTCCAGGGGTCCACTCGGTTTTCGAAGATGATCGAGATCGCTATATTTTTCCGGTGGTCACTGGGAGCACCTCTACACGATCACGTCGAAATCCCCCCAACTTTCCCCGTAGTTTCCGAGAAACCCGATGTCAGTGAGTCAGTCAGTGAGTGGTAGTGTAGCTTTATATATATATGATATAGATTCCAGTATATTATTGAAATTGTTTCTTTTCTAAAAAGCGATTCACTTCTGGCACTCGCCGGACGCTGCCGCGGCACGCTCGCTTTGCTCGCTCGTCTAGTGCGTTGTTTTAACAAAGTCTAACCTAACTATTTCCTATTACAGAAACGATTCGCTTCTGGCACTTGCCGGCTGCCGCCGCGGCACTAACTTGAAAAACAATAAACCAGTTTTTAAAATATTCTGAATAATATTATTAAATATTCTTGTAATATTTTATGGACTCCCTTTATTTTATACGATCTGGCCAAATGTGGATGACAAAATCGTGAAACGTTGACGATTCAACGATTTGGTCAAACTATGTAAGCCACATCATGAAATGCGACCATTTCGTGAAATGATCAATCATTACATTAATTCACATTCACATTCACATTCACATTCACATTGTTCGTTGTTCGTTGTTCGTTGTTCGTTGTTCGTTGTTCGTTGTTCGTTTTTCGTTGTTCGTTGTTCGTTGTTCGTTGTTCGTTGTTCGTTGTTCGATGTTCGTTGTTCGTGTTTGTGTTTGTGTTTGTGTTCGAATTAAAATTCGAGTTTGTGTTCGTGTTTGTGTTCGTGTTCGTGTTCGTTGTTCGTTGTTCGTTGTTCGTTGTTCGTTGTTCTTTGTTCGTTGTTCGTTGTTCGTTGTTCGTTGTTCGTTGTTCGTTGTTCGTTGATCGTTGTTCGTTGTTCGTTGTTCGTTGTTCGTTGTTCGTTGTTCGTTGTTCGTTGTTCGTAGTTCGTTGTTCGTTGTTCGTTGTTCGTTGTTCGTTGTTCGTTGTTCGCTGTTCGCTGTTCGCTGTTCGCTGTTCGCTGTTCGCTGTTCGCTGTTCGCTGTTCGCTGTTCGCTGTTCGCTGTTCGCTGTTCGCTGTTCGCTGTTCGCTGTTCGCTGTTCGCTGTTCGCTGTTCGCTGTTCGCTGTTCGCTGTTCGTTTTTCGTTGTTCGTTGTTCGCTGTGTTCGTTGTGTTCGTTGTTCGTTGTTCGTTGTTCGTTGTTCGTTGTTCGTTGTTCGTTGTTCGTTGTTCGTTGTTCGTTGTTCGTTGTTCGTTGTTCGTTGTTCGTTGTTCGTTGTTCGTTGTTCGTTGTTCGTTGTTCGTTGTTCGTTGTTCGTTGTTCGTTGTTCGTAATCGTTGTTCGTTGTTCGTTGTTCGTTGTTCGTTGTTCGTTGTTCGTTGTTCGTTGTTCGTTGTTCGTTGTTTATTTATTTATTTATTTATTTATTTAAAAAAGGCTTACCAACTAGATACATAATTTTTTGTTCAAACAATTCAATATTTACTGAAAATAAACATTAGTATTTACGTATCTAAATTACAGGTAGGCACCGCTTTAACAATTTTTCATAAAAATTAAATTATATCTAAATTGAAACCAAAAAGTAAAAACTTAAATTACAATTTGTTCGTGTTTGTGTTTGTGTTTGTGTTTGTTTTTGTGTTCGTGTTCGTGTTCGTGAATTGAATTTGAATTTAAATTTGAATTTGAATTTGAATTTGACTTTGAATTTGAATTTGAATTTAAATTTGAATTTGAATTTGAATTTGAATTTGAATTTGAATTCGAATTTGAATTATAGAGTTTGTGTTCGTGTTCTTGTTCGTGTTCGTTGTTCGTTGTTCGTTGTTCGTTGTTCGTTGTTCGTTGTTCGTTGTTCGTTGTTCGTTGTTCGTTGTTCGTTGTTCGTTGTTCGTTGTTCGTTGTTCGTTGTTCGTTGTTCGTTGTTCGTTGTTCGTTGTTCGTTGTTCGTTGTTCGTTGTTCGTTGTTCGTTGTTCGTTGGTCGTTGTTCGTTGTTCGTTGTTCGTTGTTCGTTGTTCGTTGTTCGTTGTTCGTTGTTCGTTGTTCGTTGTTCGTTGTTCGTTGTTCGTTGTTCGTTGTTCGTTGTTCGTTGTTCGTTGTTCGTTGTTCGATGTTCGTGTTTGTGTTTGTGTTTGTGTTTGTTTTTGTGTTCGTGTTCGTGTTCGTGAATTGAATTTGAATTTGAATTTGAATTTGAATTTAAATTTGAATTTGAATTAGAGAGTTTGTGTTCGTGTTCGTTGTTCGTTGTTCGTTGTTCGTTGTTCGTTGTTCGTTGTTCGTGTTCTTGTTCTTGTTCGTTGTTCGTTGTTCGTTGTTCGTTGTTCGTTGTTCGCTGTTCGCTGTTCGCTGTTCGCTGTTCGCTGTTCGCTGTTCGCTGTTCGCTGTTCGCTGTTCGCTGTTCGCTGTTCGCTGTTCGCTGTTCGCTGTTCGCTGTTCGCTGTTCGCTGTTCGCTGTTCGCTGTTCGCTGTTCGCTGTTCGCTGTTCGCTGTTCGCTGTTCGCTGTTCGCTGTTCGCTGTTCGCTGTTCGCTGTTCGCTGTTCGCTGTTCGCTGTTCGCTGTTCGCTGTTCGCTGTTCGCTGTTCGCTGTTCGCTGTTCGCTGTTCGCTGTTCGCTGTTCGCTGTTCGCTGTTCGCTGTTCGCTGTTCGCTGTTCGCTGTTCGCTGTTCGCTGTTCGCTGTTCGCTGTTCGCTGTTCGCTGTTCGCTGTTCGCTGTTCGCTGTTCGCTGTTCGCTGTTCGCTGTTCGCTGTTCGCTGTTCGCTGTTCGCTGTTCGCTGTTCGCTGTTCGCTGTTCGCTGTTCGCTGTTCGCTGTTCGCTGTTCGCTGTTCGCTGTTCGCTGTTCGCTGTTCGCTGTTCGCTGTTCGCTGTTCGCTGTTCGCTGTTCGTTGTTCGTTGTTCGTTGTTCGTTGTTCGTTGTTCGTTGTTCGTTGTTCGTTGTTCGATGTTCGTGTTTGTGTTTGTGTTTGTGTTTGTGTTCGTGTTCGTGTTCGTGAATTGAATTTGAATTTGAATTTGAATTTGAATTTGAATTTGAATTTGAATTTGAATTTGAATTTGAATTTGAATTTGAATTTGAATTTGAATTTGAATTTGAATTTGAATTTGATTTTGAATTTGATTTTGAATTTGAATTTGAATTTGAATTTGAGAGTTCGTGTTCGTGTTCGTGTTTTTATATAATAAGAAGAGAAGATTAAATAACATTATTTTATTATATTTTTATTATCTCTATACATATTATGTATAAAAAAATACGTGTCACTTTGTTTGTCCGCGATAGACTCCTGAATTAGTCCTCCTGAGTTCCTCCTGAAACGATTTAAAATAAAATTTGATTATGTTAAAATAACAAAATTGCGAAAATAAGTATGAAACTAATATGAACATTTCCAAAAAAAAAGGCCCCTGGGTAGTTTCAGCCCAGAGCCCCAAGAGTTCACGGTCCGGCCCTGCCGCGCTGCAATTTCTGCCAATGCTCCGTGTTTCAAGTCGACATCAGAATTTTCACTCGCTATTATTATTTCATTAGGGACTGCTGTGGTTCCATTAACGATTAACTGGAATACCATGTTCAGTCGGGAATCGAATTAGAAACGTTAAGTCGTTTCCAACAGCCAGCGGCCAACTCTGATTACACATTCCCCGCCAATTCTACGGAGAGCAATTTTATTTTATTAGTTGGAGTTTAACCTTCGTCTGCTTTCTAGGAACTATCTCGCTAACTTACTCGCTAATATCTCGCTTTATGTTTCATTTTCAGTGGGTGTCACATTTTTCAGATGTCAATATTCGTCGATGTCCAACTTGGGGCTTATTTTTCAGAATGGTTTTCGAATGTGCCCGAATAATTTGTAAAAAAAAATGAGAAACAGAAAATGTTTAGGTAGGTCTAAATTTAGTACCTACCGATGATAACAAAGTCAACCCTGTCGTTATTTTTCATTTGTAAAACGCGAACAAACGCGTCACCTGATATTTATTGTTGATTGGAATCATTTGTTATTTGCTTGTTTTGCTTGCTATGTTTGTTATTTGGATTTGATGATAATTCCGAATTAAAAGTCGAATGGTTGGAGCTTTTAAGAGATGTTAAAGTGATACATTAGCTCACTTAGGTACCTCTATAAATTTAAAATAAAATATCCCAACAGAGCCTTGTTCGGAAGGTTGATAATTTTATAAATTATAATCGGTTTATAAGATAGATAAACGAAGAAAAATCCAATATGCTAATAAAAACGATTTCGTCAATAATGTCAGTAAATAGTAGGTATATATATGTAGGTAGATACCAGCTACTTGTTAGTTCAGTATCCATAAATTAGACGATCGCCATAGTTATCAAAGCAATTCGCCTCTCACAGACTTCTCAAGCAATCTCGTTACGACTAATCAGAGTTCTTATCTCGAGATTGACTCGTTAGGCTTATACTTGAACCTTTTATTAAAGAAATAAGGCTCTGATTGATATAAATATTATGAAATTAGGCTTTAAATCAACCTTTTAGTAAATAGTAATAAGATTTATTAAATAAGTAGGTACTCGAATGGCATTAATTGCTTCTCAAAGATGGCAAACAACATTAAAAATACTTGAAGCATAAAATTATTGATAATTGTTAATCTAATATATATGTAATATGTATAATAGACTTAAATATTACTGAAGTCTGAAACGTATAGTCAGCCAATTTGCCCCTTACAATGAATAAAATATGTAGGTAAGTACAATGTTTACAGTTATGGCTTTAACAAAGCAATATTTGCAAGCGTTAAGTACTAAGCATAACTTGCAAAAGCAAATACCACCCTTTACCTTTACAAATAGTTTCCTTCAGTGAACTTCCGTAGCTCACAGCTAGAGATGTGATTTCACGCTCCATTAAAACACATGTATTCAAGCCAAACTTACCTTAGGTACATAATATTATAAGCGCGTGAATGTGCATTATTGCTTTTGACAGGACTAGAAGGTTGTTGCTTGCTATTGACATGACTATCTAATGCTTTAGTATGTAGGACAACATATTGTGTTGAGTTTTGCAAATAATGTTTTGTTCTATACATAACTATATTACTTCTGCGTAATTTCGAAAACAAAACAAAATGAAATAAAAAAGGATATAACTTCAGTGGGTCATTTGATTGCTTCGTATAGATTACATGTTCAAGTATCAACGACGTCATAAATGTAGAGTTTATAATAATACCATTCACATAACAATTTCCACCAGCTAAGTTAAACAACAAGCTGGTTTTAAATTATCGGAATTATGCATAATCACCCCAAATAATTTAATTACATTTGATATTCAATTACCTATAAACCAAAAGTGAATTTTATTTTGTTATTCGTGTGTTCCCCGCTCCCGGGTCTAACCATCTTGGGCCTTAAGAATTTTCGTCTAAATTTTAAACATAGATACACTTCAGTATAATACGGTCTTCATTCATGAAAAATAAACATTACCTACTATAGTTTCGAGACATGGAGCAATTTTCTTAAACAAGCATACTGAGATCCATTCTCAGGCAGAGATATCTAATATTAAGGATGCTCACATTATGTCGCCGTTTTTTTTTCTAAAAACCCTTTAAAATTAAATAACCTAAAAAATTATAAGTACGTAGGTACGTACGTAACTTAAAATAATTTTCGTTATTGAACATAATATAATAAAAAATCAGTGGTGGCTGGCGGGCGTGCAATAAATAAATTGATTTTTCAATTTATCTGTGCATGTTATAAAATATAACATCACCACTGTTCGAACATGGTTCGAACGGTGAAGGAAAACATCGTAAGGAAACCGACATGTCAAAGGTCAAAGAATCAAAAGTTCGACGACATGTGACATCCGCCAACCCGCCCGTGTCCAAGCGGCAAGCAGTGGGAAAATAATTATATAGGCTGATGATGATGATGAACATAATGTCACACCAAATGTTGGAAAAATTTGTGACAATCTACTTAATTAATCTATCTACTTAATTACAATGAAATTTTCACCAGGTAGGTGAATTTTTAGTCTTTGATTATTCTACGAAACCGATTGTAAAATATTCAAAATTAACAATGATTTTGAAATTATTTGTTTAAGCTTTATTTATACAAAACAACAGTGTACAATTTTGTAAAACGCAGCGCAAAATCTGTAAGCGCCAGCAGCAACTGTGTTCCAGCAAAAACTGTTAGTTCATTTATTTTATTTTCTTTTCCATGGATGCGGCGAATTACCTGAACCTTTGTTAGAAGTGCAAAGTTAAAATTACCGCAAATATTCGCGTTTCGTGCGCTTTGTTGAATACAAAGTGGAACATTTTGTAACTTGCAATGTGACGTAAAAGGAAAACGACTGGTTATGGCTTTGTAATGGATTCTAGGGATATCACGTACAATTTCCAAATGCGTAGTGTACTGTGTAATTATTGCCTAAATACTTACCAACTTGTTTTGTGAGTGCAAAAAATGTTTTTAGAAGGTTTGCATATATGCAGATTTGGATTGAATTCTCATTGACAACCTCATGCTCACTTTATTCGCTATTTCCATATAGGTTATTGGTTACAGCTTCACACTGACAACACCCCTACACATCAAAAAAATAAAATTGCGTCCTCTAAAAAACGCAAGGTCAGGCCTAAAAAATGTAACATTTCAATGAACTAATATAGCTCATCGATACATCACGCAGTGTATCGGAATTATGGATTATAGTTTTCAGAACATCTATTTTGATTTAGATTCATTCTCGACAAGTATTCCATAATCTTAAGAAAAGCTTAATTTTATTTTTTTTGTTGCTCCTCAACAATTTTACAACAAATTAATGAACAAATTAACAACAATCAGAAAGTGTTATATTAAATATAAGTTTTATACTCAAATAATATTTACTTAATTATCTACTGAAACTGCTGAAAGGGGTCACACAAAGGGGTCGGTCACACGGACAAGAAAGTTTGTGTCGTCTTGATCACTCATGACTGATCAAGTACAAAAAAAATATGAATAGCGGTAAAAACATAATTGATATTAACAATAATTTGACAATTAGAAGAAATAGGTACTTACTTCTGCACTACGATAACGATACAGATTTGATGAAATAAAGTCACTTAAACATAGGTCATTCATAACGAGATTTAAACCTCACCTATTTTGTCCAGTCATTTATAAAGATATTAATTACCGTGTTTATTCAGTGCTTGCTCAGTTCCACACGCAAAACTTTTGGAACAGCCTTGTCTAATTTTCTCGTCTGCTCTCCGAAGCTTTAATTATTAAAAACCTAGCGACAAACCGCGGCATTCACCGCGGTATGACTGATATTTTATCTCTTTTTTAGAGTATAAGTATTCTTTGTATTTTATACAGTGACGAATATATATTAATATATATATAAGTTATGGGTTCCATTTATGCGTTATTTTATTTAACGCGCAAACCCGTCAATTTTTTTTTTTCGAAAAGTAAACTTTACTAGCTTTGTAATGGAAAAATATGGAGCGCTGTAACAATATTGAACGCATTTGTAACCTTTCGGTTATATTGAGGTATGTATTTTCTGTATCAGTAGGTTTTGAAAATAAATGGGTTCATATTGTATATTTAAATAAAATATATTCAACTCAAAAGATATATACTTATATTTCTTACCGACCTCAATATGATGGTTTTTATAATATGATAAACATGAATGAAATAAAATATTTTTTTTATTATGATTGTCGATTGTCCTTCGGCAAAACTAGTTAACACATCGTGACCATACTTCTATATTCAATAGGTTCATTACAAAATGGCATACACGTGTCCTTTCGTGTATTAATGTCATCAATGACCGTACATAAAACTCTGTCAAAGTGGTACGAAAAAACATTAGAAATATCGTATCTATCAGAGCGCAACGGGAAAGTATACGAGCCACCCTCGGTCGAGGAATTCTTCCAAGTACTCCTTCCCTCCACTCGGAACTGACACTTGAATAGGTTTATGATAAAGAACAAAGGGAACTTAAATCTATGGAAGAGGTAATGGAAACGTACATTCCCTTTGTGTGCGAAGTAATTGTTCGTGATATATCTTGATACTCGTATAGAGTTTGCCCCTAATTAGTGTAGGTACGAGGTATACTTGTCATTAACACAATATTCAGATATTAACAATATGCCTCGAGTATTTCATGACTATAGACTACATTTTCCAAGAAATATAAACTATGAACCGCGAATACGTTATTAGGTAACAGTTCTCTCGATATTTTTAGGAGAAATGAAACATGTTTAATTATTCAGTAACAGAGGTATTCTATAATTACTTGTAGATATTTGTTTTTATCAGGCTTAAATATTTTCACAGATACAAATACAGCCAACCTAACTTTAGCAATGATAATCAAAGTAGAAAAATACACAAATGTCTGTTAAACACAGTAAATCATAATGCAGTGGTTTATCGATACAAGAAATCGGGTTAAACTGCTTCCTGTTGCCGCTATTCTTCAGCGTCGAGAGACGTGGTTATAGTGGCGTTTGAAATTGCATTATCGGCAAAATACAGGAACTGGGAAAACTAGAATTTAACATTGCTTCTTCTACTCGCAAAAGTACGAATTGAAGGCTTCAACACAGATTTACGTTGGGATGTTTACTATTTTTGAAAGTCTACAACTCTGGCTAGATAAAAATTCTTTTGTTTTAAATAAGTAGCTACCATGTTTAAAAATGGAATACAGTTTAAAAAGGAAGAGAAGGATTTTTTTATTATATTAAAAAAGTTATATAGTTAAGTTATATACATATATATGGTATGTATATGGTAGGCAGGGACTCAAAACACCAGAAAATTAAAAC
The DNA here is from genome assembly GCF_061535395.1 of Colias eurytheme. Taxonomy (NCBI): domain Eukaryota; kingdom Metazoa; phylum Arthropoda; class Insecta; order Lepidoptera; family Pieridae; genus Colias; species Colias eurytheme. Next base: position 2,305,515 of record NC_142989.1, on the reverse strand, counting down.
TAATACAGGGAATAGAAAATATAATATCCGATAACACTTTTAGCAGAGAACATTACGGGTAGCGTAACAAAAATGCGGATGCGATAGAAAAATTCCTGCAAGGGTTATACGGCGAAATATACGGAAACTATGGACAAAGCCAATTAGTTTAGGTACGTGGTAAAGCGTAGCCAACGGTTTAAATATTTTCGTGGATTACTACGAAAATGAAAAAGAAAACTCCTTTATACATACTAAGCTGTTAACTTCTAATGGAAGTGATGTATGTATGTAGAAACATTAATATCAAGTTCATTTCAAGAAGGAAAACGCAACTCTGATAAATGATAGCTTGGCAGTGATTTACCTACTTCATGGATGGAACACTTATGTAAGTGTAGTTGAAAGTAAGAACTGGAATCTGAATGCATAAAGCTAAATAACTACATAGTTTCTTATGTGTTTTGCTTACAAACATATTGTACTAATTTATAAGGCAAGCTGATATTTTTTTACCCTGAAAAATACGATGAATAAAATTAATAGTTCATATTTTATATAGTTACCCTAATGGAAAAATAATCGCGGACACATGCGGTTTCCCTAATAATTTTACGAAAAATAGGCGATTATAGTCAATTTATGAGACGATGTCCTCGATTATGACTATAATATTAGGTTAATACATACCTACTTGTATTGTTTATTGTAAACATAATTTTATATTAATTATATTTGACTATGTAGCTGCTTGCCCTGACTTCACTTAGGTTGAGCCGAGAAATAACAAAAATAGCTTTTGTTACTGACTAAAAAGGTTTCTAATTTTTTAAGTCGGTAGAGTTGTTTTGACTAAATTTGAGTTTTTTCCTTTTATACAAAAACTAGTTTTCCGCCCGCGGCTACGCCCGCACAGTCAAAGAAAAACCCGCGTAGTTCCCGTTCCCGTGGGATTTCAGGGATTGCGTCATTTTCCCGGGATAAAAAGTAGCCTATGTCCTTTCTCGGGTATCAAAATATCTCCATACCAAATTTCATGAAAATTGGTTCAGTAGTTTAGGCGTGATTGAGTAACAGACAGACAGAGTTACTTTAGCATTTATAATATTTTTTTCTTTTTATACAAAAATGAACACATTTCTCTCATCAACAATAAAATCATCCTCTTTATAGTAGGTATTATTAGTGTTGATATATATCAACACTAATAATGCTTTACTTTACCCCCTCATGATAATATAAAGTTCGATCATACCACTTTCCATTTCTACTATATTTGAATAATAAAATGTACTTACTTTTTTAATCTATTTTTACGATCAAACATAATCCTCGAACAGTGGCAATTATCACGAATGCAAGTTAAAATCGGTTATTAGCATTTATCCCTTACATCGGGGAGACAATTACCAGTCTATGAAAATTAATGTCCAAAGTCGATCGAATAATAAAAGATATAGAGCTCGTTATTATAGGTTACCTTATTATATCTTTTTTCTAACTTCACTGTAGAAACTATGTAATTGTACGTATTTCTTCTATTTTATAATCATTTTAATTAAATGTTTATGTAAAGAAAACCTTTATATAGAATATCTTGTTGGCTATTATTATTGTTACAATCGCTTTAATACATGAAGGTACCAAATTTTTATTATAGTACCTACTGAATTTTTTCAATAATCAATCTATGAATAAAATTCGTTTCTAAAGCAAAACTTTTACAAGCGCTTATGAATTATAAATTATTATGAATCTACAACTGCTTCGGAAAGTTTCTTTTACTGAGAACTACCGAAAAAATCGAGTTATCTACTTGAAAATAACTTTATGTACATTATTACTCGCAGAAAGTAGTTGGTTCCAGAAATCCTGATTTACAACGTAGGTACTAGATATAAATAAAAATAAGATTTCCGCCCGCGCCTTCACCCCAGGCTTTGCCCGCGTTTTCAACGAAAAACCCTTCAGCTTTATAATATTAGTATAGATTACATCAAAATAGCTACATAAATAAGACACCTTACTGCCGTACAAATTGGTTACAGTAAGCAATTATTGGAAATAAACTAATTCCCAATCCCCAACACACGTTGATATTAGTTCGAGAATCTTGAACAATAAAAATAATTTTCTGTCAGAGTATAAGTATTGTATCTACTGTCCAAAAACAAAACCTTTTTGCAGTATTTTAACGATAATATTATACCAAATCACCTACTGTTACTACTCTTGTAATTTGTCTTTAAACTTTACGACCCTTGACTGTCTCACAAATCGATTATTGGGGTTCAAGTCCCCGATGGGAAAATTAATTTAAAAGGCCTAGTTTAGACATTTCATTTATTGAGGTTCATTTTTCGATAAGGTTCCACTCCGAGGGTTATTATGTCGTCTCCGAAGTTTATTTTTCCATCTAGTACTACTATCATACTATAGGTAAAATTCAACTTATTCACAATAAATTCAGTCAAATTTTAAGACTCCAAATACCTTTCAGGGAAGCGCGTACCATTTTAGACCACATCTCAGCCGAGATTGTGGTCAACCGCTTCCTTATTCTCAAAAAATAAAAAAAGATGCTTAGTGCCTAGATTGTCTACTGTTTTTATGTTTAGGAAACAACGAATGTTTGTTATTATTAAAATAAAACTCCATTCTATGCATAATTTATATATATTTCAAGATAAAATGCACGACATTGTAAACAACCATCAACTCAATGTAAAAGATTCACTGTTAATAATACGAGATTCAAATACATAATGTACTTGTTAGACAACGGCTTTAACTCCATTTTAAGCTTAGCTGTGATAAAAATCCCGACCGATTTCATATTATATACTGACTATTTAAATTAAGCTTAATATTAACTTCGTTCTTGTCTTCTTAATTATTATCTTCCATGTCCTGAAAAAAATGTATTATTTTTAAACTGGTATTTAAATGTATTAAAACATCTCACAATTCTCAAGTTTGTTTTATACTGTGCGTTTTATCTTCATCCAAAACAACGTAAAATACGTTTAATTATAAATATAAAACGAGTAAACTATATAACCAATAATATTCGAAAGGAATAAAAATATTATCTGCTGTTCTAATAACTTTACACTAGAAAAATACATAGGTATATGTAATATGTATTTTTCTTTTACTTTACAGAGTTCTTTATAATGTATGAAAAACATCAGCTGTACCTATATTCTTTGAAAAAGCCGATCATTTGTCGGGAAGAACCTATCTCCATAAAAAGAAAGCTAAAAGAGCATTGAGGTATTATTACTAGAGAGAGCACCACGAACAAAATCTGTGCGACAAGCGCGGCGGCGCGGGGCGGCTATTGAGTCAGACACTTTGTAGATATTCTGCCTCTTATTACTTATAAATTAAAACCAACCAATGTAACAAAAAAAACTTGAGTTTGAGACGATTGACTCTAACTCGTGTTACAAATAGTGTAGTAGCGATGTCCACTCTAGTACGTAGTACATGTAAAAGTGATAAAAAAACACTTACAGTAGGGTCGCAGTCCGCACAATGCCACGAGTATCCCCGTTTCTTCGGGTTTTTGTTCAGCGGCGGCTCCAGACACGTGAAGTGATAACGTTTTTGGCACTCGTCACACCTACGTTGACAAGTTTTCGCAACAATTAGTATATACAAAAAAGCAGTTTCTTTTCAGTGAAACGCCTTCGCGCATCTTTTATTTAGATGATTTGTTAATTTGTTATTACAGCAACAGACTAAACAAAAATTTAGCTCCAGTTTTGTGGAAGTTGAGATAAAGTTCGATGACGATTTATTTGTATTATTAATATAATATGTACAAGTACAAAATTATACAAAAATTGAGTGTGAAATTGTTTATTCATAAAAAATGGTTTGACCGATATTTATGAAATTTTCAAAAAAATATGGAAAAGAGTTAGGTATCCCGCTAGAACGCGTATTAAATAAAACTTTGCAGCGCTAATAGATATTTTAGTCGAAAAATGCCTTAACGTCGCCATTTTTCCATTATGACAAGTAGGTATATGCGGAATCCTAGGAGAAAAGGGAAATTCGAAAAGAACACTTCAAAATTCAGAAAATCACTTTCAAACTAATTTTTAAAGCTGTTAGCGAAATTTAGACTGTTGATAGGTACATTTATTTCTAAAAAAAATATTTTCACTTTTGTCTCTTAGATTTTTCGCTTACAACCAACACGCAAATCAGAGAAAATGACATTATTTCTTACTAGCGGTCCGCCCCGGCATCGCCCGTGGTTCATGTCCATGTTTAAATAAAAAGTAGCCTATGTCCTTTCTCGGGTATCAAAATATCTCTATACCAAATTTCATGCAAATTGGTTCAGTAGTTTAGGCGTGATTGAGTAACAGACAGACAGACAGAGTTACTTTCGCATTTATAATATTAGTATGGATTGTATTACCTGACGAGGTCGGTCTGATCGCCGGGCTGTGTGCACACGTCGCAGTGCGTGAGCGGCGGCAGGCTGGCGGCCGGCGCGGGGGCCGCGCCGCCGCTGCGCCGGGTCCGGCTTTCGCGGGATCGCTGCACACACACGAGTTTTATACTTTACTAGCTTCCGCCCGCGACTTTGTGCGTGCATCCCCGCTTTATTTATTTATTTAACACTTTATTGTGCAATAAACCAGGTACATAAAATAATTTACAATAAACAAAAGCACAAAGGGCGGCCTTATCACTATGCAGTGATTTCTGCCAGGCAACCAGTTTTTCCCCGTTCCCGCAAGAATTTCGGGAAATCCTTTCTTAGCGGATGCCTACGTCGTAAACTCGTAACATCAACCTGCATGCCAAATTTCAGCCCGATACGTCTAGAGGTTTGAACTGTGCGTTGATAGACCACTATATCAGTCACCTTTGAGTTTTTTATAATATACAGGGTGTCCCAAAAGGTTACGTAGCTAGGAAGAGTGGTGATAGGGGTGGTCATGAGAGTCACCAGAAAAATAAAAAAAAAATTCCCCTCTGGGTATTAAAAAAAATAAAAGGCATTTATAAAAAAAATTAAAATTTTATACCTTGTGAGGCGATTTTGCCCCCGATGACCTACAATTATTGGTAAACTAGCGGTCCGCCCCGGCTTCGCCCGTGGTACATATTTAGGTACGTTTTCTCTACGTAAAAACCATCCTCGTACATTTATTTATTTATTTTATTTTTATATATAAGAAGATTAAAAAAAAAATTGCTGTTATGCTATCGTCAATAACCCTTTTTCAAATTGAAATAAGAAAAACAATACATATCTAACCAATATTTTAAAGAAAATTAAGGTTTTGTCCAATCAAGGACTTAGTAATTACGATTTCACTCAACTTCCTCTAAGTGTATTGAAAAAAAAACGTACTATGCAACTCCGGCAAGTAACTTAAAAAGTTAGGTAATTTTATTGCAATTCCAAAATGGTATAACACTTACTTGAAAAATTCTTATTAGGATATGTAAAGATAATTTTCGCCCCAGCAGAACAAAACATACCAATAAAACAATAATCTCAAACTCGTACGCAAATAGTACATTTTTAAATGTCTGTTCTGTTCCTTAAAACTTAAAAAGATAAATAATATTTTATTGCAATGGTTTTAATTGAAACTCAAAAATAAAACAAAACCGTAATTATTTATTTAAACAAAATGCTCGAAATGTCTACCACCAACATAAATACACGCCCTACATCGTTTTAAAAATGAGCGGGAGATATGGCGGGCAAATCTTCTATTGTTTATTGATTCCGCGGCCTCTGTAATCCTCGCCCTCAAGTCAGCCAAGTCCCTGATGGGTTTTCCGTAAACTTTTTCTTTTATAGCACCCCAGTAAAAAAAGTCTAACGGGTTTAAATCCGGTGAACGAGCTGGCCACGCTATAGCACCGGCCCTTCCCATCCACCTACCAGGGTATTCTTCATCTAGGAAATCCCTTACAGGACGTGCATAATGTGCTGGGCACCCATCATGCTGGAACCACATATTCATCATTGTTTCTAGCGGCACATCTTCCAATAGATTTGGTAATTCGTTTTGTAAGAAGTGTAAGTACGCCTCTCCAGTCAGTGCCTCAGGTAGCTCAAAGGGTCCTATTATTAATTTACCATTTAGTATTCCGGTCCACATGTTCACTTTAAAACGATATTGGGACCGATCTTCTCTAAGTGTGCGTCCACACTGAATGCGCGGTGGCGGCGGCCTAGGCGGGCGCGACGAGCGGGCGCTCGCGGTGGCCACACCGACGCGCGAGCTCAAGTAGCGGTTCAACGTTTTTCGGGTGTTGCAAACTTTGGACGATTTGCTATTTTTACTGGACAGTCCGATTTTGAGATGAGATCATTATAGAAGTTGTACACGAAATAAATAAAACAGAGGAATAACGGGTGAATCTTATATGAAGAATTGAGATTATACCCTACAAAATTACTGTGGTGTATATAAGTGTTTTAGATTGAATCGCACTTATAAATAAAGAAGTTTCACTTCAACAATTATGTATTTACCGCTATTTTACGAAAAACAATAAAGGATATAATATAAGAAGTCGAGCGACAAGACCGAACTGGTTTGTTACCCCCGCCGTCCGCGCATTGGGTCGCTTGCTGACTAGGCCCGTAGTGTGGCCAGAACGCGCGGATGGGAGAGTTTGAAAACTACGCGCGCTGGCTCGCTCATTACCGTCGCACTAGGCTTCCGCCATAGTCATTTCAATGTGGACGCAAAGGCGCGTTTCATACGTTTGATATTTCGCGCCCGCCGTCGCAACCGCGCTAGGCTCGCAGTGTGGACCTGCACTAAGTAGGTGGGGATTTTCTACGTGCCACTCGTGGAAATTGTGTAGGTTTATGTATCCGTCCTTTTTAAAAGTAGACTCGTCGGACCACAATATTTTATTAAAAAATTGAGGGTCCTCCCTATGCATGCGCAACGTCCTACGACAAAATGCAAGTCTCGCAGGATAATCGCGTGGTAACAGACCCAACGTGAACCACCAAACGTGTTTAGTTTGGTTACATTGTTATTGGTATGTTTTGTTCTGCTGGGGTATTGTTCCCGAAAATTATCTTTACATATCCTAATAAGAATTTTTCAAGTAAGTGTTATTTATACCATTTTGGAATTGCAATAAAATTACCTATCTTTTTAAGTTACTCGCCGGAGTTGCATAGTACTTTTTTTTTTTCAGTACACTTAGAGGAAGTTGAGTGAAATCGTAATTACTAAGTCCTTGATTGGACAAAAACTTAATTTTCTTTAAAATATTGGTTAGATATGTATCGTTTTTCTTATTTCAATTTGAAAAAGGGTTATTGACGATAGCATAACAGCAATTTTTTTTTTAATATACCAATAATTGTAGGTCATCGGGGGCAAAATCGCCTCACAAGGTATAAAATTTTAATTTTTTTTATAAATGCCTTTTATTTTTTTAATACCCAGAGGGGATTTTTTTTTTTCTGGTGACTCTCATAACCACCCCTATCACCCCTCTTCCTAGCTACGTAACCTTTTGGGATACAGTGTATAGATTGATTTTAATTCATGCATGCGATACGCTGAAAGACTGGTAACACTCATCGAGCGAAAAAAACAGAATGCGCATCGTGGTCACAGCGATACTGGTTGCCCACGGCCTGTCAGGCGTTATCCCAACTGTATAAGCCAAGAAGCTTATATCTAGCCAAGTTAGGTGTGAAAGGGATAAAAAAACATACAGGCGTCATTCAAGGTCATAATTTCTTGTTACAAGTTAATCTTCATACTGAAATCTCCAGTGTATTAGATATAAGCTTCTTGGTATATGCCTATCGGGGCCCTGAGCGGTCCCACACGTGTCAACGTGGTGCAGCCAGTTGACCGCCATTCATATTATAACGAAAGCAACTTTGTTAGTTAGTTAATTGAAAATTTTGAAATTTAAAGTTGAAAACACTATTATGGTTGAATCATGCCCTTTTATTGTAACGTCGCATCGTGTGTGCGTGTGCCGTTTTTGAAGATCGAAGACAAAAAAAGTAAATAATATGTATTTTTGTCTATCATTAAATATGCAACATATATCAATATAAATATTGATAAAAGATTGTAATATTGATTGATTATTACAAATAATACTTTGTAGATATAACCTGTAATCAATCAATACTATACTAATCTTGGTTAAGGATTTCTGGAAGCTTATCTAAACCCATTAATTAGAATAATCTTGAATTCTCAATAACAAATCTATGTTACACAGAAAATTACTTTAGAAGAATTCATAAATACTCGAATAAAAGGTATTCTTGTTTGGAACCAAGCCAGTGCATGCACTGTGTACTAAGCCAGATTTCTATACTTTATTGTATGCGATCTAAATATGATAATACAAAATATTCACCTTCGGTTTTGTGCTTACTGTTTCCTCTACAGTTTCCTCTGGTTTACTTGGCAGCTTGTAGTAGAGATTTTTATTTTTATATAACATTAAGAAATCGTTTTAAACTATTAACACAGTTGTACTGAATGGAAGGGAATTGTAGTTTAAAGAAAAAATACCCTTATAACGTGTATAATTTGCTGTTTGTGGTACTACTTCTCAATAAAAACTTATAAAATAACAAAAACTTCTCAAATTTAATCGATCAATAAAGTAAAGTACCTATTCATTCTGTTTAAATCATTAGAAACTATTGAGCTAAATAGATTAAACAATATGGTCCACCAGATATCTATTAATTTAAAAAAAAATAAACAGTTTTGAGAAAAAGCTTATTTAAAATATACTTACAGAAGTAGTAGCCAAAGGATCAGGCGGAATCACAGCGGGAGTCACGGGCACACTCGCAATTTCCGGTTCCGCTTGCTAATGTAAAGGACAAACAGACAAATTAAACAAACATACATATTTGCATTCGCTGCAAACTCATATAAATGTATATTATTGGAAAGCATACACTAGATAAAACGTAAATAGAGTATGTAAACATATGCCAACTTTAATTTCCGACTTAGTTTTGTTTGTTATGTAAACTTTCAACATTATATAGACTGTCTATTCATATTATTATTATTTGTTATAATAGGAATTAACAAATGAATGTTATTTCGTTCGATAAAAGTGTAATTGAATATCTGTTGACTAGACTTTTTATGTTGACTATTTATTATCTTTTAATGAAAAGGGTTTATGAATTATGTATTTACTATAAAATAACGTAACAAAAATATTATAATCACCTCCAATTACGAGAGAGTTACAAATCCGGTCATTTAAAAACACATAAGTACTACTAATCAGATATCAAACACTTATCATAAAAGTTCCTTTAACATCATTTCCCGATCTACCCACCCCAAATTTATTTGTACCGAATTATTGCCACATTTTTTCTTCAAAACTCATTAATTTGTCAGATTCAAAACCTCAATTAATTAAAAATTATAATACGTCGTGTATACAATAAAAAAAAAAGACAGGTTGCACTCCGGGAGTGCCGGCAGAAGTGAAGACTTGATTATTAACGTTCAGCATGTTTGATATTTTGGAATGGTATCCGTCTTACGCATGGAATATAAGGGCTAAAAAAAAATCCGTCTTACGCTTTTTCGATCAGGACACGTGTCCTGACGCGAGTTTAAGATTTTATACCCAACGCCGCTAAAGAAGTTTTCACTTCAATTAATTTACCTTAGAATGCTTCTTAACAACAGCGGGCGGCGGGCCATCATTGCTGTCTGTGGGCACGTAGAACATTTGCGTGTCCAACGAACCATCGGGCTTTGGAATCGGTTTGATCTAAATTAAAGCAAATTAATTAATATTTTTGGGCCGAAACATTTCATATGAACGTTTTGTAGTTAGTAGGAAATGTAAGTAAATAAGGTCATAATATTTTTTTTATAGGAGATTTACTCCTACGGTCACGTATTATACGTGTAAAATACGGGTGCGTCGAATGACATAGTTATTGGCTTATTGATGCATGTAAGTTTAATAAATAATAATAAATCAGACTGAACAATATTTTATTCCTGTATCATAAGCTACTAATCCTTTATTTTTTATTATTTATGTACGAAACTTAAAATACAATACAATAACTGACATTACTGGTCCTTCGAGCCGGATCTTAACCTAAGACCTATCGATATTTTTAATATTCAAACATAATAATTATAAAACGCTACTTTTAATAGCACAATAATTGTTATATAAGTTTTTTTTTTTAATCACTTACCTTTATAGTAATTCTCGGATGTGGCGGTTCAGGATTTTCCATATCTTGCGTCTTTTTCTTCCGCTTGTGTTTGTGCGACTTTGACGGCGATCGCAGGAGATCGGGCGAATATCTCGACCTGTGCTTTTCCTTCCTCCTTTTTCTATTCGCTTTGTAATTCGCGATATCTGACGACAAATTAGCCAATGTGTTTTCTATTGAGCTCTCGATCGCTTTGGAATCCCTTTCCTTTGAATCGTTGAGTAATGCCGAAAACGATAAGTTCTGTGTGTACGCCATATCTTTTTTAGGCGGGGGTAAGTTTGTAGATTCATTTGAATGTTCGTTTTGCGAATCGTATGGACTATCTGCAACTATAGGCGTTATAGACATAAGTGGTGTGTTAGTTAAAATTGGTGATGTGAAACTTCGCTTGTGTATTTTCTTTGGAGTCTCCCCTTCCGCGCCCGACGTCGATGAATGGTCTTTCTTTGAATTCTTTTTCTTTTCCTTCTTATTTTTGACTTCAGTACTTTCGTTGCCATCGCTACTGAACTCGAACGGTTTGATAGTGACTTTTATGGGATAAACATTTTCGGATGTGTTGTTTTTCATTTTGTCGGATTTGTGCGTTCTTTCTTGTTTCTGTTTTGGCGATGGGGAACTGGGTTTGGAGCCGGGACTGTGCGGTTCCGATATGATCGCGCCATCTTTGCTATAGCGAATACGCGAGCGACGAGGCACTTTCTTTTCCAATACTTCTGGTTCCGAATCTGACGTTTTATCGCACTCTGAGCATTGCCTGCGAAATACATAAAATGATAAAAATAATGAAATAAGAATTATTGAAATGCATAGTTTTGGAATACGAAACGAAAATTTAACTAGATTAAAGTGTGTAATTCCTGAAACTATTTATTATTTACTGGATGATATAGATTGCAACTGGAATTGGTGAGTGAGATTAAGGTCTTATTTTATGTTTTTTTTTTTTATAAAATTGCTTTTTCATCGTATTTCGTTGGCAGTAGCACGTCGCAGGCAGGTGGTAGTGGTGCTGGCACGTGTCGCAGCCGCAGACCTGCTCGGGAGGGGCCTCACCAGCCGTACAGCTTGCTCTTCTTGGGCGGGCGCTGCAGCGGCGGGCGCAGGCAGTGCAGGTGGTAGTGGTGCTGGCACGTGTCGCAGCCGCAGACCTGCTCGGGAGGGGCCTCACCAGCCGTACAGCTTGCTCTTCTTGGGCGGGCGCTGCAGCGGCGGGCGCAGGCAGTGCAGGTGGTAGTGGTGCTGGCACGTGTCGCAGCCGCAGACCTGCTCGGGAGGGGCCTCACCAGCCGTACAGCTTGCTCTTCTTGGGCGGGCGCTGCAGCGGCGGGCGCAGGCAGTGCAGGTGGTAGTGGTGCTGGCACGTGTCGCACGCCGCCATGAGGTGCTGCTCGCTGCTGCGCGCGCACACGGCGCACTCGCGCGCCGCGCCGCACAGACCCGTCGCTGTGCACGCGATACACGTTTATTATACAGTATACACACATTCTTCGGGTTTTGTTTAGTTCAAGTGAGCGGTACGTGTATAGACCAGTTTCATAACTCAGGCCCCGGAACCACAGACACAATAGGAAATCTATTGTGTCGTGGACCCAAACTCAAACTCAAACATTCATTTATTCAATTAGACTACTATTTAGTAGCAAGTTCGAATCGTCATTACATAAGTATTTTTAACATTTACCACCGATTCGGAAAGCAATATCTAAGACCTCATTCGCACGAGAGTTAAAAAAGCGTTGCGTTAAAACCCGGCGTTGGCGCTTTTTAAACGTTCTCTCTGTGGTTGTTCATACTAACGCTTTAAAATCACTCATGTCTCGTCTCTGGCTTCAGTAAGACGTGGAAATGGTTTCTGCTAAAATAATTACGTAATGTCAGTTGCGTAATATCTTTATGATATTTATATTATTATATTTGCTTAGAATTCCTCGGAAAGTTTGTTCTTAATAAACCACTTGTAGGTACCTACTTAGGTATTTGTTCAAACTCGTCATCGATAAACATGTTACTTAAAGGAATATGATAAAAATACCTACTGTTTTAATTTTTATATGTTAGGTATATTTGAAAGAAAGAAAGAAAGAAAGATTGGCACTAGCGATTTGTGTTATTAAAAGACGAAAAAGAAAACAAAAGGCATTCTGGGTACATCCTCTGAATGAACAGAGATACTTAAAAGGGCAGTTTGTGACACTGTACGAAGAGTTAAGGCAATACCCCGGAATTTTTTTAATTATTTTCAAATGTCTATAACGATTTTGAATACAGGAACGGACGAGACTCCACATCTATAATTAATAGTTCGGGATCAACAATCCACGACATCGTATCGATTTTCTGATGATTATAAGCACAACAAACACGTGCTACCGCTGAGCGAGCGTGCGGCATACTGAACGCAGCGCCGGCGCTTTTTTAGCGCTCGTCTGAATAATAGTAAGAAGTTTCCTATGGTCTATTTTATTTAACGCCCAACGCCGAGCGTTGAAAATAGAACACTGCGCGATAAAAAAGCGTCGCGCTTTAAAAGCGCTGACGTGTGAACATATACTTGGGAATGCATTTGTTCTATTTGGACGCTTTTTTAACGGACGTTAAAAAAGCTCTCGTGTGAATGAGGTCTAAGGAGAAGAATCGGCAAGAAACTCCATAGTTACTCTTTTAAATCATGTCAATATTACATAATATGTAACTTATATCTAACTACATAATATATCATATCCGACCGATCGGGCCACTTGGGGCTCAATGGGTTAAGGGTGCTTCTCCACCAATAATACGCGAGGATGAGTAGCGAGGAATGTGTTTGTCAATAACCAATTATAGCTTCATTAACTTTGAAGTTTGAAGCGATACTATTGGTTACACTTTATAGTGGAAAAAGTACCCTAAGATGGAGAAAAACAGAAAAAATATTCCTAAAAAATATGTGCAGTATTTCATTCGACTATGAATAACATCTAACAACATACGACTTTATTTATGCCAAAATAAAGGCCCATTTTGACTAAATACGTATTTTCAGAAAAGACAGGAGTGAAATACGGATAACGGTAACGTCCTTTAGTAGTAAAACAACAAGTCTAACGGCCGAATACTGAAACGCCACTCAAATATTTAAGGGCTGCTTAAACGTTTGAGCAGCTCTTGAACTTTGTTTTCGTATTCTCAAAAGTCAATTTTAAGTATCTCTCAAATTTAAGTGCACATTAAATTATGTTGTGCTCAAAGTCCACTTAGTTTAAAAGTCGTATACAGGAACGCTACTCAAGACTATTTAACTGTCCAATGAACTGTCAAACTGATTTGAGCAGCCCTTAGATTTGAGAACGGTCGCAAGGTCCCTCAAATCAAAACAAATCTATTAAAACTTGGATTCCTCGTGTAGAAAAGTGATAAAATGTCTTTATCATCATTATCTTCGCTTTCGGATCACGAAAGACCAAGCGTAAGCCGTCGAAATGAAGAAAAGTTAAACGCTTTTGAAAAGTACCACGACATGGAGTTTGTTTCACGGTTACGCCTCTCGAAAGAAACAGTTTTATATTTGGAGTCTGTTTTCGGTAGTACCATCAAGCCGTTAACAAAAAGAAACCGAGCCATACAGCCAGTGGACCAAATTCTCATAGCTCTCCGTTATTATGCAACAGGCAGCTATCAACGCCTAATAGGCGATATTTTTGAGGTTGAACAACCAACGGTCCATAGAATAGTGCATAGAGTGACGGCCAAAATAGCCAGCTTGAAGTCAAGATTTATAAATATGCCAACACATGAAGAATTTCCAGTTGTGGCCAATGAGTTCTTTGCAATAGCAGGATTTCCGCGAGTTGTGGGAGCTGTTGACTGCACTCATATCAAAATTAATTCTCCAGGTATGTGCTTGCCAACTTCACTGTTAATCATATCCCCAAATTTTATGTTTGATTAATAATGCTAATATTACACAGCAGATAAGTCTGTGTAACATTACCATTAACAGTACTATACATAGTAAAAGTTAGCTTTATTGTCACATAATACAACTATAATTTATTTTCAGGAGGGGCCCAATCTGAAATTTATCGGAACAGAAAAGGCTATTTTTCATTAAATGTGCAAATGGTGTGCGATGCAAGACTGCGCATTAGGAATATTATTGCTAGATGGCCAGGTTCTGTGCATGATAGTACCATATTTAACGATTCACCACTGTGTGCCCAATTAGAGCGTGGGGACTTTGGGACAGGTATTATTCTTGGGGACAGTGGTTATCCATGTCGTCCTTATTTACTTACCCCATTAATAAATACAAGGACAGCTGCTGAAGAAGCTTATAATCGGTCCCAAATAAGCACCAGAAATCCTGTGGAGAGGCTCTTCGGTGTTCTCAAAAGAAGATTTCCTTGCCTTCAAAAAGGCATGGGTCTAAAAATAAAAAATATCCCACCGGTCATTGTAGCATGTGCAGTGCTTCATAATATTGCCTTATCACGATCGGATGAACTTTGGGACGAGGATATTTCCTTACCCTATGTTGAGGAGGAATATATGGTACAACAACCTATAGGGCTTGAGACCAATCAAAACTTCATAGTAAGGACCAATTTAATAAATACACATTTTTCCACTTAATTATAGGTTTATTAAGATTTCGATTTTAGTTTTTGTAGTCTCAATTTCCAAAACTCCATTTTTATTTTGTACAGATTCATTTTCATTTTGCTCTTGTTCATAAGGTGTTTGGTTTCTAATTTGGCATTTCTAAGTTTTGTCCGAAAATATTGCTGTTTCACTGTAGTATGTGTAGGTTTCAATATCTTCAATTGTCCTGAAAAATGTAATTAATGCAAAATTATTGAAAATCTTATACCACTAATACTAATATATACAAAGAATAGAAATAATAATATACAAAGAACAATTAATTATATAATTACCAGCTGAGGATGATGTTTGGATTTTTGGGCTTTTTTCTTGGGGTATGATAATTGTCGCAGCTTGTTGGTCATCTATCAAAATAATTACAAGTTAATGAACTGCCTTCACATAGCTAAAATTATACTTAGTTTCAATATTATATCAAATTTAACATTTAAATTATACAACATATACATATATACATTTAAATAATAACAAAAAAAATATTACCAGCTGTATTTATTGATGTAACTGTACAAGGTTTGTTATTTTCTGCTGTATTCTTGTTTGCCATGGTTATGTATTGGTCATCTAAAATAAAATATGTACTTATAGTACTTATACAATTCATAAAAAAAAATTAATAGAAACATTACAACTACATTTACCCAAGATGTGGATTATTTCTACTTCAGAAGAGGATTTAATTCCGCTATCAGTTTTTTTTGTATAACTTTCTATTGTTACTTCTGGTTCTGTATCTCCTATAAATTAAAAAGGAACATAATTATTATTTTGCAGAAACAAAATTTATTTCAATAATGCCAATTCCTTTGATTTTAAAGCAGATATTCCACAAACCAAAATATGCTGCAGCATCATCATAGGGATTAGGTAATGGTTGAATTTGAGGAGCAACCATGGCTAGAATTTGTGCATCTTGTTCTGTCAATACACTTTTGTATGCTCCACCACCAGTACGATAAATTTCTTTCTATAAAAATAAAGATAATATTATGAGGAAATATTTAGTAAGGTCCTACTTCTTTACAAATATTTAATTTAAACAAACCTTATCTAATGATGCCTTTGTTTTCACATCTCTCATGCTGTCAGTGTTCTCATAGTACTGAAGCCGCTTAAAAAATATAATAAATAAAATAAATTGATATTTAGGTATGTTATATGATAAAATAGATACCTTATAAAATCAAGCCTACATTTGCTTTAGCTATGTTCTTTTTAGACCTCTGTTTGAGGTTCTCATAGAGGTGACGGAGCTGTTGCCAGGTTCTGGAGCCGCTCACAGCAACAGTATTATACTGCTGGCATACTGTTTCCCAAGCCTCTCGCTTCTTCAGTATCATGTGAGCGTTGGTCTCTTTGTTCTCAATAATATTTTGATATCTGAAAGAAAATTGATATAATTATTAACATGGAGAGTGAAAAATTAAACTTGGTATCTGTAATTTATTTTTTTGTATTTTTGACATTATTTATATATTGTGTTTGTCTGATGTTGTTTGTGTATTATTTTGTATTTAATTAAATGTTTAATTTCTATGTTTTATTTCATTTTAATTTTAATTCTGCTATAATGTACCTATGGACTATGTTTTAAATAAATGAATTGATTGATTGATTGATTGTAAATTATTGAGTATGTGTGAATGCTCATTGTATTGGTCCTTGTAGAAAAAAACTGTGCCCGGTTTTTTTTTAGCATAAAAACAAGCAAAATATCATGTTTGTTGTATAGGAGCCCCTTTAAATAATTATTTTATTCTGTTGTTATAGCGGCAACAGAAATAAATACATAATCTCTGAAAATTTTAACTATCTAGCTATTACGGTTCATGAGATACAGCCTGGTGACAGACAAACAAACGGACGGACAGACAGCGAAGTCTCATGAATAGGGTTCCGTTTACCCACAGTACCCTAAAAAGTACTTGTAATAAACTACATATTTATAAGTTGAGATTTTCAGATGGTAAGTGGTCACAAGGGTTACACATTCATTATCACTAGTTACAGACAACAGTTGCCCTGGCTCTGTATGTTATAGGGGTGCATATATGAGCAAAGTATTTCATGCTACGTAAAGAATAATATAGTATTTTATTGTTCATGTGGGTAAGTACTTACTTTTTTATCACTTCCAAGAGCATATCTTTCTCAGCAGGTGTATAATTAGATCCACGTTTCTTCTTATCCTCCATCGTGAATCAGTTATTAAGATTTTAATAATAAAATAATGATCAACTGAAATTCACTCCACTAATGAAATGTTTAAATTATCGCGCGTAACAATGTCATTACACTTGACGATGAAATGACACTTGACGTTCCAATCTACGTCAAACGTATCCAGAAAATTCTTTTTTTATGACGTCTTAAATAAATATTTAACTTATTTTTACGTAAAAAACGTATAATTTCAATAGTAATTCAAACCATAATTACATTATGCTGATACATTTCAAATAATTTATAGATATAGAAAATATTCATTCAAACAAGACTGCGTAAAACGAATACAAGACGTGACCTAAATTATTTTGTAATAGAGAACATGCTGATTACAATTTTTCTAACAGGATGTTGCCATTATGTAAACATTTGAGGACTGCTTGCCTAATCACGGTTTCAAATTGCTTGAGTGGCGTTTGTGTATAGCAGTTAAATTTACGGGATGCTTAACTTTAAGTTGCAATTAGATGAGTTTGAGATTTGAGTGGCGTTTCAGTATTCGGCCGTAAGATTGATAAAATTTACAATATTTCCACGCCCACTTTCATAAGCACACCGTCAATTTACCACTATTTTGAACTTGTCGACTAGATTAGTATAGTTACAATCCATTTGCGTGTAAAAATACCAATTCTTTTTGCTATATAAACATCAAGTTTACTCAGTATTTGAAAGCGACATGTTTATTATGTGAAATAACTGACTGATAATTAAAATGACACTGAAGCCTGAATCCTGAAAAAATAATACCACAAAACAAATCGTCAATTAAAAGAAAATAATAATTTATTTCATTTCGTTATTATATTATTCCAATGTCTACATTCGACATTATTATTTTACCATTTACAAACAGAGGCGGCTCGTGACAAAATTTTATGGGTGTTCACTTGAAATAAAACACTGAAAATACATGGTGTAAAGCAGTACATTTATCAAAAAAATTACTTATAAAGGAAATACATACGTCTTTCTTTTTGGTGTGCAAAAATATCTATAACTTAAAGCGACAAGACATTCGTAAATGTCTGTTGTTGCTTTCATCACAACCACACAACCACGGTGTTTTCACATAATATTGTTCGGATTTAAACACACGCGTATATGTTTTCGTTTTTGTCGTACATTTTTGCGTTCGTAAGTTCAGGCCGTGGCGGTCCCTTAGCTTTACATTCAAGCCGAATTTGTAACGTTTTATCACACTTTTTAATGAACGCCACATTATAATTATTGTTCATTTTAACACTCACAAGTAATACTGATAACTACAGGCTATTTCAACACGTATTTTATAATTTTAATTAGAAAATTGCATGAATCGCGCGCGTGCATTGAAGTTGACTCGAGAGTCGAGTGTTTGTTTATATTATAGACGTGGCAACTGGCAACGTCGCAATAGCTGTCCTGCCGGGCGGTAAAAACGAACCGGCAACGTTTGCGGGTGCGGCGCTCCGAATTTTGCTACTTTTCCATAGAAAATCTTTTGTTTCACGCGCAGGGCTCTGGCAAAACCCTCTCTTTCACTCCTATTGGATTTCGTATTAGGAAATGTTCTAAATCTTTTTTCATTGGAGCGCAATCGTGAGCGCTCCGCTTCGCGCGTTACATAATACAGTAGGTATTATACAGGTGTATGGGATGATGGAATGATGGATATATTCATGGGTATTAACAGTAGTTTTAAAGATTACGATTGATTTTAAATAGTAATAATTAATGTTAATAATTAAATTAAGGAGTATGATTTTATTATAATTATTTATGGGAGTTCACTGCACCAGCGCTCCTTAGGGCGAGCCGCCTCTGTTTACAAACATTTATAGTAATAAAAAAGCACAAACCTTCTAGAGACGTCGATAAAACTTTTCCATGGCGAGCGTCCGGATTGTCGCTAAGAGGAAAACCAACGCCCATCTTAAGTGCAGCCGCAGTTGGCACAGACATTGACCTGCTTGTTTACAGTAAGGAAAATGTCTATGACACCATTTATAAAATAAATTACATTTCTTGAAAAAAAAAATTATGTAGCTAATATTTTATCGAATTTTACGCAAGAATTAAGTACGTTATACATTTGGAAATTGACTACGCTTGCTGTTCACTATTTGGTGTATTAAATTGAAAATTATTTTCCTGATATTGGTTATAAATTGAAACATTCATAGTCAATGACGTTGTTGAACGTTGAACTATAGTTGAAGTACATTAAAAATAAAAACTGTCGATGAGGTTAAGGAGATGATAAAAATAGAGTTAATGTCACCACCCAGGTAAATTATGATGCTATAGAAAAAGTAATTATAGACACACAACTGGGGCATTGAAAGAAGAACCATATTTATTAAATTAAAAGTCGACTTTCACTCAAAAAAAAACTGCATTCATTAAAATGAGTGAAGTCACTGAAGACCGTATTTTATCTTAGACCAATAAAATCGCTTGGTATCGTACCGTTTATGCAGCTGATGGGGCGTGACCTTGGGCGTGGAGCGTGCAGGCGCCGGGGGTAATAGCGGCGCGTCCAATAACGACGCTACTTGCGCACTCGCTGCGTCACTGCGCAGAGTTGCCAGCATTGCGTAGAGACGCCGGATCGCTTCACGGTGCGTGGATAGCGTTTCGAGTGCTGTTGAATTTGATTTTGACGCCTGCAACGTGGGATATTAGTTAGTCCGTGTTTTCCAATTACAGAGCATAATAGAATGCGACTCAGTGGCGCACAATGCCGAATTTAAAGGGGAAAAATTAAAATTCTGTCACTGAGTTGGCATCGATTGCACGCATCACGCGCATTACTTTTAAGAGTGCTCGATTGTGCGAAGCGTTGCTGTCGTTGAAACATTCAACGTTAAGCATTATGCTGCATAATGCGCTCTAGTGCTGTAATTGGAAAACTACCAGTGTTCAACCGAGAGAGCTGAAGAATTCGCTTTGATGAATGTTCGTGTTCATTCTCATTCCCCGTGGATGTCCATGTGTTATGTTACTTATAATAATAAAAAGAAAAAGGTGTTTATTTTCTCACATCTTAAATACAACGACACAACACATGACGCTAGTGACACGCCACGTGATCACATAATAAACCCTGGTATCGAAAAAGATCTTCATTTCACCACTTATTGTGCGCATTATTGTTGCAGTAATTAAAGATAATAAATAAAATCAATCTATCACTAAAAATTTGAGCTTAATTGATGTCACAGTTTTTTTAATTCCATTGAATATATAAAATCCAAATAATATCTAACAGTATTATTTATTTTAACCAAAACTGACATTTACTTAAATTATTAATTTTTATAAATGCTGTAATAATTCAAACTCACGTCATCATATTCAGCTCTCAATTTCTCGTCTTCAGCCAGTAATTTTTCATTTTCCTTTGTGAGTCTTTCCAAGGAACGCCTTAAAGAAGTAACTCTGGTGTTCCTCTCTAAATAGTAGCCGACGAATTCTACTGAAAATGCGGGAGGCACGTGCCAACGTCGCGATACGTCTTTTAGTGCTGCCATCTAAAAAAATACAATAAAAATATACTTCTTGTTATATAGTATGTAATTACACTATTTTTTTTCTCTAAAGCCCTATATTGATGTTAAACATTTGTTAAACAACATGTTGAGAAAGTGCTGCCAACATGTTGCTGGCAACAATGCACTTTGCAAAATTTATAAAGCATGTGGAAATATTATCGATCGATTGATCAAGTGTTGCTCAACAAATGAATACCATGGGTACGAGCAAGAAGCTTATATCTAATACACTGGAAATTTCAGTATAAACATTAACTTGTAACAAGAAAATATGACCTTGAATGACGCCTGTATGTTTTTTATCCCTTTCACACCCACGTGTGGAAGTCAAGTTAGGTGTGAAAGGAATAAAAAAACATACAGGCGTCATTCAAGGTCATATTTTCTTGTTACAAGTTAATGTTCATACTGAAATCTCCAGTGTATTAGATATAAGCTTCTTGGGTACGAGGCTTGATGGAGTATATAATACTATTTTAACGTAATATATACATTTGTGGCAAGTAGTTGGTCAGTCTTCTATATCACATTCTATATATTTTGTCCAAGAAACAAATACATACAAATATTAGAAGTCTTTCAAAAATTTTGTTTAAACAAAATGTAATTCCAATTCAGATACATACCTGAGCATCTTGAAATTCCAAAGCATGTGTGTCTATTCCCATACATTCTGCCTTCTTCATAAATTTCCTCATAGCGGATGCACTACTATACAACATACGAGCCATTTTTTGTGTAGGTACTGAAAAAAGAATGAAAAACTAATATTGCAAATGAATAGACATAAAACATTAAAATATGAATTAATCAATGCATTCAGGTAAATTTATTATTGAAAAATTATTTATAATTGAATTACCCCATGGAGGATTCCTATTCTCTTTTTGCTGTGCATATTTTCTTCTGTACTTTTCAAGTTTCCTCTCGATTCGGAGTTTCTCTTCGATGCTTAGATCATTTATTAATTCTAGCTTTCTAAAATTGTTATAAAAATAAAGCGATTATAGAATAAATGATGACATACAAAACATTCAACAGTAAATTGATTTTTATTTTTTAAATCTAAAACTTTTGAGATATAAATAAATATTTACAGACAACACAAAACACTTACCCAGTCTTATCATTATAGTAATTTAATTATAAGAAAATATACCTTTTCTCTGTTCTCAATTGTAAAGCTAGCCAATTCCTTTTTCTTTTCTTTACCAAAGCCTTATCTGAGTGCAGTCTACAGTGAGCGTAGAAGGGATCTGCTTGTTCAACTTCTTCCGAATGAGCCTCCGCTAATAAACCTTCGCGCTGGCCACTAAGAATTGAAGAAAATTAATATTTTTTGAGTAAAAACATTGTGGAACGCATAGTTTAAAAAAAGTAGGAGTTTTATAATATCTTAAAGTTTGTACTATTAATGTTGAATGCACCAATTTTAATTATGAGAATATTTCATGATTATCACTACATAGTATAAAACAAAGTCGCTTTTCCTGTCCCTATGTCCCTATGTCCCTTTGTACGCTTAAATCTTTGAAACTACGCAACGGATTTTGATGCGGTTTTTTTTAATAGATAGAGAGATTCAAGAGGAAGGTTTATATGTATAATAACATACATTAAATAGTGGAGAAGTACTGTTATTTTTGAGGTTTCTAATGTGATGTCGTAAAAAATTACATTTTTTCCGCTTACATTGCAAACGCAGGCTGAACCCTACGAGTTTTATCAAAATAATGTACTAAGTATTATACACATTGAAAAGGTCCACAGAAAAGTCCGCGATGGTATATGTCTATCTCTTATGGATAACCCACAATAACTTTTTTTTGTCATTTACTTTTTACGACAAATAATGGCTAATTTTCGAAGCGATTTTAACCAATACAGCATTAATCCTTAACCAATTAAATACCTTGAATACATTGTTCATTTAATATAGATCTATATGGCCCTTTACACCGTATGATTTAAGTGAATATTTTCGAAGATATTACAGATTTAAAAATTGCGGGACGCAGCGTTTGCGGCGGTACCGGCCGGCCGCCCGGCTATCTATTTTATACACGTGCGAAGCCGGAGCGGGCCGCTATGTTTTTATATACAACGTTCACAGTTTTTCTGTAGTGTATTTAGTATCAGCATTGCACCCGTGCGAAGCCGGGGCGGGTCGCTAGTTTAAAATAAAAGCTATATTATTTGGAAAACTAGTAATTTCCGAAAAAAACTTATTGTATCTCAGTAAACTGTAAAGTTATATATAATCGCATTCCTATGAATGTGACTATATTTCACGCAAAATCTATACTATCACCATAAATAGTATAGAACATTTTCAAAAACAATAAGACCCGAGTTCATTCTTAAAAAGGTCGTCATAAATTCCTCCTACCAAGTGATATGAAAGAAAGTCTTGCACAGTCCCGCGTCGCAGCCCACACACACGCCTGTACGGGCCATAGTCGCGTCTTCACACAGCGCACAGCTTCTAGCGCCCCATCGAGAGTATGCCATCTCGAATAGAGTCACAAATGTTTACAAAAAAGTCGCTAAGAAATAATCTCCACTTACCAAGTGACATGAAAGAAAGTCTTGCACAGTCCCGCGTCGCAGCCCACACACACGCCTGTACGGGCCATAGTCGCGTCTTCACACAGCGCACAGCTTCTAGCGCCCCATCGAGAGTATGCCATCTCGAATAGAGTCACAAATGTTTACAAAAAAGTCGCTAAGAAATAATCTCCACTTACCAAGTGACATGAAAGAAAGTCTTGCACAGTCCCGCGTCGCAGCCCACACACACGCCTGTACGGGCCATAGTCGCGTCTTCACACAGCGCACAGCTTCTAGCGCCCCATCGAGAGTATGCCATCTCGAATAGAGTCACAAATGTTTACAAAAAAGTCGCTAAGAAATAATCTCCACTTACCAAGTGACATGAAAGAAAGTCTTGCACAGTCCCGCGTCGCAGCCCACACACACGCCTGTACGGGCCATAGTCGCGTCTTCACACAGCGCACAGCTTCTAGCGCCCCATCGAGAGTATGCCATCTCGAATAGAGTCACAAATGTTTACAAAAAAGTCGCTAAGAAATAATCTCCACTTACCAAGTGACATGAAAGAAAGTCTTGCACAGTCCCGCGTCGCAGCCCACACACACGCCTGTACGGGCCATAGTCGCGTCTTCACACAGCGCACAGCTTCTAGCGCCCCATCGAGAGTATGCCATCTCGAATAGAGTCACAAATGTTTACAAAAAAGTCGCTAAGAAATAATCTCCACTTACCAAGTGACATGAAAGAAAGTCTTGCACAGTCCCGCGTCGCAGCCCACACACACGCCTGTACGGGCCATAGTCGCGTCTTCACACAGCGCACAGCTTCTAGCGCCCCATCGAGAGTATGCCATCTCGAATAGAGTCACAAATGTTTACAAAAAAGTCGCTAAGAAATAATCTCCACTTACCAAGTGACATGAAAGAAAGTCTTGCACAGTCCCGCGTCGCAGCCCACACACACGCCTGTACGGGCCATAGTCGCGTCTTCACACAGCGCACAGCTTCTAGCGCCCCATCGAGAGTATGCCATCTCGAATAGTGTCACGCCTGATAGACGTTCCACCTGTATATGAAGGTGTTAGTTTTTATTTGAAAAATTGAAAAAGGTGAATATTTAATTGATATGGTGTGAATTTTTATTTGATATGGTGTGATGGTCCCTCGAGCCGGATTTAGCTATATTTCCGAAGCTCGAAAGAATAATATACAAGCTTCGGTTACTTAGTCATCGTCGTCGTTGATTTAATCGGTAATAATTAAATTATTCATAAAATAAAGACGCAATTTAATCTACTAGTTAACCACAACTTTTGCAAAGACAACATATTTTACATAAAGCATAGGATCATATCAAATTATTCATGTAAAAAAGATATTATACAAAATATATTAGTTAAAATAAATTTATTTAATTATTTAGATTTTCATATACTAATTTCAAATAAAAATAATTACTTACCTCTGAAAATGCAACACCAGGCACATATAGAGCACATACAAGATGCACCCATGCACCTACTTCTGTTTCCTTGAATATGCCTCCTGTAAAATATCACACAAATTAATATTACAATATACAAACATGTTTATGATTGAGCTTAAAATGATTTATAAAGTATTCGCATAAAGTGACCAGTGAGAAGACAGTCACACTCTTAGAGCAGCGAATGAATGTCCATAGTTCACCGCGCGGTCGCGGCTTCAAGCCGTCGGTCTCAACTGCTTGAAACGACCGCGTACGGCCGCCCTTATTTAAAAAAAAATCATACTTCACAATTCAATTTCTTAAAAAATTTAAGTCTTTACACTACACCTACTTAGTATACACACCCGTAATATAATCTATAATTAATTACAACCAAAATTAACAACATTTACCTTTATTAGGGCACAGTTCACAATTAGGATCAGTGACGCCAGCTTTACAAGCTTCGCAGAACCAGGGTTCAGTTGACGCAGAACTGACTGTACTGGACTCACTTGTGACATCAGAAACACCATAACAACCTGTGAATATTAAAATTTTATTACATATCACTTTTTGAAATTATTTTTTAATGTCATAACAGTGAACATAGTAGTGTTATGACATCAAAAATAATTAAAATACATATTAAATAACTAATAATAATTTGTATACTATGATTAAAATGGAACATTTATTAGTTTCAATCAGAATTGGGGAAGTTTCCCAATTTTATGATGTTTATATTACTTAGTTTTTATAAGTTTCCCAGTTTTAGTGAGCGCAGTTTAACATCAGAAATTCTCAGAAGTGGATATTTCAGAGAAGCCATCAATTTTTTTTCTATTCTTTATAAATTTATATTTATAAAGCATTTGAATGCCATAAAACCAAAAATATCAAATTCAAGCCATCAATTGATATTCAAACTATGGATTAACTTTAAATTACAAAAAAATAAAGATATTTAAAGTAAAAAAAAAGTAACCTTCATGAACTGTAACCCCGCAGCCATCACATTCCACAATCTCATTAAAGTCGTCACTTCTGGAACCCAAGCAACCAGCACATATTAGCATGCTTGCTAAGTCAGGAAACTGAAAGTAGAAAATAAAATTATTTTGATTGAAAATATAGTTTAATACAGTATTTTATTGAAATATCCATTATGGTTTTTTTTTTCAATTGAGACTTTATTTTAAATCTTAAATAAAGCATCCAGATAGTAATATGAATATGTTCATGTCTTAATTTAAAACAAAGGTGAAAGTATTTTTGATATTGGTCCAGTTGTTTCTGAAATTGACACAACAAACAAACTCTTCAGCTGTATATTATAATTGTCATTCAATTCTTTTACCTTGAACTCTTGTTTTTTTGCTTTCTCCAAAAGGTCAGTAACAGATATCTCTGCACCCAGTTTTGGCGCAGGATTCTTAAATTCATTTTCAATGTCTGATCCAGATTCCTCTTCAGAACTTGCAGTGTTTGCACCTCCTTCTGTAAAGAATGGATTTTTTACTAAGTAATGTGTAATTTACATTATATTGATTGAATTTTTAAAGTACGATTGAAGATCATATAATGTCAAATAAAGTTTAATTAAAAACCGCTGAGCTGGATGTAATGTTAGACATACATTTCCATTACGCTTATGCAGACATAATAGCTGAAAAAGATTTATTAATAGATTTGAACACTTACTCTTATCATCGTCCGAATTTATAGAATAATCGTCACTTTCCTCTGGGTGATCTTCTATTCGAAAGTCCGAATCGTCTGAGCTTTCTCCTTCTCCAAGATCAAAGTCTAGTAAGGATTGCGGTTCCACTGGCTTAACCTTACGCTTTGCAGTACTTCTGCCTTCTGTTTAAAGAATAGCGAACATATTAATATTAATGTTATTGTTTTAAAAAATGTTAGAACCCTATTCAAAACACTTACGATTGTTCATTTTTGTTGCTTGACTAAACGATCTTAAGGTAAATATACTTTTGTTACATATCAATCAATATTTTCAGATATAATTATCTAGAATAGAGATGTAAGAATGCGATTCAACATTGTTAGATTTGATTCAATTGTGATTTTATGACTGAACCTGAAGTCGACTTGACAGTAAACATTTGTCACATGTCAAGTGACATCAACGACGCGCTAGAGATGTCCTGCAACCGGTTTACAGTTTGTAAAAAAGATTTAGTATCGATTAATATGTAAATGGGATATTGAATAATATTTATCTTATTCATTATATATTCCCTTCGATTTCATTCCTCCCCTTTAATTGTGCAAGAGAGTATAGGTTGTAATTCTTCTACAATCTATCATGTACATATTTCCATCATCATGTCCCTGTGTAACATTTACCCGACTACAACGCGTGTAATTGGACGAGTTCCAATTATTTAACTGAAAATCTGAAAAAAATCATAAACAAGGTTAGGTTAATGCAAACTTACTACGGCCACACTACCGTGATATGCCAATAATTATTGCCACAACTTTAATAACACCTAGGTGTAACCACGACTTATGGCCATAATTCTACAATGCCAATCAATTATGACAAATGGCGGTAGGCAATAGCTCCGGCGGCGGTATTCTTTCGCACATCAAGAAGATTACCGCCGTAATTATTGCGTATGCGGCCACACTTGACACTACCGTTTGTCCAGTGTCAAAGAGTAAATGAGCCGGTGAGCTCATATTGTCCAGTGTGCAATATGAGCTCACCGGCGACGCACGTATCGACCGACATGGAGTGGTCAAATGAAAAAGCGCTCGATGGCGCAAATTTTTGGAATTCTTGGAATTCTTCTCTTTGGGATCTTGGGGATTACCCAACAGAAGAACTATAAACATCGCAGTGTACACAATGATGCGTGGCGTCGGATCAAATAAAATTTATCATTTCCAAGTACAATAGATGATTTGAAAAAGAAAAAAATCCTTTTTTAAAAAAAAGAATCCTTGATGAATTATTACAGAAACCATATTATATATTAATTATTAACTAATATTTTTTTTTGCTGCGGTAAATGCCAATAATTACCAACATATCTAGGTAAACTGTACTGTAACCACACCAGTTCATGCAGTAATTTAGACGGTAATTTATAGTAGAGCCATTTTAATGGACAACATTTGACAGTTCAACAAAATTCACAACGTAACCTAGTAACGACAACATAGAATAACATGATGTTTCGTTTTGTTAGAACTGCACATTTGCTTAACTTTTTTCAATTACGATTACATATTTATTATAATAATGACCGATATAAGTAATTTTAGGATTTGATTTTACTGATAAACCATTCTAAACATAATAAACAATTTCTGATTTAAAGAACTGACGTCGCTACAATTTTGTGTCAATAAACCTTTTTTCTTTTTAAATACCAGAGACGTTACTCTAAAAATCGAAATCAGACATCTAGAATCGAATGCATTGATTACTTGGGAATAAAAATTATCATAAATTATTGACATGTGTTTCAAGTTCGATTGACAAATGTTCCAAGTCCGTATCGATTAATTCACTTTAATCGATGTTTTTATGCAGGTTACCACCCTATGAAGATAAAATTGATAGACGTCAAATGTTGCCTATTAAATTGGCTCCATTTAGAGTCTAAGTATTCTTTGACTATAATGCCATAATTATTGCGGTAACAGCATGGTAACAGCCCGGTAGACGGTAAGGTAGTGTGGCCGTAGCAGACTTCTGTGGTATTATTGGGCTGATAGACGTAGGAACTTTAAAACCGCGGTTTTAAAGTTCGCGTACTTACTCGGCTCGACGTCGGTGACACACGCAAGAGCTTGGTCAGTAGCTTCTCGCGTGTCACCGATATCGAATGTCTCTATGTCATCAACAGAGGGAATTTTATGTTATTCAGGAATTAAATATAGACATTTTTAATTTAATAACCAGCACTTATTTTTAAGTAAATAGCGTTCTAACAAAATAAATGTTCAAAAATTGAAGGATATATTTTCGTTTTTACTATTATATTTTGAGGGTACTTTACAAAAAAAGAGCGTGTGCGCCGAGCCTATGCGTCAGGAGTGAAACTTCCTTGGCGGGATTCAAAAATACCTTCGCCAATATTCAATTATATTATATTCATTCATATTAATTATATTAAATTATTTTCATAAAACTAAAAGAAGAAGACGAAATTAATTGAACTTTTGCACTTAGTAACACCTATTATAGCTAGACAGGCTAGGCTCGCGGCTCGCGGCGGTGACAGACGTGCGAGCGAAGGCGGGCTACGAGTAAAATTTCAAACATGTTGAATCGTCAACGAACTTACTCGACGGTTTTTAAGTACGCGTACTTGGGGTGACACACGAGCGAAAAAGGTCGTCGAGCCACAAGTTCGCGTACTTACTCGTACGTCTGTCACCCCTTACTTCTTTTTTCAATTATTTTTTATTCTTTGACCGAGTGACAGATTACTCATCGCTATCTGACAGCGTCAAAAACTCGAAAGCGAAAACTCAAAACTTTGATTTTGTTGTTGATACTTATTTGTATTTTTTATGAACTGCGTGAAATCTTTATTAAAAACCGTGTCGATAATTGACTCAAATATTCGTAAAAGTCATTTATTTTAATAATTACCGAATTGTTACTACTTATTTATTTATTTTCTGACCGGTAAAATAAAATATTCATTATGGTGGCGCTAGATGCCGATATGAATAGAGACGAGGACTGTGATAATATTGGCTTAGGATGTGCACTGGAACATTTCTCCGAAATCGAGGATGTCATGAATATGATAGAAAACGTAAAAAATATATATAATACCTCTACTTTTGAAGTGGAATATGATAAATTGTATGGTATACTGAAACAGTATTACGAGCAACCGCATCTTCTCGATCCGCATTTGGATAGAATGCTGGCGAAGTTTATGGAAATCATTAAAGACAAGTCATCGCCCTCAGAATTGAAACATGCTGCTTTTAATTATATGTACCAAGTTATACGTGTTCGGGGATATAAAGTGGTTGTGAGACATCTTCCACATGAGGTAGGATGTCCAAAAAATAAAATATTATTGTATTTTTGAATGTTATATACTATTCGACCAAGCCAACTAGACGCTCGGGTGGAATGCGGCCTCCCCGCCCGCTTACCGCCTCAGGTACCGCGTTCGCCTTAGTACGGTTCGCAGCATCGACGCATTCGTACGTTTCGCATCGTTAGTTATTTCTGTACTTTTTATTATTAATCGTTAAAGCTTGTTGTTGACTGTTAAGTTTTTCGTTGTTATTTGTTTAAGTTTTTACTGTGTTGTTATTCATAGACAGCCCTCGAAATGGGGAAAAATAAGACTATTCATAGCGGAGAGCGAACAGTGATATTATTAATATATTTTTTTTGCTATCTGTACCCGAGACATGGGCGGGTGACGTCACAGTTGAAAAGGGTCTAGTTGGCTTGGTCACGTAGTACTTATAACATTGTACCGTCCCAAGCTTAGATTACAAAATAAAATACAGATGGAGCATGACAACCGCCCGTCGCCCTTGTCAAAGAAAATACGAAATCAAAAGCAAATACGTCGCTGCTCCAGTGCTATAGCGCATATAGTGTCATGCAATACGTCAAAAAGGGTTTGCAATTTTAGTAAAAAAATGCTGTCTTGTGATAATAAAACGCTGTAAAATTTGTTCCCGAAAACAAAAAAAAAAGATAAAACATCGTTTCACAGGTTTTCTGTAGATTATTTGGCTGATTTATTTCTTTATACGAATAATAATTTTACAGATATGAAGGAATACAAAACTTCAACGTATGTTGCCAGTATTTTGAAAATTAATTTGCCATTTTTATTGGTAAAACGGTTAAAAGATCTTCAGGGTAATGCTGTTGGATTTTTCGATCGTGAATGTGATTATTTGTAAAGTGCACTAAAGGTTCATGATCATTATTAGATTATTTTAATAAGCATAATACATTATTTTGTTACTTTTATAAAGCTTAAAAACGCCATAGTCGTTTTCGCTAGCAATTTAATTTATGTGAACTCCATGATGGTTATGATGAAAATAAAATGTCCCATATTCTCGACTAAAAACTACCGCTATTTGCATTCATATATTTTGAAAAATTAAAAATAATTTAATTATTATAGTAAATATTGAAAATTTTTGAAGTGAAACTTCTTTATCGGGGTTGGAAAAAAAATTTAGTGTAACATTTTTTCGTTTCGTTACGTGCCATCTTTTTCTTGTCCCTACCACGCGTGATTCGACGTATTTCTGTAAAGTTGCAAATTATTTTTTGAAAAATAAGGTCATAAAGAAGTTTCACTTCTTATGTGTGTACACACGCACACATTTTTTTATGTAATTTATTTAATTAAAAATTGAACACAATTATTTTGTCTATATATAACTTTAGTAGGCAGGTACTTTATATAATAAAAGAATTTTTTATAATATTATAAAAAAATATCAACAAATCCGAAATAATATTAAAATAAAAATTAAAACTTGACTGCTAATATATATGTTTATAGCCTACGTCACTACCGCCACTAACATAATAATTCAGATGATTGCAATGAAACCGCACAACTCAAAATCGGTCCAACGGTTTATACTGCAGGGCGTGTCAAGGAAATATTATACATACATACATAAACTCGAAAAACATAACCCTCTTTTTTCCGTAGTCGGGGAAAAATTTGGGAAATTTTTCAATATCTGGTAACATTACACGCACACAGAAGCACCGTGTACGTACAGAGCAGCGGCGAAATGACAGCACACATACCGACATAGCTTTATTGAAAATGACGATAAATCATTCGGTTTAGTTCGGCAACGCTCCATCTGTCTTTTATTTTGTAATCTAAGGTCCCAAGTTTATTTTATGTTCAGCCTAAAAAAATAAACTGTCATACAACATTCACATTTATATTTATTCAAATTTAGTGATTCAGCAATGTACTTGAATGGATTATAAATTAAGTGGTTTTATATTTATGTGCACACTTAATTTTAGGTGTCTGATCTTCTGACTGTTCTCACATTCCTTGAAGAGCAAGACCCAAATGACAAAGAGACATGGAGAGGCAGATTTGTTTTATTGTTATGGCTGTCAATAGTTGTGATAATTCCATTTCACATGAGTCGCTTAGATGGATTTGCTCCAGACCAGCCAGGTATGTTTTGTAAAATAATGTAAATTGACTTTATATTCACCCAGAAAAGTTGTTTAGCATTTGTTCTAAATTTAAAAAATTTAAAAAACATGAAATAAAATATAATAATGTTTAACCCATTGAGCCCCAAGCGGCTCGATTGGTCCCAGACACAAGATTAGATTTTCTATTGTGTCTGTGGTTCCGGGACCTGAGTTATTAAAAGCTTATAATGTCCTTTACATAATATGAAGCATAAAATAAATTATTTTAAAAATCATATTTCTTTATAGGCGCAGGAACATCAAAGAAATTGACTGTAATGGAAAGAATCTTCAATATCTGTAAAACATATGCCATGAGTAAAGATACTTGTGCCGAAGCAAGTGCTTATTTAGCATCAAAGTTTCTGATAAGGTATGGTTATGTTTATTATCTTCAACTTTAATACAAACATTTCCAATGAACTAGGGAATTTAGAAATAAAAGAAAATTCGCTCCCTTTACCTTTTAAAATCTTTCAATAAAATCTGAAAATGAACACAATGTTTTGTTGCCACTAGTTTCAATTACATACTTAAATACTTTTAAAATAATAGCTTGTAAATATATCTCCTACTAGCTTTCCGCCCACGGCTTCGCCCACGTTTTCAAAGAAAAACCTGCGTATCTACTGTTCCTGTGGGATTTCCGGGATAAAACCTATCCTATGTGTTAATCCAAGTTACCCTCTATATGTGTGCTAAATTTCATTGAAATCGGTCCAGTAGTTTATGCTTGAAAACCATACATACATACATAATTACAAACCTTTGCTCTTTATCTCAATATTATATTAGTATAGATGCAACATACATTTATCACTTACTTTTTCAAACTAGGTCTGATGTAAAAGAATTGTATATGGGTGCATTTTTCAACTGGGCTTGCGATCTAAATTCCAATCTACAAGATGAGGATATGATCCACTATGGAGTGTTAGCCGCAGTGGCTGCAGTGTTAAAGCATGGGAAGAGAGATGATTTGCTACCATATGCACCTAAACTATTGGAATGGGTCACCAAACAAAACTACAAACAACACAAGGCTATGTTGGTGCGCAAATATGGTGTGAAAATTGTTCAAAGAATTGGTAAGTACTGAAAAATTTGGGTATTACCTTTTCATACTCATTGTGTGATATTTTTATAAGTATTCAAGTTACTAATAATTATTCACAAGATGTGAAGATAAATAAATAAAATAAATAAATATTCAGGATAATTAATGCCCAGACACAGAGCAAACATCTATGTTCATCACACAAATATTTGCCCCGGGTGGGAATCGAACCCACGACCTATGGCTTGGAAGGCAGGGCCCCTACCAACCAAGCCAACCGGTCAGCAAGATGTGTCCAGCAGTTGACTGTCAAAAATGTCAGAAAAAGTAATTTCTGTGAAATATCCAGCTTCGCTCATATATGTTTCAATTTATAAATCATTTATTGGATAGATAACATGTTTTTCTATTAATAATAAACATAAAGATTCAAAAGTGATAAAAATGTTGTGTGGTTTTATGAAACGACGATAAAAGTGAAACTTAGGTACAAAATTATCGTATTTGTACGATAATTATCGTACGGTTCCGAACACTGCTTTATACCTACTCGGCAGCCGACCGTCACGCGACATTCGCTACACAGACCAAAAAGTTTGAGACGATGTAATAAAAGTTTCACTTTAAAAATCAAAATCATCTTTCCCAGGTTTAACATTCCTCCGTCCACGCGTAGCTGCCTGGCGGTATACTCGAGGATCGCGATCTCTAGCCGTAACACTAGGTGGTGTTGCAGCTGCGGGAGACACGGAGCCCGTCACATCACCACCCGATGATGATGATCAGGATATACCACAAGAAGTAAGTTCTTCTCATACTTTTTAGAGCGTATACGCACTATGCGGGTAGCCGCATTGCGGGTAGCCGTCCGGCTGACCGCAATCACAATTATGTACGTAATATTCATTTCTATGCGCACTGCGATGCGGCTACCGCAGACCGCACAGTGCGCATAGAAATGAATATTACGTACATAATTGTGCTTGCGGTCAGCCGGACGGCTACCCGCAATGCGGTTACCCGCATAATGCGTATACGCTCTTAGAGTTGATACTGCAATATGGCAATTCTGCTTAATTAATTGTCCAACATTCTGCAGTAAAAAAGGCTAGTTTAATGCTGTGAATTTTCATTTTATGTTGTTGAATAACAAAAAGTAAATTTCTTTTGATAAAATGAAATTTTTCCTACAAAGGATTTTTTCCTATTTTTGTATATTGTCCTATATGTTTTCATCATACTATTCTGCATGTTTGTCGATGTGACGATGACATGTTTTTGCATCACAAACATATAGAAAGCACATTAGAACTATAATAACTGTCTTATTCACCCTATTCACATAAGTTACATTTTCCTTTATTACAACTTATCTAGGTGGAAGACGTAGTAGAACTACTCCTTGTTACTCTCCGCGACGACGACACAGTGGTCCGCTGGTCGGCCGCGAAGGGCGTGGGTCGTATCGGCGCGCGGTTGCCCGCACTCGCCGCCGCCGACGTGTGTGAGAGCGTGCTGACACTGTTTGCGGAGCACGAGCGGGATACCGCCTGGCATGGGGGCTGTATGGCACTGGCTGAGCTTGGTACGTGTGTAGGATATAACATTGTAAGTCTTGTACCAAAGTGGTACCTAGTACTACCACTCGTCTGTTTGCTCCGCGATGACGACACAGTGGTCCGCTGATCAGCTGTACAGCGCTGGCTAAGCTGGGTATGTGGTGATTAATTAAAGAAAAAATTCTATAGACGAACATGTGAACCTCCTGCGTTTTTTTGGATGTCGGTAAAACAAGCTAAATGAGTAAGGTATGGATTTATTTATTTATTTGATTTGCCAACAGATGTCTTATATGTAAGTTGTATAAGTGTTTAAGAAGGGGGAAATATTTTGAGCTAAAAATTTAAATTTTCATCAAAGTTTTGTTGAAAAGTTATACTGTGTTCTTATAAGGTGAAAAGTAAAATTTTAAATAGTCTCTGTTGTAGCTGTTAAATTTACAAAAATATTTACCTTTTTTAACTGTTTCTAATACTTTAAATAATATAATATTCTATGTGCAGCTCGTCGCGGTCTCCTCTCACCCCAACAACTGGGCGGTGCAGTACGGTGTGCAGCTCGTGCACTCGGCCGTGACGAGGCTCGCGCGGGCGGCGGGGCGGGCGGGGCCAGAGCGGCAAGGGACTCCGCCTGCCATGCTGCCTGGGCCTTCGCACGGGCGTATGATGCACAAGCCTTAGAACCGCATGCCACACTGCTGGCCAATGCGCTGATTGCTACGGCGTGTTTCGATAGGGAGGTTAGTAGCGTACACTGTACAGTGAATTATGGAAGTGTCATTTGTAT
Organism: Colias eurytheme; assembly: GCF_061535395.1. Lineage (NCBI taxonomy): Eukaryota > Metazoa > Arthropoda > Insecta > Lepidoptera > Pieridae > Colias > Colias eurytheme. The sequence continues at coordinate 2,270,221 of NC_142989.1, read as the reverse complement.
ATCTTCACATGTATATTTAAATACAGTTTGGTTTCTATGTGGTTAATCTGTAACATGTTTACGTTTAACAGATAAAATAATGTTTACATTTAGGCTGAATTTAGAGACTGGCAAAACTATACGAAGCATTTGTAAAAAAAAACAATCTTATCTTTTTTACCGTTATTTAGTTATTTATCTGTTGTGTGTTTATGATAAATACTAGCTTTCCGCCCGCGGCTTCGCCCGCGTTTTCAAAGAAAAACCCACATAGTGTTAATTCAAGTTACCCTCTATAATATGTGTATAGATTGTCTAATCTAAAAATGAACGCCCTTCCACTAAACTTAATTGTTTCAATGTGTGAGGACAAATAATTATTGAACCACTTTTATATGTGTGCGCGCGGCGATTCTACTGCAAACTTTGACTTTCGCGCACTGATTTGTCAACTAATCGGGCGATCAGTTCAGGTGCCTAGCATTGTATGGCGGGGAGAGTGCGCTATGTACGGAATGACACGTCCGTTCTGTCGTGCATCGCGTCATTTATGCACTAGTTGGCCAACTGGTCCTGTCGTTCGGGCATGGACGGGACTGGAGGACTGAACGACCAATGAGGCAGACCAATTTGTGTGTATTGCGTCTATACACGTACTTTGAATGTGAGCGTAAACACAGTGGAGGGGCGTTCATTTTTAGATTAGACAATCTATACTAAATTTCATTGCAATCTGTTACTCCAGTCAGTCAAGACATTCAATTCACAATAATTCCAAAAGTTTTCAAACTTGGGTCAAGTGAATGGTACATTGGGACGACAATAAATCTCATTTTGCAACCTTGTCCGCAGTCCGGAACTGCAATTAAATTATTTTTTGCTGTATGGTCGTGAAAAAAATTCCAAAAGTTCTGCAAACTTGGGGAAGTTTTCGATATAATATTTCATATGACGTATTAAATTTGCAACCAATCTCAGTGTACGGAACATCTTTTTATATTGAATATTATTTTTTTTTTTTATTAAATTGAATGAGGTTGCAAATTTGTAAATGCATCAGAATAGATGTTTTCGAAGTTCGCAACCAAGTTCCAAAACTTTTGTAATTATTCCGAGACCACCTTACTCGAAAAAATGACCACGAATTAAAAATAATTATAAATAAACATGCTCCGGTCAACGAAAAAGGTTGCAAATTTATACAATCTTACGGTATATATTTCCGATATCTGTGTCAAGTTTGCAGAACTTTTGGAATTTTTTTCACGACCATACAGCAAAAAAATAATTTAATTGCAATTTTAACAATGTTCCGGACTGCGGACAAGGGTGCAAAATGAGATTTATTCCTAATGAACCATTCACTTGACCGAAGTTTGAAAACTTTTGGAATTATTGTTAAATTTTCGATTTCGAATGTCTATTCTGACTGATGTATGTTCAGTATTATTTGCGTGAAAGAGTAACAAACACACACACATCCTCACAAACTTTCGCATTTACAATATTAGTAGGATTTATTTCAATCCGCAATAAAATTGCAGATAAACTGCCGGCGCGCCGCGTCCGCCGCGTTCCAGGAAAACGTGGGGCGGCACGGCATGTTCCCGCACGGCATCGAGGTGCTGACCACGGCCGACTTCCACGCGGTGGGCCCGCGCGCGGCGGCCTACCTGCACGTGGCGCCGCGCGTGGCCGCGCTCGCGCCGTACACGCGGCCGCTGGTGGCCCACCTGCTGCACCTCAAGGTGGACCACTGGGACCCCGCGCTGCGTGACCTGGCTGCTCGTGCGCTCGCCCGCCTCGCTGATAAGGTATTATTTATAAAAAAAAACGGGTTGCACTCCGGGAGTGCCGGCAGAAGTGAAAACTTGATTATTAACGTTGAGCATGTTTGATATCAATCCGTCTTACGCTTTTTCGATCAGGTCGCGTGTCCTGACGCGAGTTTAAGATTTTATACCCATTACAGAAAAAGTGCTCAACGCCGCTAACTTCAAAAAAGACGTGTGGCACTCGGGAACTGCCACGGTAAAGCTATTGCATGCTATGCCTTCAAGCCACACCTCCGTGTCCGTCGGAGTGGGGAGCGTGAGGTTTTTTCGTTACGGAATTTCTGGATTCGGTCCCCGCGCTTAAGGCCCGCGATAGAAACTATGCAATAGCTTAAAAAAAATATTTTATTTATTTGTCAAAATATCAATTTTTTGTTGTGTTAAGTTGATGGGTTTGTTGTTTCCAAAATCCTCGATGACGTGACGGAGATTGATGATTTTTGGAAAATTTATATAAAAATGATAGATCAAATAACTTTTCTACAAATTTTAGTGCTAAGCTATTACTATTGACCTCCCCTCGTCCCAAAACTGAAATTGCATCTTCTAAAAAATGCAAAGGTCCATTTCAATAATTTATCATGTATTCTTTTTTGACGGGGCTATAAACTCGTTTCTTATTTCTCTTCTATTACATCCTCTTTTTTTAAAACTTTTTTTTGAATAATTTTACTTCTTTTGATTATGTCATGTCAGTTATGTCAAGTTCATTTTAATATACATAGCTTATTTTAGTTTTACATTAATTTTATTTTATTTATATGTACAATTTACTGTTTATTGGTCATGGAAAATAATAGCTATAGCAAAATTACGAATGTAAGATGATGCAAATAAAAATTACTATTGTGATTTGTGTTATGCTTTCTCGAAGTTTTTTCGTATTCTATACATGGGTATATTTTTTAATTACAGGTTCCCGATTATATGGCAACTGAAGTACTGCCGGTATTGATAAAGAAAACAGAGTCAATAGATTTGAATGTACGACATGGTGCAATATTGGCTATTGGAGAAGTTATCTTCGCTCTGTCTGAAATTAAATTGCCTGATGGTAAGTTTGTTTAATGTATTTAATTTTAATGTATTGTTACATTAAAAAACAAAAAAATTGTGCTTTGTGCAAAACGTCGCTCTGGTTGGGCACATAAGGTGAAACAAATAGTAAATATTAATCATAAAGAAAGAAAGATCTTTATTTCTTTCTTCTGTAAAATTTATCAATCAGTGAAAAATTCAATGCAATGAAATATATTTTGTTACAACCCACAAGGATGTACTTCATTTATAAAACACATCGCTCGCTTACAGCCTTGTTCATGCTATATATTCGCTAGATTTGGTGTAGGCACGCGTAAGAAGTAAGAGTGCAATTTTCAGAATATCTACTCTTAACCCATTGAGCCCCGAACGGCCAGATCCGGCCGCGACACAATAGATCTTCTATTGTGTCTGTGATTCCGGGGCCTGATGGATTAATTATATCGTATTAATACATGTGTACGTGTACCCTAGGCAACTTGGCGTCGTCGCTGGTGCTAGCGGACGTGTGGGAGGCGGTGCGCGCGCTGGTGGGGCGGCTGCACGCGCGCCAGCAGTTCCGCGGGCTCGGCGGCGAGCTCATGCGCCAGGCGTGCTGCCACTGCGTCGCGCGGCTGGCGGCCGCGCACGCGCCGTACCACACGCACTCTACTATTGGTATGGAAAATATTATAAAAAAAAACTGCAATCTATATGCCAAAATATATAAAAAAACAACCTATTTCAAAAAATTATATGCATTATAACACTCAACTGTCCGAAACAAAACTCTGCCTACGTTTATTATAGGCACGTGCGGTATTGTGTCAAAATTTATAAAAAAAAGACGGGTTGCACTCCGGGAGTGCCGGCAGAAGTGAAAACTTGATTATTAACGTTGAACATGTTTGATATTTTGGAATGGTATCCGTCTTACGCTTTTTCGATCAGGTCACGTGTCCTTAAAAATTTTATACCCATTACAGAAAAAGTGCTCAACGCCGCTAAAGAAGTTTTCACTTCAAAAACTACCTATTTCAAAAAACTACATGCATTATAACACTTAACTGTCCGAAACAAAACTCTGTCTACGTTTATAATAGGAATGTGCGGTAGTGTGTCAAAATTTATAAAAAAAATATTTCAAAAACACTACATTAGTAATAACATTTAATAACTATCGGAAGAAAAACTCTGCCTACGTCTATAATAGGCACGTGCGATAGTGTGTCAAAATTTATAAAAAAAATCTTTCAAAAAAACTACATTCACAATCCCACCTAATAACTGTCCGAAACAAAGCTCTGCCTATGTTTATAATAGGCAGAGTTATCTAGTGAGTGATAAATGTTACTTTGAACACTACAGTAACGCAATAAGGTGCTAATTTCAATTAATGTTTTTTTTTTTTACAACGCCACTCGAACTTTTAACCTGTCTAGTTGTTTATAGTATTCCAATGGATTATTATAATTATGAATCTTTCTATAATATAATAATATTTACATTTATTAACAGATGAATGGTTAAACCTGATCGAGGAGTGTCTCGGCCACGAGGTACAAGCGATCCGCGAAAAGGCCATAGAAGCTTTACCCCTAGTGTTCGAAGAATATCTCCAAGACGATACTTTGGTATACGACGGTGTGACGGCTAAAGATAAACGCAAACAGTTGATTGAGAAGTATTGCGAACAGCTGTCCAATACTGGTGTCAACGGTTTGGTACTGAGGATGGGGTATGCAAGGGCTATCGGTAAGATATATTTGTTTTTTTTTGTTAAATATTAGTAAGAATGTATAGTAAAACACCTGTATAATTTTGGAAGTGAAACTACTTTAGGCACGTTAAGAGTAAAATTTCAAGGTCGCATCTTGTGAATACCGTCATGCGATGAAATAAAGCGACGATTTTGGTATTTTGAAATCCTGCTAAAGAAGTTTCACTTCTGACCAGTGTGCTTGGTACATACGCTCTTTTTTAAATTTGCCAAACAATTTTTTTTAGATTTTAACCCATTGAGCCCCAAGCGGCCCGATCGGTCCCAGACAATACATTTTCTATTGTGTCTGTGGTTCCGGGGCTGACTTAGAAATTGTATTCTTATGTTTCTTAAAAAACACGAAATGTGTTTTATATTGACTTGGGGTAATCATTCTAGGTTCATTACCTCCATTCGCGCTTGCGGAACACCAGTCCCTAGTCGTACACGCACTGGCAGCGTGCAGTGGCCCCACTCCCGGCACCACACAGTGGGCAGAAGCACGACGTGATGCAGTACTCGGGCTAACTGCGGTGTGCCGAGCGTTGCCTGTGCGCACACTGGGGACACTGCTGCCCACTGTGTATGCGGCGTTATTGGCGGCACTAGAGGAGTATACCGTGGATATGAGAGGCGATGTGGGAGCGTGGGTGCGGGAGGCGAGCATGACTGGTGAGTTTTGTTTTATTTTGTATTCGAGATTGAGTTGATGTGCAGATACGCCGGTCGCTGTCTGAATTTTATTTTATACTTTTTCTGTTTTTCACTTTGTTTCATTTTGAATGTTCTTTCTGAGAAGGAACTGTCTTCCTCTGAATCGGCATTTCAAATGACTGATATTTTAAATTGTACTGTGTTCATTTGTTAACTCAATAAAAATGTATTTATTTATTTAAATCAGGTCTAGCAACACTCTGCCGGCTGTGCGCGGAAGCGGACGCCACAAGTGAAGCCGGTACTACGAAGCTAGTGAGTGCGGAAGCGGTGCGGGCGGTTGTGTGCGGCGTGGCGCAGCAGGCGGTGGAGAAGATCGACCGCACGCGCGCGCACGCGGGACGCATCTTCACCGCGCTGCTCTACAAGTGAGTGCCGCACAATGACTCTATTATACTAGTAGACGCGGCATACGCCAACATCATTGCACTAAAAAACAGCGTAATTAATACATACCTACTTACTAACGCATTATCACCAATACAGTTGTTCTCTCTTTCACTCTCACGCACGAGACATAATACATGTCTCACTCATGTACTTCGTAATAACAACTGCCGATTAAAATATAAAAAGAACGTCCAGCCACGACGCTGAATGGTGCGTGACTAAGTGAAACTCGGGCACTTAGCTGAGTTTTTTCTTGCCAAAATAGAGAGCGGGTAACGTATCTAGCTTTTTTATATATCATAGGTTCCGCACGTGTGTGTCGCATTATATAAACAGTATAATGCTCTACATGCTTAAAGCGCGATTAAACGACGCGGGCTAGCCCGATCCTACGCGAGCCGAGCCGCGCCGAGCGCAGTTGTTTGCACAGCGCGTGGCGCGGCGAACCATGAGCGGAGCCAGGCTCGGCTCGCGTGCTTGCGCGCCGTTTAAACGCCGCTTTACACTGTTAGAGCGGCCGTACACGGACCGCTTTAAACAGTTGAGACCGACGGCTCGAAGCCGCGACCGCGCGGTGAACTGTAGTCATTAATTCACTGCCGTACACATGACTACTCGAGTAGTCGCAACCGCTTCAAGCCGTCAACTGCACGGTCGAGCAGTCCGTGTACGTCGCTCAGCCGTTAACTGCTCGAGCAGTCCGTGTACGTCGCTCAGCCGTTAACTGCTCGAGCAGTCCGTGTACGTCGCTCAGCCGTTAACTGCTCGAGCAGTCCGTGTACGTCGCTCAGCCGTTAACTGCTCGAGCAGTCCGTGTACGTCGCTCAGCCGTTAACTGCTCGAGCAGTCCGTGTACGTCGCTCAGCCGTTAACTGCTCGAGCAGTCCGTGTACGTCGCTCAGCCGTTAACTGCTCGAGCAGTCCGTGTACGTCGCTCAGCCGTTAACTGCTCGAGCAGTCCGTGTACGTCGCTCAGCCGTTAACTGCTCGAGCAGTCCGTGTACGTCGCTCAGCCGTTAACTGCTCGAGCAGTCCGTGTACGTCGCTCAGCCGTTAACTGCTCGAGCAGTCCGTGTACGGCCAGGTTAATGCTCTACATGTTACACTGTTAAATATTTTTATTATTGAACGAAACTAACTTTGCAAATAATTATATAATATTCTTTTATTTCATTCGATTCTATGCGTATGTTTCACGTACACATTCCGCCTCGTACATCTGATACGTGAAATATGTGCATTACAATATTATTGTGTACAATAAAAACCTTCTCCCCAGCGATCCGCCAATCCCCTACATCCCGGAACACGAAGCGCTCAAGCGTATCTTCCCAGCGGACGAAGTAGAAGTCGAACCCATAGCGGAAGAAGCACGTGGTACAGTCCCGGGAACAGTCCCGGGATCTGGAGCCAGTGAGAGTTGCCACGTGGTGCTGTGGCTGTTCCCCGGGCACACGATGCCGCGGTTCGTGCGGTTGTTAGCCTTCCCGGAGTATAGATACCACGTGGTCAAGGGGCTGGTTGTGAGTGCGGGCGAGCTTACTGAGAGCCTTGTGAGTTTTATTATTTAAATGAATACATAGAATACAGATTGGAACATAAAATTTATATTGACACGTTGACACTGAAAATACAATTTACATAGAAATTGAAACAATTTTGAAAGTGTCATATAGTTAAACGATCACACAGTGCAAATTGAACGCAAAATGCCTGAGTGCCAACTGGCATATAGTATAAATTAAACGCTATTTACCAGTTTTCCATTTAGTTATCACACAGTATAAATTTTACGCAATTTACAACTTGTGGAAGAATCTCCGCAATGGGAAATTCTGAAACACATCATGTTTACACACGAACGTCTCGAGAACAACTGAACAGTGACGGACGCACTGGTGGCGTGAGAGTCACCTGAGTGGCGATAAGGTCACGCGCACTTACATCTAGTGTTCTGTTATTTAGATTTCTAAGCATACACACATTAATAATTTACATAAAATTACTGCAATTGCTTAATATTAAATTAACTAAGGACTGATTTTTCAATCTTTGGTTAAAACTTATTCGTCGAATAACGTAACTACCATTACAAAAATGTATTCTTTGCCCGTATTTGACAGTTTACGGGTGACATTTTAATATTATCGTGTAATATTTTATTTGAGGTTTATTTGGGTAAGTTTTATCCAAGGATTGAAAAATTGGCCCTAAAAAAACTCATGTTACAGGTAAAACACACAACGCAATCACTATTCTCATATCTAAATTCGCTCCACGACGACGAAGAGACACTAAAGAGTATATGCGATACGATTATACAAGTGTTTGCGGATAATCTACACGTGAAGCGTATTACTGGGCCGATGTTTAACTTCCTTGATCGGTTGTTGAGTTCGGGTAAGAAATAATATATTATAATATTTGCTAAAATATTCAACAGTATCGGTTTAACGTTATAAATATTTAAATTCACTCATAAGAAACTTTTAAATTGCATTTGACCAAAAATAAAGTTCTCAATAAATAATAACAAGAATAAAGCTTACTTTGTAAAGCTGTTTTCTGTATTTATCAAATATTTGAAATAAAGGTAGGTTCTTCTGCTCCAACAAATTTAAAAATCTTTTTACAATACCTGTTTCCGCAGGTGCCATATCGCCAATACTCGAAAACAAAGATTCCACCTTTGCGATGGATGTCCTCAAGTATCTACAACTCGAACTGAGAGGAGGGAAGAATATCTACAAGTTATTGGATTCTATCAACGTGCTGTGTCAATTGATTCAAGTGAGTAATCTTCTTATATATAAAAATGAATCGCAAAATGTGTTGGTAAGCGCATAACTCGAGAACGGCTGAACCGATTTCGATAATTCTTTTTTTAATATATTCCTTGAAGTACGAGGATGGTTCGTATGTAGATAAAACGTAAACATGTACCACGGGCGAAACCGGGGCGGACCGCTAGTTGTATATAAATTAATATTAACGTTTGCCTTTTTGATTACTATTAATCGGCATATTTAAAAAAAATGTTAAAAATGTTGTGCTAATTAGTTACCAAACAAATGATTTCGTTTCTTTATCTATATCAATTCTGTTTTCTCTCTTGTTGCTAATTTTCCATTATACAATAATAATTGCGATTTTAAGTAATTACATTTTATAGTGTCATTTTTATGGATCTGAATTTTACGGTGTACTCTACATGTGTCGCATAGCTATCGTTACCTTTATTGCAACGCATATTTGTTGAATTTCAAGATCTCTCAAGATGATATTGACCACACAATTCCACTAACAAGCATATAAATAACCACCTCTCATCCAGGTGGGCGGTGCAGTTTGTTCGCGTGCGTTAGGCCAGCTAGCCGTGCAGCTGTGCTACGGCGAGCGCTACGTGCGTCGCTGCGCCGCCGCGAGGCTCTACGAGGCGCTGTCGCTCTACGGCGACGTGTGCGACCTGCCTGCTGATACACTCGACCAGGTTTGTGTGCTCTACATAAGTACTCACGCTCTCTGTACTCTACACTCGTCCTGCCGCTCTACTTGCCTGACCGCTCTACGTGTCACTCGCTCTACATTACCACCCCCCTACATCGACGTGTGTGATTTGCCAGCGGATACGCTTGACCAGGTGTGGGCGCTCTACATATTTTTATGTGCTTGAGCTTTATATCAGTACAACGAGCTCTACATCCGTACACCGAGCTCTACATCCGTACAACGAGCTCTATATTCGTACACCTCGCTCTAATTCTTACACCTTGCTCTATATTCTTTACACCTCGCTCTACATTCGTACAGATCGCTCTACATCCGTACAGATCTCTCTATATTCGTACTCTTAGATCTACATCAGTACAGATTATTCTGCAAATCATTTTACATTGTCAAACTATTATCGACATTGTCCTCATTAAAATAATAGTCAAAAGCGCAACGCTTTACCTTTCGCATGTGATCGCTTCGATGCTCCTCGGGAATAAATAGTTGTTATTTTATTTTGAAGCAAGTTTAGCCTGTAGATACATGTAAATATTTCAATCAAAATACCTATACTGAAACACACGTAATGGGAATTCATAATACTTTTATTTACAGGTGATGTCAATCCTTGCGGATACCGATTGGGAGAGAGATGTAAACGAACTGAGACCTATCAGGAATGAAATATGTGATCTCATGGGCATCAAGCGGCCAGTCATGAAGCAAAAAGCGACCTAATATATACTGCAATAGAAGTGGTTTTAGCATATCAAGTACACGAAGAGAGAAGCAAGGATTTGGTCATAAATATCAGTTTCAGTTATAACTGAAGAAATGCTTGATTGTCGAGTTTTATTAACTCTGTACTAGATTGTAATTCTTGCTTCGATCTGTGAAAGAGTGTTTTGATTACGCTTAACGTAATTATATAATATTGCTTCATTAACCAAGACTAGATATTAATGAGCTTTAACAATACTATGCGCAAAATTGTAACCATTGTTTGTGCCTTTTTGTTCGAACAATACGTCTTTATTTTTATTTTTTTATTTTAAAAGCGATTCTTATTTTAATTTCTCATGTTATGATAAATGAAATGCTTTATTTTACTCAATAAAATATTTATTCTTAAAATTTGTTTTATTTTACACCATTCTTATAAACTTATATGTACATACTATATTTACATTTGTTATACATTGTTTAATTAAATAATATGCAATGAAGTGCAAAGCTAATAATAATTCCTTAATACGAAGTTTGTTTCTTGAAAAAACTATGAATAGTGTTGCTTTATCCTATTATTTGAAGTTCAGCGGGATCTTGAGGTGCCTCCGCTACGAGATTTGACCAAAATGTTCCATAGTTCTTGAGCACTGTGCCTCTGAAACAAAAATTATTTCATACTGTATCAAAATTAAAGTAATGTATCACATAAAAATAACTATTTTAATAATCCTCATGATAGGGATAGGAAAGGAACATAGGAACCAAATGCAATATTGTTTATTTTTGAAAAACAGACAAAATTTTAAACGTGGCAAATTACAAAAATCTAGGTCTAAGTTGTGTTTTTATTGACTATGATCTACGGGATAATACGGGATTCATAAGTTTATGTTCAAGTAATTATCTATTTAGATTATCTATTTTTAATTTTACAATTGAGTATTTGAATAAAAAAAAATTATTGATTTTTTTATGTATTTTGAAACTTTATTATTAATAATATTGATATTTAATGCAAATAACTTACAAAAAAATTTTTTCCGTTAATTATAAGCAATTAAAAATTGATGAAATTTAAGTTAGAATCACGTGACTAAAAACGCGCCATGACTGGTCACCACAGTTGTGACGTCATAATTTTATAGCTATTATTAACTGCAGTACATAGCGTTTACATACGATTTGTTAGTTGGTTCCGAATTAGTTAGTTAGTTACGAATAATATTCTTGATGTTGATATATTTATGATCACCGATTTTTGTCAGGAGTTGCCTTTGTAGTATTCGTACATAATGGTACAAAACGATAACTTTTGAGGTTCGCCATTTTTAATATAAATTTAAATAATATAATTAACAATTAATATAATTAATATGTAATTTAATAATGACAACAAAATTAAATAGATCAAAACACTGTATTTATTATTAACACGCTTTTATTAGCTTCACCTGTATGTTTGTATGTAACAAGTATGTAACCGACTCCTTTCGAAGTTTCGACTCGATTTTGACCCACTTAAAACCGACGCATTTTGTTCAAATTTTGAACACTTATCAAGGTCCGATGACAATACAATAATATCATAAATTTATCCTGATAAGGATCGCCAGGATCAGCTTAAAACATATGTTTGTATGTAACCAATTCTCCTTTCGATTCGATTTAGACCCACTATAAACCGACGGATTTAATTTAATTTAAATTTTGTATACTTATAAAAACCCGGTAACAATACAATAATTTCATGAATTTATCTTTTTATCCTGTTTAGTTTTTCAAACTATATTTAATTTTCTATCAACTGCAATGAGTGAAAACTAACAATATGACGTCACACGCGCTCGGGTGACGCTTCGGGAGTTGTCGGCGTGTCTTCGGTACTGGATTCAAAGACTAATTTTTATTTTGAAATAACTTTTGAATTATTGCAAAAAAAATAAAAATAAAAACAGTTTTGTTATAAAACTAATATATAGGTAATCTTTCCATTTATCACAAAAAAAAAATTTAATTCAAATACTCAATTATGACTAGGCTCCGAGCTGTCTCACGTATACGATACAATTATGAGTGGTTGAGAACTACCGACCAAACTAAAAATAATTCTGTAGGTATACTTAACTATGTAATATGAAGATAATTTATACTTTGATCTCAATGCACTATATTCCATTTTTAGCCTTTTAGATTGCAATATATTTGTAATGCGTGCACATCACATCTAGAGGTCACTACATACATTACAACATACTGCTGCTAGTGAAAGGATTGCCTTAGACGGCCTGACGATTTAGTTCTAGAAATCTGAGTAATGGCCCCAAATATGTTCATATTGACCTTTAATCACATAAATACCGGCTTCTTTATCGTAGCTGAACTAAATCATGTGATGTATTCAATTTTCTGCGTGAATTGAAGGTTACAATTAGCATTCATTTATCGATTTATTAATGATCGTAATGCAATGTTTGTCAACATTATAATTCATCATTAATTAATATAGGCATGTCTATGAAACAAGTCCTTAACCCGAAAATTACGAAAATATTTTATCTTCATAAAATTTTTCAACTTACGTGAAATAAACTCTTCCATAACTATGTATGGGGGCTCTCCATACAAGCGTAGCCCTGTACTTGTCCCTCGGGTCAGCATGTGTTATGGAAGAACATTCTGGGTGTACAGTCGTGTTGGGTGTTTGTTCCCAGGCGCCGAGCCAGTTATGGGTCTCCACTGAACGGGCTTGGATGAAGAACCCTTTGAACGTATCTGCTCCGGCTATCGTGACTGGGAAATAGATTTAATAATAGATTATAATTTATAGATAGAATATATAGAAATAATAGATTGGTTTATTTGACAAAAAAACCATCTTGCTTAACAGTTAGTTTAACTTTTGTATTCTGCGATTGTACTAAACATAGGTATTCATAAGGAATTAGTAATAATTGCATTCAAAATCCTTTATTATCTTAAATTCAATATGTAACTAAGTGTATGTAAGATCTAGAATTAATTTTATTAAGTTATGGTTTTTTAAACGCTATTAGTAGCGCGCTTTATTATAACGTCCCACATCTGATATAGGTATATTATCTACTCTGTAAAAATCGATTTTGAAAATCTAAATAAACGAGTAATTTTTTCGGCATTTTGCCCGCTGCCCTTGAGATTATTTCGATTTAATTCTGAGAATATTTCATCTACGACACTTACACCTACAAATAGGTATCACACGATTAAGCAACCGCAATCTAACGAGGCAGTTAATACATATTATATATTGCAACATCCATATCAATCATATCGCCTATCGGTACACATGCAAGACAACTAAAGTTTAAACCAGTTGTAAACAACTTTGCCATATGTGTGTGACCTACAATAACATCGTTTGCGTAACTTACGCACTGCTACACATTAGAACGAAAACAAAGTTTATCAATGAACTTAACATAATTAATTCTATAAACATATTTTGCAGATGATTACGGTATAAATAGGTAGCATAATATTATGTGAAAACAAATTGAGCTGTATTTTGTAGTGTGTTTTCAAAACAGAAAAGCTTATTTATACCTACTTAGTGAAGACAATTTTATGCTTCTTATCGCGCGCTGTAATTACCTACAATTTAGTAAGTATACATAAATGATTTGCTACCTATTTGGATTTATATATGTACCTATGTTCCCATTTCTCACAAAACAAAAATCAATGAAATAATAATATGTATAGGTAATACCTCCCTTCCTACTATAAACCGGGCACCGGCTCATATAATATGAAAACCAAGAAGAATGTATATAATACCTATTACCTAGCTTATCTAGACGTACCAGAATAACACATAACTACTGATATTTCTCTACATTTTCCAACGGTTACAACTTACATCTGTGGCGTTCGTGTTGGTAAAACCGCGCGCTAATGTAATGATACCAAAATAAGATTTATAGAGCTGGTAGAGCTTTTTCACTGAGTGCCACGGAAAGAGCATTTTATGCCTTAACACATTATTAATTTTATGTCGTCTCCAATACACTACTTCAACTTTTTATTGTGAGTATACTTATATAAGTACCTAAGGTACATATAATTTATGTTATAAGTTCTCTAGAAGAAAAAGAAAGAGTAAGATCAATTTAGTATGTAGTAAAGTATGCTGTATGAATAGAAAGTTTTAACAGCATTAGATAAGCAACTAGGTATTTTTTTGCAATTAAAAAAAACATTTATTTTATCAGTTTGCTTATCAGCTAGGTTATTCTTTTAAGCACTTCCGTGAAACTTTTGAGCATCAAAATTATACTCAGGTCAGAAGGAAAGGGATGTGGTACAACCTACATTCAATAAATTATTAAAATATGTTATTTGATTTTGATAAACACCGAGGCATTGTATGTAATATATGGTAATATTTAGTTTTTTCTATAATTACTGCACATAAACTAAAGCTAATTGTAAGTATAGGTGGATTTGAACAGCCGCTTGCTGGGAAAAGCCTTATGATTTAATCTGGGTTATAAGCTATTTTATTTAATCAGTTTCCTTTCTCAGAATCTACTTAACCCGTCTCGACTTCGAGCAACACACTTCTTTTGAATTTTCTTCATTGCAACCTAACGAATACCTAATCCATAAATATTTATTCCCTATAAAACTATATTTATATATTTTTACTAATAATATAATCTACCTGTAACATGAGAATCAGGAGCATACGCTGAGGAAGAAGCCATCAGCCGATAAGGTAAAGTGGCCAACGGTTGTGTTCTATGTTGTCCATGGTTCGGCTGATTAGCCCGGTCCTTTACACACGCGTCAATCGGGGCTCCATCGGGGAATCCCAATACCCGCCAAGAAAACAATACAAGAACTACCACTTTTAGTATCATTTCTATTTAATAAACCGATACTTTGATCGACTTTTTGGTAATCACTTAAGATCCGGTGTTCGACTGAGCACACGAAAGATATTGCGTTCACTTTTGTAAGCGCCTTTGAAAGGATCTGGATTTGAACGAGTTGTAACATCTATTAAGCTGACGTTAGACTTTCGAACGTATGTTTCATAATTACGCATGATATGGTCTAATGTTAACTTTAAAACACCTACATGCAGTTTTTAATATTACAATTTTACTAGTGTGCTATGTGCGTTTGAAGTTCGAAAAAGTATACCGTATAAAGCTGAAAAAGCTTTGGCACCGGTAAAGAAAAGTTTTTTGGATATGAAATTCAAAATAGGACATCACAATGTTAAACATAGTTAAACTGCAAAATGATAACTTGAACGTTCCTAAAATATGATATTGCCTACTTAGATGGTTTCAAAAATTGTTGTTATTAGTGCTTTCTGATGGAGAAAAATATTAATGAGGGAAAATTTCTAGACCTACGGAAAGTGTAAATAAAACACCATTTCAAAATATTACTGTTTATTAAAAAAATATCAAAAGGTTAAAAGAATAGAAGACAATGGAGTCGCGTAATAGGTATTTATTGATCAACAAAAACAATTTTATCCTCCGGTTTTCTATTAGGCGCTAATAACTCAGACTTCAATGCAAGGTTTCTTTCATTGCTTTCTATGTACTGTATGATTTCATTCAACATGTCATGGTTTTCGTAATCATTGAAAGATGGAGTTTCGTAAACATCCTCTATTTGAGTATCTGTATTAAAATTGAGATCATTTGGATCATTTTCGTACTCTGATTCTTTGACATTTTTAGCTTCATTGTCGTTTTCTTTTATAGGTTTCGTTGTTTCTATAGCAGATCTATTGTAAATACTGCTATTTGGTGAAGTGCGTTTTAACCAATCTTGACAACCAATAGACACGCTAGAGGCGTTCGTAAAATTGTAATCATTATCATATTCCGATCTATCCAGGAAATCATAGCCACTATTAACTTGACCATTGTCCACTGTTTCATACACTGGGTCTAGTATTTCTGCCAATCTTTCGCTAGCTTGTATGGATATTATTTCGGCCACATGTAGTTTTGGCTTCATGTAAGTGTAAGGGTCTTTATCTTCATTGTTTTTTGACATCCCAGTAGTGTATGTAAAGCGTCTATCGGATTTGGGGTCTACGCTTGTTCGCGGGTATTCAGAGCCTCTAATACGTGATACTACTGCACTTTCTGTCTTTTTGTAAGTTGCTTTGATGAGCCCGTGAACCTAAAAGTAGAAATTCTTTAGATTTTATAGATGCATTTTTATATTGTTTAGAGATATATTTTCATAAACTTAGTGATCAATCAAATATAACACTTAATATTTAAGGATGATGATTTAATGTTATAATAGTTAGTGGTGGTTGCCTATAATAATTGTGACAGCACTAAGTCTACGATTGTAATTTATAAGAGCTTTTATCTATGTTATCAGTGTGTCATGTTGGTGATCCTTAATGAAATGAAGGATTTTTTTGGATGTCTTTTCACAGGGTTAGTGAAATTCTGAGAAAATTCTTATGTGACAAAATATGACGATATGTCTTATCCAATTGGGCATTTAAATAGCATTTTCCCATAGTTACCTCTCTATTAGCGTAGCAATAGATCAAAGCCACTATGAATCCCTGCAAGCCCTCAACAGTATACGCTATGAAGTAGTACACTTGCTCCCAGAGACAGTTGCTGGTCGTGGGTCTTATAGCCGTGAAGATAAACTGTGTTCCGAATACTGGCATGAGGAATAGTGTCGCTTTTACTGTGCTCCTGAAAAAAAATGCAATATTTTTTTTACATGAGAAATTTATAAAGGTATTGGGTTATTTTTTAGTTTTTTTAGAGACATTTAGTTTCAGTTAGGTTTATTGACCCATACATTTTTTCGAGTATTTGAGAATATAGTATTAACCAGGAGGTAAATAGTAGGTAGTAAGCTAGAGGTAGTTATCAAAGCAATCGGTCATGTCAAGTAAAATAATAAAAAGCAATCTGCATTTGGAAAAATGTCGCTTGGAACTCTCTTATAATGACACATTTAGAGTTTGCTATGGTAAGGAAATAAGATAGGTCGTGTAATTAAATCAAAGCATGGGCTACGTGAAAAATAGTGTCGGAAAAAAAGACGGGTTGCACTCCGGGAGTGCCGGCAGAAGTGGAAATTTGATTATTAACGTTGAGCATGTTTGATATTTTGGAATGGTATCCATCTTACGCTTTTTCGATCAGGTCACGTGTCCTGACGCGAGTTTAAGATTTTATACCCATTACAGAAAAAGTGCTCAACGCCGCTAAAGAAGTTTTCACTTCAAATACTTACAACTGATTAGCATTCTCCGTGTTCCTGATCTTAGTGAGCAGAACCCTCAGCACGTCAAAGAACAGCACAGTATTGACGACCAGGATCAGAATCCTTGGTCCATCTAATATCCATTGCACATGGTCCACGGTGTATACGACCCAGCAGGAGTGGTCGTTGTATAGTGCCATTATTATAGCCCATACCACTGCTGGGAGTATCGCGATCGCTGAAGAAACAGATGAAATGTGGAAAATTATTGTAAAAATAATTCTTATTGAATGCTGTTAGAATTTACAGTTTAATGTCTCGGTCTGGTACGACACAGAAGGCTGATCACCTACTTGTCCCTAAAGAAAATCGATCAGTGAAACAAATGTCCCCTGCCCCTGCCCCTTACCCCACTAGGGGACATGGGACTTCACTTTTATTCTCCTTCTATACCACCTTACTATACCACCAAGTTACGAGATACTGCTGACCCTTCCAACTTCCTTCCTACCACGTACTTCTCAACACAGCAGCATAATACCCAATCCAACTTACCCGCAGCTACCACATACAAATACGCCAATTCCATCCTCCGTCTAAACACAGCTACAATTAACCGATGTAAGTACAATCCTTCCAACAACATGGCGGCAAACACAGCACCTGCTGCAACTCTTTCACCCGTGGATAGAATGCGGCACAGTACTGAGTTCCGGGACATGGCTGTACTGCCGGAACCTTTTAGTTCTTCCATGTAGATCTGTAGGGAGATAATGGTTAAATTAGGTATTATGAGAGGAAATATTTTAAACAATGGAAGAAATCAATTATGAAAACAAATTAGCTACCAATGATTCTATCCTAGCAATCGAAGTTCTACGCTTTCAAATATATAAATTGTATTTAAGCTATATGTGCAAAATACGTGTAAATAGCAAAGGTCGTGTAATAGAAGAGTTGAAAATGTTTTACGTACAACTGCTGTATTAAATTCTGATATATTTTTAGATGATATGTTAGGAAAAGATAGATAAACACACAGGTAAACAATAGAAAATGGTATGTCTCTAAAAGTGTGAACTTGAACAATGTTTTATTTAAGTACTAGCGGTCCGCCCCGGCTTCGCCCGTGGTACATATTTATGTTTTCTCTACATAAGAACCATCCTGGTACTTCAAGGAACATAATAAAAAAAGAATTATCAAAATCGGTCCACCCGTTCTCGAGTTATGCGCTTACCAACACATTTTGCGATTCATTTTTATATTATAGATTGTTAGCGATCTCACCTCACTCCTCCCAATAATAACCAGCAGATTCCGAATCACGATCGCGATCAGCAGATTCCTGTGCATCACGACCCTTGTAATTCTCAATCTCTTATAGAAGAAGAATATAAATATGGCCGGTATACAGAAAATCACGGAAAAGGCCAGCATTCCGATATAAAAACGGTACCGGCTTAAGAGTCTAGGGGTAATACTGCATGTAGTGTAGTCCGTTTGTAACTCCCATGTACCGTTTTGGAAACATTTTTTCGTACTGAAATCTGAAGATCAAGTTGGATTGAATGGATTTTGAGTAAAATGTATGGAGAAAACATGATTAAGTTATTATTTGGACAAAGTATTTATTTGGACAAAAAGCTCGTGACTTTTTTGGCTCGAATTGTTCGAAACGTGTTTCGGAGTAAAAAGTGGACGAGCTTTAAATTGTGTCCTACAACTAGTTGGATCGTCAGTTTTTTTATGTTTTAACGGTATATTCTTTTTAGTTACATAACTAATAAAAAAATAAAATAATTATTTATTTGATATTTTTGGTTTTATGGTATTCAAATGCTTTATAATATAATAAAAGTTATTATAAATCAAAGTTTCACTTACGATGACAGGAAGGTCCAGAATTAGAATACGCGAATTCAGAGCAAACTGCACTAGCGGTGGTGCCTTTAGTAGCTGGCTGCCAACACGTCCAGCCATCGAATGTCGTCGGACATTCTTCATTTGCTAAATATTAAAAACATGACCAATTTTTAAAATTTAAATTTTATAAAAGAAATTAGGGTTATACAGATCAGCTGATAGAGCTCCATCCATCATCCCGATGAATAGATTATTAAGAAATTAATGATTAATTATAAGTCCCGATGCGATTACCCATAGTTGTGAAGACGTATTTCTAAAGTAAACCCATAAAAAAAATCTTATTCTTTCGATTCAATTTAAATAAATTCGAAGTATGTATTACATCTTAACACAATATGTTCTAGTCCACTTAATAACAATTAAGAATCAACATAAAGACAAACTTACCCAGGTCAGCAAAGCTACTCTCCTCCATGAAGTGACTGCAACAGTCACTAGCCTCATAAAAACATTTCTCCCAGCGTCCATGAGCGGATGGTATAAGTGCATTTCGCACCGTATTCGCTACTTCTTCTAGCGAAGGATCGAAAGGAAAACATCCACACGTACCATCATCTTTTACCTAATAATAAATAATAATAAAATAAGAGATAATTTTTTCGGGTGTTCTACAAAATCAATTTAGGGTGATATCACTACATAGTATAAAACAAAGTCGCTTTCTCTGTCCCTATGTCCCTTTGTACGCTTAAATCTTTGAAACTACGCAACGGATTTTGATGCGGTTTTTTTTTAATAGATAGAGTGATTCAAGAGGAAGGTTTATATGTATAATAACATCCATTAAAATATAATGGAGAAGTACTGTTATTTTTGAGGTTTCTAATGTGATGTCGTAAATAGTTACATTTTTTCCGCTTACATTGCAAACGCAGGCTGAATCCTACGAGTATTATATCAAAATATTGTACTAAGTATTGTACAAATTGAAAATGTCTACTCTTATGGATAACCCACAATAACTTTTTTTTGTCATTTACTTTTTACGACAAATAATGGCTAATTTTCGAAGCGATTTTAACCAATACAGCATTAATCCTTAACCAATTAAATGGCTTGAATACATTGTTCATCTTCACTATCATCACTACATAGTATAAAACAAAGTCGCTTTCCCTGTCCCTATGTCCCTATGTCCCTTTGTACGCTTAAATCTTTGAAACTACGCAACGGATTTTGATGCGGTTTTTTTTAATAGATAGAGTGTTTCAAGAGGAAGGTTTATATGTATAATAACATCCATTAAATAGTGGAGAAGTACTGTTATTTTTGAGGTTTCTAATGTGATGTCGTAAAAAATTACATTTTTTCCGCTTACATTGCAAACGCAGGCTGAACCCTACGAGTTTTATCAAAATAATGTACTAAATATTATACACATTGAAAAGGTCTACAGAAAAGTCCGCGATGGTATATGTCTATCTCTTATGGATAACCCATAATAACTTTTTTTTTGTCATTTACTTTTTACGACAAATAATGGCTAATTTTCGATGCGATTTTAACCAATACAGCATTAATCCTTAACCAATTAAATACCTTCAATACATTATTCATTTAATATAGATATATATGGCCCTACACCGTATGATTTAAGTGAATATTTTCGAAGATATTACAGATTTAAAATTGCGGGACGCAGCGTTTTCGGCGGTACCGGCCAGCCGCCCGGCTATCTATTTTATACCCGTGCGAAGCCGGAGCGGGCTGCTATGTTTTTATATATGTACAACGTTCACAGTTTTTCTGTAGTGTATTTAGTATAAGCATTGCACCCGTGCGAAGCCGGGGCGGGTCGCTAGTTATAATATAAAAATGAATCCCAAAATGTGTTGGTAAGCGCATAACTTGAGAACGGCTGAACCGATTTCGTTAATTCTTTTTTTATTATATTCCTTGAAGTACGAGGATGGTTCTTACGTAGAGAAAACGTAAATACGTACCACGGGCGAAGCCGGGGCGGACTGCTAGTTTAATATAGATCTATATGGCCCTTTACCCCGTATGATTTAAGTGAATATTTTCGAAGATATTACAGATTTAAAAATTTCGGGACGTAGCATTTGCGGTGGTACCGGCCGGCCGCCCGGCTATATATTATTTTATACCCGTGCGAAGCCGGAGCGGGCTGCTGTTTTTATATATGTACAACGTTCACAGTTTTTCTGTAGC
This sequence comes from Colias eurytheme, assembly GCF_061535395.1. NCBI lineage: Eukaryota > Metazoa > Arthropoda > Insecta > Lepidoptera > Pieridae > Colias > Colias eurytheme. The sequence goes on along the minus strand of NC_142989.1, from coordinate 2,248,945 downwards.
GTATTTAGTATCAGCATTGCACCCGTGCGAAGCCGTGAGTTGACTGTGACTCCCAAATGTTAATGTTTGCTAATTTTTGTCAATTATGTAAATCATTTTTTTTAGAAGGGGGTGTATGTAGTGTTTGTTATTATTCGCAGTAATCGAATATCGTAAATTCAACGGTTTGTGGCGCGGCGAATGGCGACACTCCTGCGAGAGCCAGTCGCCTGCCACTCCTAAGTCACCTAAGTGTAATAAATTATAAATTTATAAGGGTGATTATACAAAAATGGGGTAACTTTTGAGGATATTTTGTTTACTATATTTTTTATATCAGATTGTTACAAATTAGGGTGTATATGATAGCTAATCTAATGAATATATTGTTCCAAATCGGGCCAGCCAGTTTTTTAAGTAGATTGTGAGATATTTTAAATTTTCTGGAATTGGCCTCCAGGGGACTGACGAGGCTAACATGGTACTGATAAAAAACACAATTTTGTAATATTCTTAAAGAAATTGAATGAAAATTACTACAAATCTCTCAGTTTTAATAATGGCACATGTCTTTTAAGTATTAAAATCACTTAGTTACGTTTAAAAATGATAATTAATAATATGTGATACTGGGAAAAAACAATGTCTCAAGTTTCAAAACAGCCTTCTGACATTTAACGCTACGTGAATATTCTTACCCTCTTACTTAACTTTTTCTACTTTGACTTAGTTTTACTTGATATTTCAAGTAATTCACAAACAATAGAAACAAAAAAACGGCCAAGTGCGAGTTGGAGTCCTAAAAAACCTATTTTTTATTATGTTTGTAACTAAAAATTTACACTTTTAGCAATTTTTCCTTATCTGTGTTATAAGACGTTGCTATTTACCAAGTAGAAGTAAACTATATAGCAGTTTATAGTAGACTGTATACACGGCAAGCATCCTGTGTGTTTTTTTATTCCCTTGCGAATATTGAATTTTGCGGAAATTTGCAGTATAAACGGATGTCGGTATCTTTTGATTGCGTTGCGTTATAAGTTTGATTTTTTTACAGCCCCAAGGGTTCTTAATCTTGAGTATCCAATATAAATTTCAGATTGATACCTCCACGCGTTCCAAAAAAAACGTCTTAACAGACAAACGGACAACAAAGTGATCCTATAAGGGTTCTGTTTTTTCCTTTTGAGGTTCGGAGCCCTAAAAATCTACCAATATTTATGTTAAAAGTACTAATTATAGTAAAATTAAAAACCAAAGTCTCGAATGAAAGTCTCATCTGAGTTTTCATAAGAGCCCCTTGACATTTTTATAATGTTATTAAGTATATTAATTAACTTTTATGTTATTTTGAGGTAATTTTACTTCACAGTAATATACGTATACGTATTTATCTGATAAATATAAAAAGCTATGCCCTGAAAGCATCAAAATCAATAATTAAAATAAAATAAGATCTTTTTTAA